>NC_079319.1:66165716-67430716 GCF_029931775.1 Euleptes europaea
ATTTCATGGATAATTTTAAAAAATTACTGGAGGTGAAGTCTGTTGCAAAGTGCAAATATCCAGAGCCAGCATCTGTGTTAATGGTCATTTATGCATGGTCGCTTTAACCTCCTTTATTCTCTGTTTCAGGCAGGATCAATTTTTTTCAGTATGCACGCTATCTCATTCCTTGGAAGCTCAACACTGTTTTGACGCAAAACGAACCCGGCTTTCCCCATTCCTCTTCTGGCCCGAATTAAACCATTCATCCTGGCTCATTCCGGAGTCACAGAGCGTCCATACTGCATTAGGGGGAAACACAGAAGATTGGCTTCTCTCACAGCCAATCACAAAGCAGTGTTCTCTGTTTGTGCATGGAGCTATGATTGAAAACTTCCTGATTTAGGAAGTCTTTGGTTCAGTTTTAAGTGTAAATATGGGTGCTTTAACAAACTGAGGCTGTTTTCTTTCCCAGCAAGAATCCCTGGTTTTAGGAGAGAATAACTAATTTGTTAAGGTACCCATATTTGGCATCACAACAGATAGATGCTAGATCTCCCTGAAAATAAAGTCTTCGATCATAGCTCCACATGCAAACCTGAGAAGAAACCAGGCTCAAATTCATAACGAACCAATTCTGTGACATCTAAATTTCATCTATGGGTACTTGGCTGTTGAAAAGGCTAGGTGCTTCGTGTGAAGTACAGAAATATGATATATGTTGAACTGTTTAGACCAGGGGTCCCCAACATTTTTGAGCCTGTGGGCACATTTGGAATTCTGCCATGGCATGGTGGGCCCAGCAACAAAATGGCTGCCACAAAATGGCTGCGGCAGGAGGCAGAGCCAGCCACAAAACGAGCGCCACAGCTTAACTTCAGTAACTCAGTGCAGATCCTTGTGCTGTGGTGGCAGCTGCTTCCAAAACATTTTTAAAAATCTGCACAGCCAATCAAATCTCCAACAGTCAATCAGAAGGCTTGCTAGGCAAAAGCCCTACCTGGCCCGGCACACTTCCTAAAAACATGGCGCCCCTGGTTTAGATTGTTAGACTACAGTTGTACTACTGATTCTTCACTTTCAAAAGCTAGCAGTATGTGCTTACAACCATTATGGCAGCAACTACCTGGCAACCACTCTCTCTATAATTTCTCCAGCACATATTATAAGCCAACTTGAGTTCCGCAAGGTAGAATGGTGGCTAATAAATGTTTTAAATAAAATAAGAAAAGAAATAATAAGCATGACCGACAATGTGTGTGTGTTAAGTGCCATCAAGTCGCTTCCAACTCATGGCGACCCTACGAATCAAAGTCCTCCAAAATGTCCTATCTTTGACAGCCTTGCCCAGATCTTGCAAATTGAGGGCTGTGGCTTCCTTTATTGAGTCCATCCATCTCTTGTTGGGTCTTCCTCTTTTCCTGCTGTCCTCAACTTTTCCTACATGATGGACTTTTCCAGTGACCTACAATAGGAAGAATTTATTTGGAATAGTTTGCCAGGCTCCTTTTGCCACAACATGGAAAGACTAATTCGTGGGAAATCTGCTATCATCATATGAGTGATTACCATTGTAACCTGCAGAAAAAAAACACAAAACCCAAAACAAAGGGGGAAATCAGTCCCCATATATTTGTATGGTGCCTTCCATAACAATACTGAAAACCGTAGCAGGAAAAAAAAAGGACACTAAAGTACGAGAGCCTTCTAGACTAAAGCAAAATTATTGAGATTGTTTAAGCTAACTTTCATTCTGCTCATGTGGTATGTCAGACTGAGACTATTTTAGAAATCTACAAGAGGGCTAAATTTGACATTTGATTTGCCCTGTTCTAGAATTTTTAAACTGTGATGTAAATTAGTCAGAAACAAGTCTTTCTTCCATTTTTCTCTTTTCAAAATGTAATACAGTTAAATGACAGAGATTAATTACTGAAGTAATTACTGCTGGAAAGCAAAAGGACAGTTGGATGAGACATGATGATCTCTCTCATGATGACCAAGTCTTTCTTGACAATTGTGCCTTAATTCCCATAGTGATTATTCTTTGTGGCAAAATCTATCAGAAGAAGGGCACACATGCATTGACACGTTCTTACTCAATAAGAAATACTAGAATGAAGTAATTATATTTGACTAAGGCCCAGTACTCATGATACAATTTTGAGGTGGTGTGAGCAGGAGTTGTGTGGCATGTACATCTGTGCGTGCATCTTCCCATGCTGAAACTTTGAGCGCTGCCCTGCAGACACTGGTTTTAGAATATCTTCCTTTTCACTTCCACGTTATGCCTGCATGGGTAGTTTTTTTTAATTGTCAGTACAGATATGTGGACATGGTCACATGGGCATTGCAGTATAGTGTGCCCAACCAATAAGTTCTTACTGTAGAGCAGTGTTACTCTATGGCCACCTCTGTGGTTTCCAGCTAATAGTTGAAAGGCGCACTGTTTGCCAGACTCCACGCCGTAATGCGCATGATGGGATACCGCTCCAAATCAGTCCTACATTTCACAAATGGGATACCACTCCTACATCCCACAGATTATTGATACAGAAAGAAAATGAAGGAGGGAACTCAAAACCACACAAAAGAAACGGATTGTCAGATCAATAAACCAGGTAAAATGCTATGACAACTGTGAGCTGTTCCCACTTAATGGAAAGCATTATTACTAAACTTTGTACTAAGACTTGTCTGCTTTCCTTCCATTAAGTTCTCTGTTGTGTAGACGTAAATGTCCTTTCAATTTGACAGCCCCGTATGGATCCTAGTTAGAATTGTTGAGATCATTCCCCTTATCCCTCATACCATGTAATGGCTCTTTTTTTTCTGTCTGCTCCATCACCAGCTTTAATGCCTTTGTGGTGAAATGCCTTATACCCCAGAATTTATGTCAAAGTTATGATTATTGGGTCTTCGCTCAGCATGTGCTCAGAGACTGCTAAGTGCTATTTGCAAGCTAACAGGTACACAGGACAAGCAGGGTGGGCATGACTCACCTCCCAGCACAAGAGCCACCAAGTTCAATAGTTATTCAGATAGCCTAACTACAGAAGAACAAAGGATAGAAAAGTCACACCTAAGAAACAGACCTTAGGGGCACCAAATGGCAGAATATCAACCTACCTTTGGGAACTGAAAAAAGACTGGATATCTAGCCAAGGGGACCAGAAGAGAGAAAAAACCCTGACCAAGAGGAAGAAGCTCTGTTAGTCCTTTTGTCTTCTTGCTTGGAGTTATCTCAACCCTGAGTTCCCTCGCAATGGAAGCCATGAAAATAAGGTAATGGAACATTTCTGAATGCTTGCAACTTCAAAAATGAATGTGTGTGTGTAAAGTGCTGTCATCACAGCTGATTTATGGCAATCCCATTGGGTTTTCAAGGCAAGAGAAATTCAGAGGTGCTTTACCATTGCCTTCCTCTGTATAACAACCCTGGAATTCCTTGGTGGTCTCCCATCCAAATACTAACCAGGGCTGACCCTGCTTAGCTTGCTCAGTGTGCTGTATATCTAGTTCATGTGTGTGTGTTTGTTTAATTTCCTATTCATCTTTCTTATATTTTGAATGCTGGTAGTCTGACTTCTAAACCCACATTAAACCCATACAGTCAACTTTTGTCAAGGAGACCTGAGATGGCTGTGGAATTTCCCAGCTTCCATATAGGCAGAGGTGGGATATCATAGCTCCAAAGGCTAAATTGCTGTCTCTTGCGCTGCAGTCAAAAACATCCTGTTGCAGTGGATGGAGTCTACTACAGTATGTTAATTGTGATCCACAACTGTAGATAGGTATGAGGCAGGTTAACTATGACAGCTTTGGTCATGCATATTGGAGTCTTTCAGTTAAATCCTAAACAACTACATCCTTCTAAGGCCATTGACTTCAGTGGGTTTAAAAGAGTGTCTCTAGGATTGCACAGATTACCTCCTCCTGGGTGGGAATGCAAGTAGAGGGAGATCCCATCTTCTTCTCTGCATCTCCATGATCAAAAGGACCATCTCGACTCATATATACTGGTACCAACTATAGTCCGCAGCCTGCCACCTACAAGTTTCTCCCCCACTGAAGGTAGACCACCTGTCAGGAACCAGAACCTGTGCCTTTCCCAGTGTACCTCCCACTTGTGAAACTGGCTCCCTGGGGAGGCGAAGGGAGTGCTGTCTTCAGGTGCCTAGGTTTTTAACATGGTATAAATTTGAGGCCTCTTGGAGGATGGGAAGGGTGGGTATTAGAGGTTTTGAACACATGAAGCTGCCTTATACTGAATCAGACCCTTGGCCCATCAAAGTCAGTATTGTCTACTCAGACTGGCAGCGGCTCTCCAGGGTCTCAGGCAGGGGTCTTTCACATCACCTACCTGCCTATCCCTTTAACTGGAGATGCCGGGGATTGAACCTGGGACCTTCTGCATGCCAAGCAAATTCTCTACCACTGAGCTATAGCCCCTCCTCTTATTGTTTTTGTTTTAAATTATGATGTTTTGACTTGCGATTTGTAAGTCCCCATAAGCCACGAGGAAAGGTGGAGAGAGATATTTTAATAAAATAAACAAATGATGCACTTCAAGGCATCTCGACTTTGCTGCTCGGTAATTCACTGGCAGTCCTGATTCTGCACAGCATCTGCTGCCATCATGCATAGCTTGGCTCCACAAACATACTTTCTTTCCCATAGTACTCTGATATTTGAGTATCCTTTTAGGAGACAAGTGGAAGCTTTCTTCCCAGGACATAAAGTTGCTAATGCACCTGTATATGTGTTCTCACACACTCAAGGAAGTCTCTCTCTCCCCCTTTCTCTCTCCCTCTCTCTCTCTCACAGGCTCTAGTGCTTCCTTCCAGGTGTCTTCGTCTGCATGATTTCATCTGTGAACCATAATCAACTTCCTTAATGAAATACGTAATTAACATATTATAATTGTGGTAAAGATGATTTTGACAGAAATCATTTTCCATATCTAATACTATGCTAATTTAATCTGTTTCTCGCTCCCCGACATGACCTTTAGTGATTAAGTTTCATGGCAGGGTTTTTTCTTTTCTTTTTGGGAATGTGTGATGGATTGATTTATCCACAGTAGCTGAGACCCCTTTCTAGACATGGCTGTCATCTCCGTCTTTGATACGAAAGAAGAACAGAATGGCGAATAGGCGTATGGCAAAAGAGGGGGAATAAATCAGATCTACTGGATGGATCTCTCCCTGTGGCATTCAGAATTAAAGGATTCAGGACAAGATGAGATCAGGCAAGGAGGCAGGTATGAACGTTCAACCTGGTGTTGGCCAAGCTGACAAGTGACTGAATGTAGTGCTTTGATTGAAACCAACTGGAATCAAGTAGAGGATTGTATTGCAACAGATCGATGGGTACAGAGCCAAACATCCTGGGGTCCATTCTCACATGTTTTCAAAACTGGTGACAACAGGGGCATTTGGCTAATGGAATAGTACAAGAGCCATTTGCCTTTAGGATGCTATGCAAGAGAACTCATATCCCACCATCCACCAAAAGCCCCATATAGCTATTAACAGGCTGTCACATACCACTAGTGCATCAGTGCTGGCAGTTTCATTTACTGCTCAACACAGAAAATTAAACTTAAGTACTTTAATACTAGCATTGGGATTCTAGCACAAACTTCTATGCTGTGGTATTTTTCTGGTGCCATTTTCTGGTGCAGTTTAGTGTGCAGCTGCTGTGAAAAAGGCAAATTCCATGCTGGCCATAATTGGACAAGGAACAGAGAATAAAACTGCTGCTATCATACTGCCCTTGTACAAATCTATGGTTAGACCACACTTGGAATACTGTGTACAGTTCTGGTCACCACCACACCTAAAAAAGGATATTGCAGAGCTCAAGAAGGTGCAGAAAAGAGCAACCCAAATGATCAGGGGACTAGAGCAACTGCCCAATGAGGAACAGTTAAAGCACTTAGAGCTGTTTAGATTGGAAAGAAGGCAGTTAAGGGGAGACATGATAGAGGTCTATAAAATTATGCATTGTATGGAGAGAGTGAATAGGGAGAAGAAGCTTTTCTCCCTCTCTCATAATACTAGAACACGGGGTCATCTGCTGAAGCTGGAGGGAGAGATATTCAAAACAGATAAAATGAAGTGGAACTCCCTGCCCCAAAATGTGGTGATGGCTGCCAAATGGGAAGGCTTTAAGAGGGGGGTGGACATGTTCATGAAGGAGAGGGCTATTCATAGCTACTAGTAAAAATGGATACTAGTCATGATGCATACCTATTCTTTCCAGGATCAGAGGAGCATGCCTATTATATTAGGTGCTTTGGAACACAGGCAAGATAATGCTGCTGCAGTTGTCTTACTTGTGGGCTTCCCAGAGGCACCTGATTGGCCACTGTGTGAACAGACTGCTGGACCTTGGTCTGATCCAGCATGGCCTTTAAGTGTTCTTAAGTGTTTAACTGGGTTTTGGACCAGACATTGCTTGAGCCAATTTTTATTTGCCCTTCTAAGAGACAGGTGATTTTTAATTTCCTTTCTCCAAAGCAACAATCCAGCCCATTCCTAAGTGGTCCTGGATATGGTAGGAGAATCCTAAATTAATTTGGAGTAAGAAGACATAGTCTTTTGGAAGAGCTTCAGTTTTTATTCAGTTTCCAGGAGAAAAAAATAATGTTGCAACTGGGTTTCTCTACAGAATGGCTAACAAAACAGTTGACCAAGTGAGTAATTTTTGAACACTTCAGACCTTTGAGGCTCACATTTTATGGAATGTGAAGTTCCCTGATTCTTTAGGTGGAGGTGGTGGAAAGTGGTGTCAAGTTGCAGATGACTTATGGAGACCTTGTAGAGTTTTCAAGGCAAGAGATGTTCAGAGGCGGTTTGCCATTGCCTGCCTCTGAGTCTCCCAACCAAATACTAACCAGGGCCAATCCTGTTTAGCTTCCAAGGTCTGATGAGATCAGGCTAGCCTGGATTAATTAAAGGTAAAGGTGCAAGCACCAGGTCATTACTGACCCCTAGGGTGATGTCACATAACATCATATACTAGGCAGACTATGTTTACAGGGTGGTTTGCCATTGCCTTCCCCAGTCATCTACACATTACCTCTAGCAAGTTGGGTACTCATTTTACCAACCTCGAAAGGATGGATGGCTGAGTCAACCTTGAGCCAGCTACCTGAAACTGACTTCTGTTGGGATGGAACTCAGGTCATGAGCAGAGCTTTGACTGCAGTCCTGGAGCTTACCACTCTGCGCCACTGGGCTCTTATTTATTGTTTCATTTATCTTATTTGTGGACTATTTCACCACCTTTTTATACCAAACAAGTCTGGGTGGGCTATGAGCAGGAATAGAGGAAGGGCATTTAGAAAAAAGGATGGTTAATTCTTTCCTGCCTGATCATTTTTCAGCTCAAAATCATAAGAACATAAGAAAGGCCATGCTGGATCAGACCAATGCCCATCAAGTCCAACAGTCTCTTCACAAAGTGGCCAACCATGTGCCTCTAGGAAGCCCACAATCTAGAGGACTGCAGCAGCATTGCCCTGCCTGTGTTCCAAAGCACCTAATATAACAGGCATGCTCATCTGATCCTGGAGAGAATAGGTATGCATCATGAGTAGTATTCATTTTTACTAGTAGCCATGAATAGCCTTCTCCTCCATGAACATGTCCACTCCCCTCTTAAAGCCTTCCTGGTTGGCAGCCATCACCACATCCTGGGGAAGGGTGTTCCACAATTTGACTGTGCCTTCCCCAAAGTGATTTTCTTCTGCAGAGGTAAGATTTTGCATAGTGACACCCTATATTTCCCCCTGAAAGAATCAAAGCATCTTAGAAAAACTGTTTTGGAGCTGCCAAATTACTAGAGGGGAGAAAGTTGAGGAGCTTCTCCCACTTGTCCACCTTTCAGCCAGATACAATATGCCCCAGGTTGTATAAGCTTCAAAAATGGAGGAAAGAAGTTAGAATCTCACCATAATGAATCTGAGTTACAAATAACTAAGTTTTTACCTGAAAAATCTGTGCCTGAAGAAGACACAACTTCTCAGTGATTTCAGTCTAGTTAGTGATCACAGCTGATGATAGCACCTGCAGAAGAAATTTCTTGTAACAAGTGGTTTATTTTAAACAGACCCATCTGTTCCTAATTCAGTTTTTTTCCCTAAAGCTTTATTTTCTTTTATTCACTTATTTGCACTTTTAGTCAGCCCCTTCTCTGAAGTTTTGGAGTGATTAATGATTTAAAACTTGGAAGCAAGGCACTTAATCATCTTTAGTATAATAAAGCCACCCACTAGTGACCTCTCTTGTGCATCCTTGGCCACAAGATGCTTGCTTGAATAAAAAGGGCTCACAGTGCCATTTTATTCAGGAACAGCTGTTTTTTTCGAGGGGGGGAAGGAGGAAGAAACTACATTGAAAAACTAGGGAGTGGGCACCAAGAGCATGTGTCCCACATGCTTTCCTATGGGGTCGAGCAAAAAATAAAAATAATAATCAGTAAATTTCAGGTTCTGGTTTATTGGCCCTGATTTTTTCAGTAAACCCAAAATAAGACGAACACCCATACCACTAAATATTGGTATTCAGCTTATTTCTGGTTTATTGAAAAAATTCGGGGCCATTGTAATCTACCGGGGGGTGGGGGATTTCAAAGCTCCTGTGAGGGCATTTTTGAAGGTAAAGTTCCCAAATTTTCGGAGTGGCTTGAAGGAACTCTCTGTGCATGAACCCTGGGATTTTGTGAAGGTTGGGTTAGGGGGTCCAATTTTATGGGGTCCCAAAGGGGTTGCCAGTATTTCCCAGAGGAAAACATTGCAAAGTTCACACAAGAAGACACCAAACTGCCAGAAAAAAACCCTCTCTCTAAATTCAACAACAAAGACAAAGGTAACAACAACAAAGCTGTGCCCTCCCAATCAAATCACCCTCTCCTTTCAGGTGAAAGTCAGCAAGATCTGAAGCAGAGAAAACCCCAAAATTCAAACAATGCAACCTTGAAAGCAGTGGAGAAAGCAGCAAGCAGTGGGTAAATGGAAGCAGGGCCTCCCACCCAAAATGATCAAATCACCCCTTCAAACTAGCAACATCTCCCCCCACCACCTCCAACCAACGGACCAAGGCCTGCTGGCTTCTAGCAAAATTTAGAAAATAAGCCCCAATTACGACAACTTGTTTAAAAGGAAAACAATGATATCTCAAATCCTTCTATGTCTTCTCTTCCAAGTGGGAGGCAGGAAGGAATCCAACCCAAGCAGCAGGTTGTGATCCAGCAGGTCAGGATGTAGCACCAGGATCCAGGATCGCAGAGGAAGAATCAGGCAGCAGGAGCCCAAGCTATGCCACCAAACTATCTCAAATGGCTTGGTCTGGGAACCAGACTTGCTTTTATAGTCTTTGGCCAAGCACAGAAAAGTTTGAAATCAATTCCAGCCCAAAAACACCTTCTGTGATTGGTGAAATAACACAGTTCTTCCTAACCTGGATTCCTATTGGCCACTAAGAATTCCTAACCCTCCTCCCTCCCCCTTTCTACGTTGTCCTCTGTTGCAATCCATGTAGATTGCACCAGTTGGCTTTGCAGCCTTCCTATTGGCCACTCCAACATGCCTTCTCCCTCCCTCCTGCTGCCCTGGAAACCAATCAGGGGGCAGAAATACAAAGAAAGGTGATAGCTCTCCTTTAAACACAACAAGGGCCACAAAATGAAGATTCCACAGAAGGTGAATAGCCGAAGCCCGAAGAGCCGAATATCTATTTGGTATTTTCGAGAATCACCTATTCGGCTTTCGGCAGATTCCCATGTTTTGGTATTCAGTCGACCCAAAACCCGAATATTGCCCAAACAGCTAATTTTGGGTTTATTTTTGGTTTGGGTATATCAATATGCACAACCCTACTTTCCTGTCATCTTAAGACTGATATACCCAGTAGTGGGTGGCTTTCTTCTGCCACAGAGCAGTTGGGATAATTCATGGGACATATTTTGTATGTGGGAATCTGAACACTTATCTTACATGCTTACAGGTGTGCTGAAGATATGACTTTCCCAGCATGGTTCTGTGATGTGAGATGTGAGGATATTCACCTCAGCAATAAAGGGGATACTGTTTGGGAGATTGTATGGATGTATGCTTCATGCTGAAGTATGAACTTCAGAAAAAGAAACTTGTTGGCATTAATCCACAAAGGATGCAATTGTGTATGACTACTTCACAGTGAGGTGTAAGTCAGTTCCTGGGTGTTTTGAGTAAAAGTAATCCATTTAGATCCATCCCAAATGTTAGGGATTTGACTGGACCAGGCTCTCTTTTTCTTCCTGTCATAGGTTTTGAGGCCACCAATCATGTACCAAACATCTACAAGCATCACCTGAGAGGTGAAGGAGGAAGAGGTGACTTGCTGACAGCAGATTTCGTCATACATTAGGCCATTAGAGTTTTAGTCAATTTAATAATACATAAACAAATAGGAATTACTTTTTCATCCTATCACCCTCCTTACCACTGAGAACCTGTTAAACAAGCAAATAGCACGTTGGAGTCGATTATTCCTTTTCTCCACAAAGACTCCTTCTCACTTCTTTATTCCAGCAGAAGAAGGCACTCTGCCCCACCCTTCCTTCATTTCCTCTCATAACTCTCTTAGCAGTAAAACCACTGTCACTATTTTATTTTCCAAGTCAATTTTCTTGAGGAATTTTTCTCCTCCTACAGATTACCACACGGACTGCAGTGATTCACAATCAAACTGGTTCTGTGTTTATCGAGAGCCACAGCCAGGGTTAGTTAGCATGTTCCAAATATAGCTAAAAGGGGGGGCATCAAATAGTTTATGAATATTTTCAATCTATATCAATTTTAAGATATTCTTGATATATCCTTCTCTCTGCCAATCTGTTCTCAGGCATATATGTAAGGCTCAGCGTGCACATGTTACAGATACATTTCTGATAACACTATTTTTTGGCATAATTCATAATTCAGGTGAATTCAAATTTCTTTCCAATTCTGGGGCAAAATAGGAAGTAGAAAGTGATGAATGCTGCACCGTCAAGAGCTGTTTAAAACACTGAGTACATCTCTTCAGAACATCTCGGGGACCCTACCTTGTTTTGATACTCTCAAAGCAACAGAACAGAAGAAATGTGTTATGGCTTAAAAAGAACACCTCTTGGAGTGTGAGAGAATGTTAGTTTACTTTCATCATGCTTGATTAAATGGTTAGCATGTTTAGGCCTTTGACACATTCATTTAAGGGGAAGCCAGCATGGCGTAGTGGTTAAGAGCGGTGGACTCTAATCTGAAGAATTGGGTTTGTTGTCCCACTCCTCCACATGAAGCCTGCTGGCTGACCTTGGGCCAGTCACAGTTCTCTCAGAAGTCTCTCAGCCCTACCTGCTTGACAAGGTGTCTGTTGTGGGGAGGGGGAGGGAAGGCGATTGTAAGCTGCTTTGAGACTCCTTAAAGGTAGGACTTCCGGTGGTGCCGCTGGGGTGAGTGCCACATTTCCCCAGGCTGTCCTGGGAGAAATCCAAGTTCGCGTTAATTCTGGGATGCTATATGCATCCCAACCCGATCCTTGCAAGTGGGTCGGATAGCAGGAACTCCCTGCAGCCCGCAAAAGCAGTTTGACCTCCCAAATACTCTGAGGGAGCTTCTTTAAGTCCCTCGGAGTTTTGGACGCCGGTCCTGCGAGGGCACCTAGGGAAGAAATCGCCAAAACGCAACTTCGGCATAAGACTCTACCCTCCACCACCTTATAACCACCATAAGGACTACTTTAAGATAAGAACCTCACCTCTAGACGCTCAAGTGAGTACGCAAGAACCCTTCGTCTTTTACTGATGTTACTGAATAACTGGGGGGTAGATGAAGACATTCCCAGCATCCTTGTCCCTCCCTTAATCGAACTGGATAAGTTTGACCTATAAAATCCATCAGGATTAGAGGCAGGAGCCTTATCAAGTTGATCTGCTTAAACTAAAACAAAGAGCTAGAAAGACGCCTATAAGATGGACTAAAATTTCCACCAATGAGAAGTACTTTTGAGGGAAGGGGAGGGTGAACTTCTTTCTTCCGGTGGAAGAAAAAAAGGGAAAAAAAGGGGTCCTCCAGCCACGTTTGCAGCAAGGAACTCCTTAATCCGGAAGACCCTCTATATCACCCTCTCTATCATCTGGCTTACAACAACAGGAAGCAACTCGTAGGACCGGATACACGTCGCACTCGAGTAACATAGAAATAGTTCCTGAAGGGAACAACCATTGAGAAGAGGCGGTAGAAGGTCCACGGTGATATCAACTTCCGGAATACTTCCTGATTGACCCGACCTAGAGAGGCCGGCAAAACTCGCTGGTATTTCAAAACTTTAAAAAGCTGTTTTAAAGTGAAATAGGGGTCTTTTTAAAGCGAAAAAATTACTAAGCTGATCATTGAAACATTTTCTATCAACAACTAATCAGAGGGTCCTGATTGAGGACATGCATTTTACCAGCCTTACTTCAATGTAAATGTCTGCATCCCGACCCCGTTCTGGCTCATTACATAGCCCTGCCTATACAAAACTGAAAGAAGCGACACAAACCTTAACCATGGAAAAGAAATTGCAAGACATGTTAGCCAAGCAAACAGAGGCAACAACTAAACAGTTTGAACAGATGTCTACACAAATGACACAGCTGACTGCTATGATGACAAATCTTGGCCAAGCATCTCAAGCTATTAACCAAAAGCTAGATGTGGTTACAGAAGACCTTAAAGTTGTAAAGACCCAAATGAATACTATGAAGACGGACATGCAAGCAATGGATTCCTCAGTTAAGAAAGTGATGGAAGAACACAAGGATACAAAGAAAAAATTAGCAAGCCAAGAGAAGCAGATTGAAACAATACAAACTAATCAGACAGCTGTTAAAGATCAGATAGCAATGATGGAGATGAGAGTTAGAGAAACCAACCTTCGTCTGCGCAATTTTCCAGATATGATGGGAGACAACAAAGAAACTGTAGTCCCAAATCTGGCTTATTTATTTCAAATAGAAGAACAAGAATTGAACCAAGCCATCAACAGAGTTTACAGAATACCATTACCTGCTAGAATGAAAAGATCTAAACCAAGAGATCTCATGATTGTTTTTTATGACACTAGGATCAAGGACAGGATCATGAAGATCCACTATGACAGTCCGGTTTCAGCAGGAGATATTCCTCTAATATTATTAAAGGACATACCAAGACATTTACTCTCACAGAGGAATAATTACAAAGAATTTGTGTCTGTTTTGAAAGCTAATGGTATCAAATATTGTTGGATTATGCCACAAGGCTTGGCTTTCACCTACAAAGAAATGAAAATGACAATCTTATCTCCATCGGATGTGGGAAAATTTCTGAGGAAATACAAGACAGAGCTTAAAGGACTAACCCTGGAACAAAAGGAAGAGGAAGAAGAAGAAGAACCACAGGGAGCAGAAGGAGGCACTGTGTTATAGACTGAATATTTTGCTTCAATAATTACTACATCATGGCAAAAGTAATTTCTTGGAATGTGAATGGTTTGAATGAAAAAACCAAACGGGCTAGAATTTTTAAATATCTACAGAAATACAAATACTCCCTAATTTGTCTGCAAGAGACTCATATAGCAACAAAACACAAAAAATACCTGGATAGGCAAATGCTTGGACAAACATTTGTTGCATCGGCTAAAACAAAAACAAAGGGAGTTGTGATATATGCTCATTCTAGCCTTAGTCCTGAACTACTGTACAAAGACAATGAAGGCAGAATTGTAATTATCAAGACCAAAATATTGGGGCAAAAGACGATTGTAGTAGGAATATATGCACCTAACGAAGGAAAAGCTAAATTTTATGGACAACTACATGAACTGATTTCTCAGTATGCAAAGTATCAGATTCTTTTGATGGGCGATTTCAATTGTGTTACTCTCCCAATTTTGGATAAAAAAGCAAAAGCAAAAGACGAAAACAAAGGATGTTTACTAAAACTTTCTTCACCATGGCTTCAGAATTGGAAATACAAGACATCTGGAGAACAATGAATACAACGGCTAAAGAATATACTTTTTATTCAGCGAGACACGACTCACACTCCAGAATAGATATGATATGGGCTAGTAAATCTATTTTCACGCAACTACGTAAAATCCAAATTGTACCAAGAACTTTTTCTGATCATAATCCAGTTACATTTGAATGGAACAATAAACAAGCATTTAGATGGCGACTAAATGATAAACTTTTAAAGGATAACAAGATTCAAAAAGAACTACAGGACTTAATTAAAGATTTCTTTGAAATTAACCTTAATGGGGAAACTTCGCTGAATACAGTTTGGGATGCATTTAAAGCTGTTCTAAGAGGATTTATGATACAGAAACACACGGCCTGGAAGAAAACTCAACTACAATTTACCAATAATATACTTTGGGATCTACAAAATTTGAAGCAAAAACTGGTTATGGCCTTACATGAAGAAGAGAAAAATGACATACAAATGAAGATTTCTGTATCTATACACCAACTAAATTTGATAATAATGGAGGAAATGAACAAAAATTTAAAATCCGCTAAACAAAAATACTTTGAACATGCTAATAAACCTGGAAAATTTTTGGCGACCCAACTGAAAGACTCATTTCAAAAGAAGATTATAACAAAAATTCAATCCGCTAAAGGACCAGTTTATACAACTACGGATATACAAAAAGAATTTGTTTCATTCTATACTGTTATATCAGAAAGAAAATATCTCAAAAAAGAAAATAGACAAGTTTTTAAATTTCAATGTCCTTTCAAAGCCCCAACAAGAATGGATAGATGCACCAATTACAAAGGATGAAATACAAGAAGCAATAATGAAACAAAAAACGGACAAGACACCAGGACCAGATGGAATTACTGCACTATTTTATAAAACATTTAATGACAATTTAGTGGACTTTTTTGTATTACTTTGTAATACAATTTTGGATAAGGGAGCATCCCCAGAGACTTGGTCACATGCATTTATATCGTTGATACCTAAGGAAGGAAGAGATCCAGAAAAAACTTCAAATTATAGACCTATCTCGCTGTTAAATGTGGATTATAAGATTTATGCTTCGGTCTTATCGAATAGGATAAAGCATTTTATTAAGGACCTTATACATGAAGACCAAGCAGGTTTTGTTCCAGGAAGGCAAATTAAAGATAATATAAGAGTTTTATTAGATTCATTGGAATATTATGACCAGAATATTCAACAAACGGCGGCCTTTGTATTTTTGGATGCAGAGAAAGCCTTTGATATGGTCTCATGGGACTTTATGAAAAAGATATTGGAAAAATTAAATTTCGGAGACCGTTTCTTGAGAGGTATATCGGCCATATATACATCCCAACAGGAAAAAATTCTGGTGAATGAATCGATGTCCGACAACTGCGCAATCAAGAAAGGAACCAGACACGGATGTCCTCTGTCTCCATTATTATTTTTGTTGGTGTTGGAATCACTATGCTGTAAGCTAAGGAGTATGGAGGACATTCGCGGATTAAAAATTAAAAAACACGAATTCAAATTGAGAGCATTCGCGGATGATCTTCTGTTAATCTTGGAGAATCCAACACAATCAATGAAGATACTGTTGGAAACTTTGGACGATTTTGGAAATGTATCGGGATTTAAAGTTAACCAAGAAAAAACAAAGACAATATTTAAGAATTTATCAGAAACAGAACAACAGGAATTTATATTATACACAGGTTGGGAGAAGGCTAATAAGATCAAATATTTGGGAATCTGGATCTCTGTAAAGAATAAAGACTTGATAACCAATAATTATCTTAAACTATGGGACAAAATAAAAACTGATATGATCATTTGGTCAAATAAAAAATTGTCACTTTTGGGACGTATATCAACAATCCAAATGAACATTTTACCAAGGATGCTTTTCTTATTCCAAAATTTGCCTATAATATCACATGTTAAATACTTTGATACCTGGAGGAAAGACGTATTAAATTTCATCTGGCAAGGGAAAAAACCGAGGATTGCTTATAAACATCTGGTGGACTCTACAGTTAGAGGAGGTTTAGCACTACCTAACTTTCAACTTTACGCTGAAGCGGCCGCTTTAGTATGGCTAAAGGACTGGATGAACTTATCCAATTCGCGTTTGTTAGATCTTGAAGGTTTTAACAATATAAGTGGGTGGCATGGCTATTTATGGTATGGTAAAATTAAGATACAAGCATCATTTCGTAACCATATAATCAGGTCCTTCTTATTTCATATATGGATGAGATATAAACATATTCTTGAACCAGTAACACCGTTGTGGATATCACCTCAAGAAATGTTGACAGTACACCCACTTAGATTGGACAAATTTATCACCTACCAAGAGTTAATTAACTGGGAAGGAAAGAAAAGCTCACTAAAAGACTTTCAGTTACTTAACGACGATTTACAATGGCTTCAATATCATCAAATTAAATCAGTATTTACACAAGATATGAAGAATGGATTCTCTAAAGAAAAATCATCTTTTCACAGGATGCTATTAGATAATAATGCTCAACTGATTTCTAAAATGTATAATCTTCTTTTAACAATTTATTGTGAGCAGGAAATAATCAAACCAACAATGATTAATTGGGCTCAAACTGTGGGACATGATATTGCCCTAAACAAATGGGAAAGACTATGGGCGAAAGACCTGAAAGGAATAAATGCGCAGTCAATTCGAGAAAATATCTATAAAATGATGTATAGATGGCATTTAACGCCTAAGAAGATTGCAAAGATCTACAAAGTGACATCCCCTAAATGTTGGAAATGTAATAAAGAAGTTGGTTCTTTTTATCATATGTGGTGGACTTGTGACAAAGCTAAGGATTTTTGGGATATGATTTATAACGAATTAAGACTAATAGTACAAAAAAACATACCCAAAACACCAGAAATGATGCTATTAAGTATGATACCTGATGATTTGTTAAAACACAGGACTGTTTTGATTTACGCGACTACAGCTGCAAGACTGCTTTATGCAGCAAAATGGAAAGGGGCAGACACTCCTGGGAAAAAAGACTGGACTATGAAAATGTTTGAACTGGTGGAAATGGCAAAACTTACAGCTATTTTAAATCAAAAAGACAATGTTCAATTTATGGGGGAATGGGAGGCGTGGATGAAATATTGTGAATATGAACTAGGACTGGGGAAAATGGAAGAATACCTTTTAATCTGATCTAGATGACATTGTTAACATAAAGAAACGTAATCAATTATATTGATAGTATAATGTGATTGAAACCTAATTGAGATATAAGAATAATTAAGATCAGACCATATCACGATGGGATAGAATACTTTATTAAGAGGCGGACGGAGGTGATGGGGAAGTCAATAAATTTTCCTTTATTTATTTTTTATTTAGCACTTAAACAATTATAACAACATTACCTATGATTTAGTTTTCAATACTGCGTATATTGTTGTTTGTTAACATGGAAAATTTATATTATAAAAACCAATAAAAAAATTTCAAAAAAAAGAGAGACTCCTTAAAGGTAGAGAATAGCAGGGTATAAAAACCAACTCTTTTTCAAAAAAAAAAAAAATGCACGAGGCACTGAAAATCCCTTTTTTAACACCCCCCCCCCCAAAGAACAGCTTGAGATCCTCATGACACTGGGACATAACCACACCCTCTGTGTTGCAGCAGGCCCCGATGCTTCCCCAAAAAACTTGTCTGATGGTTGAGGGATCCAATTGAAGGTCTGTGCAGAGGCAGAAGGAAGACCCCGTGACCTTCACACTGGGCATGCTCAGAAATGCCTTTCTGTTGTACGCAGGCTTCTTTGGATTCAAGCCAAAATTCTTTCTTGTACCTTCAAGCATCCCTCAAGCAGCAGCTTCTCAAAATGTCACTACAGATCTTCTTACATGGTTGACATCATCTCTTATTTAGTCAGCAGCTAAAGTTGCAGGGCATTCTATAACGAGCTGTTTTTAGTAGACTTGGATTTCAGTGTTGTATTTATTACATTATAATATTATTTTACTTTTGTTGCTATTTTTTGTTACCTGCTTTGAAAAACTTGTTAAGAACTGGTATATTGATTTAAGAAATGATAAAAAAAGATACTTCTCAGGTGACAGAAAGGTTTGGTTTTCATGTTACCTTTGATAAGGTTAAGCGGTACTAAGATTATTTTACCATGTAGTTTAAAAAATCTATTTTATTATTTACATACAAAATCACAGGGGGCAAAAAAGCTAAGCAAAACTGTACATGACGCAGAATGGTGTACAGATAGAAGAAATGTTAGCTTTCCAATAACTGTACTTTATAGGTAAGAATAATCAACTATGGCTGTTACCGCACTAGGTATTCCCAGTGATGTATTAAGAGTTTGAAACTGTTATAAAAAATACTGTTCGCACTTTGTTTGGCCCCTTTAGCTGTGAATACATCTTCCAACCATTTTTTAGCCATGACATCCAAAAACCCTTTTAAAGCGATGTTTTTTATAACATTTTCAAACTCTTAATACATCGCTGGGAATATCTAGTGCAGTAACAGCCTATGTTTGTATAAAAAAATCTGCTTGGAACCTAAAAACTGTGAATGGTGCAAAGTTAATGGAAGTGTTCTTTGCCACACCTCCATTTCTGTTGAAAAGCTCATGTGCTTCTAAAAAATGATCTGGAATGTGGAGAACTCTTTGGAATGGTGTAGGATGTAATGTGGGGGTGTACATATGGAGGAGTTTGTAAAAATTTTCTCTCCCCACTCTTGTATGAGTTGCTTCTTGGGACACGCACAGAGTAGGTGTTATTTCGGCCCATTCCCTCTCTGTCTGCAGTCCCCTATGCCTTATCCCGCACAGATCCCAAGGGTCCCCTGAGCATTCTCTTTATATTATTCTCAAAATTCTCCTCTACAAAATTATATGGCAATGCTCTCCCATATTCTTTGGTGCTTGAATAATAATTTGATACATGCTATGCAGTATTTGACATTCAGTGAATTTGCAGTGACAGTCAACATCTGACAGTATCTGACAATGGACATGCAGCAGAAGTCAACATTTGACACTGTCTGACTCATTAACAATCAGTATTTGACAGTATCTAATAGCTAACATGCAGTATAATTCAGCATTTGGTAATACGTGAAATGTAACAGTTTTTTGATGGTACTATCAACTGACAGCTGACATTGATGATATTGACAACTTGCATACAGTAGCAATCAACACATAATCCCAACAACTGATTTGCATTAGTGTTTAGTAAATTTTGTTCTGACGCTACTTATTTGACTAGTCGGACACATCCGCTGAAAAAGGAAAAACAAATGTAACTTTTCATGTTGAATACAAGTTCTAGAATTCAGACTTTAAGAATGGTGTCCAAGGAAGATCAAAATTGTAAAGTAGCTTAGGAGTTGATGGGTCTTTTCCTTCTGTTTATCTCCCTGCAAATGAAGGATTTTGTTGCACATGGATAAAACATTATATCTAAGCAATCTTGCAATGCGATCACACCAAGGTTTAATTTTTGCAATGCTTTTCAATGCATATATGTTCATCATTAATGCCGAGGAGAGCATCGTACGTGAATGAAGTGACAGAATGGAAGCCTGTTGCTAGAGTTGCCAGGTCCCTGTTCACCACCAGCAGAAAGTTTTTGGGGTGGAGCCTTAGTAGGAAGTGGTTTGGGGAGGGTAGGGACTTTAATGCCATAGAGTCCATTTGCCAAAGCAGCCATTTTCTCCAGGTGAACTGATCTCTATCAGCTGGATCTTCTGCTATGACCTGGAGGTTGGAATTCAAAAATAACCTCATGCTCTAATGTAAAGTTACTAAACAAAAAAGCAAAAGCAGTGATGGCTAAATAATGTTACATTATCTCATATATTTCAAAATCAATATTTCTAGGAAGTACAGAAAAAAATACGTATCACATTGGTCTAAGCAAGCATAATATAGCATATCACAGGATACCAACATGACCTAAGATTCCTCTTAGAGTCCAAGAACAAGAAAATTCCATAAAGTTATGCCTGTAATAGCCACAAAAAGTTCCATTCTGGAGGTTGGCAACCTTACCTGCTGCAAAAAGAAAATGAACAGGGTTGTACAAAATTCCGATTTTTTAAAAAAAGAATAGAATGAGGATTCCTAATGCATTGAGTCCACTTCCGAAACAAGACTAGGAAACTGGGAACTCCAAAACCCCTGGAGAAAGTCAGAAGAGAATTTTAAAAGCACCCCTAACTGGAATTAGTGATGGTTGAGTCTTACCAGATTTGCCCCACAATCTGAAAATTATTTTGCTTTTTATGAGCATTCCAGGTTTTTTTAACCACTTGCCAACAAACATACAGCAATGGGTGCCCCTATCCCTTGCCAATTTCTTTCATTCTTCCCAAGCAGGAAATTTTACCTCTGTGAAGGAGGGTTCATTAAACGTATGATAGAGCTATCCTTCTTGCCATTTCAGTATTCCCTGGCCAATGTTTCCTGCTGGGGATGATGGGAATTGTAGTTCAAGCCACCATTTGAGTTTCACCATTTATTTATTTGTTTACACACACACATGTGTGTGTGTGTGTGTGTGTGTATGTATATATATATATATGATGGCAAAACATCTTAATGTAAGAGACATCATTTCTTTGGGGACAACAATTTCATTTTGGATGCACTGGAATGATTCATAACATCTACTTAAGCATTGTACAAGCCAAAACAAATGTGGTATACAAACATGTCAGTTGTTGTTAATAAGATATCCAAGCCTGCCACACAGTGTTTTTATTATCCCTATTATATAGTTTAACTGTTGCTCTCAAGAAAAGCCGTGATACCTAAGAGACTCAAGCGATGCGCCATACAAATTTTGACTTAGATGCCAAGACCATCTTACTTGGAATGATTCCAGCTCAAATACAACCAGTACATAAAGAACTTTTCCAACATGCAATGGCTGCGGCGAGAATCTTATTCGCAAAGAATTGGAAAGCCGCAAACACACCAGAAATAACAGAATGGATTACAAAAATGCATGATCTTGCAAACATGGCAAGACTCTCAAGTCTGTTACAAAAAAGAATGATAGAGGACTATAACCAAAGATGGCAACCATTCTATGATAGATACGGGTGATGAAATGTGCAAACTAGATTGGGTTAAATAAGGATGATGCTAATTAGAAGTGATGATAAATATAACTTTGATGCAGTTGATACCTATAATAGAGTACAATAATACTTAAGAATAAGTTAGCTTTATATAAGTTTTTTAGGAATAAGATGTAATGATAAAACATAGGCAAAGATAACATAAAAGCCAAAGGAGCAGAAAATGAACATAAGTATCACCAATGTCTTTTGTTTTATAAAATTTTAAGCATAGCACGGGGGGTAAGAGATGAGATATGACTGATACTGGTTGTGGAACATGAGATTGTTCTATTGTTCTATTTTTTATTTTCTATTTCCCATTTTCCCTCTTTTTCTGTACCCTGAAAAAAAATTATATATATATATATATATATATATATTTAAAGCTGTGATACCTTTGCGATTGAGGGAACTTTAATTTTCCTTTGTCTAATTTTCATTGCTGTTGAGTGTCTCTACATGCAGCATTTGGCTTTTTAATGTTCACAGTTTAAAGCACCAAACTGCATTTTGGGTATGGGGGACAGATTATTATTTTTTTGGAAAATGCTGTGGTATATATTTCCTTGAACGTACATGACAAACAACTATTGCTAGTTGTCTAGGATATAATTTTTGAAGGGGGGGGGAGAAAGAGGATGGATAAATTACTCCACTTTATACATACACGTTTTAAAACAAAGCTATAGAGATTTATATAAACACAGTGGCTTCCAGAGTCCCCAGGGAATGATTCGGAAGAGGCAGGCATACATATATGAGTTTTCCAAATGTGTGTGAGCTGACTCCGGCAATTGCAAGCAGATTCTAAGTGACATGCAGATAAATGTTTAGGATAATATCATGCTTTATTTCTAATTGATTTCCCAAATATGGTCATTTTTTTAAAAATTGCTAGCACTGATTTGGGGCATGATCTATTCCCTGGGATGAGAGGGAGGGACTTCAGTGCCATAGAGTCCAATTGCCAAAGTGGCCATTTTCTCCAGGTGAACTGATCTCTATCGGCTGGAGATCAGTTGTAATAGTAGGAGATCTCCAGGTAGTACCTGGAGGTTGGCAACCCTAACTCAGCTGTGCATGCATTGCAGGGCAACCATTCTTTATCACTGTATGCAATTTTGAGTGTGGGGGAATCCACACAGTGGGGCCAGCGACAGAGTAGAGGGATTTTGCTACAAGCTTGGGAGAAATCCAGGTTTGCAGAAAAATATGAAATGGGAAAAATAGACTGGGGGTTAGAAAAAAGTTTGAAATTAGAGAAGCAATGTCTGCTTCTTTAAGAAAAGTGGGCCACTAAGATCCCATGACACTAAACTGAGCTCTCTGTGGCCATTTTGAGGATTGCTAGGCAACCCAGAAACCCCACTGGCAAGAACTCGCTGCCTCAGTTAGTGTCAGCTAATGGGGGCGGGAGACAACATTTTATAAAAATGAAAAGGGAAGCTGATGAGGGCAGAGGGGAACAAAGAGGTAGGTGGGTGGGTTAAGGAGAGTTGGGGGCAGAGGCTACCAGGAGGAGAAAAAGAAAAAGATACACGGTGAGTAGGGTAGAAGGATTGAAGAAGCACCGGAGCTTCTGCAGGGGGGAGTAGAGTTGCAAACCTCCAGGTATTAGCAGGAGATCTCCTGCTATTTCAACTGATCTCCAGCCAATAGAGATCAGTTCACCTGGAGAAAATGGCTGCTTTGGTAATTGGACTCTGTGGTATTGAGTCCCTCCCCTCTCAACCCCCACCCTCTTCAGGCTCCGCCCCCAAAATCTCCCGCCGGCAGCAAAGAGGGACCTGGCAAACCTGGGGGGGGGGGAAGGAAAAAAGGAAAAGCATGAGGGAGAGGCAGTAGGGAAATGAGACTCCACATGAGTCCTTGGGGGTTCCCTGCTTGTTGCTCATAATCCTTTATGTATCTCCCATACGTATGTATCACCCTATGTAGCTAGCCCTCTCCTTCCCTAGAGACCTAGACATACCAACGAGTAAGCCAAGGAAGGGCCCCAGAGGCCCCCCATTGAACCCTATCCCAATCCTCTAGGCCCTTGGCTTTACAACATTCAGCACGAGATGCAACCATTCTGTTTCAATATATATATTTTTTACTTTGTAAAGAAATGATTGAGATTTGTAGCATGCCTTTGACGAGCATGGTCCCTACTGATTTTGCCATGTAAATCATATGCTGTGTGACACATTTGACTATTATTTAATACTTGATGAGGATTTACGCAAAAGGAACACAGTGCCAAGCCTAAAGCTGTTTAAATCTTTTAACTAGCAATTTTGTTTTAATCCAGAGCAGGGAAAAAGTAGTCTTTAATGAGCAACATATTTTGTACTGGAATGATATGATGTCAATATTTCTAGAGCTGCAGGGACTGTTGAAGGTCTAAGCTTGTGCTCACTGGTGCAAATACCAGATCATTATTAGGGAAATACATGAAGTGATTGCTGTTTTTTGGAAACCTGCGCTATATATATGTCTGATTTAAATGAATGCACATAATGTAAGCTGTTCACGAATGTGGCTTCCGTGACAGAATACCTTTTGTTTGACATTCAAATTGTGTTTCACTGGCTCTGTTGTGTGTATTTATCTATTTGCCTAGGGACCAGCCCTTAGCCAGATATACAGGGATAGGGGAAGAAACACACTTGACCTTAAGATGCTCTTAAGAGATGGAGCTGTTTTAAAGTGTGAGATTTGGGCAGCTGATGGCAAACAAGGAAATTCTACTTTATGTGATCTGTATTACGATTACTAGCATGTCATCATATAATAAAATCAGATTCCTTGGATTGCCAATCCAGTGACAAAAAGTGACAGCAGCCATTGCAAACATTCCATCATCATTATAGCTACTTCCCTCTTCTATCCTTGGAAGCAGGTTGAAACATTCCCCTAGACATGTGGATTCTCCGGCCAGGTGGAAGCCATTGACTCTGGCAACCATGTCACTCAGGAAATACCTGGAATGGACCTAAACACTCTAACCTTCTGATGAAATGAGTGTCTGCTTCTGTAGATTCCTGCCCTGTACGGTATAATGCAGGCCATAATCCTTTGTTACCCTGAGCATGCTGCCTCCACTTGCACTTACGAGAGGGGGTAACTGGGATCTGTAACCTATGTATACTAGGATTGTCCCGGATGAGAACTCTTAAATGAGCAGGGGGTCGTTATAATTGAAACGGGTTTTATTAAAGAATAAAAATAAAAACTATATTTCAAACAATGCACAAGCACATGCAAAGCATACAAGATCTAACTTGGAGGAGGTTGGATAGCATTTAAGGAAGGGTGATAAAAGATTTTTCAGTAAATTTTGGGTTTGGGTTTATTGGGCCTGATTTTTTTTCCAGTAAACCCGAAATAAGCTGAATACCCATACTGGTAAATATTGGTATTTGGCTTATTTTTTAGTTTCCCAAAAATTCGGGTCCATTATAGTCTATGGAGATTTTTTTTGAAGCTCCTGGGGGGGGGCATTTTTGGAGGTAGAGTTCCCAAATTTGCAGCATGACTGCAAGTCACTCTCCTTAGACGCTCACCAAAGTTTGGTGATCTTTGGGATGGGGGTCCAATTTTATGGGCCCGCAAAGGGGTCACCCTCCATCCTCCAGGCATTTGGAGCCGAGCTGTCCATCGGTTTTCAGGTTTAAAAGTTCAGCATTGCTGAGGACTGATGGAAAGAGATGATTGCCTGTCTGGCACCTCAAAGTCTGGGGGCTGCCTTTGTTTCTGGGTTGCTTTGCACGATGTCCATGCAAATTAGCTTCCAAACGGAGGAAAAAGGCTTAAACACAAGAAAAATAAGGCACAGAAAGCATTCCTTTTGGTGGCAAATGACATCCTGTGAGCAGTCCTTTATTGTGATCATGAAAAATCTGATTCCAAAAGATGGTCACAGTGTGGGGAAACAAAGCTTCTACTCAGGGCAACCTTCTTTTGGAAAGCAGGTTTTCATGGGGTGGTGGTGGTATCGGAGCTGGCTGAAGTCATGACCACAGGGGCTGTCTGAAGGAGATTGCTCATCCACGTGGATGAAGAAATCTTCAGAAGCCTGGTGGGTGGCTGTTGAAGCTGGCTTTTTTAGTTGGAGGGTATATTCCTCCACATGGGACTAGGTGAGCCCTGTCTTTTAAATAACCCTGTCTCAAAAGGGCTCCAACTATGGGGCCCTAACAAAACCAGGGGTTCCAACAAAAGGTCCCAAGAGAATGCCTGGGCGTGTAACAATGGAGTTTAGCTAGCCCTATTGTTATGCCGCCCTGACCTGGATGGCCCAGGCTAGCCTGATCTCGTCAGATCTCAGAAGCTAAGCAGGGTCAGCCCTGGTTAGTATTTGGATGGGAGATCACTAAGGAATACCAGGGCTGCTGTGCAGAGGAAGGCACTGGCAAACCACCTCTGTGAGTCTCTTGCCATGAAAACCCCCAAAAGGGGTCGCCATAAGTCGGCTGCGACTTGACGGCACTTCACACATACACATTGTTATGCCAGCCACACCTTAAGGCTGGGGGGAAAGTTCAGCTGCCAACCTCCTTCCTGACACACAAGATGGATCCCAAAACTCTTTGCTGGTCATCCATTTTGTGGTAGCAGTGGCCTGCTTTGGTGTCAGTCTTGGAGAACCCTGGCCTCCGTGGCACCCTTTAAAAGGAGAATGGGTCTGACTGCTCACACTTTTGCTAACAATTGTGGAGATAAGATGGACAACTGTAAGAAGCAGGATTTATTTGATGTGGCACCCCAGTTCTGGAATGCTCTCCCCACAGGTGCTCACCTAGTGGTCAATTTGATGAGCTTTTGGTGGTAGGTGAAGACATGCACACTTGGTTGATTCTGATTTGCTTAAAAAATTAATCTTGCAGTATTTTTGCATTGTTTTGTCCTGAGCTACCTATTTAATTTTGCTGTTTATTGTCTTATTTACTCACTCTTCCCCTGATGTTTTACTGACTTAATTTACTTCTGCTTTGTGATGCTAGTCTGTTTTAATTTTGGCTTTCATAACTTTAGCTTGCTTTCTGCCTTTTAAATGCTGTTTTAGAGTTATTTTAGACATGTCTTTTTCTGTTATTTAAATTATAATATTATTGTATTGCATTTTGTATTTTGTTACATTGTCAGCCCAAGAGCTGTCTGACTGAAGGGTGGGATTGACGTCTTCTAATAAATAATAATAAATAACGTGGCACAGAACACTTATTTAGCATGTAAGTATACTCCACAAATGTGGTCCTATATTTTATGATATAGAACACTGTCCTGAAAAGCTTTTATTGTAATTCAAGAGCCTCTCACATGCCATGACTTTATGTGGTGAATGAAACAGTCATTATGACAATGTCACTGGAAGATTCTCTTTCCCCCAAAGAGCTATTCAGATGCCAACACACGATCTCCTAAGGAGCTTTTAGGAGACACTTCCATTACCATCATATCTACTTCAAAAGACCGTTTTTAAAGATGTCAATGACAGTGTCTCATTGGAACTATTACAAATTAAAGCTAATGCAAATGTTGGATTCTGCAAGGAAGGGCTGGAAGGGGAAATTCACCTTTATTTACTTTCAGTATGGATTTGCTCAGTCAGTGCCCAGATTTGGAGGTTCTACCTCAGTAAGGTTCTACAGGGACTGCTATTCCTACAACCAAAATAAAATGCTACTAACGTCTCTACAGAGATAGAAGCTCCAAGGGAACTAATATGTCTTTCCCACATGGTACATTAGCCCATTTACTATAAAACAATGAGAGTTTCATGTGGACAAGGAAAAACACCCATTTAGGAAATGGGGAATTGTTGCCTTTAGCACTCTTTAGGCTTTCAATCTATTGTTTATTCTAAAGAACTGTTTATTGTTTATTTTAAAGAACTGATGCCTGTTTGCTTTAGCAAATACCTATGGAGACGAAACAATACAGTCTTGTGTCTCTTTCTTTGGAAACTGTAAATAGTGTGCATATTGTTTAACAGTATTGGGAGCCGAGTTTCAGTTAGCAAAACCATGTTTGCATGGAATGATTAAATTGCACCCCCCAGCCCCCGAATGACCCTGATATGAATTTGGCTGTATTTTGGTTGTCTCTGTCAACAACTTGTTTGACCCCAAGTGAGTCCCATACAGCTCATCTGTCCTTTATCATTCTATTCAAGCTCACATCTTTAAATGGGGGAAGAGCTGCAGCCTTTAGGAATATTGTTTTTCAGCTTTTGCTATCAAACTCAAAACTTGGCTTATATTTGCAACTGTTTAGAGTTATGGATGTCTTGTTCTTTTATGACTTAGTGACTGTTTCCCCCCCCTTTCCATTTCGGGTTATGGTGCTACTTGTTTAGCATAGCATAGAAACATGTCATTACAAATTCCCCACTCCCAATTCCCATGCTCTCTCTCAAAGCTCTAGAATCACGTCAGGGGCACCATTCCATTGTGACTAAGGCCTCTATAAAACCTTTGTCAATAAGTGTTTAATACAGCTATTGACAACGGTTTATGGGGTCCTGATTCAAAAAGGACTAGAGCTTATGGTATTGAGCACTATTCATGATTTGCATTCTAAATCACCTTGCAAATTGATGGCACTTATCTGAAAAGAAAGTTAAAAAGTTCAGTGTTAAGCAGTGCCTGATTAAGTATCAAACCAAATACAACCATAAAAGAGATTTATGTGATCCAGAACACCTTGTTCTAATTGGAAAAAGGGATATTTACGGCAAACTGCAAAGGGACGAGTTTACACTTTTAATTTATTTTTAAATAGCATGATGCTTGGCCTTGTGGCAGTATCTTTCTAAGGGAGGCAAGGGATTTTTGTGGGTGTTGTTGACACATACGAATGCTCATCTATCAATTCTTATAAATTTATGCTCATGCTTGGGCCATACCAGCTATTGTTGTTAGAGGAGGAGGAAGTGCTACATTTTTAAGGAGTACAACTTTCCTAGTAACATGACTTTTAACCTACACATCTACACACTGCGCAAGCACTCGGGCATTGGTTTACATCAAATGTGCCATAAATAAGTGATTCCGAAGTTCTCCGACAGACCCCATGAAGCTTTTATCATTTAAACTCTGTGTGAAAATTTGGATTGCTTTCCATACATTAATTTAAAAAAATAGTACAGCATCTATTTCCTTCCCATCACACAAGCCAGTGTGGTGTAGTGGTTAAGAGCAGTGGTTTGGAGCGGTGGACTCTGATCTGGGGAACTGGGTTTGATTCCCCACTCCTCCACATGAGCGGAGGACACTAATCTGCTGAACTAGATTTGTTTCTTCACTCCTACACCTGAAGCCAGCTAGGTGACCTTGAGCTAGTCATAGCTTTCTCAACCCCACCTACCTCACAGGGTGTCTGTTGTGAGGAGAGGAAGGGAAGGTGATTGTAAGCTGCTTTGATTCTCCCTTAAGTGATAGAGAAAGTCAGCATATAAAAACCAACTACTACTCCCCCCTCCTCCTCTTCCTCTTCTTCTTCCTCCGCCTCCTCCTCCTAGCAGTCAAGAACTAGATCTTATTTTGGAATCCATAGGATTGTTTTATCTTACATTCATATTAAAGTAAAGATCATCAGTGCTAGCCCTTTTCTGTCATTAATTTTTTGGCATTTCTACCTCATGTATTGGGAGAGCACGCAGCATGTGAGTCTTTCGATACTTGTAATGACCATTTTGCATGAATAGGGCAATGTGCATATTTTGCAACTTCAAGATATGGACCTTCAATAAACCTGAATTTCCAACTGAATTTACTAAAGCTGGAAAATATGTGCATTACCCTAGTCATACAAAATGGCAATCAAGCATATTAAGAAGATCCCATGTAGCACACTTTCCCGATATGTCAGGTAGGAATACTAAAAACATAATAACTTCAATAAGCTTCTGTTAACAGGTTTTCATGACTGAGGAGATGACTGAGCATCAGTTGGACACAATAGACTGCAACTGCATACTGTAGCATGGTTCCCAGATGGAACCATGTTTACAGATCTGTGTCTCCTGACTTTAGTCAAACATTATCGCAAAGCGCTGATACAATGTTCTTCATAAAAAAGTTTTTGATGATAATTTGTCCATCACTGGATCATCTCCCAGATAAATATGAAGATACATTCGCAAGACAGATTACCCCCATGACTTTGATGACAAGGCTCAGAACAATTGAAAGATAGCTTATATGAATCTTCCTACATATCTGGATCAATGCAACTACTGAACCCATGTGTATATATTGCATGGCTAGGGTTGCCAGGTCCCTCTTTGCCACTGGCAAAAGGGTTTTGGGGTGGAGCCTGAGGAAGGCAAGGTTTGGAGAGGGGAGGGAGTTCAATGCCATAGAGTCCAATTGCCAACGCGGCCATTTTCTCCAGGTGAACTGATCTCTGTTGGCTAGAGATCAGTTGTAATAGCAGGAGACCCTAGGGATGCCACCAACTGGGAACAGCCCATTCGCCAAATGGTTGCGACTGCTGAGTATTAACTGTGGAGGAATCCATGTTTTACAGGGCAGGTACAAGAGCCCTGGGCTTATGTGCAGAGGATTCTAGCAACTTGAATGATTAACTTGATCAGCTTGGGAAAACTGCTAGACAACTCTAAGAAATCTACATCATTGTAGCACCTCCCCTGTGGGAACATGCCCTTTTTACCTTCATTTACCAATAAAGTTAGGCAAATGTTTTCCATTGTTCAATGGGGGCCTGGTTGTGCCAGACATAAGTGCCCATAAAAGAACCATTTTTACCTATTACATTGTGTGTGTGTTAAGTGCTGTCAAGTCGCCTCTGACTCATGGTGACCCTATGAATCAATGTCCTCCAAAATGTCCTAACTAACAGCCTTGCTCAGGTCTTGCAAATTGAGGGCTGTGGCTTCCTGTATAGAGTCAAGCCATTTCTTGTTGGGTCTTCCTCTTTTCCTGCTGCCTTCAACTTTTCCTAGCATGATTGTCTTTTCCAGTGACTCTTGCCTTCTCATAATGTGACCAAAGTATGATAACCTCAGTTTAGTCATTTGAGCTTCTAGGGTCAGTTCAGGCTTGATTTGATCTATAGCCCACTGCTTTGTTTTTGGCAGTCCACAGTATCCATAACACTCTCCTCCAACACCACATTTCAAAAGAATCTACTTTCTTCCAATCAGCTTTCTTCATTGTCCAGCTCTCACACCCATACATAGAAAGAGGGAATATGATGGCATGAATTAACTCAATCTTGGTTGCCAGTTACAGTAATGCATCACAAAACTCCTATCACTCCAATTTATACTTTCATGTGAATAATTAAAATTGTACTGCATAATATCCTCAAAAACCCTTAAAATCAAATGAAGACAGTAAGAAACAAGCAGCAAAGAATCGAATGTTAATACCATTTTTTTTAATTTCCAAGGACAATGAAGTGTGCTAAGTTCAGACTGTGCATACATGTGGCTAATTTATTATTGGTGTGATGTACAGTACTCAAGTGTCTGTCTCCTGTCTTTTTGGTACAAATCCTGGGAGGAAACAGAAGAACAAGAGGGCAAACAGCCAAATAAGGTTCTTGCCTTGAGATGTTATTTATGGGGGGTGGGGGGTTCAGATAGGGATAGATGTGTCATTATTGAACCTGGTGAAGATATAAACTGTGAGTGATAGGGGTAAAGAAAAGAAGGATAAAAGAGAGATTATGTATTAATGTATTCAGAACAAATCATGATTGTTTAAGTGAAACTACTTCAAAAGCTGTGGGAACATTGTTCTTCCACAGGTGTTGATTTTCATAAAATAACAGAAGATCCATTGTGCGTTTTTTTTAAAAAAATATATGCATGAATAGGTGTGACTGATAGTGTGTCCCTGCGTGTGTTGCACCAAACTTTGTCCCACTTCACTGTAAGAGGCTATGAAGTTGTGCCAACTGTTTATTTGGTGCTAGAAAAAACTATATTTTATATAGTTTTTTTAAAAAAAATTGAAACACATTTGAGAAAGATATCAATTTTATTATCTATTGCTAGATATTGTGCTATTGTGGAAAATCCAATAGGTAAACAATTACAATGGCACAATATTCAAATAACAAGTCAACCCAGTCCTACTTTAAAGTTGAGCTGAATCCGTCCATTGTGTCCAATGCCGTTGTATCCATTTTAGTTGATTTTAATGATTCAGATAAGACCTGAAGTCAGATTGTGATGCAATTGTGAGTTTTGACAACAAAATTCTCATGAACACTTTCCAAACAAATTAGAATACACTTCCTGTCATGGAATCGTAGAACAATTCACCCAGAAACTACCCAAGGGGGAAAAGAGAAAAATTAATATGGACGCTGACAATGGGCGCTTTCACACATTTTTTATTCTTTTTTAAATTTTATTTTTGAATAAATTTTTATTTCAAAACTATAAAAATGCAAACAAACATAAAATACATTACAAAAAGAAACACAGACAATAAAATACACACACAAACTCTGAAGTATATAAAAACAAAATTTATCTGGGTGAACATATAAAATTTTGCTTCCCTCTTACTACTTTTCCTGAGATAAGCTATTATGTTGAATAATGCACTTTCAGTCCACTTTCAATGCACTTAAATGATCGTTTGCAAGTGGATTTTGCCATACCTCATCTAAGAGGTCCCCATCAAGACATATTACAAATGTGTTTTGAAAATGTATCCTGAATGTCTTTTGTATTTTCAAAGCTTGGAAACAAGAGCTTAAAAGCCTTTTAAAATCATCAATTGCTACTGGGCTCTGCCCTTTCATCAGCCAAGTGAGGAGGAGGAGAAGAAGAAGAAGAAGAAGAAGAAGAAGAAGAAGAAGAAGAAGAAGAAGAAGAAGAAGAAGAAGAAGAGTTGGTTCTGATATGCCGACTTTCTCTACCACTTAAGGAAGAATCAAACCGGTTTATGAGCACCTTCACCTCCCCTCCACGCAACAGACACCCTGTGAGGTAAGTGGGGCTGAGAGAGTGTGACTAGCCCAAGGTCACCCAGGTAGCTTCATGTGTGGAAGTGGGGAAACAAATCCAGTTCACCAGATTACCATGTGCCACTCATGTGGAGGAGTGGGGAATCAAACCGGGTTCTCCAGATCAGACTCCACCACTCCAAACCACCGCTCTAAATCACTACACCACGCTGGCTCTCCACACTGGCTCTCCACCATGTTTGAGCTCTCATACTCTGTCCCTAAGTTTCAGGGCCCAAGCATCAGGCGACCTGGTAACCATTGTCACTGCAGTACTGTGAGTGATTTGAAGAGCCATTTAGTTTTTGTGCATTGCGAAGGGAATTTTGCAAATTCCAGACAGTCAAAGAAATAGTGGAAAAAGAAAGAAAGACTGTGGAAAAGCAACTACATGCCATCTCATAAAAAGGCAAAGGAAATGAAATGAGATGCAGCCAAAAAGAACACCCAACTCTGCCAAGTATCGTCCCTGACCTTTACTATAGTGCATTACACTCGAGGAGCTAATACACACGGGGGTATTTCAGGTATTACCACAGAGATAGAATTGCTTTTGATAAACTATTAAATTGTTTTACACCACTTTGGAGGCTTTGCTCTAGGTTAGGCTTTGCTCTAGGTGAGGCTTTGCTCTAGGTGCCATGTCAGCAGCATGGCAAAGGGGAAGGCAGCGGCCTCCATGAGACTAGGAATGGTGGCTGGGCTATTTCTGTGCTAGAAATTTTGCTCTGGATTTACTAAACCAGGGCAGATGCATAGGAGATTTTTTTGGGCTTGTTTCAGAAATAGTTGAGTTTTTGTTGGCTGGCTGACTCAGCCTCAGATAGAGTGTGCAGTTACTGGCTGTGGAATTGGTTCTTCACATGTATTCAGGTCACCACTATGTAGGGTTGCCAGCTCCAGGTTGGGAAATACCTGGAGATTTGGGGGCAGAGTCTGAGGAGGGTGGGTTTGGGGAGGGGAGGGTCTTTAATGCCATAGAGTCCAATGGCTGAAGCGGCCATTTTCTCCAGGTGAACTGATCTATATCGGCTGGAGATCAGTTGTAATAGTAGGAGATCTCCAGCTAGTACTTGGAGGTTGTGCCAGTCAGTGCTATGTAGGTTTCACTGTAGGTGGACAGAATCAAAGGCTGCACAAAATCAAAGGCTAAACACTGGAAGATCTGCAGTCCAGCGTGTGTTTTATTGCTAAATATGAACTACAGAGGTGAAGGGGTCAAATTAGGGCTGCAGTGTGAAGGGTGAGGAGTAAGACTTTCCTCTGAGCTGTTTCCAGACCTTACATGGCTCACAGAGCTGCTAACTGTTTAGTTACAACCATGGTAGATTTTGTTATCTTTCACAGGAACGTGCAAGCATTCCAAGTCACTTGGTTGCCTCAACACTATAGCCAGGAAGACAGGGAATACAAGATGTCATGTAAGTGAAAACTCTCTAATGTTGATTATTGGACAGCTTTCTGTAAATGATAGATCCTCAACAAAACAAGAGCTTTATCTGGACATTCAGCCCATATTTTATGAAGCATGAACACATGAACACATGAAGCTGCCTTCTACTGAATCAGACCCTTGGTCCATGAAAGACAGAATTGTCTACTCAGACCAGCTGCGGCTCTCCAGGGTCTCAGGAAGAGGTCTTTTAAATCACCTACTTGCCTAATCACTTTAACTGGAGATGCTGGGGATTGAACCTGGGACCTTCTGCTTGCCAAGCAGATGTTCTACCACTGAGCCACAGCCCCTCCCCTAAAGCATGTGGCTGGGATGCAGAGGAGATTACTTATGCCCAGGGATAGACCAAGATCATGCTCCCTGGCATTTAAGTGCCTTTCGTTGTTTCAGATCTTGAAATTTGCTTACATCTATGAACTAGGTACAGCGTGGGATATCAGAGAATATCAACAATACCTGGGATTTGTTCTTATCTTTAGCTTTGATTGCAGCTATCTGATTTGAAGAGTCCATTTCAGAAACCTGGACATTCTCATTCACTTTCTGATCTAGGCTTGATCAGTTTCTTCCAAGAAAGATATTTGAAGACACTGACAAAAGCTTTGTTAAGGTAATTTGGCGAGATCAAAGCAGAGGAAGTATCTGTTCTGAGTCTGTATTTTATATCTCCCGGAGGGTATGGGAACTGGCATTACCTAATCTCCAGTTATTTTACTGAGCTGCCAGAGTCAATTTTATGTCCTTCTGGACCATGAATAATGCTTGCAGTGTTTGACTTTCCTTAGAAGTTGCTGGCTGCTTAAAAGCTCCATTGCACTCTTCCCCCATGTTCCCCCTGTAGTGCTGCAAGAGATCAGGACTCAGCTAGATTCTCTGTTTTATTAGTAACATTCTCAGGTTCAGGAAATTAGTTCACACCATGATAGTCATAGAAAACAAAGAACTAAATGGCTCTTAATATTTGTATCTACCCTTGGTCTTTAAAAAGCAATATTAAAAGGATGTTTTGCTATTCTAGAGTTTAGCATCTTTAAACAAGTCACATTTACAGAGGCTCCTGGTCCTCGCTAAACTTTAGCTCCAGTATAGGGCAGCAATGCCTAGAGAGGCAAACAGACACACCATACTACAGGAATAAGAAAACTGGTTCAGTCTCCCAGCAAGTGGCCCATTGGGAGCTAGTGCTTTCTTTGATGGATGAAGTCAGGGCTACCCTGCTTACTTGGAAGGCAGAGCCAAAAGGACTAAAAAATAATGAGGAGGAGGAAAAGCGGCCTGCTGTTACCTCACTAGAAGCCATGGGTAGAGCTGTGCACCTTTTTTTGGCGTTTTTCGGGTTCGGGTTTAATAAATTAGGAATTTTTTGAAAAATCTGAAAAGCTGAATATAACGAATTCGGCTTTTTTGAAAAACCCAAAAATTGTGCGGCACAGAGCTGAAGGCTTGGATCTGTGAAGTCCAGTGTTCAGTTCTGCACCACTGGGGGATTCAGATCCATGGTGCTTGGAAGCTGAAGTCAGCAAGTAGCGTGGATCTGACTCAAGTAAGTAAGGGGGGGAGGGAGGAAGAGAGAGGAAGAGGAAGGGGGGAAATGGTGGTAGGGTCAAAACGGCCGTGAATAATGCCAAAAAAATATATGGCATTTTTAATGATTAATAATGACATATGGGTCGGCTGACACTGTGTTTTCTCTCTCTGGATGCATTTCTCCATATTGGTTCAGCACATAACTTATCTCAAACCCCTTTTATTCTTCCTTACTAGCATATGTCTCTTTTTATCTCTCCCATTGTTGGACTTTGTATCTTCACAATATAATACCATAGCTTTTTTTTAAAGTATAACAGATGGGCAAGAGTGATATTTTACTTGATATTCCATTTTGCTGCTTTGTTTATATTTTGTGTTGACATTGAAAAGCTTTCCTTACTAGATCCAAATTTGAGGGTGGGTGGTCTTAAGGTACCAAAAAGACACAAGCTTTTTCTTTTTTTTAATTCTTCACTATCAACATGTGAAAATTGACTGAAATCGATCCTTAACTATTTTAATACAACCTAATGCTGGTGCAAAATTTATGCTTGGGTATTATAAAAACAAAGTGTGTGGAATTATTTTTCCAGATACAGTATTCTTGCTTTTATAATGTATCGATATATAGAAGATGATTCATGAAAGCTCATATTGTTGTCAATGTTGTTAGTCTTTAAGGTGCTGTAGGACTATTGTTTTAGAACATGACAAGCATTCTTTCATAGCAGAATGAAATTCAGATGGAATTGCTGTGCTTTTTAAGTAATTCCTTTTATTTGGCTTGGGGTACATCCTTATTGCTACCAATCATGTACACAGTGGGTAGAGAATGGAAAGGCTGGCTCCAGAATAATTGGGTAGGGGACCAGACCAAAGAATTTAATTATGCAAAAAAGTAGAGATTCCAAAAGGGAGTGAAGGAGTTAGGTGAATGGTTGTTATCCACAAAGCTATCTTCAATAAATATTTCTGTAACTTCATGATAGATATCCCTGTAATATGATAATTAATACCTGGAGAGATGAAGGTGGAGTTAAGACCTTCCTCTGGATTCAGGCTGAGAGGTCTGAAGAGGAAGTTTGTGGGCCAGTTCATACATTACTGAGTGATAGGGTTGCTAGGTCCCTCTTTGTAACTGGTGGGAGGTTTTTGGGGTAGAGCCTGAGGAGGGCAAGGTTTGGGGAGGGGAGAAACTTCAGTGCCATAGAGTCCAATTGCCAAAGTGGCCATTTTCTCCAGGTGAACTGATCTCCAGCCTTGCCCTCCTCAGGCTTTGTCCCAAAAACCTCCCACCGATTACAAAGAGGGACCTGGCAACCCTATCACTCAGTAATGTATGAACTGGCCCACAAACTTCCTCTTCAGACCTCTCAGCCTGAATCCAGAGGAAGGTCTTAACTCCACCTTCATCTCCATCAGCTGGAGATCAGTTGTAATAGCAGGAGATCTTCAACTAGTACTTGGTGGTTGACACTGACAACCCTACTGAGTGGAGTGGAAGCTATTTCCACATGACAGTTCTTACTCATTCTAGTAACATATGTTGGGAAGTACCAATTCAGGTGTCTAACCCAGATAAGGTTCCCAACCCCCAGGTTGGACCTGGCAATCTCCTGGTATTACAACTGATCTAAGGTTGCCAGGTCCCCCTTAGCCACCAGCAGGAGTTGGGGGATAGGGTTGCCACATCCAGGTTGGGAAACTCCTGAAGGGATGGAGCCTGGGGAGTACAGGGACCCAAGTGGGGAACAATACCATAGGATCGACCCTCCAAAGCATCCATTTTATCCAAAGGAACTGCTCTCTGTAGTCTGTAATTCTGCGGGACCCTGGAGATGAGCTGAAATTCTGCGGGACCCCCAGGTCCCACCTGGAGGCTGGCATCCCTAAACTGATCTCAAGACTACAGATAATACAGACTACAGAGCTGGCAACCCTGTTTGGATAATTCTTCTTTTTAACATGAGGGTATCCATGATTTCAGAGTTGCTACCAATGTTAACAGATCAGGAGCAATTAAGTTTCATTGTCAAATGTTTAATTATGTGCTTGTTGCCTCCTGGAATTACTTACCCAGACTCGTACACTGAATGTGGATTGATCAATCATACTTAAAAGCAAAATCCTTCCTAATAGTTTATCAGCTTATTACAGCAGTAACAGCTGAAATTTTAAAAGGAAGTTGGTTCCTGCCAGTGCTTAATTTGTCAAAAGATAGGTGTAGGGGAATAAGCCTTTCTGGAAGCTGTGCCTCCTCATGTGAAAAGCTTGCCCCAGAATCCCAGACGTAGCTAATATGTTCATGCAAAGTTGATACCAGTTATTTTCAATGTGTATAAATGAAAAAAAAATACATGTTAGCCACCACCACCCCTTTGCTTGCAAGCCTAACAGAACTTACTAAGTTCATTTCATATTAGTTAACAAACCACAGTCCTTTGTTAACTCATTCAAGCTGTTTGATTGTAAGGAGGAAAAAAGCAGGCAGTTTCAGGTTTTAGGTACAAAGAACTGTAGGCCACAGCATGCCAAACAAATTGTTTTAAGAGGTGTAAACTAAACCATTTCCTCCCTGAGAACCTACAGTCTGTCAGGTATTGTATAGCTATTATGTTTAGTTAGGGGCACTAAGAAATTGCCTAATGTACTTTGCAGCACACCACAGACATTGCAATGTGTTAATAAGAATGGTTGCATACTAGACTGGTTAGGGGTTTGAAACCTTTGAGTAATGCCTGCTGAAATGCTGTAGGTAGTTTGATCTTCAAAATAGAGGAATTGAACCATTCCTTCAGGCAAATCAATCTTTCTTAGTTTCTCCAGTAGTTTCCCACAACCCCTTGTATATATTAGGCTAGAAATGAAATGAAATCAGTTGCCAAACGCACCCTATCTCCCTCCTTTTGTGCAGTCATGGAATTTAACTATGTATACAGCCCTGCTTAGTAGCTTAACTATGAGCTGGAGACTTGTGAGGACCTGTGGATGAACTAATCACTAAGAAATCCCCCCTGACCCATATCCCTCCCTCCAGAATACTATCAGCACTTGGGAACTTCAGCAGGCCACTTTGTGCATCTCCCCCACCCCCCCAATTCTCAAATATCCCCACTATTCAAATAGCAACCAGAGTGATCAATCCACAATGAGCTTGTGGGGTTTTTGGGGAGGGGAGTGTCTTTACAACTTGATCATCAAATTTGCTATTAGAAGGGAAAAAAATGGGTGTGCCTTGATGAACAATGTTTATGTGTGTGTGGGTGTGTGTGATGAATGAACAATTTGGAAAATCTCTCCCAAAGCAAATCTCCCTCTATAGGGGTTTTATAAACTCTTAGAGGCTAAGAGTTTCCTTCCCCCCTTCCCTTTAACAGACCCTTAGCTGGCCCTCAATATTTCATGCTAGTCCTCAGCTGGCCCTCAATATTCTATGCTAGTCCTCATCAATAAGCTGAATGCTCACGAGGCTACTTTTTTTTTCTTTTTGCCCATTTTCAAAGACATGTTTTTCTTTATAATGGAGGAGTCTCTTGAATATGTTTAAAAAAACAAAAAACCTTGTCTGTGGGTGACCAGGTTTGTAGAGTTGTCAACCTCCAGGTACTAGCTGGAGATCTCCTGCTATTACAACTGATCTGCAGCTGATAGAGATCAGTTCACCTGGAGAAAATGGCCGCTTTGGCAATTGGACTCTATGGCATTGAAGTCCCTCCCCTCCCCAAACCCCACCCTTCTCAGGCTCCACCCCAAAAATCTCTTGCCAGTGGTCCAGAGGGACCTGGCAACCCTACTGGTTTAGCTGCTTTTGTGATTGGCACAAGCCCTCCACTTTACTGTTCGATATAGTCATAATGATAGATAGAATAAGTTTAGAGATTTAGCAAAGTTTTCCATGTTGCTTTTCCCCCAACTTGCCAATTACATTCCAAACTGTTTTCGTCATTGGGGAAACATATTATATTTATGATTCCTCTTCTCCCCACTATCCCTCCACCTTTGGGGGGGTGGGGGGAAGCAAGGGCTTTGTGGTTATTCAGTGAAGCACAAATTGCCATTCATACAGACACACTGGCATGATTTTTGATTTGCAGGCTGCCACTACCATTAATAACCTCCTAGGCTGTCAGGCTGTCAGTCCCTGTTGCTGCAACGATTTGTTTCAAATATAGGGGCTGATTCATGAAGAATAAAAAAAAAAGTTGCCCTATTTTACAGGAACCTCAAAATATTTATGTTGCAAATGGGTGAAAAGCATACACATGACTTTTATCTTAAAGAACATGATTGTTCTTTTCAGTTTAAAAGGAGGGTCGAATACAAATAGGAAATCTGACAGGAAACCCATCGTAGAGTCATATTATCTCAGTAAATGTCCCCCCTCTCTGTTTCTTATATGGCTGATGCGCCTCATTACACCTGCCACATTACAAAAGGGGGCATGTGCCATGATAAAAGCAGTGCGTAGAAGGAATCCACATTTAAGCAAATTCAAGTGAAATTTTACCTCGTCGATTTCAGAAGGCTTTTGCTGGCATAGATGGGCCAAGTGATTCATCATTCAATAATCTTTACAATATTATTATTATTCGTTTTACTTATAGGCGTGTCAATGTTTTTAACAAGTGAAATGTGTACAGGAATTTCAGAAGTGATTTATGCTCCAATATGAAACACTCAATGGAGAGTAAGTCCCTTGAAACGTCCCAACTTAAATGTGTTTGAGGTGTTAAGGGCCTGTTGTACCTGATCTAAAATATTCATTTACATTTCTCTCTGGACTTTTCTCCGACCGAGACCTGTGTATACACATTCTTTTAACTGTTGTTTTCCAGCATTAAGGATGGCACAGCTGGTTTCAAATGGCAAAAAATTGATACGTCATTGGAGAAACTACACACATTTACACTAATGGTTTAAGGGGCTCAGTTACTAATTGGTATTCTCTTCTGAAGAATGCATAGTTAAACTTTTGAACACCATTTCTCTATCCACCAGCTAGCAGCCAACTACCAAACCTGTCAATGCCGTATATTTTCTTAATGTTTAATTAATGGAATACTATAGCAACAGGTTCTCTCTCGCTCACTCTCTCACTCTTTCTCTCCTTCCTTTTTTAATTTGATCTCCATGGCATTATAGGAACCTAAAGCTTCCAGTAGGCATATATTCCCACTCCCTTATTTCTTGTCAGAGGAAATGTATATTCATTTTCGACTTGCGGAGGCAATTATGAGAACCGCTGGTTGCCTATAGCTGCTAATCAAAGTGATAACCTGCAGGTTCTCAGCTCCCAATGAGAGATACCATTTGCCTCTAGCTGATGAATGCCACCTGAACAGCAACCTGTTATGACAATGTGGCGTTTTAACTAACCTATAGCATTAGGATGCCGCCATTAAAGAAGGCTCAGCAGCTTAATGTATAATTCTAACATGTGCTTCATGTTTGTCTTTGGAAGTGGTATCTGGCTGGAGGGGGGAAGAAGTACCATGTTTCATAAGGTCAGTAGGATTGTGTAATTCCATGGTTCCCTGGTCTGCAAAGCAGCTGGGGCCAAGGTGGTGGGGTCTTCGCTGAAGGTGTGTGTGTTAGCTACTAGATTTGTGGAATGGGTTCACTTCGCCCTGACAAAAATCCTGCATGTGTATCCCTGAGTGCTGGTTTTGAGCCAGGAAATACCAGCAGTGACTTACAGAATCCTAAAACTATAAGAAGAAAGAGTCTTCATTGGTTATCTAGCCCAGAATTTGCTGCTACTTGTTAAGCCGTTAGGAGCTAGATTAGATTTTAATGCAGCCTCTGGCTCCAATCCTAGCATTCCGTTGATTCTGTAAGAGATCCCAGGTCTGCTCTTGACCTTTCCTTAATGCCCTTGGTGTCTGGTTTTCTTTCTCCCTGTTTCTGACATCTTGCTTCCTGTGTGACCCAAGCTTGTAAATTCCATTTCCTGATGCATCTCTTTTCTTCAGTCCATACTACTTTCTCAGCCTTGCTCATTTCTGTATTCTAATCCGAGATTCCCTGGAAAGATCTTCTGACTCTGATAGATTGCCCTTACAACATGACCTTCTGGTCTAGTTCTGAGAGTCAAAGAAGATGGTAGCAGCCACATTTTTTATTTACATGCCAGCCCTGTTCATGTGGGGGATTGGGGAATTGGCTTTTTCTCCAAAGGGGCACCTGGGTAAGGGGTATTGAACCCTTCCCTAGCCAACTGTTTCATACTCCACTTCCCCAGATATATTTCTTCAAGTTTGACTCCAGGACTGGCGAGCTGTAATGGGAGAAAAGTATCAGTAGTGTGTGAGGAGGAAAGGCAGAGGAGGATTCTGTTAATCTCACCCATATGCCCCTTTTCATATAAAAATCATAACCAGGCACCCTGTTTTATACATGAATGGAACAGACATGTGAATAAACAAACAATGGCCTTATTGGTAAACCTATGTCTGGCTAGTAACTACAGTCGGGGATTGGGGGCTCATATGATGGAATGCTCCCCTTTGATGCCTGTACATAGAATACTAGGCTAGGTTAGGTCTCCACAGCATTAGTTTCCTCTAGATGCCAGCCTCCAGGTGGGACTTGGGGATCCCCTAGAATTACAACTCATCTCCAGACTACAGAGATCAGTTCTCCTGGAGAAAATTGATGCTTTGGAGGATGGGCTCTATGCCATTGTGCCCCACTGAGGTCCCTGTCTTCCCCAGGCTCCATCCCCAAATCTCCAGGAGTTTCCCAAATCTGAATCTGGCAACTTCACCCCCTATCCCCCACCAGTGGCTAGGGGAGACCTGACAACCCTAGTTTCCTGTGTTCAGGTAATTCTTTTTACTGGATGCAGTGTCCAATTCTTTAATCCTCCCTGTAGTCTGAAATAGCCTAGACACAGGTCCCCAGAATTTCAAACACTGGGCCTGGGCATGGTGACATTATATTAGTAGTATTGGTGGTATAATGGCAGTACTGAAATACACCACTGGACATGGTGCCACATGTAACCTATGAATGTGTGCAGCCACAATCATGCCTTTGAAGAGATGGACTATTTGCTGCACAAAAATGTTGCTTGAAAACAACATGAACATTAACTGTCCAAAATGTAAAATGTAGTTGAGTTGTTAGCACCAGGTTATTGTTTTCCATCTCCAATGTACACGTGCAGTAAAGTTGCCAGTTCCCCCCTCTCTATCGGCGGGAGGTTTTAGAAGGTGGGGCTGGGACTATTGCATATGTGCGCGGCTGTGTGCGATGCAATTATGTCATTTCTGGGTTTACCCAGAAGTGCTGCATCGCCACGGCTGCTTTAGCACTCAACACCCCCAATTTTGTTTTAGTGCTAAAGTGGCCACAGCGATGCAGCACTTCCAGGGGTAAACCTGGAAGTGACATAATTGTGTCACATGTAGCCATGATCACTGTCCCAGAGCAGCTGGGTGGATTATAGGCTTGTGCACAAAATAATAATAATAATCAGTAAATTTCAGGTTCGGGTTTATTGGACCTGAATTTTTTCAAGAAACCCCCAAAAAGCCGAATTCCTATACCAGTAAATATGGGCTTATTTTCGACTTATTTTCAGGAAACCCCCCAAAATTTGGACATTCATGCCTATGGGGATTTTTTGTGAAGCTCCTAAGGGGCATTTTTTGAGGTAGAGCCCCATTGCTTTCATGGTGGGAAAGTTTGCCGGGCTCCTTTATAGAGAAGCATAGTGAAGTTCGCAATAGAGAATCTGACAGCAGCCACTTCACTATTTATTCTCTATGGAGGAGGATGGGGCGACCCCGACCCCATAAAACCGGACCCTGGACTCAATCTTTACCAAACTTGGGCGTTCAGGCAGGGAGAGTCCCTTGCAGCTATGCTGCAAATTTGGGGGCTCTCCCTCAAAAAATGCCCCCTCAGGAGCTTTGCAAAGCCTTGGAAAAGTCGAACCCGAAAAAGCCGAATAAACACCTTGTTTTTTCAGGAATGGCCAATTCGGCTTTGGCTTTCTCCCCAGGTTTAGGCATTCTGTAAATCCGAACCCAAAATGTACTGAAATGGCTTTTTTTTGGTTTATTTTCAGTTCAATCCAAGCCTAGTGGATTGGTGGGCAATCGCCTGCCGAAACCACTCACCTGGCAACCCTAATGTGCAATAATTAACATGAGCAGGCAGGCACCAAAAATGAAGAAGAAGCCATCATCTAATGGATAGCCCAGAGAAACATGATATCTGGAGACATTGAGATGGGCTCCAAAACCTGAGTCTCAGAGCCTTCACACTCTACAGGTCTACCATCTTAACAATAACTAGGCCTCTGTTTTTGACAGGCAAGGCTCAAAATGCTACTATGGGTGGATTCTGATGTTCCTCTTCCCAATTCTTTTGGGGGACATTGCATTCCACAACGTGATCTCACCAAACCTCCCCATGGCCCAGTTGCTAACACCAGGCCTTGTTCTAAATGCAAACTAAGGATGAGCAAGGGAAGTCATAGTACTGAAAGAAGAAACTGTGACTAGTCTCTCTATTTTACTTTGGTAGATTTTATGTCCTGAGGGCATAAGGGTATTTGTCAACGAGTTTATCTTTTCCACAATTTTCCACTGCATTAGTGAAAAAGCAACATAAAAGATAAACCCGATATTGTCATTTTATCACATCATTATATTCCAAAGTGTAAAAGCTTAAAAGGAAACCATGTGGAAAAAAAATCTGAATGCTGATTCTAAGGCTTGCATTTGATTCAGTGTCATAAACTTTGTAACGAGAAGGAACAGAACAGCTCTGAGGCTTTATTAAATCCCTTATAAAGAAGTATAAAAGCCACCCACGCGAAGAAATTCTCAGTGTTTGTGCTGTTATTCCAATTTCATTATGAAATCTGAGGTTTCACTTTAAGGCTTCTGACCAGGTTTTGACATTGGAATTAAGGATATTTTAATTATGCAAGCATCCCAAAGGAGAATTTTCATTGGAGTGATATGAAACCAGGATTACAGTGTAGCATTCCCCAGTAGGGTCAGTTAAACAAAATTTGTTACCCATGTTGAGTTCATCATATAAGGTGTGCATCTATGCTCTGCTCGTATTTAGGCCCATGAAGGAAATGGTTTACATTTTCATCAACATTAGATCATTTGGCTTTCCCATGGCCAATTGAGACCATGTTGTATTAATTGTCTTACCAACAATTAGTTTCTGATTTTTCATTATTTTTTGTTTCTCCAGTACTGAAGAAACTGGGGAGCATTCATTTGGATCCCTATATGAGGCAGGCAATGTCTGCTGTGCTTTTGAACCTAGACAGTGAACTGGACATTTTTCACTGGGAGTTGATGAAATTATGCAAGGAAAGATTTGCATACACTGCTCTGATGGTAGGTTTGCCAGGTCCCGCTTTGCCACCAGTGGGAAGATTTTGGGGTGGAGCTTGAGGAGGGCACGGTTTGGGAGGGGAGGGACTTCAATGCCATAGAGTCCCATTGCCAAAGTGGCCATTTTATCCAAGTGAACTGATCTCTATCAGCTGGAGATCAGTGGTAATAGCAGGAGCTAGTACCTGGAGGGTAGTCAAGGGAATGTAGTCACTATGGCAAAATCTATATATATCTCTTAAAGAAAACCAACAACAAAAATATGTTTTTACACAAATGTATAATAATTATCTTTCAAATATTTGGTTATGTTACTTCACATAAACCATTTCATTCTTATACATTTTCTTTTTCTTGCAGGAATAATCAAACTCATACAACCATTCTATATACAACCAAGACAGGAACCCGGTAAGTATCCTGTTTCAGAGTCCATTTCTTCAGTTGGTGTATATTAGTAGAATGTTATGGAGATATTACATGAATTATAAGAGTATCTAATCCTTTTCTTCTTTTGCAGGTTATTGTCCCACGTTGCAAAAATTTCCTGCTGTGCTGTAATATTGCTTGAAGTTCCTTAGGTGTTCTATTCCATTTTTAGTTCTATTATAATCCATTAAAAATCAATTAATACATAGTTGTTGGCTGATTTTTCTTAGTAACATGCATGAAGATAAACATAAATGTGTATACAATACTACTCACCGACAACTTTTTCACGTCTGTCGCACCTAGCAAATGCATGCAATTACTGTTTCAATGGCATTATGCTGGATAATTACAATTTGAGGCTTGCTGGTTAAATGGAGTTTCTACTCATTAGCACTAGGGGCGGATTCACAAAAAACCTGAATAGTCACAGGAGGCATTTAACCCATTAGGGGTCACTGTATTCATCATAGTGATGAATCGGGCCTCTTGCTGGCTAAGAATTTTATCCACGTTTTCCCTAGAGTAGGATTTTCTCTTTTTGTACTGCCATAAGGCTAAAAACCTTAGGTCCGTGTCCTTATGCTTGAATTGCGTGAAATGCGAAACGATCGGGGCCTCCATTACAAAATTACGGATCCTCGATCGATGCTCTCCGATTCTTAATTTCAGGGCTCGATAAGTTCGGCCTATATATAAAAGTTGGCACGGGCAAAGGAGGGTGTAAATCACATTATTTGAATTACACTCTGTGCATGATTTAATTTCAAAGGTAAATCCTGTTTGTACGCATGTAAATATCTTTACCGGTAAGGCATATGAGCACATTACACAGGAACCGCACCTAAAATGGCCCCGTCTGCTAGGTAGGGTGGGGAGATCGATGCAATCTGTGTGCACCAGATAATCCTTGAGTGATGTCGTTCTTCTGTAACCTATGAGAGGAAAGTTAGAGCAGTCCGGAAGGAACGCAATGACATGCCAATGTCTATGCAAAATCTTTTTTATTTCCCCAACCATAGGGGTATACTGAAATGAGGAAACTAGTCTATCTTTACTCTTATCTTTCCGCAAAAATAATTCCTTGCATTCTCTTAGGTCCGCCCTATTCTTAGCTTGATCTATTAGGGGTATAGGATAACCCCTTGCAATAAGAGTGGATTTCAATTGAAGGGCTGCCCTATTGTAGTCTCCTTGTCTAGTAGTGTTTCTTTTAAGACATAACATCTGCCCATATGGAAGGTTGTTTTTTAAATGGCCAGGATTTTTTGAACCATAGTGAAGTAGTGCCATTCTATCAGTTGATTTTCTATATGGTGAAATCCATATTTCCCCATCCAAAGTTTTGTTAATAGTAATATCCAAAAAATTAATGCTATGTAAATGTTTTTTACCTTCAAATTTTATGTTGGGATCCTCACTGTTCAGTATATTCAACAACCGTCCATAATTGATCTCATTATCTATGATCATCACCAGGTCATCCACAAATCTTGCAAAATATAGTACATGTTGCTTGAAGATATCATTATTAAAAATGTGAGCCAACTCAAAAGAAATCATAAATATATTTGTATAGTAGTTCTAACCTCCTCAAGTGGCACATTTGTATACAGTGATACTACATCAAAGGTGGCTAGGATTGCATCAGATGGAACCTTTAAGACTTCTATTTTTTGTATAAAATGACCAGTATCTACAATATAGGATGGAGTCTCTGTTGCATATTTATGCAGGTGATGCTCAAGGAACTTAGAAATGGGGTCCAGAATCCCGTTTATCCCAGAGATTATCGGTCTCCCTGGAGGAGGGAGTATATTTTTATGTATCTTCAGTAAAACGTAAAAAAACGGCATTTTCGGATATTTGTTTAACAAAAAATCAGCTCCTTTTTTGGTAACGTAATCAAGGGCTAATGCTTCAAAAATTACAGTCTTAATGAAATTTATCACAGATCTCGTACGATCTCGCGATATTTCCTCATAGAACTCAGTATGACTTAATTGTCTCAGACATTCGTCGTCATAATCCTGCGCTTGGAGGATAACGGTGGCCCCGCCCTTTTCTGTGGGTTTTATAATAATATCTTTGTTGTTAATTAAATTATCCAGGGCGTTTTTCTCATCTACAGTGAAGTTCTTCTTATGAAATACTTTTTTTCTTTCTTTCAGCTTTTGGTATGTCCCGTAACACTAAATGATAAAATGTTTCAATAAGAGGATTTTGTACAGGTGGTATAAATGAGGATTTAATCCTAAAGCCTGCTCTTTCCATCTGCTTACCTTTAAAGAAATCTTTCAGCCTAATTAACCGTATAAGTTTAAATAAATCAATACGCGTTTGCTTTGCTGAATATTTGGGACAGGGTACATATCCCAAGCCTAAATTCAAAACTCTTCTCTCTGTGTGTGATAGGACATAATTAGATAAATTAACAATTAAGTCTTCAGATTTCTCCTCCGGCGGCGGGGAAAATAACCCCCCCAACATAATAATTCTGAAAGTTTCTGGGTCTTAAAGAGTATTCCCTGCTTGAAGCCCTACTGGATAAGCTAGAAGACTCAGTATTGTTATCAGAGTATAAGTCATCATCACCTCCCCTCATTCGTCTCTCCTCTTGGCGGTTTTTATTTAACCAAACATACACTGTTTTATTTTTATAGTCCTGTGTATCTCTGTCTAGTTTTTTAATTTTATACGATCGAATCTGTTCCATATAATCATTTAAATCCAATTCCATTTGCAATACCTTTTGCTCTAAGGTCTCTGCTTCCATGTGCTTACCTAAATCCTCCTTCCCTTTCTCAATCTCCATTTTGAGTGTTTCCATCTCATCATTGCATTTCTCAATTATTAATAACATAAGGTCATTTGAACATTTATTTAATATTTCTATCCATTTTTGCTTGAAAGCCTCATCATTTTTAAAAAGAGTTGGAGCCTTTTGGATCCTCAAACCTCGAGGGATCATTTCTTCTTTAACATACTCAGCCAAAGATGTTGCATGCATGTTATATCTAACATTCTTTTTTCCTTTAAACAGTAATTGTTCATAAGTATCATTACGTTTATCTGGCTTTTTTCTTATAGAACCCATTGCACCAATGATTCTATCTCTATCCTCATTAGTATAGGCAAACTTGCCTTTGTAATTTTGTGCCATGATAATTGACAAAGTCACAACAATATAATACTTGGACCACAGTATAGGAAGTTAGTCAAGGGAATGTAGTCACTATGGCAAAATCTATATATATCTCTTAAAGAAAACCAACAACAAAAATATTTTTTACACAAATGTATAATAATTATCTTTCAAATATTTGGTTATGTTACTTCACATAAACCATTTCATTCTTATACATTGTTGTATGAGTTTGATTATTCCTACAAAAAAAAGAACCCCCTTAGGGTTGCCAAGTGCCTGGTGGTAGCAGGTAAAATCCCGCCAATCCACTGGGCTGCCTGCCAACCACCTGAGGGCTGGTGGGCAATGCGTGCATGTGCGCCCGTGCGACGCATCCATGTCCCTTTTGGTTTTACTCGGAAGTGACGCGGATGCTCTAGCAGCCTCTGCTGAAACTCTATGGAAACCATAGAGTTTTGGCAGAGAATGATAGAGCATCCACATTGCTTCTGGGTAAAACCAGAAGTGATGTAGCCACATTGCGCCACACGCACATGCGTGTCATGCTAGACATGCGGATGCATCGCACCAGGTGCGCGCGTATTGTACACCAACGAAAAACTCCCACCGGTGGATTTGCGAGACCTGGTAAGCCTAGCAACCCTACTGATGGTAATAATTAAGTTCTAAGGTGGTTGCTTGATAATCCTCTCTCTTCATTGCTGCTTGTTCTTCATGTGTGTCCACACTAATATACGCTAATCTTTAGGTATTTCCCAACCCAGAGTTGGCAATCATAGTATAAGGCTATAGATTCCACTCTCCAAAGCACCTTTTTCCTCTCGGGTAACTGATCTCTGTAGTCTGTAGCGGTTTTTAGTTCGGGATGAACTGAACTAAAAAATGGCAGGAAAACGGGGGAGCCGAATTCAGCGAGTTCGGGAGTTCACAAATAAATTCGGCAAATTCGGGACGCAGCAGCATAACCGTCAGTAAGCAGCATTCTCCCCCGACCAATTGGTGGCCAAGCTGGGTCTTCTTCTGGCCAATCAGTCAGGATTGAGTACTGGAGGAATCAGCTGCTGCAAGGCCCGGCCAGAGAAATCCTCGTGGGGGGGTGAGTGTGCACATTCACTCCTTTCCATGGCTGCAGGGGGTGCATTTTTGGGGGTAGAGACCCCAAACTTTCAGCAGAGCTTCAGACAAGCCTTCTTAAGAGACCCCCCAAGTTTTGTAAACATTGGGTCAGGGGATCCCGAGATATGGGCTCCAACCCTTTTCCCTCCCCCTTTTTCCATTTCTGTGGCTGCAGGGGGCGCTTTTTTGAGAGTGCAGCCCCCAAAATTTCAGCATAGCTTCAGACAAGCCTTCTTAAGAGACCCCCCAAGTTTTGTAAACATTGGGTCAGGGGGTCCCAAGATATGGGCTTTCCCCTTTTCCCTATTGGGGTGAATGGATCACCTGATCCTGTATACATCTCCAGAGCGGCAAATCCAAGGCAAAACCTCCCATGCTTAAATAGAATTGTATTGGATTACCCAGTCCTCCCAGCCCCTCCTGATGGAACAGAAGACAGCCACAGTAAGACCCCTTTGGGGGCTTTAATCTATATTTTTTCTCCTGTGTGTGTGTGGGGAGGGAGCAGTTTCTGTGGGTGGGGGGAAGCCAAAGGGGGATTTTGCCTGTTCTGCCTAGGGGGGGTGCCCCCTCGAGTCTCTCTCTCCCTGGTTTGAGGGGGGGCTTCAGTTGTGTGTCCTCAGGTTTTCCCTCATTCATCAGATCGGTTAGGTCTATTTTGATGCTTGCTCAAAACTGGTTTTCAAATGGTGACTTAAAGAATGCATTTGCCTGGTCCCGAGTCCGATGCAAAAGGGGAAATTCCACCCCCTCCTGCTCATTATGTATAGCTAGCTGCCTCTGTCCCTTTCCATGGTTTGCAAACTCCCAGGTGTCAAATGTTGCTTTGCATGGTTGCAAACGTGTTGCTTTGCATGGTTGTGTTGCTTTTGCAGTTGTGTTGCTTTGCAGTTGTGTTGCTTTGCAAACTTCTTCGCACCTGCCCCGCCCTTGCTCCCCGCAGCTCAGCTGTTTGTCGGGGATGGGAGCTTTGTGCATGGGCGGTAAGCTCTGCTCAGAGATGCACATTAAGGGTGGGGGACCCCTTTCGGGGCCCATATCTCAGCCCCCCAACCCAATCTTTACAAAACTTGGGAGGTCTTGCAAGAAGGGTCCTTTGAAGCTCCGCTGAAAGTTTTGGTCCTCTACCCCCAAAAATGCCCCCCCGGAGTTGCGGAAAGTCGCAGTTGTGCTTTTAATGGCTTTATTCGGCCGAATTTTTTCCCCAAACTTTGAATTCACACCGAATTGCAAGGACCCGAAGCGGGGGAGTTTGGACTTCGGCATATCCCGAATCCAGACGGGCAGAATTCGGCCAAATCTAAACTATACCGTTTTTTTTTTCAACAGCCCTAGTAGTCGCATAATGTAGTGTACCTGTTTAATTCTGAGATGGGAAATTACCCTTGAAAGATGTGAGGTAATATCCATGATGTCATGACTTCTAAGCATTTTCGGCAATGAGGATCTGGCTCCCAACCTTAAGAAGTTGGCTGTTCCTCATATGAAATGTCAGTCTGGAGAAGCAATAGAGCCTGGTAATGTGGACTACTATTTATCTGAGTTTATTATTCCTTTACTGTTTCCAAAGGCAAGTAAACTGTCTGAACAAGTACACTAGTTTTTTCCAACTTGAAAATCCCTCAAATGGTTTTACAATATCCTTCCATCTTTAAAGCTTACTTGTTTTTTGACCTTGTGGAATTTTAATTTCAAATAAGTGTTCCTAGAAGAGTGGCTGTTTGTCTGGATTATTTGATAGATGAATGTTGTCTGCTTCTATAGATAGCCATCAACTAAAAGAATGTACATTACTAGATGCCAGTAGCCATTTTTGGAAAAACAATGGAAAACCACCCGGGTTATTTCCTGAGCAGGGCACAGTATGTTCTAAACTAGGGTTGCCAGGTCCCTCTTCGCAACTGGCAGGAGGTTTTTGGGGTGGAGCCTGAGGAGGGCGGGGTTTGGGGAGGGGAGGGACTTCAATGCCGTAGAGTCCATTTGCCAAAATGGACATTTTCTCCAGGTGAACTGATCTCTATCAGCTGCAGATCAGTTGCAATAGCAGGAGATCTCCAGCTAGTACCTGGAGGTTGGCAACCTGATTCTATACAGTGATGGACATGGTACACATAAGAACAGGAAAAGTTTGACTTATTTTATGGAGACAATGGGAATTGAGAAATGTAATATTTCTTAGCTGAGAGCCCTTTGCCCCCAAAGATCATACATGTAAACCCTACAATGCCATTTGCACAATCAGTGCCAAGTCAAAGTAAAATGTTATGCCCTGCAACTAGAGGGTCATATGCCTAAATAGCAGATATAGTATTTTTCAACTTTGAATATGAAGTGCTTGAAGTCATCTCTTGAAATCTCTTTCTCCCTGAATATAAAGCCAGCTATTGCCCTTATAAAAATCATATCTAGACCTCAGATGATTATCTGTAATCAATAGCTATAGTATCATGGTAATAAAATTACAATACTGATATCATTATCCTGATGCTTATTCAGGGCTACTTATATTCATGTATAATAGGTAGAAATATTGATATTTTAATAAAGGTGGTCAAACCTTTTCACATGAGAAAGATAATGAATCAAAGGTAGCATATTTAATAGAAAGCAGCTGAATTTCCTCTCCAGAATGGCAAACTTGTTACAAACCATTTCCCCGTCTTTTCTCATTTAAAATTATCGACAAAATGTAGCCTCTGCTTATAGATTTCAGTTTCCCAAACTTAAAATTTCAGGAGGTAAGGAAGTAATTTCAGAAGGTAAGGAAGTCAATGGTCCTAATCCTCATAAGGCTGGTTTACATTTTAAGTTACCGTACTTTAGGTAACAAATCCTGAACTTATTCCAGTCTGATTAGATAACACTTCAAAGAGGCCATGCAGAGGTAGAAATTAATTAAAAGAATCAACAGCTCCAGATAAAAGTAGGGCTCTATTAACCTTTGTTGCATATCAGAACGGAGTTATGTAGGTATTAGCCAAGATTACCTTTCATGGGTGGAATGTACAGTTCTGTATGGAAACACCGTGACCTGTGCATGAACCAAGGCAGCCAAATAAAGAAAGAAAGAAAAAGAATGGGAATGAGAAACTGCTTCATATAAATCAGAACTGTTGTTATAGGATAACCTTCAGGTGATTTCTAAGACCACAACAACTCTGAACACATTTCAGTTGCTAAACTCACTTTGAAGTCCTGGTTATAGGCGGTGGTGGAAAGTGCACTCAAGTCATAGCCAACGTATGGCAACCCCGTAGAGTTTCCAAGGCAAGAGACATTCAGAGGTGGATTGCTATTGCCTGCCTCTGCGTAGCAACTCTTGACTTTCTTGATGGTCTCCCATCCAAGTACTAACTGGGGTCGACCCTGCCTAGCTTCCGAGATCTGAGGTGATCGGACTAACCTGGGCCATCCAGGTCAAGGGTGTTATGGATATACATATCAGCAAATAAAGCCAGCCTAATTGGGATACTCTCTTTACTCCCTTCTCCTTCAACTCTTAATACAAGTAGCTGTTATTCCCATGTAATAAATGCACTTCTTTGTTTATCTGTTGTTCATGACATCCATGTGTCTTTTATGAATAAAAATATTAGGTTGGCAGAAAAGGATGAATTTCCTCTGCACCCAAAATATCCAGTTGCTGAGAAAATTCCACACACATGCCCTATGATATGCAGGGAGCAGACTGTTAGGAGCTTAAACTAATGTTTTTTTAAAAAAGGAGTGTGGTGATATTCAAAGCAATCTCCCGCTCTCTCTTTAGAAAGATTTCCAATGAAGAAGCAGTGTGCAGTCAGAGCAGCTGTCTTTCTTTGCAAATACCTTCTGTACGTGGGATTTTACTTTTTCCCTGCGATCTTCAGTTCAAAACAAGATAATCATACCCTAATTATAGCTTTGATCACTTCTCATTAAAGAAGACAAAAATGATTCTATGTAGGTCACTTGATGCATACGATGATCAAAACAGACACATATCATGATGATATCACTTTTAAAGGGACTGTGTTAGAAAATCTGCAGCTGCTTCAGGTATTGCTACTAATGGCTGATTATGTATATACTTGTAAATTATGTTTATTGCATTACAATTAGTTGGGCTAACAGTGCATAATAGCAATAAGGTCATTAAATATGTAAATAATAAATAATAGTAATATTACTGCCAACAAGCCAGGATGCTTGACAGCATTATGTATATTGTTCAGTCAGCAACTATATTTCTTAGGCTTTCGGCAGCCAGACGTGGAAAAGTGCCAGTCTGAGAAGATAAAGACAAGGGCATTGCTCACCCATTTCTATGATGAGAGCTCAGCCTGCTTGAGAACTGCCTTTAGTGGTCCAAATGTCCAGCCTGAAAGTCCAGCATGGGGACTGGGTATGTTCATCACTAGAGTAAGTAAAGAAATAAATTTATTTGCAGGTAGTATGCCAGATAAAACAAGGAAAACAAAAACTGACCGTCATCAGTAAAGGTAAGGTAAAGGTTCCCTGTGCAAGCACCGGGTCATTCCTGACTCATGGGGTGACATCACATCCCGATGTTTACTAGGCAGACTTTGTTTACGGGGTGGTTTGCCAGTGCCTTCCCCAGTCATCTTCCCTTTACCCCCAGCAAGCTGGATACTCATTTTACCAACCTCAGAAGGATGGAAGGCTGAGTCAACTTTGAGCCGGCTACCTGAAACCAACTCCCATTGGGACCGAACTCAGGTTGTGAGCATAGTTTAGACTGCAGTACTGCAGCTTACCACTCTGAGCCACGGGGCTCTTCTGTTAGGGCTGTTGAAATTTTTTTTGGTAAAATTCGGATTTGGCAAAATTTGGCCAAAGTCCGAACTCCCCCAATTTGGATCCGTGCAATTTGGCACTAAGTTCGGAGTTTGGGAAAAATAATTCGGCTGAATAAAGCCATTAAAAACACATTTGTGCCTTTCCGTGGCTCTGGGGGGGGGCATTTTTGGAGTTAGAGGTCCCACAATTTCAGTGTAACTTCAGGGGACCCTTCTTGCAAGAACCCCCAAGTTTTGTGAAGATTGGGTCAGGGGATCCCGAGATATGGGGCCCGGAAGGGGTCCCTCCATGATCAGCCCATTGGAATGAATAGAAATGGACCTTTTGGACTCGGAATTTGCAAAACCATGCAAAGCAACACGTGATGCAACCTTGGGAGTTTGAAAACCATGGAAAGGGACAGAGGTGCGCTAGCTATGCATAAGGAGCAGGTGGGGTGGAATTTCCCCTTTTGCATAGGACTCAGGAGTCGGGAGTCTCGGGACCGGGCAAATGCATTGTTTAAGTCACAATTCGAAAATCAGTTTTGAGTGAGCATCAAAATAGACCTAACCAATCTTATGAATGAGGGAAAACCTGAGGACACACAACTGAAGCCCCCCCTCAAACCAGGGAGATAGAGACTCAAGAGGGCACACACACCCCCAGGCAGAATACGGGCAAAAAAAACCTCTCAAACCAGTACGGCTCGGCCCCAAACAGGAAAAAACCCAAGGAGGAGGAGGCGCGGCCCGGGTGCCGAGTGGAGAGAGACTCGTTAGCCGCCGCACACACTCAACTTTACACTTTACAACTTTAAAAGTAAAACACACACTCCCGCAGAGGCGAGAGGGCACACACCCCTTGGCAGAACTGGTAAAAGCCCCCTTTGGCTTCCCCCCCACCCACAGAACCTGCTCCCCCCCCACACAGACTCTGCTTTCCCCCCCCCACACACACACACAGGAGAAAAGGTATAGAGAAACCCCCCCAAAATCAAACTGTGTGAATGTCTTCTAGAAGGAGCATGAAGAAGTAAATCTTTAGGCACACACCCCTCAGCAGAACGGGTGAAAGCCCCCTTTGGTTTCCCCCACCCACCCACAGAAACTGCTCCCCCCCCCACACAGAGACTCTGCTTCCCCCCACACACACACACAGGAAAAAAAATTATAGAGAAAAGCCCCAAAATGGGTCTTACTGTGGACGTCTTCTGACTCTTCTGTGCCATTAGGAGCAGGGACTGGGAGTCAGGAGGACTCAGGAGTAATCCAATACAATTCCATTTATGCACAGGAAGTTTTGCCTTGGATTTGCCGCTCTCTAGATGCACAGGATCGCAGTGGGTGGATGGGGGGACCGCATAACTCAAGACCCCTGCCTCAATCGTCACCAAACTTGGAGGTTCTTGCAAGAAGGGTCCCCTGAAGGTACGCTGAAATTTTGGGACCTCTACCTTAAAAAATGCCCCCCCCCCGGAGCTGTGGAAAGCCGCAAATGTGCACACGCACCCCCCACATGGGGATCTCTCTCACACACAAACAGACACTTTCTCTTTCTCTCCCCAGGCCGCGCAGCAGCTGGGCTCACACACTCAACCGCTACTGATTGGCCAGAAGAAGACCCAGCTTGGCCACCGATTGGCCGCGGGAGAATTCTTACTAACTTACTAAGAATGCTTACTAACTGACTGTTATGCTGCTGATTCGGAGTCCCTGAATTTGCTGAATTTGTTCAGCGATCGCCCCGAACTCGCCGAATTCAGCTCGTCGTTTTCCCGCCTTTTTAAAAATTTGGTTCCATCCGAACTGAAAATCACTGAATCGGGGAAAATTCGGCTGTTTTTCAGTTCGGGATGAACCGAATTGACAGCCCTATCTTCTGTCATCAGTAGAGAAGGAAAAGTACAATGCACATGCCAATTTTTTCTTCATATCACTTTTCAAGTCCCAAGACGGTGTTCTGGTGATCTGGGTTCAGATTAAACCCTGAAGAAAGCTGATAGGAAGAAAGCAGATTCCTTTGAAATGTGGTGTTGGAGGAGAGTGTCATGGATACCGTGGACTGCCAAAAATAATAATAATCAGTGGGTTATAGATCAAATCAAGCCTGAACTGACCCTAGAAGCTCAAATGGCTAAACTGAGTCTATCGTACTTTGGTCACATTATCAGAAGACAAGAGTCACTGGAAAAGATAATCATGCTAGGAAAAGTTGAGGGCAGCAGGAAAAGAAGAAGACCTGAGAAGAGGTGGATTGACTCTATAAAGGAAGCCATGGCCCTCAATTTGCAAGATCTGAGCGAGGCTGTCAAAGATAGGATGTTTTGGAGGACATTGATTGATAGGGTCGCCATGAGTCAGAAGTGACTTGATGGCACTTAACACACACACAAGTGCTGAAGTTTCAGACTAAAAGCAACAGTGATTTTACACTGGGAGGCTATTTAATATATGGCACTAGCCACTTACTTTCTCTATAAAGAGTCCAGACACTTCTTGTTCCCAGGTGGAACTGGTGGATCTTGCCCATTGTAAGGTGTCTGAGTCCCAGCTGAATTCTGAAGTTCACCGGTCTCATACTGGATGAGATTTGTGAGACCCTCTTTGGACATTGCAGAAGAAATGGAAAAACAAGGGGGAAGCACATCTTCGTCCCCTGCTTCTTGGAATTGGCTCACAAATTACAAGCTTCATAAGGTTTGGCCTCTGATGCCATAGAGTATTTTGAAGACTCTGGGATGACTGAGATTTGTGCATTTATGCCAGGCCAAAACAGCAAAATTCTCTGACCCTGTGCTTTCACTCCTCTGCTCCTGTGTGTCCTGAATGAATGATCTTTGTCATTTCAGACCTCAGTGATTGTGGTGCTACAAGTCTTTCACCTTTAAAGATCAGATCATCAATAACTGTTAGTTCCTCATGGAATGGCTAGAGCTCTATCACTGTGGCAGACACAAACATTTTTCTTTTGGCCAACCAGCAATTATAGTTTCCAGCTATGTGACCAATACGGAAGCCCGATTAGCAGTGTCAAGAGGTAGCTGGAAAATACTTCTTTTTTAAAAATAAAGTTTTAAAAAAGCAACAATTATTTTGACAGACATCCTATCTTTTCCATTATTGTAATCTTAATTTTTGCCAATTTCTGCCTGGCACAGCAACCTAGGCTCGAATAAATTAACTGTACCTCAGTGAGTCTTCCATACTTTCTAACTATTGCCCTGTTTACATATTACAGTGAACCCACATACCTCCTACATGGATGTGCTTAAACTGTTCATAAGAAAGAGTCAATGTGTATTGACTGTGCAAATGAAGCTGGGCCCCAGTACCTGGATAAATGTGCAGATTCAATTTCATATTCCATTGTGAATACACTGAATGTAACATGAGCCAGTGTGGTGTAGTGGTTAAGAGTAATGGTTAGAAGCGGTGGACTCTAATCTGGAGAGTCGGTTTTGATTCCCCACTCCTACACATGAAGACAGATGGGTGACCTTGGGCTAGTCACAGTTCTCTTAGAGCTCTCTCAGCCCCACCTACCTTACAGGGTGCCTGTTGTGGAGAGGGAAGGGAAGGTGATTGTAAACTGGTTTGATTCTGCCTTAAGTGGTAGAGAAAGTCAGCATATAAAAAACAGCTCTTCTTCTTCTTCTCCTCCTCCTCCTCCTGCTGCTTTTTCTTTTTCTTTTTCTTCTTCTCCTCCTCCTCCTCCTGCTTCTTCTTCCTCTTCTTCTTCTTCTTCTTCTTCTTCTTCTTCTTCTTCTTCTTCTCATATATATGTACCTTGTACCCAGTTCGTACATGGGTTCACTGTAACTCATGAACTTGGCTTATGTCCATATCTGCTTGTGATTTTAGCTGCTGGTTTATTATTTCCTGGACTGTTGTAATCTCTACAATATTATGTCCACATGTACTTGCCAGAGTCAGCTGGTTTATTCTGGCATGACCTTTCACAACAAACAGTTCAGTTCATCAGAGGTTTGAGGTGGCACATTGCTTGAGGCACATTAACAAATAACCTAAAGTAACAAGACTTGGGCCAAGACTGGTTGATTGGAGGCAAGACTAGCAAGCAAACATGTGCAAAAGTGTAGGACTGTCTGAGGGCAGTTTGGTCTTCACTTGGGTTGCTCAGACTGAGGAGATAGACCAGAGTCTGAGCGTTTATAGGCTTAGATGGAATCTATTGCCACTTTGTACCACGTGGCAATTGCTGAACTGGAAGTTGCATTTCTTCTGCTGGCCATCTACATCAGTGATGCCTAAGCATGGTAGCTCCAGGTAAATTGCCATGCCAGTGCAGAGGATGAAGCACCTGGGCCTGCTTGCCAGACTCCTTGGTTTGAGATCTCTGCCACCCTATGTGGCAAAGTAAATGTATAAATGGTGTCTCTTTCTGCCATGAGAAATGTGCAATTTAACTGTCTGCTTGTGGAGTTTACTTCTCCAGTTTTCTTCCACCCCTACCCAAAAGAATTAAGATTCATTTTACTGTCATGACCATTTTAGAGATATTTTAGAGATATGCCTGTCTCATCTTCTGGAGACTTGGCTCTATTTTTTTAGCTCTTAAAAGATGTTATCATGATCCCTCTTACATGGGTACTGAGGGAGAGAGAGCTTTGCTTGTTTTTTTTGCCAGAATGTTTATTGGGAGTTTTAATTTTTTCCTACTTAGTCCCCTTTACTTATTTTACCTCAGAAGAAATGAGACACCAGAGGCTTTTTCAAATAACAGAGATTATTAAATGCTGAACAAGGTATGGATTTTAAGGGGAAACTGTGGTTAGGAGAAGCATAGAACCACAGCTATTTTATAAGTTTCACTTCCGAGAAGGCATAGATCTTAGATGGCTTAGTTGGTACAGTATTACAGTTCTTAGATTCAGTTTCACAAATTCCGTTCAGTTCCCAGAACGTCTTATAGATGTTTCTATTCAGACTCTGCTACCTAGCTATCAGGGAAGTTAGAGACTATACAATCCCCAGAGAAACACAGAAGTATGGAGCTTTCTCCTCAAATCTCTTTTCCAGTTCTCAGTATAGATGTATCCCACTTTTGTGGCAGTAATCCCTAAACAACACCCTGTATTTAGAATATCTCCTTCCCAGAGCCTATTCCCTTCCAGTGACCTGAGAAAGGGCCCTTTTCCTCCAAATCTCTTCCTGTCACTCCACAGAATTTGTTTTACAACAGCTTAGGCAAATCTGAACCCTCAGGTTCCCAGAGTCAAACACAGCTACTGGACACGCAGGTTAGCAAAATCGGAATACAATTCCTTTCTTCAGAACAGAGAGAGTTCCTTTGCTCCACCCACTCCCTTTCTCTGAGCTTCTCTCAAAGATTTGTTCATCGCAGATTAAGAAGCCTATTTGAAGTTACCCTGAATATAGGGGAAGCCTTGGGAATCTTGCTTATAATTCAGATACAGGCAGAAGTTTCCCCAGCTTCTCTTTGTACCTGTTAAGCAAGACTCAAATTAGATTTTATGTGGATGTAGACAGACCATCATGATACCAATTTAATAAAAAGAACAAATGAACTTTGCTTGTATTTGCCATATTTGTAAGTGTGTAAAATGCCATCAAATTGCAACTGACTTATGGCCACCCTCCCCCAAGGGGTTTTCAAGGCAAGTGAGAAGCAGAGGCTTGGTGAGCCCCCATCCATGTGCCTACCCTGCTTAGCTTCTGAGATCTGACAAGATTGGGCTATATCATGCTGCCTTCCCTCCCCAGGTCATATTTAGGCCCCCCCATTTCCCAGCCATTCTTGTTTCTCCCTCCACCCCCATTCAAGTAGGGTTGCCAGGTCCCTCTTCACCACTGGTGGGAGGTTTTTGGGGTGGAGCCTGAGGAAGGTGGGGTTTGGGGAGGGGAGAGACTTCAATGTCATAGAGTCCAATTGCCAAAGCGGCCATTTTCTCCAGGTGAACTGATCTCTATTGGCTGGTGATCAGTTGTAATAGCAGGAGATCGCCAGCTAGTACCTGGAGGTTAGGAAAACAGTACAGGATGATATATATACACAAAGTGCAAATTTTATGAGCTACTGAGATGAAACAAGGACCATATACATGACACATACAAAGCACAAATATATACAATATGTACAATCTGCATAAAGCAGAAATGATTCCAAAGGTCTCAACAGAGTACCAGGTAAGTATTAGTTTTGTAATCTTTGTGTATAAAGTCCATATAAAGCCACAATCATCAATGGATACGGCCATTTCAGATCCACAGCAGTGGAAATCTTTCTTCAGCCCTTCAAAAAAGTGCTGTTATACATTCATAATTCCTTCCCATGCAGGGTAAGTACAAATTGATTCAATCAGACGTCAGCAAAGTACATCACATAGTGCAGCAAATCAACGCAGTATTTACTCTGTCCTTTTATACTCTCTGGTAACTCTTATCACGATATATTATCAAGACTTCATTCAGTTGCATAGCTACTAATGCCATGGCAGTGAAGAGCAGGAATGAGCAGGTGCAAAGTGGACATAAAAAGTAGGAACCTTCAAAAACCGATGAGTTGCTCATTTTGAGAACTCCATCTGTGTACTCTTGCAATACCCCTGAAGCGCTATATCAACCATTTATCTATTTCGAATACTTATATCCCACTTTTCTCTCTCACATACTGCAGTACTTAAAGCAGCTTACCATTTTTATTAAAAACAGTTTCCCCCTTAAATTAACTGAAATCAGAAGAATCAGCTTGTCAGGATCAGAATGTCTCTCTTATTCTAGTGATGATTGTATTTGGGGTACCTTTTTTGCTCTGCCATGCAGGATTTGTTTTGAATTTCTATTCATTTTAATGTTGGCCTTGTTAACTTGGTTTACGCTGCAGTGGCTTTCAGCCCTTACGATTCTGTTCCCACCACCTTCCCATAACCAAACCAAACAAAACTTGTCAGAATCTAAGGTGCTCTTGCACCTTTCATCTTCTTGCTGCTATGGGTTGACATGGTTACTCTTCTGGAAGTTCTCAGGCACAACATAGCATTTCATGAAAGAATATCACTCTTTGTCTAGTGAGACTGCAGTGGAGAATGTACTCAATTGGCTTCAAAGGTTTATGGTCAGACTTTAGTTCTTTGTTCAGTGTTGACAGCAGGGATCACAGCCTCCTTAACCACATGTGCATCTTTTCATAATCTGGATGCAGTTTGTACCACTCTCAGGATATAGGGCATACAGGAGCTACGTGGTATAGTGGTTAAGAGCAGTGGTACTAGCGTGGTATAGTGGTTAAGTGCGGTGGTTTGGAGCGGTGGACTCTAATCTGGAGAACCGGGTTTGATTCCTCACTCCTCCACGTGAGCGGTGGAGGCTCATCTGGTGAACTGGATTTGTTTCCCAACTCCTACACATGAAGCCTGCTGGGTGACCTTGGGCTAGTCACAGCTCTTAGAGCTCTCTCAGCCTCACCTACCTCAAAGGGTGTCTGTTGTGGGGAGGGGAAGGGAAGTTATTGTAAGCTGGTTTGATTCTTCCTTAAGTGGTAGACAAAGTCAGCATATAAAAACCAACTCTTCTTCTTCTTGATTCTATGACCTTGATTCTATGCCCTTAGGCAGATCATGAGAGGGAGGGCATCTTGGCCATCTTCTGGGCGTGGAGTCGGGGTCATGGGGATGTAGGGAGGAGGCAGTTGTGAATTTCCTGCCTTGTGCAGGGGGTTGGATTAGATGACCCTGGTGGTTCATTCCAACTCTATGATTCTATGGTTCTTCTACATGAACAATCTAGGGAAAGCTGGGTGGGAAGCATCAAACTGTAATGGTTGATCCAAGAGTATCTGGGTCAGGTAAAGAGGGTTTTGTGCTCTTAGCAGTTTGAAGTCATCTTGGCATGCTTTCCATCATGACCTTTTCATGTAAATGTATCATTCATTTGGCCACCTAGGCCATTACTCCTAGGCAACTGCACAAACTGAAAATGGGCTCTGGACATTTATAGACAGATATAGATGCAGCATCCAAGCTAACCATGGGTTCACAGTTGAATGTGGATCCTGATTGATTGCCAAGCAGAACAATGGAATGAATGTCTTCAACTCCCAGTTTCCATTGTCTCTTCAGAAGATCTCTTAATCAGTGAGTGGTTTCAGAACTAACAGACAGGTTCCACATTAACATACCACACCCTAATTAGTGCATTACCTTGATACTTACAGGACAATGATTAGCATATTACCTTTGATTCTTTTGCAGGACAATGACTCAGCTCAAACCCAACCCCATTCTGACTATATATGTTACTCTTCCAACACGCTTTGACACTGAGAGACACTGTCCTTCAGTGTTACTCCTCTGAAGATGCCTGCCACAGCTGCTGGCGAAACGTCAGAAAATAAAATATCAAGACCACGGTCACACAGCTCGGATAACCTACAAGAACTAACAGACAGGTGTTTACGAGTAGATCTTCAGTCTATATCTGGTACAATAAGACCTCTATTGAACTTGAAACTAACATTGTAAATCATCTGGTAATATGACTATCTTTATGCCATCAGGATTGTAATAATGCTCCATTATATAAGTATGTTTAGAACTGGGCTCAAAGGAAAAGAATTGGAATAAGCATATCATCGTTGGAAGCCTGCTGGGCTTTTCCAGTTTGTGTTTTAATGGATTTCCCCCCTGGAATTTACTACCTATCTCATGATGTCAAATCAGTCTACCCTTGGCTTATGCAAACTCCAGTGCTGCAAGAATGTCCCTTCAAATAAGTGTCCTCCAGTATCACCAGTTTCCGGTCAACATCACCACTGAGCCAGGCATTTGGTAGGGCTAACAGTGAGGCTGGGTTCTCCATTAACTGGCTTTTCTTACATTCTTGAATTAAGCTTTACAGTGGAGATTGGGGTTCACAGGGCTACTTTAGCAGTACGTAAAAGACTGTGCTGTGTGTGTAAAGTGTTGCCAACTTGCAGCAGACTAATGGCAACCACTATGGGGTTTTCAAGGCAAGAGTTGAACAGAAGTGGTTTGCCATTGCCTGCCTTTGTGCAATGACTCTGGACTTCCTTGGTGGTCTCGCATCTAAGTATTAACTATGGCTGACCCTGTTTAGTTTCCGAGACCTGGGGAGATTAAGCTAGCCCGGGCCAACCAAGTCAGAGTGAAAGCCCAGGAATATTTAATACCCCCTTTAATCCACCGTGCTATATTACAAAATGCTTTTGAAATTCTCCAGAGGTTTCAAAATTTGTATACCATGGAGCATAAGTTCCTAAGTTCAAGAAACATACCCAAAGTTCTCCGGGGTCGATTGTGACAGTAGAATTGAAGCCCTTTGGACTCCTACCATAGAAACTGAGCGAATGAAGTATCACTTCGTTAACAATATAAATTCAGATTTCAGTTATGCAGAATGCATAATTGACTTGTCTACCATGTGTAACTACATTACAAATGAAAATTCATTTCAGCACATGACCACTTGGTCCCCCAAAGCAGAGCAAGTTTGGATAATTATGGGTATCTGACTGACGTTGTTCAGATGCATCCAGTCCCTGATGAATCAGTAGCTAAGGCTATGCGATAGAAATATTTCACATTATTCTTGTGTTTGCCAGCTTGCAATGTCATTCCAGATGGCAAATACAAAAATAGCATGAAAAAACTCTTCCTAAAATGCAGACTCAAAAAAGGATTCTGCTGTCCTATTACAGACTTTCCAAGCCGTTCCCAACTGTCCAATATATAATTTCACAATTCTAATCCTATAAAGCCTGTCACAAAAAAATTATCACCCTTGACTCAATTTAGATTTGTTTGAACCATTGCTGACCACTTTTTAGTCCCATTGGTGGCCATAGCAGAGTTAAGCATGTGCTTAAATTCCATTCTCAGAACTCTCTCAGTCCATATGCAGGCAGGCAATGGCGAACCACCCCTGAATGTCTCTTGCCTTGAAAACCATATGGCAGGGGTGTCAAACTCAATTGTTACGAGGGCCGGTTATAACATAAATGTCATTGGTTGGAGAGGGCCATGCCTCACCAGCCTAGATCAAAGTCAGGGCGTATGTGCTGCCTCGCCTGGTTCAAAGAAGAAGAAGAAGGAGGAGGAGGAGGAGGAGAATTGGTTTTTATATGTTGATTTTGTCTACCACTTAAGGAAGAATCAAACTGGCTTACAATCACCTTCCCTTCCTCTCCCCACAAATGTCACCCTGTGAGGTAGGTGGGTCTGAGAGAGTATGACTAGCCCAAGGTCACCCAGCAGATTAAAAAGGAGCATATTCTGAATCATGGTGATTCTCTGCTGGCTAGTGCATCTCATTACTATACCTTAAGCCATATAACACCTCAACAGGCCTGGCCCCTTTAAGATAGTAGCAGTTTCCCCACATTCTAGCTGAGGTAAGCCAATTGGGCACCTGAAATGATCCACAGATGTACTCAGAAAGTCCCTTGCTAATCCACCTCTCGTGATCCAGTTTCTACATGGGTATCTCATATTAGAAGAAGAAGAGTTGGTTTTTATATGCCGACTTTCTCTACGACTTAAGGGAGACTCAAAACGGCTTACAATCATCTTCCCTTCCCCTCTCCACAACAGACACCCTGTGAGGTAGGTGGGGCTGAGAGAGCTCTACAGAGCTGTAATTTGCCCAAGGTCACCCAGCTGGCTTCATGTGTAGAAGCGGGGAAACAAATCCAGTTCACCAGATTAGCCTCCACCGCTCATGTGGAGGAGTGAGGAATCAAAGCCGATTCTCCAGATCAGACTCCACCACTCCAAACCACCGCTCTGAACCACTATACCACACTGGCTTTCTCTAGAGGGGCTGGATGCGGCCCACGAGCTTTATGTTTGACACCCCTGCCCTACAGGATTGCCATAAGTCAGCTGTGACTTGATGGCACTTTACACACACACACATTCACTGATGGCTTAATATAAAAGCAGGATGCATCAGCAATAAGTATGTGGAACTGGCTATGCCAACTCCTTCCCCCAAACAGTGGCCTTGCAGGGTTATTGCTCTGGCATCACAGTTACCCTGATGCAAATATGAAAGCTCAAGATGACAGTATATTTTCTCCACCAACAATCAGAGATCTACACTTTGCTCCAGGAGGCTTCCCCCCTTCCCGATTCATTATAGTAGGAGTATCTCTAGAGCAATAGAATTGTAAGGTCTCAGTTGTTAACATGAAAGTGGGGCTGCTTAAATTTGATTACTGTGTTTAATGAAGTGTCACATTTACTTACAAGATGACATGATGAATCACATTACGTTTATTATAAATCAACGTATAAGAATGGACAAATGGTTCAATAAAGCGATGCATTTTCAAATATAAGATTAATGCATTTAGGCTTGTTGTCATATTTTCCCCCTTTAAAAAATGCCAATGCACTGTTTACTTTAGCCCAGGAGCTAAATTGACAATTTGCTTTTTAAAAAATGGTCTGCATTTTCCATCACCCTGCAGTATACATTTTGTCTCAGTAGCCAAAAGCATTAGATCACGCGGATGAGTAAATCCGGTTCACCTAAACCTGCATGTACAGCCTCGTATATGCCTGACTGCATCCTCCAACATGTACACAAACATGCACATTCCGGTCCTTCACCCGTGTGATGTCATGTTTCTCACCAATGTTCTCTTGGGTGCCTTCTTTTTTTAATGGTCTACAGAACCCTAAAGCTTTCGGGCTTCTTGGCACTTAAGAATCCGAACAATTCTCCTAAGTGTCGTTGATTGACCCGTTTTGTACCTCACCCCCACATTTCCTCCTTTCTTTGACAATAGCACTTCAGCATCCCTCTATCTTACATAACCCCTGAATTAAAAAGGGCATCCGCTGGCTTCCCCTTCCCTTGCAACTGCCATTAAAAAAGCTCTGGTTTGCCTCCCAGTGAGAGGAATTGAATCAGTTATGGTGTGTACTTCCTTCCTCTGTTGGTTGGTCTGGCGCAAGAATTTTGCTTGAAAGGGGGACTCGATTTGCTTGTATGTCCTTGTGCATTTCTATTTATCGGTGTTTGCCCTGGGGAAATGCTAATACAGATGCATTGTGTTAAAGGAGCCTGATAGCATCTGAGTGCTCTCATAAATGTGTGGCCTGAAAAGCAGTCACATACTGTAAGGGTGGAGTGTGCGTGTAGGCATCTGGGTTGTCAGGAGTGGAGGAGGGTCTGGCAAGTGGCTGAACTTAAGCTTTCTCTCCACATCTGCATGCAGCTCTGTTTGAGTGACAGGAGTACATGATGCCACATTGGCTGCCAATATGTTATGAGACCGTGGTAACAATCGCTCATCTCCAGGGAATGGTTCAGCCTCATTCTTCACTATCAGACACGAAAGAAATGATTTCAGGTGCCAGAAAGGGAACTCTGATAAAAGAAAATGTTTTGGTTTTCATGGCACTGGAGTTTGCCCTGAGGCAACGGCTTTGATAAAGAAAATGTCTCTCTCTCATTACTTCACAATTAATCCATGATTATCTACAAGCAATCCTTTGGCCTATAGGATACTGATGGGTTTTTTTTAAAGAAAAATGTCTTCACCTTTAAACTTTTCCCCCATGATAAAACATACCTGCTGTATCAAACTAATCTCATAAACTCCTCTGAAACTAAGCATAACTTCCCTGTTCCACTTTGTTGATGCTCTGTAGCAGGGGTGTCAAACAAGGGTCGAGGGCCAGATCCGGCCCCTTGAGAGCTCTTATCCGGCCCATGAGCTAGCTGAGGCAGCCCCACCCCACTTTCAATCTGGGCTGGCGAAGCATGGCCTGGCCCCCACCAAGTGACAGTTATGTCATATCCGGCCCATGAAACTATTGAGTTTGACACCCCTACTCTACAGGTATCAGAGGTATTGACCAAGAACAACCACTGTGGGCAGGAATATCATTTAGTAGGTAATGTTGCATTTGTTGGTTCACATAGAGAGCTACATTGTTGCAGAAAGGTGGGATATAAATGGTCTTTAAATAAATGAATATTTTTAAAGATGTTACAAGAGGGCTAGGAGGACATCAAAAGCCAACCATCATTCCCTCACCCTATTTGTTTTGTCAAAATCAAACCATCAGAACACTTGAAGAAGGCAAATGCTTAATCCCTGTTCATGGGATGTTTGCTATGTTTGCTTTTAGTATGGAAGGAATCTTCCAAATGAGAAGAACTTTTTCTGTTGGATGAAAAAGTCCCTCCATTGGAGGAAGGCCCCATCCTCCAATGTAAGAAGATTCCTCACTGAGAGGGTTGCCAGCTCTGGGTTGGGAAATACCTGGAAATTTTGGGGGTGGAGCCTGAGGAGAGCAGGGTTTGGGAGGGACCATATAGTCCAATTACTAAAGTGGCTATTCTCTCCAGATGAACTGATCTCTATCGGCTGGAGATCATTTGTAATAGCAGGAGATCTCCAGCCACCACCTAGACTTTGGCAACCCTGCTCACTGAACAGAAGGAAACTGTTGGTTTCAATGCACTGAAGACTTCATGGGCTTCATGTATTGATCCCCCAAATCAGGGCCTAAGATTTTTATGGTAGCTGAATAATTATTGTTCTGCATTCCTGAAAATTGTGTATAATTTAGAGCTACCTCTCACATTACTTTTTTCTGAATGCATTTTCAAGTTGCATGTAAGGAAGGGACCAGAAGAAACTTATAACCTAACCTGGCTGGTCAGAAACACATATGTTTTCAACGTACCTGGAAAGCAGGATAATTTCAGCCATTATGATTTTGGAGCTCCTACAATGGATATTGGGAGAGCATGGTACTTGAAAATGTCTTGATACATGTGGTCACCATTTTGTGAGAATAATGCCATATGTGTATTTTCCAGCTCCAGTACATGCAAACTCATACCCACAAGAAAAGATATCCTATCGTGTATAGCAATGCAGGAAAACAATTCACACTGACCAATTTACACAAAATGGCAATGGCACGTACCAAGAAGTTATCCCAAAGTGCAATCTCCAGGTATATAAATAGGGTTGCCAGCTCCGTTTTAGGAAATACCTGGAGATTTTGGGGGTAGAGGGCGAGGTTTGGAGAGGGGAGGGCCTTCAATACCATAGAGTCCAATTGCCAAAGTGGCCATTTTCTCCAGGGGAACTGATTTCTATCGGCTGGAGATCAGTTGTAATAGCAGGGGATCTCCAGCCACCACCTGGAGGTTGGCAACCCTATATATAAAGTAGAAGTGCCACAATCACATCAACTGAAAAGGGCTGTGCCTTTTGCCAATCCATTTTCAAATAGGTGGCTGCCTCCTTTCATCCAAGTGCACCTCTACACCAGATGGGGAAATCAGGCATCCTCATGAGTTTCAGCACGTATGCTTCTTGAACTGGCCTCTCAATCAACAAGGGGACTATGAGTTATACTGGGCATCAGCATACATCTGAAAGTTGAGCTTCTGTGGTAACCAAACGCGTCTTGGAAATCTAGATCATACACTCAGCAGAAGGCTTAAGGTTTATTATTTGGTATACAGACGTTTTGCCACCTCAGCAAAGTAACCTCAAGAGCAAATGAAGAATATAAAAACACAACATTTGGCATTAGCGTCCCTCATGCAATACGTCACTACGAATGGAAAAAAATGTTGGGTAGATTCATTCTCTCTCTTTTTATGGCTGATCTTCCTGCTCTGAGAAGGTGCCTTCTATTTGAGCTATATCCTAGTAATTTTAAATTGGGGGGAGGGAGATAGCAAGGCATGCTCTCTCCCGACTGAAAATGACTTTTTGGCAGTGCTACCTACCTCCTGGGGTACAAATAATGGAGCAGTTTGTGGAAGCAGAGGAAATGCAGCCAAGGGGGAAAAAATCCAGAGACAACACCACATTCAGACCTTTTAAAAGAAACATGTTGGGGATATTTCAGCTACTATAACTGTAGAAACATTCTCTCTCTCTCTCTCTCTCTCTCTCTCTCTCCCTCCCTCCCTCCCTCCCTCCCTCCCTCCCTCCCTCCCTCCCTCCCTCTCTCTCTCTCTCTCTCTCTCTCTCTCTCTCTCTCTCTCTCTCTCTCTCTCTCTCTCTCTCTCTCTCTCTCTCTCTCTCTCTCTCTCTCTCTCTCTCTCATTCTGCTTGCTTTTCCTCCTTTGTCTATATTCATCTCTCCATGTGAATGGATGTCTCTTTTGGTTTATGACTCTCTTTCTCCCCCCCCCCTTTTGCATCACCACGCATTCTTGTCCATTTTTATGCTCCTGCCTTCTGACTAACCAACCAGCAATGCTTTTAAAGGATGCTCTGACTGAGAAAAGAGAAGAAAAACATCCAAAGGATTAATAGAAAGGAATTTGGGGAGGGGGGTTGGAATGAAAGAATTGTAAAAGAGAACCCCCCCACCCAAACATGCTATCGCTAAGTTCCACACAGATAGCTTCTTTTTTCTGTCGTAAGCAGCTGCATAGAGCTAATCGGGAGATAGCTCCCCCCCATTTCTGTAAGACAAAGCAAGGCGAAACAACAAAGCAAAGCTTGAGTCTATATGTTGGTACGTGTTTCGGGAGAGGAAAAAAACAGGACATTGTGAGCAAACTGGCGCGGCGACGGATCGACAAGGGTTTATTATTCTGAGCAGCACTCAATCAAGTGTGGCCCCTATGAACAGAGAGTAATGTTGGCGAATCATCCTGGGGGCTTTTTTTTCTGTGTGTGAGTGGTATCCATCTGTCAGCTGTCAGTGCCAGTGAGAGATATACAGAGCTGTCACTTCTCGTCAGCCAGCATTTGTGAGGCCTTGTTGCAGCTGCTACACAACGCATACTGTCCTTATTGAAGGCCGGCACAGAGTCTAGGAGCAGGATTATTCCGGGCAGAGGGAAGGGGTGGGGGAGAAGAAAGACGTCAGGACCGCTCTCGGAAAAGAGTTTTGACCAGTACAAAGACTTTTAAAGCAAAAAAAAAAAAAAAACTCAGACTACTGTTCTTTTCTGACTTTGACTTCTAATAAAAAGTAGGTTGGAAATTGAAGGGAGCGGGAAAATCTGCTTTCGGAAGTTATCAGGTGGGGCTTGTCTCCCATGTTTCCCATGTCTCCCATGTGACAAAAGATATTTGTAAAATCCTAAAGCACAGCAGTTAATGAAGGAAAGAGCAAAGGTGGAAAAGCCTAACATTGGGCTATGAAGTGAAAAAAGTCAAATAAATGTAAATAAAAAAAATACCTTTCTTCATTCACCAACACGCAAGTAACTGACTCTTCAACTGCCTACCAATATTATACAAAAATGTTATATTTGTATGAAATTTAGGATAATTACGTTCTTGTTCTGATGATAATACTGTTATATGAAAGGAAACTTTCCAACCTCTTGTTAGACCCTGATGTGGAAGTAAGGGAAAAGATAGGTATACAGTTTGAGCGAGAAAATGTGTGTACATATTGGTCATTTATGCATGGGCGCTTTAACCGCCTTTATTCCCTGTTTCAGCTAGGATCAAATTTTTCAGTATGCACGCTATCTCATTCCGTGGAAGCTCAATGCTGTTTTGACACAAAACGAACCCGGCTTTTCCCATTCCTCTTCTGGCCCAAATTAAACTGTTCATCCTGGCTCATTCCGGAGTTACAGGGCATGCATACTGCATTAGGGGGAAACACAGAAGATTGGCTTCTCTCACAGCCAATCACAAAGCAGTGTGTAAAGAGCGGGAAAACACAGTTTCGTCCCTGATCATTCAAGCCAATGCATACAGTTTCCCCCAACCCAGGTTACTTTAATGTGCAATGAACCCAGGTCCAAGCAGGGAGATCCTGCCCATGCATAAAAGACATGGGGAACCATCATACCAAACACCCTTCTCTCTATAGCCATATGTACATGAGGATAATCATGTGCATATAACCATAGGCACCTGCTTCTCTTTTTACTCCTCTCTGCAATTGCACTTTTACTTGTGAACAATATAGAAATTAAATATTGATAAATATGCTATCAGAGAATGTTTAACACTGTTTGCTTTTCTTTGATCAGGTATATATGATTATGAACGGCAAAGCTGCAACTGAGTACAAAGTATATACATAGTATGTTCATTTCGTGGGGCATTAAAATCTAGAATGGTGATGTAAAAAAACTTGTGACAACTGGGTAAGAAAGGATTAGGGCCTTACTTTTACGCATGTGAAAAGGAAGGGGGCAAATTAAACAGTTCAAAATGAATGCAATTCCCGCTTTATTTTAGTACTGGGGTACCTGTCTCTGGTCCTGACCTGGATGGCCCAGGCTACCCTGATCTTCTCAGATCTCAGAAGCTAAGCAGGGTCAGCCCTGGTTAGTACTTGGATGGGAGACCACCAAAGAATGCCAGGGTTGTTATGCATAGGAAGGCAATGGCAAACCACCTCTGTTGGTCTCTGTCCTTGAAAACCCTACAGGATTGCCATCAAGCTGCAGGTGAGTTATGGCAATCCTGTAGGGTTTTCATCTCTATCGGCTGGAGATCAGTTGTAATAGCAGATCTCCAGAAGCTACCTGGAGGTTGGCAACCCGATGTACTGTGGGTTCATTCTTTCTCTCGAGATTGCACACAAAATAAAATAATACTATAAAATTATCAAAATGACAACATAATTGACAAAAGAAATTGGTGTCAAGCAACACTCTCAGAATGGAGTCTTCCTGCCTATCAGATTAGTTTTGCAGTCTGGGACATGGGAGATGGAAATTTTAATGATGTTTCATTGTACTCTATTTGTAATACTAAAAATACAAGCACTGAGTTAGTTAGAACTTCATAGGACAGGGATCTTATGGAGCTGTACTCGCTGAATACTGTTTGTGGAATAGTGTGTTACCAAAAGACACTGTAAAAGAAGAGCATGTCATGATATTTCCAGTCAAAGTTAGAGCTATACACCAAAACTTCAAGGCCTTAGGAATAAATCCTTCAGATTGACCCCCTCTAGAGGTTGTACGCCACTATGGCCTCAGTCCACCAAAGGATAATTGACAGGATTACGACAGATTGCCTTATAAACACCATTCTTTCCTGGGGGAGGACAAGGAAAAATGTGGTGCTTCAGAGATACAGGAGTCTGATAAGAGTTATCATGATTAAGAAGGCCAGGAGCCTGGGGATCTTTATAAACTTAGTTATTCTCAGGGATGGGAACTGACAGGCCTGAAGTAAATTGGGAATGGAGAGGTGAAACTTGTTTACAGCTACTTGCTGCCTAACATGCTATTTGGTTGGAAATAAAGACAGTGTAGATTTTTACAGAAAGTAAGGCCAGAAAAAAGGTGAAAAAAAGGTGACAAAATCTCTTATTTTAAAAATGTCCCTCTTGTAGCCTGTGCACACCTTACTGCAGAGATACGAAATAGACCAACCATTAACCGCACCTCAGCCCAAGTATCTCATACTATGTGTAACACTGCCTGCATTTCTTTATCAGTGAAGTGGAGAATATAATTACTAACTGCCTATCACATTTTCTAATGAGATACAAGAATATTTCCATTTCAGGGCTGACTATACTTATTTCTGTGACCTAAGTGAGAAACTTACCTGTTCTCATCTCAGACAAAGAATCAAAGGGGCAGGCAGGCAGTGAAACCTGTATCATTGATGTTGGTTAGTGTTTGGGACAGTATGCCATATGCCAGATAGCAGGCGGAAGGCACCTTTGCCTTCCCCTATAGGAAAAGGTCTCTGCCTTAATGATTAGGGTTGTCAACCTCCAGGTACTCTGCTAAGGAAAGCTGCAGCCCTTAGTTTGGCGCCTTAAAACTTCAATCATACAGGCTGAAGAAGCATTATATGCGAAAAACGTTTCTAAAAATTCCAGAAGGCGTTTTCCATCTTTACCTACCTTCAACAAGGAATCAAAATATCACTTGATCTTTAGAAAATTAAGCATCAAGGTACATGCAAGTTCCAATGGACTATAAATGAGATTTTATATCCTCTAGCAGTCATTTGGACTCAATTGATGAACTTTATGTTTTATGTTTATGTTTATTTTTGTTTAGGTTGTTTATAAGCTTTTGTTTGCATTCCACTGTCATATTCACTGTATTGTAATACATTGTATCCATTGTATCCTGAAGTGATCTGTTAATGTGTGAAATCCAAGGCTAATCTGCATGGCTATTGTGGACTGTAGTCCATATTAACATACCACACCCTCATTAGCACATTATCTTGATACTTACAGGACAATAATTAGCACATTACCTTTGATACTTTTTGCAGGACAATGATTCAGCTCAAACCCAACCCCTTTCTGACTATATATTACTCTTCCTACACACTTGACACTGAGAGACACTGTCCTTCAGTGTTACTCCTCTGAAGATGCCTGCCACAGCTGCTGGCAAAACGTCAGGAAAGAAAATACCAAGTCCACGGTCACACAGCCCGGATAACCTGCAAGAACCAATGAACTCTGACCGTGAAAGCCTTCGACAATATATAAATGACGTTTCTTTTGAAGCAAAATGATTTGGAAGGAATAGATCATTAGTGTACAATTTAAATGAGTTATAAGAAACAAAACTGCAACCCCAAAGAATCCTGGGTAAAAGCTAAACTTTGATAAATATGTGCAACAGATGTAAGGTCATGACCTCAAGGAATAGGTGCAAGTTAGATTGATGAGGTCAAATGAATCGCATTTAACTCGATTTCTTCAAGGCAACCTGGAAGTCTGTGACATTTGTGTGTGATAAGGTACAAATAGTTCCAGATAGATAAAATAGTCTAATATCAGACTCCTCCCCCCAGTCTGCCACAGAAAAACAGCGCTAAAAGTGTCCTGATACGCATTAAAACCTAAATATAAAATTCTTTTTAAAAATATAGCTTTGAATTGTTCACTTGTAAGAATTGCACAGAAGAGATACATTCAGCATGTGCGCCTTTCTCCATAATCCAACTACAGTGAGGGGAGAAGCTGACAGATTTTTCACTATACAGCCGTATCCTATTTCCTCCCTAAACAACTGATGCAGCCTTTTTCATTGCCTATCAATTCCTATCCTACCAACTGTGGTTAACCTCTACTTTTCTTTGGCTTCATGTAGAAATTTCCCCCTAGTACCACTTTCTCTTTCGCCTTTCTTTCTTCCATGTAGCACCTCTGCCACTAGGGTTGCCAATCTCAGGTGGCATCTGGAGTTCTTCCTCCATTACAATTGATCTCCAGGCATCCAAGATCAGTTCCTCTGATGAAAATGGTGCTTTGGAGGGTGGACTCTATGGTATTATACCTTCATGAGGTCCCTCCCTCCCCAAACCATGCCCTCCCCAGGCTCCATCCCCAATATTTCCAGGTATTTCCCAACCCAGAGCTGACAACTCTATCTGCCACATGTATGTCTCAATTCCCTATGCTTTCTTTTGTCTTTTTTTATTCACCCTGTTTGTTTACGCTTTTGGCCAAGAGTCTTAGCTTCTGAGTAGGGCTGTTGAAAAAAAAAATCGGTAAAATTCAGATTCGGCAAAATTTGGCCCGTTTTTATTCGAGAAATGCTGAAGTCCGAACTCCCCCGCTTCGGGTCCGTGCAATTCGGCATGAGGTCCAGAGTTCGGGGGAAAATTTGGCCGAATAAAGCCATTAAAAACACAATCGCGCCTTTCCGCGGCTCCGGGGGGGCATTTTTGGGGGTAGAGGTCCCAAACTTTCAGCATAGCTTGAGGGGACCCTTCTTGCAAGAACCCCCAAGTTTTGTAAAGATTGGGTCAGGGGGGCTGAGATATGGGCCCCGAAAGGGGTCCCCCCTTTTTAATGTGCATCTCTGACAATGGGGGTTTGCAATTAGCAGAGCTTGCCGCCCACGCCCAAAGCTCCCAGCCCCGACAAACAGCTGAGCTGTGGGGAGCAAGGGTGGGGCAGGTGCAAAGAAGTTTGCAAACCATGCAAAGCAACACATTTGCAACCATACCAACCATGCAAAGCAAAATGTTTGCAACCATGCAAACCATGCAAAGCAACACGTTTGCAACCATGCAAAGCAACACCTGACACCTGGGAGTTTGCAAACCATGGAAAGGGACAGAGGCAGCTAGCTATGCATAAGGAGCAGGAGGGGATGGAATTTCCCCTTTTGCATCGGACTCAGGACCAGGCAAATGCATTCTTTAAGTCACAATTTGAAAACCAGTTTTGAGCAAGCATCAAAATAGACCTAACCGATCTTATGAATGAGGGAAAACCTGAGGACACACAACTGAAGCCCCCCCTCAAACCAGGGAGAGAGAGACTCAGGGGGCACCCCCGCAGAACAGGCAAAAGCCCCCTTTGGCTTCCCCCCACCCACAGAAACTGCTCCCTCCCCCCACACACACAGACTCTGCTTCCCCCCCACACACACACACAGGAGAAAAATTATAGAGAAAAGCCCCAAAATGGGTCTTACTGTGGATGTCTTCTGTTCCATCAGGGAGCACCCCCTCCACAGAACAGGCGAAAGCCCCCTTTGGGTTCCCCACCCACCCACAGAAACTGCTCCCTCCCCACACACACACACAGACTCTGCTTTCCCACACACACACACAGGAGAAAAATTATAGAGAAAAGCCCCAAAATGGGTCTTACTGTGGATGTCTTCTATTCCATCTTCTTCGCACCTGCCCTGCCCTTGCTCCCCGCAGCTCAGCTGTTTGTTGGGGCTGGGAGCTTTGGGCGTGGGTGGCAAGCTCTGCTAATTGCAAACCCCCATTGTCAGAGATGCACATTAAGGGTGGGGAAGAAGACCCAGCTTGGCCACCGATTGGCCTCAGGAGAATGCTGCTTACTAACTGACGGTTATGCTGCTGCGCCAAACCCCGAATTTGCTGAATTTATTCGCCCAACACCCCGAACTCGCTGAATTCAGCTCCCCGTTTTCCCGCCTTTTTTGAGTTCGGTTCCATCCAAACTAAAAACCGCCGAATCAGGGGAAATTCAGCTGTTTTTCGGTTCGGGACGAACCGAATCAACAGTCCTACTTCTGAGATCTGACAAGATCAGGCTAGCCTGGGCCATCCAGGTCAGGGCCACAAGCTATCAATGCACAAGCAAATAGGATACTGTGGTGAATGGGAGCACAGCAATGTGACTTCTGGCAGAAGAAACATGCGGCTCAACAATTCAAACGCCTGGTTCTTTTCTTCAGTTCTCCCAACAGAAGCAGGGTCAGATGCATTCAGGCCTCATTTCAGGCTGCTGCCCAAAGGTGATCAACTGAGATTTAATACACACATAACCTAAGACGTCTTGATTACTAAAGAAGTCTGAAATAGGGACATTGTTTACCTTTCTTGTTCAGAACTTGAGTTATGGTGTCCATAAAGAGGCACCGGAGCTTCAGGACAAAGGAAGTCAACACACAGTCCAGTTCTGTTCATTTTACTAATGCACAGGCCTTTGGCTGAAGCACGGGTAAAATGTAATGTTGGGCTGTGGGGGTTTCAAATCAGCTTTCCAATAAGTTGGAGAGGAAGATTTGCAGTTGCATGCAGAACATAAATGAGAAAATGAAACAAGCCACACACCTCCTTCACACATTTTAATATTCCCTAGGTACTGAATTAGACCATTGGTTCATCAAGGTCAGTATTGCCTACTTAGACTGGCAGCTGCTTTCTCCAGAGTCTCAGGTCGGGGTGTCTCATGTCAGCTACGTTTATAGGGTTGCCAACCTCCAGGTAGTAACTGGAGATTTCCTGCTATTACAACTGATCTCCAGCCAATAAAGATCAGTCCCCCTGGAGAAAATGGCTGCCTTGGCAATTGGACTCGATGGTACTGAAATCCCTATGGTATTGAAGTCCCCAAACCCCGTCCTCCTCAGGCTCTGCCCCCAAAATCTCCAGGTATTTCCCAACCTGGACCTGGTAACCCTATACGTTTAAGTGTCAGCTGATCCTTTAACTGAAGATACCAGCAGTTGAACCTGTAAATGAAAGAAGGTTTGCCTGGCATTAGTTCCAACTGTCTTTTGATGGTTGCAAGGCTTTTTACCTGATCAAAAAGGGCAACCCAAATCCTGTCTCCTATCAGTAAATCTATCTCCCTTCCAGATCATCAGCATTCCCATCAGCATCACCTCTTTTTCATCTGGGTTAAAATTCCCTGATGTTTCTATGCTTTCAGAAAACAAATTGTATTTACGTTTGTTTGTATGTTTGCACACATTTCTCTAGTGGGGGAACTTTGCTTTTTAAATTGTACCCCAGTCTGGAAATGCTAAAATAAGATTCACTTTGAGTTCATGTTGGACCCCTCATCCAATTGTATCACATATCTTAACGTCTTGTGCTAACACAAGCATCCTTTAAAATGAAACGTCCCTATTACCATCTCTATTACAAAATAATTTCATCTGTAATAATTTTCCATCCAAGGCTGAAGAGGACTTGGCTGAATCTTTACCTGCTGCTCATACCAGGCATGATTGAGAGATGCAGTTTTTCTTCTGTATTTGAAACCAACAGGAGGAGGGAAAAGGTCCATAAATACAGCTGATCAGGAGTATTTTATATATTTTATTGCTGCATCGAGGAAGCCCACCTGTAACAAAATAAGAGAACGCACGGGGAACAAAGATTTAGGAAAAATCGGGGCAGAATGCATCTTTCATGTCGAGTGGTTCCTGTCTCTCACAAACAGCTGTGCAGAACTGCAGGTTTTCAGGGCCATTATTCAAGGGTTAAATGTCACTCAAATCACCCTCATTATGAACTGGGCGGGGGGAGAGGAACACGACTTCCTTATGCATTTCAAATTGAGCTGCTGTGGCCCGCAGATGACCTGCCACACAATTTTTAAATTATCTCCGTGCGGCGCTCTGCTTGTTTTGGAAATGCTCTAAATAAAAATAATGGACTGTCTTTTAATAAGTCTCATTGTGAAGATTCCACATATCAAACAAAAGCAGTGCAGCTTGGAGGCAGGCAACGGGCGTGTGTGATCTAGCTGGAAGAGAGACAAATGGTGATGGGAGCAACTCCATCTAGGGACTGCTGACAAGAAAATGGCATTTGCAAACTGACACATCTGTCAGGGTGGAGAATATTGGCACCTGTCACGCAATTTCAGTCATGACTTTTAATAAAGCTGCTTTCCCTTAGGTAAAATTGGAACTTGACTGTAATATTAGCTGCGAGCACGTCTTGTTTTCCCCTTCAGAGATCTTTTGTACGTGAGGCGTTTCAAATGAATCTTAAAGCTGAAGTAATAATGTTTACTACTTCTTTTTTTTCCCCTTTTCCTTTCGAAGTCTTGCTTTGAAAGAGATGTTGTGTTTGACAGGATTTCCCCCCCCCCCTTTGCAAAATGTATTCTCTTCATCTACTAAGACCAGGTTTTGAAAGTGGATGTTGCTTGGCTCCCCCCCCCCCCATTACTCTGTCTTTCCACTCTCTTCCACCCTCCCCTCCCTTTCAGCTGGGCTGTTGTTTGAGTGAATTTAGCCTGGGGAAGTATGTATATCATAAAAACCGGGTTGGGATTTGTTGGCTGTCAGTCAATAAATCAGTCAGAGTTTAATTACCAGGCATGTGATGGGAAGCGGTGACAGGCACCAGCTCTGTTGAATAGCATTTCTTATGGGGCAGCCACTACTAAAACTAACTTTTGGTGTGTGTGTGTGTGTGTGTATAAAGGGAGGGAGTGGAAGAGGAATAGAGGAAAAGGAAAACTTGAGGAATCTTACAGCTGGCATCTCCTATTTTGGAAAAAAAGAGGCTTATAAAAATGACCTTGTAAACAAAACCCAAGTTTCTTTTGAAATATAGGTATGGTATTGGCTTTGCTTAACTTTACTTATGTGTCATCAGAGGAGAGGGTTTTTTTTTTTTTGTCAAGGGCAAAAATCCTACTGTTATTATACAAAAGGGTCTGGAAGATGGCAAAGAACTATGCTATTACAAATGTTGTTTTAACTTTTTAATTTTTTTTCCAGAGCTGATCTTGTATCAAAATAAAGATTTGATATTACAAATGACATGATACCTAAAAGGACCTTTCCAATTATATAAAAGCTGAAAAGAATATCACTTCTCCATGCGCATAATGTACTTTTCGCCTTATCCCATTTCGTGTAAGTTTGTGACTGTAGAAATCATGCTTGGTATTTTTTTTTCTTCCAGTGGCAAAGTTAGACTTGACATGGTTGTATTTTTTTTGACTGGTGACGAGACATGTCATCTTCTTCCTGTCATACACCATGAAGCATTATGTGGAGATACTGCAGGATGTTTTGACTGAAAAGATGCTCTATTTTCTTCTTAACTATTCTCCTGTGGTGTGCCTCTGTGTGTGTTTCAGAGATCTTTTGTCCACTTTAAGGAATTATGGGAAACAGATAAATGAAACTCTGGTTTGAGGTAGTGCAGCTGCTTCTCAGCTGGCAAAGCATTTGTCTGGGAGTGAAGGGAGTCTGAGACATTTAAGGTGGGAGAGGGAATTGCTGGGGATTGTGGGTAACAGTATGAGAAGAGCCAGTTGCAAGAGGGATTCTCTTTCTACTTGGTGAAAAAGAACAAACCCTACTAATTGTATGTCTCAGAAAAAAATGCAAAAATGGTGTTTTGTGCAGGATTGTTTTTCTTACCGTTGGCAAGCCAGCTTGGTCAATTCAGAAAATAAAGACTGGGCATTAAACTTTAAAATCAGAAAATAAGGAAATATACAAAGATGATGCAATGGTTTAGTTTTTCTTTCTTCTTTTACAGATGCAAACTTTTCAAAAGCATTTTCTGCCTGTTGGCTAGTTTCTTGCTAAATACAATGTGCCTGTTTTATCATAGTATTTAAGCATTATTCTACATATAGTGCATTGATTTAAGCATTATGCTACATGTAGTGCATTGATTCTAGCCACACATCTGTCCTTGTGTTGTGGGTACAAAAGATAGGTCTGTATTTGTGTGTGTGTGTGTGTGTGTGTGTGTGTGTGTGTGTATGTATGTTCAGATAGTTCTTGCCACATGTCCACAGATCCATTCCTTGGTGGTTAACCAGAACACATGAACACATGAAGCTGCCTTATACTGAATCAGACCCTTGATCCATCAAAGTCAGTATTGCCTACTCGGACTGGCAGCGGCTCTCCAGGGTCTCAGGCAGAGGTCTTTCACATCACCTACTTGCCTAGTCCCTTTAACTGGAGATGCCGGGGATTGAACCTGGGACCTTCTGCATGCTGAGCAGAGGCTCTACCACTGAGTCACAGCCCCTCCCCTAATATGGAACAATATGTAAATATTTACCACGCAACCTACCATGCCGTATATTGAACTGTTCCTACAGTTCTGTTTGACTTTCAGAAAAACCATTCCCAGTGTTGCAGGCTGCATCAGTTAGGCGGAGTGGGGGGGAGTCTAAAGTGGACAAGTTAGTGACAGTTCTCCTCCTTCCTCTTCTGCAAGTGTAGCTCTGCTGGGGGAAAGGGTCAGATTCATCCCAACTTCTCTCTTCGTTCCATCATACTGCCCTGCATGGTTATTGCTGTGCCTAGATCTCTGGATCTCAGGAATGAACTTTCCATGGCTCAGAAGGGGCTGCAGGAGCAGAGAGGAATGTGGGAAAACACCATGTGCCTTCTGTGCAAGCATTAGGGGTTTTTTTGCATGTAGCTTGCCTTGAGAGTTCGGTGTCATTGTGATACACAAATCAAATACTGTGAGTAGATTCCAGTGTGTTACTCTCACACTAATCAGTGCATCGGCATCTATAATATGGATCCTTGTGCATATCACCCATTGCAAGTGATTTCCAGCAAACACCATTATTCCAGTATTCATTTTCTATCAAAGCTGACAGGAGCTGAGAAGCATCCGGTTCAGGCAAACTCAGTGCATACGGACAAAGGGAAAATTGCTTCAGATTGCCCACATAGGAATTACTTAGACATTAAAGGGAATGGGGGAAAAAATGATGGATAGCCACTTAAAGATGCCCAAAGGCACATGCCAGGCAAGTCGAAAGAGAGAAACAGTGTGGAGGTGTTTCTATGCTAATGCTTGGAGGGTTAAATCTCTTGAAAAGGCTTGGGAGTTACTCAAGTCCACATTACTAGAGGCTCAGCTAGCTTGTATACCGCAGGTCAGGAAAAGTAGTAATAAGTCCAAGAGGTCACCACCATGGCTAACGGGTAAGGTGAAGGAAGCAATTAGAGGAAAAAAGTCTTCCTTCAGAGACTGGAAGGTTTGCCCAAACGAGGCGAACAGAAGCAAACACAACCTTGCACAAAGGAAATGCAAGCAGATAATTAGAGATGCAAAAAAAGATTTTGAGGGGCATATTGCTAAACACATCAAAACAAACAATAAGAAATTCTTGAAGTATATTAGGAGTAGGAAACCAGCTAGGGAAGCGGTTGGACCATTGGATGACAATGGGAGTAAAGGAACTCTAAGGGAGGATAAAGCGATTGCTGAAAAACTAAATGAATTCTTCTCATCTGTCTTCACTGATGAAGATACAGGGCAGATTCCTTCTCCTGAACAGATATTTTGGAGAGGGGAAAATGAGGAACTGAGGCAAATAGTGGTAACAAGGCAGGAAGTCCTAGAACGTCTAGAAAAACTGCAAACTAACAAGTCACAGGGACCAGATGGTATTCATCCTAGAGTTCTTCAAGAATTCAAATGGGAAATTGCTGAACTTCTAACAAAGATATGTAATATGTCCCTTCGATCAGCCTCTGTACCAGAGAACTGGAGAATGGCCAATGTAACACCCATTTATAAAAAAGGTTCCAGGGGGGACCCAGGAAATTACAGGCCAGTTAGCTTAACGTCTGTTCCGGGTAAATTAGTGGGAAGCATTATTAAAGATAGAATTGTCAAGCATATAGAAGGGCAAGGTCTGCTGGGCAAAACCCAACATGGCTTCTGTAAGGGTAGGTCCTGTCTCACTAACCTATTAGAGTTTTTTGAAAGCGTCAATAAGCATGTGGACAGGAATGAGCCTGTGGATATTGTGTATTTGGATTTCCAAAAAGCTTTTGACAAAGACCCCCACCAAAGACTGCTAAGCAAACTTCATAGTCACGGGATAAGAGGACAAGTCCTCTTATGGATTGAGAGCTGGCTAAAAAATAGGAAGCAGAGAGTAGGAATCAATGGCCAGTTCTCCCAATGGCGGGATGTGAGCAGTGGGGTGCCTCAGGGATCTGTGTTGGGACCGGTGCTTTTCAACCTGTTCATCAATGACCTGGAGTTGGGGTTAAACAGTGAAATAGCCAAGTTTGCAGATGACACCAAATTATTTAGGTTGGTTAAAACAAAATTGGACTGTGAAGAGCTCCAGAAGGATCTCTGCATACTGGAAGAATGGGCATTAAAATGGCAAATGAGATTCAATGTAAGTGTAAAGTGATGCATATTGGGACAAAAAATCCCAACTTTACATATACACTGATGGGATCTGTGCTGGCAGCAACAGACCAAGAAAGGGATCTTGGGGTGGTAGTGGATAGCTCAATGAAGATGTCAACGCAGTGTGTGGCTGCTGTAAAAAAGGCCAATTCCATGCTGGCCATAATTAGACGAGGGATAGAGAATAAAACTGCTGATATCATACTGTCCTTGTACAAATCTATGGTGAGACCACACTTGGAATACTGTGTACAGTTCTGGTCACCACACCTAAAAAAGGATATTACAGAGCTTGAGAAGGTGCAGAAAAGAGCAACCAAAATGATTCAGGGACTAGAGCAACTGTCCTATGGGGAGCGGTTAGGACGCTTAGGGCTGTTTAGCTTGGAAAGAAGGCAGCTAAGGGGAGACATGATAGAGGTCTATAAAATTGTGCATGGTTTGGAGAGAGTGGACAGGGAGAAGTTTTTCTCCCTCTCCCATAATACTAGAACACAGGGTCATCTGCTAAAGCTGGAGGGTGAGAGATTCAAAACAGATAAAAGGAAGTATTTTTTCACACAATGCATAGTTAAATTGTGGAACTCCCTGCCCCAGGATGTGGTGATGGCTGCCAGCTTGGAGGGCTTTAAGAGGGGAGTGGACATATTCATGGAGGAGAGGGGTATTCATGGCTATTAGTTAGAATGGATACTGGTCATGCTGCATACCTGAGTCTCTAGTATCAGAGGAGCATCCCTATTATTTTGGGTGCGGTGGAACACAGGCAGGATGGTGCTGTTGCACTCGACTTGTTTGTGGCTTCCTAAAGGCACCTGTTTGGCCACTGTGTGAACAGACTGCTGAACTTGATGGGCCTTGGTCTGATCCAGCAGGGCCGTTCTTATGTCTTTTCTAGTGACTCTTGTCTTCTAATAATGTGAAAAAAGTATGACAGCCACAGTTTAGTCATTTTAGCTTCTAGGATCAGTTCAGGCTTGATTTGATCTATAACCCACTGATTTGTTTTTTTGGCAGTCCACGGTATCTGTTAACACTCTCCTCCAACACCACATTTCAAAGAAATCTACTTTCTTCCTATCAGCTTTCTTCATTGTCCAGATTTCACACCCATACATAGTAATAGGGAATACAGTGGCATGAATTAGCCTAATCTTGGTGGCTAGAGTGACACATCCTTACACTTAAGAATCTTTTCTAGCTCCTTCCCAGTCTCAATCTCCTTTTGATTTCTTGACTGCAGTCTCTATGGCAGCCTTACTTAATTTTCCTACCTGATCAGGTGTGATCATATGTACTGCAAGACACTCATTCTCACACTATCATCTGGGAGTTGCAGTTCAATCCTGCAAATTCTGACTATGCGCCAACTGGAATGGCACCAACTAGGCATACACAAAAAGGCTGTGTTGGGGGTCATGGGACCTGCATGGACAAAAGAGTGGGACAGAGACTATTGTAAGGAGGGAAATCAGATAAGTTTGACTGAAAAAGCTGCCTGTTTTGATCCCATTGCAAACATTTTTGTGCCAAGTTTCCAGCTACCCTAAATTTCAATAGAGTGTATCTTCATAGTCACCACAGAAAAGATAGAATGGTTAGCTTCAATGGAAGAGAAGATGAGCAAAGATTTCAGGGTATTCTTCAGCACTATCCAATACTAATATTTTATCTTGAATCCAAAATTCATTATTTTCTAATTTCAACTAAACAGTTGACTTGAATCATGCATGTCAAGTATGGCTGCATCCACACAGGGGTAAGAAAAATAACCCCCACTGTGGAAATAGCAGTGAGCAGTGAGCAGGATGAGGGTATATGGGGACAGGGTCCACATGCCCCATCCCTGCACCACTCGCTACTGGTACCACCCCTCTTCACCCCTCCTTGCTTGTCATATCAGCACAGAATCTCCAACGCTGCTGCTGCTTGGTAAGGTGAGGGGGAGGGAATGTCAGGAAAATCACTATCAATCTGATGTCACAATTTCACTTCTGGTGTGATGTTGTTGCATCACTTCCATAGCGTTTCAGTGGAATCCTAGAGCATTGCCCCAACACAATGATGTTACTTTGGAGGTTTCACTGGAGGTAGGTTTGCCAGGTCCCTCTTTGTCACTGGTGGGAGGTTTTTGGGGCAGAGCCTGAAGAGGGCGGGGTTTGGGAAGGGGACAGATTTTAGTGCCATAGAGTCTAATGGCCAAAGCAGCCATTTTCTCCAGGTGAACTGATCTCTATCGGCTGGAGATTAGTTGTAACAGCAGGAGATCTCCAGCTATTTCTGGAGGTTTGTGGGGAAAAGGCACCTCTATGCTAGTACCTGAGTTTGGAAATTAGCATAGATGCGAAAACTTTATGGTGCTACACACTTCTACAAACCACAAAGGTGATACAATGGATGAAAACATGATAAACATGAACAACAACAATGTAACTGAACAAAGCAGAACATACAAAAGCAGAGAACATACAAAAGCAGTTCATACACAATCCAAAGGCAAATGCCTTTTGAAAAATGGAAGTCAACAGTCCTAAGTAAGGTAAGTATTCATAACATGTACAACCCAAAGGCAGAAGCCTTTTGAGAAGAAAAAGGCAACAATCCTTAATAAGGTAAGTGCTCATGTTTGCTAATGGTCCCTCAAAGGTTGCCAGGTAGTGAAGATATAAACTGAAGGGGAAACGGCCGTTTCTGTTTCTTATATTAAACTCCTTTTTCAGTCCCCAGAACAGCTTGACTGCTCTCACACTCTTTAGACCACGTCAGCTAATTCCACAGAGGGATAATGGAATGGGAAATTTTCACATAGGCCTTTTATGCAAGGCTGTTTCCCTTGCGGTCACCCCCTGACTGCTTTGGGTCTTTGCTTTGATTATGCAAGCCTTTTCCGGCTGTCAGAGGTCACCTTGCTCTCCCCGTGCATTTCCGTGTCCTTTGCCCATGTTTCCTGGAGGCTGTTTCAGCCGGTATCCAGAAAACATGGGCAAAACACGGGCCAAGTCGAAGCAGTCAGGGCTGGGGGTGACTGTGAGGAAACAGCCATGCATAAAAGGCCATAGAGTCTTGACCTGCAGATGGCTTACCATTTTGAAGAAGAAGAGTTGGTTTTTTATATGCCGACTTCCTCTACTACTTAAGGAAGAATCAAACTGGCTTACAATCACCTTCCCTTCCCCTCCCCACAACAGACACCCTGTGAGGTAGGTGGGGCTGAGAGAGTGTGAGTAGCTCAAGGTCACCCAGCTGGCTTCATGTGTAGGAGTGGGGAAACAAATCCAGTTCACCAGATTAGCCTCTGCCGCTCATGTGGAGGAGTGGGGAATCAAACCCAGTTCTCCATTTTGAATTGAAGCAGAGGCGGTTTTCCTTTGTCCTGGCTGGAAATGGGGGAGGAGCCCCCAAGCCATGCTCAGAAAGAAAATGGCATCCTGTGACTCTCCCAAATAAAACATGGTGAGCTGTGTGCCACCTGGAGAAAAATCCCCATGTGTAAGCAGCTCTGATGTATCTGGGACACAACAGACACGCTAGCTTTGATTTACCGTTGTCATTTCTGTAAGTAAAATGCATTCCCCAACATTTCCTATGAAAAAAAATATTGAAGAATATTTGAGGTTTTAAAAAAAATGTTCAGGGCAGTTTGGAATCAGGAAAAGCTTTTCGGCTCCATACAAGAATTTCATCCTGGTAACATCAAAAAGAGAGGGTCTGCTTCCTCTCTCTACAAACAAAATTCATTCGGTATTTTAGGCATGGGTATGATGGCCTCTAGTGGAGCTTATTGCATTGTGTACACACACCCACACACATACACGCCCACACAATAAATTTTGTAGAAAAACATCACAGCTTCTCTGTTTTTCTTTTTTTCTTTTTTTGTGTGTGGCACTAGGAATAAAAGTGTTCTGGATCTCCTCTGACATCAGTATATTGTTACAGGATGAGTAACAAGACAGCCCACTGACAGATGGACCTGTTCCATTTATATCACTCACATTCTTCTCTCTTCCATGCTCGAAGGAGGAGGATGCGCGCCACATACTGGGAACAAATGCAGAAACTGATATTTAAGAATGACACATTATGTACTACAGAATTCCTGTGAACTCGCCATCATGTTCTTGTGGCCAGTAACATGGAGTGACTTCATTACAATCACCTTTCCTTTTCACCTACCCTTCACATTTACACACAGGGTTCACGGTGTCATTCATTTTTATGGGGTCCGACAATGACATCCAAAGGCAAGGCGAACCACAAATATACATTTTTTCCCTTGTCCTTTGCATCTGAATTGATGACAGCACATCTACCGCTGATCCGATAACCATTAACTAATCATGGTCGGGGGGGGGGGGGGGAAGAGCTCTGCCTATCTTTTCCTAAAAATAACATATGTACATAACAAGTGATTTTGTGGATATATAATTGTGCATTGACTCGGGAAGGCAAAAATATATGAGGAGGTTACACTGAAATGTACTTTGAAAAAGACTGTGATAAAATGTGTGGACTTCAAGGCCAGGGTCTCTGAAGTTTCTTTCACAATTTTCCAAGCAATAATAGATAGATAGAAATGGGGGGAAATTTGCCATCCTATTTACAGCATATACACATCTGTTTCTGAAGATACTTAAGCATGGATTTAGCATGTCCAAGGCAAAACTCCAGAAGTGCCTGTCTCTTTAAATCTATCTCCTACCCTGTGAAATTTGTGGCCCTGATGAATGGCAGAGTGGAGTCATCCATAAAAGGGCAGAGGAAAATCACATTCATTTGCATACAATAATTATTCTCTGAATCCGGCCACCTTTATTGCTGGCAGAAAATCTACTGTCAGCATCGCTCTATAGATCAAGTTTGAAAATCTAGCAGCTGAGGAAAGTAATTGTTTGGAATCCATGTGGTCAGACAGTCCTGCCGGAGACATGCCAATTATGATGTATCTCAGCAGAGGGGAAAGTTTTCAGATGCCAGCAAATATCTGTATAGGAGCATGTCACCCAAATTTGTATTCTAATGTTACCATAGGGCCCTGTCCCCATGTAGACAAAATATATTTACATCCATTTAAAAACTGGATGAGAATGTGAACGTGTGGGCAGTACATTTAGAAGTCATGTTTCGAGCCGACTGGCACTGATTTGATATTTCTTTGCAATAAAATTATTAGCGTTTCAGAAACTGAGGCTAACTTCACAGGTTGTTGTGATGTTTCTCTTTAAGAAGAAGTCACATGAACACATGACACTGATGGATAATGAACAAGACCCTTGATCCATACAATTAAGCATCGTCCACTCAGACTGTCAGCAGCTCCCCAGGGTCTCAGGCAGAGGTCTTTCACACCACCTACTTGCCTAGTCCCTTTAACTGGAGATGCCAGGGATTGAACCAGGGACCTTATGCATGTCAATCAGATGCTTTATCACTAAGCCACAGCCCCTTTCCCCAAGTCAGGGCCAGCATCAATGTGACTAAGCAAACTCCCGAAGTTCTGGCATAACTCAGAACCCACTGACATGGGAGAATCTCTTACTTCCTTCATAGAGGATAATGCCAAGTGTGGCTTTTTTTGTTTTGTTGTAAGCATGGAATAAGTCTGTTGTATGGCTGCCTCAGGTGCCTGCCCCAGGAGCTGGGGAGAGAGGAGTGCAACTCATCCATACTCACAGCCCTGCCAGCACAGAGAGGGTTGAAAGGAACCTAAAAGGGTCCTGCACCACTGTTTTCAGATGCAGATGCAGATTCATCTCTCCCAGCAGCTAAAAGTGGTGGGATGTGGCTCCTCTAAGCCCCACTGGAAAGCCATGCTCCAGTTCCAACTACAAAAACAAAAATGTGTGTGTGTGTGTGTGTGGTCCATTGGGGGCATTTCACCCAGGGTCTTCCAATACCTGCAACCAGCTACGCAAGGATATCCTAACTCCTAATTTCGGGTTGTCATGTGAACATTCCTAGGTGCCTCAATGTCTAACACGATCTTTGAGATAGAGGAGAGAGGATGGAGACTTATGTCTGCCCATTCCTGAAGTGTGGTGAAAACAAGATGCATTCTTCTAAATAATCTCCACAATTGCCGCTAAAGTTATTTCCTGACCATAAAATCCCGAGAGAGATTCAGCATTCAAGGTAGACTACGCATACAGTATTTGAAGTAAAACTGCTGACAACATTTTAACCGTGATTTGTTTCAAATTTGGAATGGTATTTTGGGGCACAAGGTAAAAAATTTTTTTGCAAATCAAATTTTGCTGGTGCGCACGTTTGCCACCTTTTGACCAAGAAGCACCTCTCACATGGCACATTATGATCATTCACATACTCTGCTTGTAGCTTATTTGTTATCACTATCACAAGGGTTGAGGAAGGAAGGGCTTGGCTTGGTTCAGGGAGGATAATGCATATCCCAGAGGTTGGATTAAGTATCTTTCAGTCATTTCTAGCCCCCCTCCCCATTCTCTGATATTATGCTGTGACAAGGGGGTCTGTTTTCAAATCTACAATAACTCTAGCTATCCCTGAAACAGAAATTGCAACAAAGCAGAAACCTCAACAGGTTTGCTTTCAGTTAAGCATGATGTCAAACCAAGGAAGTTATGACCAGTTAGAAATAGTGAATGTTCATAATTTAACCATTTCAAACTTTTTTTTATGTTTTCAATTAATATTCCAGATTTTTCATTATGATTTCCCCATATGAGATCTTAAGGGAACATGATTTACAGTGCCATCCAATGGAGAATTGTTCCAATCTAAGATCATGGATTTTAATGGGCCTAAACTGGACTAACTCTGCACAGGACTGTAATGTAGGGACTTGAATCAAAACCTATAGTAAAAAGAGTTTCCTTATCCTTATACTGGACAGTGGGATGTTTCTATCTATTGCTTGTGTGCTATGCCATTCCTCAAGTAGCGATGTTCTCAACACCTGTTCATAATTATCACCACAGGCTATGATGGTAATATGCGGAAGACATCAAATGATGTTTTTGACCTTTGAAGCACTTCAAAGTCTGGGACTAGCATACCTCAGGAACCACCTTCCCCCAGATGAACCTACCCAGACACTTAGATTATCCTCATAATGTGGTGAGTTACCAAGTAAAGGCCTTATCTGTAGTGGTGGCCTCCAAGTCTGCTGAGATGTCTGTGTTACCTGTCATTGCTGGCTTTTTGATGGAAAGCAAAAGTAGGATTTTTCCATATACCTTTGCAATTTGGAATTCTGCTGCTGTTATAAATGTACTGTGTGTGTGTGTGTATAATACATCTAATTCTGAACAGGGCCTTGTGGATGAAAAAATTCATACTATAAAGACAGGGACAGACAGGGGGGATTATTCTACAAACTTTAGGAAAGCCCCAAGGTTTTCAGAAAAATCTGAAATCTAAAATAAAAAATAAATTGGTGATAAAAGTCCCCCAAATAATAGGAGCAGCCTCCGTAGCATTAGGAAACAAGATCTCATGAGACTACATTCTGAAATCTTGGTGGACATTTTCTGGGTTGCTACGCAACCACAAAAGTATCACCACCTTTCAAGCCTCGGTTTCTGTCAGTGAAAGGTGGGGGAAGCAGGGGTGGATGAGGAGGCTAAAACAACTCTGGAAAGGGCCACACCCTGTGATAGAGGGAGTACTTGTCTGGGACAAGCCCAATGGCAACCTTTATGCAATTCACTCAAATGTACTACCCCACTATTTGTGTGACTTGCCTGTGCCCAATGGTAATCACCACACAATTACAACTTGCCTAGGCAACTCACCACCACATGACTTATGTGACTTGCCTGTGACCAGCAGTGGCTTCTACAGAATTCACCTGGGTAACTCACTGCCATGCAATTTCCACAACTCACCCAGTCCTAGACTCAGCCACCCAGTGGCAGATCTACTATGAAACTAATGAAGCTTAAACTTCAGGGTCCCTAATCCAAGAGAGGCCCTGAAGCAACTTTTTTTTTTCATGAGTGAAATTTTCAATAAAATTGATGGAGTTTTTTCAAGTGTTAGTTATTAAAATAAGGCTATTTTATTTATTTGTTTATTTTGTTTGTTTATTATTTCCATTTGTTACCCCTCTCTTCCTGGCCAAAGCCAGGCTCAGAGTGGCTTACAGAATATAAAAGTCATATTAATCAATAAAAGCATTAAAACATTTTAAAATAGCCCTATAAAATCATAATCATTATACTAATTTACCTAGGCGCCTCTAACATACGAGTCACAATACAACAACCCAGCTAGGCGAGCAGATGGAAGGCACCACTGAAGAAAATAACAATGGTTACCCAGACCTCGTTGCTGGTGGGAAGGGGCTCACTGTATGGCCCATTTTCAAGGACTCCTCCCCACCACCCTGTTCTCCTCCATTTGGGCCTCAGGGTCCTTGCAAGGGCAGCAAGGCCCTTTGGAAATTGTTGGATGTTTCCCTATTGTGACTGGTTGCAAAGGGGCCCCCATTAACAGTTCAAGCTTCAGGGTCCCAAAAATGTAAATCCACCACTGCAGCCACCACTTGACTCACCCAGGTTACTCACTATGTGCATTTTGTGCAAGTTGGCTGAGCCTGGTGTCAGCCACTGCATAGTTCACCCAGGGAACCGGGCAGCTGTGAATTATGCAACTTACATGACTCACTGGGCCCTGGCAGCAGCTACTCACTAATAAAAGTATTAAATAAATACAAATAAATAAAATTGGCTTCCATAAACCACAGGATCTTTCCTGCCAGGATCTTAGAATCATAGCATTAAAAACCTGGAAGGTGGCTTACAGACCATCTAGCCCAACCCTTGCACAATGCAGGATAACCTGAAACATCCCTGACAAATTGTCATCCAGCCTCTGCCTAAAAACCACCAAGGAAGGAGAACCTCCCACATACCTGGGCAACCAATTCCACCACTGAACCCCCCTTATTGTTAAAAGGTGTTTCCTAATAACCAACCGATATCTTCCCACCTGTAGTTTAAACCCATTATTACAAGTCCTATCCTCTGTCACCAACTGAAACAGCTCCCTACCCTCCTCAGGATGATACTTTAAAATTGGGGTCATATTCCCCACTCAACTTCCTCTTCTCCAGGCTGAACATCCCCAGTGCCTTCAGCCTTTCTTCATAGGGCTTAGTTCCTATGACAGATGAGAAAATCACCCCTGTAGTGTACATCCCCTTTTCCTCTAACACAAAGCCATCTTCTAGTGCCAGAATAAAAGAAAAATCAAAATATTTTCCATATATTGTCATTTTTTACATTTTTTAAAAAAATAATGATCGGGACACAGGGGGTCTATTTGTGCTTTTGATAAGTTAATGTTAGTGCAAGTCCTTAGTTATAAACTGCTCTGGTGGATTTATTTTGGACAGAAGGGCAGCAGAATACAGTTTTTTAAAACCATAACGGGGAGAGGGGCATCAAAGAAATAAGGGGCTAGGTAGAGCCTCCAAGATTGTGTAGTCAGATCTGTCCCTCTGAATATTCACTTAAGCCACAGATGGAGGTTCTTTGATTTCCATAGAATTGTACATCCACCCTGTAAAACTGTTAACACCTTTTCCTCAAAACATGGAGCTTATCTTTCTGAAATGTAAAGCCGATTGTTTCTTGTTCCATTCCATCTGGCAAGAGGGAAACAACTGTTTCCCACTTTCATTAGCAGCTTGACGGGGTTCACACATACTTGCTAGTTTAGCATGTAATGATTGTGACATCCAGTTGTAATTTCTCACATACTAATAGGCCATCACATATCCAACACCACAGATAGAATTTTCATATTTCCTCAGATTCAGACCTTTTCAGTGGATCTAGTTTGTATACCTCATTGCCAGTCACTAAGTGCTGATTCACATACACATATTGATCTTATGTCTATAACATCAGCTGGTGGTTAGCATGTGCAAATGGGCCACCGCAGATATACCATCACAAACAAAACTTTAATATAATCTCACATCACCTGAAATACAATGTTTTTGAACACATGAATATGTGAAGTTGCCTTGTACTTAGGGGTTGCCAACCTGCTCCAGGTACTAGCTGGAGATCTCCTGCTATTACAATTGTTCTCCAGCCTATAGAGATCAGTTCACCTGGAGAAAATGGCGGCTTTGGCAATTGGACTCTATGGCATTGAAGTCCCTCCCCTCCCAAACCCCGTCCTCCTCAGGCTCCACCCCAAAAACCTCCCACCGATGGCGAAGAGGGGCCTGGCAACCCTACTTGTACTGACGCAGATCATTGATCTATCAAGGTCAATCCTGTCTATTCTTATTGGCCATGGCTCTCCAGGGTTTCAGGCAGAGGTCTTCCACATCTCCTACTACATGATTCTTTTAACTGGAGATGCCAGTGATTGAGCCTGGAACCTCCTGCATGCAAAGGTCAGCCTGAACCACAGCCTCAGCCATTATCAAACAGCATAGATGTTGTTGCACAAATTTCAGTGGAATCAGTTCACTCATCAGCTGCCTAACATCAAGTGTAAGTAATATAGTGTAGAGAAATCAGGTGATGAGCAGCATAAAAATGTGTGAACCAGGCCAAAACATGCAGTGCTCAATTGTAGAGAAACCAAGCAATTGAGCACCAAGCAATTGAAACCAAGCTCACATTGACCAGCCATTAGTACTGAAATATTTGAAGACATCTAGTCAATCAATCATCACTTTTATTAGGCATTTGCCACACCATGCTTATAAAAACATTAAGACCTTATGTCTCTTTTGATCTTCTCAGATTCTATACACCCAGATGTCTTCAGCTTTCACTTACATGTCCTGCATGCGTTCATCAATGTCATTATTTTGTGAATAACCTTCAACATGAAGATTTTTTTTAAAATGTGGTCATTCCAGTTAATAGAGCCAGCATAGTGTAGTGGTTAAGGTGCCAGACTAGGACCTGGGAAACCCAGTCCCACTTGCGCTGTGGAAGCTTGCTGGGTTACCTTGGGCCTGTCACACACTCTCAGAATGGGGAGGGGGGCAGTATGGAGCAGAGCAGTCCATTGGACATCCATGTCTAGATTCACCGAACATTTGAATTGGGTTCAAAAACCCATTGTCATGAGTACAACCTTTCAAACCTGGAGCATTTGCCAGTCAGCTGTTGATCTTCAGAATTAAGAATCAATTGTAGTTCCTGATTTCTTTTCAAAGATCACTCAATATAGAAGAAGAAGAGGAGTTGGTTTTTATATGCCGACTTTCTCTACCACTTAAGGGAGACTCAAACCAGCTTACAATCACCTTCCCTTCCCCTCTCCAAAACAGACACTCTGTGAGGTAGGTGGGGCTGAGAGAGCTCTATCAGAGCTGTAACTTGCCCAAGGTCACCCAGCTGGCTTCATGTGTAGGAGTGGGGAAACAAATCCAGTTCACCAGATTAGCCTTTGCTGCTCATGTGGTGGAGAGGGGAATCAAACCCAGTTCTCCAGATAAGACTCCACCGCTCCAAACCACCACTCTTAACCAGTACACCACGCTGGCTCTCATTGCTCTGGTTCAATCTAGAGGCTTAAGTACTGTGGTGGGTATTAGGGCTGCATTTCCTTCACAAGTGGGCCTAGTTAAGTCAAAAGGGGACCGGTTTGAAGTTAATTAATTAATTAATTGAAATATTTATACCCCATCTTTCCTTTTGGCTCAAGGTGGCTTACAAGTAATAAAACTTTACAAATTAAAGTGGAATGGCATAAAAACCCCAATGCCTCCTCCCCAAAAGATGCCTGTAGTTCATACCCCATATTCTGTCACAGCTGCATAATACTTGGCCCTGCATAGTGCTTAGATCTTATCATCTCCAGGCTTTGTTAGTTATCTCATCTGTATTTTTTCTTTTAGCCTAATTTCCCATATGCTGTAGCTTACAATTGACTTTGTTGAATACCATCTAATTTTTTCTGAATTTAGTTCTCATTTTGCAAATTTTCAGGTCTATCCCCCCAACCTGTTTGTAGGTCCTGTCCTGTTTTGTGCCCTTGCTTGTACTGGGTTCCACTTTCCATCCTTATGGGTATTTCATTTTCCATTTTAATGCTTCTTAGTATTATGAGTTTGGTATAAAACCTGATTTTCAATTGTTTTTAGGCTTTTGGCACTGGGAATGGTAACCTTTTGTGAATAAAATGTTCCATTACAAATAAAAGATAGGTTAAACATATAAAATATGAAGAAACTGAAAATTTCCCTCCTAGCCCAAATCCTTGTCAAATTATCTGACCTCTGACAAATCCCACCAAAGCCATGTAAATGATGTAAAGGATATAATTTTTTTTTTAAGCGTGTGGCACCAGCTCATGGCTTTGCTGTTTATTAGAGGGTGAAGCAGCCAATATCGGCTTGCTCCGATGAGCACTTATAAAACCACACCAATATATGTGTTTGCATTCCTCTTCAGCTCAAAATTTGTCAGAGAAGAAAGGCATTAAACCTGTCACCTCAGATAAAGATCAGATGTTTGATTTCAAACAGAAGAAAGCAAACACTCTGCAGCGGACTCCATTAACTCCTTGAGTGCTTTATTTAAAACCCTGGACAGAACTGGAACACACACCTTCTTAGGAGGATGCCAGTGAATTCTCCATACCACAGTTACTTATTACTTTTCTGGAGGGTGACAGGTACCTAGAGTTGCCAGGTCCCTCTTCGCCACCGGCGGGAGGTTTTTGTGGTGGAGCCTGAGGAGGGCGGGGTTTGGGGAGGGGAGGGACTTCAATGCCATAGAGTCCAATTGCTAAAGCGGCTATTTTCTCCAGATGAACTGATCTCTGTCGGCTGGAGATCAGTTGTAGTAGCAGGAGATCTCCAGCTAGTACTTGGAGGTTGGCAACCCTACAGCTACCACATAAAGAGAAAAACAATTTCCCCCCATGCTTGTGCCTGTATGTTTTTCAATATTGATAGCATTGCCCTCAAAATTAGAAACTAGGTTGGATATTTGTTTATGTCATGGATCAAAAACCCATGGGTTTATGACATGGGTCTTGGCTCCGCTATTTTGCAAAAGATTGACCCGATGGCACCTGAGGACTAGGCCATTCTGTGATCTACTTCAATGTAATGGAAGAACAAGAGAATTTCAGAATGCCCTGGTCATTTCTCAGACTGCATGAGGCACAGATTCTGTATGTATTTCCTGCTTTATGATTCCCCTGTCAAGCACCCAAGCTACAACTGCTGAAAATTCATGCATTGGAATTAGAGTTTTTTTCGACTGGAAAAAACAGTCGAGTAGGAAAAAACAGAAGCGAGTAGGGGAAGCTTTTCCCAGCACTTACCTTCATCCAGCAGAAGCTTCCTTGGCTAAACCTGTTCTTTAAAAACACAGAAACAGTGCCGATAACAAGTGGCAACCCTAAGCCATACATTTAAAAACTATACCCTGCATGCCTCCCGGGGTTAGAGGCTGGACCGAAGTTTTCAATAACCTGCGCGGGCTAACCTTTTAGAACAGTTTTATTTTAAAGGCTCCCTTCCAAAAACAATAACCTCACTTTGACGCGTTGTTGTTTTTCTGCCTCCTGTCAATTGGAATTAATTTAGAAGCAGGGCTTCTAAAACGTTTTGATCACATTGTTTCTAATAGTTAAATGGCTGCCTTCGCCGAGAGGGCGAAGTGGCCCCAGTCAAATCAGAAACCAGTTCCGCAATAAAGAACAAGATAGAGGCAACTGGACCCTTATCTTTGGCAAGGTGCACTGTAGGGTACATCTTGACAGGTAGAAGATCTAACCATGGTCTCTCCAGTTACGAATTATCTCATAGTGCAGATCTCTGGCTTAGACTGTGTTTGGGGGAGCAACTGTGTGTGGCCCATCAGAACAGCACATGCAGAAAGATGTCTCCACTCCTTGGTCTCTCTTTTCAGCAGGTACCACATCTTAGGGCTGTCAAAAAAAAAATTCGGTACAGTTCGGATTCGGCCGAATTTGACCCTTGTGGGTTTGGTACGTGCCGAAGTCCGAACTCCCCCGCTTCGGATCCCCGGTAATTCGGGGGGATCCGGAATTCGGGGGAAAATTCGGCCCCAGCGCGCCTTCAGAGGGATTCCCTGAAGGCGCGCGGGGGCCCTTTAAACTGATCTGAGCCTCCCGGCCGGGAGGCACAGATGAGTTTAAAGGGCAGCCCGCCCCCCTTCAGCGGGCTCCGCTGGAGAGGCTCGGGCTGCCCTTTAAACTGATCTGAGCCTCCCAGCTGGGAGGCGCAGGTCAGTTTAAAGGGCAGCCCGCGCCTCTCCAGCGGAGCCCACTGAAGGGGGGCGGGCTGCCCTTTAAACTCATCTGCGCCACTCGGCCGGGAGGCGCAGGTCAGTTTAAAGGGCAGCCCGCGCCTCTCCAGCGGAGCCCGCTGAAGGGGGGCGGGCTGCCCTTTAAACTCATCTGAGCCTCCCAGCTGGGAGGCGCAGGTCAGTTTAAAGGGCAGCCCGCGCCTCTCCAGCGGAGCCCACTGAAGGGGGGCGGGCTGCCCTTTAAACTCATCTGCGCCACTCGGCCGGGAGGCGCAGGTCAGTTTAAAGGGCAGCCCGCGCCTTTCAGCTGGCTCCCCTGAAGGGGGGCCGAATTTGCCGAATTTATTCGCGAACTCCCGAACTCGCTGAATTCGGGCCCCCCCCCCCCCCGGTTGCCCGCCAGTTTTGAGTTCGGATCCGTCCGAACAGAAAATCACCGAATCAGGGAAAATTCGGTTGATTTTCAGTTCAGACCGAACCGAATTGACAGCCCTACCACATCTTTCATGTTATGAAAGACTTTTCCCAGCATCTGAGGCTCTGGAGAGTCACTGTTAGAGTAGTTAAAGCTCAGCTACCTGGACAAAGAGCTGGACTCAGCATGAGGTAGCATCATATGGTCATCACTGCCCAGAAGTCCTACAGAACCTCTAGCTTCAGCTTGATTTTCATGGCTACCATTAGGATGCTGGTAAGGATCTCCAAGTTTAATAGTTTGCATCGTTTTTCATTTGCAAATGAATTCACATTGATTTATACTTTTGGATGTTTGAATCATCAAGGCATTCCTCAGTCCTTCAGGATGGAGAAAATGAAGACTCCAAATCAAATAAATCAAGATGGCCTGCTGGCAGGGGCACTCCAGAAATCAGTGGTTAGGCAGCTGTCTGGGTCAGTTCAACCCAGGTCAAAGCTGTGCTGTGTGGAAGCAACTTAAACAGGAGCAGCATGTAGGAAAAAGTCATATCTGTTTCAGAGCTTATGGGACTATGGCTCCAGAAAACCTATATTTTCAACCAACTTGATCCTATACAGTGAGTAACTATTGTTAGAAACAATACAATGGCCCTATATACTAGCTCACTATAGCTTAGGGTGAAGGAAATGTTCCCTATTTTTGTTTACTTTATACTGCATAATTTTTTTGGCCAGCATTTCAGTTCTCTGCTTGTTGCTGCTGGCTTTTTAGACTGGTTTGTATAGTGTATGTATGTACATTTTAAAAATGCCATATGTATACAATGTACATAATAAATGTAATGCTGTAATATATGATATGTATAGTTCTGATGTATTGATGCACAAATAACTTTTAAAAAGCACACATTTTAAGGGGGAAATTCAATGTGAGAAAACAGAAAAGGCATAAAAATAAAGAATCAGACAGCTGATTCTCACAAGGGAAAAGAGAAATTGAATCACGGATTTTCAGTTCAAAACAACAGGGATGGGAAATTCAGAATCATTGGTATGTGAATAACAAAGACATAAAACTCTTTTTCTTAAGGAAAAGAGTTACTGTTTACCAGTGCTGGTAACTGTGTTATATTTAATATGGTATATTAAAAAGTAACCACAACAAATATTCTTAAAATACACCACTTTTTCCAGTTTAATCTTGTATGTATCCAAGAATAGATCTTTAAACCTTGTTGAAAGCATCCATTCCTAAAGTCTAAAATGCTACTCCCAGACTCAGATAGTCATAAAGCTGATTCATGAAGTGGGAAGTCAGTGGATGTCTTGTGTCTTATTGCTTTCTGGATCTGGTTGCCCTAGCTTAAACCAGAAGTTAGTTACCTTAAGCAAGGAAACAATAAATGATACCATTCTGTGTATTTGCACTGAGAAAGTTCAAGTTTTGAAACACTAGAAAACTGTCTCAAGATGGAGGCAAATTGTTTGTGATCTCTGTTTAGGGGAAGATACCATATTTACTCAAAAGGAAGACACGTCCCTTAAAAATTTTATACATGCAAAAAATTACTACTGGACATAACTGTAACTTATATATGAATATAAGACAACCAGTCCCCTCTCTTTTTTTGATGAAAAATGTAGTCTTACATTTGAGTAAATACTGTATCTGGAATACTTTAACATCTGTGAGCTAATGCCACACATGTCTGCTATATTAAAATAAAACACTACAAAACCTATCTGGATACCCAGCGCTCAAGTGAAGTAGGACAGTATTCCAGTTGTTTTCAGACAAACCTAAAACCACCGTTCTTTTTCAGCAGATGAAAACTACCCTGGATAGAGCAGGTCACACCAGTATTACCAAATATTAGACCATGTTCATTAATTTGTAAACTTTCATTTTTCAAAACTCTATTCTTGAGGGTGATAGATAACTGCCAATAATGATTTCAGTGTGTGAATATCTAACTGAAGTTACAAAATAATTTATGTTGCAGTTATATACCTAACTATGGTGCATCAACTGCAGGTTAAACCAAGCCTGGCCTAATCTGTAGGGCTGCCAGGTCCCTCTTTGTCACTGATGGGAGGTTTTTGGGGTGGAGCCTGAGGAGGGTGGGTTTTGGGGAGGGGAGGGACTTCAATGCCATTGATTCCAATTGCCAAAGCCGCCATTTTCTCCAGGTGAACTGATCAGTCGTAATAGCAGGAGATCTCCAGCTAGTACCTGGAGGTTGCCAACCCTACTAATCTGAAACAATACCAGTTATGCTCAAAGAACTTCCTGTTCAATTCACATCTTAATCTCCGGTAATGAGCAGGGATCTGATGCTTTGGTAAACGATTTGGAAGCATCTGAATTAATTTGGATATATTTATTTGCACAATGATACTTTTTTCTTGCACAATTAGATTTTCTCACTGCTAATGTACCCTGCTCTGCTGCAACCACCTCCAACTTTTGAAAGGGCATGTAGTCAAATGGACAAAAAGTCTGAGATTTTTTGGGGTTGAAACTTACTATTTAGTGGCTTGGGTATGTGCCCATGAATCTAGCTAACTTTGCAATAGCTTCTTCAACAGATGTCACCGGTTGCACAACCACAAAGAGGGGCAAAGGCAAGTGATTCCATGCCTGACACATCGCTCAGTTTCATGACCCGAGTAACCATGACACTGGGGAATACAATCTCTTCTTCAGTAAATAAATGATTTAGATCTTGAACTGGGCAAATGGCCCAGTAATAGCCAAGCAACTATTGCATACAGTTTCAAGTCTGCTTGACACCATACTTGTCCTCATGATGAACTTTGACAGGGCACACAATTTTTGCTGGCTGTGTGTTGCTCTTCCATGCCAATTTCTGAGACCACCCATATAATATTCAGAAGGCACATTCCATATTATTGAACAGAGGGGGGGATTATCCAACAACACAGAGTAACTAGCAAAAGGAATGCAAGCAATCTACAGCCTTCTCCTATTTGAGACAGTTGAATTATAGCCTCTAGGCAATGAAAGATGGAACTAAAGCACTCTCAAACCACTATGACGTAGGGTTGCCAGGTCCCTCTTCATCACCGGCAGAAGGTTTTTGGGGTGGAACCTGAGGTGGGCAGGGTTTGGGGAGGGGAGGAACTTCAATGCCATAGAGTCCAATGGCCAAAGTGGCCATTTTCTGTAGGTGAACTGATCTCTATCTGCTGGAGATCAGTTGTAATAGCAGGAGATCTCCAGCTAGTACCTGGAGGTTGGCAACCCTAGTATGACCATCAATGGAAGATTCCTCTGCAGTGGGAAAGTCCTGCTTTAATATATGAGATGTGTTGGAATATCTTGATGCCGATAGTCCTATTAAATAGCAGAGTGCGCAATGGCAAATGTGCGCAGTGGAATTACTCTTTTCTCATGATCACACGTGCGTGTGCTCTCAGTAACAAAATAAACATCAGGCTTTCGTTCTAATCAAACTAATAACTCATTTATTGGTGAAATACATCACTGATAGGAAAGGATGAACAAGTCCACTAAGCTATTCTAACTTTCTAACTTTGTAGATATAAAAGGGTAGCATCCTTCCCTCCCATTATTGGGGGTGGGGGAGGCCTTTGCGCAGAGCGCACAGCTTCTAGCCTCTAGCTTGGAAGAAGGCAAAGGAGAGAGGTGGGGGAAAGTGAAAGTTTCCCTGAGAATATCTGTTTACAACATCAAAGCACAGGAAAGAGGGAGAGATAGACATCAGATGGCCCATCCGCCCCCTGTCCTCTCTACCCATCTAACTCTCTGATCAGACCCCCAACTGGATCTGGTGTTAAGATGAACCCAATCCAGTATGCTGAAATGTTGGCATAAACACAACAGAAATATCTTTTCTCTTTACTGAATCTAAAAAAGGACAGTGCTTCAGATTTTAGAGAAGGTGGCAGAATCCCACAGGGTTCCAGCTGTGTTTATGGCTACCCAATAGAACCTAATGCAGTCACTTTGACAAAGGCAAGCTGCGAACCTTAATTACTCTGGGATTGTTTAACAGATCTCAATACAGAGTCAATAACATGATGAATACTCAAATGTGAATGATCTACTGCTCGCCCTCCCTAGCCACCCATTCTTTAATTCTGAATAGATTAGCCCGTAATTTGTATCATTAATTTATTTTTTGCTGTCAAAGAATGATCAAATCCGTGGGCTTCATCATTTGTTTTACCAGCAAGCACATTTTTCTCTCTCTCTCTCTATACACCTTAGTCAATACTATGCAAATGGAAAGCATCAAAATTAAACATATCAGTTCAGGGTTGGTTGTTCCTTGAGAGTATTTCATTTATTAGCTTTCTAATCTATTTTCCCCCCGCTTCGTGTCTCTGTGGCAGCAGATGGCATTAGCTCCATAGTCTCTCAGTTGCCTTGTAAATACATTATTGCATAGGAACATTAAAGGGCAGAAGATGACCATATGGTCTGTCATCACAGGCTGCCCTTTAAGGCCCAAATATCAAATTGTTAACTTAACACCCTAGTTCTTGTTAATAGATGTATATTGTAATTTCGGATGTATGTTGGGAAGCAACAGGAACAGACTTCCAGCTGGTGTGTTGGTGCAATTCCAGACTGCACTAAATTTGGTGCAGTCACATTGATCTGAAAGGTCTAACTTTGATGCTCCTTTCCAGTGATGGCCAAAGTCAGTCACTAATGTAATATTACTAATATGTATCTACGATGATTCCCCACTTCATTTTTCACTTAACCAAGCGGCTCCTTTTTCTTCTTCATTGTTTCTCTGTCTTCCCCACTAGATGTTAAAATGTATATAGATATATTCTGACCCAGCTTAGAAAGCTGAGGAACTTAAAAACCCTTTGTTGGTATAGGTCTGAAGCACATGAGAAGCTGACGTTAATTCACAACATATAAACTGCTTTGTTTCATTCTTATGGGAAAATGGTCAAGTCAGACTGTTAGGAAGGTTTTAGTTTTAAATTTGGCAAGTGAAAAGGCAACAGGAATGAGGGGAACTTCTTATAACTATATCCAATAGATAGTTTGTCACAAAAAATGTAGCTCTTTTGTTCTACCAACAGGTGTTTGTAACTGTCAAGAGACATCATTTGGCTGTCACTCCTTAGTTAAACAGGCATACGTTTAATTTACACAAAATTTCTAAAGTCTGTGGAGGCAGGAACATACACACAGGTTCCAATTTTCCTTCTTTAACACCCCCTTTTCATAGAGATCACCCCCTTTTCCTAGGAGCTGTTTCCCTCAGGGATAGAATACCAGTTTTACTTCCCTATTTTAGGATCATTCTCAATCTTACTCTCTTCTCCTTCTCCACTCCCCCCCTTCCGTCCGTAACTGTCACTCTCAACTGCCACTCTCCCAGATCAACAGTAAAATTCTTTTTGAACCTGTCAATGAGGGTTTTCAGACCATATCCCTATTTTAGGATCCTCCTCGATCTTTCTCTCTTCTCTTGCTCCAGCCCCCCTCCTTCCATAACTGTCATTCTCAACTGCCACTCTCTCAGGTCTACAATAGAATTCTTTTTGAACCTCCTGTCAATCAAGGTTCTCAGAATGGTATAAGTAAGTAAAGTAAAGGTCCCCTGTGCAAGCACGGGGTCATTCCTGACCCATGGGGTGACGTCACATCTTGACGTTTCCTAGGCAGACTTTGTTTACGGGGTGGTTTGCCAGTGCCTTCCCTAGTCATTTTCCCTTTACCCCCAGCAAGCTGGGTACTCATTTTACCGACCTCGGAAGGATGGAAGGCTGAGTCAACCTTGAGCCGGCTACCTGAAACCAACTTCTGTCGGGATCGAACTCTGGTCATGAACAGAGCTTGGACTGCAGTACTGCAGTTTGTCACTATGCACCACGGGGCTCCTCCAGAATGGTATAAGGCATCTACAATTAGCTATCTGTCACAGTATCTATCAGAGTTGTTCTGAGAATGAGAAGAGTCTGCAAGTGGAAAAAGTGTACTCCCACTTTGCTTCGGAGTGCAGTAGTGCTTCCAGATAAAGGTCCCCTGTGCAAGCACCGGGTCATTCCTGACCCATGGGGTGATGTCACATCCCAACGTTTACTAGGCAGACTTTGTTTACGGGGTGCTTTGCCAGTGCCTTTCCCCAGTCATCTTCCCTTTACCCCCAGCAAGCCGGGTACTCATTTTACCGACCTCGGAAGGATGGAAGGCTGAGTCAACCTTGAGCCGGCTACCTGAAACCAACTTCCATAGGGATCGAACTCAGGTCGTGAGCAGAGCTTGGACTGCAATACTGCAGCTTACCACTCTGTGCCACAGTGCTTCCAGAGCAAAGTAGTATTTCCCTCATGCTAAAAGGCCTTGGCCTATGTGCCCAGTTTGTTGGCCCTCCAGGGCAACTGATTGGCTGCTGTGTGAAACAGAATGCTGGACTAGAAGGACCATGGGTCCGGTCCAGCAGGGCTGTTCTTATGTTTGTAGGAAAGAAACATTTCTTTTTTAAAAAATCCTAAATTTCAGAAGTGGTCATTTTTTTGTGTGTCCGTTATCTAGTTGTTATTCCTGTCTGCTTTTTTTTTTTTTTTTGCTTATGACTGCATCTTCCTCTTTTCCTATTAATTATATGTTTAGTCCCAGCCATTCAGGAAGCATGTAGTGAGTGGGACAATGTCACAATGCTACAAAGCCAATCAGATTTAGATACCCGATGACAACAGAGAATGTACACAAAAGTAACGGAGCATGAAGACAATGCTTCTTTAATCAGCCCACGGGTAATTCCAGTCAATTGTGAATCTCTTAGTGAATAGGACTATTATTCATTATGTTACCTAAATTGCAGTACTGCAGTCAAAAGCTCTGCTCACAACCTGAGTTCAATCCTGACTGAAGTTGGTTTCAGGTAGCCGGCTCAAGGTTAACTCAGCCTTCCATCCTTCAGAGGTTGGTAAAATGAGTACCCAGCTTGCTGGGGGTAAAGTGTAGACGACCGGGGAAGGCACTGGCAAACCACCCCGTAAACACAGTCTGCCTAGTAAACGTCGTGATATGATGTCACCCCATGGGTCAGTAATGACCCAGTGCTTGCACAGGAGACTACCTTTGCTTTTACCTTATTTATGTGTTGTCATCATTTAGGGCATACACAAACACAGTAAGAGCAATGCTTTCTGCATAGGCAAACACTTTGAGCTAAATTCAAAGCAAGCACTGAAAAATTGCCCAAAGGCAGACTCTTTTGTTTAAAATCCCCTCCCCCTTTTAGACCTGATCTTTAAAAACCCACAGATAAATAATCTTTCTTCTTCTTAACAGGTGAACTTCATGTCCATAACCTTCTGTTAGTAAGATACAAAACCAACGCAGAACAGCAGTATTTGCAAATTTAATTAAAACTAAATGGTCAAGATACTTATGGGATCACCTGCTTGTGAGGATGGCTAGATTTTCTGATGTATACGTGTATATTAATTGCTGCTTGTGCCCCACTCCACTTCTCCCCCTTACCCAGCTGACATTCAGACTTAGCATCTTTATGTCCTCCTGGGCCATATCCTAGTAGTTTCTATTAGTCTTTCTCAGATGGATAAAATGACAAGTTTCTATTATCTTCTCATTTAAGATGGCTGTCATTTTCAGCAAAACTTTGATCATCAGATCGATTGCTTTAAGCCCATGCTTGATCTTTCTATCAGGGCATCTTTTGTCAGTTCTAATTCTGTACTTTCAGGTGAATGTCTTTAAGATGCTGATGGATTTCATTCTCTGCATGTCTGTATAAATGCAAGCGCAAAACTGTTATGTTCTGCCACACATTCTCAGACTCAGCTTGACACTTCATTCTATATTCAAGACTTCCGGGTGTGATTTTTCATCCTTCCTCAAACTATCAAAAACCGTTCTTGGTACGATTTTACAATTTTAACTTTTTCCTTGTCACTGTTATGGAAGAAATGAGTAGCTCCTCCCTGTCAGCCTCTTCATTCAGAATCGGATCGACATTAAGTCAAAATGGCTTCCTGCCTCCTGCTGGTAATGAACACTGTTCAGAACTTTGGGTGCTAATGTCGATTAAGATATGAGAGCTACAACTTCGTGACAAGACAGGGTGAAAAGCTGCTCTTCTCGACTGAGAAAACAGGCACTAGAGGACTTCTGATGTAGAAAGGAAACCAAAGTAGTAAAAGGACCGCTTGTTGAGATGGGCAAGACAACCCTTCTTCTCCAGATGCAGGCAACGCCCCACAGGACTGAATATACTACGGGCCATAAAGTATTCCCTTTTCCTCTTCAGTGTCACCTCTGATTTGAGCAAGCTGACTAATTCACTGTGAGCATCCATTATTTACACTGATGAGGTCTGACTGGATGCCCTTTTTGATTGACAAGCCAAAATGAGGTTTATGAATATGGTTCTAATCTATATTCCTGGAAAGGACAAGTGAGTGAGTGCACAGGAAATCTACTCTTGTATCTTTAAAGGACGAAAATCACAACAATTAGACAGTCAGGCACTTTCATTTGCTATTTAAAGATGTCACTGAATAGCCTGAGCCACCAGAAACTGTCTTGCACCTTCTCCGGTATCCATGTCCATCTGGCAAAGATACTGCAATGCCAAACCTAAACTATGACTGACTGCTGAGCCATAAGGAGTGGCACATCTGTGAGCTTTCTCAGCCGCACTCCTTCACTTCAAAAGCTTTAGAAAAATACAAAGATGACAATGGCTTGGTCCCCATACAAAATTTCCACTGGCTTCTTCACCTTTCCCTTTCTCCTTCTTCTTCCTCAGCTCTCTCCTTCCTCACTCTCCCCTTCCCTATAATGGGACCCCCAAGAATAGCCTTCTTCTAGCATGAGAGGGGAGTTAGAGGTCTACAGAAAGAGGAGAAAATTGCCTTCCTTCCATCAGCACAACCCCTCAGGGGCAGACAACCCCGGACCATACGGCATTTCTTTTCATGAGGCACATACATACCTATATACATTAGGGAGGGTGCAAGACACCAGCCAACCGCTTGTTCCATAAAACTTCCATCTAGTTCAGTAGTTAAGAACATAAGAAAAGCCCTGCTGGATCAGACCAAGGCCCATCAAGTCCAGCAGTCTGTTCACACAGTGACCACCAGGTGCCTCTAGGAAGCCACAAACAAGACGACTGCAGCAGCACCATCCTGCCTGTGTTCCACAGCATCTAATATAATAGGCATGCTCCTCTGATACTAGAGAGAATAGGTATGCACCGTGACTAGTATTCATTTTGACTAGTAGCCATGGATAGCCCTCTCCTCCATGAACATGTCCACTCTCCTCTTAAAGCCTTCCAAGTTGGCAGCCATCACCACATCCTGGGGCAGGGAGTTCCACAAACTATTAATTTAAGAGGGAATTCCCCGTAATGGGACCTCCAGGAATAGCATGAGTGGGGAATCAGAGGTCTGCAGAAAGAGGACCATATGGCATTTCTTTTCATGAGGCACATCTGTACCGATATACATTAGGGAGGGTGCAAGCCGCCAACCACTTGTTCCCTAAAACTTGCATCGAGTTCAGTAGTTGTACTCTAACATATGTATAATTCACAGTGGGTAGCCATGTTAGTCTGTTTGCAGTAGTCAAAAAGGGCAAGAGTCCAGTAGCACCTTAAAGACTAACAAAAATATTTTCTGGTAGGGTATGAGCTTTCGTGAGCCACAGCTCACTTCTTCAGAAGTTCTGAAGAAGTGAGCTGTGGCTCACGAAAGCTCATACCCTACCAGAAAATATTTTTGTTAGTCTTTAAGGTGCTACTGGACTCTTGCCCTTTTTGACTCTAACATATGTGGTGGCCTTCAAACGCTGTTTCAAAATAAGAGAGGGAAGAATTTAAATACAACTCCTTGGTCTACGTTATATAGCCCGATTATGTGTTGGAACAAATGGAAAAAGAATTTATATTTGGCTTATTCTGCATTAATACCTTTTGTCTACCATCCAAATTTTTAGGTGTTAAGAGGCTATGGAAGGGAATTTGAAAAGATTCTTGATAAAATGATGTTTTTAAAGAATGTTAAGAAAACGATAGAAGAGGATGGGGAATTAATGGGCATTGAGGCTTTCCTCCCTAAACAAAGTCATTGGCTATGGAAATATCAAATAACTTCTTTTTTGAGTAAGAAGGAAATACAAACACAAATGAAAAAGCCTTTGAATGACTTTGAGGAATTAGTTGATAAGATTGATGTAAAGGAAAGGAAATTGATTTCAAGAATATACAAGATATTAATTGATCAGGAGTATAAAACGGCATCAACATTAAAGATGATATGGGAAGGGGAGTTAAAAACGAATTTGAGTGAGGAGGAGTGGAAGGAAATTTTTAAAAGACCGCCATTCAAATTGATATCCATGAAAATTCAGGAACATGGTATAAAAGTATTGCAGAAATGGTACTTTACCCCACAAAAATTATATCTTATAAATAAGGAAGTAAATAGGCATTGTTGGAGAGGATGTGGGGAAATTGGTACATTTATTCACATATGGTGGGACTGTCCAGTTATAAAAAAAATATTGGAATTTTTTTTTAAGGAAATTGAGGCGAACCAAAGAAAAAATAGAACCCTCAGTGCAGACAGTTCTGCTGAATCTATTTTTGAACGAAATTGGGAATTGTACACAGAAAACATTAGTAAGTTTTTTGATTATAGCAGCAAGGTTGCTAATTGCCGCGAATTGGAAAATGGCAGATAATATTACTTTGGACTGGTGGCAACAGAAAATAAAAATGTTCATGATTTTGGAAAAAAATACTTTTAATACCAGAGATATAAGGTGGGGGAAGAATTTAATAAGGTTTGGGGTAATTTGTTACTTTATTTTAGTAAAACCTGTGACTGTAATATAAGTAATTTAATTAGGTAAACCAATATTTTTGTCTTAATGAGCAAAGAATTAGTGGAATGTATTCATGATCACATTGGGGTTTGCAAATGAAGTTCAAGAATGGTCTTTTTCGTTGGTCTATGTAATTTTTGTTATCGTTGTTGTTGTTGTTGTTTTGGTCAATGTAATCTATGTATTGGTTTTTTCATTTTTAATTTCTGATGTTCCTGGGTTTTTTTGCACTTTCTAACAATAAAACTCTTTTTTTAAAAAGTAGTTGTACTCTAACATATGTGACTGGTGGATTAGAAGCACAAAATCTAAATAGATAGGTTCTCAGTTTTATCCACTGAACAGTTTGAACATTTTGTTGTTAGTAGTACAATAGTTTATGCAAGTTGGAACAGCTTGCTGGCTGTACTGATACACAGAACTCTCCAGTGGTGAACACTGCACTGAAGCTCAGTGGAACAGTACATATCTATGCCATGTACAACTTATTGGGAAGTTTGTGTTAGTCCTGCTAGCTGATGCAATCAGAGGAATCTGAACATCCTCAAAAGTCATGCTGGCTCTGTATCATCTTATAACAAATCATTTCTGAAGTTATAGAGCCTATCAAGGACAGTATTAGCTACTCTGTCTGGCAATGTCTCTCCAGGGTCCTGAGTAGAAGACTTTCACATCACCTGTTAACCTAACTTTTATTTAAAAAAAAACAACACCCGAAGATGCCAGAGATTGAGCCTGGGACCATCTGCATGCAAAGAAGATGCTCTACCACTGAGCCATACCCACAACCCCTATCCATGCATGCATCCAGTCTGTCTGTCCTTATGGAATTGGCGGTTTCTGCAATTCAGATTTATGCATCTCACATTAGAAGATGTGATGGTTTAATAAGGTGATTGCTGTCATTCATACTGTAATTTCTCTCAGCTGTTTTTTAGATCTGCTGAGTTATTAAACCAAACAACAAAAGAGAATAAACTATTGGGAAATGAAAGAAACCAATCCAGATTCCTGAATGATGTAAATCAGCATTGCTCCATTGAACTGAATGCACTACTTTATTTAATAAATACAGGGGCACGTTTGTCTTTTTTCCAAATAGCACTTTAACAGGCTAATGAACCAAACTAGATAGATAACTAATCAATGTGTAGAAGTTATTAACATAGTAAGAGTTTTTCCATTCCTTGTTTGGAAAATACCCTTCTTATGTGTCAGTAGGATCACAAGTCCCTTTCAGTAGAAGAGATCATAGTAGGCTATCAGAAGGAGAAGCCCCACCCCCATAAGTCTGAATTGGGTTAATTGGGTTAATCAGGATCCTATCCTCCACTAGGCAAGAATTTTCTACTGATTTCCATGGGAGTTCCTTATACAGAAGATCAGTCTTCGTGTTTCTCTTGTATATATAACTCACTTGCATTCAAGTACTATTTTTTTTTATATTCTTGAACCCCCTGCCAAGCCCTTAAATGTTTACAGAGTGACTATGAACTTCCCCAGTGTCTCCTCCACAGACTTTAAGCAAGTATGTTAGCATACTGCTGAAGGTTAAAAATCCCCCTATTGTCAAACCACCAATTTATTTTTTTGCTTTAATGGCAAGCATTTCTTATTTGTTTGTTTGTTTGTTTGATTTTTTGTCAGATTTTTATGCTGCCCATTCCTGAACATAGAATCCTAGAGTTGGAAGGGGTCATACAGGCCATCTAGTCCAACCCCCTGCTTAAGGCAGGATCACCCTAGAGCATCCCTGGCAAGTGTTTGTCCAGCCTTTTCTCAAGACTGCCAGTGAGGGGGGGCTCACCACCTCCCTATGTAGCTGATTCCACTATTGGAACACAACTCTTATTGTAAACATTTGTTCCCTAATATCCAGACCAGATCAGGCTCAGAGCGGCTCTTAAAGTGTGGATTATCTGCTTGATAATATCCATGTGAGTTCCCATCAAGGAGTTGGAGAAATGTTGAGCCTGTTTCTCACAAGTCAGAATGGGATCGTAACTATATCTTACCTATTTTGCCTTCCCCAAACTGTAACTAAACCAAGAGGACCAGGCTCAGTTCCTACATGGCCAGTCTTTTCATTTTCAATGGAATGTGCAATAAGTGACAGGGAACCTATCTATGGTTCTGCAACTATATATGTATAATATATGGACATAAGACGAGCCCTGCTGGAGCAGACATGTATTGTTTCATACAACAGCCAACAAGTTATCCTAAAGAGCCAACAAACAGCACTGAGTGCAAGGCTTTTCCTTGATATTGCCTCTTGGCACTGGTATTTAGAAGACTGTGGCTTCTGTATATGGAGATTCCATTTAATCACTGTGGATTGTAGCTGCCTTATACTGAATCAGACCACTGGACTATCAAAGTCACTACTGTCTGCTCAGACTGGCAGCTGCTCTCCAGGGTCTCTGGGGTCTCAGGCAGAGATCATTCACATCATCTACTACTTGATCCTTCAGAGAGCACATGCCAGGGATTAGGCCAAGGTCCTTCTGAATGCAAAGCAGAAGGACCAGGGTCCATCTGAATGCAAAGGCGGCTGAGGGGAGACATGATAGAGGTCTATAAAATTATGCATGGTTTGGAGAGAGTGGACAGGGAGACGTTTTCTCCCTCTCCCATAATACTGGAACATAGGGTCATCTGCTGAAGCTGGAGGGTGAGAGATTCAAAACTGATAAAAGGAAGTATTTCTTCACACAACGCATAGTTAAAGTGTGGAACTCCCTGCCCCAAAATGTGGTGATGACTGCCAACTTGGAAGGTTTTAAGAGGGGAGTGGACATGTTCATGGAAGAAAGGGGTATTCATGGCTACTAGTTAAAATGGATACAAGTCATGATGCATGCCTATTCTATCCAGGATCAGAGGAGCATGCCTATTATCTTGGGTGCTGTGGAACACAGGCAGGATGGTGCTGCTGCAGTCGTCTTGTTTGGGGGCAGGGCCAGGTAGACTTTTACCCAGCAAGGCTTCTGATTGACTATTGGAGATTTGATTGGCTGTGCAAAATTTTTTTTTACATGTTCCTTTGGCAGCAGCTGCCACCACAGCACGAGGATTTGTACTGCGTTACTGAAGTTAAGCTGTGGCAACAGACACCTTGTGAGGTAGGTGGGGCTGAGAGAGTGTGACTAGCCCCAGGTCACCCAGCTGGCTTTATGTGTAGGAGTAGGGGAACAAATGCAGTTCACCAGATTAGCATCCACCCCTCATGTGCCTACTTTTCTTTCCCTTAGGTGTCAGGCCAAAACTGTTCTCTTATCCTGTCCATCTTTTTTAGCTGTTGATGGTATGCTTCCAGCCTGAGGACTGTTTTACCAATATCATTTTTGACTGTGCCATTTGATGTGCTTTTGTGGTTTTTATCAGAAATGTTTTTTTATTATTGACTTGTATTGTCTTGTTATGTTTATTATTATTTGTTTTTATTGTATACTTGGCTTTGTTTATTCCTCTACCCTGCTCTCTCCATTGTACACATAGGGCCATTTCCAAGATGAACCCAATCACTGGGGAAAATCTTGAACAATTGATTCCCAACTGGGTGGGACTCAACCATGATGTTGCAGTGAGATTGCTGACCATATTGGCAAAAAATCAGCCACAAGATGTTCTCATAGTTGTGAAATTATTGTGTGCTGGATTGTGTCCATTTCTAGGTCACACTGTATCATATGAAGGGGCTCACAGAAGTGTTAGAAATATTGGATAGAGCTTGGTTTGTGACATACAGACATACCAAGCAAATTTTAGAGATGATAGGAGAGAGAAAAATAAAGCAATACATTACATTTATACTTTGTATTGGCTCCTGAAAACGCTTCTGATCCTGATGTTATCTGCAGATTTTAAGATTCTCTCAATGTGCTCCTGAACAGACCTGTTAACAACTGTACAGGATTGTGATTCTAGGAAGATCAGCTCTATAACATTTCTTTGTTAACAATTTATATTCCTGTTCTGTCAGAAGTTGGTAGTTGCTTACTTCAGAAACTAATATCCTGATATTGGCTTCTTTCATTGAAAATCAACTGCAAATTGAACCCCTTCCTTCACGTTATTGATGAATAAAATATACAACTGGTCACAGCTTAGATGGAATGTGGGGCAGAAAGCCCAAGAGACAAAAATAATATTCCTTTTTTTTTTAGCACATTTCAGTCAGACAGTCAGTAATCACTGTCTCTAAACCTAAATGGCTCTTTGGCTGCACAGTCACTCTTAATTTTCAGAACAGTCCTTCTGTTATGGCCGGTTGAGCCACTGAGGTGGATTTTCTCCTGCAGCACATGGCCTGGTTTCTATCCCAAGCTTTTCCACTGATATCCTCTGTGACCTTGAACAAATGATTCATTCTCTTTGTGTGAAAGAGGATTTGACAGCAGGACCAACTATGGCAGACAAAATCTATAGAGGACAAGACCATGAATGATCAGAGGGTACAATCTTGTGCTCCCGCTGTCTCTCAGCACCTGAAAGTCTGAAACAGATCTTAACTATAAACCCCTCCAGTGTCCCTGTAAAGTTTTGTATAATCTCTCCAAATTTCTGAAAAATTCATTGCTAGACTGAGTACTATGATTAGTGACACAACAGCACAATTAATACAACTTGTTTTAAACAGATACGGTTTCCACTTTCCCCCCTGAAAGGACTCACCTGCCTTTAACCACTGTATGTATGACAGAAGAAATGTAGCAGGTAAACATTTTCCTGGCCTAGATACATAGTATGATGGGGAATGTTTTCCTTGATGAATTTTGTTGTGTGTGGTGGGTCTGATTGTGGTTATTAAAGGCAAGAGAGCCAGGGCAGGAAGAAGAAGTTGTCCAATTGGCTACAGTAATGTCATGATTATGAAGGGTTCATTCTGTGAGAAGGCTACCAGGTCACAATGAATAAAATCAGGAAACCTTTTTTTAACAGCCCTATGCAAAGAAAGGAGGATTCCTCTCACAGGGTTAGGTGGTAGGTGACCATATCAGAGTGAGAAAGAAGCTGTGGGAGTATACGTCTTGAAGTTGTAGAACTGTTGAATTGTAGAAATGGCAAATCTAAGAATAAACACTGCACTTCCCATGGTTACAACCAACAGTAAAACCATAATATCCCAATTGGTGTTTGGAATTACCAGGGTACGTTAGCAGGTACTTACAGTTTTCAAGGATTTATTTGCTGGTACAATAAGACATAGGATCAGGCCATTAGAGACCCTTGTGTGTGTGTTAAATGCCGTCAAGTCACTTCCAATTCATGGCGACCCTATGAATCAGTGTCCTCCATAATGTCCTATCTTTAACAGCCTTGCTCAGATCTTGCAAGTTGAGGGCTGTGGCTTCCTTTATTGAGTCAGTCCATCTCTTGTTGGGTCTTCCTCTTTTCCTGCTGCCCTCAGCTTTTCCTAGCATGACTGTCTTTTCCAGTGACTCTTGTCGTCTCATGATGTGACCAAAATACGATAGCCCCAGTTTAGTCATTTTAGCTTCTAGGGTCAGTTCAGGCTTAATTTGATCTATAACCCCCTGATTTATTTTTTTGGCAGTCCGCAGTATCCGTAACACTCTCCTCCAACACCAGATTTCAAAGGAATGTATTTTCTTCCTTAATCTTAAATGAAATTTGGCATAACAAAGCATCTTGAATATTTATAAAGAGAACTGGATCCAGTACTTCTAAGGCCCTCTGGTTTTCAAAGGTACAACACTGTCTTTTTTTGCCATCAAGTCACAACTGACTTATGGCAACCCCTGGTGAGGTTTTCAAGGCAAGAGACGTTCAGAGGTGGTTTGCCATTGCCGGCCTCCATGTCACGACTCTGGTATTCCTTGGAGGTCTCCCATCTAAATACTTGCCAGGGTCAATCCTGCTTAGTGTCTGAGATCTGATGAGAATAGAGCTTCTCCATCTTCTGCTTCCAATTATATAATCTATTTGATTTCTATACTGGCCGTCTGGTGATGTCCATGTATACAATCGTCTATTTGGTTGCCTGAAACATGTGTTTGCACTACTACTTGCACTACTACTTTATGCCATGTCACAATGAGTCCTGCAAGTTCACTATACCTTGTGTGAATTCTCTACGCCCACTACCTTGTTCACTATACCTTGTGTGAATTCTCTAGGTCCACTGCCTTGAACGACAAATTACTCACCCCTGCCACTCTTCCAAGCTCCAGCGGGAGCCCTGGGCACTGTCTTCATTCACATGGAGCAATGGGGGAAGCCCAAGGGGCCCAGTCAACAGTCTGCGTGAGGTAAGTGTGAACCCTATAACCTGTCCCAGAATTCTCTGCAACATGCAATGACTCCATGGCAGACATGCAGGTGGCCCACAAGGGCGAAGCCATCACAGAAAAAGTTCCTTCTAGGGTGGTCAGGTCCCTCTTTTTGGGCAGAGCCTGAGGAGGGTGGAGTTTGGGGAGGGGAGAGACTTCAATGCCATTGAGTCCAATTGAATAGCCCAGGTTATTCAGGTCAGAGCGGAAAAAAAACCTCTACAAAGCAGAAACTATTTGAATAAATGTTGTATATCAACAAAACTGATGACACTTTGTATTCTTCCACTATCAAGCCAAAACCAAGCCATCCTAAAAGTAGCCATAGCTTACTAGTTTTTCCATAACCTTACATTTCTGTATTTATTTTTGGCCAAAACCTTAGGCCTTGGGCTTATCTTCTGAATGTTGCACTAAGGATGCTGAAGCAGTTTGATTCATCTCCAATACCTATCTAAGGGTTTTGACAGCAGCAACTCATCTCACATTCTCAAAACAAAAATATGTGATCAAATCTCACATATTACATTACTAAATTTTCTAATGGCTCTATGATATGTCCTAAGGCAAAGAGTGTAGGGTGAAATTCAAAAGAGACACAAAGTCCTTTCTGCAAATCTACTGCTTTAACTATCCAACAGTATGAATTAAAAGCTCCTTTAAGGCTTCAAGGACATCATTAGGCTGGAGGGTGATAAAACAAAGGGGGGAGGAATCTAGATTAATATAGCTCAATGGTATTGAAAACTCATGAGTGTCTCATGAAAACAATGAGATCCAGCCTGGCCTTCTTTTCCCATATCCCTTAACAGATGGAGCCTTGAATATTTAGGAAACGGCCTCCTTCTTCATGCCCTGGCACAGTCTGTAAAAGTACAGTCTGTACTCACTTAAGTATAACTTTCCATGGGCCAAAGTCATGACTAGCTTTAAGTCAATGGGGCCCAATTTGTATTATCTGTGAGCATGCAGACAGACATGCTACTAATGTCTGAGTGGCCTCTCAGAACCATTTTAATACCTTGTATTTGGCCAGGCTTTCTCCCACTGTCCTTAAGCACTTCCCCCAGGTGGCTCAACTTATATTTTCCCTTTTCTTGGGTGTACTGAGGATGGGGTATCCTTATGTATTCATTAAAAAAGAATCCATTCTTATATTCCATTTTTGGCGGAGCCTGCCCTGAGCCTTCAAAAGACAGCAGACTAAAGGAGGGGGAGACACCCTTGAGAGGATAGATGTGTAGACAATAAATACATAAGTACCCCGAAGTCATTCATTGTAGGTGGAATGATGAGCATGCTCAGTTTTATTCTGAGATGCCTTGTGCCATCTGCTGGCTTCCAAATGTAATTGGTAGCTGCAGAAGGCTGAATTACTGCCCAGCTTGATCGTGACTTGAGGCGTTTCCTCTTACTTATATTGCCAGTCTAAGTATGGGTTCCCTACTGTGTCAGGCAATTCTACTGCACTAGACCCATAATAAAGATTTTTTAAATGTGAAAATTAGTCTTTGGTGAATAGGAATTATTTTCCTAGCTGCTGGAGACACTCAGGTAAAAGGCAGTGACATTCATAGGAGCGGGTCATTGTTTTTTGTTAACACTCAGCTATTATTGCTGCACACCCAGCAGTCGGTGCAGATATTACCCACTTCTTATCATTTAAGAACAAAGAGGTAATTATATTTAACCTTTTTCTCCCCAAGAAGCCTAAACAATAAAATGTCACAATAAAGTGTTCAACAGTTAGCGATATAAATATTTATTTAAGCAGCAGCAATAATTCGTGGATGTGAAACGGGGCCCTGACTTATTCAAAGACAGACTCAAGCTACCCTTAAATGGCATTGTTTGAGAGGCTGTTCATTCTCTCAGACTAGGGCTGGCGTGGGAGAAGATTTGCAGGAGATTCCCTAAGGACCTCTTCTCATGGCATCTGGATTGGAAAGATCTGGGTGCATCCTTGGAGGATGCATCCATATCTGAAATTAAACAAAAGCAGAATTCCAGAACTGTAATTCACCCCATCTGCCTTGAAAATAAAATCCATGTACAAAGCAATTGTTATCATTCAGATTGTGTGTAACATATGTTTAAGGAAGACATACATATGACAGCTCCACCATCATCTTTTTAATGAATTAGGTGTGTCTCCTAAGACTTGCTTCTTTAACATTAATTAGAAGCATTCCTCTCATTTTCTTTGGCAAATGCACAAATGCTAGCTGAATGGCATGGTGAAATATTTTGGCACCACTGCCAGAAGGTCACACAACAAGAGTTCTTCTGAAGTCTCCCCCTGTACCTTCCAGGTTGAGGTCCCCTCCTGTCCTGTGCTGCCACCACCTCTCTGAGGAGTTGTTGGGCAGTAGAAGTAGTAGGCAGAATGCTCGGTTTCTTCAGTTCTCAGACACATGCAGCTTCAGAGCTATTAAAAGAGCATGCAGGAGGGAAGGTCTCAGGGTATGGCCCGATCTCATCAGAACTCGGAAGCTAAGCAGGGCCAGTACTTGGATGGGAGACCACCAAGTAATACTTTGCAGAGAAGACAACTGCAAATCACCTCTGCTTCTCATTTTCCTTGAAAGCCCCTTGCTGAAATTGTCATCAGTTGGTTGCAACTTGATGGCACTTATGTACATAAAGGTGTACACAGGGGGGAGGGATACTGGTGGTAGAAGATGTAATCCTAACTTGAAAACCAAAGTATAAGGATGGTGGAAAGCCTGGACGAGTATGATGTGTGTGAAACATGCTGATTATACTGTGTTTGGTGCTCTAAGTGTCTGCCCATAACTCGCTTATGGTAAACCCAAAATGGATAGTTTTATTTGTGAAAGGTACTGTCTTCTGATTACAGTCTTGGGGAAAATATATTTGATGTTAGATGTGACAACTTCTGTTGTGTGTTATCCATGTCTGACTTCCACGATATAACAACTTGTAACAGTATTTGGATGGGAGACCACCAAGGAAGTCCAGGTTGCTGTGCAGAGGAAGGCACTGGCAAACCACCTCTGTTAGTCTGTTGCCATGAAAACCCCAAAAAGGGGTCTCCATAAGTCGGCTGCAACTTGAAGGTACTTTACACACACACAACGAGCCCCGTGGCACAGAGTGGTAAGCTGCAGTACTGCAGTCCAAGCTCTGCTCACGACCTGAGTTCAATCCCAAAGGAAGTTGGTTTCAGGTAGCCGGCTCAAGGTTGACTCAGCCTTCCATTCTTCTGAGCTCAGTAAAAAGAGTTCCCGGCTTGCTGGGGGTAAAGGGAAGATGACTGGGGAAGGCACTGGCAAAGCATCCCGTAAACAAAGTCTGCCTAGGAAATGTCGGGATGTGACGTCACCCCATGGGTCAAGAATGACCTGGTGCTTTGCACAGGGGACCTTTACCTTTACCTTACCTTTAACATTTATATCCTACTACACTTGTGAAAGAGGAGTGATTAGTAAGGATTGGAACACTGGGGTATATTTGATTCATTCTCACGGCATTCTGGTTCTTTATTACAGAATGTACTCTATTTTACATGTCTAGTGATTTGAGGAAAAGATATACAATTGGCAGAAACTGAGAAAACACCTAAAGTTCCATTTCCAAACAGGAGTTTGAGGAAGCGGAGCTGGGAAAGTCCTCAGTTTGAGACCTTGGAGAGCTCCTGCTGGTTAGCTAAATGCAGAGCTGCATAGACCATTGGTCTGAATAAGTGGAAGCAGAGCTTCAGCTTGTTTGAACGATGAGACTAGGCTAAGAGATGTGAAGGTCTTTTGTAAAAGGCAGATGTACATAGCCTTTACATTAAAAAATAAAGAATGTTACAACTTACATGTTGTGTGTGTGCGTGTGTGTATTTGTGTGTATTCAAATTCCATGAGTTCTCCATGTGTAATTCCATATTTTATGGCTGACATAGTGGAGAGGTTGGAAATACCTTCATAAACACCCCTAGGGAAAATCTACAGCAATCCTAAATGCAAGCATTTGGATTCTACTTTATTTATAAGCACACTTATCTGGAGGGTCAGAACGGCCAATGAATGGGATAAAGAAAAAGATAAGAAAGAAACAGTTAAACAGATTTTTTGTAATAGACACCGTTATCTGTGGCAAAGTTATATTCCTGTTTTCCATACATTTTGTTGTATTTTTCCATACATATTTTTGTTCATTCTTACAGGTGACTCTGTTTTGTCCCTGTCACTTTCATCTTGTGTTTAAGCCCTACTTTCTTCCATGTTTTGCATTAACAAGTAGACAAGCCTCTTGAGCACAGAAAAAGGGACACAGACTGAAGGGAGAAAGTAGAAACACACCTGATTCAATTCAGTTTCTTAGTCACCTAGGAGCAAATTTACAGGATATATAGAACAACACCCGCCCCGCCCGCCCCCCCAAAAAAAGGAAAGGAAAAGATCCTTCCTGCCTGTGAAGAGGAGCAGGAGGAATGCTACCAGCTGCACAGACATAAAAATAGTACATATAACAGTGATGATCCAGGGGATAGCAACAAACACACATACTCAAAAGTTACCTGGTTACCTTGTGTATCAAAAAAGAACTTTGTGGGAGCCTGCTTCTTAGTTGCTTAAGCCTTGAGCTGACCCTGGAGGGAGAGTCATGCCCACCTTTCTGTATTCAATTTCGGTTGTTGTGAAACAGGTTTCTTTAACAAGGGCAACCACAGAAATAATTTGAAAAAGATCGCTTAAAGATCATTCTACATTTGCTGGAAATATGTATGTACAACTGATCAGTAAATTTAGGATTCAGGGGTGGAGTGCCTGTTTCCCTCCCCACCCCCCACAGATGCATGAGTTCATTAAAGAATATTTTTCTCCAATTTTGCCCCTTTCCTGTATTCCCATGTCTCTAGTTCCTTCTCTTGGACCTGACTTGACTTCCCATTTCCACTCACGGAGGGATTCACTCATCAGGCCACTTTTACTTTTCTTTTGACTGAATTGTCCCAGATTCCTGGAGCTTACATTGCAACTCACTCACCTCTTCTGCTCTTGAGGTCCAGGCCAACCTAGGATTGCCAGGTCCCTCTTCGCTACTGGCAGGAGGTTTTTGGGGTGGAGCCTGAGTGTCAGGTCTTGCTTCCTGCCACAGGAGTAAAGGCTCTTCACGTGAGTTAGGCCAGTTTCTGGCTACATGTCAAGTCCTGGTTCTCATGCCTGTAGGCGTCTGTGTACGGTTTCGCTCGTCCTGTTTTCCACAGCTGTGCTGATGTTTAGTCTCCCTTCCTGGGAACCGCTTATCGCGGGGCTGCTTGGCCATGTTTACTTTCACAGCCTGTATTGCTTTTAAACATGTAACCTGCCTATGTTTCCTCATTACTGGCTTCACCTGCCTCTAGGCAGGCAGTCCTTTAATCTGTCTTTTTGCTCCTAATAAAGTATTACTGCTTCAGGAATACCTGCCTGGATGAGTTTGCTTATGGGATGCTAGGGACAGACGCCTGATCCTGACACTGAGAGAACGGAGTTTGTGGAGGGGAGGGACTTCAATGCCATAGAGTCCAATTGCCAAAGCAGCCATTTTCTCCAGGTGAACTGATCTCTATCAGCTGGAGATCAGTTGTAATAGTGGGAGATCTCCAGCTCGTAGCTAGAGGTTGGCAACATTTGTAGAGAGGCAGAGCAAGGTGTTAAAGTCTTCCTCTGTATTTTTCCTCTTCCTTCTTCTCCTTTGCTTCTACTCCACCACTAGGGTATCTGGTCCCCCATTGTGTACACATTTGTAGAGAGGCGAAGCAAGATATTAATGTCTTACTCTGAATATTTCCACTTCCTTCTTCTCCTTCTACTCCACCACTAGGGTATCTGGTCCCCATTGCTAGCTATACCCCAGATCTTTCCAACGTGTAATGGCCCAATGTGGCCTCACCCACAAGTGCATCAGTCCAGCTTAAATTTGTTTATTGTCTTATTATTACTCTTTCATGTGAAGAGATATAGAAATTGAGTGTGAAAGTGGAACATTCTTTGGAGTGCTACATTTCATTTTGCTCCTAACTTACTGTAATTCATTCTGAATTTCTTCAAATTTGGTATCTCAGTTTTTCAGGTACTGGTAGAGACCCAGAATGTACAGAGAACATGGGAGGATGATTTATTTTATGTTCCCTTACTGGTGTTAATCTCAGAGAGAGATGAACACCTGAATTCATTAGATGCAAATAAGGCCTCAGATAGAAGGCCTGAAAGCACAAGAAATCATTGACATAAATATGATGTAGCCTCAGATCTTGTATCAGAAATTCAAGGTAGATTTGAGGATGGCAATCTGCTTGCCTTGTTTCCAAAAATAGATAAATAGAAATAACTTCTATTTTGTCATGAATCGAAAGAGAACCTGATAAATTATGTTACATGGGTACTCAGTACAGTTTATCTGTCTACACAGGCATAGTGAGCAGGTTCTGGTGTGATCACAGTGGAATTCCTCTTTTACATTTTATATATTTCCATGAAATAGGAGTTGCTAACAAACCCTTGAGGTGCTCTTTAAAATGGGTAAATCTTCTCTTTTCTAAGCAAAGTACACTAGCAGCCCATTTGGTTCACTGAAATTTACTTCTAAATAAGTAAGTTAATGATTTCACTCTTGATAATCATACATGATTCATCATTTAGACCATCAGAGTTTATCATTTACCAGACTGGCTGAGGATCAAAAATCTGCACCAAGTAATTAATTTTAGGTTGGCCTGAAGATCTCATGAGCAGAGAAGTTGACGAGATGTTGCGCAAGCTGGAGGAGCAGGAAAGTGGACAATTCAATGAGTAATGTTTTGCAACCACCTCCATCTTGGGGATGGAAGTGGTTGAAAAATAGGAGCCTGTAGTCTTTAGATCTGTCAACAAGATGGCAACACAATAAACAGGAAACCAACATCTTCTATAAGTACAAATGAAGTGTTTTGAACTCAGTCAAAACAATTCTGAATTAAGTAACAGGTTCACAGAATTTTGAACACATGAACACATGAAGCTGCCTTATACTGAAGCAGACCCTTGGTCCATCAAAGCCAGTATTGTTTACTCAGACTGGCAGCGGCTCTCCAGGGTCTCAGGTAGAGGTCTTTCACATCACCTACTTGCCTAGTCCCTTTTTCTTTCTCTGAATAATCCCCCCCCAAAAAAAAAGAACCCATATGAGTTTGAAATGCTTTCAGAGCCTTGGATCCAATACATTTATATGGACCCATAAGAAGTGGTTATCATATTTATACTATCTTTGCAGAGATTCGATATATATGAAACATGCAGGGCAATAATTAAATAAACACTTTTAAAATTCTCCTTTCCCCCAATTCCAAATAAGATATTCCGGAATTCATTCTCATCCCTTGACCCCTCTGTAAGGAGCAAGGCTTTCTTTTGCAAGGGTTAGGGGCTTTCGTGATCTCGTGGGAACCTTATGCTGAAGTACATTCCACAAAATGGAAGGAGTGCTTGCCCTGTCCTCACGTATCTGATTGAGTCACTCACAATTTAAAGCAAAACTGGCCTTGCCAATCAGACCCCCTAGGGTTTATCAAAGTGCTTCTGAAGAGCAATATGTTTTTTTTTTCCTGTTGCTGGAGCAGACAGCACCAAGAGGAGTTATTTTTAAAAGATTCTGGAAAACCTGGCCATACAAAACCTCTAATCTTTCACACACAGCCCAACTCCTCATTTCGCTCTATATTTTACTATGCTGCCAATAAGCAAAACACCCTGTTTTCTAGCAACATAAAAATATTACTGGAAAATTCCGCTTTTATTATTGATAATTCATTTGCCAAGAGATATAGATTTGAGCTTATTTAAATGATAAGCCAAATGACAAGATTCCAAGGCATTTCTCTTCTCTCAGAAGAAAATGCATTTTTATGCCATTACCTGTGATTTAGGATACCAGGAAACATTTTGTGTGTGTGTGTGGATTTCTAATGAAATATTGGGAGCAAATGTTTTAAAGTACTTAAGTGTTACCCACCCAAAGACCAAATGCCTTATCGCTTTTGCTAAGTTCCCTTTCTCCGACCCTCCATGCTCAGTTCCTTCATTATTACTCAGAGAGCATCTTATATTATTTCTGATTACTGAATCCCTAGTGTGCAAGTAGTCGGGGCCTTTGTGTGTGTTTGGTTTCATGTTCTTTCTAGTGTCCCCTTGGGTTAGCAGATTTGATAATCCAATAGAGACTATTGCTGTACATATGCCTTACATGATCTATGCTAATGCTAGAAGCCTGCAAGCAAAAATGGGTGAATTAGAGTGCATGGTTTTAAGAGAAAACATAGATATAGTGAGCATTACAGAAACCTGGTGGAGGGGAGAGAACCAGTGGGATACAGTCATCCCTGGTTACAAACTGTATAGAAATGACAGGGAAGGGCGTATTGGAGGGGGTGTTGCTATGTATATCAAGGAAGGCATAGTGTCTAATAAGTTAGAGACCATAAAAAGGGCAGACTTGTCCACAGAATCCTTATGGGTGACGATTCCAGGCCCCAAAGAAGATTTAGTACTGGGGACGTTCTATCGGCCCCCTGACCAAATGGCTCAGGGTGATCTTGAGATGGAGAATGAAATTAGGGAAGCATGTAAAGGTAATGAAGTAGTAATAATGAGAGACTTCAAATTCCCTCATATTGATTGGATAAATGTATGCTCCAGTCAAACCAAAGTGATAAAAATTTTAGACATCCTAAATGACTGTGCCCTCGAACAGTTGGTCATGGACCCAACCAGAGGGGAGGTGATCCTGGATTTAATACTCTGTGGTGCTGCCAGTGATTTAGTACGGGATGTGGATGTAGTTGAGCCAGTTGGCAATAGTGATCACAATGGCATCAAATTTAATTTAGATGTAAGTGGGAAAAAGACTGGGAAATCTCATACAATTACCTTTGACTTTAAAAGAGGGAACTTCTCTAAAATGAGAAAACTGGAAAAGAGGAAGTTGAAAGGAACAGCTAGGAGGGTTAAATCTCTTGAAAAGGCTTGGGAGTTACTCAAGTCCACATTACTAGAGGCTCAGCTAGCTTGTATACCGCAGGTCAGGAAAGGTAGTAATAAGTCCAAGAGGTCACCACCATGGCTAACGGGTAAGGTGAAGGAAGCAATTAGAGAAAAAAAAGTCTTCCTTCAGAGACTGGAAGGTTTGCCCAAACGAGGCGAACAGAAGCAAACACAACCTTGCACAAAGGAAATGCAAGCAGATAATTAGAGATGCAAAAAAAGATTTTGAGGGGCATATTGCTAAACACATCAAAACAAACAATAAGAAATTCTTGAAGTATATTAGGAGTAGGAAACCAGCTAGGGAAGCGGTTGGACCATTGGATGACAATGGGAGTAAAGGAACTCTAAGGGAGGATAAAGCGATTGCTGAAAAACTAAATGAATTCTTCTCATCTGTCTTCACTGTTGAAGATACAGGGCAGATTCCTTCTCCTGAACAGATATTTTGGAGAGGGGAAAATGAGGAACTGAGGCAAATAGTGGTAACAAGGCAGGAAGTCCTAGAACGTCTAGACAAACTGCAAACTGACAAGTCACAGGGACCAGATGGTATTCATCCTAGAGTTCTTCAAGAACTCATATGGGAAATTGCTGAACTTCTAACAAAGATATGTAATATGTCCCTTCGATCAGCCTCTGTACCAGAGAACTGGAGAATGGCCAATGTAACACCCATTTATAAAAAAGGTTCCAGGGGGGACCCAGGAAATTACAGGCCAGTTAGCTTAACGTCTGTTCCAGGTAAATTAGTGGGAAGCATTATTAAAGATAGAATTGTCAAGCATATAGAAGGGCAAGGTCTGCTGGGCAAAACCCAACATGGCTTCTGTAAGGGTAGGTCCTGTCTCACTAACCTATCAGAGTTTTTTGAAAGCGTCAATAAGCATGTGGACAGGAATGAGCCTGTGGATATTGTGTATTTGGATTTCCAAAAAGCTTTTGATAAAGACCCCCACCAGATACTAGTCATGCTGCATACCTATTCTCTCTAGTATCAGAGGAGCATGCCTATTATTTTGGGTGTGGTGGAACACAGGCAGGATGGTGCTGCTGCACTTGTCTTGTTAGTGGCTTCCTAGAGGCACCTGGTTGGCCACTGTGTGAACAGACTGCTGGACTTGATGGGCCTTGGTTTGATCCAGCAGGGCCTTTCTTATGTTCTTATGTTCTTATGATCCATTATGACAGGGGTGGGGAACCTTTTTTCTGCCAAGGGCCATTTGGATATTTATAACATCATTCATGAGCCATAGAAAATTATCACCTTAAAAATTAGCTGACCAAGCCCCAATCAGGTATCTGCCTCAGATGACCCCCTCCCCGCATGGGCAAGCAGGCAGGCATCCAACCGGTGGCACACTCAGGGGGGGTTCATTTTCTCGGCAAAACAAACTCACATCCACCTTGAATAGAGGCTATTCCTGTCCACGGGAGGGGGCGGATCACCAGTCTTAGATCAGTCTGAGCTAGAGATCTGCCAGGACCTACAAAGGGCCAGACCAAATGATTTTGTGGGCCTTATACGGCCCCCGGGCCTGACGTTCCCCACCCCTGCATTATGACCTTATGTTCTGGCTTCTGTTCTCCAGGCATTCACACTTTCCAATAATTTCCTTGGCCTAGTTAAGCAAATCAGAACAATCAATTATGCCTTATCAATTTTTTTTGTCTCTGACCTCTCTTCCATATATGTGTTCCTTGCTATTAGCTAATGCCATACAATTAATTTCTTCTCGGTATATCCCTCATAGGCTCAACAAGATGTCCTGGCTGGTAGTGGCCAACCCATCTTTTCAATGAAAACCTCCCTCCTCTTACATGAGAATGATATCACTACAGATCTATTATTTCTCGGAACAAGATATTTCAATTTGCATAAAATATTCTGCATTTGACAGGGTGCCAAGACAGAACACCTAATGACCATTCTTCACAATGATCTTGCTGTGGCATTAAGAATATTAGGAACTTCAGTGCTGGCCTTAAGGAGATGCTTTGCACCATTCTTTCTTCATACCCTCCACCTAATTTACAGCCCCGTGACTCTTTCTGAGCCCTGTCATGGCATTGACCAGGATAATGGACCAAAGGACATTTCTTACATGATGTAATTTCACTCACATTAAGCAGCATGGTTCATAGGTTGCAATATAAGGTCAACTGCAGATATTATAACCCTTAAATTGGTGAAGAGAAAAATTGATGATTTTAGTCAAAATTTAAATAGAAATTTCTGTAAGTTAACCTAAGGGACTAAGGAAAGAACATCGCCTGTATCTAACTGATACACCTTCACAGGCATGGAAGAAAACCTGTTCTTGTTCATTTTCATGTTACTGGATGTTTAATAGAAGGTACCCCACTAGTCCATTTAGTAAATACACTTACCCCTATAAACTTTTAAAAGGAGTACTAAAGCAACCATGCTATTAAAGATCATCATCTCATGGGCAAAAGAGTAAATTTATATTTGTAGGCAGATCAACTTACAAAATACAGAAGGAGAGCAAGAAAAAAAACTAATTAACTGAATGCGTCCACAAGCCTGCCATTTGCATTTAATAAAGGTTATGGAAGGAAATGTTGGTAAAACCTATTCATTCCCTTGAGGTAAAATTAAAAACATTTACTAAGTGAGATCCTTAATTCTCCAGAAGAGAAGTCCTCCAAGGCTATGTGGACTCTTTTTGCCCTGGATAAATGATAGGTGAAAAACCTATGTGGAACCCTCAGCAGGGTAATAAAACTGATTATAAGCAAAATCTTGATCAGAGCTATTCTAAACAGAGTAATCCTTCATGTTTCATCTAAATTGAGTCTGCTTGAAAAATTCCTGCCTGTGCGAAATATGCAAGGATTTTAAAATTTTATGGATGTTATTTTTGACGGAAATATAGGAGTTTTAATATTTGAGGTTCATGCTTGGGAGAAACATATGAGGAATTCTGACGAAAGAGCTCACTCAAGCTGTGATCTTCTAATTTCAGAAAAACTAGCGGCATTTTTAGCACATCCCTAATTCTCAAGTTAGCACAACTCACATTCCTCTGTCATTTCACCTTACCTGCCATATGCTATCTGTTGCCTCGTTTCTATAGGAATTGGTGAAGGCAGTAATGTAGCTGGATGGTGGACCTGATTTCTATGGCTATTAGCAAGGTTGTCATGGTTTGCCTTTACGTGGTTTTTTAAAGATCTACTATCCATGAGTGGAACAGAGGTTGCTCTATCACATGCTAAAATAGTGACTGAAAATGTGTAACTTGTCATGGAGCTTTGACATAATCAGTTTTCCATGCAAAATCTCTCTCTCTCTCTCTCTCTCTCACACACACACACACACACACACACAGAGAGAGAGAGAGAGAGAGAGAGAGAGAGAGAGAGACAGACAGAGCGAGTACTACAATGTTACTAGTGTTGATACTCCATGTAATGGCAAACAATGAAGAGAGTATTCAGATTTCGCACAATGAACACATGAACACATGAAGCTGCCTTATACTGAATCACACTCTTGGTCCATCAAAGTCAGTATTGTCTATTCAGGCCGACAGCGGCTCTCCTGGGTCTCAGGCTGAGGTCTTTCACATCACCTCCTACCTGGCCCTGTTACCTGGAGATGATGGGGATTGATCCTCGGACCTTCTGCATGCCAAGCAGATGCTCTACCATTGAGCCACAGCCTCTCCCCATCATCAGATACTCATTGTTGGATGCTACTTTCGCCATGATCTTCTATGTATCTCATTTGTCATCTGCATGATGGATATTAGGCTATTTGGTTCCTGGAATAGATTCCTTACACTGCATATTCTACCCTAAAGAATGGGAGGTGCTACCAAGAAACAGGAGAAACATGTTTCATGGCATTTCTGTCAACGGTCCTTCAGGGATGGTACCATATATATTGACCATTGATTCCTCCAGTCTGCTTCAGAGATGGGGTAGAAGTGGATGGCAGCATTGTAGTTGTGTGGCTTGTGGGGACTGGATGAGATGATCAATGCAGCATAGTAGATTGGACCAATACTCTCTATGAGCACGTCCATAAAGCATCTTGCTACATGTTTTTTGCTATAGCCAACATGCTTTCTAAACTTAATTATTTGAAGCTATCTTATTCCATTTAAAAAATAAATTGCATAGCAATGCTCATGAGTTGCTGATCTTTCCAAATTCCTGCTTGCTGACACAGAAACACAAGAAACTGTAAGAAAATACAGAAACCATTGTATTTTTAAAAATAAATTATTTCCAAGAACAATGAAACAAAGATTTTTTTTCTATTTTTCATATAACAAGTGATTAGTACGGTGTTTTCAGTAACTTTGTTCAGCCTTTAGGTATGTTTAAATAAATTAACATTCTAAATCATTCACTTTTACCATCACTTTTGGAAGCCACGGTGGTAAATAATGTCCAGTTTTAGAGTTGTTTCCTCATTTCTGTGCTCCACAGAGAACTGAGAACAACATCTTCCTGTATTACACAAATATATGTGTGAGAGTGCATTTTATGTTTTATGTTTATTGGTAAGAATGCTTTGTGGCTGTGAAAATACAGTTGAGAAGTCTTTTAATTTTTCCCAAGTTTGTATCTGAAGCAGTCTCAACACTAATCTTTTTTATTAGGAGCTACGTCTGTATTACTATGGTAATTATAGCATTTTCTTGCATTTTTTGTGTTAGAGCTAACAAAATTGTTTTATTTTAACCAGTCTATGCATACACAGTCAAAGTCTACTAGATGTAACCTGGGAGCTCTGCTGTTGTTTGTTATGATGAGATGGAAATATTGCTCCTTAGGAGTTTCTAGACTTTCTATTCCTTGGCTCCATCACCAACAAAAGGGAGAGTGCAGCCAAAAAATCAAGAGGAGATTGAGACTGGGAAGGGGAGCCATGAAGGATCTAGAAAAGATTCTTAAATGTAAGGATGTGTTACTGGCAACCAAGGTCAAGTTAATTCATGCCATCTTATTCCCCATTACTATGTATGGGTGTGAAAGCTGGACAATGAAGAAAGCTGATAGGAAGAAAGTAGATTCCTTTGAAATCTGGTGTTGGAGGAGAGTGTTACGGATTCCGTGGACTGCCAAAAAAACAAATCAGTGGGTTATAGATCAAATCAAGCCTGAACTGACCCTAGAAGCTAAAATGACTAAACTGAAGCTATCGTACTTTGGCCACATTATGAGAAGACAGGAGTCACTGGAAAAGACAATTATGCTAGGAAAAGTTGAAGGCAGCAGGACAAGAGGAAGACCCAACAAGAGATGGATTGACTCTATAAAGGAAGCCACGGCCCTCAATTTGCAAGACCTGAGCAAGGCTGTTAAAGATAGGACATTATGGAGGACATTGATTCATAGGGTCACCATGAATTGGAAGCAACTTGACGGCACTTAACACACACACAGGAGTCTAATGGCCTGATCCTATGTCTTATTGTACCAGCAAATAAATCCTTGAAAACTGTAAGTACCTGCTAATGTACCCTGGTAATTCCAAACACCAATTGGGATATTATGCTTCCATGGCAGACAGCCTAGACATTTATGATTGTGTTAAATCACTTGGGTTGGATTCTGCAGATGCATTCCTCTAGCGGTGTTGCTCTCCTCTTGTGCAAGACCCAGCAGAAGGAAGGCTCTTTTGACAGAGGAAAGTACCACATCTTCAGATCCATGGGATCCAACCCATTGCTTATGTGGAATTCTCTAGTTGGGCTGAATTCTGGTGTAGTGGTTAAGAGCAGTGGTTCGGAGCAGTGGACTCTGATCTGGAGAACTGGGTTTGTTTCCCCCTCCTCCACGTGAGCGGCAAAGGCTAATCTGGTGAACTGGATTTGTTTCAAAAACAGTAGTGTGGGAAGAACAAGACAGGAGACAAGCAAAAATCCCAATGTTCTGTGAAGCAATTTATCAATGGAACCCAAATTATAGGAATTCTCCTCTTCATTTGTTTCGAGTGTGTATGGTCCCAATTAGGACTGGGACTACCTGGGGAAAGGCGAAAAGGTTTAATACTTGAGCCCTTTGCTTGTTTCACTAATTGAAACCACCATCACCCTGCTGTTATCAGTAGGCATGTTGCGAACTATGGCATGAGAGCCATTACCACATGATCCGATCTTATTTGAACTCCCTCAACTACCTGCAAAATGGGCTCCAGATTGGATTGCCTCAATGTTCCCTGGTAAAGTTCATCTTGAGCATCTCACCATTCTGAATAGCTTTGTACCTGCATAGTAGCCATTTGGTCATGGGTTCATGAACATACACTGAAGCCACCTAAGTTGTCAGTCTCAACTTAAACATCTTAGACTAATCTTAGAGCCAACGAGGTGTAGTGGTTAACAGCGGTGGTTTGGAGCGATGGACTCTGATCTGGAAGACCGGGTTTGATTCCCCACTCCACATGAGCAGCAGAGGCTAATCTGGTGAACTATATTTGTTTCCCCACTCCTCCACATGAAGCCAGCTGGGTGACCTTGGGGCAGTCACGCTCTCTCAGCCCCACCTACTTCACAGGGTGTCTGTTGTGGGGAAGGGAAGGAGATTGTAAGCTGGTTTGATTCTGCCATAAGTGGTAGAGAAAGTTGGCATATAAAAACCAACTCTTCTTCTTCTTCTTCTTCCTCTTCTTCTTCTTCTTCTTCTTCTTCTTCTTCTTCTTCTTCTTCTTCTTCTTCTTCTTCCTCTTCTTCTTCTTCTTCTTCCTCTTCTTCTTCTTTTCTTTCTAGCAATTGCTCTCAATACTACATATTTATGTCCTTTTAGCTTGTCTGATGGATCAAAGAAAAAGAAAAAAACTGCAAGACTAAGTTCACTCTGAAATCTTTATGGGTAGGGTTGCCAGGTCCCTCCCCTGCTCCAGTGGGAGATTTTGGGGGTGGGGATTGTGCATGCGCGGCTGCGAGCAACATGATCTCATCACTTCTGATATACTTCTAGAAGCACCACAACACAATGGGAAGATTTGTTGGATTATGAGGGCTTTGTTGTGCCCAAATCCTTGTTAGCAGAGTGCACAAAGGCTGTTGTGTGCAGGAGAAGTCCATCCAAACCTCTGTGTGTGTCAGAAATAAAACTGCTCAAAGCCCTTTTATCTATTCAACTAATATACTTCATTTATTGAATTGAATTGAATTTATTTGCGGTCAAAGACTAATAAATACACACTATATGATACTTCATTTATTGTAGGAAATCCATTTCTGGATAGGATAGAGTAAAATATAGTTCCCTACCAATTCTAACTAACTAGGATGGAGGGAGATCCACGACTTGCATCCTTCCCTCATGGTGGCAAGATGGAGAATAATTCCTGTGTGTGAGAGGAGATGAGGAAGAAGCAGAAAGGAAGAAAGTTTTCCCTGAGAGTAGCAATCTACACATCAAAGGGATAATTCAGCACAGTAGAGAAAGGATGACCCAGTGTCTTGTCCCCTCTATCTCTCTGACTCACTAGTCTTGTCCCCCTCTGGAGTCTGAGGTAAGAGACAGCGTAAAGTCCTTCACTTCCAACATGATTTACCATTTGAGTGGTAAATTGTCCCGTCACACTGCAGCTTTCCAGAAGTAAACCGGAAGTGACGGGATAACACTGCTCATGGCTGCGCACACGCACGAGCCTTGCTGTCAGCCAGCAGATGGATTGGCGGGCAATTGCCCGCCATTCCAAGCCACCTGGCAACTCCATTTATAGGCCTGTCATTCTCAAAAGAATCCTATAAAGTTGGCTAGTTTTTATCGATTGTTGTTTTACAGAATCAAAAATCGAGGCAGGGAGCACTCCAGGAGTTTTACGGCTTACATCTAATGCAGCTCACAATAGGGATGTCAGCCTCCAGGTGGAACCTGGGGATCCCCTGGAATTACACCTCATCTGCAGACTACAGAGATCAGTTACCCTGGAGAAAAAGGCTGTCTTGGGGGGTGGACTGTATGGCATTCAACCCCTCTGAGATCCCAGCCTGATCTCTGCTTAACATTGGCAGAAGAAGATGTCAGGAAACATGTAGTGTGAAATTCCTCCTTCCTTAATATAGAAATAATACAGGGCTTTAAATGGCCTTTTAAAAACGGCTCTCTTTTAACACCAACCAAGGAGCAGACGGGGGTGGGGGTAAGGAACAAGAATGGAACAAGAGCTTCCACCAGAAGGAAGGGAGGGTCGTTGTCTCTAAAAAATCTGGACTGGCTGGTTGTAATTGCCCGGCAAAGCATAGGTGTTGTCCTGAAGCCAGGATCATTTCCAATGCTACATCAAAGCCACTGCTGCAGCCTGCCAGTGTGTTAGTAGTAAATCTGAAGCGCCAGGAAACGTAAGTGGAGCTTGTCTGTTGACAATGAGATTCTGGCCACTGTTCTACAGCGGCAAATGCCCTTCTCGTGGAATTAAATTATCTGCTAAATATCTAAAATACTCTAGCGAGAGCAAAGGCTTTTTGCTTAATTTTCTGGGGGTAGATGGTTGGAGAATACTTAGACATGTTGAGAGGGCATAAATAAAGGAGTTGAGAACTCTTGGAAGGCAAATGCCTGGTTGGCTCAGGGCCAGGTTCTCAGCAGCCAGCCTAAACCTGGAGATAGCATGTGCACAGCACTTTTTAAAAACCTTTTGTTTTGGGTGGGGAGAACTTAATATAAGCCATAACAGTAATTCTTCTTCTGCTCCCCTTTCAAACTCTTATCACCTTTCCATTAATGTCTTATTTTTTTGGCCATAAAAGGTCTCTGTGAGACTGGTGCCAAATCCTAATTTCTCTGTAACTCCGTCACTGAATTTATTATGGTGAAATGTACTGAATGTTCTGACACCCTGCATAGCAATTTTCCTTAGCACTTACACCTTACTTAAACCACTGTTCTGGGGAGGAAGCAGCATATGTTGCTTTATTGACTTTGCAAAATATCGCAAACTCTCAAACATCTCAACATTTTAATCCCTGAAGGAGAATGAGGGATGCAGCTTGCAGTAAAATGCTATTGATTTGGAGGAAAAGAATCAGGTGTGTTTATTTGCGATCTACCAACAATGACTCTCAGCAGGAAACCTCCCAATATTTATTTATTTATTTAATTATTTATTTGGATTTATTTATTTTTGCCTTGATGGGGAACCAGAGCCGCTTACGAAAAATGTACTTTAGGCAAATCTACAAACATAGTATAAAAAACAAGCAAATAAAAAATGTAAGCAAGGCATTCTGGACCGATGACTACCAGGTCAGTCCAACTAGCCAAGGCCACAAGCCGTAATGCATGGGATAAGATTGCATTCTGGTGACCAGTGGGAGCCTTTGGTGGGCAGGGAGTGACAAGATGCAATGTCATGGCATCACATCTGGTTTGTACCCAGAATGGATGTCATGATACTCTAGGAATTTGTCTGTTGTTGTTTTTTAACCATAGAGATGTGGAATACCTAAAGTACTGTTTCTGGGCGCAAAACCCAGAAGTGGTGTCATTGTGCAATCTGCTCCCCACCCCTCCCCTCCCACTGAAGCAAAGAGGCCTGGCAGGGTCCAGTGCCCTGGGGAGAGAACTTGTCTGATGCTCCTGGGAGGAGGGCACCTAGTGAAAATCCTTGGGCAAACAACCCTTAGGCCATGCCCATGCTATAAATACCTGTAGCAGGAGAGAGAGAGAAAAAAAACACTTAGCCAAGTTGTTTCAAGCTGATAGCCATCTTCCTTCAGTCCCAAACCCACCCCCCACCCCCGGCTATAGTATTTAGTGAATATAGGGTATGGACTTTTTCATTTTGATTTTTAAATGTTTTCATTCTTTTATTTAATTCATTTTTATTTTCCCATTTTTTGAATGTGCAACACATATAACTAAGCTGTAACTTCTTTGTTTTCCATCCAATTCTGATGAAATTGTGAGGACTCACTGAAAGGAGACCCCGTGATAAAACTTCAGCTAGGAGAAAGGGTCCCCACTCTATGGGCGATCAAAGCCCAATCATATTTTCTTTGTTCTGATTGGGACAGACTTCTGAAGGATTATATTCCACACTAACAACCTATTTCCTGCTAAATTTCCAGAAGATTGGGAAGAGACTCTCAGTTTTATAGACTATTAAAACCCATGCTTTCTCTTGAGCAGGAAGAGGCAGATGTTTTTGAGAAGGCACAGGGAGGTACGTGGCATTCCAAAACTGGTGGGCATAAATCTCTTGCATTTGCCACTGGTTTATTTTAACAATTTATTAACTATTAAAAAGTTACAACTTTTATGGTGATTATGTTCTTATTAGGAGCCCCGTGGCACAGAGTGGTAAGCTGCAGTACTGCAGTCAAAAGCTACGCTCACAACCTGAGTTCGATCCCGATGGAAGTCAGTTTCAGGTAGCTGGCTCAAGGTTGACTCAGCCTTCCATCCTTATGAGGTTGGTAAAATGAGTACCCAGCTTGCTGGGGGTAAAATATAGATGACTGGGGAAGGCAATGGCAAACCACCCCGTAAACATAGTCTGCCTAGTAATCCTCAGGATATGACGTCACCCCATGGGTCAGGAATGACCCGGTGCTTGCACAGGGGACTACCTTTGCCTTACTACCTTTTACCTATGTTCTTATTATGTATTTTGTAAGCAGACTCAAGCAAGTTCTACAAAGAGATGGCAAAGAAATAGTCTAAATAAATAAAAAGAAAGGGAAGTAGAGTTACAGATGGACGCATTGTGCTCTTGATGAAAGGCTGGTAGAGTTACATAGTAGGCTCAGAGGCCTGCATTTGACAGCTATGGAAAGGGGGTCTATGATTCTCTTGAAGTGTGTCTCTGGATTCGACTCTTTCAACCTGATTTCCATGGGAGAGTACTGCCACAACCCGCGCACACAAAAAACCAGACAGAATTGCACGGCGAGCAGAAGGATACTTTTGAGCGAAGAAGTTATGAAGTGCTGCAAGCTAATCTGTTTGATAGGGTTTTTAATAGGATGTGGAGTGCAGGTGTTTTAGGGGGGAAGTGATGTTATGTTGGCTGTATTCTGTAAATTTTAAATCTGATTCTATATGCTGTGTTGACCTCTGGGAAAAGCCGCATATAAATATCTAATCAGTAAATAAAGGATTGCATGGCTTTGGGGAAAAGTAAAGAAAAGGGAATTCTGCAACAGAAGGCAAGGATGTTAAAGCAACAGCTGCACTGGCTTTCCTAACAGCAAAAGCAGCCCCATTAGCAGCAGTGGGGCTACTCCTGAATGCTGTTGAGACACTGGGAGCTGAACCACATCAAAACCTGTTTTTCAGCACCATTGGTATATATGTAATAGTACTTGGGAGTGCGGGTAGGATGGCAAAGGAGGGACATCCGTGATGACTATGGGGTCTAGGGGAGCAAGGGTTGCTGGAGACAGAAACACATCATAGGTGTCTATATGCCAATTCTTAGAGTTGCCAGGTGGCTTGGAATGGCCGGCAATTGCCCACAAATCCATCGGCTGGCTCACAGCAAGAGGAGTCCAAGCAGTGGGCGGGGGTAACCACAGAAAAACATCCCTGCATAAAAGGCTATTGTGTCAGACCAAAGGTTTCTCTAGCCAGTATTGTCTGTTCTAAAAAGCAATGGTCATTGAAAGCTTCAGGCAGTCTTTCCTAGCTCTGCTACCTAAGATCGTTTAGCTTGAGATGCCAGAGAGATTGAACATGGAGTTTTGCATGCAAAGCCACTGAGATACATCCTTCTCCGATCATTTCAATGCTTTCATTTCTAGAAGAAGAAGGAGGAGGAGGAGGAGGAGGAGGTGGAGTTGGTTTTTATATCCTAGAGGGCACCAAGATTGTGACCAAAGGGATGTCTTATCATTAGGGTTGCCAGCTCCAGGTTGGGAAATACCTGGAGATTTTTGGAGCGGAGCCTGAGGAGGGGAGGGTTTGGGGAGGGGAGGGATTTCAATGCCATAGAGTCCAGTTGCCAAAGCGGCCATTTTCTCCAAGCAAACTGATCTCTATTGGCTGGAGATCAGTTGTAATAGCAGGAGATCTCCAGCTAGAACCTGGAGCTTGGCAACCTACTTATCATAGGATTTGCACACAAGTCATTTAACACACAAACAGGAGATAAAAGGGCAAGCTTCAGGTTGAGGATTTCCTCTTCCTTCATGCACAAGAGAAGGATCAAAAGTAACAGTATGGCTGAGAACACATTCCCTTCCCCTCTGTTCTTGGTGGCTGTTACCCAGCAAAGCATATCAAAGTTCAGTTTGTTTGCACTTACGATAAACCTGATGAACCTTAAGTCATAAGCACTGGAACTTATACCAATTTAATGAATTTTGAGGTTGGCTGGTTTGCAGTTACTAAAAAAGCTTCCTTTACCACCTGACAAATACTTGTTGCTGTGTCTAATGCCTTTCCTTAATGCCTCAGGTTTAAGAGTATGTGCTTAACCATACACCAGATCATATTTTTGTGCTACTTGGGTAAATATGCTATAGTGCTTATGCTAGGTTTCATAAAGGATGCCCCATATCAAAGGTTTAAGAGTTGCAAACAATAATCACAATTAGCATTTAAAGGCCAGCTCAGCAAATTTCAAGATAAGGATCAACTAACAATGATTTAACTAGGTTTTTTAAAAGCTTCAGTGCTGCCTTCCTCTGTTCTATTGGAGTTCATATGAAGAATTCACTTTAAACAGAAATAAATATGAAGGCAGCTTTTCAGTTCAAGACGACAAAGAATAGAAAATTGTCAAAGCCTAGGAAGTATAATACTTGCTTGGTGTTTTTCCAGTTCTGAGCAATGATAATTTGAATGCTAAATGTATGATTGATGCAGTAAAGTTATTCAGAGTATTTTATTTTATCTCCAATAAAAAGTAACTGCAAGCAAATGCTGATAATGTATATTCAGAATGACAAATGCCTGGTTTTCTGGGTGATTTAGGGAACCTTTACTCTTTGCATTGATACCCAAATTAGGGTTTGGGTTCGTTTGCCTGGTGCTGTTTTGAGACCAATTAAAACACACACTAAGTGGAAGGAAAAGAAAGTTTATTTGTGGCCATGAACAGACTGATGCAAGGGAGTCATCGCCAAAGTTTGTGCAAGGAGGCGATAGCTGTGCAGTGCAATACATTTTATACCTTGATCAATTTGCCATTTCATTGGTTTGACAACACACAATGTAACGCAGAGGGCGCAGAGGGGCTTGACAGCCCCCCGCCAGCCTTCCCGGGAGTCCCGGCAATTTTCCCCCGAACTCCGGTTCCCCCCAAATTTCGGGGATCCAAAGCGGGGGAGTTCGGACTTCGGGCACGGCCCGAATTTTGCCGAATCCGAATTCTACCGAATTTTTTTTTCAACAGCCCTATAATGCTAACGTCATGTCTACTAGGCTTCCAACAAACCTTGGACATTGCAGTAGTGAAACAACATACACCTGCAATAGCAAGAGGCTCCATCTACTGCTTGGTGGAGTTACTGCAGCATTATGCCATCATAATGGCATAATGTTCCTTGGCTGACAGGCACAAAGAGGAATGGAGGCAATAAATATAGCTTAGCTATGCTTTTTGATTTCTGTAGGAGAAGAAACTAGGGTCATAATTATACATTGGGCTTGGAACTTTGTACACAAAGACCTGTGTGTGCACAAGTGTGTGTCTGTGTGTGGGAGAGAGAGAGAGAGAGAGAGAGAGAGAGAGAGAGAGAGAGAGAGAGAGAGAGAGAGAGAGAGAGAGAGAGAGAGAGAGAGAGAGAGAGAGAGAGAGAGGAAACCGTATGCAAAATATCTAGTTCTGTAATTTGAGAAGTAGAGATATTCATGAACGTGGGCTCCTTTTAAACACCCTTTGTCATCTGCTTTAGCTGCCAGTTGCTAACAGATTTTTTGTGTCAGTTCAGACACAACTGTTTTGGTTCCCAGCTGCAAATGGATTTTATTTACCTTTTCAAACAAAGCTGCTTGTGTCCCGTATGCAAAGTGGGACTGAGCCATGCTTAAAAAAAAAACCTTTCTTCTCCTTTCTTCTCCTGTCTTCTCCACTCTTCCAAATCACTATAGTGTTTGAAACATCTGTAGGCCTTCTGAAAATGCCACTTTTTTATCTCACTCTTTTTTTGCAGCACTTTCTAATTAGGCTTTTTTTAAAAAAAAATGCTCTAACTTTTGCGCTATAGCTCTAGACCAATATAGTAAATCAATGCTATATTGACAATATTCAGATGGCTGCAGCTGTCGTTTAATTGCTCTGTTTGTCTAGTGCTAACGCGAAGGAAAGGAAACAAATGGTGCAGAGGGAAACAAAGTCTTTAATAACTTTTACAAGAATTCATTTTCCTCTGCACCATTTGTTTCCTTGCCTTCCTTTTGCCTTGGTGCAGCCCCCCCCCTTCTTTTCTTAGTGCTATAGCGCAAAAGCTGGAATGTATAAAAAAATATAAAGGTGAAATAGAACACACTGTGAAAAAGGGCAGAAGAGGAAAGCACCGAGGTTGGAAATGGACAGAGCATGTCAGACACAGCTCGTAAATGGATTTAAATATGCTGCCTGAAACCTCTGTCAACCATGTCGTTTTTGCAAGGAACTGGGCCAGCAATGGATAGCAACCTGTTTAGAACAGCAATGCGAAAGGGGTCAAAGTTAGGGTTGCCAGCTCTGGATTGGGAAATATCTGGAGATTTTTGTGGTGAGATCAGGGGAGGGAGGGGTTTGCGGAAGGGAGGGATTTCAATGCCATAGAGTCCAATTGCCAAAGCGGCCATTTTCTCCAGGTGAACTGATCTCTGTCGTCTGGAGGTCAGTTGTAATAGCAAACTAGTACCTCCAGCTAGTACCCTGAGGTTGGCAACCCTAGTCATAGTGTTTCTATTCCAGTGTTCCCTTTTTTATGGTTTTTCCCCATTTGGGACAAAAGTGCAGCTTACTTTTCCCCAAACATACTAACATAATTTCATAGAAATATTAGCATTAAGAATGAAAACAGTTTTTTTGTGTGCATTGGAAGAGTATTTGAAGGGGGAAACATCTGGTGGATCACTTATTACCCAGCATAACTAAGTGAAGGTCCATGCTGAGAGGCACATGTTTTTGAGCACTAGTTGATGAGGGGAAGGTGGGCTTTCTGCGGGCACTCTGGTTGGTGATCTTGTAAACAGAATACTGCATAAGGGACCATTGATGTGCTCCAGAAGAATTCTTCTTAAGTTCTAAAAGGAAAGTAAACTGTTTTTAATAATGTTTTATTGATGTGTTTATTTAGAAACTGATATGCCACCTCTCCAGAGACTTGCTTAAGGAGACTCACAAAGTGTAACATGGTAAAATCATAAAACAGCATAAAATTATGAAAACCATTTTTAAAAACCCAGCCGGAGCATAAAAACAGCACCCTAAAGCACCCGTTAAGCACCCTAAAATGATACCTCAGAAAACAGTCCTCCAGATAGAAGCAGACTGTAAAAACAGTTTTAAAAAATGATCAAACCCTTGAGTTAAAATCCTGTGTAAAAAGAAGTGCTTTTCCCGATGACAAAAAGTAAAGTAGGCACCGGGAAAACCTCAAGGCATTTCACAAGCAAGGTACCACCACTGAAAAAGCTCTGTCCAAGGCAGCCAGCAGGGCTTAGGAAGAGGATTTTAACTAGTTCGGGAGGAGGCAGTCCTTCGAGTAACCTGGCCCCATGACATTCAAAGCCTTAAAGTAAAAATTAGCATTATGAATTGTGCCTGGAAACAGACAAACAATCAGGGGAGACCTTTCAGGATGGGACTGATAGAATTTCTTTATTCAACCCCCATCAATAACCTGGCCGCATGTTGAACCAATTGAAATGTCTGGACAGTTTCAAAGGCAGCCCCATACAGAGTGAATTCCAGTAACCTAAGCTGTATGTGGTTACTGCATAGATCACCATGGCCAGGTCATGCTTTCTGAGAAATATCCATAGGTGGTTATCAAACAGAGCTGACCAAAAAGGATATGTGCCACAGAGTAGTCTCTAACCACTATACCTCAGAGAGCCGGTGTGGTATAGTGGTTAAGGGCAGTGGACTCTAATCTGGAGAACCAGGTTTGATTCTCCACTCCTCCACATGAAGCCTTCTGGGTGACCTTGGGCCAATCTCAGTTTTCTCAGAGCTCGCTCAGCCCCACCTACCTCACAAAGTGCCTGTTGTGGGGAGAGGAAGGGAATGTAATTGTAAGCTGCTTTGAGACTCCTTAAGGTAGAGAAAAGCAGGGTATTAAAAAAAAACTACTTCTTCTTCCTGTAGACCAGGATCCAGCAACCATCCCAAACTAAGACCATTGTTGTACCATCTCTGGGCTGATTGCCACTGGGTTTTACTTAAAGGGAAACAAAGCAGCCAATTTAGAACAAGTCCTACTCAGCCTAAGCATTTTGGGAGGAGGTAAAAGAAGATTAGCAGAATTTCAGCCATGTCATATATAAATCCAAATGATTTAAAATTCATTTGTAGGAGCACTTTCTTCCCTCTTCCTACTGCTACCCACTAACATGGTTACTCATGTGAATCTTGCTTCTTCCACAGCCATTCCTGGCTTGCCCTGTCAATCCTATTAGATTGGACGGTACCATACTGATATGGACAAATAGGCATTTTATTAGACTGTAATCTTAGGACAAAATTTGGGAAATATAGATAAGAGTATCATTCAGTTTTTTACGCGAAGATTTTCCCAGATGTACAATAAACCACCTTGTCAGGGGTCCAGCACCAAGACAAAACCTCACAGTAAATTATTGATTGCCTGCCCACACAAAAATGAGAAACCATCCTTTATAAGGATGCTTCCTTTATAAGGAGCTTGGAACCAGTAGAAACACTGTGCCATTGTTGGTTTTTAGAATACCACCGTGGGAATACTACACGCACAAAGTATTCATTGATTAAGCAGGCTATATATGGAAGTTAAAAGGCAGTCATTTCTGATAGATAGATAGATAGATAGATAGATAGATAGATAGATAGATAGATAGATAGTAGAGTTGGGTATTTTTATAGCCCCACTATTCTCTACCTTGAGGAGTCTCAAAGTGGTTTACAATCATAATCCCTTCCTCTCCCCACAACAAGCCCCTTGTGACAGGTGGAGCTGAGAGAGTTCTGAGAGAACTGTGACTCGTCCAAGGTCACCCAGCAGATTTCATGTGAAAGAGTATAGATTCAAACCCAGTTCTCCAGTTTAGAGTCCGCTGTTCTTAACCACTACACTACGCTGATCAAACCATGCGTATGTAAGAATGTCTCAACAGAAGCAGTAATAATGTATCAATTCCTCATTTTTATCTGTATCATACCAATACAGAATTATTCAGACTCGAGGTAATAGGCACTGTTAAGGCCAATTGAAAGTGACTTATGAGACGCCCATACAAATCTCTACCATTTAATTTGATCTCACTAGCATGGCACATAGAAATAGACCCAATGGTGGCCTTTTGTTTTTATTTTTGTTTTGTTCCCCTCATGTTGCTGACTATGAAATGATATATATTTAGTCATGTATTTATTAACATAATGGGCTTCTACTCTCTCGGTGCAATGCCAGAATACACAGAATCAACCTGGGAAGCAGAAGCTGATTTCACAGGCCAGTATTTTGTACTTTTATCGTCCCCATATCGAACATGCCCCACTCCAATTTATCTATTTATTTCGCTAGTTTTTATGCCACCTCTCCAGGAACTTGGTGAGGTGGCTTGCAAAATATTCATATGCATACCTTTTGGAACTTGCATAAAAAGTCATGTTAGTAAAGTAAAATATGTATAGAAAGACATATTTGGTGGTGAAATACCAAAAAACATTTTCAAGGGAGGAACAGAAGGCCACAGGCATAGAAGACCGCTAGACATCTAGTCAAAGAAGCATGTTTGTGCTATTGTGCCCAGTCTGTCCAAATGACCCCACTTTTTAAAACCCTATGCAATCTAAGCATAACCTCTGATAATCGAGGACTGTAGCATTCAAAAGGGAGTTCTTTAAGAATGGGATAGATTTCCTAAATATATCTGGATATATTTTGAGATTGGTAGATAATCAATACTGTTTTTTTCTTCTATATGATTATAATGGCATAGCTTCTTCCACTCTGTGTGTAAGTGAAACAACACTTTTTACTCCACAAGAGATCACTATTGGGGCTTAGGAACCTCACAGGATATAAATATTTTCCTTTTAGAATATCTTGTGTTTTCTCAAAAGAATACCAAGGTCAGGTATTATAAGCAACACTCTTATGAAGTTCGGTGTCTTTGCTGACAACAGAAATGGCAAAGGTAACTCTTTCTTGGAAAATTGGTAAGATAAATAATAAGTGTTATCATCTTTGGACTTCACAGACCTTGAGGAAAGTAACACTATGTAAGCAAAATAGATAGCTCTGGGAATAGGCTAGAGAAAACATAGAAATTCACATTTATATATCATCAATATAATTTCATATCTTGCTGAAACTAGGAATGGATGTCCTGTCATTTCAAGACTGTATGAAACAAGCAGGCTCAGTCCAAATCATAGGGCACAGCTGTTTGCAGAATAAAATCCAACTGCAATACACAGATATGTGTACCTGACAAACTGAGGAAACTGAGAGGAGAAATAGTTGAGACTACTGGAGCTGACTTGTGGGTTTATATAGGGAAAGGCAGTCCTTTAAGTATGTGGGTCCCAGATCATGAAGGTCTTTAAAGGTAAGCTCTAGGGTTGTGCATATTGATATACCCGAACCGAAAATAACCCCAAAATTAGCTGTTTCGGCAATATTCAGGTTTCAGGTTGACTGAATACCAAAACCTAGGAATCTGGCTGAAGTCGAATAGGTGATTCCCAAAAAAGATGAATAGATATTTGGCTTTTTCAGGTTTCAGCTATTTGCCTTTGCTCAGATGCACAGCTCTGTGCTTTCTCCCATTTTTCTATCTTTGACTGGATTTGTTAAGGCCTCATAGATGGGGCCCTTTTGAGGTAGGGGTTCTGTAATTGGAGCCCACTTGATCTAACCAAACTATCCATCACCATTCAGTGAAGTGATCTGGATAGTCTGGAAGCAGAAGGGTCATTTAAAAGACAAGGCTCACCCAGTCCCATCCAGAGGGATATACCCTCCAACTAAAAAGCACCAGCTTCAACAACTGCTGAATAGGCTTCATTCTGAAGAAGACTGCTCACCTGCGCGGATGAACCATCTCCTTCACAAGAACTGCCTTGGTCATAACTTCAGCTGGCTCCGATATCCCCCGCCCCGTGAAAACCTGCTCTCAAACTGAAGGTTGCCCCAAGTAGAGGTTTCATTTCCCCACACTGTGACCATCTCTTGAAATCAAATTTTTGAAGACTATAATAAAGGACTGTTCACAGAATGTCATTTGCCACCCAAAAAAATGTTTTCCGTGCCTTATTTTTCTTGCATTTAAGCCTTTTCCCTCAGTTTGGAAGCTAATTTGCATGGACATCATGCTAGGCACTCCAGATACGAAGGGAGCCCCCAGATTTCGAGGTGCCAGCCTGCCAACCTGCTCTTTCCACAAGTCCTCGGCAATGCTGAACTTCTGAACCTGAAAACAGAAGGACAGCTCGGCTCGCAAATGCCTGGAGGATAGGGGTGACCCCTTTATGGTCCCATAAAATTGGACCCCCTGTCCCAACGTTCACCAAACTTTGATGTCTGTCTAAGGCGAGTCCCTTGCAGCAATCGCTATAAATTTGGTCTCTCTACCTCCAAAAATGACCCCACAGGGGCTTTGAAAAAAATCCCTATAGACTATAATGGACCCAATTTTTTTTTTCAGTAAACCAAGAAATAAAGCCAAAATACCACTGTACTGGTATGGGTATTTGGCTTATTCTGGATTTACCAAAAAAAAATCAGGCCCAATAAACCTAAATCCGAAATTTACTGAATTTTCTTTTTTGCCCAACCCTAGTAAGCACCAGCACTTTAAACAGAACATGTAAACATATAGATAGCCAATGTAAAGCTCTTTGAATTAGAGCAATATGAACAAATGGTCAGCTATGCTGTCCCATTTTGATCCAATGGAAGTTTTTAAGTTGTGTTCAAGCCTTAAAATTACTATAGCATGGATCATCATGGTCATGCTGGCTGAGTCCTGAAGGGGAAATGACTTGGAAGCAAAACTGAGTTAGAAAAAAGCATTCTTGACCACCATACGAACTTGCTTCTTGAACAAAAAGTCTGGGTCCAATAGGAATCTCAGGTACTTGATAGAGCCTAATGAAAAAGACTCTCCCAATCCAAAGTAAGTAGCACTGCCCCTTCTAGAATGTCATTCTTACTAACTAGCCTCACTTCCATCTTGTCTGGATTCAGTTTCAGCTTGTTCTTCCTCATCCACTTATTAATAGCTGTCAGACATTGGCCTAGGACAGAGTCAATAGCTTTCAGAGGCTTATTTAAAGAAATAAATTGTTCAGTGTCATCAGTATATTGATGGTGATCAACTCCAGAGCCCCCCCCCCTCCCAGCACAGGCCAGATCCCACTCGACAGGTTCATCTTCTCCTGTAACAACCTTCTGAACATCTTCTAAATTATGGCCTTCTTTAAAGGCTTAGGGAAGACTCTGATTGCAAAGCATGGGGGTACTGAAATGTATTGGTAGGCCTAACCTTGATCTTTAATATTCAATAGACTGTGTATGGTTTCACGACAGAGGTCCCAGAGATTCCTAGAGAGGCATAACATCACATCCATTTTTTTTCCTGGAAGTGATGTCATGCCATCAGCTCAATGGTGTAGTGGGTAAAAGCGGTGGTTTGGAGCAGTGGAGTCTGATCTTGAGAACCGGGTTTTATTCCCCACACTTCCACATGAGCGGCGGAGGCTAATCTGGTGAACTGGATTTGTTTTCCTCCTCCTACACACGAAGCCAGCTGGATGACCTTGGGCAAGTAACAGCCCTATTAGAGCTCTCTCAGCCCCACCTATCTCACAGGGTGTCTGTTGTGGGGAGGGGAAGGGAAGGTGATTGTAAGCCAGTTTGAATCTCCCTTAAGTGGTAGAGAAAGTTGGCATATAAAAAACTCTTCTTCTTCTTCAAACATTTCTCCCACTGCTGCTCAGAACTGCGGTGGGAAAGAGGAGCTGGGGTCATGGGATACCCCACCCCCACTGGGGAGCTGGCAACCCTACCTTTTGTGGTAGCTTTAGGTTCCCAGGTGCCTCCTCTCTAAGTATTTGGCTTCTTCATCTTATGAGAAGAAGTTGGTATGGTGGTCCTTGATGTACGAATGTATTGCATAGGCTTGTCCACACAATAGAGTGCACAGCTTTTTGCAAGAGTCGCAGTTGGGTGTGCAGGACCTACATTCATAAATAGGCTCTGTGTACATCCCCTTCTCTCCCATACATGGTCACCAATCTAACATTAGCCACATGGAAAGAGCTTTTGTAAATTTCTGTTAACATTTTCTGTGATATGGCAAAGCCAGTTGTTGAAACAGTACAACACTGTTTAGACAGGATGATGCTTCTTCCAAGGAGGATTCTGTCTTTGCAACATATCAGCCAGTTCTTGAGTTTTTCTTCATTTAACAGTACTACTTTTTCAGAGCTGTCAATATTGAGACTGTCATTGTGCGTTACACATGTCAGAGAATGCAAATCTGATGCTTTCTTTTTCTTTGCCATTGTCACACAGATCATTTGAAACTATTCAGATCAACGTTTGGCATCCAAAACCTGAAAAAGGAAAAAAAAAAACTTTACAAATGTCAGTAATATTGTGATATAATCAAAAGCACAGCACTAAGGTACATATACTAATGTTTCACAGAAGAACAAAAATGTTATGATTGCTTCACAACATGTGTGAACATGTATATATCTCATGAATACCTTTCTATGACTCAGGTGATTTCTGACAAAAAGTAACTCTCAGATGTCCAATAACCACTGAAATTTGAATGTTGACACCCTACAACCTATAACATTTCCATTTCCATTTATTTACTAGCTCCTTTGACCAAAGGTCTCGAGCTTAACCATAACAATAATACATAATACAACAACACAATCAATTTACAATACCCAACATATGCTTAAGGACAACCTATAACAAAAAAATGGGTCATGCTAAGTTAAGGTGATAGCTTGAACACATGAAACTGCCTTACACTGAATCAGACCTTGGTCCATCAAAGTCAGTATTGTCTACTCAGACTGGCAGCGGCTCTCCAGGGTCTCAGGTAGAGGTCTTTCACAACACCTACTTGCCTAGTCCCTTTAACTGGAGATGCCAGGGATGTATGTCAAGCAGATGCTCTACCACTGAGCCACGGCCCCTCCCCTCAAGCAGTTCTCCAGGGTCTTGGGCAAAGGTCTTTCACATCACCTACTACCTGAAACTTTTAACTGGAGATGCTAGGGATTGAACCTGGGACCTTCTGCATACAAAGCTGAGAAATGACTGTTATTTATTACATTTCACCCTATTCTTCTTACAATGAACTCAGGACATTGTACTTACCCACTGCCTCGGTTGCCACAATTTTATCCTCACTACAGCACTGTGAGGTAAAGGGATAGTTCCTAGCCAAGGGGCTCAAAGGGAATTTGAAACGGGGCTTCTTAGTCTTGAGCAATCCCCTTCCAATTATCCAAATTAATAAACACCATTTCAAACATCTGTCTAAAGCATATAATATCTTTAAAAGATAAAAAGTGAAGCCAGGTTAGTAACATATAGTTCTATTGATCTCAGGGAAGGCTTCTGAATGAGAAACAAATAACTAAGTGGTTATTTACATGGATAATTTACTGGGTCTGTGTAAATTGCAGTAATATAAAAACTTTGTTTTTCCTGATGCCTATCCCCCCCCCCAATTTTCTATTATCTTGTGAAACCCCAGTGGAAAACATGCTTTTACTGTGAAAGTAATCCACTAGATATCTTCACAATCTTAATAGGCAAAGTGGATTGACCTCAGTTCATCTTCATGGAGCTTAGAACAAATTGATCAATTTACTTTCTAAATAATTACCATTTGAATGTTGATTTTCCTTTCCTCGAGATTAGCACTTTAAAAAGCATGTATCCAGGAATTTTAATTCTGTGAACACACACACACACACACACACACACACAGAGAGAGAGAGAGAGAGACAGAGAGAGAGAGAGAGACAGAGAGAGACAGAGACAGAGACAGAGACAGAGACACACAGAGAGAGAGAGAGAGAGAGAGAGAGAGAGAGAGAGAGAGAGAGAGAGAGAGAGAGAGAGAGAGATTGTGTTACACAAGACTGGGCTGATTCTGGTTAATGAAGATTTATTTATCCCTTTGTTAACAAACAGGATAAGAAATAAAAACATAGAAATAGATATGCCTGTAACTGTGCAGGTAAACATACTTCATACTCGTTTCCTTAAATCCAAGTATAAAATAGCCGGAGATTAGGTTTCTACAAGATGGACAAAACAAACTCTGCTTTCAACTCAATCTACTAAAAAATAAACTTATGGCATTCAAAGTTAAAGTGGATCAGATAGTAATGAACATTAGAAGGTTGTTTTGATGGATGGATGTGTCAACATTCAACACATTCCTTGTGTGCTTTTTTGAACTGAAAAATCCAGATCAAATTTTTCATCTCTGCTGAGAATGAGCCAGCAGAGTTCCTTGGTGCCAGCACAATTCCTTGGTGTTAATCAGTGTCACAAAACTCGGGTTTTTTAATGAAGCTGAGAAACAATTCCAGATCATGTAGATATTTTTTAAATCCTGTATAAGCAGTTAATAGCATAACCTTTGCTTTGTGGCGTAGTCTTGAGACCCTATTTGAGCACTGGAGTATTCTTCTGAATTGGCTGTTATTTCTGTCCTATATCATGAGTGGTTGAACTGTGCCTATACCATCCACTGGAATCTGACTTGGTACCCCTGTTTTGCTTTAGTCCCAGCGTGGTGCCCAAAATGACATGATGCTGGAAAGGCTAGAATATTTAAAGTACTAATGTAATGCCCAGATATAAGGGCTGGTATAAAATACTATGTACTCATATGCACACACATGGAAGCTTTGGGGAAGTTGGCATCCAGAAGCCTCTGAGCCAGGAAATGGTGCACTGTGCTTGGTACTGCCAGTCACCAGTGGAGAGGGCTGTCTCTGAATTACCTCTGTCCTTAGGAATGTGTTTTCTACTTCCTAACTCACGAGATCAAGCATTCGCTCAGTGAACGCCTTTGGGCAATATCTATAGGCTATGCTAATTAGAGTGGAGTAGACACCTAATGTGTATTGTGTGTATCTGTGCTACTATTAACTGTGTGTGTGTGTGAGAGAGAGAGAGAGAGAGAGAGTGGGGGGGGAGAGAGGGGCTGTCTAAGAACAGCTCAGGGGGGTAGTTTTGATTAGTCAAACTAGGTGAAAACAGGACAGTGAATAACTTTTTCCAGCTATGGCCCCATGTGGCAACTAGGGTTGTGCAAAAAAAAATCATTAGGTAAATTTCGGGTTTAGATTTATTGGGCATGATTTTTTTCAGTAAACCCGAAATAAGCTGAATACCCATTACCAGTAAAGGGGTATTTCAGCTTTATTTCTGAGTCATCCCCCCCCCCCCAAAAATTGGATCCATTAAAGTTTATGGGGATTTTCCCCCAAAGCTCCTGTGGAGGCAGAGTCACCAAATTTGCAGTGTATCTGCAAGGAACTTTCATTAGACGGACACCAAAGTTTGGTGAAGTTTGGGACAGGAGGTCCAATTTTATAGGCTTACAAAGGGGTCACCCCCATCCTCAAGGCATCTGTGAGACGCGCTGTCCATTGGTTTTCAGATTCAGCAGGTCAGCATTGCCGAGGACTGGAAGAAAGAGCCAATTTACGGGCTGGTGCTTCAAAGACTGGGGCCCCCATTCATATCTCGGGTGCATAGCATGATGACCATGCAAATTAGCTTCCAAACTGAGCAAAACAGCTTAAATGCAAGAGAAATAAGGCCCCAAAAAAATTCCTTTTGGTGGCAAATGACTTCCTGTGAACTGCCCTTTACTGTAGTAATCAACAATCTGATTTCAAGAGATGGTCACAGTGTGGGGAAACAAACCCATTATTCGGGGAGACCTTCAGTTTGAGAGCAGGTTTTCGTGTGTGTGTGTGTGTGTGTGTGTGTGTGTGTGTGTGAGTGTGAGTGATATCAGAGCCATCCGAAGTCATGACCAAGGCAGCTCTTATGAAGGAGATTGCTCATTTACGCGGGTGAGGAGTCTCCTTCAGAAGCCTGTTCAGCAGCTGTAAAAAAATTGGGTCCATTACCATCTACGGGTTTTTTTTCATGGTGCTGTGGCAGGGGCATTTTTCAAGGTAGAGTCACCAAATTTTCAGCATAGCTGTGAGGGACTCTCCCTAGAAAATCCCTGAAACTTGGTAAAGTTTGTGCCAGGGGATCCAATTTTATGGGCCCCTGAAGGGGTCGCCCCATCCTCCATTGGAATCTATTGTACATTTTAGCATTGTTTCCAATGGAGAATGGAGGCAACCCCTTTCTTTGGCATCAATGGCAAATACATTTCCAGATATAATTAAACTCTATGTAACTAATACCAGTATTACTAGCTTGAATAACAATATTAAAGAAACCAAGTTGTAAAAATAGGAAAAAAAAGTGTTTCTGAATCTGACTTTTCCCCACACCTGCCCCTAATAAATATATTACGCGTCTTTCACAGAGATGTGAATTAACTGGATTAAAATATCAAATTAACATTATTTTCAAAGTTTGCATTTTGCCATTGTACTTTATTTAATTAAGCACTAAAAACACTTTCCCTGGTGGTTGTAAATATTCTTCAAGTTCAAGTCTTGTATCAACTTGATACAAATCATAAGAAATTCTCATTTGGAAAGACAGAATCCAATCTGGCATTTATGTTTTCATGTCTCTACTCTAAAGTTGAACTTTTTCAATATAGCTTTTCCTAAATGTTATTTTAAAAAGAAGGGTCACAGCACTTATGACCTTTTCTTGTCCATTGCTACCCTGTGTGGTACATTTCTCTCTGAAAAAAATTCAGCATTTATGTAATAGATGCATGTCAGGAGACATAAATCAAAACATATATTCCAAAATGTAGATACAGTACAAATGAAGATGACTTGTCCGCCTGAGTATTTTATTTTTTGACATGTTGCTCATAGTTGATAATGTCAGTTCTACATACGGCCTGCAGCTATACTCAGACTCTTTGCTTATGGACAAAAAGAGGTTCATCCATGATATGACTTACATTTTAAGACTGCAATCCAGTTCATATTTTTGTGCCTGTTTTAGAGAGATATGTATATTCATTCTAATCCAGAATCTGTCAAGAAATCTTGTCTAGACAAACTTTCAGTGAAAAGGACACCTCTGTGAACACATCCCATTATGTGTGAATCTTGAAAGCTAACAGAGTGGTTGTGAAGGTGATATGGTGGAATTCTTTTCATGTTTCAAAGCCTCTCTACACACACATGTGCACATTAATATTGTTTTGTCATGAAAACAAAAGCGATTATGGGGTTTACTTAGGTCTGAAAAAAGAACTGCTAAAGAAGTCCAATACATAATTATACACAGAAGTACAAGAAAAGCAAATTATTAAATTTTAATGCAGAAATGGCATCTAATATACAAAATAAGCATAATGTGAAACAGAAAGGAAAGGAAAAAACTGTGACTGACCAAACACATGAAGCTGTCTTATATTGAATCAAGGTCACGATTGTCTATTCTGACTGTCAGTTGGTCTCCAAGGTCTCAGAGATCTTTCATCTCACCTGCTATCTGATCCTTTAAACTGGAGATACCAGGGATTAAGCCTAGAGCTCCATGCATGTAAAGCAGATGCTCTACCAGAGCTTCTTCTGCTGACCAATTATTTCTGTGGAATAACTAGGGTTGTCAGCCACACTCTGGCAGATTTCGGGAGATTTTTGGAGTGGTTCCCAAAGAGGGTGGAGATTGGGGGATGTTATATCACTTCCTCCATGACCTTCTAAGAATTCTCTCAATCTCTATTTTCTTTACCACAGAGATGGGGGGGGGGATTCCTAGAACATTGCTGTCATGTTATTTCCCCCCTTCTTTTATCCTGTCACTAAAGTCAGTGATGGCAGGGGTGGCAAGTTCCTTGCTGTTACCTGGCAAATGGAAACCCTAGAAATAGCAAAAGCAATAAACATGCAAATAGAATGAAGGAGAAATTGCTCTTGGTATTATGGGGATGAGATCAGTGTGTTACTCAGCATTGGCAATGTCCAATAGATACTGGAAATATCATAACAAAATGTACATGAGTAAACTGCAGCAGTGTTTGACTCATTTCTTGAAGTATGATACACTCCAGTTTTTCTTGGTTCAGCTCTTGTGAACAATTGCCTTCTAGACTGCACTGTGCACATTGTTGCAGAGAGAGGTTTCCAGCCCTGAACTTTACAATCGTCTGGATGTACCCCTTGAAAGAAATGTAGGCATCACGAGTCTTTGTTTTAAAGAAATCAAAGAGAAACATTAATAGATGATATATAAACTAATGTGGGGAATAAGCAAATGGCAAATAGTTAGTTTGCCACTTAAGAAAACAGTTTTCTATAAGGAGCAAATCAAACTGGAAGAAACACCCTGAGACACAAACATTCCTGTTATCTTAAAGGGGTCGGGGGGTCAAAGGTGAAAAGAATTCATAGAGTCGTTACGATTAAAGGTAGATTTTTAAATGGTTTTGATAAAGGCTTGTAAAACAGTCATGAGAGATCCTGCAGTTTTAATGTTAAGTGGCTTCTGTATTGGAAAAATGCCCAAGGGCCATGTCTAGCACGGTCACTTACAAATGACTGATGGGAGATCAATACAGACAGAGTGGGGATGCAGCTTTGTCACTGGGATATGTAGTTAGTATGTGATTAGCTTTAAGTAGCACTGACTTAGATGTAGATGGGCAGTAAAGTGCTTAGCAGCCAGTCAGCATGATGGCTGCACGTACACAGCAGTTAATGGAGCAGGAGCACTGTATTATCATTAGGCATCCGGGAGGGCACGCTGAACCCATTTTGGAGTTTTAAGAGAAGGTCAGCAGAGCTTGTGCTCTCAGCAAAATGTGGCTGTTAAAAGCACGCATGCCACTTTCCCCAGTGGCAAATGCCAGATCCTCTAGGATTTGGAAAGATCTCGCACCTACTTCCATGCCATGGGCAATATAATCAGAGGGGGAAAGCTGTGTGATACTTTCTGTTGGAACCACCCAAGATAGCACAAAGCATTGTGCGAGCCTCTGAGTTCTCCAGAATTCTTCATCGGACTCAATATTTTAAAAAAGAACTAGCGGGGGCGGGGGGAGAGATGCTTCAGGTCTTGTCCTTAAGGCTTCTGGTATGAATCCTGTGTTGAACACTCTTCAATTAGGGCTGACAGTCCTCCTGCCTCTTGCCAGCAGCTATCTTTGCTCACCACTGCTCCAAGCAGTGGCAAAACAATTTTGTTTTTAAATTAGTGTTGTGTCCACCATTACATCACTTCTGGGGGGAGGGGGGACCCAGAAGTGACTTAGGGAAACCTTAGGAATTGCCAGAAACTCTCAGCAAAACCATAGAATTTCCGGTGATTCCTAGGGTTACCCTATATCACTTCTGGTTTTCTTCCTGGAAGAAACATAGCAGCACACATAACACCATGTCCCCCCACCCCCCTATCTTGAATAGATTAGTGGTGTGAGCTGGAGCTGGTATCAGGTTTTAATTTTAGCCCCCTGAGAAGGGAAAATGGCAGCCTCCAACTGAAAAAAATGTCAAAGTCAGTAACTGATTGCGTATGTATCGCATATGTCCCAAGTAGAACCAGTGAAAACTATTTGACATTTGTATAGGTCAGAGAAGATTCTTCCAAAAGTATGATGTTCTTACAAGAAAGTATTTAAACAATGAAATGTTTTAGTCTGAACTTTGACATTCTAAAATACATCATTGTTATTGTGGATCCCAATGAGGCACAACTTGACCTGTAAAAATAATTTTACTTAGAATAAGGCATTACAGAAGATGAAGGTAATGATATCACATTTTTAGCAACACTTGATGTGCATCCCAAAGTGAAAGGCTTTAGCTGATAAGTGTTGTGTACATTTCTCTACAGTATGGGTTAGAGGGGTCCAAATTATGGTCGGAATTAGACCTGGAAAATGCTTGGCATGGCCCTGTCTTCATACAGAATTTCACACTTTGAATGCTGTGCTCTGGTTCACATGCTAATGGTGTACTTGAATGAGCTCAGTTTCATGAGTTTGTACAGAAAATGCTTAGTGTGAGCTGAGGCTAACATATGTTCATTCATATGTATGGGCACCACACACCTGATGCATATATCCCTCTTAATGGGGAGCCCCATTGCATAAATAAGTCCTATTCACATACAAATATAAGTAAGCAAGTTCCGCTGCACATAAAATCACAAGAAAGAAAGAAAGAAAGAAAGAAAGAAAGAAAGAAAGAAAGAAAGAAAGAAAGAAAGAAAGAAAGAAAGAAAGAAAGAAAGAAAGAAAGAAAGAAAGAAAGAAGGAAGGAAGGAAGGAAGGAAGGAAGGAAGGAAGGAAGGAAGGAAGGAAGGAAGGAAGGAAGGAAGGAAGGAAGGAAGGAAGGAAGGATCTGAAGATTCTTTCCTGAATCATCTAGAGCAGTGGTTCCCAAACCTTTTGGGCCACCGCCCTCTTGGTTCCACAAACTCAACCCCAGCGCCCCCTACCTTATCCTATAAGAAGCATTATTCAAAATAGGGGGTTGCATGACTCACTAAAGAAGATAATAACAATAAAATTTCAAAACAGTAACAATTAATTGCACATCTATTCAAAATCAAATTAAAACTTTTCAGTTGAAATTTATTCAACAAAACTGATGAACTTGATCCAGTGGTACCAGCTCTTCAAAGTCTGGGGGGAAATTCTGATAGTTTCCACCAAATTTGCTAGCATGGTTTCATAACTTGATCTATTGTAAATTAGTGAGCAACACAGTTGAAGGGGCCCAGCTCTAGCACCCCCTTCTGCCCCCTTGCCTCTTAGTGCCCCCTAGGTAATCCCACTGCCCCCCAGGGGGCGATTCTGCCCACTCTGGGAACCACTGATCTAGAGTTATCTGTGATGTTGCTACCATGGCTGCTACTACACTGAGCTTGAGACACAGAGCAGTCCAAATTATGCAAGTAGTTCCGTGAGAGGGTGGTCACCACAGGAACATGCTTTTGTTGGTCTTGATGGACATTTGATTCTTTCTGGTCGTGCAATTCTACAATTCTAGGAAAGCCCCTTTCGTTCATGCGTTTTGTTCAGATCAAGTCTGCATGTAACCTTCGTCTTTGCCGTTGGTAGTGACCTTCCATTTGTCTTTTCTGTCAGTAGCAGACAGCGTCCTCACATTTCAGACTTATGGAATACATACTGAAATCATTTTGCTGGTGTTCTAATCTTTCCAAGGCCATGAGTACACCAGTAATCTGCAGCCTAGGGCTATCACTTGCCATCTTAATGGGCCCTTAGAATACAGTTAATTATAGAGAGAAATTTGGGTATCCAACTGTCAAAAAAAAGAGAGAAGAGTTGATGCACTAAGCCACAATGCTTGGAGTGCTCCTGCTGCAATGATCTCCATTTCAATGAACTTTAACATTCTTATACACTTTCCCACTTTAAATGGAGGTGACCCAGAAAAGCCCAGGGCTTAATGTAGGAGATCATAAGCATAATATTTGAGGGGGTCTTTCCGCCGTTTCCATCTCATCACCATTACACCCCTTATTAAACTACTATAATGCACATATCATCATCTAATTAAAACTGGGCCAAAGCCACTAATAAAACTGTGATGCGGGTCACTGATTCTTGAAGCGCTTGTCTTAAACCTAAAGGAGGTGTCTGCTAGATCTAACAGTGCAGGCTCCACTGTGCTCAGTTCAGCTATATATTTTTCATCGCAAAGAGCAGTAAACAATTATTAGTTGTAGGGGTTTTCGAAGACAACCAAGCATTGGTTTCATATTTTTAAGAAGAACCTCACCCTGATTCCTTGTTCTTAATTCCATGTAAATAACTCTTTAAAAAAAACCCCAAAAAAACTAGTATTACTTAACAAAAATGCCATGCCATAGTGCAACGAAGACACTTTCTTGCCATGGCTCAGTGATAGAGCATAGTATTTTCATGCAGAAGGTCCCAGGTTCAGTCCCTGGCATCTCCAGTTAAAAAGATCAGGTAGCAGATGATGTGACCGACCTCTTCCTGAGTCCCTGGAGAGCCACTGCTTGTCAGAGTAGACAACGCAACGCTAACCTTGTTAGGCCAATGATTGGACTCAGAATAAGGCAGATTGATGCGTGCTCACTTCTGCAAGCAACAAGAAGTTCCAGGGAATAGTACTCATCCAGGTTGGTTCCCTTTGGAGAACAAAATACTGGAAACTGATGGAATTTTTATAGTAGAGCACACATGGAGACATAGAGACACTCCTCAGCGTGGTGTACTGGTTAAGAACGATGGTTTGGAGTGGTGGACTCTGATCTGGAGAACCGGGTTTGATTCCCCACTCCTACACATGAGTGGTGGAGGCTAATCTGGTGAACTGGATTTGTTTCCACGCTCCTACACATGAAGCCAGTGGATAACTTTGGGCTCGTCACACTCTCTCAGTCCCACCTACCTCACAGGGTGGAGACAAGGGTTTGTGCTGCTTCCATTATTCTTTGGCTTAAATTAAATCTTATCCCTCAAGGACTGCTACACCTGCTTCTACAGGATAAGTTCCCATCAACATGGCTAAAGATGGTCCTTAATAAAATGGCCTGACTGGGCCTTTCTCCACCAACTCTGTTAGCCATGGGCGTAGACCAAGTATCAAGTTTCTTGAAGCAAAGGGTGGAAGACATTGAACACCAGACAGACCTTGGAAAATCACAATTTTTCCTAGTACCTGATAAATCTAAATACTTAGTCTCACCTGTGGCTTATTTTTATCATCTTGAGTCTATTAATTATAGGAAGGCCTTTACCCTTGCCAGATGCCAGGCTCTACCATCGGCTGTTTTAAAAGGGAAAAATAAGAAGATCCCTAGATCAGAGAGCCTATGTCCATGTGGAACAGGGGACATTGAAACCATCGAACATGCACTGATATGTTGCCCATTTTATCACGAAGTCAGATCAAAGCTTATTTTCCCCCTACTTGGTAAATTCCCTGAAGTCAGTTGAGCTTTTGGCAAAGAAGCTCCTATTAAGAGTAGACCCTCAGCTTACGCTCCAAAATGCCTAGTTCTGCGCTGTTGCTATTAAAATACGCAGAGCTTTATTAGAGAATGGTTGTTAGAATATTTTACAATTCTAAGATGATAATTTTAACCAGGGGTTGCTTTTATTGACCTTACACCTTTATATGTACGGGCAGTCTGCGATTCTGCTGTACAAAACTATTGTGTCTGATATTTGATGTGTTGGCACGTGATTGGTCAGTCGGCCGTATTAATACATTTGAATTTGAGTGGCGGAGGCTAATCTGGTGAACTGGATTTGTTTCCCCGCTCCTACACATGAAACCAGCTGGGTGACCTTGGGCTAGTCACACTCTCTCAGCCCCACCTACCTCACAGGGTGTCTGTTGTGGGGGGGGAGAGATGGTGATTGTAAGCCGGTTTGATTCTCCCTTAAGTGGTAGAGAAAGTCGACGTATAAAAACCAGCTCTTCTTCTTCTTCCTAAGTGCAGCAGATCTGCTACCCAACACAGGGCTGTAGCTAAGGGGGGGGGAGCAAGGAGGGCAGTCGCTGCCCTACTGGCATGCAGAGAGGGTGGCAGAACTGCCTCTCCTACAGGAGGAGCAAGCTGGGTAGGAGAGGCAGTTCTGCCGCCCTCTCTGCATGCAACTAGGGCAGCGACTGCCCTCCTTGCTCCCCTCCCCCCAAGTTATTGCCCTGACCCGACATCATATCCCCAGAGTGAGAAAGAGATCCTGTGCCCCTCCAGATGCTTCAACCAAATCATAGGACCAAACGTGCTTTCTGAAAGATCTCCCAAAGCGGCAGATTAGCAGTGGCCGTTTGATGTTTCTGGATACTTGTGAGATAGCCATACAAGACAATTTCTATGAAATGGACACAGGAGACTTATAGGGCCACTGGGGACAAGATACAGTTTTAGTGGGACCTAATCTGCCCGACTGCCGGTTGACTATTCAGTATACGTGATCCCACTGACCTCCTGCCAATCATAGGTAGAAGTACTGAAGCTAAATGTTTGTGGTTATCCCAACCTCAGTTTTGAATGCATATTCCCACTGACATTCATGCAATTAAGGATGTGTATGTTGGGTAAGTCCCACTGAATTGTATCTTAGAATGTTTCATATGGGTTGGGGGGGTATATCACTATATTGTACTACATAGAGGCATTCTAAACTGGATGTCATCAGTTGTTGGCTCATTTCTGAGTAAAGTTATACAGAGATGGGCATTCGTACAGCTCATTTCAGTCTGTTTATGAGCAGCCTCTAAAGCGCTCTGGCCCCATAGAGAACAGTGCCATAGAGAATGCTTTCGCCCCATAGAGAACAGCGAGCCTGCGCCTGCTAAAAAGCAGGCACAGCAACGCTGTTCTTGGCGCCGGCATAATGGGGAAAAAGGGGATGGGAAGCTGTCTACCGGTGGCTCGTCCCCCCCAGCCTGCCCCAGGAATGTCTGTGACACGGGGAGACTGCGCTGGCGGAGGAACGCCGTGCAGCTCCGCGGTGCTCAGCTGTCGATGGAACTGCCCTCGCCGCCAGTGTAAGTGTGTCTTGTGCCATGATTAGACACATTTACATTGGCTGCGAGGTCACGCTGCCTCCTAAGAGGAATCGGCCCCCAACCGCAGGAATGCACAGTTAATGTGTCGTTTTATATACTGCTACGTTATCCTGATTGTAATATTTTAAATAATGTTGATCATGTTATTTTTTTCACTCACACACAATTTTAACAAAAAGCCTGATATATCCCATGGAAAAGTTGAACAATACATAGCCCTACACATGGATAGTGACATGGCTATCCCTTGCAAGGTTTCCAAATGACCCTGTGGTTCCCCACTTTGCTACAACAAAGCAAAATAATTAATTTAGTCTAAATCCAAACATATTTATAACTCCATAATTGAACTCATAGTCATATGTGGTTTTCCCCCAGTCTTATCAAGAGCTGCTTTGCAAAACTATAGCTACAGCTGCCAAAGAGATGATTCTTATGAACAGGGAAGCAAAGCAGTGTTTATTATTGATCAGTAGACTGAGACATTAATGGAAATAGCTATATTGGAAAAGATCCCCTTTACATGCTATGGCAAATTGTATTTATTTGATCAGGTAGGGCAACCTTTTATCGAACGGCATAGGGGCTTTGCTGTTAAAATGGCTTATGTTCATTTTTTGTAATGTTACAAGTGGTTCTCAGTGTGGAAGGCTTGCCATGTTATTTTCTCCTGTCTGCTGTCTTTTCCTGCCCAATCCTGGATCAAACTTTGGTTCTTTCTATTAATAGTGTTAAATGGATAACTATAGTTTTTTTCACTGTGTATGCCGCATGGCCTCCTAAGTGAATTATAGGGCTATCTATGCAGAGTTACTCCAGTGTAAGCTAATTAAAATCAATGGCCTTAGACTGGAGTAACTGTGCATAGGGCTGCACTGTTAGAGAAGCAATTTGTTACTACTAAATCTGGGAAATATTTCTAATCTACTTTTCCCTAGAGATCAGCCTGTAGAATAGATCTAAAAGTAAGATTCATTTACCTTTAGACCATACTTTCAGAGCCCTGGTGGGGCAGCTTGCTCATAATCTTATTGCAATGTCACTATATATTTTCATATTGATTATTTTTTACTGGTACTAGTTTTTTTCCCCCATTGACTTCAATAAAATCAGTTATTTAAAAAAAAAACTAATGAAAAGATGTGATAAAGAGAGTACATTCTAGCTAGGAGGGTTTGCCAGGTCAAAATGCATTATTACAATTCTAGTTACACACTAGAAAGAAAAACATCACATGAACATGGTTGTTGTCTGCATCTGGCCGATGGGTATTTGACTGAAAGGCTTTGGAACCAGTCAACTATTTTGCGATTAGAAGGTGTTGCTTAAGGTTTGGCACATCAATTTGTGTAATGTATTGTGCAGTTTGATTTAACAAAGATTGTTCCTTTGGAATTCTGGTTCCAAGGTCTCCAGGGTTCATGTTATATGAACTCATATACCTGGCTCAAGGATGCTCAGTCTTTCTGTAACATCCGGACAGGTACACCTTTAGCAGCCAGAAGTACTATTGCACCTTTCACTGTTGATTAGTTATGTGCAACAAATTTAGCAAGAAAAGTGTGGCTTCCGGTTCCGGTTCCAGCGAGAAAGCCATGCACCTCTTCTACTCAGATAGCAAGAAAGGTGATGCCGCTCATGTCTATGGACTAAGAGAAAGCCAGTGTAGCATTGTGGTTTGGGTGTCTGACTAAAATTTGGGAGACTATAGGGTTCCCAGCTGGGAGACTATAGGGTTCCCCGCCAATCAACCAGGCTGCCTGTTGACCAGATGATGGTCAGCAGGCAGAAGCAGTAAGGGGGAAGCAATCCCTCTGCGTGTGTGTGCTCCGGGGCAATACTACCACTTCCAGGTTTACCCTGGAAGTTCTGGCGTCACGTGGGATGCTCTAGCCATAACCTCCAAAAACTCGTTCCCCTCAGCCCCGCTGGAAAGAAACTCCCACCAAAGGTAAGAGAGGACCTGGCAACCCTATTCTTTTTTGAATCCCTGCTCTGCCATGGAAGCTTGCTGGGTGACCTTGGGCCACTCATACACTCTCAACCTAACCAGCTGTCACAACCCCTGATCCAAGGGTGTCACTTTCTGTATTTATTTGTCTTTCTTACCATAGAACAAGTCTCTCGGGATGGAGGGCTGTGAACCATCTTACCACCCACACCCTGCACTTTCACTTTTACTCACAGGTTTCCTTAATTCTCAACTGGAGATCACAGTAGATGCCAATCAGGACCCCATTTCTCTGGATCCTAAAGAATTTGCCATGGGTTATATGTGTTGATGAAAACACAGCAGTCAAGGGTAACCAACACACTTATGTTTATCACATTGATAAGCAGGACATTTAATGACTTCCTACCCTAGTATATCACTGACAATTGGATATGACACAAGATACCAAAAGTGGGAGGTGCTTTGTGCTTAATGGTTACAAAGTATGTGCTTTAAGAGCCTCAGACTTAGAAACAATAACCAGACAAGCTCTTAGACTACAATGTTTTTATGTAGGAACTGCCTCCAAACCCTGCCTGTCTAAATAATTCTCTAACGTCCCTACTGGACTCCCTGCCCTTTCAGGATAGAAGAAGAAGAAAAAGAGTTGGTTTTTATATGCCAACTTTCTCTACCACTTAAGGGAGAATCAAACTGGCTTACAATCACCTTCCCTTCCCCTCAACAGACACCCTGTGAGGTAGGTGGGACTAAGAGAGCCCTAAGAGAGCTGTGACTAGCCCAAAGTCACCCAGCTGGCTTCATGTGTAGGAGTGGGGAAACCAACCCAGTTCACCAGATTAACATCTACCACTCATGTGGAGGAGTGGGGAATCAAACCTTGTTCTCCAGATTAGAGCCCACCGCTCCAAACCACCGCTCTTATCCACTACACAATTCCTATTATCCCTTCTCCCTCCAGAACCCAGCTCCTCTTTTGTCAGGTGGGGTGGTTGTGGTTGTTAAAGTGCCACAGGTTGTTGTTTTTTCTCACTCCAACTTTCCATTCAGCCTTTCAAATCTGATTGGTCTAAGCTTAGCGGGGAAGAAAAGAGGGGGCAATCTTTTCCTGTCCATCACACCTACCTTACAAGGATGTTGTGGGGATAAAATGGAGAAGAGAATAATGTAAGAAGTTTGGATCCCCATTGGGGAGAAATGTGGGGCATAAATATAGTAAACAAATAAATAAATAGTCAGGGCTGTTAAGAGAGAATTTAAGGAACATAGACCCATGCACACATTGGACGAAAACGCATGGTCGCTTTTGCCTCCTTTATTCCCTGTTTCAGTCAGGATTCAGCCAGGATCAAACACATGCATTTCGCCAAATGGGTATTCGATCCTGGCTAAATCCTGGCTGAAACAGGGAATAAAGGAGGCTAAAGCGACCGTGCATTTTCGCCCTTTGTTTCAGACCACATGTGGGTTATTCCTCAGAAGCAACTGTCTCTCTCTGGTTATTTAAGATACAAAAGGTAACCATAACCAATGGTGGGGTTTTTTTAAAAAAAAATTGCTTGCTGGCTTGTTATCCCACAGATAGTAAAGTTGGCACTAGAGATCTCCAATAGCCACAATTTTAAAAATGGGAAGCTGCCCCAGTAGCAGAATTCACCCCCATTAATTGTGTGGCATTGTGTAAGAGGTGGTGGGTTGGAAATTACACAAGTGGCACTGATCAAATCCTTTTTTTAAAAAATCTCAAAAGGCCTTAAAACTCTTTTTTGTCTCAACTGCACATTCCTGACAAAGTTCTACATGTTGAACTTTCCCTTCCAAATGTCCAAAATAAGAACAAGTTTTGACAAGAAGGAGTTTGACTGAAACAGCAACACACTGGCAAATTGTAGACTCCGCTAGGATTTGGACTTCTACAAGGTACTGATTATGTTGTGCACGCATCAGCCTGTGCTGGTTTTTATAAATTAAATATTAGAAAAACCCTTTTTGGACTTTTGTACATAGAAGAGAGGGAGGACTTTACACACTGGGGATAAATGTTAGAGAGAAAAGAATCGGTTCCATGGAAATCAATCTCTGCTTTATACACTCCCAAATTATTCTCCTGAAGGAGAGGCCTCCAGCAGCTCTGTCAGTCATGATAAAGCTATCACTCTGAGATATATTACAGGTTTTCTTTTCATGTTTTCAATGGAAAACATCCACAGGTGTGTTTGCATTACCAGAAATATATGAAGATTAATTACATGTCTGAGGCCTTACATTTATCGACATATTTTCTAAGATTTCAGCTGGCTTTTGACTCAATGGCTTTTAAAAACATGTTAGCTGGGAAGTTTCGAGGGGGGGGACACAAAGCACTTTCAGTGAGCAAAAAACAGCAAGTATTTGAGTAAGTGGAAATAAATTCTCTTTGTTTTCTGCGCTGGTTGGACAAAACAGTAGTGCGAGAAGAACAAGACAGGAGACAAGCAAAAATCCCATTGTTCTGTAAAGCAATTTATCAATGGAGCCCAAATTATAGGAATTCTCCTCTTCATTTGTTTCGAGTGTGTATGGTCCCATTTAGGACTGGGACTGCCTGGGGAAAGGCGAAAAGGTTTAATACTTGAGCCCTTTGCTTGTTTCACTAATTGAAACCACCATCATCCTGCTGTTATCAGTAGGCATGTTGTGAACTATGGCATGGGAGCCATTACCACATGATCCAATCTTATTTGAACTCCCTCAACTACCTGCAAAATGGGCTCCAGATTGGATTGCCTCAATGTTCCCTGGTAAAGTTAATCTTGAGCATCTCACCATTCTGAATAGCTTTGTACCTGCGTAGTAGCCATTTGGTCATGGGTTCATGAACATACAATGAAGGCACACAGAGCCACCTAAATTGTCAGTCTCAACTTAAACATCTTAGACTAATCTTAGAGCCAGTGAGGTGTAGTGGTTAACAGCGGTGGTTTGGAGCGATGGACTCTGATCTGGAAGACCGGGTTTGATTCCCCACTCCACATGAGCAGCAGAGCCTAATCTGGTGAGCTAGATTTGTTTCCCCACTCCTACACATGAAGCCAGCTGGGTGACCTTCAGCCAGTCACAGCTCTCTCAGCCCCACCTACCTCACAGGGTGTCTATTGTGGGCAGGGGAGGGGAAGATAATTTTACGCAGGTTTGATTCTGCCTTAAGTTCTCCAATTTGAATTGTATCAGCTGTATCTGAAGCTGTCCTTAGTATGTCTGGAGGCAGGTTCACATATGAGGTGTATGAATAGAGATCAATGAGGTGCTTCTGCATGTCCTTGGTGTGATTCTAATAAACATGACTTCTGTATTCAAGAACTTACAGTCTGGCTTTTTCTCTTTCTATGGGCAAAAGTCCTACTGGGCCTTAGTGGATTTGGGCAGAGATCCTTCCAGCTCACTTGCATTAGCCTGGGCTCATTTTGCTCCTTGATGCAACTCCAATGAAAAACCCATATCTCTAGTTGTCACCTTATTTCAGAAGGCAAGTGATGCTGAAGAATCTCTGTGACCAATATACTGATCACACCATGCTCTTAATATTATTATGACCTGGACTGTTGCATAGGTGCCATAGTCAACTGGCTAATGGGGGGGAAACTGTAGCTGGATTCCGATAAGATGGAAGCTCAGAAAGCCTAAGAGCCTGGAGAAGGTTGAGTCGGCAGCCCTGGATGGGGTAGCATTGACGTTCTCAGAAACCTTGAAGACCCCGTGGAGTCCTTTTACAGCCAGCCTTGCTGATGGAAAAGCAGATCGGTGCTGTTTCAAATGGGTGTGCACCAATTGGGGGGTTATTTTTCAAATTTGGGTTTAATATACCCAAACATTTTCAGAAAGTACAAAAAATGCTGAATCCCCATAACAATATGGGTTCTTCATTTGGCTTTTTTTAATATAAAAAAATTGAGTCCATTATATCCCATGGAAAACCTTTGTGGGGTGCTGAAGGGCTATTTTTTAAGGTTGATACACTAAATTTGCAACATTGTTGCTGGTGACTCTCCTTACACAAACCCCCACATTTGGTAAAGATTGGGTCAGGGGGTCCAATTTTATGGGGCCCCATTTTTCTCAATTGGAAACAATGGAGAATGGATGGGGCACCCTCTTTGGGGGGCCATAAAATTGGACTCCCTGGCCCAATCTTTTCCAAACTTGGGAATTCTTCTAAGGAGAGTGACCTGCAGCCAAGCTGCAAATTTGGTGCCTTCAACATAACCCCCCTCCCCGAGCGCTGCAAAGATTTCCCATAGGGTATAGTGGACCTGAGAAAACTGAAAATGTTCAGCTTTTTTTGGATTTGGCTTTTTCAGCTCCATTGAAATAGTGGGCATTATTTTTCATCTGAAAAAAGCTGAAACAGCTTTTTTGGCTTTTTTCGGTTTGGCATATTTGAATGCACATCCCTAGTTTCAAAGAGTGCCTTCCACCAGTTACAGCTAGTGCATAAACTTGATGTAACTCTCCTCTTGGACCCAGATGATCCATGCTAAAATAATGTCATGACTAGATTAGTGCACTGCTCTCTATGTGGGGCTACCCTTAAAAGCAACCTGCTCTGGAGAATATTTGGATAAGGCCTGGAGGAGACTATATTGAATTGGTGATGCTGGCTGAATTCTGCCATGAAAATGAAATGGCTGATGGATATGTTATTGGTACTTGCTTGTATTTTGTGCTGTTTTAATGTAAAGATTTTAATTTGGGGATGTTATTGTTTATGTTAATCTGTAAACCTCTTTGAGCTTGCAGTTTTGTAGAGAAAGGAGGTATAAAATATTATTATAAAGAAATACATTAGAGAGAGAAAAGAAGACAATTATTAGGGAAGAAAGAATTTTTCTAGACACATTAAATAGATATCATATAGATGTAGAATCAAGGTAATGTCACTAATAAAGTAGGCTACTACTTCCTGAAAATCTGCCTACAACTCTTGACAAAGTTTGGTTTTTATCAAGTCAGCTTTTTCACTCAAATCTTACCTAATTTTCCAATTTACTACAGCCCCTGTCCCATGTGGCTTTTGTCCATACAGTTCCCATGATCCCAAGCATAATTGTTGTTGTTTTATGGTCAAAGGGGACCTTCATCCTCTCTTTTTCAGCAGTAGAAGAGCTGCTTGGATCCAACCCTTGACAACTGTTTTTAATAGACATGAAGGTCAAGTCCCTTAACACCCTTTGATTTCTCTCCATGTTCCCTAATCCTCTACAATGGACTGCACCTTTGATACTGAATACTAAATTATTATTTAATAGTAAATAATTAATCTGCAAAAGAATCTTCATCGTTGTTATCTGAAGTACTTCAGAGCCAATACTAGAAGAGCAGTGTTCCACTTGTTTTTACAAAATAAGGTCTGTTTGTGTGAAGCTGAAGACAACTCTTGTTGAATTTTGTAGTAGTTACATTTTTAGACATTTTGTTTCCTAGAAACCTTTGAAGTTTTCAGTAAATATTTCCTTAACATTATTTATCCTTGTGTTCACAGAAGCTGGGAAGGGCTTCTTGTATAAGTATAATATTCTTTATTTATTTTTTAGTCTGGGTGTCCCATAGGGTTGCCAGATCCCTCTTCGCTACCGGCAGGAGGTTATGGGGGTGTAGCCTGAGAAGGGTGGGGTTTGGGGAGGGGAGAGACTTCAATGCCATAGCGTCCAATTGCCAAAGTGACCATTTTCTCCAGGTGAACTGATCTCTATCGGCTGGAAATCAGTTGTAATAGCAGGAGATCTCCTGTTAGTACATGGAGGTTGGCAACCCTAGTGACCCAGGTTAGTTTCCTGTTCCTCTCCAAGACCTTGTGGCAGGGGCTGTTGGTGCCAGCTCAGACTTGCAAAGTTGATTTTAGAATTGTAATATACCGTGATTACAATCTGAGAGAGTAGAAAGGCTGGTGGGATACATTTTAGGGGAGTGTCCACTACCCCTTTGCTGTCCCTTGGAATCATCCCTGCCTTTCAGGTGGCCTGATCCCAAGCCTTCTAAGATACTATGGGTAAAAGGCAACACCTTGAATCACGTCTGGATTGGCAGAGGAGATTTTATGTTCTAATTAGTAATCTAGCTGTGGTATTCTGAACCACCCAAGACTTCAGAGCTTCCTTGGAATCCCCATATACTACAAACATAAAACCTGAAGGTTTCAAGAGCAAGGTTTCAAATGCAAGGTTCAAGAGCAAGGTTTCAACTGCAACCAGACTTTCCCTAACTAAGAAGGACTGTCGCTGGTACACCAAGTTTAGTTGGCAAAACATGTTTCATGCCACAGATTCTACCTGAGGCACAGGAGATCCAGGGTGGTGCAATGGCTAAGTGGTCTGCCGTTGCCTTCCTCTGCATAGTGACCCTAGAATTCCTTGGTGGTCTCCCATTTGACCCTGGTTAGCTTCGGAGATCTGACGAGATCAGACTAGCCTGGGCCATCCAGGTCAGGGTGTATGTTATGAATAGTATAAACAAATACAGATCAAGAGTGTACATTTTCCAGCTCAATGTCTCTTGAGATCAATGGTCTGAGATGTAAATGCTGAATTGTGAAACATGTCACGCTGAAGGTAGTTGTCCATTGTCTTATCAGGTGTAAGGGCCACCCTCACACTATGTTCATCAAGCTCAGACAATCAAAAGCCTTGTTACTGCCCGGCAATTGTTACTGCCCTGCAATTGTAGATAGTGATGTAACACATTCTGTGCTGCACAGGAAAATGGCTCTGAGTGCACCCAGCACCAAGTAGCTCAATAGACCTCTGATTTCCAAAATGTCTGGTTCAAGCCCCAGAATCCCACAGTAGTAGTTAACCTAAGAGGTTTTGAGAAGTGCTGAATGAGATCTACAGAATGAATGGCAGAGAAGCAGGCAAAGCCAAAGTTAGAGGACTGAGCTGTTGATTGGTTAACAAAATTCATTGTCATTTGACTGGTCAGATACATTTAAAACATTAATTTATCAGAGATGTAACAAAGAAGAAGTCATATGCTTATTACAAAAACAAGTTAGTTAACTGCTCTTATTAAACAATGAAATGAAGTTGTAAGAAAATTGCAACCAATTATTATGCAAACAGTGTTGTTCAAATGTGAATGATATTCAAAAGACTACAATTTTTCTTGGCTTTTATCCCAGAATTTAGGCATAGTCCAATAGTTATTAAACTTTAAAAATATATACAAAATCGATTTTTAAAATGACTTCATGATCACAGTGATGGACAACGAGTTCAGGATATATTGCTTAGCAGCCTCTACTGGAGGGATCCTGGAGGTTTTTTGCCTTCTTCTGGGCATAGGGCAGGGCTCACTGGGGGAGTGGGGGTAGTTGTTAATTTCCTATGTTGTGTAGGGGGTTGGACTAGATGATCCTTGAGGTCCATTCCAGCTCTATATTTCTATGTTTCTACTTGTGGACCCTGCCTTCCTCAAGGCAGGAGAGCAGAACTGACATTTCTACTTTTGCTATCTGGAGGCACCACCATGATGAAATTGAATAGTCAGGAAGTTACCTATATAAGGGCTTAATGGAATATTTGATAAAAATTGTTCATGATCAAATAGTAAGCACTCAATGGTTCAGCAGCTCTTAGCTGATGTCTCTGGAAGTGGAGAGGTATGGGTGCTTGAATCCATGTGTGTATGAGAGAGAGTGGGGGAGGGAGAGAGATAAACTATCTGGGGGTCAAATCAAGGACTCAAAGTAGACTTTTTGAGCAAGGACATTTGAGAGACAAGCAGTGAAAGTGCTTATTTTTATAACTTAAGCAGGTTATAAAATGCCAGCCAATTGCACATAAGAACCCAAGAAAAGCCATGTTGAATCAGACCCAAGGCCCATCTAGTCCAGCATTCTGTTCACATAGTGGCCAACCAGATGCCTCTAAGAAGCCCTTAGACAGGAAGACTGCAACAGCATCATCCTGCCTGTGTCCCCAGTAACTGATTTAAACAGGCATACGACCTCTGGTACTGGAGAAGATATCCGCCATGATTACCAGCCATTGATAGCCCACTCCTCCATGAATTTGTCCACTCCCCTTTTAAAGCCTTCTAAGTTGGCAGCCATGATCACATCCTGTGGCAGTGAGTTCCACAAATTAACTATGCGCTGTGTGAAGAAATACTTCCTTTTGTCTATCCTGAATCTCCCACCCTTCAGCTTCAGTGGATGACCCCAAGTTCTAGCATTATGGGAGAGGGAGGAAAGCTTCCCCCTGCCCACTCTCTCTACACCATGCATAATTTTATGAACTTATAATTTCAGCCTCTTAAGTAAACCATACAAATATGTTATCTTATTCAGTTGGTCGCCCACTAAGCAGGACTCAACTACTTTACTCACATAAAAATGAGTCTTTTTATTGAATTGCTTCAATGTAATTTAATGTATATATGTGTATATGCAAGTATTACAAACTTAAAATTCAGTAATAATGTATACTATAAAGCAAGCAAGTGCTGCATACTATTCAGTTTTAAAATTGAATACTTATAATATAACAGTTAAAAGTCTGATTTAGTTCAAAACTTCTGATTCACAATCTCTAGAATAATATATTTAAATCTATACATACCCAATAACCAATGTTCTGAGACCCTCTGAGAGTGGTCTGAGATTCTAGCCCTTCTGTGCCTTTATTTATACTGTTTAAGTCACCTTCAATGGGCCTGAACCTTGATCGAGCAGGATACAGTTCTACTGCACATGCTCTGTGGCTTCCCTTTAGACTACCATATAAGGACTTCCCCTTCCACCAGGCTATTTTGCTAAACTTTAAACAGTCAGTTTTGATTCATGTTATCTCTCTATATTTCTAATTTTACCATCATTCTCATCTCCTGGATAATATGAATAAAATGAATCTATTTAGAAGTTTCTACCATCATTTTATCATATTAAAACCTAATATAATGGTACAGTACATTAGTCAGCAAAATACAAGGTTGTAAGACAAACGTTTGTGAAGGTGATGTCCTTTTAGTACAGGAATACAAGTGGAATTCCTGCATGGCACTTCAAGGATAGAATGCTAACAGTATTCTAGGTCCTTCAAGGATAAAGGACAAGCATTGAGCTCGGTGACATTTAAGTCTTTCGATGATAAGGTGCAAGCATTGTTCTGGCTTGTCACATTTGTCCTTGGCCAAGAATGCTCAGGCTTGTATCTTTTTAAAATGGGCTTTTATGAGCTGTTAGGGTTTTACATTGAACAATTCTGTACATGTACAACATTAATACAGCAGTTTATATGCCCTAATATGTCAAAGCCTGTAACAATATATGAGAACAAATTGATATGTATACACCCTGGGAACCTTGACCTGATATTTTCTATCTGCTACCCAAGATACACACCACAGGAAACATGGGACATCACATTGTCTCAGATATTGGTACTATTGCAACTTTCACTGTGGGGGTGACAGGTTATATGTACTCCTTCCTCAGACTCCTGGAGAATTATTCAACTTTAAGGTGGACAATGAGGAAATTTAAATTGTTCAAGACTTTCTAATGCTTGGCTCCATCATCAACCAAAAGGGAGACTGCAACCAAGAAATCAGAAGGAGATTGAGACTGGGAAGGGTAGCCATTGAGGAACTGGAAAAGATTCTTAAGTGTAAGGATGTGTCACAGGCAACCAAGATCAAGTTAATTCATGCCATAGTATTCCCTATGACTATGTATGGATGTGAAAGTTGGACAATGAAGAAAGCTGATAGGAACAAAGTAGATGCCTTTGAAGTGGGGTGTTGGAGGAGACTGTTACAGATACCATGGACCACCAAAAAGTCAAGTGGGTTGTAGATCAAATCAAGCCTGAACTCTCAATAGAAACTAAAATGACTAAGCTGAGGCTATCACACTTTATGAGAAGACAAGAACCACTGGAGAAGACAAGAGCCACATTATGAGAAGACAAGAGCCACTGGAAAAGACAATCATGCCAGGAAAAGTTGAAGGCAGCAGGAAAAGAGGAAGACCCAACATGAGATGGATTGACTCTATAAAGGAAGCCACGGCCCTCAATTTGCAAGACCTGAGCAAGGCAGTTAAAGATAGGACATTATGGAGGACATTGATTCATAGGGTCACCATGAATTGGAAGCAACTTGACGGCACTTAACACACACATTGAGTAATTCCTAGAGCATCATGATGTCACCTCTGGGTAATCAACTGGTAGCAACATTGTGATGTTGGGTAACATTGCTTCAAAGGTCCACACCCCTCAAATACTCCAGCTGGTTGCCAGCACTCAGCTAGCAACCCTAAAGGCTAACTACTTAATTATATAGTTAAAATAATGAGCAAAAATTAGTCCAGTTAGGAACCAAAGCATAGCCAAGGAAAATGCTAAAGAACAAATAAAAAGGAAGCATCTGCTTGTTGTAGGCCTTAGTTCCTAGACTCGTTTCTCTTTTGAGATATCTTTTAAGAAAAGTTTTCATTTTTAAGCAAATTAAATATGGAAACAACATACACTGCCTGCAGCACCCAGTCTTTCTGATTCCAAAGACTGCTTCCAATATCATATCTGTCACAAAATGTTTGAAACAGAAAACAAAATGTGCTTGTCTAGTCATTATTGTTGAAAATTGTGCAAGGCAAGCTGATAGCACCTAATCCACAATCCCAAAGGCAGTTATTTCAGCTATCCTCGCTTAATTTTAAATCTCTCGCTTACCAATTCAAAGAGTAAACAAGACTAGACATTGAATTTTTATGTAGCTGTAGCCCCAAGTACAACTCCTTTCTTTGTTTTGACTTGGGCTACTGGGCACAACGTGTTTGCTCAAAGAGTATTCGTTTTTAAATTAAAAGGGTTCCTCTACCGCAAGTGAATTATAGGTTGCAGCCTTAATTACTCACGCTTCAAGCCTGACAAATATATTACACCAATTTATGAATTTTACCATTTACCTGCTAACTCTGATTATAAATTGATTTCAAAGAAATAATCATTTCTAACTAGTCAGAAGATTAGGTATGGCACTTGTCTACTCATTTTTATCCTGTTCTTCCTCCAAGGAACTCAGAGTGGCATACATGGTTCTCACCTCCTTCTGTCATCATAACAACCCTGTGAGGTAGTTAGGCTGAGAGAGAGAATGATTGGCCCAAAGCCACTCAGCGATCTTCATGGCTTAAGGTCCAAACTAGATGTGACAATGTTCCCAGGTCCGATATGGGGACTCACTGCCATTTTGGAGCTCCCTACGTAGGTTCTCCCCCTTCGCCATCCCAGCTAGCCAGCCTCCATTGGTGTTCATCTTACGCAACTGTTGGGTACCATCTTGGGCAGCAGGAACACAGGCTTCCTCTAGTGCTGCTCTCCACTCACTGGCTGGAGCTATCCTTGCACTATGGAAGCAGCTTCTGGCCATGATTCTTCGCTGCTCCCAGCAGGAGCCATGCAAGATGAACACTGGGCCAGTTTGGAGGGGCAGGAGAACCACAGCTCGGAGGAGCAACCCCAGGAAAGGTGGAGGCAGTGAGGTGATGAAGCAGGTTAAAGTTGGCTGTCTGGCACAGGGGAGAACCTGGGCTGGGGAGCTCCAAAATGGCACTGAGTCCCCATGGCCGACTTGAGGACACCACCACATCTAGCTTTGCCCTGACGGAGGATTTGAACCTAGATCCTAGTCTAACACTTTAATTTCTACACCATACTGGTTCTCTCTCATGGGGCTAGGGATGGGAGGGGCAGTTCTATCATCGCCACCTCCATTTTAAATGTGTCTGGCAGTAGGCAGCAAAAAGGGAGGGAAAGTCTCCTCTGTTATTGTCTTCTTTCGACATGGTTCTGGCAATGGGAATAGTAGAAGGCAAATGTAAGCTCTAGGACAGAAAAAAAAAGCATTGAATCTTATGAGCTTTATGCTTAGGCGAGAAGGAAAAGGGTGACTTCACCTGATCCACTCTTTAATGCCTCCCTGACACCCAAACACACGCTGTGGTACATTTTATTTAAAAAGTCCCTCAACAGAAGAAGTCACAGAGGATCGTTGAGCGAAAGGTAAGGTGAGGAAATATTTGCCTTCCTGAACAGAAAGAATGTGTTAAAATACGGCAGTTTGCATAATACCTAATGAGACGCAGTGCAGCAACATACTACCACGTGCCCACATGGAGCCCATTATGTGCTGGTTCTAACAAGATCTTTAGATAAGCAGTGGAGATTAGCTTCGGTCAAAACATCCTGCAAATCCTGAATGTGGAAATTATAAGCGCAGAAATATTACGTGTCAGAAGCCCAAATTAAAGTTATTTGGATATGCCTTACCACTGATATTTTTCACCGATGGTAGCAGATGTAAAATCCACCATGTTAAGCATTCAAGAATCTGGATCTGGGAAATTTCAGGGTCACCTCAAACAATTTAGATTGTTGGAGTTGAGTTGTATTTCTGTCCTTCCTCGGGTATTCAAAACCGCTAAAGAAAACACTATGCCACATTAGAGTCTCGTTTACTTAATATTTAGTTTATCCCTCCCACACTACAAAATGTAGTGTATTTTGTTTTTTATAAGGACCCATCAAGCTTAAAAAAGAGAAGCCTTCTGTTTGAAGTTTGCCTACTGTTGTTACAATTAAAAACTGAACATATGGTATAATTGTAATCATTAGAGAAAAAGAAAAGGCTTCCATTTATTTACCTTGTATGTATGAAAGACCTTTTAAAGATATATTTCACTGTTTATCTTGTGCAGTTAGTTTCTTCTGCTTGCATTGGCCTTTTAAAAAGAAAGAGGGGAATGGTAACTCATTTCTAAGAATATGTAGAAGAAAACAATGAAAAAAACAAATATTTTGTCAGGTGAGAAGAGTATGGCAGTTGCAATTTTATTTTAAAACTCCATTTATTTGGTATCAGCTACAGGTTTGTTGATATTTGGTATCAGCTACAGGTTTGTTGGAGCCCCGTGGCGCAGCGTGGTAAGCTGCAGCACTGCAGTCCAAGCTCTGCTCACGACCTGAGTTTGATCCCGACAGAAGTCAGTTTCAGGTAGCCGGCTCAAGGTCGACTCAGCCTTCCATCCTTCCGAGGCCGGTAAAATGAGTACCCAGCTTGCTGGGGGTAAAGGGAAGATGACTGGGGAAGGCACTGGCAAACCACCCCGTAAACAAAGTCTGCCTAGTAAACGTCGAGATGTGACATCACCCCATGAGTCAGGAACGACCTTGCACAGGGGACCTTTACCTTTATCTACAGGTTTGTTGCAGAGCTGAGAGTACCAGCAGCTACAGAAAAACAGGCAAGTGTACAGAGACTCTTACGTGTGTAAAAACCATCAAGTCACAACTGACTTATAGGCCTTTTATGCATGGCTGTTTCCCTCGCTGTCACCCCTCCAATGACTTCAGGTCTTTGTTTGGATTATACAAGCCGTTTCTGACCATCAGAGATCGCCTCGCTCTCCCCCTGCGTTTCTCCACGTTTTGCCCACATTTTCAAATTTGAGATAAAACAGGTCTCTGAAAACGTGTGCAAAATGCAGGGAAAGACAGGGGAGAGCGAGGGGACCTCTGATGGTCAGAAATGGCATGCATGATCAAAACAAAGACCCAAAGTTATTAGAGGGGTGACCGCGAGGGAAACAGCCATACATAAAAGGCCATAGTGACCTCAGCAAGGGACTTTCAAGGCAAGTGAGAAGCAGAGCTGATTTGCCATTGCCTTCCTCTGCAGAGTGTTCCTTGGTGGTCTCTAATCCAACTACTGACCCTGCTTAACTTCCAAGATCTGATGAGACAGGGCTATACCATACCACCTTCCCTCCTCTAGACAAAGTCTCAACAAAGCTTTAAAATGCCATTGGGTAAAAATCAGTATTTTTAATTAAGAAGGGGTCTCCCCCATAAACAGGACTGTACTGCTATATATGATTTTTAAAAAAATAGATCCAATTTTAAATGCATCTTAAGTTCCAGAAAAGAGGGATCAGGAGATCACAGGATTCCTGATAGGTCCTGCTTCTGCAGTTGCATGAAAGTAGAGAAGATACGGAATAGATCATAATGTGGTGGGTTTTAGAACTTCCTAAATCCTTTGTGATGAATTAATGTTTAAAAGCTTGGGCCAAACAGTTTTTGAACAGGGACAATTAGATCAGGAAAATACTACAGCACTTCCCTGAGTGGATACTGGCTCCAATCCTAAAAACATTTTCTTGGGAGTTAACCCCATAGAGTAAAAGGGGAGTTTCTTCATAGTAGACCTGTTTAGGATCATGCCCTGTGCATGATTCGATGTTTTAATTTTTTTTTAAAAAAATGAAAGAATCTTGTTATGAATTTTCTGTATCCTATATTCTTTCACTGTGAGCATGGGACTCTCTAGCCAATGGGGAGAACATGGGCTGTTTTTGCTGGCAGGGCTTTCCCCCTTTCCAGTCCCTAGAAAATGAAGAGCAAAGGTCAATGGTTCACTTAACAAAGACCTTACTGAGGATCCTTTAATGCAAAGCCTGCCAGATATATGTGTTTTCCTTAGCATTCACTCTTATTAACCTGTCTTTCCATAGAGTACACAGCCTTTAATGACTAGTAGCGGCCATGTTGAAGGACAAGTAACAGAAAGACTCCATCTTCTCAAACACTTGTCTGTGTGTTTTGTTCTGATCCTGTTTTATAGATGTACGATCAACAGCTGTGCAGTCAACGGTGACAGCAGATGTGTGAAGCATCACCTCTGTATCAATAAAATATCCAAAGACGGAACAAGGATAGTTGCCCGTGCATGGCATAACCTCTACGTATATGGCTAGCTGCATTTGTTTCAGCCCTATAGCTGTTTGCTTGTGATGAGCAGGTTCTAGAAAGGCTTCACCTTCAGTATTTCTCCACATACTTTTGGCAGATGTGCATGATTTATCCATAAATTAATGGGGCTGCCAACCTCCAGGTACTAGCTGGAGATCTCCTGCTATTACAACTGATCTCCAGCCAATAGAGATCAGTTCACCTGGAGAAGATGGCTACTTTTGGCAACTGGGACTCTATGGCATTGAAGTCCCTCCCCTCCCCAACCCCTGCCCTCCTCAGGCTCCGCCCCCAAAACCTCCTGCTAGTTGCGAAGAGGGACCTAGCAACTCTAACAAGGCTTGTGATAGAGAGATCCTACAACCCAATTGTTACCTTTCCTGGACTACAGGTGTAAATGCTAACCAGAATCTCAATGGTAACCTGAATATACATCTAGTATTTAAAGCAATATAAGGATCAGTTGCCCATATATTTTACTAATAATACAAAATTGATTGTATGATGTAGTTGCAGAGGTCACAGTTTAGAGTAGCTCATGGCAGATGAAAATAACTTTTTTCTTGCAAAAAACAGCAGAAGCTCTTCATCTTTGATGTAGAGAGGCAGGAAAGAGAAGCAAATATTTTAATCAACTTGCCTGTATGGGGTGGGTATATGTGGAGAGGGACCGGAAAACAGGGGAGGGATAACAGATGCAAGAGTAGACTGATTTTGACTTTGCTGAAACATCTTTCTGGTAATGAAACGAAATGTCTGGCTCAGATGTTCAGCAGAACCGGTAGCAAAGATTCTACTTTGATACAGACCAGCAAGTGAAATGACATGCAAGAATATTTAGGAAACCTGACATGACAGCCTGTTGCCCGGTCTCTCGGTGTACTCTGCAGATGTACAACTTCACTGGGGAAGAGAATGCATCCATCACACATTTCAGCCAGAAGGCAGAAGAGGAACGTTTCAGGAAAAATTTTCAGAGCCATGAGAAATAATAAATGCCAGGATCCATGCCAAGAAAATCAAGTTCATGCACAAAGCAACAGCCCAAAGAATACGATCATCTGGTTGATGGATTTGCTCCACTGAGGATAGGACCTGTGTGTCTTTATCCACTTCTTTATTGCCAAGGACTACCTAGAAATATGTTGTGTGGATAAAGATACAATGAAAAATGCATAGCGACTTTGAATATGTAATTGATATTACAGCATGATTTTCATGGACATGCTGGATGCCAAGTCACAGCTGGCATGCCTGGCGCAAAGCATTACTGATATTTGGGCCGTAAATTCCTTCCCAAGAATCCCAGCTTTCACTGTAAAATTTGTAGCTCTCATGTTGTGAGTATAAAGTTAAAATAAACCTACAGCCACTGTAAAACAGCCTTGGAAGATTCCACCCCAGGCCTTACATCTCTCAACAGAGAAAGTGGTTAGTACTTGAAACTGCCTTAAAATGGCTCAGACCACTTGTGGGTCAAGGTCGATACTGTCTTCTCTGACTGGCAGTAGCTCTCTGGGGTTTAAGACAGATGTATTTCACCTGTTCCTTTTAACTGAAGAGGCCTCTGGTAGATAAATACACCTCACCAAGAGGTGGTGTCTTTTATGCGGCTTTCATTGATTCATTGTCAGCATTCAATCTTATCCCATGAGCTAGACTATGAAGTAAATTTGAGGAGTCGAATACAGACAGATGGCTGCTAATTCTTATCCGGCACCAATATGAAAACACTCGGCTACAGATTAAGTGTAACCTTACTGGACATCTGTGAGCCTCTGTTTCTACTTATAATGGTGTCAAACAGGGCTGTATTCTGGAACCTACTCTATTCAATTTTTATATTGTTAAAAGTTTATCTGACCCCAGCTTTCATTCCTCCAAATTGCCATCTAGGCCACCTTCAACTAGGGTTGCTAAGTGCCAGGTGATGGCCAGCAAACCCCAGCCAATCCACCTGGCTGCCCACTGACCAGCTAAGGGTTGGCGGATAACGCGTGCACTCACACCTGTCAATGGCGCCACGTCACTTCCGGTTGTAATCTGGGGTATAGGCCCCTTACGATGCGGCATTTCCAGGTGTAAACCGGAAGTGACGCAATTGCGTTGGCGTGCCCATGTGCCCGCGTGATCTCCCACACACACACACACACACACACACCAGAAAAACCTCCCTCCGGAGGAGAAGAGGGACCTGGTAAGCCTACCTTCAACCTTATTTCATACAGATGACACAGTACTGCTCTCCCATACCAATACAGGTTTAAGGCATATGCTGAGGGCTCTTCCAGTATACTGTGACAATGGTGTCTTGACTATTAACTATAACAAGTCCAAAGTCATTGTGTTTACTAGAAGAAGATCTAAGCATAGATGGATGATTAATGGGAATATTGTTGAGCAGGTAACATGTTTCAAATACTTAGGTGTAGTTTTTCATTCATCTTGGCCTTGGCAATGTGTCCCTTTAGCTATCTGTGTCATTGTAGACAAGGTTATTACACAGTTGCTATATAGCTCCCAGTTAAGTACGTATGCCAACTTTAGACCTTTTCAAATCATCCAGGCTAAATTCCTGAAAGCCATACAGGCAGTCCCCACTACTGTGTTTCTAACACAGTTTTGTGTCTAGAAGCGGGTTCTCTGGAATTTCTCTAGAAGCTCGTGAATGGATACACAGGGTCATTTACTGACTGAAGCTCATTTTCTCTCCTGGGGGTCTTGCACCTTTAACAGTAACAGACACCTTTAAGTCAAAATGGAAAAGGTCCCTTTCAGAGAAACTACAATCCATTTGATATTCTCCTAGTAGCTTAATAGCCTTGGGTTAATCCAAAGCTAAATCTGAAATTAAGCAAAGAATCTGGGACATCAAACTTCCACACTATTTAAGTTCTGCTGCAAAATACCATCACTTCAGGAACAAGAGAAGGGTGTTGTCTAACTATTTAGCTACTTTATGGATTCCCAAACATAAGATAGCACTCTGGCCTATCTCAATATTCTTCCATTAATATTAATTCATATATTAATATTATTTCTATATATCAATATCTCTATATATGTATAGATATATAGATATTAATGGAAGATTGTGCAATTGTACATATGTTCTTGTAGCCAATCCATTCATGTATGTTTTATTCTGCTGGTCTATGACTGTAATAAATTATTGATTGATTAACTGGAGATGCTGGGCATTGAACCTGGTACCTCATGCATGCAAAGCAGAAGTTCTGCCACTGAGCCATGGCTCCTTTATTCAAGTAAGGTGCATGTATGCTAGTTTCTCTTGCACAAACAGAGGAAGTCATTTGGCCAGTTCCATAACCAGCCATTGTTTATTCCTTCAGCCCAATTATATACCTACAGCACAGTGAAACTGGCCATCAGGATTATGTCAAAGCAGAACCAGAACTGTTTCCTACAACAATGTAGTCAGGCATCCAAATGACCAACAATCCTGGGTACCAAGACTACCTTTGAGGATAAAGAAATGTGCTCATTGTGCCTACACAGAGTTAAAAACTTGACAGTGTCAATGGCGGAAATTACCGACCCACCTTCAATATATGTGTGGCCTCCATGGAGCTGAAGATGTGTAATGCATGCCCTCTGTCTGTTCAACCGGTGAACTCAGTCCTGACCCAAAGGCACTAGCCTGTAATTAGCAAGCTTCTAATTGATTTTTAATTTAAAGCAATTACAAAAGGGGCATTACCATGCATCATTTCTACTTATAGTACTGCAACACAAGTACAATTAGAGAAACAGGAGGTGGGTGATTTTTGTTAGATGTGATTTTTGAGATGCATAATGAATGCTAGAAAATTCTTGAAAGTCAACAACAGATGAAAAGAGGAGCTATTGTGACGGCCCCTGCATTTCCTTAAAAATGACACCTTGATCCTTTCTAAAAAGGTACTAAATGGCTAACAGGGATACATGTTCACTTTGATAAGGTTTACACCTGAAGAGATCTGGAATACTCGTTTTAAAAAAAGCTTTCTGAAAATATAGGGCCATAACAAGGAATACAGGAATGAATAGATATGCTTCCTCTGTTTTCAGTTCACTCTCGGAAAATATCAGCTAGTGATGTACGTCATTGTAGCAGCCCCAAGAATAGTGGGCAGTATCAGAGAATGATTTGTAAGGGGCCAGGAATCTCAAATCAAAGATCTGGGCAACATGATACAGGCAGCATGGACTGATAGGGTCTTGTTGCTTGTGGCACCAAAATCCTGGAACTCTCTGCATAGATGGATTCATCTCTCCCCTTCTGTAGCCGACTCGCCACCTTCTGCCAGTGGGTGAAGACTTCTTTTTATTTATCTGGCATTCCCTGCCCTAAGTTTTATTTGTTAGGTTTATGTTTTTGTATGTATATTGTAGGTTCGGCTTTAATTGTTTTAATTATGTGTTTTTGTTGGTTTTAATGGTTTTTAAGATGCAATTTTATTATGTATGTTATTGATCTGTTAGTCACTTTGGTGGCCCAGATGAGGGCAGAAAGATGGGGTATAAATTTTGTTAATAAATAAAATACAAGCAGAAGGAACTGCTATCCTGATCTCAGTTGTGTAGCCATGCCCCCACAATAGATGGCTAGAGACGATTCTTCAGCTTCCAGCCCTAGTAGGATCACATAACACAAGGAATAAGATTCTATACAGCCCTATAAAGCTACTGACTCTGGACTGGCTTCTCAGTGTAGGAAACTCATAATTAAGTTGCTCCTATTTATTTATTTATACTTATATCCCACGATCTCAGCCACTTAATGCTCTCAAAAAGGACCTTGTACCTTCTCTGCTTGTATTCCTGCTTGAACCTCAACTAGTTTGCCTGCCTTTTTATGCCACTGCTCCAGATAGCCCAGGCTAGCCTCATTTTGGTAGATCTCAGAAGTTGGTTGTGACTTGACGGTACTTTACACACATTGTGGATGCAACAGGGTGTCTGTTGTGGGGAGGGGAAGGAAGGTGATTGTAAGACGGTTTGATTCTTCCTTAAGTGGTAGAGAAAGTTAGCATATACAAACCAATTCTTCTTCTTCTTCTTCTTCTTCCCAAGATTCACTAACACACATTCCCACACTCCACCCAGCAGCCTCTCAACCAACACAGTTGTCTACATTTGTCCCCCGACCCCAGGAATAAACTTTTCCTGCATTCAGAAAGAACAGCTGGGGAGGGGGGAAGGGAATGTGGGAAAGATTCATGACCATTGGTGCCTTCTGCTGAGTTGTAAACATGATGTATCCATAGTACTATCTTGTTTGACATTCACACATATTTATTCAACATTATTATGTCAAGTTACATCTTGACAGAGATACATGAAGCCCAAAGGGAACTGTGGAAATTAACTTAAAAAACAACAACAACAACACTGAAGTCCCTCAAATGAGCAGGACAAGTACAAGTTAGATCCAGGGTCAGGCTGGGGAGATTGGAATTCAAAACCTTCCTGTGCCATGAAGTTTGCTGTTGATCTTAGGCCATTCATACTTTTTTTTACCTAAGCCTATCACAAAGTATTGCTATGAGGGCAAAATGATAGAAGCTAGACTAGTGTTGCCAGGTTCCTTTTCACCACTAGTGGGAGGTTTTAGGGGCAGAGCCTGAGGAGGGTGGGGTTTGGGGAGGGACTTCAGTGCCATAGAGTCCAATAGCCAAAACGGCCATTTTCTCCAGGTCAACTGATCGGCTGGAGATCAGTTGTAATAGCAGGCACTCTCCAGCCACTACCTAGAAGTTCACAACCCTAAGCTAGACCCAGATATGCTTCTTTATGCTTTTTGGAAGATGGAAAAATATACACCAGGAACTAGGGTCTTTTAAAAAATCAAATGTCTCATTTCATGAGACGAGTGTTTTGTTTTGAAGACTTCTTTATGTATAAAAAGGATAATGCAGCTTCACGTGCGTGTGTTGAAAATTTAGATTTCTTTCTTTGTCCTTTTCTATTTGGTTGGGGGGGTGGAATTGGGGTTTCTCTACCTAATTGACAACTGTTGAAATGAACAGAAATGGTCCAAGAAATTAACACGTCCCTATGCATATTTCATTGGTATCTAAGCAGCATGTGTGGGAGATGTTGATAAGGGATTATGCCCATTGTCTTCAAAGAGTGAGTGCAAAAGAAATTCATCAATCAGAACCAAGACCTTCTGAATTCTAGCAGTCACAGTGACATCTTTACCTGCAAAACATTTGATTTGATGCCTGGTTTTTATAAAGTATTACACGGCTTGGTTAATATTTTAACACGATTGACCCATTTTAATGATGTATTGCTTTAGTTTGGAATAAATCAACTCCTCCCACACGTTATACACATTGGTGCTCAGTTAGGAATTTGGCATTCATTTCTTCATATGAAATTAATAGATTACCATCCTCTCATTTAGAAGATATTAGACACGTTGTTTGAAAGTGGTCCTTCATGCTTGCTTATTGTAACATGCCTGGTTCAGTCTTGGCAGTGGCAGGAAGATAATCTGACTGACAGAGCTGACCTTTGGGCACTCTTCTTAACACTCACCTGGCTCAATAGAAAACCAGCTGGTAAATTCCTATCAGTGAGTGAGCAATCTCCAGCTTCAGATTAACAAAATAACTGACCTTTTCTTTTTTTCAAAAAAAAAATTATCCGTTTCATTTCCACACACACGCACATCCTGGGTTGTGTAATAATTTGCTCTACTTAATTCAAGCCATGTGCTACGCATGATGATTTAGTTGCTTGTATAACATGACAAGGAGCCCCGTGGCGCAGAGTGTTAAGCTGCAGTACTGCAGTCAAAAGCTCTGCTCACGACCTGAGTTCGATCCCAACGGAAGTCGGTTTCAGGTAGCCGGCTCAAGGTTGACTCAGCCTTCCATCCTTCCGAGGTCGGTGAAATGAGGACCCAGCTTGCTGGGGGTAAAGGGAAGATGATTGGGGAAGGTGCTGGCAAACCATCCCGCAAACAAAGTCTGCCTTGGAAACGTCGGGATGTGACGTCACCCCATGGGTCAGGAGTGACCCGGTGCTTGCACAGGGGACCTTTACCTTTTTATAACATGACAGGAGGGGAATGTTCTGAAACTACAGCATGACCTAGGGTTGCCAGGTTCCTCTTTGCCATTGGCGGGAGGTTTTTTGGGCAGAGCCTGAGGAAGGCGGGGTTTGGGGAGATGAGAGACTTCAGTGCCATAGAGTCCAATTGCCAAAGCGGCCATTTTATCCAGGTGAACTGAGCTCTATCGGCTGGAGATCAGTTGTAATAGCAGGAGATCATCCGCTGTTACCTGGAGGTTGGCAACCCTAGCATGACCCCATCCTACAGTTTTGACCACTGTCAACTGTAAGGCATGAATGTAGGAATGAAGGACTGTTGTGTGGCCGCTGGCAGTGTAGCCCAACCGACAACACAGTAGAAAACACATCCCGTTTGGGAGCCTTAAAAAGTTTTTAAATGTCTTGCATTAAAACAACTGTCAGCAGTGAAGTAGTAGCTTTCAAATATAGAAATACACAATGAATCTGAAACCTCTTACAATAAGAGATCAAACCGGCAGGGCATATTTGAGGCCTATATTGCCTAGCAACTGTCTTTTGAATAATGAGAAAAGGCAAGGGTCATGTATCCTAGTATTAGAACACTTCTGACTGTTTCCTTTGGCTTTCTGCAAGACACGTCCATTGTCAGTCTAAATTTGATTTTAGTATGTTTTTACTGAATTATGTATTACATATGTATTATATACCTTACGTATGAAATAGTTATTACAGTTGCAGAATTAAAGTAAAATAATATTTTGTTCCAACAAATAAGTAATTCCAGTCAAAGAAGCAAAATTGGGGGGGGGGAATTGCATATGTTAATATCGATATTAGGCATTTATTTCCAAAAACAATAAATGTGCACCACCAGTTTGGTACATATGTGGTTACAAAAATATTTTAGACATGTAACTTCCATAGCTTAATGCCATAACATTACTCAGTTTAGATATACACAAATTTTGGGATATGTTATTTTGTTACTGGTATTTGGGGTTATGTTAATTCTTTACAATAGCAAAGTTGGCTGCAGTTTATAAATTTTGTGATTAAAAACAGAATTACACTTACATCATGCCATTTAATAAACCAATAACCAATCAAAAGCCAATCAACTTTTGGATGTAAAGACCATTCCTGGGGGTGGGGGGGTCCACAGCGGCCAGGAGCGGCACAGCCACGCCACCTCCTCAGAGGTTCCCTGGCTGCCACAGAGGTAAAAAAAGATATTTAAAAAACAAACAAAAATTGAAAAAAGGAAATGACTGCCCATTGAGAACAGCGAGGCTACAACACCAAAAAAGGTGTAGTAGCAGCTCTGCTGTGTGAGGGGGCATACCCGGGGCAAGAGGGGTTAGGAAGCTGATTAGTGTCAGCTCCACCCCGGTAATGCCTCCCCCATACCTACACAGATATTCTCTTCCGGGATTTAGTTCCCGGAGTGGCTGTGCTGGTGGCGGGGGGTGGCGGAGCTCCACGGCTCCCCGACACCAGCCTGTTTGCCCCCAAACTGGCGTAGGTGCCACTTTATTCCATGAAAAGTCACACTTACACCAGCGCAGGGTCACACCCGCTCCTAAAGAGACCCCTCCCTTCAGGAATGGGCTCAAAGGATAATAAATCATTTTCCAATGACTTAATTTTAAGCCAAGGTATTTTCATTAATGGGCATATCTACCAAATATGCATGATATTAGCAACATGGAGGTGACAACATCAACTCTTTAATTGGTTAGTTTTGACAATATGTTTCATTTTTCTGTTGTCAAATACCAATTGTACAAAATCTTATAATTATTTTCTCTAAGATTGATACAGCTAGAATTACAGTGCAACCTTATGCAGAATTTTTCCAATTCACCCATTGAATCCAATGGACTTAGAATGGAGTAACTCAACAAAGGACTGCCTTTCTAGTGGCAGGTATTTGTGTCTATGCATTTTTCCTGTTCTGTTTCGAAACTACTAATACAATTGTTTATATTTTTACAGTAGACCTGTAGACTACACCTGTGCACTGAGTACAATCTGGACAGGAAATCAGAATTGTGAAGGCGGCCTCTGCTCCTGCCCACATGCATGGATGTACCTTGTACCAGAAAAATCTCTTCTTGAACATTCTGTATGTATGAAGTCTCTAGCAGAAGAGCCAATAGGCATCTATAGACACAAAGAGATAACCTATGGACACAATCTTGCTTCCCCTGGCAACTAAAATTTGTATAGAACTAAAGTAAATGTTGATCAGGATTGGAGGTAGGGTTGCCAACCTCCAGGTACTAGCTGGAGATCTCCTGCTATTACAGCTGATCTCCAGCCAATAGAGAAGAGTTCACTTGGAGAAAATGTCTGCTTTGGCAATTGGACTCTATGGCATTAAAGTCCCTCCCCTCTCCAAACTCTGCCCTCTTCAGGCTCTGCCCCCAAAATCTCCAGGTATTTCCCAGTCGGGAGCTGGCAACCCTAACTGATGGTCACATAAGTTCAGCTTATATCTGACTTACAAATGCAGGTGTAAATTTACCAAGATGGTTTAGTTGAGGAGACAGCTGTTTGCTTCTGTTGCATAATACAGTGAACATCATAAGCAAAACTGCTGGTTACTTAGGGATGTGTTTTAAAAACCAGTTTTTAAAAAACCTTTGGATTTCTACCTTTATACAATTCAGTGATAAAAAAGATGAGTGGTTTGCAATTAAACTTTTTTTTCGGTAGGTAACCTTTTATTCCACGCTGTGTGAGACCAACGGATACTTATTAGAAAAGTAAAAATAACATCTTTTGATTATTTAATTTCTGATGCAGCCTGGGTTTCAAATAAATTGCCCACAACTGCAAGATATTTAGTCTACCCACTTAGAAACAGCTAATAAAGTGATAAGAACAATTAGTATCTAGATGCCAGAGTTTATTTTCAGTTTATAAAAGCTGGAGTGATAATAATGAAGTGGAAAAATAACTGTTCAAAAACTTTTGTTATGTGAATGGATGAGCTCACCTCTTGGAGAATGATCTGCATTATGAATACACAGAAAGCTGCAAAGTACAATGTATGGTGAAACTTTTAGTATTTGAACATAAAAAGAGCCCTGCTGGATCAGACCAATGGTCCATCTAGCCCTGCATCCTGTTTGACACAATGGCCAGTTTATTGACCTAGATGGCCAACAAGCAAGGCATAGAGGCTGTCTCCAGATGTTGCATCCTAACACTGATATTCAGAGGTTGAAGTTCCTTATAGTCATCAGGGCCAGTAGCCATTGATGGACCTATCCTCCATGAATCTGTCTAATCCTCCTTTAAAAACTTCTGTGCTCAGGGCAATCACTAGGTCATTATCAGGACAGGATTTAGGTTTGATGAGGCCCTAAGCTATTGAAGGTAATGGGGCCCTTTATATGTCCAGCTGTCTTTTGTCAACAACAAATTATCGCTGTTTTTTTGTGTTGAATATATGCTATATGGTAATTTATGGACCTAATAATCTAAAGCCATTTGCACATAACAAAATATGTATTTTATCAAAGTAATTGTTGATTTTGGAAATGTACATCCAGTTTTTTTCCCTTTAATTTTTTTGAGGGCCCCCAAGAGAGTGGGGCCCTAAACTATAGCTTGTTTAGTTTATACGTAAATCTGGCACTGGATTATGTAAAGAAATATTTCCTTTTGTCCATCCTAAAGCTATTGCCCATTAACTTCATTGTGTTCCCTACATTTGCCAGGCACATACCCGAACCCCTGGGAGACCTGGGGAGAGGGAGAACATGGAGAAAAAAGACCTTGTGTACATGTTGACATCACATCCAGCAAAAACGTGTAAGTGACATCACCAATACTTTAGGATTTCACCAATTTCTACATACTACATAGAGAGTGGTGAACTCCTAGAGCATTGGTGATTTCACATCCAAATATTTGCTGGCAGTGATGTCAATATGTACATGATGTTTTCCCTCCATTTTCCACCCACCACTCATTCATGCAGAGGTAGGGACTGGGAGGTGGTGGTAGGAGATCACTTGCGGTAGTGTGAGTTGGCAGGCCTAGAGTGTCCCTGACTCTATCCGCTTTCCCTACCCCACACTTAATTTTATAGACCTCTGTCAGGTTTCCCCGAGTCAATTTTTGTACCATAGTTGTGAGGGCCATCTGGTTCTGGCTCCTATCTGTTTCTATCTCTCCCTCTTTGAACTCGTACAAGCAGTTCGCACCTCTGTGTATCTTCCTGAGTCCCCCGCCTCGTCCTTCTTGCCCAGGTGCCACCTCTCCTCCCCTGCTGTGCCTTCTGCCTTCACTCCCTCGGGCTGACTCCGGCCTTGAAATGCAGATAGCCCTCACTGTCTCTCTAGGACTGTTTGATGTTTTATGTTGCACCGGTTTGCCTTGTAACCTCCCATGTCTCCCGTGCGTGTGAACCTTCATGCCCTGTAGTAGATAAATACTGTAACCCCGATAAGCTACTCACTCGCAACTTTGAATCCATGAGCCTGTCTTCTCTATCTGAAGCCTTCAATAAATCTTTTGTTTCTGCATCCAAGTCTGAGCAATTGATTTGGCGAAGTTTGCCCAGCTAGGTTGGGGACTCTCACATTAAGTTGTTAAGCGAGTTCCAGTCCCTGTCGAGTCGGATTCTGGACTGGAGTGAGGCTACCCGGGTGCAGTTGTTCAGGGAGGGCCTAAACCCGGACCTGCAGCACTGGGCCTTTATGCAAGGCAACCCCCCTGACGTGGAAGGTTGGGTACGCCATGCTGCCGATATCGAAAATCGGAAGCAGCTCCTGAACCTGTCCAAGCAACGTTCCGGCCGCGACTTCAAACCAAGAGGAGACAAGGCAAGTGGGATCCGGGACCCTCGCAACCCAGGCGGGGGCGGCCCCACGCCGGCTGAGCGCCGCAAGCGCTTCGAGGCAGGGGTGTGCCTGGTCTGTGGAGGAAAGGGTCACTTCGCCTCCCAATGCCCATCCCGCTCCGGACGCCCGGCTTCCATTCGCCCCGTCCCGAGCGAACCAGAGAAAGCCCCCGCAGAGGGTCAACCGCGACGCCGAAGCAACGCTCCAGGACGTCGGAGCACCCCCTCGGCACTGCACGCCCACGCCCTGGATGAGTTCGCCAGTTCGACCGGTCCATCGGGACCCCGGATTGCCAGTGCAACCTCTGACTCCGCCGAGTCACGGATTACAAATACCACGTCCCCCTCGTCCAGCGAGGAGGAAGAGTGGGATGTGCCGGCAAAAAACGCCGTCGGTCTGCTGTAAGGGGGGCTCCTCAGCAGACCGCACCGACCCTCGTGCAAGGAGCTCCACCGATGGTAAGCGCCCAGGAAGATAATGTTTATATTCGGGTTCACCTCTCACTACCCACGGGGGGCCCAGTTTTAGAATTCCCCGCGCTCGTGGACTCGGGGTGCGCCCGCACATTGATTAGCGAGGAGGCGGCCCGGAAATTGCAGGTCCGCCGCAAGCGCCTCCCGGGTCCCCTTCGCTTCTCCCAGATGGACGGGAGTGACTTTAAAAAGGGGCCTGTCACTCACCGGACTACCGCGATAGACATGACTGTAGGGGAGCATTGGGAACGGCTGTACTTTACCATTGCTCCCATAGTTGCCCCTGTAGTACTGGGAATGAATTGGCTACGGGGCCACAACCCTTCTATTGATTGGGTCAAGAGGACCCTTACCTTCCCTGAGGATCCCTGCGCCATGCATGACAGGGACCACATGACCGGGACCCCGGCAGCCGCCCTAGTGGGTTCCCCAGGACCCGTTTCCAACAACCCCAACCTACCCTCGGAATACTCCCAATATTCGGATGTGTTTGATGTGCGGGAGTGTGACGAACTGCCACCACACCGGGAGACCGACTGTGCGATTGAAATAGTTGGGGACGGCAAGTTGTCCAAGGGAAAGGTGTACCCCATGAGCCCCAGTGAAAAGACAGTGTTGCGGGACTATTTGGACACTAACTTGGCGAGGGGCTTCATCCGCCCCTCCAAAGCTCCGTACTCCGCCCCCGCCTTTTTTGTCAAAAAGAAAACGGGAGACTTGAGACTGTGTATTGACTTTCGGAGGCTCAACGCTGTCACGCAGTCTAACGCTTACCCCCTCCCTCTCATTCCAGACCTGCTAGCACAATTGAAGGAGGGCCGGATTTTCACCAAACTGGACTTAGTAGAAGCCTACCACCGCATTCGCATAAAAGAGGGGGACGAACCAAAAACGGCTTTTTCGAGCTGTTTTGGCATGTTTGAGTATTTAGTCATGCCGTTCGGACTTTCTGGGGCTCCGAGTGTGTTCATGCAGTTAATCAATGAAGTGTTACATGATTTGTTGTTTCGGGGGGTGGTGGTATTTTTGGATGATATTCTCATTTATTCTGAAACCATGGAAGAGCATGTCCGACTAGTGCGGGAGGTCCTCCAGCGGTTACGGGACCACAAGTTATATGCCAAGGTGTCTAAGTGTGAATTCCACCAGCCTTCCATTACCTTTCTAGGCTATGTAATCTCCCACCAGGGGTTGGAAATGGACCCCGGAAAGGTTCAGGCTGTGCGAGATTGGGAACCCCCTACCACGCGCAAGCAACTGCAGCAGTTCTTGGGGTTCGCCAATTTCTACCGCAATTTCATTCCCAACTTTGCGCAAGTGGCTCTTCCTCTCACTTCCCTTCTGCGTACGAAGGGAAAGGGTGCCAGTGCCGCCTTGCCTTCGGCCCGACTGCAGTGGTCCCCTCCCTGCCAACAGGCTTTTGAGGACTTGAAGCTACTCTTCTCGTCCGAACCGGTCCTGGCCCACCCGGACTGCACCAAACCGTTTGTGGTCCAGGTGGACGCATCCGATGTAGCTATGGGAGGGGCCCTCCTGCAGCGGGACGAAAGTGGTGCTTTAAAGCCATGCGCCTATTTCTCCAAGAAGTTTACCCAGTCCGAAATCAACTGGGCCATCTGGGAGAAAGAAGCCGCGGCAGTTAAGCACGCCCTCACTGTGTGGAGGCATTTTCTAGAAGGGGCAGAATTCCCGTTTGAAGTGTGTACTGATCACAAGAATCTGGAGGCTCTCAAAGGGGCTAGAAAACTCAACGCCAAGCAAATACGTTGGGCCCAATTCTTTGCCAAATTTCGGTTCACCCTCAAACACGTACCCGGCAAGGAAAACGCCCTAGCAGATGCCCTATCCCGACTGCCCCAGTACCGCAACGATTTTGACCGTCCTGTGGACTCTCTTTTCACTCCTGAGCAAAGGGGAGAGATCCCGGGTTTGGCAGTCTCCACCCGGTCTCAAACCCGCCACCCCAGTGGTCCCTCGCTCAAGGGAATCCCGGAGGCTTTCCAGCAGCGCCTCCGGGACGCATCCCTACAGGAAGCAGAGCAGCAGACGCTCCCTTCCGGTATGGAGCAGCGAGAGTCCTGGTGGGTGCAGGAAGGGAAACTCTATGTCCCAGCCTCTCTTCGCAGGGAGGTTTTGGGACTGGTCCACGGGGCCAAACTGGCCGGTCACTTTGGGTTTGTCAAGACGTTGCATTTGGTACGGCGGCAATTCTGGTGGCCGGGCATGAGAGGGGATGTGGAATTGTACGTTCGCAGTTGTCCCACATGCGCCACCGCCAAAAACAGGGGGGGGGGAAACCCCAGGGCTTCTGAAACCTCTGGAGATCCCCACCCGGCCATGGGAGGTGATCGCCATGGATTTCATCACCGATCTACCCCCCAGCAGGGGCAAAACCGTACTGTGGGTTGTTACAGACCTCTTCTCCAAGCAGGTCCACTTTGTCCCCTGCGCTGGGCTCCCGTCGGCGCAGGGGTTGGCCAAAATGTTTGTCACCCATGTCCTCAGGCTTCACTCGATTCCTAGGAAGGTCCTCTCCGACAGAGGGGCCCAGTTCGTTGCCAAATTCTGGCGGGCCTTCCTGAAGCTTATGGGGGTGGGGGAACAGGGGCTCTCGTCGGCCTACCACCCGCAAACTGATGGCCAAACCGAACGGGTGAATGCCGTGGTCGAGTGCTACCTCCGATGTTATGTAAATTACCATCAGGATGACTGGGTGGACCTGTTACCCTTCGCCGAATACGCATACAACAACGCCCCTCACTCCTCCACGGGGTTTAGTCCGTTCCGTGTAGTATACGGAACCGATTTTGGCCCTTTCGGTGCCGCCCCCGTCTCCCCCGAACTCGAGGCAGTGCCCGAGATGCAGGAATGGGTGCAGGCGGTCAGTTCCACTTGGCCCTGGCTACAGAAGAACCTTGAACGGGCCAAGCGGAAATACAAAGAACAGGCTGACAAACACCGGTCACAGGGATGGGAACTCCGGGTGGGGGAACAGGTTTATCTTTCCACGAAGAATCTGCGTTCCCTCCGACCCTGTAAAAAACTCAGCGACCGATATGTGGGCCCCTTCCCCATTACTCGGGTCATTAACGAGGTAACTGCGGAGCTGGATCTTCCCAAAACCCTTCGCGGGGTACACCCCGTTTTCCACATCAGTCTGCTCAAGCCGTTCGTCTCCGCTCCCCAGTTCCACCCCCCTTCTAAGCCAGAAGTGCCCACGGTTGTAGGAGGGGATACCCACATGGAAGTATCCAAAGTCTTGATTTCCAAGTGGAAAAAGGGAAAGCTATTTTACTTTGTTCGGTGGAAACATCTAGGCGCCGCGCACGATGAATGGGTTGCAGCCCCCCACATGGCCGCCCCCCGGCTCGTACATGAATTCCATTGCGCTTATCCCGAGAAGCCTCGACCTCCCGAACTCGCGGGAGGGGGGCCTTAAGGGGGGCAGAATGTGAGGGCCATCTGGTTCTGGCTCCTATCTGTTTCTATCTCTCCCTCTTTGAACTCGTACAAGCAGTTCGCACCTCTGTGTATCTTCCTGAGTCCCCCGCCTCGTCCTTCTTGCCCAGGTGCCACCTCTCCTCCCCTGCTGTGCCTTCTGCCTTCACTCCCTCGGGCTGACTCCGGCCTTGAAATGCAGATAGCCCTCACTGTCTCTCTAGGACTGTTTGATGTTTTATGTTGCACCGGTTTGCCTTGTAACCTCCCATGTCTCCCGTGCGTGTGAACCTTCATGCCCTGTAGTAGATAAATACTGTAACCCCGATAAGCTAGTCACTCGCAACTTTGAATCCATGAGCCTGTCTTCTCTATCTGAAGCCTTCAATAAATCTTTTGTTTCTGCATCCAAGTCTGAGCAATTGATTTGGCGAAGTTTGCCCAGCTAGGTTGGGGACTCTCACAATAGTTTAGCCATTTCCTTCTAATTTGGTTACCTCTGTTCTGTGGAAGGCCACGTGGTACACCAGTTCCAAAATGTGTGGCGATGTTCTGAAGGCTACCAAGTTTGTTGGGAGTTAAGAAACACCCAACTTCTGTACTTAGGGCCAAGCTTTGTCGGGCAAATTACATTTGAAACGAAACTCCTTGTTTTAGCATTTTGCCCTTTTCCAATTACTAAGCCAGAACCAAATACTTCAGTGCAGAGCTAGACATAAACAATAATTTAAGTCACTGTAATGTCTTCTTCTCAAAAGATTTACAGGATTCAGGTTCGCTTTAATAGCCGACCATGAGGAAATTACAATTGTTTCCATTCACTCACATGACCGTAATGGAGAAAGCTTGACAAGGGCTGTAGTCGCAAGGAAATGTAACTTTTTGAGGAAAGGCACCAGTGTTCATTCATATGGATAATTATATCTTAAATGTTAAAGGGTTTCCAAGAATTAACTGGACTAAAAGAGAAGGAAAATAAAAAAGTAAAACTGGCTAGGTGGAAGAAAGGGTAACAATAGTGATGGAAATAAAGGATTACATCATGTATTTCCATAGCAACCAAACTTGTAAAAATAACAATTATGTTAGCAGAAGTTATGTGAAATAGCTTCCACGATAGTTGAAGTACAATTCCAGTAAGAACTCAAGAAAGATAAATAGAAAGATTTGTTCCTTCTATGGAGATCTGATCTTCTGTTTGTCTTGCTCTTGATATTTCTCCACTATATTTTAAACTTCTTTGGAATAATGGTACAACCTTTTGTCTCTTTGACAGTATAAAAGGAATGCTGAAACTTCTTCCTCTCTCCCCCACCACTTTGAAATACCACTGCCATTATTTCTTTTATTCAAATTAAACGTATCACATGGACTGTGGGGGGGAAAAGGAACAAAACACATTTTTAAAACCAGGAAATACAGAACATTTTCATTGAGAAAAGCAACAACAAAACAGAAATCTTTCAGATGTAGGATCTTTCTAGCTGGGCTGAATTTTGGTTGCCAGAGTTAGTTTGAATGATTTCAGACTGCGTTTTTTTTTTCCTGAGGGTAGTTAAACAGAGTTTTGTGTCATCCTTCTTTGAGTCATCAGGATGTTGGACTCAAAATCCAAATAAATCAACTGCCTTTCTCATTGCACCCACAATTGCAATTAATGCATTATTTCCTATTCATTGTCATTTCATTTCTGTTTTTAGATGTTGCAACAACCTTCTAAGGCAGTAAGGTTGAAAACCTTAGTTGTAAATTACATTATAATGTTCCTAAATTCTGTTATAGCCTATCTACTTGTGCAATAACAAAAAGCATTAGGTTAATACATGAATATGTGACTGATTTGCATAGTGAATGACAACTGAAATATTCAGCTAACAATGCAATCCTAAGAAGAGTTACAAAGAAGCCAATGGGTGTGTGTGTGTGTGTGTGTGTGTGTGTGTGTGTGTGTGTACATTGCCATCAAGTCACAGCTGACTTAGGCCAATCTGGTAGAGCTTTCAAGGCAAGAGACTAACAGAGTTGGTTTGCCATTGCCTGCCTTTGCGTAGCAACCCTGGAATTCCATGGGGGTCTCCCATCCAAATACTAACCAGGATCAACCCTACTTAGCTTCCCAGATCTGACAAGATAGAACTAGCCTGGGCCATCCAGGTCAGGCCTAAGATGGCTATAACTATGTGTAGAATAACACTGTTAGTCTAGTACAAACTAGGACATTCTTCTCATTGAAAATCTGGTTTTCATAAGGATACACTGGTCTAGTGATCCATACCTCTAAGTGGTGGACTCTAATCTGGAGAACTGGGTTTGATTCCCCACTCCTCCACATGAGCAGCGGACTCTAATCTCGTGAACCAGGTTGGTTTCCCCACTCCTACACATGAAGCCTGCTGGGTGACCTTGGGCTGGTCACATTTCTCTCTGAATTCTCAGCCCCACCTACCTCACAAGGTGTCTGTTGTAGGGAGAGGAAGGGAAGGCAGTTGTAAACCAGTTTGAGATTACTTAAAAGGTAGAGGAAACCAAGGTATAAAAAACAACTCTTCCTCTTCTTTTTCTTTGCCCATACATTAAATTGCCCTCTTTGCCCATGCATTAAATTGGCACCTTCGTATTCTGAGGAGCTAAGGGATAGAAATCAGCAGCATACTCGTGACGATGCAGGAAGAACATCCAAAGAGTGTTTATGAAAACCTATGAGATGGCAGATGGCTGCTAAAAAGATTTTTTATTCAGCCTCCATTGTGGCTGATAGCTCTTGCCTAGCTCAGTTGCTTAGGGTAGTTCGGTCTTTAACTTCCCTCTCAGGGAATGTTCAAAAGTTTAGTAATTTGGCTTTCAACTATGGGGCCTTTGCAAGCTATTTTACAGATAAAGTCTTGTCACTCCACCATGACCTCCAGCCAATCTTGATACAGTAAATGAACTGGAGGCGTCTTCGCCATATTTGGGCCCTACATTGGACCAATTCAGCTGGCTCTTGTGGACTAACATTGACAAGATCCTGGCTGCAGTGAAGCAAACTACTTGCCTCCTGGATCCATGCCCCTTTTGGCTGGTTAAGGCAAGTGCAGAGGAGGTGTGAGCTCCCTTGGAACCTATTATCAATCTATCTCTTGTTTCAGGAGGCTTTCAGGGGTCTTTGAAGGTGGCAATAGTGACCCCCTTGCTAAAAAAAAACAAAACCATCACTAGATCCAGTTGATCTGGCCAAATACTGCCCAGTTTCTAAATTGCCATTCCTGGGCAAGGTAGTTGAAAGAGCAGTGGCAGAGCAACTACAGGCATTCTTGGAGGACACATCAGTCCTTGACCCATTTCAGTCTGGCTTCCAGCCCAGCCATTAAAACAAAGTGTTTTAATTAACCACTGATGAAGGCCCCATAGGACAGAGGGTCCAATTTTATGGGCCCGCAAAGTGGTCGCCCCATCCTCCAGGCATTTGCAAGCTGAGCTGTCCATTGGTTTTCAGGTTCAAAAGTTCAGTGTTGTAGAGGACTGATGGAAAGAGCCAATTGCCTGGCTGGCACCTCAAAATCTGGGGGCTACCTTCATTTCTGGGTCACTTTGCATGATGTCCATGCAAATTAGCTTCCAAACAGAGGGAAAAGGCTTAAATGCAAGAGAAATAGGGCACAGAAAACATTCCTTTTGGTGGCAAACAACATCCTGTTAACAGTCCCTTATTGTGGTCATGAAAAATCTTATTCTGAGAAATGGTCATAGTGTAGGGAAATGAAGCCTCTACTCAGGGCAACCTTCTTTTGGAAAGCAGGTTTTCATGGAGTGGTAGTGGTGACATTGGAATCGGCTGAAGTCATGACCATGGGGGCTGTCTGAAGGAGATTGCTCATCCATATGGATGAAGAAATCTCCTTCAGAAGCCTGGTGGCTGGCTGTTGAAGCTGGCTCTTTTAGTTGGAGGATGTATCCCTCCAGATAGGAAGTATCCCTCCGGACAGGTGGTGAGCCCCATCATTTAAATAACCGTATAACAAAACCAGTCCCAAAAAAATAAAGAAAAGAGGGAGAAAGCACAGAGCCATGCCTCTGAGCAAAGGTGAATAGCTAAACCTGAGAAGCTGAATATTCGGCTTTCTCGGGGATCACCTATTTGGCTTCGGCTTTATCCCCAGGTTTTGGCATTCAGTAAACCCAACATTTACTGAAACGGCTAATTTTGGGTTTATTTTCAGTTCGGGTTTATCGATATGCACAACCCTAGCCTGGGACAGTGATAGTAGATGTAACCCTTGCTTTTTGTATTCACCCCTCCCCCAATCTTACTTCTCATTCTTATTTTTGTTCTACAGTAGGCAAGAGGAAAGGATGGGCAAAAGAAGCTTGTTGAGATGTGTTGCGGTGGTGCATTAACTGCGTCCTTTCTCAGTGCCTCAGCAATGCTCCTTCAGCTGAGTGCCTGGCAAGCCACGTTGAACACTTTACAGCATGGCTTCTTACTAAGCAAAGTGCTTCACAGCAGGCGTACGAACTCCTGAGAAGACTTGCGGCGCTGAAATTCTCCTCAGAAATGGCATCAACTGTGCTTTACAGCCATGTTTTTCCTACTCCCCCCCCCCCCAAGAAATGTGGAAAACATTAGCAAAAATTGTATTGGTCTGTACAATTTTAGTCAGTTAAAGACAGGTTTTATGATACATTTAGCCTTTTAAATGACACTAATAGTCTCAGGAGACACATGGGTTTTCCTCCAGCTCAACAATTAAGTCTATTTCAATGTTATTTTGATAAGTTGAAACAATTCAGTTACTGTATGTCTGTTCAGTGGCATGTACTGTAAAACCAATAGAAAGGCACCTTGGAGCAACCTAAATAATAACCTTTTAGCCAAATTTAGACATAAACCAGCTCTCCTCCTCCCCCCACCCTTATTTTTACCTCTTATTTTTTCAACTAGAAAAATAAATACTTTCAAATTTGGGTAGGTCAGGAGTCTGACTAGGTAATGAACACTATTAATCTCAATTGTGTTGCCTTTTCTCTTTCAAGCCCTGGTTTCGAAATGTGTTTCTCACTAGAGTGTAGTAGCAAGGTTTATATGTTTATAAAGGCAGAGAAGAATGTGTGCTTATGACTGACCTAAATGTCAGTATATGTCTTTGTGTAATATGCACATTGTATTAATCAATATATCATAGGGCTTATTTCTCCTATATGCTTCTAATTGAGTGTTTATAGAACTATATGCAGGTTTCAAATTGGACTTATTCCATCTAATCATAATCAAGTCCTTACCTCATGGTTAAAAAAAGAGAAGCAAAAGGAAGCAATTAAGTGGGCTGCAGTTCTCAAATCTTAGCTCCATTCAAACCCAGCAAGTGAATTATAAGTAAATACAGCCGTGAAGCTAGTGCAGCTGGAAAATATCCATTGAAATGCCTATGAATGGGCAGCATTGCGAATGTCTATTGGATACACAGTGGATTTATGTGCAAGCTAAATAAGCACCACTTTAGGCCCTCAGATTATGGGGGGCATCTAAATATAAAACAGTAATAAAAATGACTAATAGCACAACCCAGGGGGGCAAAAAGACTCAGGGAGTTGGCTCGCTGAGTGGCAATGTCACGTGCACCCAAGCAGCAATGCTACAGACCCCTGCCAGAGCACTACTAGTTAGGGTTGCCAACCTCCAGGTAGTAACTGGAGGTCTCCCACTATTACAACTGATCTCCTGCCTATATAGATCAGTTCACCTGGAGAAAATGGCCATTTGGCAATTGGACTCAATGGCATTGTAGTCCCTCCCCTCCTCAAACCCCGCCCTCCTCAGGCTCCACTCCAAAAATCTCCGGGTATTTTTCAACCCAGAACTGGCAACCCTACTACTAGTACAGCCCTCTGCACCTGTAGGGGATGTCCAGAGTTAGTCAGCTCCCTAAACTACCCCACCTGTGGTGGGGGGGACAAAATTGGTGTAAAGGTATGCCAGAAAAAAAACCTGAAGCATAGTGCACAGGTAGGGTTGCCAACCTCCAGGTAGTTTACACAAATAATATTAGCCTGCTGTGATAAGATGTCAAAACCAAACAACAGCAGTATGGACTGTGTGTGCTAACAAATAATATCATACAAATCAAGATTGCAGCAGCAGAAGAAGATGGAGTAGATATAGTTGAAGAGCAACCCACACAGCAGATAAGTGTTTGGATAGTTATGGCATAAGCCATAGGGGATTATCCTGACAAATGGCGCCCCCTCTCATGGGTGGGGGGACCACATACCTTACTGGGGCATCACTGGCATGGCTGCAGTGACCAGGACCACGGTGCTGTTCATCATTATTGCATATGCGATCTAGGGCTGTATCAACAGAAGTATAGTGTCCAGATCATGCAAAGTGATGGTATTGCTTTACTCTGCTCTGGCTAGACCTCACATAGAGTATTGTGTTCAGTTTTGGGCACCACAATTTAAGAAGGATGTAGACAAGCTGGAACATGTCCAGAGGAGGGCAACAAGGGGTCTGGAGACCAAGTCCTATGAAGAAAGGTTGAAAGAGCTGGGTATGTTTAGCCTGAAGAGGAGAAGACTGAGAGATGATATGATAACCATCTTCAAGTACTTGAAGGGCTGTCATATAGAGGAGGGCGCCAAGTTGTTTTCTGTTGCCCCAGAAGGTTGGACCAGAATCAAATGGTTGAAATTAAATCAAAAGAGTTTCCATCTAGACATTAGGAAGAATTTTCTAACAGTTAGAGCAGTTCCTCAATGGAACGGGCTTCCTCGGGAGGTGGTAAGCTCTCCTTCCCTGGAGGTTTTTAAGCAGGCTAGATGGCCATGTGCCAGCAATGGTGATTCTATGACCTTAGGCAGATCATAAGAGGGAGGACATCTTGGCCATCTTCTGGGCATGGAGTAGGAGTCACTTAGGGTGTGGGGGGAGGTAGCTGTGAATTTCCTGCATTGTGCAGGGGGTGATTCAACAGGGAGGAGACCAGGGAGAACAACATTCCAGTACTCTAGGTGCTGGTTGCAGTGACCAGTGTGGATCCCGCTACTCTGCATTGGGGCTGCCATTTCACTGGTTCCAGCCCAGCTCCTGCAGCATTCCAACTCAGATAACCATCCATCTTGCAAATTCCATCCTCCTCACAGGCATGCTGTGATGAGGAGGGCTTGCCTCCACTGCTTTCCAGAGCACCTTGCAGAAGCCCAGGAGCCATCCTAAATACCGTGTTATTATTTCCCTGCTGTTGTTCAATAAAGTCTGGAGTGATCTACAACTCTGTCCCATCTGTTTGTTGCTGAGCATCTGAGATTTGCTCTCAGACCCATCCCACCACTCTCTGCCCCCATTCTATGATTTCCCCTTAGTGCTTCCTGGAATGATCTCCCCTTCACACATCTGGGGGGGGGGGTGAGCTCTGACTCATGCTGGGATTGATAGTGCCCTTATTATGTGTATGCATGTGTATCATGGAAGGAGTTCAATTTTCTTAAAAATTAGGGATCCTGCAGTTTCTGGCAGCCAGCTCCAAAAACTTTGACCTGGTTTCTGTTCCTATGCTCACATTCAAAATGCATCCTTTCCATTTGTCTTGACTCACACTCAGACTGGATAGGATAGTGTCATTGCCGCTTGCCTTGCATGATCATGAAGACTGCTGGGAGTCACCAGTGGCCCTGGATAGATTCCCAGAGCCAAACCCAACTATTATATGGAAGCAAATCACGTACTTAAAACAGCTCAATGGACCCCAGAGTGACTAGGGCCTCTGGAATTTTATCCCCATACACTCCGTTCACTGGCCCTGATGAACGTCCAAATAGCTAAGATGGTCTTTTCCATCCATAAATAATCACTAGGGTTGTGCACACACACAAATTTTGGGGGGTAAATTTCAGGTTCAGGTTTATTGGGCCCATTTTTTTTTTTTTGGTAAACCCAGAATAAGCCAAATACCGATACCAGTAAATATTGGTATTTGGCTTATTACCAGGTTTACCAAAAAATTCAGGCCCATTATAGTCTACGGGGATTTTTTCGAAGCTCCTGTGGGAGTATTTTTGAGGGTAGAATCCCCAAATTTGCAGCATGGCTGCAAGGAACTCTCCTTAGATGGTCACTGAAGTTTGGTCAACTTTGGGACAGAGGGGCCAATTTTATGGGTCTGCAAAGGGGTCTCCCCCATCCTCCAGGCATTTGCAAGCATAGCACAGAGAAAGCACAGAGCCATGCATCTGAGCAAAGGCGAATAGCCAAAACTGAAAAAGCTGAATATTTATTCAGTTTTTTTGGGGGGAATCACCTGTTTGGCTTCAGGGAGATCCCCAGGTTTTGGTGTTGTCACCCCTCCAGAAAGTGGGTCAAGTTGTCACCCACAGGAAAGTGGGTCAAGCAGAAGGAACCTTCTTTCATCAATGGTGGACGTGCAAAAAGGCTCAGTAAGTTCCTGGGTCAGTCAGATCAGGCCACAGTGATCCATGCCTGAGTTACATTAAGACCGGACTATTGCAATGCACTCTACTTGGGGCTACCTTTGAAGAGTGTTTGGAGGCTGCAGCTGGTGCAGAATGCTGCAGCTAGACTCCTGGTTAGGGCCAGCTATTGGGAGCATGTGACCCCAATACTACAGTAATTAAACTGGCTACCAATCCACTTCCAAGCCCAATTCAAGGTGTTGGTTTTGACCTTGAAAGCCCTATGTATGTTGGGACCCGAGTATCTGAAGAACCGTCCTCTCTCATATGTTCCTTCCCAGGAATTGAGATCATAGGGAGAGGCCCTCCTGACTGCCCCATCAAAGAAGTTTGTTTGGTGGGTACACAAGACAGGGCCTTTTCAGTAGCAGCCCCATGATTATGGAACACCCCTGGCTCCCACACTTTCTATCTTTAGGAGCTAGTTGAAGATTATTTTATTTAGGACTGCATTTGATTACATTTATTAGCAGTCCTGAATTGTGATTTTAAATCTTAGTTTTTATGTTTTTTAAGTTATTTTATTTTATTTGTTTTATCTATGTTGTAAGCTGCCTTGATCTCTATAAGAAAAAAAGGTGGCTAATAAATGTTTTAGATAAATTGAGCACCTAGAAGGAATTATTATTTACCCTACTTGGGTGGGCAAGTGGTTGATGGCAAGTCTGAGTTAATTCTAGGGAATCTGCTGTCGGAAATTATTCCCTCCAAACTTTTTGAGACCCCCCACAACACACACACACACACAAATAACCAGCCCCCTAAGACACTGACATTTCAGTGGATAATACAAAAGGAAAATCACTGTGGACTTGTTATTTGGCCTGAAATATACAGTCTACTGATCTGCAAGCTGCAAAGGTACATTTTAATTACCACTGTGAAAGTGGATGTAAAATCAATAACCTGTTTTATTTCTCTCATTGATATGTATAAATACATACTTTAAACCAAGGTTAAACTGAGTTTGCTATCATTAAGTAGCAGGATTAATTCAGGCCATTCTAACTGGGTTAAAGCATCAGGGAATAGCGTGACCCCCCTACAAGCTAAAACTTGCCCCAACGCTCCTGGAAGAGATCATTTGGCACATTTGCAATCAGATCTTCAATTTTATTGTGCTATCTGTGTCAAGCCCCTGATACACAGTTCACGCTACAAGCAACTGTGAGATCCATTCCACTGCTTATAAAATATGCAAATATATCTTTAACATTTACATGGTTAACCTGAAGGGGCAGATGGGATTCAAAGGAATGTGGCCCAACCCCCACGCTAAGGATTACAATTCCAACCAAGGTGGAATTCTCCTCAACAGAAGTTGGGTTTATGATGAGGTACAGTGTTCTCTGCTTTGTGCTGTATCTATCCATTACTAGCAACATGTTCGCTTAGGTTCTGCAAGATGAGCTGTGGAAATCTGATTTACCACCCTTAATGTTTTGTATGGTGGATTGTGATGGCCTTCGGCCACAGACAATAAACTTTATCACATCCATCCTGATTTACCACCCACGCGTGAGGTGGATTAAAACCACCTTTTAAAAATTCAGAGTATGGTCTTTTATGCATGACTGTTTCAGTTGCTGTCACCCCTTTCCATTTCCGAATGTCAGATGTCACCTTGCTCTCCCCCTGCATTTCCCAGGTTTTGCCTGCATTTTGAGGGACCCGCTTTATCTCAAATTTGAAAATGCGGGCAAATCGCGAGGAATCTCTGACAATCAGAAATGGCTCGCATAATCTAAACAAATATCCAAAGTCATCAGAGGGGTGACAACAAGTCAAACAGCCATGCATAAAAGACCCATACAACAATTTAAAACTACATTTAAGCAAAGCACACAAACAAGTAAACAAAAGAATTAAACAAAACCAAACCATGAAACCGATATGTTTTGTTTCATGGTTTTGTTTTGTTTAATTCTTTTGTTTACTTGTTTGTGTGCTTTGCTTAATTGTAGTTTTAAATTGTTTTATAGGTCTTTTATGCATGGCTGTTTGACTCATTGTCACCCCTCCAGAAAGTGGGTCAAGTTGTCACCCACAGGAAAGTGGGTCAAGCAGAAGGAACCTTCTTTCATCAATGGTGGAGGTGCAAAAAGGCTCAGAAATATTGGGAGATAATACATAAAGAAATCCAGGGCATGCTGCACACAAATTTTGATCTAAATCCCAAATATATGCTGCTTGGGATCATTCCAAATCAGATACAATCCATCCACAAATAACGTTTTCAATATACAACAACGGCGGGGAGCATTTTGTTTGTGAAGCATTGGAAAGCCAAAAAAATACCAGAACTATCAGAGTGGATTACAAAAATGTATGAATATGCAACCATGTTGAATTTAACAAATTTGCTCCAAAGAAAGTTGATTGACAATTACAAGAAGAAATGGCAATTGTTTTTTGATAGATATGCATGATAGAATGAAAGATTGTGTTAGTTCTAAACGAGTTCTGAAAAGTTACATAATATAGATAGGGCAACTGTAAATATGCTATCGAGGCGAGTTTTACTAGTTAAAGTCTGAATACATAATAGTTTAGATAAAGATTTTAAGCAAAGTGAGTTGACTAAAGATGATGCTTAGATTAGAAACAAAGTAACATGAGCTAAGAGTTTTATTTATATTGTGTACTTTTATAAACAATTGCAGCTGGGGATAATAGTGGGAAAGTGGATGGTTGTGGGCATGGTCTCGGAATGTAATAATATTTCTCGCCTATTTATATTCTCCTTCCCCTTTCTTTTTTGTACCCCTTAAAAATGAAAATTAAAAAAAAATCTTTTGGAAATGGGGGGAAAAAACAGGAAAGAGGGTTGGTGAGGGAGCACCATTCAAAACAGATAAGTCTTTACCCACTGGCAGAAGACAATGATGAGGGGACAGACAAATCTCCCTTGGGAGAGAATTCCATCATTTTGGTGCTACAGCTGCAAAGGTGCATTCTCAGGTTGTCACCCATCTAGCCTCGTGATGCATACCTATTCTCTCCAGGATCAGAGGAACATGCTGAATATATTAGGTGCTGTGGAACACAGGCAGGATGGTGCTGCTGCAGTTGTCTTGTTTGTGGGCTTCCTAGAGGCTCCTGGTTGGCCACTGTGTGAGCAGACTGCTGGACATGATGAGCCTTGGTCTGATCCAGCATGGCTTTTCTTATGTTCTTTCTTATGTTCTCAGACAGCAATGGCACCCACAGAAGGACTCTTGAAGATGTTGGGTAGGTTCATATGGGAGTATGCCATTTGAAAGTGCACAGCGGGAATTCTTGCCGTTTCCTGTCTGCCATATTGTGATCAACCTGATCAACTTTTCTCTGCTGTGCAGCTATCAAAGAGGTCACATTCAGATGAACACAAAGATGCTTCCAATCGCGGGAATGTTTTGACGTGAGTTGTTGGGAAATATCCTTCTCTCTCTTGTTTTTGTTTAGAGCATTAAAATGCATTAAAATTAACATCTGCAGGGGAACACCCCTCATATAATACTTGCTCATGCTTCGATCGTAAAGTAATTCACTTGAACTTGGTTGCTCGCTTACATTTCGCAGTGATGACTCTTTTATAAATCTGCAACTTGGTTATTTCTCAGTTATTGTCTGCGAAGGGACACAAAAAACAAAACATCTGGTGAGCCTGTTATAAGCAGGTGAAAGGAGTACAAGAAGTGTTTGGCAGTGGCAAAATGCCAGCAGTGGATAAATTAGATGGAAAACTCCTTCTCTGCATAGATGTCGCAAGTATAAGGTAAACAAGTCATTCCACAAGCAGAGAAAAACAACAATTACCTGGATCCATAGTATTATCTGTCTAGTTTCATGCACTGAAGCTCTGCTCTAGGCAACAGAATTGACACACATTACCCATCAGCCAGTTCATCAAGGTGATAGTGCTGTATCAACATGCAAAGAATTTGGTAGGTTAAAAGTAGCTGGTATCTTGATTGGTGTGCCAGGTTGGTTCTAACCTCTTAAGCACATTTGTAAGTATGATCAGAAACTTGTTCTGAGGAGAGGATTTGTATGGGTGTGGGCATTTGGGGTGTGAGTGTGAAGCTTATCAAGGATTATACTCGTAACTGATGTGGGCAGTTACATGTTTCTCCCAACGATAGACGTACTAATGTTCCCCACTCAAGCAGAACTTGAGAAAATAATGAGGAAGCCACTATACTACTGTGGTAAAATACATTTCGAAAAATAAAAACTTTGCTGTATTATTGCACAAAACACATATTTTAAAAGCAGTCACCCAGATTGCCTGGTTAAATAACATAGAAACATATTGTATGCTATTCTTTAAAAAAAAAAAAACCTAAATCTATATAATGGTTGATAACTCATTTTTACATTATTTTATCAATCCTTTTCCTCTTTTGTCTCTCAGCTTCTTCCCTTTCACATCCTACTCAGGATCTTTCTTTCTTTATATTCATTGATGGAAAAAATCACAGGGGGGTGGGCACAGGAACTGAAAATGGTAAAAGGCATTCTTGAGTTTGCTATTACTACAAACCTGTAGATGAAACTAGAAAGCAGCACCTGGAAAGGAGGAGTTTGCAAACCAGCAAACTCTGTGGAACCAGCTCAGCTTTGCTCAGCATTCATGTTCAGCCCCATAGTCCAGCCCTTTATTTTGTTTTAGTAAATTATCTGGGTAATTCATAGTATGCGAACATTACAACTGCATATCTTGGAATCAAAGCAGCAAGACATTGTTTCCTCAGACATGCAACGAAAAGCATTACTGCATGCACAAAGATTTTGACATATGACACATTGGTGTTTTTTGCATGGTCACTTTAACCTCTTTTATTCCCCGTTTCAGCCAGGATCAAATTTTTTCAGTATGCACGATATCGCATTCCTTGGAAGCTCATCACCGTTTCAATGCAAAATGAACTCGGCTTTTCTCATTCCTCTTCTGGCCCAAATTAAACCATTCATCCTGGCTCATTCCAGAGTCACAGAGCGTGCATACTCCGTTCTCAGGGTGAGCTTCCCCACACCATCATGCCCCACCCTTTCCCAACCCCCTCTTCAAAGCAGCATGCAGGGGAAAACAGAAGATTGGCTTCTCTCACAGCCAATCACAAAGCAGTGTGTAAAGAGGCGGGGATTCAAGTGCTTTCTGCTTCCTGCTACCTCTGCTTCCTGCTACCTCAGAGCAAAAGAAAGGCTTTTTTAAAACGAGGCTTGGATTCCCCCCCCCTTCTTTCAGGTAGCTCCGTTTTTTGTTCTTAAAATGCTTTTTATGCGGCAGTTGGGTTTGGGGGCGGGAGGAAATCTTTTCTCACGGGGAGCACTGCAAGGTAAGCCAATTACAGAGCAGCATTTAAAGGGGTGAGACTTGATTTGAGCTTGGGAGACTGTTTTTCTGTATTCGTGGTTCAATTAGCACACAGTTTCGTCCCTGATCATTCAAGCCAATGCATACAGTTTCTCCCAACCCGGGTTACTTTAATGTGTGACGAACCCAGGTCCAAGCAGGGAGCGCCAACCCATGCATAAAAGACCATTGTTTCAGCAGGGCCAATAATACTGCAAAATGTTTTTTTCCATGGCTGTGTGGCTCCCTTTACCCTTTTTCCAGCTGCCAAACTGACCTGTGTCTGACATCCAACACAGAGAAAGTGGTATGTTTCTTCAAGTTGTATGTGGTTCAACTGGTATAACTGGTATAACTAGGAAGATATTGAAAAATATATATTATTTTTGCAAAAAGTTGATGTTAGCTCTAATTTTACCTCTAATGTCCCTTCTCTGAATGAAGACTTCCCCACCAGGGAAGGAATACTCTTCATTTAGGGGACGGGAGTAACTGAACTAAAATAAACAACTAACCTAAACCTGCACAGTTAAGTTCCTCTTGCTACCCATGTAAACAATACCAACCTACTATAAATCTGTTCCTTTGATTACAAATGAAATTGCTAGAAAATGCTGTTTATTTCTATATGATATAAAAACAACAACAATAAAAACTTTTGACAGAGTCAAAAAGTAAAAAGAAAGAAAGAGAGAGATAGACAATGACATAATGAAAGAAAAGGAAACAATTGAAACCTGGGCAGACAAGTATGAATCAATTATTCTTTTTAAAACGATGTAAAATGAAGCTTAAACATATAAGGCACTTCTACATTGTATTAAAATAATGCTGAAATTATAGAGCTGTCATTTGCAAACTTGTCGAGGGTGCCTTTCTTATCACATTGCGATTTAGCATTTCTCTTGGAAGGTTATAGTGATTTTGACATTCAAGTCATTTGGGCAGAAAAGCCATAATATGCACCCGGGGCACCACCTCTCTTTTAAAATTTGTGGTCTTATAAAAATTTCTCAAGAGCCCTCAGGAAAAAGGAGGGTGGGGGAGAGAAGTGGTTCAGTAGCAACAAATAAGCCAAAATGTGTGAATGCCAGTCCCAAGAGATAAAGCTGGATCACACATGTATCTCGGGAATGGCTGTAGCGATAAAGATTTCAATAAATTGGCGACACTTGACATGGCAGTAGGCTAATTTACTGCAAATTGCTACATTTTTATGGAAAAAGAACATTCAGGGTGGATTCTTATGTGCAAATGCCACATATAATCTATTATGCGTGTGCAGGCAACTTCTGCAGTTTGATTGATTCAATGCATGCAGGCAGGTGCCAGTCATATGCCATTCAAAATGCAGGTGAAGGCTGTTTTTCATTGGGATGGTATCAGTGACCAAGAATATAAATTGACATATTTGGGTGTGCAAATGAGGACATGGTACATTGGAGGCCACCCCCCCTGCCCCGAGTATGAGTATCAGTTCACAATAGGCAGCAGGTTTTCCATATTAATAAGCATAGGAGTTCCTCAGCTTAGAGAAACTTTAAAAAACAGACATCACATTTGCCTTTAGTAATGTAACTGCCCTCAAGCTAAACAAAACATTCAAATGTAGGGCACATTTTTTAAGAAGTGTTGCACATTCCACTTAGCAGCAGCCATTTTGAAACTCTTTCAGGTTCAATATATCAACCTTCCAGGTAGGGTTGCCAACCTCCAGGTACTAGCTGGAGATCTCCTGCTATTACAACTGATCTCCAGCCGATAGAGATCAGTTCACCTGGAGAAAATGGCCATTTTGGCAATGGGACTCTATGGCATTGAAGTCCCTTCCCTTCCCAAACCCTGCTCCCCACCCCAAAAACTTCCCGCCAATGGCAGAGGGACCTGGCAACCCTACTTCCAGGCCCTAATTTCATTAACTAGTGTGACTCACACCTTGGTCAATAATATTTCTGCCGTAATATCTGCATATGGTGTTAGAGTTGCCAGGTTCCTCTTTGCCACTGGCAGGAGGTTTTTGGAGCGGAGCCTGAGGAGAGTGGGTTCGGGTTTATCTCCTTTTCCCCCTGGAGAAAATGGCTGCTTTGGAGGATAAACTCTATGGCATTATATTGTGCTGAGGTCCCTCCCCTCTCCATAGGGCTGTCGATTCGGTTCGGCCCGAACCAAAAAACAGCCGAATTTCCTCCGATTCAGCGGTTTTTAGTTCGGATGGAACCGAACTCAAAAAAGGCTGGAAACCGGGGAGCCGAATTTGGCGAGTTCGGGGTGTTCGGCAAATAAATTCAGCAAATTCGGGGTTCGGCACAGCAGCATAACCGTCAGTTAGTAAGCAGCATTCTCCCGCGGCCAATCGGTGGCCAAGCAGGGTCTTCTTCTGGCCAATCAGTCGCGATTGAGCATGTGAGCCCAGCTGCTGCATGGCCTGGGGAAAGAGAGAGTATCTGTTTGTGTGAGAGAGAAATCCCCATGGGGGGGTGCGTGTGCACATTCACTCCTTTCCGTGGCTGCGGGGGGCGCATTTTTGGGGGTGCAGCCCCCAAACCTTCAGCGTAGCTTCAGATGAGGCTTCTTGGAAGAACCCCCAAGTTTTGTAAAGATGGGATCAGGGGGTCCAAAGATATGGGTCCCCCCCTTTTCCCTATTGGGATGAATGGGATCAGCCGATCCTATGCATCTAGAGAGCGGCAAATCCAAGGCAAAACCTCCCGTGCTTAAATGGAATCGTATTGGATTACCCAGTCCCTCCTGATGGAACAGAAGACATCCACAGTAAGACCCCTTTTGGGGCTTTAATCTATAATTTTTCCCCTGTGTATGTGTGGGGGGGAACAGAGTCTGTGGGGGCAGTTTCTGTGGGGGGGGGAAGCCAAAGGAGGCTTTCGCCCATTCTTCCGAGGGGTGTGTGACCGCTCACCTCTGTGGGAGTGTGTGTACTGCTTTTAAAGTTAAGTTTAAAGTTGAGTCTGTGTGGCGGCTAGCAAGTCTCTCTCCGCTCGGCACCCTTGGTGTCGAGCCTCCTCCCTGGTGTTTTTCACTGTTTTTGCCTCTAGCCTGGGGTTGAGTGCAACGGGGCGGCTTGCGTGAGATCCCCTGCATCTTGGATTTTTTCCCCATTTGGGGGGTGCACCGTGGCGCCGTATTGGTTGGAGAGGTGGGGGTGGTGCTGGTGAGACTTGCTTGAGTTTGGTGGGGTCGTTTGCATAAGGGGGGAGTGTCCCTCCACTATGAGAAGAAGGAGCAGGGCAGAAAATATAAACTCGGGTTTTTTTTTGCACGGTCTGTTTTGCTGCTCACTCAAAAATGTTTTTGCAAAATCTGACTTTCACAATACATTTTCACGGTCCAAGTCACCTGCTCCTTTTTTTCTTTTTGCTAGAGCTAGCCTAGTGCACCTCTGTTCCTTTCCATGGTTGCTCGCGTGTTGCTTTGCATTGCAATGGTTAGCACGGGAGGTTTTGCCTTGGATTTGCCGCTCTCTAGATGCATAGGATCGGCTGATCCAATTCATCCCAATAGGGAAAAGGGAGGGAACCCATATCTCTGGACCCCCTGATCCCATCTTTACAAAACTTGGGGGTTCTTTCAAGAAGCCTCATCTGAAGCTATGCTGAAAGTTTGGGGGCTGCACCCCCCAAAATGCGCCCCTCCCCAGAGCCACAGAAAAGCGCCAATGTGCTTTAAGTGGCTTTATTCCTGTCACTGTGGGCGATTTTTTTGGGGGGCAACCTCTTCCAGGCCCCATATCTTGGGACCCCCTGACCCAATCTTTACAAAACTTGGAGGTTCTTGCAAGAAGCGTCCCCTCAAGCTACCCTGAAAGTTTGAGGCCTCCACCCCAGAGGGATGGAAGGGAATGGGAAAAATATGTTATATAAACAATGTATGCAGAATAAGAAATATATATTTGAAATTTGTATAAAAAGAAACAATTAAAAATAAAAAATAATTAAAAAAAACCCTCCACCCCCAAATATGCCCCCCCGGAGCCGCAGAAAGGTGCGACTCGCTCAAGTGCATTTTTAATGACTTTATTTGGCAGAATTTCCCCCCAAACTCAAGCTAGGCGCCGAATTCCACGGATCCGAATCGGGGGAGTTCAGACTTCAGCATATCCCGAATCAAGACGGGCCGAATTCGGCCAAATCCGAACTATACCAAAAAAAATTTCAACAGCCCTACCTCTCCAAACCCTGCCCTCCCCTCAAAATCTCCAGGTACTTCCCATCCCAGAGCTGGCAACCCTTTCTGGGATGGACATTCCATAACTGAGGTGGCCCAGAAGACAAGTTCCTGTCCTCATGCCACCTCTCCCCTGCCTCAGGCAAGACACAGAACAGGCCCTGCAACAAAGATGGTAATGCTCAAATGCGTTTGTTTGGAACATATGGTGCAGGAGTATCTGCTTACCCTCCAAAAGAATCAAGCGAACTAAAATATTCTGAATTCCTAACCATTGCAATAAAAGCAAAAGATGGCCCTTCCATTAAGAACCAGGCAACTGCCCTTGTTCTGAAATGTCAATACCTTGCAAACGGCAACGGCTTGAGAGCATCGAGAATAAAGTATGTCCACATTCCAGTTGCAAATGAAAGGGGAAATTCTTGCTTGGTGCCACAGAAGGCAGTGTCTTATTCATCACAGATTGACGGTGAACCGATCCAGTTCTGTGAGTGACAAAGAGGTGCCACGCTTTCCCGAGAAACATGCCTCCCTTTTGTACGATGCTAGGTGAACTCTCGAATTATCGGAGGTATTGTTGTTCCGGGAAGAGCCGGTTTACAGATAAAGGTGATGCTGTCAGAAGTTCTGAATCGCTCAGAGCTAATTGCTGACCCTAACAGGCCCAATTAGCTGTTACAAGCACTGCAAGACAGCCCATGGGACCAATCCTTTCTTATACACACAGATTGGAAACTCTCATTGCACCGGTACCTTGGTTACAAGCTCAGTAGTTACCTTTCAACAAATCAAAAGGGTTTATTAGGAAGAATGACTGCTGCACCAGCTCCAGACATGAACAGACATATACCTATACATGCTAATCATCAAAAGAAGAGAGACTTCAACTACAACCTGCTGCTAAAAAATTTTAAAAAAAATTCAGCATTTTGGGAGAAAAGGACAATGGCAAATGGATTCTCTGATCGGTGTAATTTAATTAACTTGACGTAAGCATTTGCAAAGGCCTAACGTCCACTCCTATTGTTGCTTGTAAATACAGAAGTAAGTGCTTCAACCTAGCTCTTGAAAATGAGAATTGGGGCTTCTTATGGCACTTGGGCAGGTTTTTCTTTTTCTTTTTGGAAAAAAAAATGCTCAGTCTCTCATTCAACATCAGCTGCCATCTGGATGAAATTCAGCAGTCCTGACACCTGCGTGAAGAATAAGATGCTGATCAGATGGAATGGGCCAGAGCTTTGTCTCGAGAGCCAAAAAGGGGGGTTGTTGTTTAACACAACCGCTTAAAAGGTTTATAAATTATGTGCCTTCAGAGCAGCATATGGCTCGCGTGAAATATGGATCGGTAAACTTTTCGCTAAACTTGGGGGCTCAGCCAGCGGCTTTGTAAATGTGCATAAATGAATGCACTTCAGAGGACACCCTGTAAAGAGGAGGTGAACGGCTCTCCCAAAACATTAACAACCATTCCTTGAACCTATGTGGCATCTTAAGGGTCCCCACAACCCCAATCCCAAAAATGTTGCCCCACTATAAAGTTTTGTGGTCTGAAAACAAAGCCACCTAGGTAGCAATAAGGATGCTTGGAAAGTAGTTTGGTTTATAAATACCTGATCCTTACTATTTCACCACAATGCAGCAGCTACAATAATGACAGAGAAGGAGAAAGAGAAGGAGAAGGAGAAGAAGAAGAAGAGTTGGTTTTTATATGCCGACTTTCTCTACCACTTAAGGAAGAATCGAACCGGCTTAGAATCACCTTCCTTCCCCTCCCCACAACAGACACCCTGTGAGGCAGGTGGGGCTGAGAGAGTGTGACTAGCCCAAGGTCACGCAGCTGGCTTCATGTGTAGGAGTGGGGAAATAAATCCAGTTCACCAGATTAGCCTCCACCGCTCATGTGGAGGAATGGGGAATCAAATCCGGTTCTCCAGATTACACTCCACCGCTCCAAACCACCACTCTTAACCACTACACCACACTGGCTCTCTCTAAGCAGAAAGATGTCATTCTGCTGTGCCATAGATATGGTATCGATGCAGTGACATCCTACTTGCCTGGTTGAGGGCTCAAAGAAAGAACCATTTGATGAACTTGAGCTGAAGTAAAGGAAGAACAAGAGTAAATAGCCTAATACTTATTACGGCACTTTCTTGACTTTCTGAGGGTGCTTACTGAACTGTAAGAAGCAGAACTCAGAGATCTCAGGAATCACAGAGGAATATAGCCTTTGCAAACTGCATGGGTGCACTACAGGGAAGTGCGTGTCAGGTTTACCGACCCGAAAATACACCCCAAAAAAGGCATTTCGGCTTTTTCTGGGTTTATTTGGGGGCGAATATTGAAATAGAGTATAAAGCCTAAGCCGGATAGCCGATCGCCGAATCAGTGAATACGTATTCGGCGTATTTGGCCTTTGGCTTTCCCAATGCTTTTCTCTATGGAAATTTTTTCAGAAGCTCGGGGGGGGGGGAGCATTTTTAGAGGAAGAGTTACCAAATTTTCAGGGTAGCTCCAAGGGAGTCTCCTTGCATGAACTGTAAAGTTTGCGTCACGGGGTCTGATTTTATGGGCCCCTGAGGGGGTCGCCCCCTTCTCCATAGAAAAGCATTATGAACTTTTTTTCCAGGACAACCTTTTTAAAAAGCCGGAATACCCATTTAGCAGTATGGGTATTCGGCTCATTTCGGGTTTCCTGAAAAAAATCGGGTCCAATAAACCTGAACCCAAAATTTACCTTTGTGCACTGTTCCTTTTAGTGGTGTGATGCTTCAGGTCTAGGACTATGACCACCATGCTGATACCGTTTCACAGCCTGTGGCACTGCACCAGTTGTATGATGGCATCGGAATATGATGTGAGTTTAGTGCAGCTGCTTGGCTTGACAGTACTTCCCTGCAAACTGCCATCAATGTTATCTACAGCTCTGCGACATTACAAAGGTGTTGTGTGCCACTGAAATAGGTAATAGAAAGCTATGAGGGAAGTGTGACCAGGAACAGCGGCACAATCATACATGCTTGATCTATAAGGTTGCCAAGCTCCAGGTGGTGGCTGGAGATCTCCTGCTATTACAACTGATCTCCAGCCAATAGCGATCAGTTCACCTGGGGAAAAGGGCCACTTTGGCACTTGGACTCAATGGCATTGAAGTCCCTCCCCTTTCCAAACCCCACCCTCCTCAGGCTCCACCCCCAAAATCTCCAGGTATTTTCCAACATGGACCTGGCAACCCTATTGATCTATGACTGAAGCATTAGAATGGAACTTGTATATAACACAGAGGCAAAGGGCTCTCTCAGGATTCCACAATATCTAAACCACCTCACGTGGCTTTGTGTACTGTTAAAACTATGGTTACCTTTAGCATTCGAAGTGCAATGGAGAGCATGCCTAATGCCTTTGCCATGCACTATGTTAAGGCAATCAAACATGGGCAATGAAATGCCAATAAAATCAGAAAAGACCTTTTAAACTACATTTGAACTTAAACAAAATGGAGATTCCTTTTTGGGTCAACTATAGCCATGCTTCAAGACATTCTGCTCATGTCATAATGAATGCTAAAACAGTGGTCAGTTGTTAAAGGTGGTGTTAAGGAGAATCCAGCACTGCATATAAAATGCACAGACAAGCAGAACAGGTTTACACAGTGTTAGTGCAGATAAATGACATGTACAACGTATCTAGCAGCCATTTAATTAGATTAATTAGATCAATATAATTAGTGGCGCTATATTACACTATCTAGACTGAGCTGTGCAAAGCCCATTGCTTAAAATGGTTTACAGCACTAAAATTCCATAACTGTGCATGCCATATCAATGCTATCACGCATCAATATAACCACTAACACACCATTAATAATGGAAGTTTAAAGGACCCCCAGGGGACGCATAAAACACTATCCTTGCAAGGGAAATTTTTGATAACATAGCCTGCAAAATCATTTCACCTGTCAAAAAGTGCTTATTTGAAATTTATACCAAACTGAAGGCTGGTTATGATTATATAGCAAATTAATTTAACAAACAGTTGCAGCAACAGACATAATGAGCAAAACAGAGCGGGTTAACATAGTTTGTCAATGAATGAGCCTTGCATTAAAGTTCGGCACATGCTTCATTCCCAAAGTAAATCACCGTCACCATAGGCCTCCTTCACTTGAACATTGACCAGATCCATAGTCTGTGAATAATATATTTTGTAAGATTTTAAGATTCCACAGATGAACATAGCTATCCCTCTGAACCCCATTTTGGAAAAGAACTGCTGTGGGATACCCATCTTAAGGGTTTACCTCTAAGCAGTATATATATGCAGTGATCCAAAAAAATAAAATAACCCAAGACCAAAGTAAGTGCAGCTGCTACTTTTCAAGTGGGACTGTTAAAGAGCAGGGGCTTTCCTCTGGAAAAGGCTTTCCAGGTAAATTGATGCTGGCCCAGGTACATTGGGATCATTAGAGGGCAACAGCAAGTGCCCTTCTGTTTCAATTTATGACCCTTAGATATAATGAAAATTGAGTCCTTTGCATGCCTGGGACAACGAAATAACAAAAAACAGCACCCTTTCCACTCATCCACTGAATCTCCCAGAAGATTGCCTTTCGAAAACATCAGGATCTGCTTTCAATGAAGCTTCTGACCACCGCCGAGGTCTCTGCTTCTACCTAGCAGGAGGCCCTCTTCTCTGCAGGGCCTTTGCCATTGTACTGGTTGCCTTTTTCTCTTCACATGCTTCCAGGAATAGTGTCTTTATTTAGCAACTCAGGGCACCAGGAAGCCACCTCCCTGGTTTGCCATTCTGGGCACTCATTTTCCACTGAACAAGATTTCAGTTCCAATTTCCCAAAGACTGCATGAGATTGACCTGAACTCTCTTAGAAGCAGTTTTCGCTCTTTTTCTTAGCATGACTTTCCGCGAGAGCTTTGAACAGCTGGAAAGCTTACTGTTAACGATTCCTGAAGGCTTGTGACTCTGAGACACAGGACCTTTGTGGGATACACAGAATGAGGAATTCAGCACCATGCAAAATATGAATGGCCATACAGTGTTCCATCTCCAGATGAGCCTGTTCTCTTCACTGATGCAGCATTTGATTGGGAAGAAGCTTGTTCCATTTTTTTTCTGATATTTTTTTCCTTTTTCATTAGAAATTTGAAACTTAGGTTTTACAAAATAAATTCTATCTTCTTGAAAAAAAAAACTCTTTAAGTATATTGGGTATAATCCAGCACACAACATTTAGAACACCTTGATTACTGTGGTATTAATAGTTCATCCTAATGAACCACCTCATTGACAAAGCATAGGGTTTCCCCCATTAAGACTGGCTTTCTTAGCCATCAAATGGGAGGAATTATACAGAAGGTTTGATTACTTGACGAATGGGAGCGTTCTGCCCTCTTTCATTCACTTCTATCAGTTTTTAATAGTTGCTATTACACCAGCAACTACATTTAAAGTTTGTGCAAATTAAAATATTAATCTTGCTTTGCTTCATATGTGTGCACACACGTGTATGGTTCATCATGATGATTTCACTCCCCCATTTTATTTCATGCAAGTGGCTAGGAACAGTTATGCCAATATCCATGCCCATTCTAAGAAATGGGACTTGAGGCTTTGTTGGCTTGCATCCAAGACATGTCACAGACAACCAGCCAAGGAGGGGGAGGAGAAGAAGAAGAGTTGGTTTTATATGCCAACTTTCTCTACCACTTAAGGAAGAATCAAACTGGCTTACAATCACCTTCCCTTCCCCTCCCCACAACATACATCCTGTGAGGTAGTTGGATCACCCAGCTGGCTTCATGTCTGGAGTGGGGAAACAAATCCAGTTCACCAGATTAGCCTCCGCCACTCATGTGGAGAAGTGGAGAAGTGGGGAAGTGGGGAATCAAACCCGGTTCTCCAGATCAGATTCCACTGCTCCAAACCACTGCTCTTAACCACTTCACCACACTGGCTCTTAACCACTACACCATGCTGGAGGTGAGACAACAGTGCCCCATAAATTGGGGTCCCTCCTGTATGCTGAATGCCTTTCACCATCATGGAAACCCATCAACTACCAACCCATGTTGTTGGGCAGTACAGGACTGGCTGATCACCTCTGGGTCAAGCAACAATTTTTAAAAAATATACTTAACCCCGATTGGCCTGGGGTGAAGTCTTTTTGTCTGCTCTGTATTGCCCATGGGCAGGGGCATTTAATTGGCCTGGTCAATAATTCATCTACTTAGACTCTCCTTATTGTACAAAGAAAGAATAGTGCAAGTTATAAGTGACAGTGTAGGGTTTTTGTCATGGCAAGCACTCGGAAGCATTGAAGAGGTAAAAAGAGATTTCCCAAACCAACTGTTATAGACAGGAGGCTGTCCTGTCCCTAAAGTAGGGTTGCCAACCTCCAGGTGATGGCTGGAGATCTCCCGCTATTACAACCGATCTCCAGCCAACAGAGATCAGTTCCCCTGGAGAAAATGGCCACTTTGGCAATTGGACTCTATGGCATTGAAGTCCCTCCCCTCCTCCAACCCCACCCTCCTCAGGCTCCACCCCCAAAATCTCCAGGTATTTCCCAGCCCAGAGCTGGCAACCCTACTCTGAAGAGAAAACAGCTGCTCAGCTATTTCATCTCTGAGCCTATGGGAGTGTTGTGACAACATCCAATCAACGTTTAGTGGTTGAGAGGTGAAATGTTTCCGGCTGTGCTTCCCTTCAACATTTCACTCTCACCACCACTAAACGTTGATTGGCTGTCCTGTCACAACACTCATAGTTCATCCTAGAAGCATTGAACTAGTAGCTTGCAATGCAGCAGAATGGTTTAGCTCTTCCTCTGGTAACTGGTTGAGGCCAGCTCCAGGTTGGGAAATACCTGGAGATTTTGGGGGCAGAGCCTGAAGAGGGCGGGGGGTTTGGAGGGGAGGGACTTCAATGCCATAGAGTCCAATTGCCAAAGCAGCCATTTTCTCGAGGTAACTGATCTCTATCGGCAGAAGATCAGTTGTAATAGCAGGAGATCTCCAGCTAGTACATAGAGGTTGGCAACCCTATGATGAGCAAACCTCATTATCATTTAGTCTGAGTTTTGGGAAAGGGCAGGGAAAGGGCAAGCTAGTGTGGGTGGGATCCTGTGAGTGTGTGAAAGAACCCAGCATAATGGCCAGTCGGGTACAAGCCTATTTGTACCCGCAAGCATTAAAGAAAATTCAAAGCACACTCTGAATCCATAACTAGCTTAAATTTATGTGCCTCAGCCAGGTTTCTCCTGTGACTATCTGGAGACCTGTACTGCTGATATGTTCTTTAAAAAAAATGTAAATAAATAAATCTTCTTTGGGGTTTACATACAACTCCTGCCTCTTCTTGCTCACCATAAAACGTACCTCATGGCCGCAAACCCAGAGCCTTTACACTTGCTACCCTAAGAACATCTTGTAACTAAGGGGAAGGTTTACAGTTTCAAACTAAGTAGTTCCCCCAAAATCATAAGAGGCTGTGAGGGTCCCCTCAGCTGGAAGAAAAGGCCTGTCCCGAGTCACAATGGGCAAAAGTCTCTTGGGGCCTGGCAGCATCGCAGTCATGTTTTTGGCTTGTCTCTTGATGTGCAATGAAAGGTGAGGCACAATACAAGGGGCCTGCTGAGTTCTAAGCCAGGAAGGATTGCCCAGATGTTTGAAGCCACAGTACTAGGGTTGCCAGCTCCAGGTTGGGAAATACCTGGCGACTTCTGGGGTGGAGCCTGAGGAGGGCAGGATTTGGGGAGGGGAGGGACTTCAATGAGGTATAATGCCATAGAGTCCATCTTCCAAAGCAGCCATTTTCTCCAGGTAAACTGCTCTCAGCTGGAGATCAGTTGTAATACAGGTGATCTCCAGCTAGTACCTGGAGGTTGGAAACCCTACACAGTACACTTATGGGACATTCATATGGAGAGCTCCTACCAGAAGGGCAGCTGTGTTAATTTATTGGAGGTAAAAAAATACACGGGGTCTCCTGGCACCTTAAGGATGAAAAATATATATCCAAACATAAGGTTTTGTGGACTAGAGCCCTCTTAAGATGCAATCTGTGTTTTTCTTGATTAGGTTTGAATATTAAATGATAGCATTAAGCCCTGTGTGGCCTTGTATGTTATGGCCCCTTGACCTCACTGCTTGTTTTTTCATACCTCCTACATAAAATTTCTGCATATTAATAAGGTTGCCAGGCCCCCCTTCTCAACCGGTGGGAGGTTTTTGGGGCAGACCATGAGGAAGGCAGGGTTTGGGGAAAGGAGGGACTTCAATGCCATAGAGTCCAATTGCCGAAGCCGCCATTTTCTCCAGGTGAACTGCTCTCTATCAGCTGGAGATCAGTTGTAATAGCAGGAGATCTTCAGCTACGGCCTGAAGGTTGGCAACCCTAGCATATTAAGGATGCAGCTGAATGAGCAAAGGTTTTCCTGGCCTTCTTCTCTTGCTAGAAAAGCTTCTGCCCACACCCAGGCAAAATACCTGAAACACACCACATCAAAGGCCAGGACTTCTCCTATATTCCTATTTGCCAGTGTCCACTAAGTTGCAGTTCTTGGGAGTAGCAAAAAAACAACTCTCTTTGTGCTTCTGCAATATCTAAATCCCACTCCATAGATTATTTTGATTTAGTTTTTACAGATAGCACATTAAATCATCCTAATGAGCCATTTCTATGCTTACATCAATATGAGGTCATTAGGTGTAAGACTACATCTTTTTTTATTTGTGCCATTATTTCACATTGCAGGTGTCAGAAATGACTTTGATGGTTTTTCATTGTCAAAAATATGAAACAGTAGCTCCGAGAGGCAGCAAAGTAAAAAAAAAAGGGGGGGGGGATCAGTTGAGAAACTCAAGAGTGATCATCCTAGTTCTGACACAGACATCCTGTGTGACCATAGAAGACATCTATACAATGAAATACGAGGCCTTCTGACTTCAAGGAAGCTAAAGTTTTACCTGACATCTGCTAAAAAGGGGGTGGGAGAACATACAAACATACATTAGGAGGAATGACCAAATAGACTTGACCAAATAAAATAGTATTCATTATAATAGTGGTTAGGGGGAAAGTGAATATTCATTACAAGTCATCTAGGTGTTCCATCAGTACAGAAAGCTCTGAGCTCCTAGCCCCTGGTTAGATCAGTGATTGACACGTAGCATTCCAGCAAACCCTGGGGATTCCTTGGAATTTTATCTTTGGTCTTTAAGAGAAGATTAGTAATGCGAGAGAAGTTAGGCTGAAAGAGGGCTTGCCCTCTTCCTCCTGGCAATCCACACCTTTTCAGGGGTGCATCTCAGCCTAATCCAAGATGGTAGTTAGGGTTACCAGCTCCGGGTTGGGAATTATCTGGAGATTTGGGGGCGGGGTTTGGAGAGGGGAGGGACTTCAATGCCATAGAGTCCAGTGGCCAAAGCGACCATTTTCTCCAGGGGAATTGATCTCTGTTACCTGGAGACCAGTTGTAATAGCGGCAGATTTCCAGCCACCACCTGGAGGTTGGCAACCCTAATAGTAGTAATCCTAACAGGCATGGCAAGTGCCTCAGAAGGACTGGATATATGTGTTAGCGTGCTAGCATTCTGTTTGAATCCTCTGCTGCACCGGGGGGGGGGTGCTTCTGCACTTGAAAGGGTGAGAGGGAGCAAGAGTGCTCAGTCCCACTGCACTGTGGGCCTAGGGTTTCCAACCTCCAGGTGGTGGCTGGAGATCTCTTGCTATTGCAACGGATCTCCAGCCAATATGGATCAATTCCCCTGGAGAAAATGGCTACTTTGGCCATTGGACTCTATGGCATTGAAGTCCCTCCCCTCTCCAAACCCCGCCCTCCTCAGGCTCCAACCTCAAAATCTCAAAATCTCCAGGTAATTCCAAACCCGGGGCTGGCAACCCTATGTAGACCCTATTAGGACTAGGCCCTTATGGCTTTTTAACATCACCCATTAGGCACTAAAATGGCAGCAGGGTCCCCAGGTCCAACTCAGGGATGCCATCACATCTAGTTCTGCCCAGGAACCTAGAAGCAAGCCAACTTAGAAAGGGTTTCTCTAGTCTGAAAAGCATTTTTAACATATCAATTAGCCCACTTGCCATATTCTAGCTAGAGCTATTATTATCCTCCAGATGAAAAGGTGAAGCTCATTAGCCTTCTTTATGTCTTGAAAAAAATAGAATTAGCAGATCACAACCAGGGTTGTTGCAAATTTTGCCATAAACATGTTCAATAGCCAAACTGACTGAGTTTAAATGAGTTGATCAGACATGAGCTGACGGAACAGCCACGGATGCCTGCAGAACAAGTTTGCATTGGGTTTTTGCAAAATTGCAACATCTTTGCAATTCAAGCTGATCAGCAGTCATTAGCATCACTAGGGACGATGGGATTTTATTAACACATATCGCTTATTTTATTAACACATATCATTTTATTGATGACTGACCACACAATTTGTGACTGGTTTAATAGTCTATTTAAACAATCGCCTGCTGACCGGAGCACTTAGGCAGGGTATACGATGCTAACTTAACTGGGCTGTGTCAGAGAGCACATGTGTGAAAAGACAGTTGTGCTGTTCTGTGTGACTAAGAACAGTGAAGCAACCTTCTGAACAGCCACACACAGCTGAACCGATTATCAAAAAATCAACTCTCTGGGAGCTTTCACACATGCTAAATAATGCACTTTCAATCCACTTTCAATGCACTTCAATTATTGTTTGCAAGGGTCTAAATCTCTGGAAGAATCATATCAGCAACAAACTATCCTCTTAATTGGACTTTCCAGCTCTTAATTCCAATTCCACTTCCAATGCATCAAAGACCTAATACATGGTAAAAAGTAGATGGGAGCAGAGTTTCACATGAAAAATAACTGGTACAGAGAAGCTCCCCGTGCACTTCCTGATATTTTCACCATGCTCCATCCCACCGCCACTTTCCAGCATGGTGAAATTTACCTGAAGCGTTTTGAAGAAGAAGAAAAAGAAGAAGAAGAAGAGTTGCTTTTTATACGCCGACTTTCTCTACCACTTAAGGAAGAATCAAACCAGCTTACAATCACCTTCCCTTCCCCTCCCAAGAACAAACACCCTGTGAGGTAGGTGGGGCTGAGAGAGCTCTAAGAGAACTGTGACAAGTCCAAGGTCACCCATCTGGCTTCATGTGGAGGAGTGGGGAAACCAACCCAGTTCACCAGATTAGTGTCCGCCGCTCATGTGGAGGAGCGGGGAATCAAACCCAGTTTTCCAGATTACATTCCACCGCTCAAAACCACCACTCTTAACCACTACACCACACTGGCTCACAGACAACCATCCTCTGTATGGTGCTGGTTTCAAGTGGACACTGCAAAACTCAGTGCATGTGTGAATTGGGTCCATGGAAGTTAGAGGTTTAGTAAAGTACTTTCAGAGAATAATATACTCTGGGAAATCCAGTGATCAGGATTGATTACAACACTGTAAAATGGCTATGATTCAGTGACCTCCAATATTATTTCCCAAACTAATTACCAGGTAGGGATGCCAACCTCCTGGTGGTAGCTAGAGATCTCCCATTATTACGACTGATCTCCTGGAGACAGGGATCAGTTCACATGGAGAAAATGGCCGCTTTGGAAGGTGGAATCTATGGCATTATACCCCATTGAAGTCCCTCCCCTCCCCAAACCTCACTCTCCTCAAGCTCCACCCCCAAAATCACCAGGTATTTTCCAACCCGGAGTTGGCAACCCTATTACCAGGAAATGTTGGGCCGCTGAAATTTTAAAAAGAAAGAAACCAAGCCGAAGTACAACTTTATTTTCACATACACAAACATTCCTAACCAGTTGGTGTGCGCCAGTTCCTATTGTTTCTATAAATTATGGGTTGAATCCTATGCTTTTGCTCAAGTGACTTCAACGCATTCTGCTGGGGTTGGTGTGTTCCTCAAGGATGGGGTGCGTTTTGATGGCATGGGAAGCCATTCAAAGTGTCTTGCGTTGGAAGAATATGCCAGCAGATTAAAAATATATATATATCAAATGCAACCCTATGTGTATGTCCATGTGTGTGTGTGATATATATACTATAATCCTCCATAGTACAGTATATTCATATTCTTTTTATCTTGGAAACATGTATATTGTGAATTAAGTTAGTTCACTTTAGGGCATTTTGGGAGGGAAGGGGGAAGATGGTCGGGGGGGGGGTTGCCATCTCCAGCAGGATTAAACATCTGGAAAATTTGTCTGATCATTTTAAGTAGCAATAGAATATTAATAAGTTTGTTCCTTTCCTGCTGTCCCTCAGAAAAAAAGGGGGAAAGATAGCTTAATTATCTATATTCAAATAGGAAGGAACAAAGTATAACATTAGGAGTGACTTTGGCACAGATTTTTGGCTAACATCAGGGAACTTTGTTCTAATCCATTGTCTTTCGATTGTAGGGGCTTTGTAACACTTGACACCTTTTCAGTTCTTTAAAAGCACTTGTAAATGTAACTGCTTCGTTTTGTTAGAGAGATTGCAGCGCATCACCCTGACTTTTAAAGTGGTGGGGTTTTTTTGTCTTGCAAGCCTTATTTATCTCCTTATGCCTGGATTCATATAGCCAGAAGGTTGCTGTGGGTTGGTAAACCACTTACCTGCTTTACCCCCTTAAACCTCCATGTGAATCTTACATTTTGGTTACAATGTAAAGATATTAGCATTGATCCAGAAGTTCCAGGGAGCATATTTCATCTGCTGTGCCCTGTACACAAGTACTGTCGTTGCATCATTTATGCTCCACACAGAGGATTTAAGAAGTGACACATATAAGCTTAGTGGCTCACCCTGAAATTAGTCCTTGCTCACAGAGAAGGCAAGCTCCTGCACATCGGAGCTTCATGATACTGGAAGTGACTAAATCAAATATGGCATAATCCTAGGGTTGCCAACCACCAGGTAGTGGCTACAGTTCTCCCCCTATTACAACTGATCTCCAGCCAATAGAGATCAGTTCACCTGGAGAAAATGGCCGCTTTTGCAATTGGACTCTATGGCATTGAAGTCCCCTCCCCTCCCCAAACCCTGCCCTCATCAGGCTCCACCCCAAAAAATCTCCAGAGCTGCCAACTCTAACAATAGCACAGGCAATTGGAGTGTTCCTATTGTCAGCCAAGGACAAGGAAAATCCCAGATGCCCTTTCAGTAGGAAGTCATAGGAATCCTGTGGAGTATTCCAGGCTGTGATCATGAGATAAAACTATGCCATTCATTAAGTGTGAGCAATAGGGTTGCCAGCTCCGAATTGGGAAATACTTGGAGATTTTTGGGGTGGAGCCCGAGGAGGGTGGTGTTTGTTGAGGGAAGAGACTTCAATGGGGCATAATGCCATAGAGTTCACCTTCCGAATGGCCATTTTTCCCAGGCGAACTGATCTCTATCGGCTGGAGATCAGTTATAGTAGCGGGAGGTCTTCAGCCACCACCTGGAGGTTGGCAACCCTAGGGAGCAAGCCCTATTAAAGTCAAAGACTAAACTAGAAACAAGAATTACAGCTGAAGTAGCTGAAAAGATACTCAAGGTAGGCGGTGCAATCATCTTGTGGTTAGCTAGTGGCCTTGACTACTGTAACATGTTACATGTAGGGCTGCCTTTGAAGATGGCTTAGATCTTCAGCAAACACAGAATCTGGCTTTCTGCCTTTTTTGGGAAAATATTAGTGTATTCAGTCTGTATTATAGAAGTACCCACTGCCAACATGCTTCTAGCCCTAATTAAATGAGCTGGTTTTGGCCATTTAAAAAAAACACACACATAAGGTTGTACAGCATCTAGAAATTTTGTATTTAGGCCACCAGTTAGTAGTAACTGATGTTCCAGATTTGTCTATGCCATTCCATCATTGATGGCGGCCTAGTAGACTTTCACTTTGCAGCGATACACATCTTAGCAGCAATTACCAAAGCTGCAACCTATTCTGCATTGTTAATCCCAACACAATTTTTAAAAATAGCCTAATAGTACTACTTTTGGATCTCAGGGTACTTTACAGCCTGTCATTTCTTTAATTACCATTAAAATCTGTTCCCAAAAAGGGATCGTTATCGGGCAATTCCAGAATACATATTCTAATACTGCTAGCGTTTTGCTGTGTCTAGATCATAAATATGTTTGAGCCTTAAAGGTGTTAAATACCAATGGTAGTATAATTTATAACAGCTTTCCTTCATATAAACATTAATCACATTCCTATTGATATTTACTCAAATCCATTTCCACTCATGCAGAACAGAATCACCTATACCTTTTTACCATTTATTTTAATATTCATGCTCCTTATTTTTTTAATTATTCAAAAGTCTGCATAACCCTCCTGTTCATCCTTTATATATGTCTCTCTCTGTTAACAACACAAATTCTGTCTTATTCCTACTATTTATTTTGTATCCCTTGAGTGACAGCCCCAAGCTGAAAATTTTGATCTTTGAAGTCCCTTATGGTCTAGGACCTACATAGTACAGGAACCACCTATGAATCCCATGACTTCTCCATGCCTTTCTTCAGATCAAACTCTCCCTTTGAATTCCAGCAGTACACGTGAGAATCTTTGCACCAGGGTTAGAAGCTGTACTTTCTTTATTGTACTTACACAGGACTGCCAGCCACGTATATTTATTTATCTATTTAAAACGTTTACATGTCTGCATCTCTCCTGAGCATCTCAGGACGCAAGGCAGGTAATAACAATGTAAAAACCATGTCGTGAAACAACAACCAAAATCAACTGATATAAAAACATTAAAACCAACCCACACTTACCTGATGCCATCTATTTCCCCTATGCTAGGGTTCCCAACTGCCTGCTGATGATGGGTAATTGCCCGCTAACTCACTGGCCAGCCTTCCGCCCCTCAGCTGACTGGCGGGTGGAAGTAGGCCGGCTGAGAGGGGGCGGTGATTCATGCATACGGTGAGCATGTGGCATGCATGCGGCGCATATGCAGCATGATGCTGTCACTTCTGAGTTTATCCCAGAAGTGTCAGCAATGTTCTAGCACTCTCCCCAAAAAAACTCTATGGTTTCCATAGAGCTTTTGGAGGAAATTTCTAGAGCGTCCCGTGTGATGCTGGCACTTTTTAGGACAGCACTGCACCGAAAAAGCTCCCACCGGTGACCAGGTAGGACCTGGCAACCCTACCCTGTATCCAGGCTTGGACTGCCCCCAAAATTCTCCCGAATAGCTCTGTTTGTGATGGAAAGCTAGGAGGGTAGGAGCCCCCTGACCTCTTCTTAGAGGCTGTTCCAGAGGGTTGGGGAGGACACTGAAAAGGCTCAAGAACATACTGTGGCCGAAACGTGCCATGGGCAAGGGGGGGTGCTGATAGCAGACACCGATGGGAAGAGAAAAGCTGTTCCCCTGGCTTACTTACTTGGCTTTTCTGTCAGTTCATCAATTGGACAGTTCTGTTACGGTCATGTTAGGCTTCTTTTTATTCTTTATTCTTTTTGTAATTTTTAATTGAGTGTTACCTTTCTTTTTATTACTGTAAAGCACTTTAAGATGCCGACAACCAGCACAGAAATGTTTCCAACAAATAAATAGCTATCACGTGCGACTGGCTCCCAGCCAAACCTGTGTGAGTTGCTGAACAATGCTTTATAGTTCACTGGAAGACTTACTCAAAACAAACAACGTTCTTTTGTAAGAGGGCAAAGACTTCTATAAAATATTATACAAAAAGCAGAGCAGGGCTTAACAGGGAAGATAAAATAGAAATTACTACCATTACCAGCCTTATGTGGCGATTTCCTAAACAGGCCTTTGCAAATGTGTGTCTGTCCTTATTGAAACATGTCCGGTTGGGCCTACCCTGGTGTCGTTCCAGCAAATGCACAACGTGAAAAATAAGCCCTTGCCTGAATACTTATCACGTAAAGGCATTGTTTGACAATTCATTCAAACAGTCATAATCGCTGCAATTTTAGAGATACTTGTCCATGTACCTTTCAGCGCTTGCCAGCGTGAAGATCTAATGGGCATGTGCTGCAGCTGGGTGGACGTTCGGCGGCTTCAGCGCTTGCACAAATCTCCATTGAATGCATTAATGAAATGAGCGGGGAAGGGGGGAAGTATTCATTCACCACATGCTGAATGGCCAGCTCAGCAAGCAGCTGTCACATGACCCTCTGCATCGTCTGTCTGTTGGGCCCTCTCACATTGGCTGCATTAACCTGTGTGAGAATTCTTTATATTTGTTTTGTGGGCACATAGCCGCGAGGAATTCTAATGACGCTGATGTGTGTGGCGGAGCAAGCTTGCCAAGACAGCTGTTACACAATCACTTCCCTCGAAACCACAATAGCACTTGGAGTAAGCACCAGTTGCTCAAGAGATAATGTACGAAACACCTTAAAATGGGGGCGTTGATGGGGGGCGTTGATGGGGGACATTTGAAGGAGGAAAGTTGCCTGCTAGGCACCCGTTTAAAATAAAAATCGCAAACTATGCACCAGCTCAGAATAGAGATTCCCATAGCTGGTATAATCAGCTGGAACACTGTTAGGCATTTTTTTTTTTTTTTAGAGAAGCTATATTGAAAATAAGATAGTGAACCATAAATATCGGATAATGTTCAGGCATTTTTGTGAGTGGTCCTAGTTCCTGGTTCATTCCCTAAAGTATAATATTCTGGATATTATACTGAGAGTATCCTGCATGGTTTTCCATCACTCAGAATTGCTACCATTCAAACGAGAACATGTAAATGAAATATCTTACATGGCAAAGCTAACTTTTGGAATGGTATAATGCCGCTCTCTGATTGACTGCCCTCTCTAGTACTATTGAAGGTGAGAGTCTTTTAACTTAAGGTTAATGAAAAATATCAATCCTGGCTTTACTAAGGTACCTTATAATAATTCAGAGCTTAGAGGAAAAGATTAGCCAATCACCAAAACCCAAGCAACAGAAAATGAAAGAATACCACAAAAGTTGCACTGAACATCTGTTTATGAATAGCTGTTTTTTGCTCTGATTGCATGTTTGAAGTCCACTTTCCATAAATTATCTAATAATTGCATGTATAATATTTGTTTTGCATGCTAAGAGGGGAAAATAAAAGTAAACAAGCTATTTTCTCCAGAGCTAAAGCTAGTAGTCATGGTAATGCATAAAGCATTCAAGTGGCTTTGGATAACAGAGATTATTCTAGAGCACATTATTCCTTAAGCGGTACAAATGGACCCAATTCACCTCCCTAGAAATATAGTTGTCAAGAAGCCACCCTGGGAAATCTGGGAGATGGTCTCAGGATCTCTCTGTCATTTTGAAGAGAGTCCTGCTTGGCACTCTCTCCTGGTAATTATCAAAACAGAGAGCCTTTTAGGGGATGAGAAACTACTCCGGGTCTAATATGAAGCAGCCGTCTTTATATCCACAAGACATTGAGCACAGGCTGTCAGGAAACATTGTGAGTTTATAGATAAATCTAATTGCTTAATTAGCACGAAGAATTTGAAAAGGCATTGTTGGTTGCAAATGCTGTATTTGATACTTGTTTGCTCATGCTACATCTGAAATACAGCGATCAGTAAATCAGATATCCCGCGCTGCCCTTGTTAATTAATTTCTGGTCTTCAAAACATTTGCATGATCCCAAGATTCAAAGGAACAACGCAGCTGATGTTGCCCTTTCTACGGTCTGAAAGCCTATGTCCACTGGCACCTTAAAGTCTAACAACGTTTATTTCAACATGAGCATTCATGAGTCACAGCCCAACTTTGTCAGATAGATATGTGTCATACGTGTCAATGATATGTGACATATGTGTCAATGATATGCAGTGTTCATCTCTGATAGCACCTATTTAGTTGAAAACTCTCACACCTTTTCTAGTAGGAGATGTTCACGCTTTGGGTCTGCAAATGGCTGATCACTTCACATAGGGTTGGACAGGGTACTCGGGCAGATTGATCCATTGAAATGAGCCCTGGGTCTCCTGAAAAATCAGGACCATGAAGGAAGTTCTTGCCCCCAAAGTGGGTTGGAAACTGGACTGAAATGGCTCTACATAATCCAGCTCCTTCAAGAAAGTCTGAAGTTGCAAATAGGGTTGCCAGGTCCCTCTTCGCCATCGGTAGGAGTTTTTTGGGGTGGAGCCTGAGGAGGGCAGGGTTTGGAGAGGGGAGGGACTTTAATGCCATAAAGTCCAATTGCCAAAGTGGCCATTTTCTCCAGGGGAACTGATCTCTGTCGGCTGGAGATCAGTTATAATAGTAGAAGATCTCCAGCTAGTACCTGGAGGTTGGCACCCTAGTTGCAAAGCCACCACTGTTTGATCACCTTGCCTAAAAAGAACCTTTGGAACTTGGCTCACAGACCACTGCTTACACATAGGGTTGCCAGGTCCCTCTTCACCACTGGCAGGAGGTTGGCAGCCCTACCTAAACAGTAAGTCAGAATTCTCAGTAGCATATCAGGATGACGAAAGAAGCAACAGTCAAAAGATGTCAGTAGACTTCTTTGGTGACTACAACATCAGATAAACATCAGCATTTTGTCATGATGGAAAAGCATGTTAGAAAAGCAGGCCATTGATTTATAGCATTGAGCAGGGAGACGTGGGTTAGATCCAGCCATCATCTCTGCTGGTGAAAAAGGGATGTGTGAGTCCCCTTTGACCATAAAAAAAGGTTACACTGAATGTCAAGGGGACTGCATGGACTAAAATCATGCAATTGGCAGGTATAATGTGAAAGGAAATTGGATAAGAAAAGCTGGCTGGATCCAACTCTAGGACTACCAGAAAAAAGCAACTATTTCCTTGCTGAGGTTCCAAAAGTGCATCAAATCTATCCAAATGCATAGTCAACAAGGCTTAGTTAACCATCCATATTAATCCACCTGTCAAAATCAAATGTTATCATTCCAGAATATTTATGACATCCTGGGCAGAGCTCAGCCTGTCCCAAACATGTTCTTCAAATGAACAAATGTAAATCAGAAGTCTGACTTCTTTTGAGCAAGCATGCTAGAGGAGTTCATCGAAGCAGAGAGTGAAGCACAGTCTCTGGAAACAGATGGCTTAATACATGACAATAAATCTTATATCAGAACTGCTATGGTGTACTTCAGATCAACATATTTCTTAAGTTACAAGCTGTGAACAACATTTTCTCCTCAAATGCACACAAGCACGAACTTTCAGCTTCTGAGAAATCTTCGGGATGCTCAAGGACAGCACTTTTATTTTTTTCTGATACACTAATTGCAAGTCTTTTTCTCCAAGTACAGAGTTTGAAACCATAATTCAGCAAACAGAAAGTGCATGCTGAGTCACTGCCAATAAACCCTTCAGTTCTGCAACAAGCAGGGCTGGCAATATTTTCCTACACTCTGACGAGGAAAACGGGAAACAGAATATGGTCCCTTGACCCCGGAAGCACACAGGGAGAGAAGGGTAACAATGGCCACAATGTAGCAATAGTCATACGGCCTTCAACAATCCAATTAGAACTATCAATCAAACGTAAACTGAATTAAGATGAAAGATCCACTACAATTCGGTGAGACTGAGTGAAAAATATGGGTGGATGCAACCCGATCTATTATTTATATATGTATGGTGCAATAAGACTTAATAAAGAGAAATCCATACTCAGTATCAACGTCCAATTCTACAGTAGAAAGGTAAAATTATTAAAATCCTTTGAATATTCCATGAAACAGTAACAAAAACACACCAATTTATTTTTTAAACAAAGGGAGCAGACGCACTGTAGATTGTGATAAGAAAGCAGACCTAGAGAAAGTATTTTTTTTCATACCACTTTTGTTATTGTGTTGCAGGCTTTTCTGACGAGAAGGAAGCCACCTGGCTCACAGAGTATTCTCCAGCCCAGGAGGAATAAATCTGGATAAATAATAAGTGGATGTCTCAGGAACGCTTGTTTTATCAACTCTGGCTTCAGCATGGTATTCAGAATTGCTTTCCCATGCCTTGCTGAATCCTTATGAGCGGGAAATAGCTATGAGGGAACAATCTCTGGATTCTTATTGAAGCATGTTAAACAGGGAGATATCATGCCACAAACAGGGATGCTCGTGAATGCACTGCTCAAGAATAGGCCACTACTTTCTGAAGTGAACTAAGATGAAACTGCAGTAGGGTTGCCAGATCCCTCTTTGCCACCCATGGGAGGTTTTTGGGGTGGAGCCTGAGGAGGGCGGGGTTTGGGGAGGGGAGGAACATCAATGCCATAGAGTCCAATTGCCAAAAGTGGCCATTTTCTCCAGGTGAACTGATCCCTATTGGCTGGAGATCAGATGTAATAGCAGGAGATCTCCAGCTACTACCTGGAGGTTGGTAACCCTAAATTGCAGTCATATTTTCCCATAGTAACCATACTAATATTGTAGAAATAGTTGGGGGGAGGGGAGAAGGGGAAGAAGAAACACCTTAAAAATGCAAATACTTGAGGAACCCTGACCAAAAAAATGAGCAAAGTTTTAAACTCTCACAAGTTTAACATACAAAAAGCAAAAATAAATTTAAGAAGCCATATTTGTGCTGTTCAGCTACAAAGCATAGCAGGGGTCCCATGGATTACCTTGGAGGCTGACCCCACCAGATCCCCACTCCCCACACACACCAGTTTTCGGGGCAGTGGCCAGATCAGCAGCCAGCGATTGGCTGTGCCTGTGTGTGCCTCTCACAGGGGCATCATTGGCTGCCGAGGTATGATTGGTGGATGCTGCCAGCCCTACCTGGAGAGGAGAAGTAGAGCAGGTGGTAGCAGCTCTGGCTTCAATTGAGACAGTTTGTCCCCAAGTAGTCCTTCCCAAATAGGATTGGGAAATACCTGGAGATTTTAGGGGGCAGAGCCTGAGGAGGGTGGTGTTTGGAGGGGGGGGACTTCAGTGCCACAGAATCAATTGACAAACCACCATTTTCTCCAGGTGAACTGATCTCTATCGGCTGGAGATCAGTTGTAATAGCAGGAGATCTCCAGCCACAACTCGGAGGTTGGCAACCGTATTCCCAAACATCATGATATTTCACATTTACTTCCGGTCTAGTAAAGGCAACTCTTTCTTTGACTGCATGGTCTAACATTGCTTCCGTCCATATTTCAGTCTATGGCCTAGCTATTGCTTTCCATTTTTTGAGGAAGGATTTGTTTCGCTATTACCAAGGCTCATAAGATAGGAATGTACAATTTTAGGGTTGTGCATTTTTTTCGGGTAAAATTCGGGTTTGGGTTTACTGGTTCCAATAGTTTTCAGGAAAACCAAAATAAGCCGAATACCCATACTGGTAAGTGGGTATTTGGCTTTATTTCCATTTCCTCCCCCAAAAAATATTCAGTCCATTTTATCCTACAGAGAATTTTTCAAGGCTGTGAGGGGCATTTTTTGAGGTAGCATCTCCAAATTCGCAGGGCAGCTGCAAGGGACTGACCTCAAATGGACACCGAAGTTTGGTAAAGTTTCAGTCAGGGGGTCTTCCAAGATTTCAACAAGGAGGAAGAGGATGAGCAAAAGAATGTCAGGAACAAGAAGACAAACCAGGGGTGGAAAACACCGGATGCAATACTAATATAAACACACAAAGTTGAAAGGAGGAATAACGTTTTAAAAAGGAAAGGACAAAATATACTGGACTGATACCAGTCACCAAAAAGAAATATATGAATTTGCCATGAAGAAACAGCCTAATCTTTATCGAGCTCTACCAGCAGCACAGGTATGCATTAACCGTTTGTGACCCCTGACTGGCATTTCTGTGTGTGCCTTTCATCTGTGCTCTGCAGTTTCTTGTAAGTTCTGTGACTCTACGGGGACTCTGTACATAGATCTGTGACTCCAGAGGGACACTGTGTATAGATCCTCTCTCAAGTGATTTGGGTGATACTTCATATCCTGTGCAGTCATAAATTTTGCAGCTACTCTTTTCCGTGATTATTTTGAGAATCATTTGAGAGTCCCCTCAAACATTATCCCCAAGATTAGCAGCAGCAGCAATACATGTGAACAACAAACTTCTCAATTGTTATTGCATTATAAGAAAAAGAGAAGAGTTGGTATTTTTATATGCTAACTTTCTCTACCACTTAAGGAAGAATCAAACTGGCTTTCAATCACCTTTCCTTCCCCTCCTCACAACCGACACCCTGTGAGGTAGGTGGGCTCAAAGAGAGCTCGAAGAGAGCTGTGACTAGCCCAAGGTCACCAAGCTGGCTTCGTGAGTAGGAGTGCAGAAACCAACCCAGTTCACCAGATTAGAGTCCACCGCTCATGTGGAGAAGTGGGGAATCAAACTCGGTTCTCCAAATCCCATGGTTTTCAGTATTAAATCTACCAATTCTACTTGTCCGTCATTGAACTGTCTCCCTCAATCCAGTTTGGCATCTCCAATAGTCTATCTGATGTCTCCTTTTAGATATCTTACAGCTGTCTCAGACTCAATAGGTCCAAGCATGAAGATCTCATCAGCCCTTCCAAGTCCTCCTCACTTCAGATACTCTCTATATTTCTCCACCAACAGTGTAACCATTCAACCTGATGAACAGGGTTGCCAATTTGCAGGTACTAGCTGGAGATCTCCTGCTATTACAACTGATCTCCACCTGATAGAGATCAGTTCCCTTGGAGAAAATGGCCGCTTTGGCAATTGGACTCTATGCCATTGAAGTCCCTCCCCTCCCAAAATCCTGCCCTCCTCAGGCTCCACCCAAAAATCTCCAGGCATTTTCTGACCCAGAACTTGCAACCCTACTGATGAAAATGCACAGTCTTTCTATTGTACTGCTGGTTTTAATCTTTTAATCTTCTGCTGTGGTTCTTATATTTCATGCTGCTATATTACTAATGCTATTTTATGTATTTTAGATATCTCAAGTTGTTCGTGGCCTTAGAAACCTCACTTGGAGGTGGTATATAAGTGCTTTGAATAAATACATGAATAAATAATGATGGCAACAAACATGGCTTTTGTTGTTTAATTGCTCGATTCATTAATATTCAAATACACATCCCTGCCATCCACAAAGCAGTTCACTGCATTGTACTGCAGTTCCTTGGCCCTGCGCCCCAGCAAACCCTAGATAGAGCTTCAGGCTTCACAACAACTGCCAATGACTGCAGTGAATGATGGAAGAAGTCACAACTGTTCACACCCACAAATTCAGGCTTCCTGGAAAATCCTTCCCTGGAGCCAGTGCAACCATTCTAAACTGCCGGGCGGGGGGGGGGGGGAATAGTGCTAGTATTGTATGGCCTGTAGATTGTCAGGCACTTACTAAGTTTTGGCTACCTGATCTTTCTTTTTGCAGGCAGAAGCTTAAATATAGTATACATGTTCTTGAATTGATATGAACATTAATAAAAGTCATTTTGGCCATTTGATGAAAGAGACGACTTGAAGGACATGTTCTTTCCCCCATTTCTAGGCCTTGATAAAGAAGGAAAAACAAACATTTCTGCCAATTAATGATGGGCCATGTTTCCTTGGGATAGTTTTAGGACTGGAGGTCTCACTTCAAAAAGGATGTGGATAGAATGGAGCGCATGCAGAGGAGAGAGGCAGGATGGTGCTGCTGCACTCATCTTGTTTGTGGCTTCCTAAAGGCACCTGGTTGGCCATTGTGTGAACAGACTGCTGGACTTGATGGGCCTTGGTCTGATCCAGCAGGGCCTTTCTTATGTTCTTATGAGAGTGACAAGGATGATCAGGGGCCGGGTGACCAAACCCTACGAGTAAAGGCTGAGGGACTTGGGAATGCTGAGTCTGCAGAAGAGGAGGTTGAGGGAGGACATGATTGCTCTCTTTAAGTATTTGAAGGGCTGTCACTTAGAGGAGGGTTAGGAGCTGTTCCTGTTGGCCACAGAGGATAGTACTCACAATAATGGGTTTAAATTATGGGCGGAAAGGTACCAACTGGAAATTAGGGGGGGAATTATAGTAAGAGTTGTTCAGCAGAAGAATCAGCTGCCTAGGGAAATGGTGAGCTCCCTCTCACAGGCAGTCTTCAAGCAGTGGTTGGGTGAACGCTTATCAGGGATGCTTTAGGCCAATCCTGCACTGAGCAGAAGGTTGGACTAGATGGCCTGTGTGGCCCCTTCCAATTCTATAATTCCATGATTCTATGGTTCTATGACTAGGCTGGTTTTAAAGGAAATGGGTGTGCCACTACATCTGATCGTTTTAATGCGCAACCTGTACTCTGGACAAGAGGCCACAGTTAGAACAGAATATGGAGAAACAGAATGGTTTCCAATTGGCAAAGGTGTCAGACAAGGATGTATTTTATCTCCCTATCTCTTCAATCTATATGCAGAACATATAATTAGAAAACCTGGATTAGATTTAGATGGTGGAGTGAAAATTGGAGGGAGGAACATTAATAATTTGAGATATGCTGATGACACTACATTATTGGCAGAAAATAGTAAAGTTTTGAAACGACTACTGCTGAAAGTTAAAAGAGAAAGTGCCAAAGCAGGACTACAGCTGAACATCAAGAAAACAAAAGTAATGACTACAGGAGAATTACACAACTGTAAGGTTGACAATGAGGAAATTGAAATTGTTCAAGACTTTCTATTCCTTGGCTCCACCATCAACCAAAAGGGAAACTGCAGCCAAGAAATCAGAAGGAGATTGAGACTGGGAAGGGCAGCCATGAAGGAGCTAAAAAATATTTTGAAGTGTAAGGATGTGTCACTGGCCACCAAGACTAGATTAATTCATGCCATCGTATTCCCTATTACTATGTATGAGTGTGAAAGCTGGACAGTGAAGAAAGCTGATAGGAAGAAAATAGATTCCTTTGAAATGTGGTGTTGGAGGAGAGTGTTACGGATTCCGTGGACTGCCAAAAAAAACAAATCAGTGGGTTATAGATGAAATCAAGCCTGAACTGACCCTAGAAGCTAAAATGAGTAAACTGAGGCTGTTGTATTTTGGTCATGTCATGAGACGACAAGAGTCACTGGAAAAGACAGTCATGCTAGGAAAAGTTGAGGGCAGCAGGAAAAGAGGAAGACCCAACAAGAGATGGATGGACTCAATAAAGGAAGCCACAGCCTTCAATTTGCAAGATCTGAACAAGGCTGTCAAAGATAGGACATTTTGGAGGACTTTCATTCATAGGGTCGCCATGAGTCGGAAGTGACTTGACGGCACTTAACACACACACATGACTAGGCTTGGACTAATCAGAAAATAGTTTGGGATTATCCTGAGACTGCTTCCAAGCATTGGAAATACAATGGTGTTTAGGATTATGACATCAGGCAAGCGATAAGGCTCTATATATCCTTTTAAGGATTCCTACAGTGTTGACAGCAGCAACTGATCATGAACTGGCCAGTGGCAGGTTCTGCTAGCCACTCAGTTCTGTACTGAGCACTTGCATGGTGCAATTCTGCCAACACCTCCCAGTGCCTTCTGGTAAGGGCATCTTGTCCCCTTTGACTTTAGTGGTGCTCTGTAAGTAGTGCTGCTATACAAGTGAGGGGAAATTCAGTTGTCTGTGATGTTCATCTTGCTTTGAAGTAGGGATGACCATTGTGAGCAGGAAGCTAGTTGTTCAGGGGACAGTTTGGATTGCTTACAGGTGGCTCAAGCTAACAAGATTCATTGGTAGGGTTGCCAACCTCCAGGTGGTGGCTGGAGATCTCCTGCTATTACAACTGATTTCCAGGTGACAGAGATCAGTTCCCATGGAGAAAATGGCTGCTTTGGCATTTGGACTCTATGGAATTGAAGTCCTTCCCCTCTCCAAACCCCACCCTCCTCAGGCTCCACCCCCAAAATCTCCAGGTATTTCCAACCCAGAGCTGGCAACCCTATTCTACCAAGGTGTAGTTGTTAAGAACAGTGGTTTGGAGTGGTGGACTCTGACCTGGAGAACTGGGTTTGATTCCCCATTCCTACACATGAGCAGCAGATGCTAATCTGGTGAATCAGGTTGGTTTCCCCACTCCTACACTTGAAGCCAGCTGGGTGACCTTGGGCTAGTCACAGTTCTTAGAGCTCTCTCAGCCACACCTACCTCACAGGGTGTCTGTTGTGAGGAGGGGAAGGGAAGGTGATTGTAAGCCGGTTTGATGCTTCCTTAAGTGGTAGAGAAAGTCAGCATATAAAAACCAACTCTTCTTCTTCTTCTTCTATTCATTGGGTAGCTTTCCACACATATAGGCAATAATACACACTGCATATTAAACTCTTGTCTATTATCACTGGCTCACCATATTCTACTGCCCATTCTTTAAATGATGACAACAACAGTCACAAAGAAATAAACATTGTGTGATATTTTTAAAAAGGTTTCACCATTTGGTGTTCATCTTTGTCTGGTCAGTATTATGGCTACCAGTTTGCCTGGATCTGTAGCAGTTTGTACATGCATGGTTCTAAATTGCCCCATGAGAGTAGTAGCTTTCCTACTGGCGTCATTTAATTACCTGACCCAACCATCCATCACCCTTGGAAGAAATCAGTTTCACCTTCTGTACAGGTAAAAAAAAAAAAAGCAGTTGCAAGGCCAAAGGAAATGAAACTCCATCTCCACAGCTACTGCACAGTTACAAAGCTACTCGGCGCAGCATTTGAGTTGTGATCCAAACAGCAAAGATGAAACCAGCCAATCCAAGACTCATCTCACAAGTGATTATGGTTGAAGAAAAAGGTGTGTTCACTTGCTGAACATGTTCACCACAAAGTTCTTAGCATCCCTACTTCAAGGTATCTATTGCAAATTTTGTCCCTGTATCAGGAAAACACATCTATCCTGTGGTGGATATGAGCATCTTCCCCTTTGGACCACACAGTCTTTTTAAGCTTAGAAACAGACTACAATATATTTTTTTGTTCTCTGCCCCATCTCTGTAAGGAGTAAGGAGACTGTTTCTCTTACATTTAAAGCAAGGGTCCCCAATTTGATGCCCATGAGATTTTTAAAAACATTGCTTTGGCAGCAGCTGTCACCACATTACAACGATATTCATTGTGTGGCTGAAGGTAAGCCAAGGCAGCCATTTTGTGGCTGGCTCCACCTCCTGCAGCAGCAATTTTGTGCCTTTACCAACCATGCTTTGTCAGAATTCCAAAAGTGTCCACAGCCAGGAAAAGGTTGTCAACCCTGATCTAGAGATTCCCTCTGGTGAGATTTCAGGATTCCAGGGCCATCTTTTAACAATTAAACAATGTTATATAAGCTGGGCATTTTTGTCCTTATTATTGTTATCTATTGTTATCTAGGAGCCCTGTGACGCAGAGTGGTAAGCTGCAATACTGCAGTCCAAGCTCTGTTCACAACCAGAGTTTGATCCTGATGGAAGTCGGCTTCAGGAAGCCGGCTCAAGGCTGATTCAGCCTTCCATCCTTTTGAGGTCGGTAAAATGAGCACCCAGCTTGCTGGGGGTAAAGTGTTGATGACTGGGGAAGGCAATGGCAAACCACCCTGTAAACATAGTCTGCCTAGGAAATGTCGGGATGTGATGTCACCCCTTGGGTCAGCAATGACTAGGGGACTACCTTTACCTTAATTACATATAGAGTACCATCCGTATGCATGGCTCTTTACAAAATGCAAGCAGGAAGATTCCTGCCCCAACTAGCTTACAATCTAAAATTTGACACCAGAGAGGCAACAGAGGGAGAGAATGGGGGGTGGAGACAGAAAGGGAAAGAATAGGAGTTCATTTCAGTTACTGTCTTCAGTAGTTTCAGTAGAGAAGGGAGATAAATTGTTATGCCAAAGACCACATGATTGGCAGAGTTCAATCAGCCTGATCATGTACCTCTCTCGTTCTACTACATATTCTTTTTTATATACAAATACTCACCCAGAGATAGTATTAACTAGGAAAACAAAGTGCAGTATGTACAATCCAGGGACCCTTTGGCTACTTATTGAATGGCTGTAAATCTCTGTCCTGGCAGCCTCTTACAAAGCATTGTCCGAACTACTATGTATATGCCAAATTTCAGATCTGTGTGGTATTAGTCAGAGTTTCAGAGACCTGTGGTACAATAGCATGCTCAGAAACCTGTGCATCTCCTGCTTTGTGAGATATGCATGAAGCAGGAAAGAGATCAATCACCTTCACAATGTTATCTTCTTGCTTCTTCTCGGAGCACCGGCTTCCCATCCCCATCTGTCCCTTTCCATTTGGAAATCCAGTCCATGGTGGTGTGAGGTATGCAAGCAGGTGCTGCTCTTTACCGAGCATCAAGCTACACCTACTGCTTGAATAAATCTGAACAGCATCTTAAAGTAAAGGAGACACTGCTGCAGTAACATTGACAGAAGACCCAGCTATTAAGCTGTCTACAGAGTCTAGTATCAGTGAAATGTTTGACAGCCGCAGGGACAAATATGTATTAGCAACATTGCTTAATCCATGTTTCAAGGGCAGAATTGAAACCCTGCTTTCCCCCTATGCAGGCACAGATTGCTGGAAGGATACTGTCATAAATAATAGTGCTGGAGGCCATACCATTATGCACTTCCTTTCTCCCTCATCTTTCCACTCTGGTCCCCTAGGCCAAGTATATCTCATAAAGCAGGAGATGCACAAGTTCCTGGAACAACGAAGAGTGCAAAAGGAGTAATCACAGCAATGCCCATAGTTCTGAGTCTTCAGTTATCAGGTCAGAGTGGGGCAGCACCATCCAGGAGAACTAATTTTGTCCGCATCATTGAAAGAAACTATCCATTATGATAGGTCTATAGGCATGATGGGAGATCCTTTCATATTGCAAGAACAGAGAAGTTGAGTTTTGAAGGCCAGCAATGGTGAAAGAAAAGAAACACTATTTTCAAAGCATTCCCATCTATTATGTAATTCAGGTTTCATTTGCTGTTTTCCTGGAAGCAGGCTGGCCAGCTCACCCACTATAGAGCCAGCTTGGTGTAGTGGTTAAGAGCGGTGGTTTGGAGCAGTGGACTCTGATCTGGAGAACCGGGTTTGATTCTGCATTCCTCCACATGAGCGGCGGACTCTAATCTGGTGAACCAGGTAGGTTTCCCCACTTCCTTAAGTGGTAGAGAAAGTCGGCATATAAAAACCAACTCTTCTTCTTCTTCTTCTGCCTCCTGGCCGCACCACTGCTCAGATGAGCTCTGTGTGGGGTGTGGGGGAAAAATAGACATTGTTTACATATCAACATTACTTCTAGCAAAAAAATGGAGGTGACATCACCAACACTCTAGAATCTCAGCAAAATCCAAGAACATCTGTGATGTCACTTCTGGGGTTTTTCCTAGGGTTGCCAGCTGTGGGTTGGGAAATACGTGGAGATTTTGGGGTGGAGCCTGAGGAGGGCAGCGTTTGGAGAGGGGAGGGACTTCAATGCAATAAAGTCCAGTTGCCAAAGTGGCCATTTTTTCCAAACCTTAGGTTTGCCAGAAGTGATATTGACAAGTACACATTTTTTTCCCATGCCCGCCCCCCAAAATCTCCTGGCAATTGCAGGCATGCTTCTAGGCAGCCCTACCTGCAGGTGGTTTTTCTAACTGGAGAAGTGAGTTTAAAAACCAGCCACAAATGACATGGCCTTGCTTTCTTAAGGAATGAGCAGAAAGGTTCTGCAAGATATACAGAGGTGATTTAATCTGGAGAGGGACCAACGGCTAATTCTTGTTACAGCTGCCATGAGGATGCCTCTTGCCCAAATAACATATGGTGCCCCTCTGAGAATTACTGGACATACAACCAAAGTGCAGAGAGTGCAATCTAAATTCCTTAGAAAAATCTTTCAGGCTCCAAATAACATCTCAAATGCAGCATTGTCTGGGATGACCACAGTTCAGGCCAGTCTCTGGATTATCACCTTCATGTTTTGGCTAAAGTTGTTAAACCAAAAAAGGGGGACTGATAACCCTGATATTAACAGACTCTTTTGTAGCACCCTGGCAATTAGCTCTTAATAAAAAAAAAAATTGGGCCGCTATGGGCTGACTTGTCAGCTCCTCCTACCAATGACACATGAATCGGCTAAAGAATTTATTAAGACCAGAGTCTTCGAGGTAGAAAGGCAGCACGATCTGAATAAGATTCAGAATCCCCTCTTCAGAAAGGGTGTGCTTATTAGGAACATTCTTATGCCTTATTTGTCAGATATTACAAACCATGAATACCGTAGGGTTTTTATGCTCTTTCGATATAATGCTCTTCCCTCTAAGTTTCTCAAAGGGATATATAATAAATGGCCAATGGATGCACAAAAATGTATATTCAGCCAGGACGCATTAGAAACTACTGAACACGTTCTTTTTGAGTGCATGTTATACAATCATATACACACAGGCCCTTTGTTTCCCCTGTTAGTGGATGGCCACAGACCTCTCAAGCACTCCTTTTGTCAGATACAATACCAAATGTGTCTCTTAGTATGGCCAGATTTGCCTGGCTAGCAACTAAAATAAGACAAAATGTGCTTAAGGCTCTGGAATAATCAATCTGTGATCAGAATCTGTACTGTTTTTTGGAGGATTTTACCTTTTTAAGAGGTAAATGTCCCCTGTGCAAGCACCGGGTCATTCCTGACCCATGGGGTGACGTCACACCCCAACATTTGCTCGGCAGACTTTGTTTGCAAGGTGGTTTGCCAGTGCCTTCCCCAGTCATCTTCCCTTTATCCCCAGCAAGCTGGGTACTCATTTTACCAACCTCGGAAGGATGGAAGGCTGAGTCAAGCTTGAGCCGGCTACCTGAAACCAATTTCTGTCGGGATCGAACTCAGTTCGTGAGCAGAGCTTGGACTGCAGTACTGCAGCTTACCACTCTGCACCATGGGGCTCTTCATGTAGAGTTTGGGAAGGATCAATCCAACCACATTATCCCCTAATTAGGCATGTATGTATTTAACTTTGATTTTTTTGGAGACTTGATGATCTATGACTGAATAAAGTCTACTACAGTTTCACCTGGATGCGTCTTGAAACTGCTTTTATGTGGTGGCTGCTGCAGGTAAGAAGCCATCCATGTATGTCAATTACTCATCAAATTAAGCAACACCTCAAAATGGTTGTTGAACTTATGAAGACTAACCAGGTGACAGTGGGTGGGATGCAAAGAAACCAGAGAAGACAAATCTCATACTTCAGCTCATTCCGTTCAGACATGGTCCTAAAGCCATACAAAAACATACAATGTTTCAGTCAATCTAGTAAAGTTCTGCAATTATCTTGCAGCCCTGTTGGTTGGCATTCTACCTCCTGGTCCAACAAAAGGATAGGAAAAAAGCTATACTTATTGTGCACTTTCATAGTGAGGCTTTCATCACCTGAAGATACATAGAATCTACTTTAGTGTAGTGGATAAAGGCATGAACTATGAACTGCAGGTGCCTGGTGAAAAATTCAGATTAGTCACAGACTCACGGACAAACTTTCAGCATTCCGATATACCTTAGCTTCTCTCTATACATGTGTCACATTGGAATGACAGTACTGGCCTTACATTAACCTGTAGGGTTAATATAACGATTGCTAACTTAGTATATGTGAAATGCTATAAGCAATCAGGAATGTGGTATAAAAATATTAAATATTTTTCCTTTACATGGCACATTAGCCATATCACACGATATCATAAAAAGGCATTAGCAGCTTCACCTCTGAAAGCATTCTATGTTTCCCCTACACAGTATACCCAGTAGCAGGACAGTTACATCCACTCTGAAAATGAGAAATAGTGCAGGCTCCCTGTGTTTTGTGTTTCTCTTTCTTTTGCTACACAAAGAGAAAATGTCTCTCTGCGATGAGGGGAGATGCTGGAAGAGGAGCGCCATCTTTTCTCCCCATTGCAAGGACGCTTTAAATCAATATTCAGATGCTGGATACATTGGTAGCCTAATTTTTTCCTACAGTTTGCTCATTGTTCCTCTAAACTGATCCCAAGAGTGAATGAACGCCCATCGAATTTTATAAGGGATATCTGTCTTTGGGAGGTTCTTCCATTGTATGAAAGTCACTGGGGAGGGTAAGCTGGCATACACTCTTAGAGCTTCACCAACTGGCACTAGTTACTGGGCCTGGCACAGTTCTGGCCAAACCCCTCCAACGCAAGGGGCCAGAGCAATGTAGGCAGCCTTTGCCCAGCAGTGGGCTGGGAGAGGCTGATAATGAATGACTGATGATGATTATGTGAAAGTTTGTAAAACATTTGTGCAAAAGAATGAATAGTAACTAATTCAGCAATGTGCAGGGAAAGCTTTGTATAGCCATGCTGATAGGCACATTTGACAACAGGCCTACACTAATTTTTTTTTTTAATTCCTAGGCAAGCAGAGAGATGTACCACCTGGAAACATGAGGTTAGCACTCCCCGAAGCTCTTGGTGGCGCTTTTTATTAGGCAGCTCATGATGCCAGTTCTGGTGCCACACGCTCCAGGAACAACACCACAGGGTAATGGAGGGAAGTCCACATAGCAACTTTCTTTGCAGGGAAGCCTTATAGTCAAATGAAGCTTTAAACATTGGTTGTCCAAGAACTGAAAGGTGAGCTAACAGATGAAATGGGAGAACTGGTTCTTATGAAATCGCTATCATGGACCACAGTTACGGTTGCCAAGCTCCAGGTAGTAGCTGGAGATCTCCTGCTATTATGACTGATCTCCACCTGGAGAAAATGGCGACTTTTGCAATTGGACTCTATGGCATTGAAGTTTCTCCCTTCCTCAAACCCTGCCCTTCTCAGGCTCCACCCCCAAAATCTCCAGGTATTTCCCAACCTGGAGCTGGCAACTCGAAACATAGTGAAAACCACATTCCTGATTGCTTATAGCATTTCATATATACTATGTTAGCAATCTTTATATTAACCCTACAGGTTAATGTAAGGCTAGTATTGTCATTCCAATGTGACACATGTATAGGAAGAAGCTAACGTATATAGGCATGGTGAAAGTTTGTCAGTGAGTCTGTGACTAATCTGGAAATTTCCCCAGGTACCTGCAGTTCATAGTCCATGCCTTTATCCACTTCACTAAAGTAAATTCTATGTATGTTCAGCTGTGATGAAAGCCTCACTATGAAAGGAAAGGAAAGTGCCCAATAAATATAGTTTTCTTCCTATCCTAAGTTTTCGTCGGACCAGAAGGTAGAATGCCAACCAACAGGGCTGCAAGATAATTGCAGAACTGTACTGTGTGTGTTAAGTGCCGTCAAGTCGCTTCCAACTCATGGCGACCCAATGAATGAAAGTCCTCCAAAATGTCCTATCTTTGATAGCCTTGCTCAGATCTTGCAAACTGAAGGCTGTGGCTTCCTTTACTGAGTCAATCCATCTCTTGTTGGGTCTTCCTCTTTTCCTGCTGCCCTCAACTTTTCCTAGCATGACTGTCTTTTCCAGTGACTGTACTAGATTGTACTAGAACTAGAACTGTACTAGATTGACTCAAACATTGTATGGGTTTGTATGGGTTCTTTTAAAGTGCAGGCCAGGACTAATGAACATGACAGAAAAAAATGACAAAGGTATTGATGCTTGTTGGAGATTTGGGGATTACAAGTAGCTTTTATTCTAATATACAGTTGTGCTGGCTGACTTCTTTTTTGTATTTCTTGTAGAATATTTAGCAAAAACTAACTCAAATATTCCCTCTGTCAGCCCTTGGCCCACAGAACCAGAAATCACCACAAAGTCATATAGAGTCCAAACAGATGGCTTTTACTGATCAAATAGGCATACAGTGCAAACGAATAAAATGACAGCTATGAAAGGCTCACTAGCTGGGAGATATTATAAGGCAGGAAAGGCGGGAGATTACACGCAGGAATACAGTTTCCCAGGAGCTGAGTTCCCAGGCTTAGGCATGCGACCTTGGGGGGCAGACAATACAGCACAGAGACAGAGGCAATAACGAAACCGAGATAGCAGCCTGACATTCTGCTCCCCTCAAGGCCCCCTCCCAGTTCGCAAGGGGGCTGGCCTGTCCGGGTAAGCAATGTGAAAGGCGTCGACGAGGTCGGGGGCGGAGACATCCCGTGCGCGCACCCATTCGTCATAGGCAGGGGGGAAATGTTTCCAACGAACTAGATATTGGAGAGTGCCATGGTGAATACGGGAGTCAAGGATCTTGGAGACTTCGAAGTGTTCTTCCCCCCCCACCATGATGGGTTGCGCAGGCGGTGGGTCCGGATGCCACCGTGGAGAAGCAACATGGGGTTTGAGGAGGCTTATGTGGAAAACAGGATGCACACGCCTCAAGGATTTGGGGAGAGCCAGTTCCACTGTGACAGGGTTTATGACCCGAGTAATGGGGAAAGGGCCAATGAATTTGGCGCTGAGTTTATGGCACGGTTGGGTGGAACGGAGGTTTTTGGTGGAAAGGTAAACCAAAGCACCCACTTGCAGATCACCCCCGGGGGAGCGATGTTTGTCAGCTTGCGCTTTGTATTTACGTTTGGCCCGGTCGAGGTTGCTAACGAGCCAGGGCCAAGTGGTACGGAGGGCGTGTGCCCAGGAGGCAATGTCGGGGTTCCCCTCCCCCTCTACATCATCTGTAGGAACGATGGGACTGAAATCTTGTCCATACACAGCAAAAAACGGGCTAAAACCTGTGGATTGATGCATGGCATTATTGTAGGCATATTCTGCTAAAGGTAACAGTTCCACCCAGTTATCCTGGTGGTAGTTAACATAACAACGCAAATAACATTCAAGTACAGCATTGACACGTTCAGTTTGACCATCAGTTTGAGGATGGTATGCACTAGACAATCCCTGTTCCACCCCCACCAACTTGAGGAAAGCTTTCCAAAACTTAGAAACGAAACCACTTCCGCGGTCACAAATTATTTTACGCGGAAACGAATGTAAACGAAATATATGCGTCACGAAGAGGCGGGCCAGTTTCTGAGCAGAGGGGATCCCTGCACATGGAATCAAATGTATTTGCTTAGAAAACAAATCAGTAACAACCCACAACACAGTTTTACCCCCACTGAGAGGGAGATCAGTCATGAAGTCCATAGCAATCACTTCCCAAGGTCTGCTGGGCGTTTCAAGAGGTTGTAGCAGTCCCGGGGGTTTGCCCTGCGATCGTTTCGCAGCGGCACAAACGGGACAGCTGCGGATGAAGGAATCAATGTCGGAACGCATTCCCCCCCACCAGAACTGTCTGCGCAATAAGTGAAGGGTCTTCAGAAACCCAAAGTGCCCAGCTGTTTTGGCTCCATGAGCTAAATGTAAAACGTCCTTCCGGAGAGCTTTGGGTACATACAATTTTGAGTCTTTGTACCAGGACCCCCCTTGTTCCAAAACACCAGGAGGTAGGGTATGAGCGGAACGTTCTAAAAGGCACTGGTCCCGAAGGACAGTTAAAAAGGATTCGGAGATGGGGATTTTGGAGGGAGCCCCCCCGTCGGTCCTGGAGATCTGAGAAATAGTTATAGGGTTAGTGCTTACGTGCGGCGGCGCGCAGACTGCAGGCGGCTGAGCGGTCGGAGGGGTAGGAGGGGCGGGAACTCCGGTCTGTTGCGGTGGCGGCTGGGCAGCCGGTTGGGCTGGCGGAGCTTGTGAGTTAGGGAAGGTGTGTTGATGCTGGGATCGGGTTTGCACAGCCAGCATAGGTAGGGCCCCACGTTGCATAGGGGTGAACAGAGAGTTGGTAGGTCTTTCGAGTTTTACCGGATATTGTGGTAAACGGGAGAGGGCATCCGCGAGAACGTTCTGCTTCCCAGGGACGTGCTTCAGGGTGAAACGGAACTGAGCAAAGAACTCCGCCCACCGTTGTTGTTTCGCCGATAGCTTATGGGACCCCGTGAGGGCAGCTAGATTTTTGTGATCGGTCCAAACTTCAAAGGGTACTTTAGACCCTTCCAAGAATTGCCGCCATAAAGTCAGTGCATGATGAACTGCAGAGGCCTCTTTCTCCCAGATGGGCCAGTTTAATTGAGCGTGCGCAAATTTTTTTGAAAAGTAAGCGCAAGGGTGAAGAAGACCGTCCGGTCCTTGCTGGAGGAGAGCCCCTCCCATGGCTACATCGGAAGCATCGACTTGCACAATGAACATTTGATTTGGGTCTGGGTGCCGTAGCACCGGCTCCGAAGTGAAGAGGCGTTTGAGGGCCAGAAAGGCGGCTTGGCATTGCTCAGTCCATAGGATTTTTGCGGAGGGCAAGGCAGCCGAGCTTACTTTTCCCTTAGTTTTCAGCAGGTCCGTAATGGGTAGAGCCACTTGGGCGAAGTTAGGGATGAATCCCCGATAGAAGTTTGCAAATCCCAGAAATTGCTGTACTTGCTTACGGTTGGTGGGGGGAGTCCAATCGAGGACGGCTTGGACTTTGGCGGGGTCCATGCGAAGACCTTGGTGGGAGATGATGTATCCCAAAAACGTGAGTTTGCTTTGGTGAAATTCACACTTAGCTAGTTTAGCGAACAGTTGATGGTTACGCAGGCGTTGTAGAACTTCCCTGACCAGAGTCACATGCTCGTCCATAGTTTTCGAATAAATGAGAATATCATCTAAGTAGACCACCACCCCACGATATAGAAGGTCATGTAGGATTTCATTGATGAGTTGCATGAAGACCCCCGGGGCCCCTTTTAATCCGAACGGCATTACAAGGAATTCATACATTCCGAAACAGCTAGAGAAGGCAGTGAGGTGTTCATCTCCTTCGCGGATACGGACTCGGTAGTAGGCTTCCACCAAGTCTAATTTAGAGAACACACGGCCTTCCTGTAATTGTCCCAAAATATCCGATATTAATGGGATAGGATAGGCGTTGGTCTGGGTAACCGCATTGAGCTTTCTGAAGTCAATGCACAGGCGAAGGTCGCCCTCTTTTTTCCGGACGAAAAACGCGGGGGCCGAGTTTGGGGCATTCGAAGGGCGAATGAACCCTCTGGCGAGGTTTTTGTCCAAAAAGTCCCGGAGGACAGTGCGCTCGGAAGCGCTCATAGGGTAAATCTTACTTTTGGTTAATGTGCAGTCCTTTACTACTTCAATCGCACAGTCTGAGGCTCGGTGGGGGGGTAAGGCATCACATTCCCTAAGGTCGAAGACATCTTCAAAGTCCCGGTATACAGCGGGTAGAGCCGGTGGTACTGGGGCAGTAGAGGTTAACGCTGGAACGGGCGGAAATGGCAGAGCAAAGTTTTGCCGATGCTGGTCGCAGGTGGGACTAGCGAAAGAGATAGTGTTTGTTTCCCAATCAATACTGGGACTATGTCCTTTAATCCAGTTAATTCCCAAGACCACTTCAAATCGGATAGGGGCTATAGTGAAGTCTATTTGTTCCCAGTGGGAACCAATTCCCATTGCCACCCCTATGGTGCGATGATCAACTGGACCCCCCTGGAATTGGCTCCCGTCCATTTGAGCAAATTGGACGGGGGTGGGTAAAGCCTCTGAGTCGGCTCTGAGTGCAGCAAACGTGGCTTCGCTTATGAGAGTGCGACAGCAACCGGAGTCAATTAGTGCTTTGACGGGGATTTGTGGACCTCCGTTAAGTTGTTGTAAAACTGCATCTACGTAGACGGTGGAGTCCACTTCTTTGATTTTGGTAGGAGCATTCGGTTTGATAGGAAGATCCTGAGAGGTCTGTGGAGATGCTCCATTCACCACAGACCGGAGCCGTTTTTTGACAAGTCGAGGGGAGATTCCAGGTTTAAGGCTGGAGAAATCCAAGGGTTTTCCTCATCCGAAGAGGGAAAGCTGTCCCCCAATGGGGCACTTGTAATCCGAGACCCGGCGGGGTCGTTGGAAGCAGGCAGGGAGGCTGGGTCCCCGGCATGGAGTGCAGAGGGTGTGGGCCTTCCCGGAGCTGCGCTGCGGGTGGCCGCGGTGCCTCTGCGTGGTGGACGACCTCGGGCGCGGGTTGTCGTGCTGAGACGAAATAATTCCTGGCGGCGTGGGCAAACGGCTGCAAAGTGGCCCATTTCTCCGCATGTAAGACAGGCACCCCTCTGAAATCGGGCTTCACGTTCCTGGAGCGGACGTGGGGGATTTCGTGGGACGAGCAGTGGTGCCTTGGGTTGAGGCTTTTGGGTGCCCTTCTCCTTGTGCTTTTGACGGACGAGAGAAATAAAGCGGCGGCGGCTTTCCACTTCCTCGGCTAATAGGATCCAGCCTTCGAGGGTATCGGGATCGCCCCGCATGTAAGACCAGTTCAGAATGTCAGGATGCAAGGCTTCCCTGAAATGATGGATTAGGGTGGTCTCGGGCCAACCTACAATTTTACTTGCCAGTCGCTGAAATTCATCGGCAAATTCCCGAACTGTAGCAGAGCCTTGTTTTAATTGTAAGAGTTCCGTTTTGGCTCTTTCTCCCAGGAAGGGGTCTTCAAACCTCCTTCTCAGGGCAGTCATGAAGTTGTTGAGGGAACGAATCGCACGAGAGCGGGTGTCAAACTGGAGGACCATCCAGTCAGCCGCTTTGCCTGTCAGGAGGGAAGCTACGTACCGCACCCGGCTATCTTCCGTGGGGAAAAGTTGACCTTGTTCTCGCATATAACTGTCCACTTGATGCAAGAAACAAGGCAAAGTCTCAAGAGATCCGTCATACGTAGTCCTCAATTTGAGTTGCTTCCAAGGGCCGGGCGCGGGCTGACCCGGTTGCACGGGTGGTCCGGGCGGAGGAGCAACAGGAGCTCCAGGAGGCAAGGGTGGAGCAGGCACATTAGCAGGTGGTTGCACGGGTGGTCCGGGCGGAGGAGCAACAGGAGCTCCAGGAGGTAAGGGTGGAGCAGGCACATTAGCGGGTGGTTGTACGGGTACCCCCTGACCCGGTATCGGAACGGGCTGTCTCTGAGCTATCAGGGTTTGTTGTAATTGCCTGTTCTCGTGAAGCATAAGTTCCATTACTTCTTGGAGTTGATCAACACGGTCGGAGAGCTCCCGATTCTGGGCTCGTAAAAGATGAACCTCCTCACTTGGGCCACCAGTAAGATGAGGCTTACTGGTTCGGAAGCTCGTGGCCCATTGAGAGCTATCCCCATATAAATCCTCGTCTTCAGACTCATCTGAGTCTCGACGTCGGTCAGCCAAACGGCGTGCGCGTTGGGTCGCACGCGACGGGACAAACGCCGGAGAAAAAGTTAGACCTGATAGTCCCAGTACATAGTCCTTGGGGCGCGTGTCCACGTTCGCCTGATTCCTTGCTGCAGCCGCCCTGGCTGCTTCCGCCGCCTCTCTCTCTCTTGCGACCCTAGCCGCTTCGGCGGCTTGCTGATCCGCAAGAACTTTGGCGTTCTCAAGTCTTAGGGCAGCCTCTGCCGTAATGCGCGGCAAAAGTTCTGTCTCGAGGAGCAAGAGTATGGGGTCAGGTTCCCCGCCCAGCAGAGGTTGTACTCGAACCGCCAGTGCGGATGCCTCGGCTCCAAACGTCGAGGTCAAAACTTGAGCCAAGGTGGCTACCGGGGTGTCCTTTGTACATTCCACAAGGAGAAGAGCGGTGCTAATAGCGACTCGCTTGGCCTCAGCCTGGCAGCTGGCCGCATCCGGGATCAGGGAAAAACCCTCCGGCGGGGCTCCCACCATGGTAGAAAGAGTTTGTCGAGAAATAAGATTATCCAAAAGTCCAGTTAATATTTGTAAATCCTCAGTCGCCAATCGGGCATCGTCCAGTAATTGATCCAAGTCCTGAAGATCTAAACGAGCATCAGTATCCTCCGATGTTAACATCCAGAGACGTCCTGTAAGAGATTGCCACTGCGCGTGTACCAGTCCCCTCAAGCGGCAAACCTCTCGGTTCGTCCGGAAAAGTTCAGCGATTAAGTCCTGTAACAGAGTAGGGTCCTCTGAGAAGGGCTCCAGGGTAGTAGATCACCTGGAGAGCTGCACAGCTCCCATCCAAGTGGCAGGCGAACCCCCCTGGGCTCCAGCCTGGCTAGGAGAACGGTGAAGATGAGATAGCTGTCATAATGTCAGCCCTTGGCCCACAGAACCAGAAATCACCACAAAGTCATATAGAGTCCAAACAGATGGCTTTTACTGATCAAATAGGCATACAGTGCAAACGAATAAAATGACAGCTATGAAAGGCTCACTAGCTGGGAGATATTATAAGGCAGGAAAGGCGGGAGATTACACGCAGGAATACAGTTTCCCAGGAGCTGAGTTCCCAGGCTTAGGCATGCGACCTTGGGGGGCAGACAATACAGCACAGAGACAGAGGCAATAACGAAACCGAGATAGCAGCCTGACACCCTCCTGATATCTTAAATTTCATCCTCTTTCAATACCAGCTTTCTAGTTTTGTTCTTTGTGAGGCACTTAAACTTTACATACATTGTTTTCAAATAATGAGGAAGAATACAGATCTTTATAATAATAATTCTTCTCCCATTTCCCCAAAATAAGACTCTCTCGATTGAGAACAGTCATCTTATTCCAAAACTGAAACCTGGGTGGTCCTCAGGATATAGATAAAGGGAACAGCACAGATACAATGTACTGAAATTTTACTAGGGCAAACTAACAAAAACAGGATCCACAAAATGAGTCAGATATCAGATGAAATTCAGATTAATTCCATAGAAATCCAGCCATTCAAAATTATACTGGTTTCCAGTTATAATTCTAGTTCTTGCTCCAATTCTAGTTAAATATATGTAAATATTTCAGGGGCAGAAGTAAGTCATGATGGAGACATTTATTTTACCTTGTAATGCTGATAAATGTTTTTCTGAGTGGATCATGACCAGCACCCCTTGCCAACTGGCTTCTCCTTGCAAATTCCTTGTAAAGATTTAGAACAGCTGCCCTGTAGCACATAAGAAGTTATGGCATGAGTGGGCTTCCTCACTGATGTCAATGCACACAGAGCTGTTCATTTCATTGAACATTCCTTGTCTCAATGGACAATTACTCAATGGACAATGACTCAGAATGGTAAGCTAAGGTTTCTCAATAGAAGTAAATTGCCAGGAGACAATCCCTCTTAAGACCAGAGTGTTCACACACATTTTTTCAAATGATTTTATTATCAATTGCACAAAGATGCAATTTATACATGATTATTACAGTCAATAGGAAAAGTGCTAAATACCAGGGCTTTTCCACACCAGGTTTTGATGCTCCATTTGAATTTTTTGCAATTCCTATATTGCTATAACTTTTGCTTATTAGATATATCACCCTATTGATTGCATTGATTCACATTGAGCAATCTTCTTCGAGTCTCAGTGAGAGAGGCACACTATAAATATCATAAACATGGCCCCATCTGTGGACTCTTAAATCTGGAGATTGGGGCCATGAACAGACAGATAAATGTTTCTTCAAAACTAAAAAAGCCCTAGATTTGCAGAAAAATCTGAAATTGAAAAAAAGAGAGAGAAAAATACATAGAGGGTCTAGAACCCCGAAATAATAGAAACTGAGTGTGTAGCTTTAAGTTACAAACACATTCTCAGTGGCCATTGCTAGGCAACCACAGTAGTGTTGATAGCCTTAAAACCTTGATTTCTGTCAGCAAAAGGCTGGTGGAAGAGGCAGGACAACTTCCAGGGCTGTTTTGACCTTTGAAAGCAACCACTCAGCGACTTGATCCCATGTGACATGCATGACTCACCCAGGCCTAGCTGCTTGCTGCTGTTCAACAGCAGCCACCACACAAAAGCCAGTGTGATGTAGTGGTTAGAGTTCCAGATTAGGATCTGGGAGACCTAGGTTCAAATTCTGACTCTGTCATAGAAGCTCACTTGGTGACCTTGGGCCAAATCATTCACTCTCAATCTAATCTATCTCACAGGAATGTTGAGAAGATAAAATGGAGGAGAGGAATGATGTAAGATGCTTTGGGTTCCAATTGTGGATAAAGACATGGTGTAAATGAAGTAAATGATACATATATATAGCTGAAGATGGGAGCAGCTAAAAGGTTAGTTGGTGGGTGGGAAGGAGAAAAACAAGCAGGGAAAAAGTAGTGGGGCTGCCAGGAGGAGGAAAAGCAGAGACAGCGTGAGGAGGGAGATAAAGGGGAAAGTGAGGTGCTCCTTGCAAGTCCTTGTGGGTTCCCTACTGTGTAACTGCCCAGCTTGGCAGCCTGCACTGTGACATTTTCCCAGGGAGACATTTCCAGGAAGAGGGCAGAAGGGAAAGCTGCAAACAGGGAGGCATATAAAGGTAGGTTGGCTGGTGAATGGGAGAGAAGGAAGCAGGAAAGGGGAGACGTGATGGGGGCTTTCAGGAAAGGAAAGAGGAAATCATAGAGGAAAGGAAAATGAGTTGCCCCCAGAAGTCCTGGGGGGGGGGTCTCCCTCCCCCTTGCAATTATCTAAATGAATAATAACTGGTTGATGACAAAAATGGAGTGTGTTCTTTGCCTCTCAGTGAAGCTCTTCGTGTCCCAGTCTGACATCTGCTGAATGAGAGCAGGGATTTTTATCTCAGATGTAACTTTTTTTATCACATTAGAGTCCCTCTCAGGTGGCCTGGCTGGCTTGTGTTTATAATTAGCCCATCCCTCTTCGACACCTAGTCAATTCTATTCTCTCTCATAAGGATGAGAGCGCTTTTCAGCCACAATATGAATAAATTCGTTCATACCCCCATTTCAGCAGCAACTGCACCTAGCCAGGCTGTACCTTCCGAGAATGGCCACCTGCCAGTCAAACAAATTCCACCCTACTGAGTCCCCCAAAGAGCAATATAATCTTTTCTTAACTGTTGTTTAGGGGTACCCACGGAGCGGTGATTAATCACTTCATGCAACGTGCAGTTCTTGGAATATGCGTTTCTTACTAAGGCAGGACAGGGTTTTTTTTTGCCTTCATCTGTTTATTGGTTTTGTTTTATTAGTCGCATTGCTCTTCAACCTCTCTGCAGCACTGGCAGCAATACCATTAGCTTTAGATGAAGGTGTGCACCCTTCCCCTTCATAGCTGAGGTGAGATACCACAATAAAAGCAATATCAATAAACAGTGCAGTGTGGGAACAAATTAATAAGCAGTTTCAGGGTGAATTACTGGCAGCCAGTGGTGGCTGCTGAATAAGTAAGCTTAATAAAGTCATTTCTTGTCTTCTGGGCTAACTAAGGATAGAGCAAGGCTTTATGACATGGGAAGCCATGGGCATATTAGTTAGGGCTGCCAGGTCCCTCTTCTCAACTGGCGGGAGATTTTGGGGGTGGAGCCTGAAGAGGGCGGGGTTTGGGGAGGGGAGGGACTTCAATGCCAGAGAGTTCAATTGCCAAAGTGGCCATTTTTCTCCAGGTGATCTGATCTCTATCAGCTGGAGAGCAGCTGAATTAGCAGGAGATCTCCTGCTACTACCTGGCAATTGGCAACCCTACGTATTTGGTCAGAGATCACCATAACGCTTTTAGTGGTACCTCAGGCCTAAAAAGGAAGATTGTCCTCTCACTAGCCTCACAGAGCCAACTACACACAAGAGAGGATAAGCAGAGTGTGGCTGCTAATCAGACAACTTGTAAAACCAGGGAAAGGCAGGGGAAAATCTATCTGGCCCAATGATGTCCAATTTTGAAGTTTACTAGCCTTTGCAACCAAAATAAATTACGCTGAAGCAAAATGAGTCAAGGAGATTGCTTCCTTTCCCCGATTCAAGCAGAGGGGACAGATGCAAATAACACTTGAAGGAGAAGTAGATATAACCATTTCAGTGAAGCTCTGGCTAAAAAACTGATTGGGGCATCAAAGAAAGTAGGGGAAGGACCAGAAGCATCAGGACAGGAACCAGGAAAACCCCAGGGTAGACTCCCATCCTCTTCACAGGCCAATTAAAACAGCTTGTTCTCCCTTTGACACTATTTTCAGTTGACACATATCATATACCGATGTCATCATCTACAGAGTTAAAGTCTTGTGAGGTCCCCAGGGGAGTTTCTGCCACGCAAATTATTGACCTTACTTCAGGATTCGGAAATTATGCTCCGAAAAGGGTTGATCTGCCTATAGTTGCTACTGCATGTCTCACCAGCAACCTTTCCCATCTATATTAGTCATGCAGATGCCAAGGCATATGAAACGAGGGGTAGGGGGTGGTAGAAATAGGGTTGCCAGTTCCAGGTTGGGAAATACCTGGAGATTTTTCCCTGAAGGAAACGACAACTTGGAACAGCAAACTGTATAGTATACCATAGAGTCTAGGAAGAATTAGGGTTGCCAGGTCCCTCTTCACCACTGGCGGGAGGCTTTTGTGGTGGAGCCTGAAGAGGGTGGGGTTTGGGGAGGAGAGGGACTTCAATGCCATAGAGTCCAATGGCCAAAACGGCCATTTTCTCCAGGTGAACTGATCTCTATTGGCTGGAGATCAGTTGGAATAGCAGAGATCTCCTGCTAATACCTGGAGGTTCAGTACAGGAATCCAGCCATAAATGATGCCAAATATATTCTGGCTAAATCTTTACAGTATGTGGTAATATAACCACCTACACCATATATTGCCAACAACAAGTGTATTTTTTCTTATTTACAGGATGTTTCAACAGGTAAGTACACAATTAATTCCTTTAACTAGTAAGTATTGAAGCAAAGTTCACTAGAAAATGTCCTTTTAAGGTGTATTTCTTTCTTTGCAGCACAGCAGGCTATTGAAGGAGAAAAAGTTCACCAGAAAATGTCCTTTTAAGGTGTATTTCTTTCTTTGCAGCACAGCAGGCTATTGAAGGAGAAAACGATCGTTTCGGAGCACGAAGCCCAATTCTTCCTCAGTTCTTCCTATACAACACAATAAATAAATCTTTTTCATAGTCTCAAGCTTCTTATCATCCATTCTATGTTAAGTAATAATTTACTACAATTAAAAATCAGTTAATAATTAAATACATACAAAATTACTTCATATACTTACAAAAAAATATTCTGCGTGCAGTTATACATCACCATTCATAATGTCAGGTTTCAGCTGAATACCATATTCAATATTAAAGTGCAAAATTCTTCCCCAAAGGGAAGAATTATGAATGGTGATGTATAACTGCACGCAGTATATTTTTTTGTAAGTATATGAAGTAATTTTGTATGTATTTAATTATTAACTGATTTTTAATTGTAGTAAATTATTACTTAACATAGAATGGATGATAAGAAGCTTGAGACTATGAAAAAGATTTATTTATTGTGTTGTATAGGAAGAACTGAGGAAGAATTGGGCTTCGTGCTCCGAAACGATCGTTTTCTCCTTCAATAGCCTGCTGTGCTGCAAAGAAAGAAATACACCTTAAAAGGACATTTTCTGGTGAACTTTTTCTCCTTCAATAGCCTGCTGTGCTGCAAAGAAAGAAATACACTTTAAAAGGACATTTTCTAGTGAACTTTGCTTCAATACTTACTAGTTAAAGGAATTAATTGTGTACTTACCTGTTGAAACATCCTGTAAATAAGAAAAAATACACTTGTTGTTGGCAATATATGGTGTTGGTGGTTATATTACCACATACTGTAAAGATTTAGCCAGAATATATTTGGCATCATTTATGGCTGGATTCCTGTACTGAATTTCTCATCCTTTGGTAATTGTACAGAGGTGTCTGATTTTTCCTTCAATACCTGGAGGTTGGCAACCCTAGATAGAAATATGAATAATAAATAGATGGTGGTGAAGAATTGACAACAATATCTTACATGACAGGGATGTTTATATCAGCAAGTGTAGAGCTGATTTGGTATTTGAGAGGGTTTTGTAGGCCTAAGTAGACAGAGGTTTAAATGGGGGGAGGGGAATGAAGGGATACTCAGATCAGGGAGAGCTGAAAGCTGCCTTTCAAGACAGTAGTAGTACTTATTTAGAATATTGACCAGCAAGATTAGTGGGGTGGCACATTAGGATTGGAAATAGGGTTGCCAACCTCCAGGTGGTGGCTGAAGATCTCCCACTCTTACAACTGATCTCCAGGTGACAGATATCAGTTCCCCTGGAGAAAATAGCCGCTCCCTTCTCTAAACCTCACCCTCCTCAAACTCCACCCCCAAAATCTCCAGGTATTTCCCAACCCAGAGATGGCAACTTTAACTGGAGAGCAATTCATTAAACACCAGACCTACTATCAGCCCATACTCTATTAGGCATGCTGAGAGCTTAGGGTTGCCAGGTCCCTCTTCGCCACTGGCAGGAAAATTTGGGGATGGAGCCTGAGGAGGTGGGGGTTGGGGAGGGGAGGGACTTCAATGCCATAGAGTCCAATTGCCAAAGCGGCTATTAGGTGATTTAATCCAGGTTAGCAACCCTAGGGATTATGTAGGGTTTCCAGGTCCCTCTTCGCCACCAGTGGGAGATTCTTGGGGTGGAGCCTGAGGAGGGCAGGGTTTGGGGAGGGGAGGCACTTCAATGCCATAGAGTCCAATGGCCAAAGCGGCCATTTTCTCCAGGTTAACTGATCTCTATCGGCTGGAGATCAGTTGTAATAGCGGGAGATCTCCAGCTAGTACCGGGAGGTTGGCAACCATATTAGTGAGCGAGCCAAGCTGCCCAATGGACAATGATCTCTGTGATCATCACACGCAAGCAAACCGGGATTGCTCAAGCATGCTTACATCCCAACCACTTTCCAGCACAACAATATGACTGTGGCCCCGGTTATCTGGCATGTGAATAGTAGGATGGCTCTCTAACCCTTCTGCATTTGATAAACACCCCTGATCTATAGCGATTTTCAGTGACTTGTAAATAAGTGGAAGCTATGCATAAATTATCCCTAATGCTGTCAGTGTGTGCTGCTGCACCGCTACCATGACAGAGTGTTACCAATAATATTTTCTGCTACTATTACGCCATGATATTTAAGTTTCTGTATAAAAGCCCGACACCAGGATAATTAATCAGAAATCTATCATTTAGGTACCTGGGCACCTTATATCGATTTAACTAGCTACGTTGGTTTCACAACAACTTTTGGACATAATTACTTTATAAGAGCATTGATTTATTTGGAGGTTGGGGATGTAATCATATTTCTGCCTATCCATAAAGAAATCATTTGATTCCCACAAGAACTTTACCAAAGGAAATATTAGAGACAAAACATCTCCTTTGCAACATCCCATCCAGATGGCAGTTCGAATGTTTTATGGCCAGTGTGTTTATTAATGAACATCTGTTTTTGCTACAGAACACAGAGTGGACATTTTATCATAAAGCTTCCTCTCCAGTTTTTCAGACAAACATCACACTTGGCAATTTATTATTGCACAGGAACCTCCTAAATTTCTGCTCCATTTCAGAAAATGCATACGAGCTCCTCTTATTCTTAACATCATCTGTAACAAGCTGCTGATATAAGGAACGTGTAGAAGAAAATTGATTTATTGATTGATCATTTGGACGTGTTCAGTTTGGAGCGACAAATGTTACCTGCAGCTCTGACACATTGTAATGGCTGCACCCAAACTGGTTATGAAGTTCAAACACCAGCCCTTCAGATAATCAATAAAACTATGTTGAAATTTAAAAATATTTTTTTAAAAAAATGTCCTTGTAACTTTTCAAAACCCTACATTTTCATCAATATGATTATTGCACTGTTTCATTTAAAGAACATTTCCCCCAAAATCAACAGTCAATGTATTGAAATTGTTAATCTACAAAAATTCAAACTCAAATCTGGCATACTATGTTCATAGACAGTGTGCTGCCTTATTAAACCTATAGCCAGCCATATGCATATTTATATGAGAATAAGCCCTACTGAATTCACTGGGGCCTGTTTCTGCAAAAGTATGCACAGTTAGGTAAGAAGCAACAAGGAAGCTTGGAAGCATGTTGTCTTCATATGGAGTTAGGGTTGCCAACCCCCAGGTACTAGCTGGAGATCTCCGGCTATTACAACTGATCTCCAGCTAATAGGGATCAGTTCACCTGGAGAAAATGGCCGATTTGGCAATTGAACTCTTTGGCATTGAAGTCCCTCCCCTCCCCAAACCCTGCCCTCTTCAGGCTCCACCCCAAACACCTCCCGCCGGTGGCAAAGAGGGACATAGTACATAGGGCATAACTATACAGAAAAGACATACAGAGCCTGTGATGACATGTGAAAACTCATGGTTTTAAGAAAAAATTAAAAACACTAATAGGAAACAATTGATTTCTTCACCATATTAACTAACAAAACTAGGGAATTCTTCTTATCATTTAAAAATCCTTTCCAAAGCCTGTGACCCAAGTGAAGGACCAAGGAAGGACCAAGTGATCATCCAACCCCTCTTAACTACTTTACCTAGGACGCATTTTCCTTTCCTGAAATATATATTCTTCTCTCAATTTTTGCATTTCTTCATTTTTCCTTAACAGACATTCATCGATATATTTAATTCTCAACATGGCCAAATCTGTGGATACTTAAAGCTGGAGACTGGAGCCATGAATAGACAAGGAGAATGATGTAAGCTGCTTTGGTTTTCCATTGGGGAGAAAGGTGGGGTATATATATGAAGTAAATAAATAATAAATATAGCTGAAGGGGGGGCAGATAAAAAGTAGGTTGGTGGGAAGGAGAGAAAGGAGCATGGAAAGGTGGGATATGGGGAGGAGATAGTGTAGGGAGGGGGATACAGGGCAAAGTGAAATGTTCCCACATGTCCTTCCAGGTTCCCCACCATGCAACTGGGCCCAGGATGATGGCTGAAACTGTACAACTAGACCAGACTTTTCCCAGGGAAAGGCTGCCAGGGGAGGAAAGAGAGAAAGCCGAATACAGGCAGGCAGTTAAAGATAAGTTGGCTGGTGAGTGGGAAGGAGAGAAGGAAGACAGAGAAGGGGAGAGCCTATGGGGTTTTCAGGAAAGGGAAAGAAGAAATAATGAGGGAGATGGAGATGAGATGTCATAAGAACATAAGAAAGGCCCTGCTGGATCAGACCAAGGCCCATCAAGTCCAGGAGTCTGTTCACTCAGTGGCCAACCAGGTGCCTCTAGGAAGCTACAAACAAGACGCCTGCAGCAGCACCATCCTGCCTGTGTTCCACAGCACCTAATATAATAGGCATGCTCCTCTGATACTAGAGGATGTCCCATGCAAGCCCTGCTTATTGCTTTACAATTTCAGTATGCAGATTTTTTTAAAAAATTGGGAAAGAAGAGTTTCTGTTTATAAATAAGGAAGAGGTATGCGCTTCAGATTGCTATATATGCAAAGTTAGTTCTTGGCAGATGACTTGTAAGCACTTCTTTTTTGTTTCATAATTATAACTGGAATATTCTTTAATGTGAGATAATAAGGTTCAAGCTGTGCTATTTTGCAGCTAATAATTATACACAACAGCATGAGGCATGATAGCTAACAGAAAGTTTTCCAGCTAAATATATTACTCCTATCTACCTGCTTGATTTGTTATGCTTCCACTTTTTAATCCATCTTTTATTGTGTTAGTACAAGACTGAACAAAGCTTGAGTTACTTAACTTTCTAAGAACATAGTGTGCAGCTAAATTGCTGATTCACCCCAATCATTCCTGTAAAGAGATGCATTTGATAGATTTCCCCATATTGTTGGCTAAAATCTCAGAAATTGTGACTGCTTGGCTATTAAGAAGTTTTATTCCTGTGTACAGAACATTTCTCCAAACAACACTAAAAACTGATAACAGCCAAAGCAAGTGATTGCCAGCATGGTTGAGACAGGAAGGAACACATGTATTATTTCACAGTTAGGCAGGTCACTGCAGACATGTACCATTTCCAAGATTTCTTGTGGGGTAAGAATACAGTGTACTAGAGCCAGCTTCTCCATTACATCTTTAATTGCAACATTCCCTGGTATTGCCAAGGACAAGTATCATCTAGGATTGGGGTGGAGGATGGAGAGCAGCACTGTAGTGAAACATTTACTAAATCAAACAAAGATTGCCAAGCACAACCTGGCAACCAGCAGGAGACCAGGGTTGCGGGACACTGGGGATCAGCCATCGTGATGGCATGATGTCACTTCTGGGAAAACCCAGAAGTGATGTCAGTCCTCTCTATGAATCACCCAAAGATATATGGTTTTTACCATATATTTTCTGGCTATTCCTAGAGGGGGTTTTCCTTGAAGTGACATCACGCTGTCAGCAACAGCCATTTTTTTTTAAAAAAAAATCTCCTACTAGGGGTTTGGCAACCCTGAATTAAACAGAAACCTAAGAGAAGTAACAATGAGAAAGTTGCTATCTAAACTGCCTCTCTAAAAATGATAGAAAGTAATTATGCAATCTTCAACTACAAAGTGAGCAATAACTAGAATGAAATGCTGATAGATCTATTGGTGCAGCAAAAACAAGCTTCCCTACCAGTCCCTGGAGGTTGGCAACCCTACTGACCCTGCTCACCATCTTCAGTAATAGGCAGGGAGAGAAGCTAGAGTTGCAAACTCCCGGTTGGAAAATTCTGGAAGGTTTTGAGGGTAAAGCTTGGGGGAATCAGGGTTAGGGGAGAGGAGGGACCTCAGCACAATATAATGCCAAGAAGTCTACCCTCCAAAGCAGCCATTTTCTCCAAGGGAAGTGTTCTCTTTTGTGGGAGTTCTCCAAGCCCCAAGAGAGAAGAATGAGAGAAGAAAAACAAAGCCCAAGAAGTAATAATGAATTATAATTTTGAATACTCAGAAAAGTGCTGAAAATATTAACAACTGCTCACGAGCTGGACAACAGGGTGAGTACACTATATTGCATTCTGGCATAAAGACACTCCCTCCCTCTGGGTATTACTTAATTTTCAGCTAACTGTAAGGCCCACAAAATATTCAACCAGTCAGCACTGCAGCTGAAAGGTAATATCGCAATTTGTTTCAGTAACCTGACCATATAAAACAAGGAATATTATTTTATAACTTTAAAAAAATCAATGCAATTTCCCATTGATGCTTGTCAGAGAGAAAAGGCCTTGGCCTCATCTTCTGCAAGCTCTGCCCTGCGTGAGGTATCACAGTCTTTCCCTTCTTACGCTTCTTCCCACAGATATAAATTAATGCCTCAACGTTGACCATAATATGCCCTCTAACAGTGTTTATTATTACTGCATATTTTAGACAAGGTGGTAAGTATTGGCACTTTTTATTATGCTGATAAACAGTGCTGGACTGCCAGGTAAAATGCGTTGTCAGAGGTGATTTCTCACTTCTCCGTAGCCTCCGCTGGATTTTATTTAGGCACATGCAGGATAAATCCGGATTGCTGAAGCATTTCGCAGAGATTCCTTTCAGCAAAGGTCACTGTGGACTGTAGGCTGACAAACATGCAGTATGCGGAAAGTGTGAGTCTCAGAAGGATGTGGACCAGAGTCAGGAGAGTGCGCACCACAGTGGAGTAGGGTTGCCAGGTCCCCCCTCTCCTCCGGCGGGAGGCTATTCTGCTGATCTCGGGAATGTTTGGAACCAGAGGTGCCGCATCGCAAGGGGCCTTATACCTCTTTACCACTCAAACTAAGAGTTTCCGTGATATAAGGCCCCTTGCGAGGCGGCACTTCCGGTTGAAGTGACGTGCACGTTTGCCAGCCGACCCTCAGGTGGTCTGCGGGCAGACGGGTAAATTGCCGGGGGGTTGCCCACCACCAGTGGACACCTGAAAACCCTACACTGGAGATCGCCTTGCTTGAACATCAGCAAAGAAGTGGGCATAAATGTAGCACAGGAGGGTCAATCCTCAGGCACAGTCAATCGAAGTCCATAGTCTTGAGTAGGGAACCCAGAGAGTCTGGAGGTAGAAGAGCTGAAGCGAGCAGAAGGCAGGAAACTGCTATGTCAGAGGGAAGCTAGCCAGTGGAGATGTTGGAGATTAGAAAGCAACAGACTGACAAGGGTTAATATTGATTGTATAGATGCTGAACAGTTCTAGAAGGTGATGTAATCTCCAATGTGTTAATTAGCTATTGGTCAGAAAGAATCAGTTGCAAACATGTTGTTTGTCACGTATGCATAATCTGCATAATACTGCTTTCTTCCTTTGTTTCAAAGAGAAAGCAGTAGTCAGTTACCTTTTGAATCTCAACCTGAAAGGATGGAAGGGCATCTTTGTCTCTTAGAGATGCCACATGTATAAGCTTAGTAACTGCCAGAACTTAGTTTCTGGCAAGGTTAGGAAACTTAAAGATGTAGCAACGATTTGTTATTTTACTCCAATTTTACCCTACCCTTTACCGTGAGTAAAGATTGTTTTTTGCCTAAGAAAAGACTTTGTCTATTCTTTGTGTGCGTGTGCCTTAATTTGACTTTCACTAGTCATAATCAGACGATCCATATCCTCTGATTTAAAAGGGAATTATCCCAATAAGTGGTAGCATTTGACGGTTCATGATTATTGGCTAGAAGTGAAGTCAGGCAGGAAACTGCTACGTCAGAGGGAAGCTAGCCAGTGGAGAGATGAAAAAATGAACAAGGAAGGTGATGCAGAAATGCAAAACCTGTGAACCAAACAGACAAGGCCAGAATCTAATTGTTACCCAGGCACGCAAGCAGTATGCTTTCTTCTAACGTCCTGAAATATAGCAGGGAGGATCATTTAAGGCAGGGATGACGAACTCATTTGTTACGAGGGCCGAATATGACATAAATGTCACTTGGTTGGGCCAGGCCATGTGTACCATAAAATTTAATGCCAGATACTGGAGACACAAACTTTATAGAAGACACAGGCAAAGCCAACTAGTGACATTATTTTTTGTACTTTTTACTTAAAATACAAACATGCTTAAAACAATAACACTCTTAACAGTATTTTTTTTTAATTTAACAGTCTTTTATAATTGACACTTCAGGACTAGGGGAGGTGGCTGCCTCAGCTGACTCATGGGCTGGATCCAGCCCCCAGGCCTTATGTTTGACACTCATGCTTTAAGGCAAGGGTGGGGAACCTCTTTTCCACCAAGGGCCATTTGGATATTTATAACATCATTCGTGGGGCATACAAAATTATCAACTTAAAAATTAGCCGACCAAGGCCCAAGCAGGCAGCTGCCCCAGATGACACCCCCCCCCCCGGTGCAAGCAAGCAGGCAGGCATCCAATCAGTGGAGCACTTGCCCACCTGGTGGCACAGGATGGTCTGTTGCACCAGCCGGGTATAGCCGTCCAGCCACATGCCAGAGTTGCTCCTGCTCCACATGGTCGGGGCCAGATTCTACACTGGGCTCTTGCTACCTCCGCCTGCAGGTGTGAAATGAGGTCTCAATGGCTAAGAACTTGCCCCCCCGCGCACATTCTGGCCCTGCCCCCTTTAACCCCTCCATTGTCGCCACTTCCACCCCCAGCCCTCTTGTAGTACAGAGGGAATACATTTCTCCACGGCCCAGGTGGGAAAGGGTTAACACAGTTTCTTAGGCGGTCCTAGCAGCTCCATAGCTAAAGACTCTTCTGCAAGGGGGGGAAAAGGTTCCTTTTCTCAGCAAAACAAACTCATATCCGCCTCGAATAGAGGCTATTCCTGTCTGCAGGAGGGGACGGATCGTCAGTATTAGATCCTTCTGAGCTAGAGATCTGCCAGGACCCACAAAGAACCAGACCAAATGATTTTGCGGGCCTTAAATGGCCCCCAGGCCTGATGTTCCCCACCCCACAGTCTCTGTGAATTGCATCCAAATTGTGTAGGGAAAAAAGTCTCATGTGTTTGAAACCCATGGAAATGAAGAGAATGAAGAATCTAAATAATAATAGAGAAAATGAATAAAAAAGAATTCATCATACTACGCAGATACAACCTCTATACACATAGCTGTCACTTTTAAGTATTTATCAAAGAGCCATATTATAGTTACAAGTTACAGGTTTGCTCTGGTTTTATTTCTACCTTAATCTTCTGTCATGGACATTCGCCCTAAGAATGCAGGCGTCACTAACATAAAGAGAGGAACCGAAGATGTGATCAGTCCTTCATGTGGTTCTTAGGGAGCCTCCAGATGGAGAGCAACGTAAGTGTCAATCATACTGACCCTGCTCACCATGTGCCTGCCATTCCCACGTGAACTGCGCTAATTTCCATGCTGGTCACTGCTAGCCCAAATGGCCTGCTGGGATCATCACAGATGACACAGCAACTCTGATGCAGAAACAATGTGCGAAAACGCACGGTCGCTTTAGCCTCCTTTATTCCCTGTTTCAGCCAGGATTCAGCCAGGATCGAACGCATGCATTTCGCCGAACATGAGTTTGATCCTGGCTGAATCCTGCCTGAAACAGGGAATAAAGAAGGCTAAAGCAACCGTGCGTTTTCACCCAATGACACCAGCGCCAGAACAGTGAGCTCCTTTTATCAAGTAACCCCTCTCTCCTTTCCATTTAATATTTACACTTTTCTTTTATTTTCAGTTTCTGCATGTTAAATAGGGTTGCCAACCTCCAGGTACTGATAACAGAGTAGTTGGAGAAAAGACCAGTAGAACTCACTATATTCAACAATATCTATTAGTAACAAAGTGCGAGTAAAAAACAAACAAGGTGATTACAAAAATGGTGAACACAATATATACAAAGGTCAAAATTACAAGAAATTACAATATTGGTAGCACAAGCATATTAGCAGTCTCCAATTAGCAAGGCAACAGTCCAATTAGCAAGGCAACTACTCCACTGTGGTGCGCACTCTCCTGACTCTGGCCCACATCCTTCTGAGACTCACACTTTCCGCATACTGCATGTTTGTCCGCCTACAGTCCACAGTGACCTTTGCTGAGGTTTACAATCGGGTCAAACAGTAAATCTTTTTGTAAGTATTTTAACTTTTGCAATTTTTTTATATATAGGTTGTTTTCAGCTCCCACAAAAAGTTGGGCTGCGATTAGCCCAAAAAGGGCTGTGAATGTATTACACATTGAGTGCATATAATGTCAACATGTCACCTGCTATTTTGTAGCATTGGAATCCTACATAATGATCATCATTACAACACTGTTAGTCTTAGGTATGACATTGCTGTTATAAAATTACTGTAACTGTGCAATCGAGAAAGTGGGAGCCGAAGCGCCGCAGGAACCGGCGTAACCCTGCACTGGCATCTGTACCACTTGGTGCCATGATAAAGTGGTACTGATGCCAGTGCAGGGGCACTTACGCCAGTGCCACAGAGCAACACAGCAGAAGCTGGTGCCTGCGCTGGTGTCAAGGGGCATTCCCAGGGGTGGAGCTGACGTTAGCTTCCAAACCCCTTTTGGCCTGGGAACGCCCCTCAATGCTGTAGCATTGAGCAGTAATAGCAGGATATCTCCAGTCACCACCTGGAGGTTGGCAACCGTACATAAGAGGTACCCTTTGACTTCTTTAGCCAATATAAAACACTGCTACAAAGAAGTCACCATGAACCGGAAGCAACTTGATGGCACTTAACACACACACACACACACACACACACACACAACAAAGTTCTATGGAAAACAAAGGGTGAATCTAAAGGGATGACAGATCATTTAGCTTGGTCAAAAATCTGACAGAAAATTGCAAGGAGCATTTTAAGTATCTTAAAATGAAGTGATTACTGGTTCAGAACACCATGGCTGGATTCAGAACACCATGGCTGCAATCCAAAGGGCCCGATCATGGGAGTAAACCCCAGTGAATAATATGAGACTTACTTCTGAGTAGACTTGCTTAGGATTGCTCTCAATATCACCTAATTGCTTCATAAACTAGTTTATTGGGGGGGTGTAGCTGACATAATATCCCTATATTTCAGCGAGAATTTTCCTAAGCAAATCTGTCCCCAATTGAATTCTGTATGTTTACTTGGGGGCGGGGAGATTAATGTGGCAGCGTAGGAGGTTACATGATGGCAGTTGTCAAATACTTAAGCATTTTAAACCACTTCATCTTCAAACAATCATAAAGAAAAGTGCATATTTAATGAAAAAAGTGATAATAGGAAAGTATATACTTAAAGATCCTATGGCTAGCATGTTGGATTTGGCCTGGGGAGACAGAAGTTTGAATCTCTGCTCAGGTTTGAAACCTTGGACCAATGACTCTCTCAGGGCTGATCTGAAGAAAATTATATACTACTACTACTAATAGAAGAAGAAGAAGAAGAAGAAGAAGAAGAAGAAGAAGAAGAAATAATAATAATAATAATAATAATAATAATAATAATAATAATAATAATAATAATAATAATAATAATAATACTGGAGTTTAAAGCAGTCTGGGCATTATACCTCTTCGATTCTAATCCCAGATTTTGGGGGAGATGACATTGACAGCTGTTATTCAATGGTGAGTAAAAAGCAACTGACACATAATCAGAGGCATGCACTCCTTTACACAGGCAAGTTACAGCAAGAAGTTTGCAGTTAATGATTAAAACAGGATATTAGGCTGAGTGAAACTGTCATTCATTTTTCTGTTACTCTGCCTTTGGGCTTCACGTACACATATGGCATATTCCCCATGGCAAAGGTAACCCTACTATACTAAAAAAAATCACTCTTGTTTGACCAATGATTGTTACTTGTAGTCATGGCTTTTGGCCCGGAAGCAGCTTGGAGGTGTGTGACCTCTCCCCCCACTCCTTGCATAGGAAATAATGGAGGATGGCTGGGGTCACCCTGTTCAGAGGCCCATAGAATTGGACCCCTTGGTCCAAACTACTTGAAATTTGGAGATTATTTAAAGGGCAGGCACCAGCAGCTCTGCTGCAATTTTGGTGTCTGTATCTTTAAAAACAACTCATCTGCCACCTGTAAATTTTCCCCATAGAGAATATTGGACCCCCAAAATTGGACACACCCCCAAATCCAAATTTGAATACCATATTGGTATTTAGTATTCAGGAATATCAAGAATACTGATATTTTTCAGTTCCAATATACCCAAAATCTGAAAAATACTGATTTGGGGGGGGGTACATCCCTACATGCGTCCTCATCAAAAATCAGCTGGGAAGATGGAGAAAGAAAAGTGTACTCCTGATTATTCCCTTTGCTATGAAGAAATGGCTTGTGCCCTTATTTCTTGAAGTGCCAGATTATATTTCATGCCCATATTGTAGCTGACTACATGGTTATGATTTACAGTGCCTAAACAGGGTTACACCTTTCTAACGCTGCTTAGGGACTGCATTGTTAGATTCTTGTAGTAATATTTAGTAGTTGCGCTACTTTTTAAATTTAAAAAAAGTTTTATGGTTTTCACCACAGGAATGGTCAAAGCTTCCTCCCCACTCTCTCCGCTACCAAAAATACATAAATCCTCAGCATACATTGGCCCCTGTGTACGCCATTACATTGACTTAGAAAAGATAGGAAGCAAGTATTTTTGTTAACATAAATTGTAGGGTTATCCCTGAGGCTAGAACAATAGGTGTATCACGTTTGTTTTTTTAAAAAAGAAAAGATTAGGAAATAATAACTAAAGCTGCTTGCTTTATTACTTCAGGTAAAATATCTTATGAATAATATAATCATTGTCTGTGGTTATTGGGTGGAAAGAAAGGATGTGTAATCAGTGTACTGTGATACAGGAACATTAACATTTTCAAACTGTCTAGATACGGACTCCAAAATGAGTTAAGAATCCTAGGCCATCTAAGAAGGGAGGCATATGCTACATGTAAGCCTTTAGGCCAAAAATGCAGTATTTAATTTGTCTTCGGGACTGAAGGGCTCTGAGAATCCTATTCCTTGGGTTTGGTTTGGTTTGGTTTTATCTTCTGTTCGCCTAAGTCAAATGCTTGGTGATCGGGAGTGACAGAGTGAGGCGGGGAAGTATACAGAAAATCCTTGAACTATTGCAGATTTTGCAGGTTTAATAGGAAATAGCTGAGGGAAATTACGTAAATTATATCAAGGACATGTTTATAGCACAGCAGCTTTCATAAATCTCTTCTCTCTCACCTCCCCCCCTTAGGAGTATACTGAAGGTCCCTTTAGTGTTCATTGGTTTGTTACATGCATTAGAAGAAGTGAGGGTGTATAGCAACTAATTTAGTGTGATATCCTGTGTGCACATATATATATTTCCTTCTTAGCAGGGATTAACTTGGAGGTGTAAAGAAACCTGGTCTAACTGCACATATGGATACCGAAATTGTACAATACAGTGTTGGTCTAGTCACTCACGTTATATGCAAGTGAAATTCACAGGTGGGGTTGAGATCTCTCTAGACCATTGCCCCTTCCTCTTCATATCATCCCTTTAGCCTTCCATCCCCATTACTTTAGCTCCTTTTGTTCACTTGCATCCCCTTTCACTGTCCCCCGTCTATTCTTTTCACTCAGTAGGGCCGAATCATACTGAAGATGCCTCCATAGAGTCACCAACCTCCAAGTAGTAGCTGGAGATCTGCTATTAAAACTGATCTCCAGTCAATAGAGATCAGTTCCCCTGGAGAAAATGGCCGCTTTGGCAATTGACTCTATGGCATTGAAGTCCCTCCCCTCCCCAAACCCCGCTCTCCTGAGGCTCCACCCCAAAAATCTCCAGGTATTTCCCAGCCTGGAGCTGGCAGCCCTATGCCTTCAGGATTATGCTGCATATCTCTGGAATTCCCTCAGTTTGGGGCACTGTTTTAAAATCGACTTGTCATTTTTTGTATTTATTTATAACACTATTGGATTTTTCAAAAAATGTATTAGGATGGCTATCATAATAACAGTTGTTGGTACTTGCAGTGTAAAGACCACATAGCTCGGCAATTTACAGTCATCTTTTCTGGCAAATCATGTAGGCCTCACTATCCCTGACATAGTAAACCTGTTTCTTGGTTGTATCATTTCAGACTGTAGGTTGGCTGAATGCAAGACTTAATGTTCCTCAATATAAAACATCAGTTTTGCATAGAAAACTCAATGACACAGAGAAAAGTTCTGTCATATCAGTCATGCCAGTTGTGTGTGTGTGTTAAGATTGTAAGGCAACACTATGAATTATATCATTAACAGCCTTGCTCAGGTCATGCAAACTGAGGGCTGTGGCTTCCTTTATAGAGTCGGTCCATCTCATGTTGGGTCTTCCTCTTTTTTTTCCTGCTGCCTTCAACTTTCCCTAGCATTATTGTCTTTTCCAGTGAATGTTGTCTTCTCATATTACAGGCATACCATGCTTTATTGCACTTTGTTTATTGCACTTTGCAGATATTGCATTTTTTACAAATTGAAGGTTTGTGGCAACTCTGCGTCTATCAGCACCATCTTTCCAACAGCATGCTCTTACTTCATGTCTCTGTGACACAATTTTAGCAATAAGGTATTTTTTTAATTAAGGTATGTACATTTTTTTAGACATCATGCTGTTTTACACAATAGACTACAGTATAGTGTAAACATAACTTTTATATGCAGTGGGAAACAAAAAAAATGTGTGACTCGCTTTATTGCAATATTCACTTTATTGCATTGAACCCGCAATATCTGAACTGAACCCGCAATATCTCCGAGGTATGCCTTTATGACCAAAGTACGATAGCCTCTGCTTGGTTATTTTTGCTTCTAGGGAAAGTTCAGGCTTGATTTGATCTATAACCCACCGATTTGTCTTTTTGGCAGTCCATGGTATTTGTAAAACTCCTCCAACACCACATTTCAAAGAAATCAACTTTCTTCCTGTCAACTTTCTTCACTGTCCAACTTTCATATAATGTGATAGGGAATACTATAGTATGAATTATCTTGATCTTGGTCTCTAGCAACACGTCCTTACACTTAAGAATCTTTTCTAGCTCCTTCATAGCTGCCCTTCCCAGTCTCAATTTCCTTCTGATTTCTTGGTTGCAGTCTCCCTTTTGGTTGATGATTTTGCCAAGGAACTGGCAAAGTTCTGTTAGAAAGTTCTTTGTCGTTAGTGTTCCCCATCCTTTCTGCACCCCATGGTTCTTTTTGGAAAAACAATCTTCCCACAAAGGCTTGGGGTTTTCTCCTCCTTGGCTCCTAAATAAATGGAAAAAACTGAAGTTTATAAACATGCTGGAGCTTGTAACATTAGAAACACTCGGCATGTTTGCAACTCCCCGAACGCACAGCCTCATTTGCTGCCCAATCAAACTCAGTAGTTGTAATAGTTACCTTGGCAGGTCTTGCTCTGGAGTTTAAAATTCCCAACCTACAATATATATAGTTAGTCTTAATAAATAAATGACTTGGACCATGCATTATATATATCACTCAAATCCACGAGGACACAAATTATGTATAATACATCGGCTGTGTAATTTATTTATTAAGCAAAATGTGAATTTTCCATGCTTGTGTTTGGAGGCACAGTTTGTCACACACGGCTAAATGATGTATTCTTATTAGTCCCACTCAATTACCAAGTCATCCCTCTGTGCACTGCGCATTTGTTAATGATAGTGCCACAACGCTTGCGTCTACAATACCTGTGATTTTAGTGATTCATAACCACTCACTAAAACTGTGAAAATGATAAATTGACTGCTGTTGATTAAATGCCGCCAACAGTATGTTTCGTGTGTGTTTGTGGTTGGTGGGAAGTTAAAGAAATAGCATTGCTCCAATCATTTAAATATCTAATTAAGCGGAGCTCACGCTAGATACGGGGAAGGGGGGGGACACGTTCACCGGAATAAAATAACATAGAAGGCTAGGTGGGAGGAGGGGTCCCTCTGTATGTCGAGGCCTGCTTTGGTGTAACATTGGTGCCCACGCACAAACAAGAGGGGGGAAATAGAAAAAGGGAAGGGGGAAATGGAGTGAAAAAAAGAGAGTAAAGTAGCACATTCTTCTAGGCTCACTCACTGCACAGCTGCTTGTGGTTAATTTGATGGCTTCTGCTGACTGCCAAGATTAGCATTGCTGGGACAAGTGTGTCTTTGCCACTAAAAGTCCAAGTGACAGCTTGAGGAATTGGGGCAAGTTGGGAAATGGGCACATTTCTCGTCATGTGAACCAACAAGCCCCACTCCAAGCTCTGCTGCAGGGGGACCGGTTTGTGCCTGAGAAAGGGCAGAAAGACAGAAATACCAACTCCAAATAAAGATTAATTATCTCTCTTGCTTTGGTTAACGTCTCCCCCCCACCCCCCAGTTAATTTTGCTCAAAAGCCTTGGAGCTAACAGAAAGAAGAACGGCATCAGACCAAGCCGAGTAAATATTCCTGTATCAAAACATGTGCCTTGCAGGTTGTCATACCGACTCAGGGCCACCTTCATAAAGAATTCAAATGGTTTCCACTCTTCCCACTTCTGAGTTGAAGCTTTATATCTGTTAGGATAAGAATTCTACTTGCAATGCAACCGTATGCATGCTTGTTCAAAAGTAAGCCCCACTGTGTTCCTAAGATCACAGCTGTAATAGAGTATTATTTTATTGTCATATATATTGCACTGGATGATACTGCTGCCTATTCCATCTACCACATATATAGATAATAAAGTCCATATTATCTTGCACAGTATGAGGACCTTATTGCAAATGATCTGCTGGGGTTTATCTTCCACATAATCATTCTTGCCTGATTTTGGATACGTTGTTAATGTGAGTCGAGCAAAGGTGAGCATATGGAATAGTGACGTTGCATAATCTGTGTACGAATGGCAAACGTCACAAACATTAATTTTGCACATTGCATATTCACCAGGCAATGTTCAAAATCCTCCAAATGATTTCATATCCCCCAGGACAATTTGGAGACTACACTTGGATACAATAATACCTTAACACAAGGTATTTCCACTTGTGTCTCTAATTTCCATAGATTTCTCTCGTTCCCGCTGCAGTCCCAATAAGGTTACCAACCTCCAGGTACTAGCTGGAGATCTCCTGCTTTTGCAACTGATCCCCAGCTGCTAGAGATCAGTTCAATTGCTTTGGCAATTGGATTCTATGGCATTGAAGTCCCTCCACTCCCCAAACCCTGCCCTCCTCAGGCTCTGCCCCAAAAACCTCCTGCCGGTGGCGAAGAGGAACCTGGCAACCCTACGTCCCAAGCACTTATTGGAGGAACAGTTACCAGGGCTTCCCATCCTTCATAAACGAAAGGCACAGAGAGGTTCAGGAGCAAGGAAAGAGGCAGGAATGTCCTGTTTCTTCAGCAGAAATCTATAAGTGGTTCTTATGTTCCACAGTTCACCAGAGAAGCCCACAAATGTGTTCAAACACCTTTGCTTATACACATCTTCTCCCTCATTCATCTCCTATGAATCCCTAACATATTCACACACAAAAACAACCATCACTTTTTTTTTCAGTGAAGCACAGCAACCAAGTCAACTAACAGTTTTGGAGATCTTACACTGAATGTATTATAGGTTCCTTTAATACACAGTCAAAGTTACACTTTCCAAGGTCTGATTTGAGAAATTAATACAAGGTTCTTTACTTTTAAGAATGGAGGATTAGAGCCAACCTTTCCTAGATTTGAATGGATGTCTCAAAGGAGAGTAAATATTTCAAATGTAACATTTAGCAGCAAAGCTAGCTTCTCAAGCAGCGACTGAGAGTTATGCTGATATCAAGAGCTTCTCTTCTCTCTTTTTTTCATAGTATATTAGGTTGTTTTGAAATTCCTCATTTCTTCCTGGGAGATACAGGCAGAAAGACAATTGAGCTAACAAGAACAATGAGTAGCATATAAGGTTGCAATTGTGCTAAGTTAGATCTACTAGAGTTGGATGTGCTTGGATTGTCCTGTCAGAAGAAAATGTTTCTGCCATGATTGGGGAATAGTTCTCAAGAAATTTCATACAGATGGGTCAGAGCTAACATTGCATAAAATATGCACTATGCTGCCTCCTTCTGCCTCCCCTCATGCATTCATCACCTCCGGTTTACTATAAACCATAGTTTATTGTTATACCAAAACCAAAAAACTATGGCTTGCACTTCCATGTTTTGAAGTTGGTTTGAAATACTGGTATGACTGATCTCCTTTTATTTATTTTTTCTTTCTCCACCAACCATCACTATCACCCTTGAGATGTATGACTTATCTCTTGTTGTGTTTCTGTCTTGTTGTGTAAGATGGCTGGGGGATCTGTCAAAATCCTTTCTTTATCAAAGTCAGAAATATATGGCACAAGAGAGGCTTAATGAAATAAAACTCAGAGTGGTGTTATTTGTCTCTTTCGGGGGGAATGGAAAAGTCAGATTAGCAAGGAGGTTTTAGAAAGTAAACTTGGCTGGTAATAATACAAAGGAATGAGGAAACTTGAGATATTTACACACACTAGATTTTCTGTAATCAGGATGTATCAGATGTATTTCACTGATACTTTTGATATGTACTGAGATAGAGTTCACTTGGCAGTCACTGCTTAGTTGAATAAACATAAGCTTCTTGAAACAATAGTTCTTAAACTGGAGGAGTTAGGAATAAACAGTTTCCCCAATTTTCTTCCTTAAAACTGGTCAAGGATCACCCTATTTACTTACGATCTATTTCCTTTAGAACTGATTAGAGAGCACTCTCTTTACTTAAGAGCTATTTTCCTTAGGGAAGGACACTCAAATCACTCCCCTCGCACACATGATCCTTCTTGATCCTCTCCTTTTGTTCCTTTCATTCCAGCTACCAATCTCAACTATCAGCTTCAAGCCTTCAGTTATCAACTGTCAATTTCTTTAACGGTCTCTCTCAAGTGCCACTTGTAGAATTCTCAGTTGTTGTTGTTTTCTTTTTGAACCTCCTGTCACTCAAGGTTCTATGACCAGGACAATTCATCCTTCTGCAGCTGTCTATCACAACTGGTTTAGAGAGGAAACACAACCATAGTGTGCATACTTATTTATCTATTTACCTACCTACCTATTCCACAGGTATGGTGTCAACACTGAAAAATCCCTCTCTCTGGCAGGGGCACAGAGAGCAGGGCTTGTGAGGGGGATCTTAACTGATGGGCTGGACCATATGGGGAAGAGGTATTCCTTCAAGTACCCTGGACCCAAGCCATTTAGGGCCTTATAGGTAAGAACCAACACTTCAAATTATGTCTAGAAACAGATGGGCAGGGAGTGCTGATCTTTCAGCACAGGGATAATATGATCCCTGGTAATATGATCCCTGTATCCTAGCCTGGCTGTCTTTTCTTTTTCTTTTTTGGAGCAGCTGAAAGTTTTTAAAGGCAGCCCCACATACAGTACATTGCAGTAATCTAATCTAGATGTGATCAGTGTGGATCACTATGGTCAGATCACGCTTTCTTTCCTTTTATCCCTTAGAAGCTCCTTGATCAATTGATCTTGAGCAGCATATATCTAATGTTGGAGGGATATAAGGACTGAAACAAATCTTGCCACTGACAATGTAGCCTTGGGGTCCCTATCACTTAGTAAAAAAGGCATTATGTCAGTCACAGAGGCATTGGATTTGTATATTAAAAGGGGGAAATATAGTGCAATCGAAGATCCTCGTAAAAGCGGCATTCCAAAAGGGCATGGGCTAATGAGTCAATAGAGCCAGAAGAGCAAGGGCAGATCCTGTCAGAGTTATGGTATATTCAGAATTCTGCCCTGCATTACCATAGAAGGGTTAGCATTCAATCTAGCCAAGCAAAAAGCTCTACAGAGACGAGGAGTTGTTAGCTAATATGTATAGGCAGGCAGACCACGTGGAGGGGGTATTCCGAAGAACTGGGATGAACAGACACGACAAGCACGAAAAGTAGTGCTGTTATAATCAAGCTCTTTAATGCACTTTTTAATTTTGGCAAAAGCTTCAGTTTTCCCAAGATCTGATAACATATCCTGCGAGAAGCCCAACAACGCCAGTTTCTCATCTAAGATTTTTTGCCAAGAGGATTTAAAAGGGTCATGCTTCAGAGTAGCTAGGAACCCCTCAGTGCTAAAGCACAGTTTAAGGTGTAGTTTAAAGGCGGCCAACCACACCCTAGCTTCAAGTGACATTTGGCCAAACTCGGAACGAAGAGTAACGCCAGCAACACATCGAGGGGCATTTAGAAGTTTTCGTAAGAACTGAAGCAGTGGACGATCTATAGATTCATTGATGACTGTAATCCAGATGGCAACACCAAAGAGGATAATTGGGATAATTTTCAGGTTGATCACGCTTTCTAGAGAACAGCCATAGTTAACATACCATCTGAAGCTGATAAAAGGTGTTAGGTGCTATGGACAAGAACTGAGGCTCAAACCATAGGCCAAAATCCAGTAGTATCTCCAAAGTTAAAACTAGCTCCTTTGAGGAGCATGCAACCCCCTCTAGGACAGACTGACTCCTCTGTCCCAGAATATCTTGTTGTTTGAACAACAGCTCCTCAGTCTTGCCTGAGAGTCTGTTTACTGGTCTTCATCCATCCCATTACCTTCTACAGGTAATCTTCTCCACACAAACTGCCAAGCCTGTCTAGAAAGACACCATGGTAATGGTATCAAAAAATGCCCAGGAGAATTAATAGGGATGCCAAGCAGTCATTTTTAGATCACAGGGGTCCAGGGATACCATTTTAGGAGGGGTCTCACAACTGCTTCTTTCAAAGTTCTCAGAATTACTCCTGTCCACCAAGACTCTTCCAGATACACTCAACCAACCCAACCCAGCTTGACACTTTGAGAAATGAAGGGCAAGGGTTGAGCCTAGATGTGGTGGGCCGTGCACTTCGAAGCAACTTGTTAGCTTCATCAGACCTCCCCAATTGAAAGTACATACAACTAGGATCTGGGTCATCCTGAGATTGAACTCTACCAACTGTGGCATCCAAGTTATGGATATTGTCAACTTGAATCTGCAAAATTCATAGCAAAAGAGCCACAGCAGACTGGTGTGTGTCAACCAAATTGACATCCTCAGGAGCCCAGAATAAGACCCCTTCCACACAACCAGGAAAAATTCCTCCAGAGAGCATTAAGCAGGTCTAATGGTGGCAGAGCTCATGTTGCTGCCATCACTGCCACAGACTAGACACAATAATGTCCTTTCACCAGTGTTTGGTTGCATTCACTTTGATTTTTTCTCCCCTTGCACTTCAGCCATCTGCCCAACCACTTCATTGCCCCCAAGCTCCTCAGTAAACCAAGGGGAACTCTAGGCTCTGCTGGAGAGAAGAGGAAGCTCCAGAGCAGTCAATTCTCCTGCCATGGCCATCTCTGCATCCTACAGGTCAATCGGTGCCACAACAGGAATGAATGCAAAAAGAAATCAAATTTAAATGTTTGAAACACAAGTGAAAATGGGGGGAAATGCACAGCACTATTCCAAAATTAATCCCACTTTCCAGTTTTTTGTTGTTTCAGCAACCACTTCCATCTTGTGAGCACTGGACCCCGATTTCCAACCAGATCTTTTCACTTGTTTTCTGCTGAATCATAAGAGTTGCCCACCTCCAGGTGGTGGCTGGAGATCTCCCACTATTACAACTGATCTCCAGGCAACAGAGATCAGTTCCCCTGAAGAAAATGGCTGCTTTTGCAATTGGACTCTATGGCATTGAAGTCTCTCCCCTCTCCAAACCCAGCCCTCCTCAGGCTTCACCCACAAAATCCCCAGGTATTTCCCAACCTGGAGATGGGACCTTATGAATTATTCAGATGCAAATAATCTCTTCATATGCTTTAGCCTGTGGCTACTGGCATGGTACAACACCATCATTTAAAAAAATGTATTACTAATTACATTAAAATATAATTACACTGTATTGACAAAAGATAAAAAGAAAAAGAAATTCAATAAAACAATTCAAGATCATGTTTTATTCTTGTAATTCTGTAACATTATTTTGAATATTTATGTCTTCAGTTATTCCACAAGGTAATGAAAACCATGCCAGATCTTTCTCAGAGATTGTTTCATTGATCATTTTTTGATACATACAATATAATACCCATACTGTAATCAAACATTTCCTTTGTCCTAAAATATGTTTTGTCCTCTATTTTTTTGCAGCACTATTCTGGGGTAAGGAGATTCCATACAAGTAAGATGTTTCTTTTTAGCATAGGACCCAGAGACCCCATAGGACCCATTATGCACCTCTCCTCCATTTTATCATCACAACAACCCTATGAGGTAGGTTAGACTGAGAGTGTGTGACTGGCCCAAGTTCACTCAGCAAGCTTCCATGGCAGAATGGGGGTTTAAACCTGGGTCTCCCAGATACTAGTATGATATTCTAACCACTACACCAAACTACACCATCAATGACAGTGGACCGGTAACAATAGTGCTGAGGATCCACTTTCACACACCCAGTATGGTCAGAAGATAGCCAGCATCTTGAGAAGCAGCACTGCCTTCTTCAGTCTGTCCTGACAATGGAAGAGGGTGATGCCATGGCAGCCTGACTTGATAAAGGGGGCCATGTTTCCATGAAATGGAGAGGCCTTGTGGGGAGAAGCTGGCAGGGCTTGCTGGAAGTCTGAAGAGGTATTTACACCTCCCCAGATCTGGGCCAAGAAGAATGTCCTGGTCAGCTCTCAGGTCTACCAGAAAGAAAAGGGACCAGGAGGAAGGAGGCCCTGAAGGAGATCCAGCCTGAAGTGGTCACACTTGCCAGAGCCTCCCACACTCCTAAGCTTCTCCAGGAAATCATTCCATAATGTTGATACCACAGTGGTGAAGGCACAAGTTCTGAAAGCAGCAGAGATAACAACTCCAGGATGAGGGTTTGCTAGCTCTAACCGTCTTGAGGAAGTCATCTGGTGAACAAGCTGAGACTGCAATATTAATGTGTCATGTATCGAGGTTGTTATATCATCATCATTGTCATCATCATCATCATCATCATGAAGGAGGAGGAGGAGTTGGTTTTTATACCCTGATTTTTTCTACCTTTAAGGAGTCTCAAACCATCTTACAATTGCCTTCCCTTCCTCTCCCCACAACAGACACCTTATGAGGAAGGTGAGGCTGAGAGAGTTTGGACAGAACTGTGACTAGCCCAAGGTGACCAAGCTGGCTTCATGTGTAGAGTGGGGAAACAAACCGAGTTCACCATATTAGAGTCTGCCACTCATGTGGAGGAGTGGGGAATCAAACCAGTTCTCCAGATTAGAGTCCACCTCTCCTAACCACTACACCACACTGGCTCTCTGAGTGCTTTGATCTCAGTGTGTAACACTGCCTTATTTTTATCCCAATCAACTGGAACAGAATTATCAGAGATTTTACTCCTTATCAAATGGAACCTTCTTACCAAGTTGCAGCTGAATAGGAGAAAAGTGTACCTTTTCTAGAAGCAATGAAAGAAAAACACATTTAACAATAAGCTTCTTACCGAGTTATGCCCCAGAAATCCAATCAGGCTCATGTTCTCAGGGACTGTAGCCATGACCTAACAGAACCTGTCTGCCAAAGTGCAGACAACAAGGAGTAAGGGCCCCCATTTTACAGGCCATTAAAATTCTGTGTTGCTGAGGAAGATATAAAGTTTTAATAAATAAATGCACAAGGCATTTCTTCAGAATTATTTTCTAGCAATTATTCCTAAAGTGCAAGTATTTCCCCAATGGACCCTGAAATGAAAGCTGTACAGAGAAATCTTGCATCTCTTCTGCAATATGTGTGCCTCTATGAGTGTCCACTTTACATCTTGAGGGTTCAGTAGGGTTGCCAGCAGCAGGAGGTTTTTGAGGTGGAGTCTGAGAAGGTTTGGGGAGGGTAGGGACTTCAATGCCATAGAGTCCAGTTGCCAAAGCAGCCATTTTCTCCAGGTGAACTGATTTCTATCGGCTGGAGATCAGATGTAATAGCAGGAGATCTCCAGCTAGTACCTGGAGGTTTACAAAAAATGACAGCACTAGCCTCAAATAATAACAAAAGAACTGTACCTGGAGGTTGGTAACCCTGGGGTTCAGAACCCTAGGGTTCAGTGGCAACCTCATTCATTCATTTGCTCCCTTCCTCCTTCCATTGTGCCATGACCATTTACATTTGCTTTAACATTTTTTAGATCGCGGTTTCTCAAAATCAAAGACTATAGCCACACATGGCCTTTGTCAAAATTTCCTTTGAAACATAATAGATATTGAAAACTTTCAAGTGCAAATGAATAGGATAAAACAACATTTGTCAAAATAAAGACCCAAAGTACAAGGTGTCATAAAAATGCACCTGTCATATTCCATAAATAAATTTAAGCAGATTTACTGTGAAACAATTTACACAGAAACATGTAAAATGGGGAAATTCATAAAATATTATCTAGTTGTAAAATGCAAATCTGTGAAAAAATATCCATTTTTATCATCAGCCACATTTTAACAGATGTCTGTTTTAATGGCAAATAAATAAATAAATAAATAAATAAATAACGTCAAACGTGTGGAATACGCTGTCTTTTAATGAAATAAATGTATATCTTTTTTTAAAGGTTACTTTCATAAGCCTGTACTGAAGTGTCTTGGCATCTCTTTAATCTGCAATGAAAAATCTCCTTAAATCATATATATGGTTGGAATACAGAGTTAAAACAAGTTGTGGCTAATACCTGAGGTATTTGCATTACAGCAGAGACAGAACAGACCATCAATGGCTATGTGCTTAGTTACACGAGTAAAAATAGAAGCAAATATATAGTATAACATGAGCGATAGAGGATAAAGGGAAAACACAGTATAGAAACTTGGACCAAGACATTACCTTTTATTGCTATTACTTAGTTATGAAAGATTCTGACCATAATTCGGATGCACGCAACTCTATAAACACAAAGTTTTCCAGAGGGACATCCATGCTTTACTGTTACTTCATTTCCCTGCACAATGACCATCTCTTGAAATCAGATTTTTGATGACCATAACAAAGGACTGTTCACAGGATGTCATTTGCTCCCAAAAGAAATGTTTTCCATGCCTTTATTTTCCTTGCATTCCTTTTCCCACAGTTTGGAAGCTAATTTGCATGGACATCATGCTATGTGCCCCAGATACAAAGGGAACCCCAGACTTTGAGGTGCCAGCATGCCCATTGGCTCTTTCCACCAGTCCTTGGCAACACTGAACTTCTGAACCTGAAAACCGATGGCCAGCTCAGCTAACAAATGCCTGGAGGATGGGGGTGACTCCTTTGCGGGCCCATAAAATTGGACCCCCTGTCCCAAAGTTCGCCAAATTTGGTGACCATCTAAGGAGAATCCCTTGCAGCCATGTTGCAATTTTGGTGACTCTACCTCTAAATATGCCCCCCAGGAGCTTTAAAAAAATCCCCATAGACAAGCACAGCCTAGGAGAGAGCAGCAGCTGAGTGTGGCGTGCCCCCCCCACTCCGCATTCTTGGGGGCACTGCCTCCATGAACCCACAGTACATACCCACCACCATCACAATCGTCGTGCCCCAGTCAAGCGAGTTGCACCTGCCAACTCTCGATTGGCATGGTTCCAATAAACAAGGGTTCACCAGATTAATTTTAAAAAATCCCAATGGACCCAAATTTTTCAGTAAACCTGGAAATAAAGTTGAAATACCCTTTTACCAGTATTCAGCTTATTCTGGGTTTAGTGGGAGGAAAGCGGACCCAATAAACCTGAACCCGAAATTTACTGATTTTTTTTTTTTGCACAACCCTATTGGCAACCTTATTGTCTTATAGCATTTTGTCCACAAGGCTCCTGTTATATCATACCACCACCAGCCTCCCACACCTTTGGTGGGGAGTCTCTAGGGGAAAGCGTGGACAAGTAATGTCTGTATCCATGAGTCACTTCCACTTGAGTGAGGTTCATAAGATCAAGCCTCCAACCCAGAGTGTCCTGGATATCAGAAATGTTACCTCTCACTGGTTTCTAAACATTACTATTTTTATATCAGATGTGTGTCTATCAGAATAGTTTTTTTCTGTTGACCAGTTGTCCTGTGAAAAGAGTAGAAGGACACTGTTGAGGTATATATTAATCATATGGGAGGATGAGGAGATTTGCCATTTAATCTCCCTTTCAACAGTATCGTACCACCAAAACATCAAACTTCTTAGTACTGTTGTTAAAGCTTTGGTGTGGAAATTTCACAGAATTGGAAAACCCTAGTGCAAGATCATTATTGCTTGTGAAAGTGTATATGGTAATGAGGGTTCTGTTTTTTTAACTATTGACTGTTGAAAATGTTGATGCTGCTTACCATGTAGAGGTGTATGTTTGTGGGGAGGGGGGAACATGCTATCAAGTTTGCCATTGCTTTCCTCTACGTAGCAACCCTACTCTTCCTTGGTAGTCTCCAATCTGAGTACTAACCATGGTTGACCCTGCTTATCTTCCAAGCTCTGCCAAGATCAGGCTAGTGAGGGCTCTTCAGGCTGCTAAAAAATATCCTGTGGAAAATTTCCTATTCTATGTACACCTATGGAGGATATGTGTCGTTACCCCAAAAGTGCATGTTACATCAAACGATTAAAGCTACTTATGCAAGCTTTTGAACTACTAGTTCATATCATACTCAGAAATTCAAAGCAAAATTAGACAGCTTTATGTGTCCTGACTTGTGCTCAAAGTGAGCCGCATTGTCTCTCTCCTTACAAACACGAGGCATATGATACATACCCCAAACCCAAATGACATGTATCATATGCCTTAAAGTTATGAGAGGAACAAAAACAAATCAGTTCTGATCATATAAAAAGAATTGCTCAAAGAAAACAAATACAGAATACAAAGTTAAATACAAAGAAATTACATTGTCAGAACAATGGAAGATTCATCTTTTACTATAGGACAATCCTAGTAGATGTGATAAAAGGAACCCAACTGTACAGAACCTTTCCAACAAAGCCGGTTGTACTGTTCAGAAATCAAATTTCACTAGGAAAACAGGGTCTCCTAAGCGCTGAACAAATGAAAAGTTTTGATGAGACGACCACTTTTTTGTCATTCGTCTTTATTTATTTCTTGCAGGTCCATATCTGGATATATGTAAACGTTCCTTCCGTATTCAAGGGGAGCAAGTTAAGAAAGCTTTCTCTTTGTACCCAGGGTAAGTTGGAAAAAATCAGAACTAAAATGTTAAGAATCTTACAGTTGCGTATGGTAAGTAAGTAAATATTTATTGCGGTCCTAGGCCAGAATGCTATTATATACATAGAATTAAAAGTGTAACACAGGTTGTAAATATAAATAGGTCTTCAATCAAACTCCACATGATTGATAATCATTTGCCATCAGTAAAAATATAGAATAAAATAATACTAAAAAAATGAAGATGAGTAAAAGAAGATGTATAATAATATCAGCCTATGATCCTTACTGAACCTGTGTAGACCAAGATTTTCTATGAACATAAGAAAAGCCATGCTGGATCAGGTCCATCAAGTCCAGCAATCTGTTCACACAGTAGCCAACCAGGTGACCTTTAAGACCAGCCAACCAAATTTTGCTACATTAAAAGTCCTGATTCTTATCTGATAACATACTGTAAACTTATAGTTGCCTATGGACCAGTTAGCCTTATATAGACCTTCATGGCTTAAAGGGTGAATGTGGGTGATTGGATAGGGAAAAAAATAAGGTATAAACGTTCAAATGTGAATAAATAATCTGAAATCCCACAGGTTAAGCAACATTTATAAAACTGTATATTTTCCATTTTCAGTTAAACCTGTATCTTAAGAAAATGTCCTTTTAACTATAATTACCATATGTTGGACTAATAATTACATTGGTTTTAGATTCTTGTTAATGGTTTATTTGGACTTTATTAAAATATAGTCTTTGCATCGAAAAGTCTCCATATAAACTGTAAAAATTCATTTAAATTCTTGTACCCTTAAGCTCCAGAAACACTCTAGAGAGAAATATATATTTGGACTGACACAGTTAAGCCTGGATACTATAAATACCACATAAAAAAAGAAGAACTCTCCGATTCTACCTTTTAAAAAAGTAGAAGAAAGTGCTCAGGCCTCAAGAGAAGAGAAAATTCCACTATAGTTTGGACTAGACTCATAAGGCAACAAAAACACTGAAGTAATGAAAAGATCACAATTCCAAAAGTGGCATTCGGCATGAGCAAGAGCACTAAATAATGAGAGAGTTACTAATAAAATGGGAATTTATAGAATAAAGGTTACTTCCTTGCCAGAACTGGAAAACAAGCACTGGGAGAATATTTTCCCCCCAAGCATTAAGTAAAACTAGGTTTAGTCATTCTTTCCATTTTGTCACGTTTTAACATTTTCTTTAGACCCTGGTTGCTGAAACAATAAAAAGCTAATTTTGCATTTAAAAATAAAGTCCTTGCTCCTTACTAGGAGCCCCGTGGCGCAGAGTGGTAAGCTAAAATACTGCAGTCCAATCTCTGCTCATGACCTGAGTTCGATCCTGACAGAAGTTGATTTCAGGTAGCCGGCTCAAGGTCGACTCAGCCTTCCATCCTTCCGAGGTCAGTCAAATGAGGACCCAGCTTGCTGGGGGTAAAGGGAAGATGACTGGAGAAGGCACTGGCAAACCACCCCATAAACAAAGTCTGCCTAGGAAAGGTTGGGATGTGACATCACCCCATGGGTCAGGAATGACCCGGTGCTTGCCAGGGGATCTTTACCTTTTTACCTTTACTTGCTCCTTGCATATGGCTAGGGTTGCCAGGTCCCTCTTTGCCACCAGTGGGAGGTTTGTGGGGTGGAGCCTGAGGAGGGAGGGGAGGGACTTCAATGCCATAAAATCCAATTGCCAAAGCGGCTATTTTCTCCAGGTGAACTGATCTCTATCGGCTGGATATCAGTTGTAATAGCAGGAGATCTCCAGCTAGTACCTGGAGATTTTTTGGAATTTGGCAATACAAACAAAGACCTTATTATCAGGAGGATATAATTAAAATTCTCCACCAACAGGAATTAAGGTACATATACTTATTCAAAACATTATCCCCTACAGGACTAAACAATGAGTTTGACATGTCTAGTTTCCTTTAAGTTAAGATAATTGGTCTCAGCTGTTGAGCATTAATGATCTGAGAATTGTGATTTAAGCTTTACCCAATATATTCTCCACACCAGCCTTCAGAGAATGTAAGACACGTGTCAGGTCTGCTGGTCTTTTGGGGTAAGTGCCTATGAATGATAACTATACATGTAAACTATATTATGATTTGCATCTTCTAGTATTGGGCTGTAATATTTATGACTGTTTTTTAGAGGTCTGTGGACCCAGTAAAAATTTTCATGAAGCTAAAGGAATTATACTAACAACTGATGAAGCTTATACGCGAAACGAACACAGATCTGGAAGTGTCGTTTTGTTGATTGGATTCCTTCCACTTGGAACTCTTGGATTTTGCCTCCTAGACGGCGCACGTCACCTACGAGCGCCGAATCATCTTGGGACAAGTTTGTTAGACTTTTTCTTTTGGAATTTGGAACTGTATACTTCGTTTTGATATTGTTTGATTTTGCAACTTTGGATCCTACACCCTTGGTGTTCCCTTTGGGATGGGCCAGTGACTTTTATTTCCGGTGCGGCAACCGGTTATTTGATTATATTGGTGAAGCAACCCTTGTAACACTTATGTTTCCGAGATGAGATTGCATCCTGTTGAGTTGGTACTAGTTTGTAGTACAATCATATAAATTGTGGTTTATTGTCTTGATATTGAGCCTGTGCTGTGATTTTTTTAACTAAGTACCTGGAGATTGGCAACCCTATATATCGGCTTCTTCCTATGCCTCCACCTTGCTTTCAGACCTTTGCTTCACAACCTCTGCTCTTACCTCTGAGGCAGTAAGTAGTCCAAGCACCACATATAGGTTGGATCCAGCAGGCACCAGATATAGGGTTGGATCCAGCACAAAATTCCTATGAGAGCTAGAGCTGTTGCACCAACAGAAACACAAGAAAAAGACCACAGCAGCTGCTTGCACTAAGTCAAAGTTATTTTATCCCGACTTACGGCTCTGCTTGAGCAAGATCTTGTGCAACCAATCCCAAGATTTCAAGAAGTGAACCTAACTATTTCTTTATTCTCAAAATTACTCCCCAAGGTATAACATGGGAGAGGCATGAGATTGTTGGACAAGATCTTACATGTGCACGTCAATATCGTATATGAGCAATCCTTTCTTGTGCAATCCCTTCTGCAAGTAGAACTATATTAAGTAGACCCCCCCCCCCATTTTTGCATCATTGGATCCAACTAGGGCTGTGCATATCGGTAAACCCAAACCGAAAATAAACCTGAAAAAGGCCTTTTCAGCCTTTCTAGGGTTTAATTTAAGACAAATAGGTATTCGGCTTTTTTCGGCTTTGGCTTTCCCCAGGCTTTTCCCTATGGGAATTTTTTAATGAGCTCTGAGGGGGCATTTTTTGAAGTAGAGTCACCAAATCTGCAGTGTCCTTGCATGAACTCCAAAGTTTTGTGAAGTTTGGGACAGGAGATCCAATTTTATGGGGTGCCGAAGGGGTTACCCCCTCCTCCATAGAAAAGCATAGTAAACTTTATATACTATAATGGACCTGAATTCGGGAAACCCGGAAATAAAGCCAAAATACCCATTTACCAGTATGGGTATTCGTCTTATTCCAGGTTTACCCCCAAAAATCGGGTCCAATAAATCTGAACCCTAAATTTACTGATTTTTTTTTAATTTATTTTTTTGCACACCCCTAGATCTAACCCACAGTCTGTATGGTATTCCTGATACTAGTAGCTTGCATACATAGGTCTCAGGAATCTGGATGCCCCAAAGACAGAAGCAGAAGGCCTAGTTGGCAAGACTAATCTGGTGTGTTGCTGCATACTCAGCCAAGCAGTAGGAGCCACATCCTGCCTTCCATGTTGGGAGAATAAAATTATGTCCAACATTTCCAGTTCTCAGGATTTTAAACAAACAAAACAAATTATAAATAGCTGCTGTAATAATTGTACTAAGATTAAGAATTAAATAATCTGTTTTTGCATAGGGAAGAGGATATCTGGCTCATTGCTTTGTATGTAATAAGATTTCTATTTCGCTGTGACCTGGATAACCTAGGCTATCCCGATCTCGTCAGATCTCAGAAGCTAAGCAGGGTTGGCTTTGCTCAGTTTTTAGAAGGGAGACCACCAAGGAATACCAGGGTCATGACACGGAGGCAGGCAATGGCAAACCACCTCTGAATGTCTCTTTCCTTCAGAACCCCATGAGGGGGGTCACACCATAAATCAGCTGTGACTTGACAGCAATAACAACAACAACAACAAAAGATGTCTACATAAGTGATGCCAAGCTTGAGTCTAAGTGATGAAGAACATTACTTACAGGAAGGAAACTTTATTGTTTCCAGTGTCTGATCTATCCCCCCAAAATGCTTTCATTTATTGATGCAGGTGTCTAGACTGATGCAAAATAGTACAGTTTCAGGAAACACGGATAAGTACAAACAAACAGTCTTGCCCTTGGGGTTGGGAAGAGCAAAGAGGCAGCTATACAGTGCTGGGATGCAAGACTGTATGGTAAAGTGGAGCATCCCATAATAGGCTGGGTGTATATGCTAAGAGTATATCTCAAAGCCCTTAAGGACAATTGCACACTCGCCCGATATCTGCTGCTAAGGACAAAGTATGCTGGCGTGTGGCCAGTATATTGGCCAGTCAGATCATAGTCACAGAACCCCCAAAAGCCCAATCATTACAAATCTATCTGGCCCTTAGTATCTTCCTCCTATTTCTTACCTGTTTAGCCCTCTCCTATAATGGCTTCCCAGCTCCTTAGCCTCGATATGGTGCTGTGTGCAGTCTAAACTGGAATAAACTTCATATTTAAGATGGCCCCACTCCAGATTGCTGGATGCACTGGTGGGAGATATGGAGGACTGTATGCCCTCAGCACCCTCATGGCAATTGCAGTGTCTCCATACATGTTGTGAAGTTCTGTGGGGTTGGATTTATTTATTTCATTATTTATTTATTTATTATTTCAACTTACTACCCCACTCTCCCTGGCCAAGACCAGGCTCAGAGCAGCTTACAGGAATAAATATCCCATTAAATCAATAAAACCATTAAAACAAAATTTTAAATAGCCCTATAAAAAGTCATATAAAACAATATCCTAATTTACCTAAGGTGCCACTAGAGTGTAAAACATAAAACTAAGACTAGGTGAGCAGATAGAATAAGTCCCAGATTGATACAGGGAGAGATATAACTGCAATGGGGGTTAAGGAGGCCAGCATTTATATATAGGGAACCGTAGCTTGCTTCAACCAGATGTCCAGTAGAATAGCTCTATTTTACAGGCCCTGCTGAAGTCTTTAAGGTCCCACAGGGCCCTGGTCTCACTAGAGAAACTATTCCACCAGGCAGGGGCGAGGGCAGAAAAAGCCCTGGCCCTGGTCGAGGCCAACCGGACACTCCTCGGGCCAGGGACCACCAAAAGGTTGGTATTAGCTGAATGGAGAGTCCTCCGGGGAACATACCGGGAGAGGCGGTCCCGCAGATATGAAGGTCCCAGACTGTGTAAGGCTTTAAAGGTAATAACCAGCACCTTGAATCTGACCCAATATTCCAGCTGGAGCCAGTGCAGCTGTTTAAGCTCTGGTGTAATATGAACCCGTGACAAGGTCCCCGTAAGAAGCCTCACCACAGTGTTTTGTACCAGCTGGAGCTTTCTAGTCAGCCTCGAGGGCAGCCCTACATAGAGTGAGTTACAGTAGTCTAGCCTGGAGGTGACTGTTGTGTGGATCACTGTAGCTAAGTCAGGGTGGGAGAGGTAGCTTCTGAAAGACTCCTTTCTTGAAACCCAGAAATGATTTGTATGCCCAGAGGCCGCCATGTCCACTCTCTGCACATACATCTGCTCTTCCACTACACAGATGGCATATGGTCCCTCTCCTTCTGCTAGCTGGGAGAGCCAGTGTGGTATAGTGGTCTTAACCAGTGAACTCTAATATGGAGAGTCAGGTTTGTTTCCCCATTCCTACACATGAAGCCTGCTGGTGACCTTGGGCCAGTCATAGTTCTTTCTGAAGTCTCTCAGCCCCACCCATCTCACAAGGTGTCTATTATGGGGAGAGGAAGGGAAGGTGATAGTAAGCCGGTTTGAGACTCCTTAAAGGTGGAGAAAATGGGGGTATAAAAACCAACTCTTCTTAAACTCCCCACTGGCATACATCTGAAACGGTCTTTTTCAGGGATAGCTGGCGATCTCCCACTATTACAACTTTATCTCCAGGCAACAGAGATCAGTTCCCCTGGAGAAAATGGCCGCTTCGGCAATTGGACTCTATGGCATTGAAGTCCCTCCCCTCTCCAAACCCTGCCCTCCTCAGGCTCCACCCCCAAAACCTCCAGGTATTTCCCAACCTGGCGCTGGAAACCCTACTCTGAACTGACAACCATACCTATTGTGGCAAGGAAGTTCCTGCACCTCCCTGAAATGCCTAATTTTCAGCATAACTATCCATCACATGAGAGAGTAAGGTGGCAAAATTTCAGATTTTTTTCATCCTCAGTCACACCCTGGGTCGAAGAAAGTTCCATACATGGGTGCGTACTAGGGTTGCCAACCTCCAGGTACTAGCTGGAGATCTCCTGCTATTACAACTGATCTCCAGCCAATAGAGATCAGTTCATCTGGAGAAAATGGCCACTTTGGCAACTGGACTCTATGGCATTGAAGTCCCTCCCCTCCCCAAACCCTGCCCTCCTCAGGCTCCGCCCCAAAAACCTCCTGCCAATAGCAAAGAAGGACCTGGCAACCCTAGTGCGTACACCTAAGATGGTGGATACGGCATTAGTTTTTATTCAGCCGTTCGGATTTAATTGCGTTTGCTCGTTTGCATCTGTTCCAGTAAATAACCCAACTGTCTTCCATTTCCCTCTCCCAGACATTTTCTTTGCTTCTCAGAGACAGATCTTTTTTTAAAAAAAAAAAGTGAGGAGGAGCACTTTCTTCCCGAGTCTCCGGCCGTATGTAGTGGCCTGTCCTCCCAGTGTCCTTCCCCAGGCCCCGAGTCATGCATCACTCATCTTGTCACATTGAACTCCAGATGCTCCTACCCTAGAGAATGCTTTGACTCTGGCAATTTTTCTTCATTCTCACTAACAATTTGGTAATGAAATATTGATTTTTAGTTAGATTCATATTGATGCTATTAGGTTTGCATTGATAAATCATGCTGGCCTCCTGTCTGAGCGGCTAGAAAGTGCTACACTGAACCCTGGAGATTACAATCAACTCATTGATGTGTTAATTTGATGGATTTTTTTTTTGTTCTCGTAGAAGGGGTGGGAGGGGTGGAGGGAGATTTTTCTGCGTGACCATTGTAAAGTTTTCACAGTGAAATCAGGGACAGTAATTGCAGGTCTCTGCATGTAAGCTCGTTCTGAACGTGTCTTTCTGCTTATGCACCCACAAGGTTTTTTTAAAATATATATATATATAAAAGAGAGGGTGTCTGTGTGGGGAACAGGAAAGAAGAGGGGATAGAAAGGATATGACACACCTTGTAAACAGCGTTCCAGACTCCTACAATGGCGTAGGGGGGGAAAGACCCATGAGGCAGTTAAATCCTAATTAAACTGTTTCGAGGCTGCAATCCAAAAGCTTTTTTTTTTCCTCCCTAAAGAAATCTTCATAGAAATTCTTTTAAGTGAAAAAGCTCTGCAAATAAGTATAGCCAGGAGAACCTCCCTGCTAGCTGTAGTCTATTTGGAGATTATGCAGTGGGACATTTACTACCTCCCCCTTCTCTCTCTGTCTCTCTCTTTCTCTCTCTGTCTCTCTCTCTCTCTCAAAGTACCACTTAGAGCTAGTGCCCGCATGAATCTGCGTCCTATTTAAAACAGCCTTTAGCTTTGATTTATGGTACTGTGCAAATGTAATGCCTTGTCATTAGGGGACAATACGGGCAGAACTCATGGATTATGCTGAGGTTCCCTTCGAAGGCAGTGGGTGCTGCTGTGGTTGCAGTAAGTAGATGGAAGACTTTTTAGAAAGGTTTTAAGTTCTGGATTTTTTTATTATTATTATTATGCAAGGCCTCTTGGATCCGAGCTTTATTGTTTACCACGGGTATGATTCCAAAGTATGATACCAAAGAGTATGATACCGCCAGTATGATACCAAAGAGACCAGAAAACATCCTAAATGGAACCAACATTTGTTATTAATATAAGAAGCAAAACCCTGAAACACACTCTCTATTGGTGGGATAGAAATAGTTTTACTGAAAATTTACATTGGGGGGGGGGAAACATTTTTTTCCTGTCACTCCTCACTATTATTTAAGAGAATATTCATAACCAGCAAGCCTGCTCTAGAGCTCTCAAGTGCTAAATAAAAAGAGGGTCAAAAAGTAGTCACTAAAATCAGTCAGATTTTGTTTTTTTTTTAAACGCCTGGAGTGGATTAATGTGTGTTCTACACAGACTCATTCTAAATGCTCTTATTTCATGATCAGCTCTTTGGCTGTCCTTGCAAGAGTCGTTGCTGTCCCTCCTCAAGGTTGACGATTGTGTTTAAAATCCTCTGGGGACCCTTCTACTCCCTCCAGCCATGCCTATTTAATAGGCCCTCTACCTACTTAATCACTGTCTTCTGGACCGGTTCTCCAGCAAAGCCACCCAAGAGAACGCTTAGGGTGGCACGCTAAAGAGGGTGTGATTCTCCACAAGGTGCATGGCTTCCAGTCTGCTCTCCGACAATCAGCAGTGACAAGGAGTTGCCTGGCATCACCTCCCGGGCCCCTGCCCCTGCCAGTCAGCTCCAAATGAAGCCTTTGTGCCACAGAAGGCAAAGGTTGCACCTTGCTTGAAATAACATGGCTTGTGGGCTTCCTAGAGGCACCAGGTTGGTCACTGTGTGAACAGACTGCTGGACTTGATGGACCTTGGTCTGATCCAGCTGGGCTTTTCTTACGCTCTTAACACACCAGTCAGGACTGCCTGTAGCAATTGGTGCTGTGTAATGAAGGTCTAAGAGCCCCATGGGGCAGAGTGGTAAGCTGCAGTACTGCAGTTAAAAGCTCTGCTCACGACCTGAGTTCGATCCCGACGGAAGGGGGTTTCAGGTAGCCGGCTCAAGGTTGACTCAGCCTTCCATCCTTCCAAGGTCGGTAAAATGAGGACCCAGCTTGCTGGGAGTAAAGGGAAGATGACTGGGGAAGGCACTGGCAAACCACCCTGTATACAAAGTCTGCCTAGAAAACATCGGGATATGACATCACCCCATGGGTCAGGAATGACCCGGTGCTTGCACAGGGGACCTTAACGTTTACCTTTTAATGAAGGTCTATCTAATACTGAGGCACATCTTCAAAACTGACCTGCTATGTTGTAAAGTCCAAGATTTATGAGATGCAGATGTACAAATGTATGTTTTTATGCATTTGTGAAACATGTATTTTCAGATTACAATGCTTGAGGATTACAAACAAACAAGCAGGGAATTTGCAAGAACTCGTGGGGGGTCATTCCCCCTGTATCCCCTTCCCATTCTATTTCCTCTTTCATGGCAGTCCCCATTTTCTCTCCCAATCCCCTGCCTTTTTCTCTCCTTCCTGCTCACTAACCAACCAACCAATCTTTCTTTTATCTGCTCCCCCAGTCTTCAGTTTTATTATTTATTTGCTTCATTTATACCCCACCTTTTCCCCAGTGGAGACCCAAGTGGTTTACATCATTCTCAAAGTCCCCCAGTAATAGGGTTGCCAGGTTCCTCTTCACCACTGGCAGGAGGTTTTGGGGGCGGAGCCTGAGGAGGGCAGGGTTTAGGGAGAGGAGGGACTTCAATGCCATAGAGTCCAATTGACAAAGTGGCCATTTTCTCCAGGTGAACTGATCTCTATCAGATGGAGATCAGTTGGAATAGCAGGAGATCTCCAGCTAGTACCTAGAGGTTGGCAACCCTACCCAGTACACTTCTATGGCAGACTGAAGATTTGAATCTGGGTTTCTCAAGTCCTAGTCTGACACTCTAACTGCTACATTACACTGGCTCTCAGCTTTCTCTCTTTCCTTCTCCCTCTCCCCGGCAGCCTCTCCCTGGGAAAAATCTGCCAACTTGCAAAAGCTGTGTGGCAGCAAGTCACTCAGGTGAGTTGTTTGGTGGCCAGCACTGGGCTTGGTCAAGTTGTGCAAAGTTGTGAGTGACACTGGGCCCTGGAGAGTTGTGTGGTATAGAGTCATCTGGTAGCCATCACCACCCCTGGAAGAGTTGTGCATTGGGTTTCCAACTCCAGATCGGGAAATTCTAGGAGATGGATGGAGCTTGGGCAAGGGACCTTTGCAGAGTATAATGCCATAGAGTCCACCCTCCAAGGCAGCCATTTTCTCCAAGGGAACTGATTTCTGTAGTCTGGAGATCAGTTGAAATTCAAAGAGAACTCCAAATCCCATACGGAGGTTTGCAACCCTAGATGCACAAATTGCATTTTGCATTTGTTGCTGCCTAGCCCCAATGAGTTCTCCCCCCCAGGGCAGAGAGGGAGGGGAGCAGAGGGACTGGGAGGGAAATTAGCTCTAGCCCCCCCCACACACACACACACACACAACTTAATTGACAGAAATGTAGTATTGAAGGCTAGTCATTGTTGTGGTGCCCTGATCTGGATGGCCCAGGCTAGCCTGCTCTCCTCCAATCTCAGAAGCTTTTAATTGGATGGGAGATTACCAAAGAATGCTTGTGGTTGCTTAGGAACCTCCACAATGGCCACTGCGAACTCAGAGAGCATTCATTTCTTAAAGGTACAGGTGCTGATTCTAGGAGTTAACCTCCAATGTTTTGTTTTCAAATTCCAGATTTTCCTGAAAATCTAGGGCTTTTCTTGGATTTGTAGAAAGATCGGTCTTGTCTGTTCATGGCACCATTCTCGCAGTGGTAGACCCTGCTGAAAGGAGAACCTGTTTGCCATGTTTTTTTTTATTTCTTTACTGGATTTATACTCTGCCTTTCTGCTGTCATCAGGGCTACCAAGGTGACTTCTGCAACTTCTCCCAGCCAAGTGGCTATGGCTTCTTTTCCTTTGCCTACAGTTTCTTCAACGGTGAGGCCAAAGTGAAACCAAAGTTGACAATTTTCAACAAGATTCAGGTTGGAAATGTCTAGAGCTTCACTAATGCAGTGAGGGGGAAATACTGCCCCCACCCCCAGTAAGTCTGGGGGCAGGAGACAGCATGAAAACAACTTTATTGCATACCTTCAGCCAGTTGTTCTATACCAACCAACAAGGAAACACAAAAAAGTATATCAGTTCTATTGAAACTGGACTTCTCCAGTACAATTCCAGAGGAGGACCAACCTAGAACTCGCTTCTGTCTTCATGAGACCCCAGGAAATATTTTGGATGCGCTAGAAAAGCAGTTCCTCCAAGGACCACAGAAGTCTCCATTCTATCCTCTCACTATCATTACTCAAGTTCACATTTGTGGGCTGCTTCTGAGAAACAGTTGTTTAAGAAGACGTTTGGCTTGTACAAGAAGAACTTTCCCCAATCCGAAGAAGATGGAAACTTAAGAGTATTCCCCAATGTGTTAAATACTACTATAGCTGGGGGAGGGAGGTTAAAATTTGACTGCAGTTGAGTACAAGTGGTAGAAAAGAGATCCAAGAGACAGCAGAATGAGGTAGAAATGGAGGAAGAAAGGCAGCATGCAGTCTAAAGAAAAGACTTTGTCACTTGCCTGAACAGGAGAACAACGAGGAGAGCAACAGGAGAGCAAACAAACAAAAAAAAAACAGCCCTGTGCAAAGCCCCTTCAGTCCAACCAGCAGCCAGAAAGAAACTCCAGACAGGCCCAAGAGCTAGGGTTGCCAACCTCCAGGTGGTGGCTGGAGATTTCCCGCCACTACAACTGATCTCCAGCTGATAGAGATCAGTTGCCCTACAGAAAATGGCCGCTTTGACCATTGGACTCTATGGCATTGAAGTCCCTCGCTTCTCCAAACCCCGCCCACCTCAGGCTCCAGCCCCAAAATCTCCAGGTAATTCCCAACCCGGAGCTGGCAACCCTACCAAGATCACAGTCAGGGTATTTTCCCTTGTAAAGAGTATGCAAGAGTGTCTGACAAGATAAAAAGTCCAAAGGCTCACAAGAGAAGGTGGATCAGATTATAAAGATTAAGTGGCATCTGAAAAATGAGCCAGAGAGGGAGGAAGGAAACTCTAAGGTTGACTTTCTCTCTGTCCTAAAAAAAAAAAAAAAAAAAAAAAAACCACCCCAATAGTTTTCTAATGGGGGTGTTTTTGTTTTTTTGTTTTTAGGACAGGTAGAGTATGCCAATCGATGACAAATCACCATTGTATATTTTTTGTGACTGAAGTTCACGTAACTGCTTTTAAAAAAATCACTCTGTACTACTGCAGCCATATGAATTGTGAGTTTGCATGCATTCACAGTGCTGCTTATTAAATTGGGCTCCTCAACTGCAGTTGCAATAAGAAAAGCAAGCAAGCAAGCAAGCAAGCAAGCAAGCAAGCAAGCAAGCAAGCAAGCAAGAAAGAAAGAAAGAAAGAAAGAAAGAAAGAAAGTAAGTTACAGGATAGTTGTCTATCAGAGCAAGGAAGTATTTTTAACACCTTTTGCTCTCTTCTTATGACATGAGTGAAAAGTTCACTGATGTTATTTATTAATTTTGTTAGGCAGCAGTGGTATGATTGCAAACAAAATAAAGACATAAAAAGCTGTTTGTAGAGTCAGTATAGTGTAGTGATTAGAGTCTTGGACTAGCATCTAGGAGACCAAGATTCAGATCCCATTTTGTGTTATTTTACTAGATGGTTTTGGACCAGTTACTCTGTCTCAGCCTAAGGTACCTCACAGAGTAGAGATAAAATGAACAGGGGAGAACTAGGCATGCCACCCTGTGCTCGCTGGAAGAAGGGCAGGATAAAAAATGCGACAGCTATGAATACCTGTTTTATGGTTTCAATGTGATGAATGATGAATGAGAATCCTTCACTCAACGGAAAATTTTTAAACTAAAGCTTGCACCCTAGAGAGAAACCCTAAGCTCAGGTCAAATAGTGCGAATTATGGAAGATGACTCTTCTAAACAAAAAACACAGTAAAAAGTATAAATAGCAAAACACACAGAAAAACAACTTTCAGGTTTTTAAAATACTCAAACTCATGTTAAATACAATCATCCCTTCTTTATCTTATGAAGATTCACAGAGAAAGAAGGACATCTTAATGTGTCAAGAGAGGCAACTGCCCATGTCTTCAAAGGAGGATGTCAACGGTGAAACAGCTAGCTAAATTCTGCGGTATTACTGACATCTTAATGTCACACATCTAGCTGGCATGAGATCAGTAACACAAACAGCTGAGTTCAGGTTAATCTCATTGAACACAAGGGCTCAGGCAAACTGCTTGGTCTGGCTTTCTAAACCACCAGCTTAATTCTCCTCCCTCCTCCCAGTAAACAAATGAACAAGAACAAACAGTAATGCAAAGTAAGAGTAGTCATATTAATGATAAGTAAAGCACAGCTCATGCAAGCCTATCTGTTCAGAGAATATAAGGAATGGCAACCATAACTGTGTGCTTCACTGAAGGGTTGTGTGTGTGAGTATGCATACACATACACATACACACACACACACACATTCAACAGAGATTCTACTTTATTTCTACACATGATTATGAATTTGCATAGGAATCAGCCTCACATAGGAAAACAGTGAATAAACCAGTGTGGTGTAGTGGTTAAGAGTGGTGGACTTTAATATGGAGAGCCAGGTTTGATTCCCCACTCCTCCACATGAGCGGACTCTAATCTGGTGAACTGGTTTGGTTTCCCCACTCCTCCACATGAAGCCAGCTGGGTGACCTTGGGCTAGTCACAGCTCTCTTTGAACTGTATCAGCCTCACCTACCTCACAAGGTGTCTGTTGAGGAAAGAGGAAGGGAAGGAGATTGTAAGCCAGTTTGATTCTCCTTTTAAAAAGGGAGAGAAAGTCGGTATATAAAAATCAACTCTTCTTCTTTTATTTTATGTGACGGATTCTAATCTTTCTGTTATAGTCACAAAAAAATAGGTATGTCTACATTCTTCACTTGGGGCATCATACTGGTAATGTACATACTTATTTCCTATCTGAAAGCGATAAATCAAAGAATTACTGACTATATAAGCAAGCTATGTGGCCCATTTTTCTTTAAAATGTTAAATTACTCACTCCATTAATAAATAGGTACAATGGAACCTATAAGCTTGGGAAATGAGGTGTTTTCTTCCCATATCAGCATCCCTGCCCCTGTGATCTAGGCATGATCACAAGGAAGAGAGCCATTCATTGACCCCACTCATATATTTTCTTCATTCATAAATTAGTGTTACAGAATGGGAAGAAACAAGAGAGGAAACAGTATGTGTGTATGTATGTATATGATCTTCAGACTCATGATATGTCAGACTTTAAGAGCAAGATCACTCGAAAGGTAGGAGTGGCCAGCAAAAACATGAGCAAAACATCATCATTATATCTAATTCTGAACCAGGCCATAGAGTATGTGGATTTTAAAAGTATGTGGATTTTAAAATCCACATAATGGGACTAGGGAGCCCCAGGTTTTCATAAAAATGTAAAAATAATGTATGGGGTTAGAAAACCCCCAAAATGATAGAAGGAATGCTAATTTTTAAAGAAAAGTATACCACTGAAATCTTACAAGATTAATTTGTGAGATCTCAGAACCATTTGGGGGATTGCTAGGCAACACACAACCAATATTGTTAAGGATTTCGAACCTCATTGTAAACATGGGAAGCATGGAGGGAGATACTAAAAATAGTAAAGGGAAGGAGAAAGGTAGGGTAAAGCTTAATGGTCAAGAAGCAAAAAAATGTACAAAGGGAAAGCTGACGATAGGGGATGGGGCAGGAAAAGGTGGGTAAGGGAGGAGTGAGAGAAGAATGCAAAAGCTTCCAGGGGAGAAACAGAAAGCTAGGTAAGGTAGGTGGTAGGTGAAGAGGAAAAGCAAGTGGCAAAGAGAGAATGGGAGAAGGAGATTCTCTCCTTTGCAAGTTTCCCACTTGTTCATTCATAAAGCTCATGAAGAACAGCTATGGCTGTTCTACTTGATACTGTGGTAGACTTAGAAAACAAGCACACCAGGAAAAACAATTTGTGCACAGCCCTGACGTGTTAGTTTACTATGTGTTGGACACTTTTTTATGTGTAGGAGAGTATTTAAATAAGAAACCCTCCTCTTAGAGTATGATGTGGAATCATTCTTGCCAACATTTGTCTGGAATCATGCGATTCATGTGAATTTTATGAATATTTTCTCAGTCTTTTTTTATAAGTCTATATAATGAGTATACCAACAAGATCACTGGGAGCAAGATTTTTACAGTGCTTTATGGTATTACACTGATTTCTACTCCAGGTTTCTTTCCACTGTCCAGAAGGTCAGTGCTCTATTGTGTGGGACTCCATGGGTCTTTGTTTAAAGAATTATTTTTTCACTGACAACTAGAAAAAACATAAAAGTTTACAGTAAGCTAACCAAAAATGTTACATACAAAATGAAGTTTATACTATCAGCCTTAATATTGTCGAAGGCTTTCACGGTCAGAGTTCATTGGTTCTTGTAGGTTATCCGGGCTGTGTGACCGTGGTCTTGGTATTTTCTTTCCTGACGTTTCGCCAGCAGCTGTGGCAGGCATCTTCAGAGGAGTAACACTGAAGGACAGTGTCTCTCGGTGTCAAGTGTGTAGGAAGAGTAATATATAGTCAGAAAGGGGTGAGTTTGAGCTGAATCATTGTCCTGCAAAAAGTATCAAAGGTAATGTGCTAATCAGCCTTAGCTTTTCCATGGAGGAGCTTGGTTTTCTAAGCTATAGAAATGTGATTTAGGGACAAACTACACATTACATACATATAAGTGGAGAAAAAAAGTGTATGTACCTATGTGGGATAAGCTACTTTTTTTCCTGTAGGATTCCAAATATATGTTCGCAAGTGAAGATACATGTCCACAACTCCCCAGTGCAGAAGGGGGGTAGGGGGGAGTTTCAGCAGAAAGGCAGTGGCAGAAAACAAGTTACTGCTACTCTTGCCACTGTGGGAAATCACCACTTCTTGACACTTTGCTTTAAGAAAAAGCAGTAGGAGTTTGGGGTTACTTACCCCTGGAATTCCTTCCTCTGCCAGGAATTAGAATCAAGTGCTGAACATGTTCTGTGGTCACAAGGGTCATGTATGCATGGGAGCTTTGCCTGAGGTTCGTTGCTGGCTGGACCCACACTTTCCTGTTGGGAATCTATGCACCAGCAGCCTCCAAGCTCAAATCAAGTCCCCGCCCCTTTAAATGCTGCTATGTAACTGCAATGCGCGCTGTGAAAAGATCCCTCCCCCAAAACCAATTGCTGCATAAAAAAGCATTTTAAGAACAATTTAAAAAAATGGAGCAATCTGAAAGAAAGGGGGGGAATCCTAACTCCATTTTAAAATGCCTTTCTTTTGCTCAGAAAGAGCTCCAAAGAAGCAGGGAGTATTTGAATCGCCACCTCTTTACACACTGCTTTGTGATTGGCTGTGAGAGAAGCCAGTCTTTTTGTGGCCCGGTTTTGCCATCTGCACGGAGATTTCAGCCAGGATGAGCTCAGGTTAGAAGGAAAAAGCAGATTAATAGAGGAATGGGAAGACCTGGACATTGCAAGGGCTGGCAGTGAAGTCATTTCGAATGGACAGAGACTTTGTGCAGAACTCCAAGGAACAACAGCCAGGGCCAAATGTGAGTCCAAGTGCCCAGGCATAAATGACCAAGATCATATATGTCCACAGACACCAGAAATGTCAGGCACTTGGAAGGAACATCTAAGTTTCTCAGGTTTTGCTCATCCAAAGTTGAAAGCAGGTAAAATGGTACCATAGCTTTCAAAACCATCGGTTTTGAATGTAAATTCTACCCTTATGACAGTCTTAAAACAATGGTTTCAGTCCTATAATTTTTCTGGCAAGAAGGTACAGAGATAGAGAAAATAATATTGTCTAAATGTCAAGTCACCCTAAAAATACTTTAAAATCTAATGTATCGGATTCTTATTAGTTTGAGGGGAAAATAAAATTACTTTGGTCTTGGTTTCAGTTTTATAAAAATAAAGATACTTCAAATTAAAGTATATGACAGACGTTATTTTCACAATAGGTTGCCACTAGTTGATACAATAAATAATACATCAACTGTTGCCATTTTAAACATTTTTAGTACATGAGTTTTTTTGTTCTGAAACAATCATTCAGTTTCTCAGTTATTGCAGAGAATCTGGTTGATGTTGCTTCCCAACATCATTCCCATGCTTTCTATGTTATCCTCCCATCTTTTTTCAAGACTTGGTTTATGGTGATTTTTTGCACGTAAATGCAATTGTGGCACTAATCTATCCAAGAATAACAAAATGTTGATACATCTGCTAAAAGGGAGATGGTGATTCATTATCCTTCTGTATTACTTGCCCTGACTTAGGAATTACAATATGTTACAACAACAGTCATTTTTCACAAACTGGAACTGATCCATCAAGGCTCATGGACTAGATATTAGTCAAGCATTTTATTTTTATTTATCTGTACTTGGGGGCTTTGCTTTAAAAGTGGCGTTAAAAAAGATGCATTACTTTAGTAAATGAGTAAATGCAAAAGGTACAAACAGAGGAAATATTTTTCTTCCTGTTTAGAAAGCCCTTGAACTTTTTTTTAATCTGACCACCTGCAAAAGATTATCTGAAAGCTCTATGGGTTTACAGGAATGCACGTAGTTTGTGGTCCAAATGAAAGAAAGCCTTCCCCTGTCACTAGCAATTCAATTTCTGTGAGCTACTGAGGAAAACGTCTGCTGGAGAATTTCTCCGGCTTCCCCTTCCATGGTGTAGCACCAAAACCATGACATTTCCTGAAAAGCTAGGGATGTATGGCAAACAGAAAAACACTGCATAGTCAGAGCACCATCTCATGGTGACAATGCAACTCTTGCACATAGAAAGTAACAATGATCCCAGTAGATTGGATGTTTGGAGTGCAGGTTGGGTATTCCAGAACATGCAGTGATCCCAACCTGGAAATTCTGATTTACCTTTAAGAATTCAGAAAAAAATAGAAGACAATGCATCCTTGGGTTGTCTTATCCCACCGGTCATCCTCCTTCATCACCTTTTGGGGTGGAAGGCTCCCTTTGTACACAAGCTTACCATCCTGCCTGGGAAGATACCTACAACCAGGCATGGCAGAAATGATTGTAGGCTCTATTTTTTATCACTTGCCGTTTTTCTCTCTTCTACCTTTTAAAATCCCATATACGTTTCACATTTTCCTCTACAATAGCTTTTACTTTCAGCCTTTTAAACTGTCCCTTCACCCTCTGCCTACCTGTACCATGCGTTGGTTATGGTTTCCAAACTGTCTCTTAATATTGATCCTGGGCTGGAGCTGACTCTTTCATAAAAATATTAAACAGATATCATTGGCAACATTAAATAATCTTAGAAGGGTTAGAACATAAGAAAAGCCATGTTGGATCAGACCAAGGCCCATCAAGTCCAGCAGTCTGTTCACACAGTGTCCAACCAGGTGCCTCTAGGAAGCCCACAAACAAGACAACTGCAGCAGCATTATCCTGCCTGTGTTCCGCAGCACCTAATATAATAGGTTCAAATCTCTGCTCTGCCATAGAAGCTCAATGGATAACTTTGGGCCAGTCATACACTCTCAGCCTAACCTATCTCACATGGTTATTGTGACTATAAAATGGAGGAGAGGAGAATGCTTTGAGTCCCCACTGGGGAGAAAGGTGGGGTACAAATGAAGTTAACAAATAATATAGCTGAAGATGTGAGGCAGATACATGAAACGTTGGTTGGTGGGTAGGAAGGAGAAAGATGAGGATATGGGGGCTGCCAGGAGGAAAGAGTGTGGGGAGGGGGTTACAGGGGGAAATAAGGTGCTCCCTGCAAGTCCTGGCAGGTTCTCCACCATGCAAGTAAACTTAGATGCAGTAAGGTGTGAAGTGAGCCCTTCAGATATGCCACCATGTTAGTGATATGCAAAGTGTAAGATTCAGAGATGGCTGTTATTAATGCCACTGAAATCTGTGAACTGTTTAAAGTGCCATCAAGTCACAGCTGACTTACGGCAATGCAGCAGGGCTTTCAAGGCAAGATACCAACAGAGGCAAGATACCAACAGAGGTGGTTTGCCATTGCCTTCCTCTGCATAGCAACCCTGGTGTTCCTTGGTGGTCCCCATCTAAGTGCAAACCAGGGCCAACTCTGCTTAGCTTCTGAGATCTGACGGGATCAGGCTAGCCTGGGCCATCTGTGAACTAGCAATGTGAATTTTTTGTATACATATATGTTTAATTTTGTTAATTATTACTCACATTCATTTTTATAAGTGCCCCTTCTTGCTATTCATTTATCCCCAAACAGGAAAAATGGGGATGGGGAGCTGTAATATTTGGAGGTAATTTTCCCTCTCCCATTTTTAGTAAAACAAAAAGCTGTTTTGGTTTCTAGATTCTGGCTCCTGTGAATCTCACAGTCATTCAGAGACTTATGCCATATCAAGTGCACCCCTAATGGAATTGCACAGTTGCAAATACATGTTTACTATGGGAATAGTCTATTCCCTATAAAATAAAGAAACAACATTAAATATGCCAAATCAATGTTTTTATGGGACTAGCAACAAATAACAAGCTGGTTAGCAGGAAAAGAATCTACCTTTTCCTATAGAACATGCTGCTTTGATCTATAACTTCTCATTGTCTCATTTCAAGTGAGAATCTGAAGTGCAGGAATGAATATCATAGCAGTTAGTTGAATAAGATTATGAATACACTGACTGGCTACATTGTGAGGATTTTTTTTATTTTCCATCACAAAACAGAAGATTTTAAGAAGAAACATCCTAGCAAGTTGAATTAAATGTGCCAAGGACTGAAACTTAGATAAATGTTTCAAATGGTTCTCATTAGAGTTATGCATATCGATAAACCTGAACCAAAAATAAACTAGAAATTAGCCTTTGGGTTTAGGGTTTACCGAATGCAAAAACCTGGGGATAAAGCCGAAGCCGAATAGGTGATTCCCAAAAAAGCTGAATACATATTCGGCTTTTCAGGTTCAGCTATTCACCTTTGCTCAGAGCAATGGCTCTGTGCTTTCTCCCCTTTGTCTTTCTTTTTTTGACTGGTTTTGTTAGGACCCCATAGTTGGGGCTTCAACAGTCGGCTTTAACAGCCACCCCACCAGGCTTACAAAGAAGATTTCTTCATCCACATGGACGAGCAATTTCCTTCAGACAGCCCCCATGGTCATGACTTCAGCTGGCTCTGATATCACCACCCCCTGCTGGATCAGAGGATTCTCCACCCCATCAGCTAGCCAGCAAGGGGGGGGATTGGTGGGAAATCGGGAACAGCCAGCATCTGCTTCTTGAAACAGCAACGGAAGAGATATCAGCATGTTGCCAGCACCGCAAGGGATGAGGGTTGCTGGGACCTTCTTCACCACTGGCAAGAGGTTTTGGGGGTGGAAACTGGGGAGGGCAAGGTTTGGGGAGGGAAGGAACTTCAATGCCATAGAGTCCAATAGCCAAAGCAGCCATTTTCTCCAGATGAACTGATCTCTATTGGCTAGATATCAGTTGTAATAGCAGGAGATCTCCAGCTACTACCTGGAGGTTACAATTTACAAACAGACTTGGATTGCAATATATAGTTATTCAACACAAAGCAATCACTATGACTTCTTAAACAACAACCAATGATATCAATATTCATATAAATAATTCCTGTATTAGTCTTTTGTTTCTTCACAAAGACATATAAACACAAGATAACAGTATCCCCGGACTGTCAATCAGACAGGCTTCCAGTAAATATCCTGTTTCACAATTATTTTCATCAGTTGGTGAGTATCATAGTCCATAAGTATTAATCCTGTCTTCTTCTTTCTTTTCAGATTCCTTGCTGAAGAATTATTGAAGAATGCTGTTACATTGCTCAATGGCTATCCCACGATGCTTCTATTTTAATTTATTAAAAAATGTATTTACAACATGGTATCATTGGGTATTCCTTAGGTAATAATATAAACATGCATAACAACAAAATCGTAAATAATCAAATCACTTACTGACAACTTTCCACGTCTTACATATTCATTCAGACAACCCCGTAGTTCTGTGTCTTTTTTCATGATGGGATACAAGAAGGAGAGTGGGTGTGACATTTAAGGAAATGCTGATCCCAGAAACTTAGCTAAGATTCAAGTTACAAAAAGGCTGAATAATCGCATGCCGAGTTCAATCCATTGGGAGTCATTGTATTGAACATTGTAATGAAACAAGCCTCTCTTTGGTGCAATATTTTATCCACATTCTCTTTACTATAACGTTTCTTATGATATGGCCACAGAGCAAAAAATCTTAGCTAAGTTTCTGGGATCAGCGTTTCCTTAAATGTCACACCCGCTCTCCTTCTTGTATCCCATCATGAAAAAAGACACAGAACTACGGGGTTGTCTGAATGAATATGTAAGATGTGGAAAGTTGTCAGTAAGTAATTTGATTATTTATGATTTTGTTGTTATGCATGTTTATATTATTACCTAAAGAATACCCAATGATACCATGTTGTAAATACGTTTTTTAATAAATTAGAATAGAAGCATCGTGGGATAGCCATTGAGCAACGTAACAGCATTCTTCAATAATTCTTCAGCAAGGAATCTGAAAAGAAAGAAGAAGACAGAGGATTAATACTTATGGACTATGATACTCACCAACTGATGAAAATAATTGTGAAACAGGATATTTACCGGAAGCCTGTCTGAGTGATAGTCTGGGGATACTGTTATCTTGTGTTTATATGTCTTTGTGAAGAAACAAAAGACTAATACAGGAATTATTTATATGAATATTGATATCATTGGTTTTTGTTTAAGAAGCCATAGTGATTGCTTTGTGTTGAATAACTACCTGGAGGTTGGCAACCCTAATTTTGGAGGTTATCATGTTGGACCAGCTTAGCATTTAGTTCATACAGATCCTGCAGAATTAGTCTTTTCCCACTGTATCAAGCCCTGGGCCACATAGGTAGTATATTTGACCAAAATGATGAAAAGATAATGTGTTTGCTTGCTTTGTGGTGGCAGCAAAGCTCCAGTCTAGCTACAAGTCCCCAAAGTTAGGGGATTTGACTTCACGTTAGCAGGCAAAAGGCTGAAGCAAAACGTCTACCTTGCAAGAGCTCCCAAAGATAAAACTTCTTCGGCTTGAGTGTTTTTCATTATAAACCAAGAGAGCTATTACTATGCTGCTTTTATTTCTTTGTATTTCTAAAGCAGATGTATGCATTCACACCCAGCCACACCTTGCAGATGGTCAGGCAAAACTCCTGCTATCCGCTTTAAGAAAGGTTTAAATTTAGAAAGGTGAGAATATTCATAAATCTTCAAAGAAAAATTGCTTTGGAAAACATGGTTCCTCCCTCCAGCACGACAATGGCTTTCTATAAAATACAGGAAAATGTCTTAGAATTATACCTGCCAGACATGCTGCTTATCCTTTTCTGTTGTAAAATGAACAGAAAATATAGTGAAACTTTTCTTCAGAGGTTCACACCTTAGCCTTAAACCTGCTTCTTTATTTCCTTCTCTTCCAGCTGGGAATATAACCCCTCCCACCCCTTGCACCGTGCTCTGCTTCCCATAAAGGAATCATGCAGGTCCCTACTTTCCTCTTTGTAGCTGGAGTAATGTGAACAGAAAAATCTTGGAGTTTTTCTAAAGATAAAAAGTTGCCTTGACCTATAGGGTAAAGGAGGAGTTGCCCAAAAGCACATACAATTCTGTTAGATATAGGGTTGCCAAGTCCCTCTTTGCCACCGACGGGAGGTTTTTGGGACGGAGCCTGAGGAGGGTGGGGTTTGGGAGGGGAGGGACTGCAATGCCATAGATTCCGATTGCCAAAGCGGCCATTTTCTCCAGGGGAACTGATCTCTATCAGCTGGAGATTGTTTGTAATAGCAGGAGATCTCCAGCTAGTACCTGGAGGTTGGCAACCCTAGTTAGAGAACAGAATTTTTTAATTGAACTGTTATACATTCATTATCAATTACAGTGGGTTGGACCATCCAGAAGTCTTTCTTGTCGTCCACGTAGGGATCCCAGCCTCCAGGTGGGACCTAGGGATCCCCTGGAATTACAGCTGATCTCCAGATTACAGAGATCAGTACCTCTGGAGAAAATGGATGCTTTGGAGGGTTGGACTCTGTGCCATTGTACCCCACTGAGGTCCCTGTCCTGCCCAGGCTCCATCCCCAAGTCTCCAGGAGTTTCCTAACCTGTAATTGGTAACCCTACCCCCACATCCCCCGCTGATGGCCAGGGGTGACCTGATAACCCTACATCCAAGCATTAGGTCCTCATTGGAAACTATTCCCAACCACTGTAACGGCAATGACAAATGAACAAACAAAACCCCTCATCACATTTATTCAATGTGCTCTGGTAACAACAGTATACTGGCATAATTTTTAAAATAAAGTTTCTTCACCTTTCTGGAATGTCCTTGGTGACTGGTATGTACTGACCCTTTCCTTGTTATTATTATATCCCTGTTCCCAACACAAAATACATTCCTTGCACCAAGCAACGAGTGCATGTTATGTTCTGCTCTGACTTGCTTGTAATGGCAATTGTTTGGTCCAGTTCTTTTGTTCAGTCAAGCTGACAATGTTTGCGTCCATAATGCCATCTAACCTTGGGTCAGTTTTTCACTTTTTCCCACACTGGAGAATTTGTTTTTAATTACCATTATTGCATGCAACATGGCATCACTTCCAGAGAAAACACAGAAGTGACGTCACATCTCCCTAGGAATCACCAGAAACTCTATGGTTCTAGCGTTTCCTAGAGCTGTGTGATGTCACTTTCAGTTATCACACACACTTTGTGTGTAATGATGGTGCCCCCAAGTCCTCATCCCCATCTCCCACTGGGTGCCAGCCATCAGCTGGCAACCCTAGTAAAAGGTAAAGGTTCCCTGAGCAAGCACTGGGTCATTCCTGACCCATGGGGTGACGTCACGTCCCAACGTTTCCTAGGCAGACTTTGTTTACGGGGTGGTTTGCCCGTGCCTTCCCCAGTCATCTTCCCTTTACCCCCAGCAAGCTGGGTACTCATTTGACCGACCTCGGAAGGATGGAAGGCTGAGTCGACCTTGAGCCGGCTACCTGAAAGCGACTTCCGTTGGGATCGAACTCAGGTCGTGAGCAGAGCTTGGACTGCAGTACTGCAGCTTACCACTCTGCGCCACGGGGCAACCCTAGTAGAAGCCCATTTATGTCACTACTGATTGGTCATTAGTCAAGTGTTGACTCAGGTATAAGAAGATATTGTCACCATATAGGAGATTCTGCTAAATCCTCCATCTGAATACATCTGTATCCAAAAACATAATATATAACAATTCTTGCAGTCCAAGAGGGTTAAGCTATGTTTTTCTTTCATAGTGAAATGTTTTTCTTTCATTGGCGAATGACTTAAATCCTCGCTATGAATACAGCTCCTTAAAATAAGAACATGGGACTTTGATTATAGTGATGATTTAATAACCCAATTTGTCTGCTTTTGTATCTTCTCTGTTGTTCTAGACTGGAGATGAAACATTAGGTTGAGCTCCACCTCCTCTAGGTCATTTCCAGGTCAGCAGATTAGAGAAGTCAGCAGAAGAATGAAGACGCTATCCTCCAACTGCAGGGCAACAAGACCCAGTTATTAATCTGTCTGATGGCAACATTTGAACAATGACAGTCATCTGTCAGGAAGCAGAAGGGGGCGCCTCATTAACACGCCACTCACCTGCCCTGAGCTACAACTCTCTTATAATAATATCTATCATTCACCTCCAAGGTGTTGCTTCTTTTTCTCACTACATGAAATAACAGACACTCCATTTCCCGTCTCCTACTCCCCTTATGTTTCAGTTCATTCAACCTGCGTTGCCTTAGAGAGATATTTTTAATACAATGGAAAGAAGAAGGGACAATACAAATGGTTACAAAGCATAGAACTTTTGATCTGGGCAGAATCTGAAGTTCACTGGGCCCAATCTCCCCACCTTGTGCTGTGTTCTCTCATATTCCTCTTGGATTAGGCAGTGTCACCCAATGGAGGTATGCCCTAAACAGAAAAGATGATAGAGCAATACGAACCCAAACTATTTTTCCTTAAAAAAATGGGAGATGAAATCATATTGTTTACATTCTGCTCCCAGTTAGAGAAAGCCCCAACAAACTTTGTGGCACTTACAATGGAGAAAAACGAATAGGCCAGGCCTGTGCAAAACGCTAACCAAGCTGAAGAAACAAATCAAAATGACCGTACCATTTTCCTCTAACATTGCATTCCTAAACATGGAAGGATCATGTAGATCCTGGACAGGCAGACAGAGATATGATAATGGATACCTGTCCCCTGACAGCCAGCATGGTGTAACGGCCGGAGACTAGGGTTGTCAACCTCCAGGTACTAGCTGGAGATCTCCTGCTATTACAACTGATCTCCAGCCGATAGGGATAAGTTCACCTGGAGAAAATGGCCGCTTTGGTACTGAAGTCCCTCCTCTCCCCAAACCCCACCCTCCTCAGGCTCAGCCCCAAAAACCTCCCACCAGTGGTGAATAAGGACCTGGCAACCCTAGCAGAGACCCAGATTCAAATCCCTATTTGCTATGAAATCAATTGGGAGATCTTGGTGAGTCTTTCTGTCATTGTGATGATGAAACGCAGGAGGGGAAAACCATGTATGCTACTCTGAGCATTTTAAAGGCAGGGTGAAGATGTGAAGAAAATAAATGAGAGGCATACAGGATTAATCAACCAATCAAGCTTTATTTCGATACAATATCAGCTCTGAATAAAAATCAAAGTCAGGTTTAAAAAAATAAAATAATTAAAAGTTTATGATTCTGGGAAGGATGATTTGAAGAGGAGGAGGAAAGATCTGCTATGGGGAAGGGTTTTCAATTAGCAGTTTGGGAATCCTACTAGGCTGGAGGCAAAATTTGGCTACTTGGATACAGGATTAATCAGAAACACAAAGCTCTGTTGGGTGCTCAGCTGGTAGAGGTTGGGAATCAAACTCAGATACTTTTATTTTTTAATTATTTAAATTTAAATCTATAGCCCGCCCTCATTCCCAGCCAGGGTATGTACTGTGAAAGTACTGGGGAGCACATGCCTTTGTACTTTTGTAGCTCTCTGACGCAATCCATGATATTTCCATTTAAATTCGATCTCCAGCAGCATCCACTCTGATGGGAAAACATCCATCTGAGACCCTGAAGAAATGTTGTCAATCACAGAAGATCGAGCAGCGCTACATAAGTCTGCCCGAGTTTAAGGTAGCTTCTGGTGATAATCATAATTTGCTAGTGTTCTTCTGTGATGACTCTGTCTGTCTAAATTTCATACCAAAGAAGGATGGGGAACGAGCATTCTCCTCAACTAATAACCTAGCCCTCCCCTTTCTACTGCAGCTAAAGAAGATTTTAGTTCTTGGCTGGTGGCATCAGGCCCATGAATCATAGCTGAGTATTTTTTTATTCCAATAGTAGAGTCATTGTGACAGAGGAACAATAGCCAGTTAATTACAATGTGGAGTTGGCAGGGTTGCTTTTAAAATACTCATGGATCTTAAATAGGCTGCATGTGCCGAGAAGAAGAGTATTCAGGACAAAGCACTGACTGAATAATACTAAGTCAGACTGGCTCACTTTACTCTTTGCCCTGCCACGGCTTCCTTTCATCATTTTGCATCTCCATGTGCCTCTCTGTAGAAACGATGGAAACATTTCTCTAGCTTTAGTATAAAAATGGATTTTGCTCCCACAATTTCTTCTTACTTTGACCACAATCCTGTGATTGGGAGTTGCCTGTTGAAGGCTGGCTGTTATAAAGAAGGAAACACAATTAAATGTTAGGAAAGAAGGTGTCGCGTACCCAAAGCCAAGAAAAAAATTCCTCTGTTTTCTGGGAACAAGAACCCTTTGTGCCAGAGCAAAACAAAAAACAAAAACCCTACAGGGACAGGAACCTAATTGCTTCCTTTGAAACTTGTACATTATATGCTGAAATGTTTGTGTGTAAAGTGCCGTCAAGTCGCAGCCGACTTATGGCGACCCCTTATGGGGTTTTCATGGCAAGAGACTAACAGAGGTGGTTTGCCAGTGGCTTCCTCTGCACAGCAACCCTGGACTTCCTTGGTGGTCTCCCATCCAAATACTAACCAGGGCTGAACCTGCTTAGCTTCCGAGATCAGGCTGTACCATGCTGCCTTTCCTCCTATATGCTGAAATAGTCAGTAGCAAAAAAAAAAAAAACCTATTGTACAATTTAAATGCCCTGTAGCAAATTTGGCCACGTGTCTACTGCTTGGACTTTGTAATGTGTAAATCTACTCTGATTCGTTCTGGGTTTGCAAAGCTGAGTAGATGGAAGCCATTGAGAGTGATTCCTGATTGGCTCCTGGTACCATATGTGGAAAAGATGCAGCTTGGCTGTGTAAGAAACTAACAGAGCATTCCTGAGCCTATTAGGAGGCCAGGAAGGCGCTGCCCAGCATTTGAGGCCCCCGCACCAGCGTCAGGGCAACTTACGCCAGCATTAGTGGCCCCAACGCCGGCAGGAAGGCCTGGATGCCGGTCGCTGTCATGGCAGCACCACCCTGGAATGCCGATGGGGCCTTCTGCTGACATCCCACTGGCATAAAGGCCTGCACCGGCATCCCGGGAGGTATTCCAGCATCCCTGAAGGCGTTCTTGGGGTGGGCTGGGGGGAGGAGCTGCCATTAGGCAGCTTTCTGTCCCCTTTTGCCCCCTGAAGGCCGGCACGGAGAAGAGCAAGGCTGCGCCTGCTTTTAAGCAGGCGCAGCCTCTATGGGGCGAAAAGGCCCCGTTTCACACAAAAAAGTCTCCAAAAAGCTTTTGGGGGGGGTGTTCCGGCGTGTGGGGGATGACTTTAGGCGGCGACGCAACAGCGCCTCCTCCCCGCCGCCCACGCATGCCGAATCTCAGGAATGCACTGTAACAGTATAGAACTGATCTAAAATCCTGTACAGGAGGCAAAAATGAAAGGCTTATTTGGAATTTAACAGCTTTATGAGACTGGAAGTGCAGTCCTGATCAGAGTTGCACCTTTCTTAGCCCTTTGTCTTCAGTGGAATTCAAAAGGTATAACTGTGCTTAGAATCTCACTTCCAAGAACGTTTTCTTTAAAAAGAGAGAGAGAGAGAGAGAGAGGGAGAGAGAGAGAGAGAGGGAGGGAGGGAGGGAGGGAGGGAGGGAGGGAGAGCTTCTTTCAGTTCAAATAGCCACTGTAATTCTTTTCTTATCTGCAACTTGATAGTTTATGGCCTCCATGCAATGTGTCTCTGGCCTTGCAAATCCAGGTGATGTTTGAAGAGTCAGAGCTTGAACCCAGACACTAAACATTTACTACATATAAATCCCTTTGTTCTCCCCAATCTCACTGGAGTTTTCAGTGGAGGATTCTTTGACATACTGTCCTTTATTAAGCAAACAGAGGACAACTTATATCTTGCTCTCTTCTTCTCAGCCTTTCTCTTATGAAACTTTCATTCTTCTGCTCTCACCTTCCTTGTTTCCTCCCCCTCTTCACCCTTCAAACACTTCCATTCTCCTCTGCTTCATTGCAGTATTTAACACCTTCAACCTTTTGAAGTTCTACCCCATCCTCATTTTAAAATGTATGTGAAGAAATGATTCTTCTCGTGATGCCATTCCTGAGAGAAAATATCAGAAATTATTTCCTTGAAGGCAGAAAGGCCTGTTGGGGTCACCAGGCTGCTACTTCTGGGGGCCTTTAGACCCATTTCTCACTCATTCCATGCACTTCGGCATGGTACGCGCCCATGCTTCAGAGACATAAATGTGAATAGTGTGTCCACAGAATTCTCTTTAGGTGGTTCTACTGTTCATGAGCATTTCTGCAATCTGGGATTCTATCACACTATTTTGGCTCCCATCATGCCCCCTTGGGTGGCCAGATCTTTAACTAAAGCATATAAAGCTAAAAAATACAAACGAGATGTGGATGATTATGCCAACAAAAAAGTTTATACTGTTCCAATGAACAGAGAGAGAATAGCAGAAAACCTAGGGAATGGTTTAAAAAGAAATCCTATAACAGATACGAAGGGAACTCCACAGAAGGGGAATCCTATAGTGACTCAGCTACCAGCTCTACTTCTAGCCACGGCTATGGTCTACGCCCTAAGAACTATAGACCTAATTTTTCCGATACACGCCCTTACAACAAGAACAAGAAAAAGAATGCTTAGTTGTTAATCTTTCGTTTAAAATACTTACACCTGTAGAATTATCATACTCAATTTAGGGTTGGGTTATGTGTTAACTCCATCATACTCCTCGTTTCAAACGGAGGTAGATATGTATAAAATGATGCGTATCATTAAAATGAAAGATCATTTCAAAACTCCGTCTTTCAATGATAATCCTTTTCGTCCCAAATCTAGGTTTAATCCATCTACCAATAATCCTATGATTACCGCCTTCCACACAGCAGTAATGAGAGATATTAAATCAGTAGAAAAAAAGTAAAATCCCTAGAACACATAATCTTACTAGAGACCAACAACTAGCCCTAGAGAATTTGGCTAATGATCCTTCTTTAATTATCAAACCCGCGGACAAGGGCGGGGCAATGGTACTTCAGGACCGAGAACAATATACTCAGGAGGTAATGCGACAACTTAACCAAACCTCATATTACCAGCTGTTATCTCATGATCCAACTCATCAAGTTATGCAGTCCCTAGGGACTATTATATCAGAAGCTTTTGATAACAAAATTATTGATAAACCTACTGCTGAATTTTTAATAAACAGATTTCCACGTATGCCCATTTTATATATGCTTCCTAAAATCCATAAACCAGGACCCATTCCTCTCGGTCGTCCAATAGTCTCAGAATCTGATAGTTTACTTGAACCGGTAGCAAAATATCTTGATTACTTTTTACATCAATTTGCAATAGACATGCCATCATTCTTACAAGACACCCGAAATTTCATTAGATATGTTGAAAATTTGGATATTGACCAGAACTGTATGATAGTGACTATTGATGTCACTTCATTATATAAAAATGTTCCGCTGGATAAAATATTGACTATTATTCAATCCTTATTAAATTCTAGACTTGATCAGAATCCACCTACTGATTTTTTGATGCAATTAATTAAACTGGTCTTTTTAAATAATTTTTTTCGTTTTGAAGATAAAATCTATTTACAAAAATATGGCATTGCAATGGGATCAGCCATTGCACCTACCATTGCGAATATCTTAATGGTAGACTTTGAAAAAACACACATATACAGTAACAATCCTTACTCCAATCAAATATTGGGATATAGACGATACATTGATGATATGATTTATTTTGTGACAGTAGATTTTGATTTTGATTCATTTGTAAATTGGCTCAATACACATGCCTCAATTCGCTTTACAGGTCAAAGTGATCCTAGACAACTACCTTTCCTTGACACCATAGTCTGTCAAAATGCTTCGAACAAACTTTATGTAAAATCTTATAAAAAACCATCTGATCGTAATGTTTTATTGCATTACAAATCGCATCATCCTAAACACCTTAGGGATAATTTGCCATACAGCCAATTTATTAGGCTAAAAAGGAACAACACTGCCGCGGAAGATTTTACTGAGGCGGCACAGACATTGACGTCATCACTTAGAGACAGAGGCTGCCCGACTCATATTATCCAGCAAGCTAGAAATAAAACGGATATTTGGGATAGAAAAGATTTTCTTTATTGTAATAAACTTACAGATAGAGTTATAGAACGTCCACTTACCTTTGCATTTCATTTTAATCCCCTTTCAAATCACATTACAGCTATTATAAGACGTCATTGGCACCTACTGTCTAGCATTCCCGATTGCCAGCAGATTCCTAAAATAGGGTATATAGCAGAAACACCTCGATTCGTGACAAATTAATACACACGGATTCACTTGTTGATAATGAAACTCATAGTGGTATTAAAGGCCACTACCGATGTCACAAATGCCTTGTTTGCAACCTGGCTCTTGAGGTGAAAGAATTCAAGCGATTAGACAGTGATTTTGTTTTCAGGCTTAATAATTTTTCAAATTGTAATACCAAATTTTGCTTTTATTGTTTAATTTGCCCCTGTCAAAAAAATTTTATTGGTTCAAGTATATACGCCCTATTAAAACTAGAATTCTGGAGCATAAATCCAGAATACGGGCGTGCGTTTGTTCAGCTCCCATTGTGGAGCATTTCCTTAAATTTCATCATAATGAGAACAAACTCCGTGGGTTGTTTTTTTTTTTTTTTGGTGGTCTGGCGGTTGAAGGGTAAAATAAAAGAAATAACGAACATCTTCTCAGACAAAAGGAAGCTTATTTTATTCATCTATTTCAATCTTTGGAACCCTATGGATTAAACGTGGAGAATGACTTATCCTGTTTTATTTGAATCTGTCTCTTTAAGAAACTGAAGTGAATATACACCACCTGTTATCTATTTAATTCTATGTGACCTGCAATGACTTGTAGTATCCCACCGGGAACAGTCTATCTAGTAGAAACGTCTGTGCAACTATGCATTTGATACAAGGAATCCAGTATTGGAATTAACTTATTGAAATCTACATAGTTGCTATTTCATCCTGAATAGGAGAAAAAGAATCGCATTTGGATGTACTTGCGTGCATGCATTGAAAAATTACATTGTAAGTAAATTTTAAATTTATTTTATGCTGCTTCTTTATAATAATTGTTGAAAATATGATATTTAAGCAAGTCTTTATATATAGGAATGAAACTGAAGAAGAAAAAAGAAACGATCGTCTTCCTGTTCACCTTTAATCAAGAAAAGCCTTTGCAACATTATTATTGCAGCAGTTTTTGGAACTTTGTACCTATGTGGACTATTGAAAAAAAATTGTATATATATATTTGTAAATATTTTGCTAGTCCTCTTGCTATCCTTTATGCACAAATACACCTTATCATTTCACTAGCATTGTCAGTGTTGTTAGCTGTTATTGCCAGAGATTCCTGCACTATCTTCCTTACCTTAGGTATCAGTGCAGAGGTGTTTATTTGGGTTGCTCTAACCTCCAGGTACTAGCTGGAGATCACCTGCTATTCCAAATTATCTCCAGCCAATAGAGATCAGTTAACCAGGAAAAAAATGGCCACTTTGCCAGTTGGACTCTATGGCCTTCCCCCCAAAACCCTCCCTAAAAATCTCCAGGTATTTCCCAACCGGGATCTGGCAACCCTGGCTGTGATTTTACTAAGGTATAAGATTGTATATTTTAATTGTTTTAAATATTTTATTGATATGTATACAGATGGCTTTATTGTTGTAACCCACCCTGAGCCTGGCCTTGACTGGAGAGGGCAGGCTAGAAATGTAAATAATAAATAATGTGGCCCTAGTGCCAGCGTGCAGGGCCAGACGTGGGCAGTGCACGCCAGCGTGCAGGGCCAGCGTGGGTTGCTGGCTGCTGCCATGGCAGCGCCAGGCCCGAATGCCAATGGAGCCTGCCGACGGCATCCGGACGCCGGCAAAGGCCACAGCGGCGTCCTGGGAAGTGTTTCCGAGGCGTCATGGCTTCCTCCCAGGGGGGCGGGGCTGCTGTTAGGCAGCCTCCTGAGCCATTATGGCTCGGGAATGCCCCCCTTTCTTTTTGGTCGAGATACGCCACCTTTTAGGAGGTGTATCTTGCATGCAACCCTATGAGGCTTGCACGGATTTTTTTTGCGCAGGGCAGAGGTTTCAGCAGGCCCGAAACCTCCTTAGGAGGCAGCACCGCTGCGTTGCCTCCTAAGCCTGGTGTAGACATTCCGGTCAGGAATGCGCTGTATGAAATGCAAGGAGTACAGTCTGTGACGATTTCTGTGTAAAACTTAAATATGGTCACCAATTATTTTTGTTGTGACTCTTCACTATGGGCTTATATGGTTGTGCTGGGGTTTTAAAGAGAAATCTCACAGCCTGTTCTTGCATCTCCCAGTCTTTTGCAAGGTAACCAGTTCTCATCTTATCACATGCACACACACCCTTTCTGCTGGCAGCCCCTACCACCCGCACAATTCCCCACAATCGTGTGGTTGGGCTATTCATGTGCCCGTCCTGTGTTGTCTGATCGCATCATGCTAAAATGGCTCCCAAGCATTTGACATGCTTGTGAAGGAGGCCTGAGTCTCTGGTTTTCCTGAACAAGAGCAGCAAAGTCATAGATTTAAAGTATATAATTTCTCATTAATTGCACAACATTAATTATGGTTTATTAGTTCCTTCTCCTGATTAATATCAAAGCACAGAGTCTTCTGTTTCCAGAGGGTAGGAACGTCTTCATTTTTAACAGAACAATACGGTCTTCTCCGTTCTCTCTTGGACCCAAACAGAATGTTGATTCCTTCTGGAATGACTTTTTAAAAACTATTTCAAAGTAAGAAACAATAAGGGCTGCAGGGAATACACTAGGAACATAATATGTAATTCCGAGAAATCAACAGAAATGCCCAGATTGAGATTACTTTGTTTTAACCTTCCCAGAGCGGCTGCCACTGAATTGCATTGCATGCCATGTGCTACTCACGTAAACATTTTCCTTTAAAGGTGTGTGTGTTAACAGTATGGTTGCCAGGTTCCTCTTCACCACCGGCGGAAGGTTTTTGGGGGGCGGAGCCTGAAGAGGGCAGGGTTTGGAGAGATGAAGAATTTCAATGCCACAGAGTCCAATTGCCAAAGCAGCCATTGTCTCCAGGGGAACTGACCTCTATCGGCTGGAGATCAGTTGTAATAGCAGGAGATCTCCAGCTAGCACCTGGAGGCTGGCAACCCTAGTTAACAGCCAACAAGTCGCAGCCAACTTATGGCGAACCCAGCAAGGGGCTCTCTCTTTAAAGATGGGCACTGTGAAAACTGTATGCATGCAAGAAAGATCTGTGCTCCCGCTTTCTCCCCGCATGGTGTCAGAGACAGGGACAGCACCACTACCCCCATGATGGTAGAGCACTGCACCAAGTAAATAAAATATTAACATGTTAATAGTCATTGGTTAATACATTTACACATCAGATCAAGCATTTCTTTCAAGTTCCTCCCCCTTCTTTATTTGGTTACTATTTTATTTATCACCTTGTACTGTTCCTTGACTATTTGCAGTATGTGTCTTTCGTGAATGGACACTGACACACACATGTGGTGTGCGCAAACACACTCTCTCTCACACACACACACACACACACGTACGCATCCATACGCGGTATACATAATTGCCCAGGCTTTCCAAATGGATGCCAGCAAGTGAATACCCGTCTATTGCTCTGTCAAATGTGACTCGGTGGGAAAGCTATTGGGTTTATAGAAGAGACAAACATTTCAGGCACGCCATTCTGGGGTAATGAAGCATGGCAAGAAAATATACCTGTGCAACATTTGATAAAGATGAGCTGACATGCCAGTCCAAATAGGTTCTTTTGTGTGTCTGCACGTGTCTACCATCATTGCTTTCATCTTAAAACAGGAAGGGAGCAACGGCGGCGGCAGCTGGCAGGAACCAACCGAGAAAGAGCAGCTCGCACAATTAAATGATTTTACCTCTGGCCTTTATTTCCCTCCCCTCCTCCCGTTAATTTTTATGTGTTTCTTCCTCTCTATGCAAAAGCCGGGGCGGGGGGTTGAGCAGAGGAGCTCCATTTTTCTTTCTTTCTCTTGCTATCTAATTCTTTCTGGAAAGCTACGAAACAAGACAACCGGGGAGGGCGGATTTCAAGGGGGTTTAAGCTTTGGATCTTTAACTTTAAATGCTTCTGGGCAGGGCTGAGGTAAGGGAGTGGGAGGCACAGATAGGAGGGAAGGTTAGAGTCGCGGTTGCTGTTTGATTAATGTAATGCACAATTAAAAACTACAGGTACACAATGCTACATCAGGTAGAAAGAAGGCCAATTTTCATTTCACGCCTTCATTTGCAGAAGGCATAATTCACTGCTTTTACCTTTCAGAATAACAAATGTATATAAACAGGAAAGAAAGAGGTTCCTGAAGATTCAGGACAAGGCATTCTTTGTGCTGAGAACCAAGAACAGAAAAGTTAAAGAAGCACAGCAGTGTGTAACAGATAATTTGGGGGGTAGGGTTGCCAACCTACAGGTAATAGCTGGAGATCGGCGGCTATTACAACTGATCTCTAGCCGATAGAGATCATGTCACCTGTAGAAAATGGCCACTTTGGCAATTGGACTCTATGGCAATGAAGTCCCTCCCCTCCCCAAACCCCACCCTCCTCAGGCTCCACCCCAAAAACCTCCAACCGGTGGCAGAGACCTGGCAACACTAGGGGGAATAGATTTCCTAGCCTGAGGAGGCTATTCTGAAATTTTTTAATGTATATTTAATAGTAAATCTTGAAGTATTTGGTTTCTACTTAGACACACATAAAAGTAAAATACAATAAGATGAAGGTGGTATGCATATGAAAGCAAAGTCCTGTATTGCCCCAAAGCAATAGGGGCTATTCTAGAGTAAGCAGTTGAGTGGCTGGAACTTTCATAAACATTTTAGAAAATGTGTTTTGTGTATGAAGTAATTTAGTGCTGGCGAAATACATCAATAACATTTTTTAAAAAAATCTAAATCCAGTTTTTCTTCTGCATGCACATCTCTGCATATATGAGAGATGATAAGCAGGATGCAAAACTCTTCAGATTTGTGTGCAAAAGAATGAATGCAAAAAAGGAGGGGAAGGACAAAAGGAAGTATCTCTTCACGCAATGCACAGTTAAATTGTGAAACTCCCTGCCCCAGGATGTGGTTATGGCTGCCAACTTGGAAGGCTTTAAGAGGGGAGTGGACATGCTCATGGAGGAGAGGGCTACTAGTCAAAATGAATACTAGTCATGATGCATACCTAACTCTCTACAGTCTCAGAAAAGCATGCCAATTATATTAGGTGCTGTGGAACACAGGCAGGACAATACTGTTGCAGTCATCTTGCTTGTGGGCTTCGTAGAGCCACATGGTTGACCACTGTGTGAACAGACTGCTGGACTTGATGGGCCTTGGTCTGATCCAGCATGGTTTTTCTTATGTTCTTATCTGGGCTGGTTCCTTTTTTGAGGACAGACCACTGGAGGCTTATGCCATTTTGTAGTATTTTCTTTATTTGCAATATACAAGCAGAGCACAGGTGGAGGCAAAAAGTCATGCCTACAGGACAGCAGATCTGTTCCCTCATGAGGGAGAGCGATCCTATACCCCCAAAGTGATTCACTGTTCTGTCTTCCTCTCTCTTTAATCTTCCAGAATCCAAAATTGTGCTTTCTTTTCATACCAGACACACTCTGCCCCTTTCCTTCTGCAAAAAAGGGAGCTCATCTCTCCCAAGCCCTTATGGACTCTTGACCAGAGCCATTTCCTGACACTGAAGGACCACTGGGGAGATTTGTACAGCCGATAAGACACATTACCATTCCTTTTATCATGTAAGATAGATTGATACACATTAATCAAGCCCATAACAGTGTTATGCCACCACCAGCACATGATGATTAACCTGCTGTATGTGAAGTTACCAGCTTGGTCTTAATGAAATGTCTCTCACCCAGTTAATGGTGGGTGTACTGGAAACTAGTGCCTTAAGCGACCAGTTCACAAAACCAGGCCATTGTGAACACTTGCAACTGAGGTAGAACTAAAACAGTCTTCGGGAGTAGACATGTTCATGGAGGATAGGGCTATCCATGGCTACTAGTCAAAATGAATACTGGTCATGATGCATACCTACTCTCTCTAGTATCAGAGGAGCATGCCTATTATATTAAGTGCTGTGGAATACAGGCAGGATGCTGCTGCAGTCATCTTGATTGTGGGCTTCCTAGAGGCACCTGGTTGGCCACTGTGTGAACAGATTGCTGGACTTCATGGGCCTTGGTCTGATCCAGCATGGCTTTTATTATGTTCTTATGTGTGCAATACTAAACTCAGCTTCCATCAAGAGAATTTGCCCTGGCAAATACTACCACAGAATTAGCATCCCTCACCCAAACATGCAACAGTCACTGTTCTGAGACGAGCCTTCTAGATTTGTGAACATTTGCAGAAGTTAGCAGAGGGTAGACATTGCCATCCATATATAAAGTTGCATACAGTAGGATGAACAATATCCATTTTCTATTGATAACAATTACCACTCTACAGTATTCACCATTTTTTTTCCATAAGATTTCTGAATTCCACACAATGTACAATTTTGGTATGTTTTATATGCTGGTACTGGTACCCTGATTGTTCATCCTGTTTTATTCAATGTGCTTTTTCTTTCCCATTCTTCCTTCTTTATGCATCTACGTTTTTCAAAATACAACTTTATAACATATGAGTCAAAGTTCAAATTTCAGACCAAGCAGTTTGTGAGGAATTAACATTAAATGATAAAAAAAAAACCTAAACTGTTGCCCAGGGATTGTGTGAAATCAAACAGTGGGATCCACACGTGCCTTGTAAAATATTTACAATTACATCTGGCAAACATAGCAGAGCTTTGGGTTTTTAACCCCTTATAGGTATTTAAATGTATGGTACTTTGAAACAGAGGCTTTTTAAGAACATGTATAATACATGTAATAAGAGAATCTGAAACATAAGAATTTTCAGTCTGTAAAACTAATATTGAAATAGGAAAAGACCCAGAAGGGGTTTTTGAATAAAAAATATTGTTAACATCCTACAAAATCTTATCCAATATGTCTAAACAATTCTAGAAAGAAAGGCAGCATGGTATAGCCCGATCTGGGCAGATCTCAGAAGCTAAGCAGGGTTGGTACTTGGAAGGGAGACCACCAAGGAAGACTCTGCAGAGGTAGGCAATGGCAAACCACCTCTGCTTCTCACTTGCCTTGAAAGCCCCTTGCTGGGGCCGCCATAAGTCAGCTGTGACTTGACGGCATGTTGCACACACACATGCAAACAATTCTAAGAGCATTCTTTGGCTTTATTAAATAAGACTGTATTCAACAAATGCTAGAAAATAACTGGTAGACAGGTAGCTAAGGGGTCAACTTCTTATGGTGCCAAATTTGGCAAAGGTGTTTCAAAAGTAGTTTTATAGTTTTTATTTCAGTCCCTTTCAGATGCATAAACATGTCCACTACTTGTGGGGGAAAAAATTATTTGTGTCAGTTTTGGCATATTTACACCTTTGAAGTGTCAAGAAAAATTACCCAAGTGTGATGTTCCACCTTTTGACATGGTTTCTGTCAGTGCCACTGGATCACTCGGATGTAAACACAGTCTGCCTGGAAATGACGTCAGACCGGCACCACTGGGGTAAGAACAATTTCTCTCTGTCACGTGACACATAAAGACAGAGGACACAAGAGAAGAGTCTAGGTCGCCCTCACAATTGAGGACATCCCAGTAGAACAAGGAAGTCTACCTTGACAGCAGTTTGCTGTAGACCTTTGACAAAAACCAGACTAAGCACTTAAACCAGGCAAGATGGCCCAGTGATGGCCCAGATCTTGAGAGGGCACAGATTGTAGCCCCATTTGTGGGATAAAGCAGCAGGTTAGTTGAAGTGTCACTTTTAGAAACACATAGGAGATAATACTTGTAAATACACACACACACACTCTGCTTATATGATTTTGGGTTCTTCATGGACCCTGTTTATTGTCGAATTCCTCCACATACTTGAATGGGAGTAAGGGCCATCACATGAACCAAATTTAGCCCTGTGCACAGTAAATTCAAAGCATGTTACAGCTGACCAAAAGTTAAGCGGTCACTTGATTGTTCTGTGATATGGTCAGATCAATATCCAGCGTGTGATGAGAATCATAAATCTCATGGAGATCAATGGCATTTAATTCTGAGCAAATGTAAAAAATAAAAAAAAGTTTCAGACTGTGGCTACAATTCAAGAAGTTGATGTCCCTGCAAGACCTAGACTTTTTCTGACAGCTTTCCAGTCAGCAGCTCTCACACTGAACCCCCAACAGCATTTTAACCATGGAGTTGTTTTAAAACTTAAGTTATGAAGTTTTGTTTTGATAGGGCTCTGCAGAACAGGAATTATATTTAAAATTCCAATGCGTGGTCAGATCTAGGGCTTTGCAGAACAGGAATTATATTTAAAATTCCAATGCGTGGTCATATCTAGGATACATGAAATTGGGGATACAACCCATATGCTGATCAATCATTTTAGCGGAGAGCACTGAAAAATAACTAGAAGCTTTTTTGACATAAAATCAGAACTATCTGAACACATATTTTCCCGTCACTACTTCCCTGTTTCCACGTTGCCAAGGTATATAAGACTGTAGCATCACCTACACTCTCTCCATCTTTCCAATATAATGATGTATCCCCATGGATAGCTTTCAAGGGAGAGCTGCTACTCCCCTGATACAGTCAGCTTGGTGTAGTAGTTAAGAGTGGTGGACTCTAATCTGGAGAACCAGGTTTGATTCCCCACACCTCCACATGAGCGGCAGACTCTAATCTGGTGAACTGGGTTGATTTCCCCACTCCTAAACATGAAGCCTGCTGGGTGACCTTGGGCTAGTCACAGTTCTCTCCGAACTCTGTCAGCCCCAGCTACCTCACAAGGTGTCTGTTGCGCAGAGAGGAAGATAAGGTGATTGTAAACTGGTCTGAGACTCCTTAAAGGTAGAGAAAATCGGGGTATGAAAAACAAATCTTCATATTGCCACACTGCAAAACAAAGGAGATGTAACTTACAGAAAGTTACCTGTTTTATTTATTATGTAGGAAATTTCTATGCTTCCTCTTCAGAGTCCTGCTTAAGGTGGCTTACAATTAAAATGATAAATAAGTAATAGAACAAACAACAAGGCATTAAAACAAGACCAAGGACATAAAAACAGCATAAAGCAATCTGTAAAACAACCTCTGACCAGAAGCAGGCCATAAAACACCTGGGAAAATGTGAGACATTAAAAATAGATTGGTGGTCTGACACAGGCTGCTAACAGATTATGCTTTATTAAATGATTATATGTCTACTGATAAGTCTGCAGGACCAAGAAAACAGCTAATTTGCAAATTGCAACTGCCCCTGAACTATCATGTGCATTCGGTAACTGCATTCTGAAATTTCCTAAGCCATGTTTAGAAACAGAGAATGCAAGCAAGAATGTGTGAAAAGTAGATGTAGACCAAAGATCAAGAATACAAGACTCGGGCCCTAGAACAGCTTGTTCTGTTCCAGTGAGACACGCCTGATGTGCTTGAACCTTTCTACACAGTCAAGTCTCTCCCTCACCTAGGGTTGCCAACCTCCAGGTGGTGGCTGGAGATCTCCCACTATCACAACTGATCTCCAGCCAATAGTCCCTCCCCTGTCCAAACCTTTATCTCCTCAGGCTGCGCCCCCCTAATCTACAGGTATTTCCAAACCCAGAGCTGGCAACACTGAAGTGGGTTCCTCCAGGCTGAACATAATTTTATTAAGAATGGACTCAGAGAAACTCTGAAGTCTAGAGTCAACAGCTTTAATAAAGAAACAATGCATCTCCAGGAAAAGACATCACTGTTAAACATATAAGGACACACATACACATCTACAGATGGGGAGAGACAGAACAGATCACCTGTCCAAACCCCTCTCCTCAGGCTCCACCCCCCAAATTTCCAACCCGGAGCTGGCAACACTACCCCCGACCCAGCCAGTATGACAAGATCAGGAGAGACAGCAGAGAGGGCCTTTGTTGCCCCTGGCCAGGGGCAACAAAGATGTCAACGAGGAACATCTGGTACTGAGTAAGAACTAGACACCACTGACTTTCGGATGCTGGGTCAGGGGGAAGAACAGAGAAGAGGTGAAGAAACAAAAGAGAGGTCCAGAGGTACCATGATGTCATCAGCCTTACATGTGGGGGAGCAAGCTGGGCCAGAGCAGATGTCTACCTGCCATCATCAACAGAGCTCTCCTGCTCGAGCAGCCTGTGCACACAACTAGGTCTGCCCAACCTGACCTTGGGGTGAGTGTGGAGTGTGAATGAAGTTAAGCTTAGGAGGCATGAGTGATTTCAGTAAAGCTCTGCTTTTGTTTAATGGATCCTGGCCTGGGACTCTCCATCTGTGCCCTACTACAGATGGGTTGGACTACTACTACTACAGATGGATTGGACTTGATGACCCTGGTGGTCCCTTCCAACTCTATGATTCTATTCTAGGATACAAGGCCCAGAGCCCTGTTCCAAGGTCTGATCAGCCCTAAAGTAGAAGATAAACAGGACACAGGAGCAACCCTACTGATAGCCCAGATCAATATAGATTTTTTTTTTTAACCAGGAGGTAAGTCCAACTGAGCTCAATAGAGACTATTTTGGGGGGACTATGTTTAGACTGCAGCTTCAGGAAGTAACCTATGCACCATTTATACAATGGGACCTGCATGTAGGCTACTTTAGACAGCAGATTCCACCAATCACATCTTCAGGAGCAGTCCCATTAAATTCAAAGTATCCAGTGTGGATTAAGTGAGTTGTCAGTTGCAACCTTAACACCAGTGGGACTAAAATGACTTAAGTGCAATTAAACTGTTTTAAGTGGTTTGTTAATTTCACTGCAGGGAGCAGTCTAGAATTATCTGCAGAGTAAGTGGATGGCAGACTGCAGTAGAAATGCCGTGTTGACATTATTTCAGCAACCTTAATGTAAAACCGGTTTGCCTAAAACCTACAATTCTCCTGTCCTGTGCATCAGATTTGCATACAAATCCTCCCTTTCCTGAAGCAAGGTTGCCACAGCTGGTACAGAACAAGACAATTTATAGTCAGTAGTATGTCAGTCTTTCATAAATACCAGCCATTAACATTGAAATAGAAATGTAGAACTCAGTAGATTTCAAAGAACTTTTTTGAGTCTTTTTTTTTTCTTTGGTCAGCAAGCCAAAAATCTTTGCTTGGATGGTTTTCATTCAGTAAAACATTCATTCATGTTAACTTTTTTATATCACAGGCAATGGCATAGAAAGTTATTCCAGGTAGATAAACAATTCTAGATCAAATTAGACAATGCATGTAAATGCATCCCTGTAACCTGCTTCCCTGTTTCAAGGGTGGATGAGTGTTCAAATACATACTTGCCTTTGCAAATATGCTTTCGGAACCCTGTGCGAAGCAGACAGGACGGATGCAAGAAGAAATTCATAGCTGCTTTTGAGAGAGGGAAGGTCTGTCAAAGAGGGGCCGTGGCTCAGTGTTAGAGCATTTGCTTGGCATGCAGTAGTTCCCAGATTCAACCCCTGGCATCTCCAGATAAAGGGACTAGGCAAGTAGGTGATGTGAAAGACCTCCGCCTGAGACCCTGGAGAGCTGCCACCAGTCTGAGTAGACAATACTGACTTTGATGAACCAAGGGTCTGATACAGTATAAGGCAGCTTCATGTGACCAACATGAGTTGTGATACTGATTGAGATGAAATCTTTATTCTGACTGTCAGAAGCAGTGTGATGCAAAAGTCTGGAAATAGTGAAGGCATTTTTCAGAAAACAGAAATAATTGCAGGATTTATATCATTACTACAACTAAGCTTTGTTATATTTATGAATTCAACCACAATACAGAAAAAGAACCTGTTGTGGCAGGTGTGTGTATATAAAGTGCCATCAAGTCACAGCCAACTTATGGTGACCCAGTAGGTTTTTCAAGGCAAGAGGCCATTGCCTGCCTCCGCATCATGACCCTGGTATTCCTTGGAGATCTCCCATCCAAATACCAGCCAGGGTCAGGGCTGAGAGTGTGACTGGCCCAAGGTCACCCAGCAAGTTTCCATGGCAGAATGGAAATTCGAACCTGGGTCCTAGTCCAACATCTTAACCACTACACCCCAATGGCCCACTGCCAAAAAAATATGTCTGGGAAAACCCAGTAAATGGGTGTGCTGACAGGAAGGAATTGCTTTCCCTCAAGGGGAAGGAAAATAGACTCCCCTTTGACTTGGCTCTCACTCTCTTGAGGCATCTTCTGCTTCAACTATGTGGCAAGGGAGAATCAGAAATCACCCACTTGACCAGTACACCTTGCTCATGCAAGTTGTTTTATTCTTAGGAAGGTGTAGACACTCTTAACTCTTGAGTTACTGACCAAATCCTTGCCCTCATGGTATCCTCATTATCATGCAAATCCAGAAGAAGCTTACGTTTGTACAGACACCTCGAGGAAATTTATACACATAGATTTCTGTGTGAGAATTTGCACTTCATTGAAGTGTTTTGTTTCCTTTCCCATAAAAATGGGTTTATTTTCCTTAGCAGGCAATGGATAAAAATGGGGGGGGGGGGTTAGAAATCACGTGGTTTTTCCTTGGGACCCTCACTTGACTAGTTCAGATTTGGGGGGGGGGTTTTCCACATTATATGTTTTGACACCTAAATAATGGGACTTATTTTATTTATGGGACTTATTCAATTTATTTAATTTTTTTAATTTTTTTTTTAGTCTTATATCCTGGCTACAGCTGGGCTCAGGGTAGCTAACATCAGATGAATCAGCATTAGGGTTGCCAACTTCCAGGTACTGCAGGAATTCAAGGCAACAATAAATACTGACTCAACTAATGAAACATCAAGGTGTATTCAGTGCATTTCAAAGTGAAAGAGGACTAACAAATATATACAATTATTTACAAAAAATCAAAGTCCACAAAGGTACACTGATCCAAGGTAAACTCTATAAGCTGGTTACATGAACTCAGCAAACATGTAGATAAATAGTAGTAGGTAGGAAGACGATCATTTCTTTTTTCATCAGTTCCGTTCCAGCCTGATTGATGAAATATTGGCTTAGCATCAACTCCAAATTCGGGAACACTTTCTCTTTATGGATAAGGTCCATGTTCTCCTCCCTGTTGTTAGGACCTTCCCCCCCGACTCCATTCCAGTTAGGCTTCTCCCTTTTCACAGCTCAACACCAGAGGAGTAACATGGAAAAGACAGTCCACCAACTCGGCCTTTTTTGTACGAAAATGTAGATTATGGCCATTTTTTGTATGATTTGATACAATGAACCAATAATAAATTGAATATATAGCAGGGACCACATTGTTTGATAGTTCTATACAATTTACCTTAGAAAGCAACTTTATACAAGAAAAGGCATGTCAAAATTAAGTGTGATCATTCCTAGGAGGGTGTTTGCCATTTTTAAACTTATTTTAAAATATTCCTTATTGACATTTTACTGCAGAACATGGAGGGCAAAATAAAAAGTATGTTATATTTTTGTCTCACAAAGAATATAGAAATGATCATATTTTCATTAGGTTTTCTGTGTATATGTGTGTGTGTGTGTGTTAATCACTTAATGTATAGCCTATCAATAGAAGGACAAACAGGGACAAGGTCAGAGGGAAACATTCTTTAGAATAGCTTCTAAGCAGGCAGTAGAATTAGGACTGATTTATGAATGTATTTTCACGATTTAGTTGAAAATTTGTAATGTCTCTGCAACCTGGCAAGAAAAAAGAGGTGAGGGTAATGTGAAGGAATGCTTCTATTCCACTTTATTGTGAAATTATCCCATGTTACCTGCTCTAATCCCCTGAAAACAAATTAAATCCTCACTAAGCTGACTTTAAATCAATAGTTTCATTTAAGAATACTGTGACTTAATAAAAATAAAAAACTAACTGGTCCAGCCAATTTAAGAGGGAAATAAATCATTGCCCAAGGAAAGAAACAGATTTGACTTGTATATGGGCTATAGTTTTGTTGAGGGGGATGAGCCGGCTGTCTGAATTAACTCAGCCTATATTACAAATCTCATCAGCTGTATTCCAAAACCTGCTCCCTCAGCCAGGGTGTTTGTGTGTGTGTGCACGAGTGCCATGAACAGAAGCGTTATGAACTCTGAAACAATATATTTCAGGATGCCTAATAAAAAGAAGGAAAAACAACTGGGGGGTGAAGTATCACCTCATACTCCAACAATTCTCCAGCTGATACCTACTCAGTATACAGTATATAAGAGGAAGTGTCCCATTCATGGTTGCCCTCCGGCATTTTGGTATCTTCCTTCACTAGGAGTTTCAGGGTCTTGTAGCCTATCTCATGCACTCCTCCTGGTACCTTAGCTTGTATGACTCCAGTGACATGTCCTGCATTAGCCGTTCCCAAAATGGAAGTCCAGACCTGTGGCCTCCTCTCCATGCCTTGCAATCATTTCAAATTCCCATATCTCAACTAGATATGACAGATATTATTTTTATCCGATTCTTCCTCCAAGGAGCACAGGGTGGCATACATATTTTTTTCTGACCCAGTGTCTCCCTAGCTCTAGTCAGACTTGCCATTACATCACTCTGACTGTCCTTCTACTCCGACTTCTAATTCTAATGTTCCTATAGGGTTGCCAACCTCCAGGAATTAGCAGGAGATCTCCTGCTATTACAACTGATCTCCAGCCGATAGAGATCAGTTCCCCTGGAGAAAATGGCCACTCTGGAAAATGGACTCTATGGCATTGAAGTCCCTCTCCTCCCCAAAGCCTGCCCTCCACAGGCTCCGCCCCAAAAACCTCCTGCCACTGGTGAAGAGGGACCTGGCAACCCTATGTTCCTTCCAGATTTATTGGTGGGCCAGGCTTCTATTTGCCAGCCTCACTACTGCTGAGATGTTTTGCTTAGTGTGTGTCTTTTCCTAGCTTTACTATTAGGGTTGTCAGCTCTGGGGTGGAAAATTCCCGGAGATTTGGGGAAGGAGAATAGGGAGGGCTAGGTTTGGAGAGGGGAGGGGAGGGACTTCAGTGGGGTATAATGCCATAGAGTCCACCTTCCAAAGTACCCATTTTCTCTAGGGGAACTGATCTCTGTCGTCTGCAGATCAGTTCTAATTTTCTAATTTCAGGAGATCCCCGGCCCCCAACCTGAAGTTTGGTAATCCTACCTATTATAACATCAGAGCCTCTGGCATGTACCCAACCACATAGCTCCTCAAATGGAACAGCATTTCCATTTGTGGAAGAGGGGGCAGTGATTTTTACCAGTTCTCCTCTCCCACTGCAGATTGCCCCTCTGTTATTTCTGAGGGTCCACTGACCCCCAGAAACAAAGTTTTGAGGGGCTCAGTGGGATGGATGAGGAGGAAATGGTGAAGCCCCTCTCTATGAAACCACAGATGATTGCATACATGCCATTGTCTCTCAGCATGAAGCAGTCCAGCCATGTGCATCACTGTGATAAAAGTGTCTCTTCCATCAAGCCATTGTTAGCAGGTGTCATGTATCCTTGTACTAGACTTGCATATGTTGCAAGAGCAAAAACATTTTTTTCTCCATTGCATACACAAGAAGTTAACCTAATCCTGGTTGCAAAGGCAGTATGCTAAAAGCTTTCAGTTGGCAAATTGGTTGTAGGCAGCAACGGTTTCCGTTGTAGTTAGTCTCCCTTCCCCTGTTCTATCTGGATTTGATTTAATTTGGGGGTCCTGACCGGTTCTTGTCAAGGCTGGCTGCTGACCCATGTGCCCATAAACACACGAAGCTGCCTTATACTGAATCAGACCCTTGGCCTATCAAAGTCAGTATTGTCTACTCAGACCGACAGCAGCTCTCCAGGGTCTCAGGCAGAGGTCTTTCACATCACCTACCTTTCACTGGAGATGCCGGGGATTGAACCTGGGACCTTCTGCATGCCAAGTAGATTCTCTACCACTGAGCCACAGCCCCTCCCCAAATGAATTGGGTGCCAGCTGGATCTTAGAGTTATGGAATTATGGTTTTAATGTAATTTATATTTATATGTCTACAATCATATATAATGATGATTTAATGATGTGAGCTGCTCTGAGCCCAGCATTGGCTGGGATAGAGCGGGATAAAAATTCCAAAATAAATAAATAAAAATAAATCACTGGTTTTGCAGACCCACCCCTGTTCTGGTTGCTAGGGCTGTCGATTCAGTTCCATCCAAACAGAAAAACAGCAAAAATTTCCCTGGTTCGGCCGTTTCCAGTTCGGATAGAGCCGAAGTAAAAAAAGGTGGGAAAACAACGAGCCGAATTTGGCGAGTTCGGGCGGACACCGAATAAATTAGGGGCAAATTCGGCGTCCCCGAATGGGCATTCTCCCGCGGCGCCTTCCTGAAAACAAACTAAGAGCGAGCTCTCTCCTGGAAGGCAAGCAAACTTGCCTTTCAGGAGAGACAACCAAACACCAGTGGCCAAGCTGGGTCTTCTGGCCAATCAGAGCAGGGATTCTCCCTTTTGAATTGGCCAGGAGAAGAGTATAAAAACTCCCGTCCCATCCCGTCTGTATTCATTATCTTCCATTTTGGTGGTACTGCTCCTGAGAGATCCTGAGCTGAGCTGCTGCTGCTTATTGAAATAGTATTGGATTTACTTCTCCTCCCTGCTCCTGCTGGAAGACATCCTCACAGTTTGATTTTTGGGGTATTTCTCTATACTTTTTCTCCTCTGTGTGTGTGGGGTAGCAGATTCTGTGGGGGGGGGGAAGCAGATTCTGTGGTTGGGGGGAAGCCAAAGGGGGGCTGTTGCCTGTTCTGCTGGGGGGGTGCCCTCTCTCCTCTGCGGGAGTGTGCGTTCTGCCTTTTTCTGCCAGTTGCCACCCTCGCCTGGAGTTGAGTCAGTGCGGCGGTCCGGCGTGAGTCTCCCTCTGCTCGGCACCCACGCCTCTTCCTTTGGTCATTTGTTTGGGGTTGAGCCAAGCCGTACTGGTTTGAGGGGGGGGGGTTGTTGCCTGTTCTGCCAGGGGTGTGTGTGATTAAAAGTCAGCCTTACTTTTGAACCATTTTGCAAGCCTCATTGCTTATTACAATAATGTTTGTGAATACTGGTATGCTCCACGTTCTCCTGAACTGCTTCACCAGTGCAGGCAGGCGCAGGAGTGATACCATGACAAAAAGGAGCAGGGCAGAAAACCGTCAGTATGGCCATTTTTGCACAGTCTATGTTGATGCTCGCTCAAAGCTCTCCTTCAAAATGTGACTTTAAAAATGCAATCGCATTTCGCACTGTCCCAACTCCCAACGCAAAAGGAGAAATTCTACTTTCCTGACTAGTCCCCACTCGCCTTTACCTTTGTTCCTGTTTGCATAATAATTAGCATATGCATAGCTAAAACACCTCTGTGCTTTCCATGGTTTGCAAATGCAAACCCCAAAGGCCATGTGTTGCTTTGCATAGTTTGCAAACTTTGAAGGACCTGGTACTCCTGTGGCCGGCCGGCTCCTACTCATTCCAATGGGCTGATGGGGGACCCCCTTCCAGACCCCATAACTCAGGACCCCTTGACCCAATCCACACCAAACTTGGGGATTCTTGCAAAGAGGGTCCCCTCCAAACTACTCTTAAAGTTTGGGACCTCTACCTCCAAAAATGCCCCCCCCCCGGAGCTGTGGAAAGACATGAATGTGTTTTAAATGGCTTTATTCGGCCAAATTTATTTGGGAACGCCAAATTTCACAACTCTGAATAGGGGGAGTTCAGACTTTGGCACTTCCCGAATTAAAAATGGGCTGAATTTTGCAGAATCCGAATTTTACCGAATTTATTTTTTCAACAGCCCTACTGGTTGCCACAACTCTCCAAGAATTCAGAGGTCTTTCCCAGTCCTACATCTTCAAATCAGAGATGCCAGGGATTGAACTGGAGATTTTTTTTTTTTTTTTTGCAAAGCATGTGATACACCTCTGAGCTATGGCTCCTCCTTTGGCTGAAAATAAAAGAGACCATATTGGTGGTAAAAGGACCAGCTGCTTGCTTAAGTATGCATGTTTGTGTGTTTCTGAATGTGTAACAACACACTGCCAAACAATTCGGATAAAAATGCTATGGCCAGAATCCCTCTCCTTCTTGCAGCTCCTCCACTCCTCCAAGTAGCCCCAGCTCAGTTTAGGCTCAGATAGCTTCCCTCAGATATCCTGCCCTCTAGAAGGCTCTCCAGTCCCATCAAAGGTTGCCCCGTTATAGGAATGAGAAGCCAGGAGAATGGGGCCTCCCTGCCTGTTTCACAACTGGCAATTCTGAAAAATGTTGCTAAAGCACAGCAATGTTAATTCACACTAATGCATTATTCTTTTTAGTAATTCGCCTTGAGAACTAGTTTAGTTGACAAGCGACTAATAAATGCATGCAATAAATAAAGTTTTGGGTGAGAGATATTACCTTAAGAGGACACAGGGATCTAAACCAGGACCAGACTTTCATGACAAACTTTATTCTAGGCTAGTGCTGAGCGCACGTTCTGAAAAGCACCTACTCTCATTTGTATTCTCCCCTAAGTCCTTCTTGACTGTCAGACCCATTCTGATGGTGAGATACAAAATCTTAAGGGAACTGTCTCAAGCAGTGTCTCACAAGATCATCAACAACAGGTTTTTGTTCCTTTTTTGTGTTTGCTGACCATTTTTCTTCTCCTTTCTTGATTCTGTGCCTGTCTATTTATTTGTTATAGGGATAACCATCTAGGTTGGAGCTGGAATGAAGGAGTGTTGCGCATTTTACATTTGTATTTGATGGAGTCTCTCTAGCTAGACAAATAGCTAATGGACTGAGCATCCTTTATATGGCTGGCAAGCCAATATTATAGATACATGCAGCTATGATGGCACGCACCATGGCTTCCACCAAAGTAGCTGAAGCAATATCCTATGTTTAGAAGAAGTTTAGGAAGTGGAGCAGGCCCATTCTGCTGTGCCACTCATCAACTGCAATTGACTTATGTATGATAACTACAAAATGTTGTGTACAAGTAGCATAGTGCCCTTTGGATGCCATGAAGACATCCTCCCATTCCTAGATTCCACCTTAGCTATGCCCAGTTGTGTGCTGTTCCACAGCCATGAGTGCTGTGGCTATTTTTCACAGCCAATCATTTGCCAGTCTGTGAAGAAGAAGAGTTTATACCAAACAGGCAAAATTAACCAAAATGAATTGAGATTTCAAAAAAAAAACCTAGAAAATAAAACTCCTTAACGGAACATGAGCTGATAGCAAGTGTCAAGCCAGCACCGGAAACCAGAAGTCAAGGTGACAGGGGGAAAAGGAGTTATTTAATGCATTAATGTGCTATTGCCAGTAGAGCAAGGAGAGACCCCTGGAACCCCTTTGAAAAAGAGGGGTCGTATTCTCTTTAAAGTTACAGTCACATATAGGTGCAGGCAGTAAAAGAAATACTAGCTTAGTTAAGGAAAAACGTCACTAGCTCAAGCCATCTATTTTAGATTTTTACCCATGATTCCTTATATTATAGTATAGCTCTTTATAGTTTAATAAGTTTCCACATTGTTGTGACACCTGACAGGCAGCGCCTGTGTTGGTGGGAGAACCAAGATGGGAACGATGCATTGTTGACTGTAACAAATACCTGTCAATTTCAGATTGACAATTTCTACTTATGTTAACTCACAAAAGAACAGGTAAAACACCCTTTCCCATGGTATTTTGAAAAGAAATGAGGAAACATTTGATATGTGCTTTTACAGCTCGAACAAAACCTAAAGCTTTAGCGTAACACCATGAAAGGAAATAATAGAATGGGAGAAAATTAACATGTGACCTGATTGACAGTTACTATACAAAAAAAAGAGCTATATATGTGTATATGTTACTTACTACTCAATTCAACTTGTATTTGGAAGCATACATACATATTACCAACTTGTATGGGAAATCCCCCCCCCAGAATGGTCCCAGACTCCCAGTTTACAAAGGGACAGTAAAATACCCAAAGAGAAACATAAAAGGGAACATGCGGCTTTAGTCACTCCTTTCTAGAGCAGCGTCCTCTGATAGGAGGTGCAGTTTTAAGTCCTGAGTTGTAATTCTCATATACTAAGATTTCCCATTTTCATTATATCCATATAACTGTTGTTGTTTCCCTATGAAAAGGAATGGTCGACAGCACTTTCATAGCCTTTCCCAAGTTGACAGTGTAAAACACCACTGAAAGATATGACAGGATCTACAGAGAACAGCTGAGCAATCCAGAAGCCATCAGGTTTGACCAAATGAGGCTTAGCCATCAGCAGACCCAAAATTAAATACATTTACAAGTCTTTGGAATATGGATATTAGCTAATTCATTGAAATCCAAATTGAAAAATAAATTTCAACTGTTTGACATTTAGGGTGTAGAGTTGCCAGGTACTCCCTTGTTCACTGACAGTGGATTGGGGTGGGAGTAGGGGTGCCAAATCCAGATTGAAAAACTCCTTGGTATTTGGGGATGAAGCCTGGGGAGGACAGGAACCTCAGTGGGACACAATGCCATAGATTCCACCTTCCAAAGTATCCATTTTCTCCAGGAGAACTGTGGTCTGAACATCAGCTGTAATTTTGCGAGGGTCCCCAGGTCCCACCTGGAGGGTCCCCAGGTCCCACCTGGACGCTGGAGGCCTATGAGGATGTGATCCAGTTCGGCACAGTTTTCCCCAGGCAAGAGGGAGGGCCCAATAATGAGCCAAGAAGGACCACTGGAATCCTACAAGTGAAGCTGCACGTAACCTTTTTTAGACTTTGTTTCCTGCAGAGCTTTTACCAGTCAGAACAGATCAATTGTCTAACTCGGTGTAAAGCAGTTTCATATCTTTAGCCCTTTTAAAAGAATCTCATATGACCTTTCCCTCCCAGAGGCTCTGGAGAGCTACCGCCAGGGACAGTAGACAAGACTGAGATAGACGGTCTAAGACAACTTCATATTTTCACAAATGAGATGGGGAAGAGGGGAATAGTCAGCCTCTGAAATATTACAAAATTTGAATCCAACTCAAAGTTTTAGTTCACGCATTTTCATTTGTAATACAAAGTCACGTGTGCAGAATTTTACATCTTTAACTTCTGTGCTCTCAGCATTTCAGGGTAGCCGCTAACTCCGGTGCAAAACACTGGTCAGTCGCTTCTATTTCTGGAGTTTAATGGATGAACAGCTAAGGCAGAATGCAATCATACTTCAGTGATACATTTTCTTAAAGACATCACTTCCCATTTAATACCCTCTGCAATTGAGAAAACGGGCATCATTAACGGCACGGTAGACAAATTGAGACAGAAAAATTGTATCTGGCTTTTAAAAGTGTATGTCTTTAAACTGAAGCAGATCAATTACAAGAGCTATAAACATTTAAATCATTTTTTCTGAACATATATAGTGTGAATGGAATATTCTACCATAGACTATTCTCCAATAACAGCACATTTCCTTAATAGCTTTACAGTTCCCTGTTCATTTCAAAGCACTGCCTTTTTATATGCACATAAGTTTCTATTATGGTTTAAAATACTAAGAGATGTTTGGAAAAAAGTTATCTATGGAACAGCTTCAGTTACTTTTGCACTGTTGCTTGAGCTAGCTTAAAAATATACATTCAAAATGTGACAATAGACCCATTTTAAAGAGACCAACTTTATCTTAATATTTGCAAATTAATTTTTGTTTGCATAAGAGGTTTTATCACTTGCTTCCTTATATGATCATTTCTAGAAATTTTGATCCAATAAAATTATACATACAACGAGCTCTGGAAAGAAAGATGTGCCATACACACCCATGAGAAATTATAACAGGAGCATCAAAGGCAAGGGCTTAGCAAATGCTATTTTCTGAAAACTGAATCTCATAACTAAAAAGTGAAAATATATTTCAGTGTTAGTCTTAGAAAGGTACTCTAAGAAAGTTCGGCACAAGCGGCCTTTGCTAAAATCTCAGTGTTGTAACTTGAACTTTGATACCATATGAAAGCATTGGTTTCTATATGAGGAAGTGGGTTGCTAGCCGCCTGCCTGTCTTTATGTAGGGTTGCCAACCTCCAGGTACTAGCTGGAGATCTCCTACTATTACAACTGATCTCCAGCTGGTACAGATCAGTTCACCTGGAGAAAATGGCCACTTTGGCAATTGGACTCGATGGCACTGAAGTCCCTCCCCTCCCCAAACCCCACCCTCCTCAGGCTCTCCCCAAAACATTTCCAGGTATTTCCCAACCCGAAGCCAACAACCCTATCTTTAGGAGATTCAGCTTGCATCTCAGTGAACAGGAATGGCTGTGTACTAGACAGAAGTGCTGGGAGTTTACTTCCATGGAGCATATTGGAACACCTTGGCCTGAAGTGGTCAGATCATGCTGTTCAGTAATATCAGACTGGGGTTTTTAAAAAGCCAGCTCTGCAAGCCGATAATGTAACAGCACAAGCAGAACAGTGAAACCAGCGGGAAAATGCATTGTTTCATGGGTTTTTTTCCCCCCTATGTGATCTTCAGACTATGGGTTGGGGCTCTCAGGAGTCCTTTTTTTTTCCTTCCTGCTGTGACAAACAAAGAGTTAATATTTGAGAGAAGCTCGGAGGGGGAAAGAACAAAAAAAACTGGCAGGGAGTGGGCAGAGCTAAGCTCACTCTCTTTTCTGGAAAAAGGGACTGTTTTTGGTAACCTGCGAGTTCAGTAGCGGTTTTTGACTCTGGGAAACTGAGGGTTCAGATGTGCCTAAGCAGTTGTGAAACAGCTCCTGTGGAGTGACAGGCAGAGATTGGGAGGAAAGAGAACAGGGTATAGGCTATGGGAAGGAGATATTCCAGTTACAGGGTTTTGTTAAGGGTTTACAGCCACAAAAGAGAGGTAGATGTATAGAGAGAACTGGAAAAGAGATTTGAGGCGCAATCTCCATACTTCTTTCTTCTCTGAGGGAGAGAGATTGTATAATCTCCATACTTCTCTGTTAGCTAGGCAGCAGAGTCTGAATAGGAACATCTATAGGAAGTTCTGTGAACTGAATCTGGGAACTTAATTTAAGAACTGTAATTCTGTACTAACTAAGCCATCCAAGATCTGTGCCTTCTCTGTAGTAAAACTTATAAACTAGCTCTGGTGCTATGCCTTCCCTACCGACCGTTTCCCCTCCAAATCTATCCCTTGTACAGCATTTAATAAATCTCTGTTACTTGGTTGTTAACTTGAAAAAGCCTCTGGTGTCTCATTTCTACTGAGGTAAAATAAGTAAAAGGCTAAGGAGAAAAATTAAAACTCCAGTCAAACATTTCAGAAAGCAGTCTCTCGCTCAGTACACATAGATCATGATAGCTGCCTTTTGCAAGGATGTGCTACACTCAGGCATAGGGTTGCCAACCTCCAGATAATAGCTGGAGATCTCCCACTATTGCAACTGATCTCCAGCTGATAGAGATCGGTTCACCTGGATAAAATGGCCACTTTGGCCATTGGACTCTATGGCATTGAAGTCCCTTCCCAAACCCTGCCCTCCTCAGGCTCCACCCCAAACATCTGCAGGTATTTCCCAACCCAGAGCTGGCAACCATACAAGTCTGGAACACCTTAAACCCCAGCCAACATCAAAGCTGTTTCTCCCACAATACCCAAAACTGAAATGAGGCTATTTATAGGAGTGACAGCCTGCAGCTGTAGCAATGGCATGAAGTCTGCAGGCACTAACAACTCAAATTTGTCCAGCATCCTGCAAAGCCTTACAGTGGATCCAACTCTCCAGCTGCCTTGTGGTCAGTGGAGAGGCCTTGAGCAGCTCCTCCATACTTCTGACTGCATTTTCTGTCTTCTCTGTTTTTGGGGCTCTGGGGACAACTGAGGGTCCCTGGCAATTGGCCGCTGCCCTTCATGGGTCCCTCAACAAACCCAGTTTCTGGTGCTTGCTCCTGCTTCTGAGCCTCCTGGATTTCTGGTCCAGGAGCCACAACTGGCCACAAGTCCCCTGACGGCCCCTTATGGTCAGAGATCCCAGGAACCTAGGGTCTGTCATGGATAGGGTTGCCAGGTCCCTCTTCGCCACCGGTGGGAGGTTTTTTGGGCAGAGCCTGAGGAGGGCGGGGTTTGGGGAGGAGGGGGATTTCAATTCCATACTCCAATTGCCAAAGCAGCCATTTTCTCCAGGTGATCTGATCTCTATTGGCTGGAGATCAGTTGTAATAGTGGGAGATCTCCAGCTAGTACCTGGGGGTTGGCAACCCTAGCCAGCCCCCACCTGGAAGTTCAAAACCTTAGTCATGGATCTACCACCATGCTGTCCTCATCCTCTGAGGGGGAATCTTCAGGCCCAATGCTGACACCAGGAAGGTTAGAGCACAAAAGACTGCTTTATTTCAATTAGGGCCAAGAGCCTAATTGTGGAGCAGATAGTTACATGTTTATGTGTGGGGGAACATACATCTGTCTGTAAGAGACAAAAAAGATGCTCTTTTTATGTTTCCAGTTCTGTAGATATGAGCATAATGGACATTGCCAAAGCTTTGGCAACAGGTCTGATTTGAAATGAATCTGTCATCTGACATTCTTTTCCCCCACCCTACACCATGGAGGCATCATTTCCTCACATTCCTTTTACACCCCAATGCTCTCCGGTAGAGTGCCAGCATGACAAATGTTGCCTAAAGGTTTTTGAACAGTTGATGTCATTATGTTGTGATTCATACTTTGCCAGAAATATTTGGAATTGTCTTTCTGATTGGAGAAAAGCTGATGAATTCAGCAACAGACAGCCTCTAGGAGTTTGTGGAAACAATGCTGCTGTTCTTGATGTATGTGGAAGTGCAAATGGGGCAGCCACACGCATATACCACGTCCCCCAAATAAAATGGGACCTGGTGATTATATTCAAGCTTAAGGTTGATCTTTCACACATTATTTGTTATGAGGTATTATTTTCTGTCACCACGAGAAGACTGTTTTATATGAAGACGCTTTTACATTCATTTTCACACATGCTCACACAATAAAATCTGGTAGTTAACGTACCAGCAAAAAGTATTAAGAGTCACTTAAAATATGGAATCTGACCTGGATGGCCCAGGCTAGCCAGATTTCGTCAGATCTCAGAAGCTAAGCAGGGTCAGCCCTGGTTAGTATTTGGATGGGGGACCACCAAGGAAGTCCAGGGTTGCTGTGCAGGGGAAGGCACTGGCAAACCACCTCTGTTAGTCTCTTGCCATGAAAACCCCAGAAAGGGGTCGCCATAAGTCGGCTGCAACTTGACGGCACTTTACACACACACACACACACAAAATATGGGATAATCCCTAGACTGAAAGTGCTTCTAAATGAATCACCAAAACATAGCCATATGTAAATCCAAGTGGCTGTAAATAATTATATATTGGTATGTCAAGGATAGAAGAAGTTTGAATATCAATGCTAGGAGGCAGCATCAGGGGAAAGCCTTAGAATTTATGCCTGATATAGTGGTTAAGAGTGGTAGTTTGGAGCGGTTGACTCTGATCTGGAGAACAGGGTTTGATTCCCCACTCCTCCACATGAGCGACGGAGGCTAATCTGGTGAACTGGATTTGTTTCCCCACTCCTACACATGAAGCCAGCTGGGTGACCTTGGGGTAGTCACACTTTCTCAGCCCCACCTACCTCACAGGGTGTCTGTTATGGGGAGGGGAAGAGAAGGTGATTGTAAGCCGGTTTGATTCTTCCTTAAATGGTAGAGAAAGTTGGCATATAGAAACCAACTCTTCTTCTGGTTTGTTGGCCCTCTGAGGCAACTGATTGACTACTGTGTGTGGCTGGATGGACCACTGGTCTGATCCAGCAGGGCTCCTCTTATGTTGTTGTGGATTTCGTTCTCGTTTACTATATGATGAAATGACTGTGCAGCTTCACTGCTAATTCAACTCACATTTACCATATAATTGCAAAGCTACCTAAAGTAGGTTGAGCAATAGCATAGTAAGCATGGCTTGAATTAAAAAATGAATGGATGCTGGAAGTAGGGTTGCCAAACTCCAGGTGGTATATATCAAAAGGCAGCACGAAGGCTCAGTATTAAGTATGCAACAAATTCATAATTTATTCCTAAATCATACAACCGATCTCCAGCCGATAGAGATCAGTTCACCTGGAGAAAATGGCCACTTTGGCAATTGGACTCTATGGCATTGAAGTCCCTCCCCTCTACAAACCCCACTCTCCTCAGGCTCCAACCCTAAAAGCTCCAGGTATTTCCCAACCCAGAGCTGGCAATCTTAGCTGGAAGCAATCACATGACCATGTAATTATGAACCAGCTTCTTCATGTATCAATAGGGTTGCCAATCCCCAGGTACTAGCTGGAAATCTCCTGCTATTACAACTGATCTCCAACTGATAGAGATCAGTTCCCCTGAAGAAAATGGCCGCTTTGGCAATTGGACTCTATGGCATTGAAGTCCCTGCCCTCCTCAGGTTCCACTCCAAAACCTCCCGCCAATGGCGAAGAGGGACCTGGCAACCTTATGTATCAACTAGATTAAGGGACTGCATTCTGCTTGTTTTTCTTAAAACACCTTTGCTTGCCTACACCACATTAAAAGCCCTGACAAATGAAATGGCCTTGCAGCATCTCCTACGGTTGCCAACCTCCAGGTGGGGGCTGGAGATCTCCCGCCGATAGAGATCAGTTTTCCTGGAGAAAATGGCTGCTTTGGCAATTGTACTCTATGGCATTGAAGTCCCTCCCCTCTCCAAATCCTGCCCTCATTAGGCTCCACCCCCCAACATCTCCAGGGATTTCCCAACCCGGAGCTGGCAACCCTAGCACCTCCTGGCAACATCTCGTCCGTAGGGTGGGAGCTGCTATCTAAAAAAATGGGCTTCAGTCGATTCCAGGCAGGCTGCCTTAAAAAGGGGAAGTGCTAGTAGGATTTCCTGTTTTTTCAAAAGCAGTGATTCTGGAGTCATCCTATTCCATCAGAAAAGAATAGGACAAGAACAATGAAAAGGCAATACTGCCGATAAATGAAATGATTCCCACACCCTGCTTAGAATCTTGTGATTTTTTTTCTTACCTGGATTCCATGCCCTTTCCCTAGATTCTCATTCATATTTAAATTCTGACTTCACTAGACACCTAAATTGAATCCATTGCCTTGCTTAGCTTGATCTCAGATGTCCCACCTGATGGTCAGTGCTATAAACCCCACAGCAAAAGTTTATGCCCAAAAATGCAAGGTAACATATCTCAAGCGAAGCAAGCGATATAAGCTGTTGTAAATCCACAGAAGTTGAGTTTCAGATTGCCACAGAGTTGGCTCGGCGTCCACAATCTTCCTGTATTTAATGCAACCGCGAGCACCCTTGAATGCCATTTGGAATGTTGTGGACTGTAACACAATTGCGACTTCAGAGAAATGGATGTACCTTTTGGAAGGTTTTTGCCTAGAGCTGTAAGGCTGTAAAAATCAGCCAGGATTGTAGGACCAAAGCTAATTCTCCAGGTAGTTGAGCTAAGGGGTTGTGTTTCACTTTGGCGGCATGCCACAGTTTCCCTAGACCCATTAAACATTGTTGCATGGCATTCTGACACCATAATGCCTTTTCCATAAAGCTGCATTGACACCGCTGTCAACTCATGGAGGCCCGGTCTAATAATTAGAGAACTAAGAACATATCACTTCCCCGCCCCACCCCTCAAAATCTGTGAAAGGTAACCAAATCATAGTTGAGTTGTTATCACGCGCCAGCTGTACCCCAGTCCCCAAAGGTTGACGGGGCTCAGAATTGTTATTGCCAGCTCAAGGGAGAAGCTTTCTCTCTAAGGCCTACTTGGCCAAGGAACTTTTTACCAGCGTGAGCTCTCCCATCAGGCATATGCCAGGCTGACAGTTTGCAAGCTTACTCACAATTGATATTTAAAACAAAACTGTCGTCGAGGCAGTGTTTAATCATGGGTTTCGTTCCTATAATCTTTTCACCATGTGCCTATTTCCCATCTGCATTTCTTTCAGTGGGATCTGGAGAAAAACAGTCATTGTTTGATAGACCGAGAAGAAAACTATTAAAAGGTCAGGATCCCAAATGTCGTGTGCAGTGTTCTGCGTGCACACAGCTCTCCCTTGTGGCACGGCTCCCCACACCTCCAGAAAAGCACAGCTGAAGATCAGAGGACCCTCCAGAACAGAGCCCATGAGATGCAAGTGGCCACCCCCATGAATAGGGTCATATAGGGCAAAAACGCATGGTCACTTTATCCTCCTTTAATCCCTGTTTTAGCCAGGATCGAACGTACATTAGGTGAAATGCATGCATTTAATCCTGGCTGAATCCTGGCTGAAACAGGGATTAAAGGAGGATAACGTGACCATGCGTTTTTGCCCATAGAGATCATTTCACCAGGAGAAAATGGCCGCTTTGGCAATTGGACTCTATGGCATTGAAGGGCATTAACGCATGGGCAGAATGTTCCTGGTTCGCTCCTCTGTTATCTCACAATAATCCCACAATATTTAATCCCACAGTATTTAAGTCTGGATAATCAAACGCATGACGCCAGCCTATCCCACATTAAGTCTGAAACAAGTAGCTGCTGGAGGCTCCCCGTGCGTTTGAACCAACCATATAATGTGGGATAGTTCGCAATGCGGGATAGCAGGGGAGTGACATCGCCCAAGGATTGGCTGAGGAGTTATCCAATCAAAGGGCGATTCTCCCCCTTTTTTTTTTCTTTGAACGCCAGCGTTCCGGTATACCATCGTCTCAACTTGTCAATTACAAAAAGGCGGGACGGGAGACCGGAAGCAGCAATTGCTCGCACAGGAAAGGGGGCGGGACGGGGGACGGGAAGCGGCAATTGCTCGCGCAGGGAAGGGGGCGGGACGGAGGAGACCGGTAAGGAGCATTAGTAGCGAGCTAGCCGAGTAATTACACGCACGTCGGCGTTCCGGTAATGTAGCGGAATTAAAAAAAAGTAGCGGATTAGAACCGAAAAGATCGCTATAAACCAGGGATTGATTAACCCGGGTTTTTTTGCCTTAATTCGCGACTAAGGTGGGTCCGATGCGCAGCCCTTGGACGGTCGTGCGTGTGGACCATGGAGATTCGCTACTATTAAGGCACAAAAGCGAGACAAATTGGCCGTGCGTTAAGCCCCACTGTCCCTCCCTTCCCCAAACCCTGCCCTCCTCAGGCTCCACTCCAAAAACCTCCCACCGGTGGCGAAGAGGGACCTGGCAACCCTAGTACTTGATGAAATTCCACTCCCCGACTAAGGGTGACTTGAGGGGACAGGGTTTGCTGGCAGCCTGTGAATGGGAGTCAGGCATCAGCATGCCCATGTGAGCCTGAGGAGGGCAGGGTTTTGTGAGGGGACGGGCTTCAATGGGGTATTATGTCATAGAGTCCACCTTCCAAAGCAGCCATTTTCTCCAGGTGAACTGATCTCTGTCACCTGGAGATCAGTTGTAATAGCGGGAGATCTCCAGCCACCACCTGTGGGTTGGCAACCCTAGTTCCTATGCCCTTCTTTGTTTCCCCAAAGCCACATCCCTATTCAGGCAAGGTTTGACACTTTAAATATAACAGCAAAAAGTGGTAAGTGGAACCCATATCGAAGCTCAGTGGTACTCCTCATGCGTGTCATTTGCTTAACCCTTGCGCTACCGAAAGAGGATATTATTCCGTTTAATCATGCTTTACAAAATTATGAAATCCATTGGAAGTCTTGCTCAGCTTCCCCAGGAAACACAAACTTTGATATTTTAAGCAACCATTTATTCCTGGTCCATTTCTTTCTAATGGGAAAGTCATTCATTTTGCATGATGCGTAACAGGCTGCAAACTTCCCAGAATAACGGATACAACCCAAGAAATGTGTACAGCTGACATCCTTCATATGGCTGGCCTGATTCATGAGCTGAATCACAGCTGTGATAAGTGCATTCAAAAGATTATTAATGAGAGAGGTGTCTAGAACAATGCTGTCTGCAGCTACATTGCTTCATTTTCCAAACTAACAATGCAAGGTTTCTGTACTGGGATAAGTCTTCTGAAAACTGGCACTTGTCTGTTACTCAGGGCTTTGTCACAGTTATCCCCCCCCCCCAAAAAAACCCACCTCATTTGGCAGGTAGCCTGGCTGTGGAGGCAGAAAGAGAAAGGGGGGGGGAAGACCCAGGAACCATTTCAAGGCCTAAACGCAGGCTGCAATATCTCAGAACTAGGTAAATATGGCCTAAATCACCTGCTTTAGGGAGATAAGTCCTTGGAGTTCTCTAAGCTAAATGTACACCACTGAAATTTGATTGAAAACTTTGTGATCTGAAGACCGAAAATCACAAGGAGGAGGCAGCAGTGTTTAATCTTCTGTTGGATGACAATTCAAGATAGACTGATAGAGATACCTGCTGCCCGATAAACCAGTCAATACTGTAGATGGGAGATATCTGGGGGTGGGGGGGAACAGACACCACAACAGCAGGCAGTGTGTAGTGGGGAGGGGGGGAGATGTCAGTGTTGGGTCCTGGTGTTTCTTTACTGTCATTCGGTTCTCAGATCCCTACTAAGCAAGTCAAGGTCTGTATTTCACAAGGTTACTATCCTTGAAGGCTGCAATCCAGCAAGCTCCATTACCCACGCACAAGGGATTGATGGATAGAGCCGGGATTTTGCTTGCTTTCCCTGAACAGGGCCTCCTACTCCCTCCCGATGGCCCACACTACTTTTTAAATTGGAGGGTAAGCTGAAAAAAGTAGGTTTTAATGAGCAGACAATTTGTGAAAAGGAAGAAAATGTCCTGCCGCCAGATGGGAGGAAGAAATCCAGGCAGGTTATGGACATCTGATCGACACAGCTGATTTTGCTACCCTCTTCTGGTATTGCCAACCCACGTATTTATCTATATGTTTTGTGTATGTGAATTTGGAAAGACATACTTTCAAAGTCAGTGGGGCCAGAAACGTGTGTATGCATCCCAAGTGTGAAATGTTAAACTGCTGCCACATTTGATGACATATTTGGTCTACTTAGAAACAAAGATGCTCTATGGACTCTTTAAGGAAATCTTCATGATCAGACGAGAGATTGGTGGGCCTTCCTTGTGGTAGCACCATATCTATAGGGTTGCCAGGTCCCTCTTCGCCAATGGCAGGAGGTTTTTGGGGTGGAGCCTGAGGAAGGTGGGGTTTGGGGAGGGACTTCAATGCCATAGAATCCAATTGCCAAAGCAAACATTTTCTCCAGGTGAACTGATTTCTATCAGCTGGAGATCAATTGTAATAGCAGGGGATCTCCAGCTGCTACCTGAAGGTTGGCAGCTCTACACATCTAGCCTTGCCAGATTGCCCACTGTGGTGAGCAACCCTGGCCACATCGCTTGACCTCCCTTCACAGGGTTGCCTGCCTGGCTTGCTAAATCTCCTTCCTAAGGAGGTTTGTCTGTCCTCTTCTATTGCCATCATCCACCGGTTTTTTGTTTAATTTGGAATTCCCTCAGCGATCCCTCCATCCTGCCCAGTATTTTAATTGTTGTTTTTATGCCTTTATGTGTGTATTTAAATTCTGGTTTAAATTGTTTTAATGATGTGTTGTTATTCTTTTTTGGTTGGTTTTAATGGTTTTACATTTTGTTTTTATTATGCATGTTTTAATTTGTTAGCTGCCTCAGTAGCCTTTAAGGTGGAATATAAATGTTGTAAAATAAATTTATAAAAATAAAATGCATTTCTTGTTCACTCTTTCGGAATCCAGTGCAGCCATTATACATGTTCTACTGATTTCTGTGGGAGAGACATAAGCACGTGCTCAACTCTTTTCACACTGAAGCTCAAGTGATTAAAAAGAAATTAACTTCCATGCATAGGGTTGCTGACCTCCAGGTACTGAGTGAAAAAAATAGTATTCAGCTCACACTAATTATGCAAAAGTGCGATGTTGTTATTTACAAGTGCAAGAAGCCCACAATAATAGAGATACATGCAACAAAATGTATACAAAGATAAAGTGTAGCTAAAGAGCTACCAATACAGATGATCAGTTTCAACCTGGAAAGTCCTTTAAAGGTAAGTACAATGACTTTTTTTATTTATTTCTTCCAGAAAGATGACGAGACTGAAGCATAAACGCAGCTGGACAACGTCAAAGCTGGGGAGCACCTTCCGGATGAATTCAACGCTTTTGCTGTCTAAAAGACAGCTTCTTCAGCCAATAGCCTCAACAAAGTAGTTTTTCCTTCAATAAACAATGAATATTCCTAGCTTGTATGTCTCTCTCTTCTCTGCGCCCAGTTGGCTGCTCTTTAGCTACACTTTATCTTTGTATACATTTTGTTGCATGTATCTCTATTATTGTTGGCTTCTTGCACTTGTAAATAACAACATCGCACTTTTGCTTAATTAGTGTGAGCTGAATACAATTTTTTCACTCAGCTAGTCTACTTAGTATTTGGTGCTTCTTTTTGCTAAGACCTCCAGGTACTAGCTGGAGATCTCCTGCTGTTACAACTGATCTCCAGCCGATAGAGATCAGTTCACCTGGAGAAAATGGCCACTTTGGCAGTTGGACTCTATGGCATTGAAGTCCCTCCCCTCCCTGAAGCCCGCCCTCCTCAGGCTCTGCCCCAAAAACCTACTGCCGGCGACGAAGAGGGACCTGGCAACCCTATCCATGAGGCATATGTTATTTACTCTCTTCTCTCTAATCACTCGGTGGGCAGGCAGCGTGGACTCGAGTGTTGATAATTCATATCATTTATCTGATAGATCAGAAGACACTGCAGCTGGCTGCATAAATTTATATTTTGGCACTCTTTAAAAAAAAAGGATTATTATTGACCCAATAGACCATAACCATTCCAAAGAAGCCATTATTGTCTACTGTATAAATCCTTCATGGCACATGTTTTATTGACCCTTTGAAAACATCAGGGTCTGTCTTGTCAATCCAGCTACCCTGCATGCATAGAAAACCTGTGTGCTCGTATGACTTTTATGAAACTGCAATCACATGACTGACTAATGCTTGCTCAATGCATCCCTCCTCATTCCTAAGCAATGTTAAGGAGCCATTTCCAATCTTTTTTTTTTTCTGTTCCAAACTTGTTTTAAAAAGAAATAAAAATCAGGAACCATTCATAAGAAAACTTCACTGCACATCACTTTCCAGAAAACAAACAGTCGCAACAGCACACGTAGTGAGGTCGTGTATAGAAAAGACAGGAAGTAACATATCTTCCAAAACATCTGTTGGATCCCCTTAGGATCTAACTACATATTAACACAGCAACACATGTATCAGAAACCCCATAGCCATTTCCTTTTTTTAAAAAGAAAGTCATATTTGGACGGGGCAAATTAGAGTAAAGAAACAGTTAAACCCTGTCTTCGCTGTAGCTTCTCCCCATTAAATTGCTGTCTCCCAAGACATTTCCTCCTGCATGGCTCTAAATCAATCTTCACAACATCTTTGGAGGGAACCAAGCTGCACAAGAATAGTAGTGGGCAGGGAAAGGGAACGATATCCCCTTCCCTCAGCTTTTCCTCTGATCCAAATCAGAGGGGGAGGGACTGTGGCTAGGGTTGCCAACTGTCAGGTAGTAGCAGGAGATCTCCTGCTAATTCAAATGATCTCCAGTTGATAGAGATCAGATCACCTGGAGAAAAATGGCCGCTTTGGCAATTGAACTCTATGGCATTGAAATCCCTCCCCTCCCCAAACCTTGCCCTCCTCAGGCTCCACCCCCAAAATCTCCCGCCGGTGGTGAAGAGGGACCTGGCAACCCTATGTGGCTCAGTGGTAGAGCATCTGCTTGGCAAGCAGAAGGTCCCAGGTTCAATCCCTGGCATCTCCAGTTAAAGGAACTAGGCAAGAAGGTGATGTGAAAGACCTCTGCCTGACACCCTGGAGAGCCGCTGCCAGTCTGAGTAGACAATACTGACTCTGATGGACCAAGGGTCTGATTCAGTATAAGGCAGCTTCATGTGTTCTCATCCTGATTTTTCTCTCTTTTTAAGGACATTGTCATTTTACTTCACACATGTGCATGAAATGTGTACTTATGGCCCTAAGATTTCAGACACGGCTGTAATATTGCTTTCCTGGCGACAACTGTTATTGTAATTATCAGGCATGGGTATTTTCCCCAAAAGTGTGAAGGTGGAAGAGGAAGAGAAATGCATGGGGAGTTTGAACAAAACAAAAATGTGGAATTCACTTGGCTATTCCCATAAAACTTGCTTATATCCTCCACATTCACAAATACTCCATAAATCACATGCCGACATATCATTAGGGATTATCAGAACACTACAAAACAAAATGGCGTTGGTCAAAAGACATCGTGGCTAGTTTCCCAGAACTGTGCTCATCCAAGTTTGAAGCCTTCCTCCAGCACAAGAACCCTTCCTCCACCTTGAAGCTCTTCTGAAATTTCCTAAGAATTAAAAAGGAGCAAGCCAGGCAGGTATCCCTATGACAGGAGGATACCCGATGCGGCTAGGGTTGCTCACCACAGTGGGCAATCTGGCAAGGCTAGATGTGTAGAGCTGCCAACCTCCAGGTAGTAGCTGGAGATCCCCTGCTATTACAATTGATCTCCAGCCCACAGAGATCAGTTCACCTGGAGAAAATAGCCACTTTGGTAATTGGATTCTATGGCATTGAAGTCCTCCCCCTCCCCAAACCTTCCTCAGGCTCCACCCCAAAATCCTCCTGCCATTGGCAAAGAGGGACCTGGCAACCCTATAGATATGGTGCTACTACAAGGAAGGCCCACCAATCTCTCTTCTGATCACGAAGATTTCCTTAAAGAGTACATAGAGCAAAGAGGATTGTTCAGGAGTAAGTATTCCCAACAATATGCTGTTAACATTGTTAATATCCATAGCAAGACTGAATTCCATACGACATTTTCCAGGTGTCATACAAACTAGAATATGCATAGCCTGGGGACATGTGATGCAAGTAACTTTCATCTAGTTCACCTGAAGTCCTTAAAATCCTTGCTAACGTGAGTCTTAGTTTTGCTCAATTTGCCAGATTTTATTTTATATCATTCAGCAATAATATGCAAGACTTGTGCAGCCTGACATTGGATGCAACCTGAAAACTGTGTCAGCAGTACTGTGTGTGACGGCTGTATACTTCATAACAGATGAACATAAAAATGTTAAGTGTGTAGTTCCCTGAAAGGACATTTCATTGGTACTGACAATGTCTTGTGAGAATATAAACACTTATTTCAGTGGCTTTTACCATGCTGTTTCTTGGCCAAGCAACATTATTACAGTGGATCATCTTGGGAGGGGGAAAGGGTTCTGAAATATAAAAGGAGTCCTAAAAAATCTTCATGTGCAATGAACACTCTGACTTGGCAGAGTCAAATTAAGGGCTTAGTACTGACCGAACCATATTCTGAAGCACTCCATACCTGTATACCCTAAGCAATATTTTTCCCACATTCAAAAAAGCAGGCATATGCTGTTTTATGCAAGCAGGGAGCTTTTCTTACTCACGTCGGAAACATAACCACAATTGTCCTAACATGGAGTCAAAAAGAAGGTGTGTTAAGGAAACCCAGCCCATGGAGCAGAATAGAAACATTCCTAAATAATTATACCACAGCAGTTATCCTCAGATGGGCAAGTCCCTGCCCAGTAGGTAGCATAATAATTAATCCGGTCATGACATGTGATCACAATTATATGGGCAGCCCATTCCTGAAGGGGGGGCGAATCTCCTTTGGAGGTGGTGTGACCCCGCACCTGCGTAGGTGCCACCTTATCACAGAATAAGCCAGCACGGGGGCAAACATGCCGGCATCCAGGCACTGCCAGCCCCTGCTGCCAGTGCCGGCACACCAGCAGGGTTTTCCCAGAAGGGAAAGCCCGTGCCTGCATGGAGGGGTGTTCCCGGGGGGGGGGGGAGCTACCTTTAGGCATCTTCCACAGGTCTTTGGCCCCGGGAACACCCCCTTGAGCAGTGGTGGGGCTGTGCCACCTTTTTTGTGTGGTGCAGCCTCACTGTTTTAAATGGGGCACCCCCCTTTTTTATTTTATTTATTTTAATGCTTTTTTGGGCTCTGCAGCAGCCAGGAAGCCTCTGAGAAGAAGGCGCGGTTCCACTGGCCCCAGCCGCCACAGATCTACCCTCCCCCCTTCAGGATTGCACTCATAGTCTTGGTGACATGTCAGGTGCATAGCAACAGACTAAGCCAAGAGAGGGTGTATCACCCTACCATATCCTACTCAGGTCAATCCTAGATTCATTTAAAAAGAATCTGAGGGATACATCTGTCTCCCAGATGGCTCTTGGGCAGCAATTTTTACTCCAGGCCAGTTAAGCTTTTTGGGGGTCCCAAAACAGGAAATTTCAGGTGTAGGAGAGTCTTCCAGTTTTGTTAGGATATAGAGCATTAGATGCTTTTCCCAGGAACTTCTCTCCATTTGGGATTACATAATTCATGACACAATTTTAGTATATAGTGTAGTGGTTAAGAGCGGAGGTTTGGAGCGGTGGACTCTGATCAGGAAAACCGGGTTTGATTCCCCGCTCCTCCACATGAGCGGTGAAGGCTAATCTGGTGAACTGGATTTGTTTCCCCACTCCTACATACGAAGCCAGCTGGGTGACCTTGGGCAAGTTGCAGCTCTGTTAGAGCTCTCTCAGCCCCACCTACCTCACAGGGTGTCTGTTGTGGGGAGGGGAAGGGAAGGTGATTGTAAGCTGGTTTGGGTCTCCCTTAAGTGGTAGAGAAAGTCGGCATATAAAGACCAACTCTTCTTCTTCTTCTTCTTCTAGATTGTTTGATGGTTACCAGTGGATTCAGAAGTGCATTGAGTGGATTCGGGTTTAAGAACAGTAATAATTTATAACTCTGGGTCTACCAAGTTAATTTTGATTAGTTTCCCCTGAAAAATCATACATAGAGCAAACCTAAAAACACTTTCCTGGGAGAAGACATCTCTTGTTGCTTTACCATCTGCCCTCCTGTCAGAGGAGCTATACTCAGACTGATAAACTGGTTATAAAAGGGTGCGGTTATTATTTGAGAGATGCATGACAAATCAAATACCCCCCGGCACAAGCCTACTCCCAGTGTCATCCTACACAGAGTCACACCCTCTAAGCCCACTAACTTCAATGGAATTAGAAAGGCGTAACTCTGCGAAGGACTCCGTCTTAATTTGATTAAATAAAGGCTCTCCTATTGTCTCTTTTTCTCGGCAATGAAACACAGTGATGTCTACACTGTACAATTGCCAGATATGATCACTGTTAGATGAGGGCAGGGAAGCATAACAGAGTTCAAAGCCTTGGCACACTATATGCCTGTCACAATTTATTCCAGGTCAAGAATACAGATCACACCTTCCACACGCATTACACATGCTTTCCTGATTGACTGTAGAGTTGCTGGCACAGTCAAGCCTTATGTCAAAAGTGTGGAGCATTGTATTTCTTCATTGTAAGCCCCACTTCCAACGTTTCTGCATTTCAGAGCATTGTATTCAGTTTTTGCCTATGGTTGAGCCTTACTCCCAGCTCAAATGACGCTTAGTCTGTGTATATTTCGCATGTCACCCTTTAGTCTCCCTTTCCTCCTTAACCCCCCTCCATCCTTTCACCTACTTTTGAAATGTACATTATAAATTTCTTGGGTCAGGGGCCTTTTATGCAGGGACGTTTCCCCGCGGTCACCCCCGCCGACTGCTTCAGGGCTTCCTTTTGCTTATTCGTGCCTTTTCTGACTGTCAGAGGTAGCTTTGCTGTCCCCGTGTGTTTTGCCAGCATTTTCCAGATTTTGGCTAAAACAGCATCTGGAAAACATGGGCAAAATGCGAGGGGAGAGCGAGGCGACCTCTGATGGACGGAAAAGGCATGAATCATCATCATCATCGTCATCATCATTCCTTCATTGGCATACAAACACAATTCAAAAGGTTACAAAATGAATGGAATTGTTAAAAGATGCCCTTTATAATATGGTTAAAAGGGGCATGAATAATCAAAAGGAAGCCCCGAAGCTGTCGGCAGGGGTGACCACGGGGAAACATCCCTGCATAAAAGGCCTGATTTCTCTCTCTTTCTCTCTCTCTTTCTCTCTCCTTTTGTTATTCTATGAAGGGCCACATAAAGGGCCATTGGAATGGTGGCTGTTTGGAGCAGGTACCACCAGGTCAGCAAGAAGGGACATGAACCCATGCTATCTCTCTCTGTGTCCCGTGCATGGATTAAAAAGGTAAAGGTAGTCCCCTGTGCAAGCACCGGATCATTCCTGACCCATGGGGTGACGTCACATCCCGACGTTTACTAGGCAGACTTTGTTTGCCAGTGCCTTCCCCAGTCATCTTCCCTTTACCCCCAGCGAGCTGGGTACTCATTTCACCGACCTCGGAAGGATGGAAGGCTGAGTCAACCTTGAGCTGGCTACCTGAAACCGACTTCTGTCGGGATCGAACTCAGGTCATGAGCAGAGCTTGGACTGCAGCACTGCAGCTTACCACTCTGCGCCATGGGGCTCCTATGCATGCATGGATTAGTAAATTAATTTTCTTATTCAGCCCAAAATATTGTTATTAATGATATGTGAATTCTATTCAAATGTGTAATGTTGTTATAATTTTGAAAGTGGCATTCTCGAACACTTTAAAAAAATCCACTTTTTATCAAATGTTCTAAGTCGGGTCACAAATACACAGCACACATGTTTTCTGGCACCATTGCTTTGGAAATGCGATTCTTGTGTAAAAGAATGCTCTTTATGTCTTGCTCAGTGATTCTGAGTCTGAGTCAACAGTGGTTAAAATCCAGACTCAGGAAGTAAACAGTGCTGAGAAATTGATCAGTGTGCCCCATAATGTACACAGGTGCCAAGCTGGGAATCACTGAGTTAGAAGTTCAAATAGACTATATTCTACAATCCAAGAAGATTCCAGTCTAAGTCAAGAAAGCTATTAAAGGAGGAGGGGGAGGGGGAAGAGGAGGAGAGTTGGTTTTTATACCCTGGTTTTCTCGACCTTTTTAAGGAGACTCAAACCGGCTTACAATCACCTCCCCTTCCTCTCCCCACAACAGGCACCTTGTGAGGCAGGTGGGGCTGAGAGAGTTCAGAGAGAACTGCGACTAGCCCAAGGTCACCCAGCAGGCTTCATATATAGGAGTGGGGGGGGGAACCCAGTTCACCAGATTAGAGTCCGCTGCTCATGTGGAGGAGTGGGGAATCAAACCTGGTTCTCCAGATAGCAGTCCACTGCTCTTAACCACTACACCATGCTGGCTCCCCTTGTGTGGGGAAACCCCACTGGCTTTATTCTGCACATGGCTTAAATAATGAGGATTTTCAAGGGAGGGAGCAGTCATCGTTGGTGTCATTATCGGGGCCGGCGTAAGTGCCCCTTGTGCCAGCGTAGTGCAAAATGGTGCAAATGGCACAGACACTGGCGCGGGGTCATGCTGGCTCTTATGGTTCTTGCCCCCCTCCTTAGGATTGCATGGTTAGTCTTTAAGATGCCTCCGGACTCTTGCTTTATTGGTAAGTTTCTCTCTTTGTATCATCCTATGCTTTACATGTACATTAGTAAATAAAGAAGATCCTTTCTTTTAAAAAAAAGAGAGACCTGTACCTTTCCAGTGCCCTCTGATCCAAAGAAAAACAAACCCATGTAGTGCTGCCCCTAGAACTTTTTAAAACGTTGATGTAGATATTTCTCACCACAGAATGACCTATACTTCACAGCCCATGCAACCAGGGTTGCCAGTTCCGGGTTGGGAAATACCTGGATATTTGGGGGCGGAGCCTGAGGAGGGCGGGGTTTGGGGAGAGAAGGGACTTCAATGCCATAGAGTCCAATAACCAAAGTGGCCATTTTTCTCCAGGGGAACCGATCTCTATCGGCTGGAGATCAGCTGTAATAGCAGGAGATCTCCAGCCACCACCTGGAGGTTGGCAACCCTACATGCAATGGACATAACTGCTGCTTGTCGTGAAGTCTTGTCTATCCATTTCCTCCATCAAACAATGCTCAAACGGTGCTTCTCCTATCCTAACAAGGCCTATTTTACTAAGGAACTGATCAATAATGCATCTCTGAATGTCTGTGTGTCTTGTTGCCCCTTCCCATTCTTTTTTAAGTCTGCAGGTGGGCAGTTCTATTGTCTGAATTCTCTCCGGACATACATTTATCTGCACATACATCAATAATTTGAATGTTTACTGTATACACTGCTGTACAGCCCCTTCATAATTTTTCCTTATTTATTTTTTTGCCAATAGTTTGCCCTTAAGCAAACATTAAAGTAAATTACCAATAAATCCACCCCAAAAAAACAACCCCAAAACAAAACCACAAGCCAGAAATGTTGCTCAGCACAACAAATGCTGTGCAAGAGGCCCCTGAGTATATTGGCCCTCGCCCCAACCACCATGCATTCAAGATAGGGTTGCCAATAGGGTTGCCAACCTCCAGGTACTAAGCAAAGTGAAACAAGCACTGATGGCAAAAACGAAACCAATCATATTGATTCAGAAAATCATCTCAAAGACACTACATATCAGTAGAATACAATATATAAATGCAAAGGGAAAGTCCCAAAAAAATGTGAACAAAGCCGCATATAATTCCTAGCCTATGACATAGGAATCCTGAGCCGAGTGAAGTTGTGATCCCGGCGAAAGTCCACGCTCCCAGCGAATACTTGGGAGGTGTGTCTTGCAAAGTCCCGGTGGTGCACTCCGCAGCAGCTGGAAAAGCACAGTCTTCTACCAGGAGCAAACAAGGTTCACAGAAGGAAAGTGAACCTGCTAAATCCCAAGATGGGGACCCGGTGAAACCCCCATTTTGCCGTAGCTTTTTCCATCGGGAAAATTTTCTTTAGTGGCATAAGATGAATGTCTATCTCTAAATGAAATTAAATAAACAGGACTGTTAAATGCAGCTCCTAACTTTACTGTGTAAGATCAGCTAATAGCTATCCATTTGAGCTGCAAGTCACGTACTTTTGGAATTGTGGTATGTATAATATAACTATTCCTCGTTTTGTATATTTTGTATATCTGGTATATATTTCTCATATAATTATCAGACATTAGCAATATGGATTAATATTAGTCCTGTTTATTTAATTTCATTTAGAGATAAACATTCATCTTATGATGGGACAGACAGAAAGCTGGTCAGAGACTGCTACATGATCCTATGGGACAAATGAGTATGTGTCAGATAATTTAGACTAACAGAAAGAAAATGGAAGCTTTAGCTCTTCTCAATACGGCTGCTACAACTCAAAAAAAAAGTGGATATATATATAAAATTGACACGGGTGGCTGATGAAGACTGGGAAACAGGATTTTTTCACCGGGAACCTGTTCCACCCCTGGTATACTTTATAGACTACTTTGAGTAGAATCCACATTCTTCAGTAATACAACTGTGTAAACGTTTGGTATTTTTATGTACTTTAGCAGCATTAATAGAAACCAGAATTGTACAAATATCTTTGAGTTCTTTCATTTGAATTTGAAATGACATGTATAAAATCACTATTTAGAAGCCACAGCGCTTTGTTTGGTTTGGTTTAATATATGAAACTTTCACAACAATTTGATAGCCATAGTAGCTGTATCGTACCTGGAGGTTGGCAACCCTAGTTATTGTATAAGGTGCAGCTAGAATCTGCATTATTTTTCCCAGCAGCGGACTGCCAGCCACCCCTCAGGTATTCACCATTTGTGGCACTGCGCAATAAACAGACCCTGAGCCGTCTTTCTCACCTCAGCAGTGGAGAAAAGCTAGCTGTTTTACAATGACACTATTCTCTCGGCAGCCCACAACCAGACGGTCTCTGTCCTTCTAACCCGGAATCACCACATGGGCGAGGTCACAAGGTGAGCATCAGAGGCGCATTATCTCACACCCTGAAGCCTCTTCCCCATCCCCCCAGCCTCCTGCCGCAGAGGTTGCTGTCAGTGGTACCAAATTATGCGTGGCTGCTCCTTTTTTGCCAAGTGATCTACTGCTACTGCTCATCGGGGACTAAGCTGAGATGCTCCAGCTCGTTTTTCTCAAGACTGCAAAGCTGGTTGGGGTGAAGTCCCAGTGGTGGGAAGCCGGTGCGCGCTTTTCCCACTCAGCAACTGCAGTCCTTCGAATCGGAGGTGATATTCCTAAGGAACTGAGCAAATCAGATACCCAGGCCGGATCAGATACCCAGGTATAATATCAAGAGTTGTGGGAGGAAAGGAGGGACAGAAGCAAAAATTAGTTTTGCAGAAGTTTTTAATGCTGATAGACACAAGGGGTGTTGTTTGCAAAAACGTAGGGTTGGATCTAGCCAGCTTTTTCCCTCTATAGCATCTAATTCCTCATTACAATCCCCACCCTACATGTCTCTCATCTATGCATCATCCCCTCTTGTCCCATCATCCCCAGCCTGGCCTTTTTGGTCTTCAAAGGGGACCCCATCGTAATGTAGTGGTTAAGTGCGGTGGTTTGGAGCGGTGAACTCTGGTCTGGAGAACCGGGTTTGATTCCCCACTCCTCCACATGAGCGGCGGAGGCTAATCTGTTAACTGGGTTTGTTTCCCCACTCCTACACATGAAGCCAGCTGGGTGACCTTGGGCTGGTCACACTCTCTCAGCCCCATCTACCTCACAGGGTGTCTGTTGTGGGGAGGGGAAGGGAAGGTGATTGTAAGCCAGTTTGATTCTTCCTTAAGCGGTAGAGAAAGTCAACATATAAAAACCAACTCTTCTTCTTCTTCTCCCTTTTTCACCTGCAAAAAGGCTGGTTGGATTCAACCTATAGCATTATTCCAGCAGTCCATTGGGAACATAGCCCAAGATATTATTAGTCAGGATACTATCAGTAAATACTTTGTAATTCCACAGAACATACATAATGCTCTTGCTCTAGATATATTACACCCTTAACTATCACCTGGTATATTTCCTACTTTCCTACTTTTGAACCCATACTATGGAATAGTATGTTAACAACTGCATTAAAATGAAACTAGTACTTTTTGACACTCTTAATATTCTGAAGGAAAAGCTTTTATTTTTATTCGTATCGGTGCTAAGACAATACAGCATTTAAAAGGTTATGTATTATCCTGTTCAGCTTGTATTTTATCCAAGGGGAAAAACTCCATTTCCTAAAAGCATTGATTTTGGGCAGATGACCCGTGCAAAAATGACCCATGTCAGTCAGTCAGTCATTTATTGATATGGCACATAGCCAGACATATACAAAAAAACATTAAATATTAAAACCAGGAATTCCAAGTATAAAATACACTGGAGACAACAGAAAATCCTAAGAGGACACAACTATATACATAGATAATAAGGCAGGTCACCCAAACCATTTGCGCCTAATTTCGGACGTGGCGGCACAAAATTTAGCAGTGTCAACAGAAACCCTTTATGGGGCCATGCCAATCACTGTCTGAGCTGTACGTTTGAATTCTTACAATTCCAGCATATAATCCTGTCCTAGTTGTTCTCACTTGAACAAATGTGTTTGTGTCTTATCAAATGCCTTCTGATGTAATTAGCCCTATTCAGATGACACAGCTATGGTATGTGATCTAAGCACCGACGCTAAGCCTATGTGCTGTACAGACGTAGGACCCCCTTAGCATGATTTAAGAACCTTGCTTTTTTAAGTAGTAGGATCCAGACAGACATTCAAATGCATTGGGAGGAGGAGGAGGAGGAAGAAGAAGAAGAAGAAGAAGAAGAAGAAGAAGAAGAAGAAGAAGAAGAAGAAGAAGAAGAAGAAGAAGAAGAAGAAGAAGAAGAAGAATTGGTTTTTATATGCTGACTTTCTCTACCACTTAAGGGAGAATCAAACCGGCTTACAATCACCTTCCCTTCCCCACAACAGACACCCTGTGAAGTAGGTGAGGCTGAGAGTGTGTGACTAGCCCAAGGTCACCCAGCTGGCTTCATGTGTTGAATGGGGAAACAAATCCAGTTCACCAGATTAGAGTCCGCTACTCATGTGGAGGAGTAGGCAATCAAACTCGGTTCTCCAGATCAGAGTCCACCGCTCCAAACCACCGCACTTAACCACTACACCACGCTGGCTCTCAGCACCAGTTCCATACTCATACTTCAATATGCATTAAGGCACCAAATTAATTCACCCATCATCTGACTAAGGTCATTATCCCAGAATCACTTAAGAATCTAAAGACTCATCTGTGCTGTAAACAAATGGCGAAAACAAACTGAATCGAGGCCTTAACTTGGTTAGTACGCCGCAACGTGAGTTCAAACTCCTTTTTCCAAGGGACAAGACAGGCCTTTCCCATCAAAGGCCTTAAAAAGAGAGAAAGAGAGAGAGACAAAGAGAGAGATCAAAGTTTGCAACAATGTTCCTGAAACACAATTCGTGCTTGGCATTAGTTCATATGCCCTTCATTTTTTATTTGACTGTTTATACAAAAGACAAGCCCGAGTTCATTTATATCGGTACAACCCAACCATGATACTCACTGAGCAGTTAACTCACATACAAAGCAAGAAATAAAAAGAAAAGTGACAGTCTATCTATCTCACTTGGCATGTTTATATGTCCTTTTTAACCAAAAAGGGGGAGGAGAGGGGGAGGGAAAAAAACTGTTTACAAAGTGGAGTGTCAGTAACATTGTGTAAAGGAATACTTATCTGAAAAACTTTGATCTTTTTCTGAAGCACCATTACTCTGAGCCTGAAAGGCTAATAGCTCTTTGGGTGGGAGGGAAAAAAGGGGTGGTGTTTTTTTCCTCCCCAACTGGAAATGAATAAAGTTTATTGTGCTATCTAGTGGACACATTTAGAAAATCCAGCTCCTCAAACAGAAACCGTGGCAGGCTAATCTCATATCCCCAGAAATGGCTGGGAACAAAATAACAAACTGACCAGGCCCAGCCTAATGGGACAGAAAGTTGGAATGCTATGCCTTGAGGACAGGCCTGGTATCTCACTCACTTAAGTAATGGACACGCTAATGCAGCTAAGAGCTAAACCAGACACGCCAGCCTGTCTATAGAATTCAAAGCTATTCACTGAATGCTATTCCCTGTGTCACATTTTTGCAATACTATTACACTTAGTTCAAATGAGTTGTCCCATAGGGTTTACTATACGACTACATGCATAGTTAGGTAAGGGCCTTTCATTTGCAAAGATTTCCAGGTCTGAATTTAAAGTCCTCTGGAATGAGAAAATATATATATATATATATATATATATATATATATATATATATATATATATATATATATATATATATATATATATATATATATATATATATATATATATAAAGATAAGTGGACATGATCCAAGCAAGTTAAGCATCTTGAAGTCTCGTTGATTTCAATGGGAGAGTTAAGCACTCATTTAATGCTGACTTGAAAGTGCCTAACTTTAGCGGGAGCCAGTGTGATGTAATGGTTAAGAGCAGTGGGCTCTAATACAGCGAACCAGGTTCGATTGCCCTCTCCTACACATGAAGCCAGCTGGGTGACCTTTGGCTAGTCACGGTTCTCCCAGAACTCTCTCAGCCGCGCCTTCCTCGCAAGGTGTCTGTTGTGGGGAGAGAAGGGGAAGGCAGTTGTCAACCAGTTCGATTCTCCTTAAAAGGTAGAGAAAACTGGCATATAAAAATCAACTCTTGTTCTTCTTGTTCTTCTACATCATACTTAGTGATTTTTTTTTCCTGCTTGAAATTTGGATTGAGAGAATCAAGCAAAGAATCCAAATGTCAATCATGTTCTCCCAAAAGACTGATGATCAGTGCATACTAATGAGGAGCATCTGTTTAATGATTGTTTCTAATCTTGATTTTATTTTTCTTAGAGATTTTTTAAAGTAGTCATTTTTTAATTTAATAAAAACAGGATACAGGTATACAGACCTTTATCTTCATTAACCTATGCCAGGGTTAACTCACACAATCCCAAATTTGGTTTTCGGCAAATGTCAAATTCAAAATGTTTTAGGGTAATGGTTTTATAATCCAAATTATAGTTATAGCATATGATGAATTGTGGGGGGTGGGGGCTCCTCACCTCTCTATGTCATGAAAAGCATTTTGGAGCATGCACTGAATTGCTCCTGTGTTCGAGTGTATGGCTGCACCTCTGTTCATTGGATTTGCCACACTCTCTGGGCCAATTTTTAGTTGGCCCTCACTGGAGGCACATCCATTATGGCTTTTATTGCCATCTATTCAACTGAACTCCATTGTTTTGTCCTATGCTGCAGGTCTTGGCATGTTGATGTTTCACATCTATCCTAACAGGACATAATCTTGGAGCGGGGCTTCAGTGTGTGGGAGCACATAAATGCCAGAGCTTACAAAAGGCAGTATCTACCAAGCTCAGAATTTATTCAAGTTCAAGAATCTGGGGATTGAAACAAATGAATGCAAGATCTAGGGATGAAGCTCTTGGTGTTGCTTCTGTGACAGTCAGTTCTGGTACATGTAAAAGGGAGCTGAGCCACTCTTAAATTGCATCCTCCCTTGATGCATTAGATTGGCTCTCTTTTTTTTTTTACAAACTAGCTGCTTGTTAGATATAGTGCTACAGAAGATGCTGTGTTGGAGGTGTCCAGCATTAGTGCTGAACGTGTGGGGAGAAGCTGAACAACGACAATGAAACCAGCAACGTAGCTCGACAAATGTACATGCTGCTTTACAGACAAACAAAAAGATCAAGGCCCGAGGAATTCACTATCTAATTCTTGATCTCGCTTCCCACCCATATTTATTTAAGATGTTTTATACTGTGTTTCGTAAAAGGACGAAGTGTTTCACAAAGAAAAACAAACTACGTTCAATAATAATCTAAAATCAGAACGACCAGAAAACACAACTCAAGAGGCCCAAAATAAACCACTGCATCAAGAAAAGGCTCTTGAGATGCTCTGCTTTACAAGGTTTTTTTTTTCTAAGCAGATGACACAGCCAGCCTTTAGCTCACTGCACGGCCCATTCTACAATGACGGGGCTCCCACAGAAAAGCCCTTGTCTAGATCCTCCTCCTCCTCAAAAAAGAAAAGAAAAGATGGAGAGCATCAGGGGAACTGATCTCTATCGGCTGGAGATCAGCTGTAATAGCAGGAGATCTCCAGCTAGTACCTGGAGTTTGGTAACCCTAAAGAGGGAGGACTGTATTCCAAGGGATTTGGGGGGGGCACTGCGTTCCATAACTGTTGTGTGAGAGACCCTCAAATTGATTGTGGATTGAAAAGAATGGTGTCTGCAGCGCATGAGTGCAGAAAATGGTCCCCAAAATCCTGACCACGAAAACACAGCATGGATATTTGAACTGGCAATGCCTCACCCGAAATGAAGTCATCATGATAATATTCCCCCCACCCAAAAAGCCCAGAACCAAAACTGGAACAATTTTTTTATTTGTGCAAACCCCATCTGTGGCTGTCAGCCTGTGCAGGGCTTAATGGTAAAACAATCTAATAGACCTGTAATGTAACTGACCCAAATGGCCATGATATTTGTCACATTTAATTTGCATGTCCCTACAGGCACAGATCCTGTCCATTCGACCCACACCTAGGGTTGCCAGCTCCAGGTTGGGAAATACCTAGAGATTTTTGGGGCGGAGCCTGAGCAGGGTGAGGTTTGGGGAGGGACCTCAATGCCATAGAGTCCAATTGCCAAAGCAGCCATTTTCTCCGGGGGAACTGATCTCTATTGGCTGGGGATCAGTTGTAATAGCAGGAGATCTCCAGCTAGTACATGAAGGTAGGCAACCCTACACACACCCTTCAAAAAGAGATGGATGGGTCATGGAAACAGAGTACGGTTCTTGTGTCACATCTTATACTGCATGTGCAGTATAGGGCAGGAGAGACATGGAGGCTTGCTCACATTCTTTCCTATAGATGGGACATGAATACGAAGGGCCATCTATGTGTTGGGAGGAATTACTGAAAGGGGATAGTGGGTGTGTCTGTACGCAGCCAGAGTTGTAAGACTTCTTCATCAAAAAACTGGTTAATAACAGAATACTACCTACATCAAGGCATATTCTGAGGCCACGATAGCCAATGTCTATCAGTGCATCTACAGAAGTAGTCAGACTGTCTTTTCAATTAATCTAACTTCTGAAATCTATCACATTCTAAAGGCGATACTTATGACCCCTATGTGTGCAGGCAAAGATATAATTTTTTTTGTATTTACTAACGACCAATACTAGGAAGGAAGGAAGGAAGGAAGGAAGGAAGGAAGGAAGGAAGGAAGGAAGGAAGGAAGGAAGGAAGGAAGGAAGGAAGGAAGGAAGGAAGGAAGGAAGGAAGGAAGGAAGGAAGGAAGGAAGGAAGGAAGATGTTAAATGTGTCTCTCTGTGGGGGGAAGTATGCATTTCAAATGGATAAAACTTTTCTCCATATCTAAGGTGAGAAGCCCTTAAGTGAAGCTTGTAGTTAAAAAAAGAGCTTTGACAGTGATACAGAATAATTAATACAAATGCCACAGTCCTAAGTTATAATTATTTTGGGTGTAATTTGGCTGTAATGTGGACATTTTCTGAAATGCAGAGGAAAAATTTCTTCTTCTTCTTCTTCTTCTTCTTCTTCTTCTGCAATTACTTCACGCAATCTGTGTGATATCCAAAGTTGAAACCAACTAGATATAGAGACATAAATTAAGTTTCATCTGTTCCAGCACCAAGAGATTGGGACCTCTTCCCCCTCTAATCAGCACACCACTTGAATGTATACCATAGCTAAGGCGGGAGATCTCTTTTTCCGCATTTCTTTAACGGGTAATTCAAACACACTAAAAGAAAACTTTTTTAAAAAATGTATGACACAAAGGAAATTTGCAGCAGCATCAACACGATTAATAAAGAAGCCTGCAAAGCCATCTATTAAGCGGGGAAGGGAGAATATCAAAGGCAGCCTGCTAAGAATATGAGCAGCCGGGACGTGTTGTCAATAGGCACCCAGGCAGCCAAGCAGTACTAGTGACATCTTGTGGTAGAAGAGAGTGACAGCTCTTCTTTACACCTTCTGGATGAGAACACAAGCTGTCCATAAACATCAAGCTATGTCATTACTCATACATCAGCAAAGAGACATCTGGGATTTTGATAACTGCTGCCAGAATCTACTAATGCGGACTGCTGTAACTTCTCTTCCTCCCCCCTCCCAGCCCCTCTGTTCTTGGTTGTGACACATGATCCTTCATAGCCAGCTTCTCTCTTTCTGTCTGTCTCTCGCTCTCTCTCCACAAAAACTCTTGCACTGGAAACTGTCCCCCCCCTTCTCTCTGTTACGAATCGCAGCAGTTATTTGTTAACGGCAGATAAGAATTTTCCTAGGCACAGTTTTAATCCTGTCGGGAAATCTCAGAGAGAGTTCAGAGGGTGCCGATGTGTGAGTTTGCACAAGAAAATATGAGTATGCTTCTGGTATCTTATGCTCTCTGTTGTATACTGCAGAGGGATTCTATTGTATTTCGCTGAACTACTCCACAGGACAAAAGTCTGATTCACGGTGGACTGCTTTAGATCCAAAGGACTGCAAACAGAAATAATGTATTTTTTGTATTGTGCTTACATTTTTTGAGGGACAGTTTTTATTTAGCCTAATTAGGGCAAGTCTCTGGAGAGGTGGCATATAAATTTAACAAATAAATAAACAAACACCGGCTTTATGGATGGCTCTAGTAAAGATAACTGTGGGCTACAGTAAATCTTTTTTATCAAGAGAAAAATCTATTGCGAAAATCCAGAAATAACTGGAATCTGTAGTAAATCCTTCCCCTGTGGATTTGATAAAGTGTTCGTGAAGGCAGTTTTCTTTAGGTCCAGCTATTGAGGCGTCCATTCCACTGCTGGGTTATTGATAGGGTTGCCAACCTCCAGGTGGTTCAACCAAAATTCACACAGAAAACATATGCTCAAGCAATCTCAATATAATTCCAAAATTTCAATCCCTAACATAACATTAGGCATAATAAGCATAATCCATGTCCAATAAAGTCATATCAAAACAATAGTGACTATTGTTTTGGTTGAACTACTGAGTACACAGCAGTGTCTATTTTTTAGCAACCTCCAGGTGGTGGCAGGAGATCTCCTGCCATTACTACTGATCTCCAGCCGATAGAGATCAGTTCACCTGGATAAAATGGCCGCTTTGGCAATTGGACTCTATGGCATTGAATCCCTCCCCTCTCCAAACCCCACCCTTCTTAGGTTCCGCCCCCAAAACCTCCCATCAGTGGCGAAGAGGGACCTGGCAACCCTAGCTATTTTGGGCCTCATTTGTCATGGGGCAAGGCCTGCTGCACCTACACTGGAATAGAAAGACACAGTCTGTGTTAAGGGATTGCGCTATGAGTTAGGGAACTTCCGACTAAAATCTGACTTCAGTCATGAATTTGCTTGATGACCTTAGGCAAGTTCCTGTTTGTTATCCTCTGTATCTATATTATGGAGACCATTGCACAAGCCTACCTTACAGGGTTCTTGTAAGGATTACGAAGGATTGACATCGTTTATTCATGTCAATGTGCCAGAGCAGCATAGAGAACAGGGCCAGAGGCAGCCCAGTTTGAAAAGACAGCTGTATTGTGGGGTGGGTTGGAGGGAAATCGGTCATTATCCTGGAGTTGGCTTTAGTGATGAACTAATTCCAACTGCCTTGGTTCATTTATCAAGCTTATCTCTTGAGATAAAGTTGTCCTCAAAACGCAACAGGAACAAATGATGTGGTATTTTTTTTTCCTACATAGCAATCATCTTGGTTTTTCTTAAGAACTCGCTACAGCTGTTTGATTCCTCTTGTCCAAAATAATTTTGCTGTATAAGACTAACAAATTCAATGTCTACTGAAATCTGGGGTGGGTGGAAGAATCTGAAATATCCCACTTACTCTAGCTTACAAACATCTCACACAGTTGGTAGTCCGTTTGGCTTTTGTTCTCAGTGACATTCTTATTACTGATATAACACATGAAGCTGCCTCATACTGAATCAGACCCTTGGTCCAACGAAGTCAGTATTGTCTACTCAGACCAGCTGTGGCTCTCCAGGGTCTCAGGCAGGGGTCTTTCACATCACCTACTTGCCTAGTCCCTTTAACTGGAGATGCTGGGGATTGAACCTGGGACCTTCTGAATGGCAAGCAGATGCTCTACCACTGAGCCACGGCCCCTCCTCATAAGACCCACCCCTCAAAAAAGAGTGAGGAAGAAGTGTCAGACTATCATTGAAGAGACTCAGGCTTAAATCCCCATTCTGCCCAGATGTTCACTGGATGACCTTGGGCCATTCTCTCCCAGCCTAATCAACCTACCAGGATTGTTAATGCAAGAACAAAACGGAGAAGAGGAGAATGCTGTATGCCACCCAGAGCTCTTTGGAGAAAGGGCAGGGTTAAAATACACAAATAAGCAAGGAGAAGAGAAAGGAAGGAAGGAAGGAAGGAAGGAAGGAAGGAAGGAAGGAAGGAAGGAAGGAAGGAAGGAAGGAAGGAAGGAAGGAAGGAAGGAAGGAAGGAAGGAAGGAAGGAAGGAAGGAAGGAATCTCTTTCTGAGATTAAAAAAAAGTATAATGAGGAATGCAATGTATACGTTATGGGATTTAGTAGAAGGATTTGATAGTGGAAGGGTTCTGAAGCTCCCTGGGTGGCCTAGACTGGCCAGTTACTGTTCCTCAACTTAGGAGGTGGTCCTCTGTGACCACCAAAAAGCTATGCTGGGCATCATGGCACCTGCATGGACAAAGTAGAAGAAGAAGAAGAAGAAGAGAAGAAGAGTTGGTTTTTATATGCTGACTTTCTCTACCACTTAAGGGAGACTCAAACCGGCCTACAATCACCTTCCCTTCCCCTCCCCACAACAGACACCCTGTGAGGTAGGTGAAGCTGAGAGAATGTGACTAGCCCAAGGTCACCCAGCTGGCTTCATGTGTAGGGGTGGTGAAACCAATCCAGTTCGCCAGATTAGCGTCCGCCGCTCATGTGGAGGAGTGGGGAATCAAACCCGGTTCTCCAGATCAGACTCCACCGCTCCAAACCACCACTCTTAACCACTACACCACACTGACTGAGTCAAAAAAGTTGGCAGCATCCAACACACAGTGCATGACAAAAAAAATTTTACCCTTTTAAAAGCAAATATTTCTCACATGCTGCACAGATAGGAGTGTGATTGGAAGGGGTGGGTCTTTTGTGCTTGCCAGGTCACCAAGACTTTTTTTTTTTTTTTTTTTGCCATCAAGGCACAGCTGACTTCTGGAGACCCCATAGGGTTTTCACAGCAAGAAAAGTTCAGAAGTGGTTTGCCATTGCCTGCCTCCGCGTCATGACCCTGGTATTCCTGGAAGGTCTCCCATCCAAATATTAGCCAAGGCCGATCCTGCTTAGCTTCTGGGATCTGGTGAGATCAGCCTAGCCTGGGGCTATCCAGCTCAGGGCACAACAAGCTACCTGATAGTAATGTGAACTATATCACGCAGACACATCTATTTTCAGCTAGAGGGACAAGCAGATCCTGCAGTCTACAAAAGGAAATGTCTGCCGCCAACCTGCAAATGGAAATGTGCTTCGTGTCTTTTATGCCCATAGATTATCTAGAGGTAGATATAGCAATCCACATACTTGCATATCCACAATGAGCCTTGTGCATGTATGGTAGGACCACATCCTACCAAGCATCTGCACTGAAAACTGTTGCCTAGTCACATTATAAGAACAAAAAAAATTGAGAAAATCTTCACTGGGACATCTGTGAAGGTGATGATGGCACATCAAATGTGTGTGTGTGTAAAGTGCCGTCAAGTCGCAGCCGACTTATGGCGACCCCTTTTGGGGGTTTTTCATGGCAAGAGACTAACAGAGGTGGTTTGCCAGTGCCTTCCTCTGCACAGCAACTCTGGTATTCCTTGGTGGTCTCCCATCCAAATACTAACCAGGGCTGACCCTGCTTAGCTTCTGAGATAAGTATCACCTCTTTATTGAATCGTGTGTCCAAACATTACTGCCAAATGTTCCCAGGAGACACATCTGGGGGAAAAAAAAGAACAAACTACTCAGCAAATGCCATGCAAAATTCCTTTGCTCCACCGCTAATATACTGTCTGCCTATTTTTATAATCCACCTATTCACCAGTGTTCTATTTCCATTCTATTTTTCTCTTCCTTTGGCATCTTAACCCTCCCTCCCCACTATTCCTTGCCAAAGAACGTCTAAGTTCTTCTGGCTCATGGAGAAAAATGCATTATCCGTGTAGAATTATGTGCAAATTAGAAACTGTTTACTTGATTTATTCCAAATGTAAAATTCCAAATGTAAAATCTCCTTGGTAAGGCTTTTGGGTTTTAGGAAGTATTTCAGAGAGACATACATACATACGTACGTACGTACGTACTTACATACATACATACATACATACATACATACATACATACATACATACAGTCCCGGTTTTAATCGTTGCTGCTGCCTATGGGATATGATATCCAAAGTTTCTTTTCTCCTTCTGGAAATACTGTTCTACCAAAAGTAAACATGTAGGACACTACAAATGGTAAGAGTTCACAAGTTACACTCAGTCGTTTCTTGTGAGAGGAGCTGCTACTCAAAGCCTGACCCATCCTGAGTAAACTGAAGGTCTGAAGATTTTCTGTTCATCCTTCATTATCCTGACATAATACTTTCACTAGGAAGAAAGGTACACGTGGCATTAGGCTATTGCAACTTCGTCTGACTTTCTTTTCTCTCTGCTCCTACCTCCACCTCTACCGGCTGTTAGACTTTATTCAAACATGCATCACTTGATGTCTCATCATTCATGAACAGTTGACACACAAGTGCCAACTTTCTCCACATGGTTCCTTTCATAAGTGGAATTGCTGAAATTAATAGAATGAATTGGGGAAGAAGGAGATACAGTGCCTGAGGAATGCACTCACGCTAGGGTTGAGAGCTCTGAGTTAGGAAATAGCTGAAGATTTTGGGGGTGGAGCCTGAGGAAGGTGGGGTTTGGAGAGGAGAGGAACTTCAGTGTCATAGAGTCCAATTGCTAAAGTGGCCATTTTCTCCAGGGGAACTGATCTCTGTCACCTAGAGATCAGTTGTAATAGCAGGAGATCTCCAGCTAGTACCTGCAGGTTGGCAGCCCTAACTCACATCCACGATCATGCTGGTTCTATTTCAATCAGTTATGTTTATAAAAATGGCTACTGGCCCCCGTGAGCTGTGTTCGTGTATAGTCCAGTTTACCCTAGTTTCTCTCCCGTGTACAAGAGAGATTGTGTACAGCTAGCTGGCGTGTCCTCGGTGTCCTGCCCTAAATGATTCCTGGGTGAAGTACATCGCGAGTAACGCCATCTTTCTTGCACTGTCCCAGCTTCTCCTGATTTTTAAAGTCCAGATTTCTACAGGCCCTCGCTTTCCGTTCATTGCAACAAGTTGCCATGACCACTTTTAAAAAAATTACCTTTGGGCTGAATTTTCACCCAGACATACCAAGGATCAATCGAGGAATACAAGCCCATTTAATCACCAATGTTTCTCTCAATGTTCAAAGACATTTAAGGCTGTACTCTTACAAGCGAGGAGCTGCGTTTGGTGGAAGCAGGTTCGCTTCAGCAGCTAAAGGCTTGCTTGTATCGACGGGGCAAGGCTCCGGATTTAGCAGAGACGCAACGCTTCGTAAACAGCTAGGAAGAAAATATTCCTTAGAAAAGCAACTGTCGCTTTCAATAAGCGCGTCTTTATCTGTGGTCTTCCTTTCGCTAAAAAAACAACAACCACACGCCCAGGCAAATCCCACGGCTGATATTGCTGAAACCGGTGCAAAAGAAGCAAATATTGTTCGGAGCAGAAACGAGCCCCTAAATGTACACCGTACTCCATTTCTCCTCTGTTTAGGTGTAAATAATACTTGATCTGCGAGGAGCTCCCCTTTTCATATTCATTACTGTCACGGATTTGAAAAGAAAAAAGCAGAGGTCATTTATTAGAGGTTGCTTTTCATGCAAAACACCCTGTGGTTGCTGTCACTCAGATCTACTTAGTCTACACCCTCAGTCATCTATTAGCAGGGCTTCAGGTCATAACCTTTTGTGGCATTTGGAATTTTAGAACCTCTGATTAGTGCAATATTTACATATCCTTCCGGAAAAAAAAAAGCGTGGCGCCATTGAAATGCATGAAGTCTTGTAAATTTGTTTGGCCTTTTGTCTGGAATACATATGGACTCTGAATTCAAAGCAGGGTGCATTAAACTATATTTGTTCACCATGTACTAGCCGCTCTGTTAATGTGGCACCGGTTAACCCATTGAAGACAGGCTGCCCTTTCGAAATGGACTCCTAATGGAGTGGGCAAGCTCGTGGCCGGTACAATTAGCAGGCAAAAGCTCGCGTGGTCTAACTTCAGTACAGTCGTCCCTTTTCTGTGTGTGTGTGTGTGTGTGTGTTTTCCCAGCAGAGAAATATCCGTGCCTGTACCAAGCTTGATTTAAAGGCCCCAGCAGGGAATCCACAGGGCAAAAATTTACTGGAAGTTGTTAGAATATCACTGAATTATTGTACAAGCAACGCTAGGAAGATATCAGGAATCATGCATTACCTTCTGCAATAACATGGAAGCGCCGCTCATTTGCATTACTGAATCAATACAGCAATTTTTTGGTGCAAATTCAGAAATTAAGCCAACTGACACTCTTTTTTTCTATCACGGACAGCATTATTGAATCTGGCTGGCTTGTATGTTTCAGATTTTTGCACAGGACAATATTTTACACTGTGCTTGTATCGTTTCCCCCAGGATGAGGTAGAAAGCAGCTACCCTTTGAAAATTATTTAGTGGCTTCAATACATGCCATAGGGATGTGAACTCCAGCCAGGGAAATTCCTGGAGATTGAGGAGCGTGCTCGAGGGGGGGGGGGGCGAAGCTTGAGGAGGGAGGGAGCTCTGCAGGGATGTGATGTCATAGCATCTGCCCTCCAAAACTTCCATTTCCTCCAGAGGAACTGATCACTGTTGTCTTGAGATCAGATGTCATTCTGGAAGAACTCCAGGTCCCACCCAGAGGTTAGTAACCCTACATGGATACAATCCTGTTTTGCACATTGTTTATAGACAAAGATGGTTAGTCATTAGGTTTGCCAACCTCCAGGTAATAGCAGAAGATCTCCTGCTATTACAACTGATCTCCGGCTGGAGAACATGGCTGCTTTGGCAATTGGAGTCTATGGCATTGAAGTTCCTCCCCAAACCCCGCCCTCCTCAGGCTCCGCCCCAAAAATCTCCCGCCAGTTGCAAGAGGGACCTAGCAACCGTATTAGTCATGGGCATGCAGTCCTGTAACGCACATTAATTGTAAGTGATGTGTTGAAAATGAAATGTGAATATCTGCAATTCTCAAGAACTATAGAATCTACAGTGCAAATGGTCCCATTTTAATCGACCATTCTTTAAACATTATGCCTAGGGTTGCCAACTGCCAGGATGTTTTGGATGTTGGCAATTGGACTCTATGGCATTGAAGTCCCTCTCCCCCCCAACCTTCCCCTCCTCAGGCTCTGCCCCAAAAATCTCCAGGTATTTTCCAACCCGGAGCTGGCAATCTTAGCCAGTAGGTGAAGACGTTTTTGTTTTATCTGGCATTCCTTCTGTGATCCCTCTGTGTTCAATTGCTGTTTTTATGTATATGTATTTTATTGAATTGTATGTGTATTTTAACTTGGTTTTAATTGTGTGCTTGGTTTTAAGGTACGTTTTTATTATGTATGTTTTTAGTTTGTTAGCCATCTTGGTGGCCCTGATGAAGACAGAAGGGCAGCGTATAAACTTGGTAAATAAGTAAATAAAATTGTAGTTGATGGACCTAACTTCCATGAATCCATCTAGGTAAAGGTAAAGGTCCCCTGTGCAAGCACCGGATCATTCCTGACCCATGGGGTGATGTCACATCCCGACGTTTATTAGGCAGACTTTGTTTACGGGGTGGTTTGCCAGTGCCTTCCCCAGTCATCTTCCCTTAACCCCCCGCAAGCTGGGTCCTCATTTTACCAACCTCGGAAGGATGGAAGGCTGAGCGAACCTTGAGCCGCCTACCTGAAACCGACTTCCGTCGGGATCAAACTCAGGTCGTGAGCAGAGCAGTACTGCAGCTTACCACTCTGCGACACGGGGCTCCCTATGAATCCATCTACTCCCCTTTTAAAGCTACAAGTTGGCATCGCTACATTCACAGGCAGTGAATTCCACAATTTAACTACTTGTTGAGTAAAGCAGTATTCCCTTTTGTCTGCCCTGAATCAATTGCTGATTAACTTTATTGGTTGCCCCTCAGTACTACTATTAAGGGAGAGTGAGAAAAAGTTCTCTAGCTACCCCAAGCATAATGCTATAAGCTGCTATCATGACTTTCCTCAATTGTCATTTTTCTAAACTAAAAAGCAACAGAGTCTTTAGCCTTTCCTCATACGAAAGGTCTTCTAGCCCCTTAATCATCTTGGTTATCTTCTTCTGCCCTTTTTTCCAGCTTTGCAATATCTTTGTTAAGATTCAGCAAAGCGAACTGTACACACTACTCTAGATGACACCATACCATAAACATATAGCATGTCTACCTCAAAGGAATAATAAATTGTACAAGGACATCCTACCCCAAGTTACCCCCGGCAACTTATACTCTCTTCCTTCCACAAATGGGGATTCCTTCTGCAACTAATCATTACAGCAGGATATTGGCAGCAATCCAGAGAGGTCCTTTAAACTTGTTCATGTGCACCTATCACAGCTTACTCCCACATTGAACCATAGGGTTACCAACTTCCAGGTAGTGCCTGGAGTTCTCACAGAATTACAACTGATCTACAGAGTATATAGATCAGCTCCTCTGGAGGAAATGGCAGCTTCAGAGGGAAGGCTTTATGGTATCACATCTCTACTGAGCTCCCTCCTTTCCCCAAACTCCACCTTTCTCAGGAACCACCCCAAAATCTCCAAGAATTTCCCAAGGCAGAGTTGGCAACCCTAATAAAACATAAACTGTTGGTTATCAATTTCCTAAATTAAGTGCCTTGCAGAACAGTGGACACAATTTTGGAAAGAAAAAAGTAGATGTGCCTTGGGTATTCTTTGAGATATAGCCATTGTCGGATTCTGAGGGTGGAATTAGTTACATGAGATGTGTGGTTGCCAGAGAAAACCGCAGCTTTGGGTCTCTTTCTTTTCCTTTCCCCCATAAGTAGGGTTGCCAGGTCCCTCTTCACCACGGGCAGGAGGTTTCTGGGGTGGAGCCTGAGGAGGGCGGGGCTTGGGCAGGGGAGGGACTTCAATGCCCTACAGTCCAATTGCCAACGCGGCCATTTTCTCCAAGTGAACTGATCTCTATCAGCTGGAGATCAGTTGTAATAGCAGGAGATCTCCGGCTAGTACCTGGAGGTTGGCAACCCTACCCATGAGGTCTAGCAAGCAAACCCTGATGCTAGCCCACAGCCCTGTGGTTGCCACTGCAACAAGCAAGACCTGGGGAAAGCTACCTCCTGGACTACAGTGGATTGGTACTGGGTTCCCAGAGAAAGCAAGGAGATATGGTCCAAGCCATCAAGCAAGACTTGTGACAGGTGGGGAGCAACAATAGGGGGGAGTGGTAAACTGCAGTGCTGCCTTTAAAAGGGAGGAGGGAGGGGACCAGTGATGAACTAGCGGGCTTCCCGCTCCAGTCTCTTCCTGCTCCAGTCTCCAGGAGTGGAGCCAGAGGAGAGGAGGAAGAAGGTATGAGTGAGCCCAAACTCCCTCCCTTTCCACTTCAGGCCATCACCCTCTACAGCAATGTCATTACAATTTGTGTTTCTTTGCTCACATTTCATTGGTTGTTGGTTGCAGGGGCAAGGAAACCTAAAAACAATAATAACTTCTTTTTTTACTTACTACACAATACAAGAAAGCGTGGAAAGATACAGGATTGCAGTTTTTAATGGCAGCCTTGAATCCCTCATCAATCCAGCTGCCGCATCTCCATTTTGCAAACATCTGACAAGTTTTGCTAAAGTCGATAGAGATTAAGAGTCGGATAAATCATTCGCTATGATGCAATGCACAGTTATATTTATGTCACGCTAACAGTTTTTTTAAAAATGTATTTTTAATTTCAGAAGACGTTTACTTAGATTGGAGATGTCACAAACATGCATATGAGCTATCAGGCGTGCCAGGGTTATATGGTAGATGGCCAGCATTGTGATGGCCAGCCGTTGCTCCTACCAGGTAGGCTTATTAGAAAATTTATAACTGAGCAGAGAAGAAATGGGGTGGGCCCACACTTCATTGGTCGCTAGTTGCATGGGGGGATTTTCCCACCTTGGCTGCTGACAATTCTGTTGTGGACCGGCCCACTCTTGGAATACGAAAATGGCTCGGGCTGTGGACACAATCATCCCTAAGCGCCTTCTCTCGACAGAGTTAAGCCGTCTCCCTGATTTATCAGGGAACTGATGGCGATGGAATGGGAGGGACAATACCTTGAGTTCCACTGGTGGAAAAGTCGGAGTGAGACTGATCGAACATGGCATAAAGCCCATATTGGAGCCTGTTCTGCGGTGGTGGCGATGGTGCCCAAAAGGCAATTTTTCTCCACCACCGTTGCATCTGCAAGTAGTCATCCAGCTGAGCTGTTTTTTTCTTTTCTTTTTTTTAAATTTTAATGCTTTATTATATTTATATAGAGTACAGAAGGAAAAAAGAGAGGAGGAAAAAATTCACTTCCGTCTGCAATAGGCGGTATTTTCTTTGGTCGGTATTATACATTCATAAAAAACAAATTTTGTACTTATTACAGTTAGTTCGATATACTAGCTTTCATCGTAGTCTTATTCAATTAAAAGATTATTTTAAAAATCGAATAAGCGAATCAAGTGTATTCTTAAACATGAAAGACAGCCGCTAACGTAAAAAAGGGTAACACAATAAATATACCGTGGCTGCCATTTCTCTAAAAATTACTCATTATATAAGTAAGTCAAGTATAATCTTAGATATGGAAAACATCTACTCATCTACTCATATGAAAAGCTAAGTCTAAATATTTAGAGACATATAAGTATGCCATAGTAGCCATTTCTAGAATTGCTCTGATTGTTTATCAACTGGATTCAGCAGATAGGTCATTTTGGCCATATTTACATATTCTGACATCTTTTCTTTCCATTCGTCAACTTCAGCTGAGCTGTTTTGCGGGGTTTGGTGGCTTGTATATCATACCCCAGGGAATTAGATTCTGAGCATATGACGGCCCACGGTGATCAATTCGCTACTTACTTAGCAGACAAAATGGCCCCGATCCACTCTGGATTAGATGCTGGCATGGACGCATGTTCAGATGATGTACCTTTAGCACTTGCTTGCCCAATTTATATGGATACCTTTCAGCTTGTGGCGCCTGAAGATGTGGACAAGATTCTTGGAGAGGTAAGATCTACCACCTGTGTTCTCGGATTGGTGTCAGAAAGTGGTCCTGGGGGATTCTTGTTTTCCCCCCATGGCTATTGGCCTGTGGGGTTCCACAGAGTTCAGTCTTATCCCCCATGCTGTTTAATATCTATGTGAAGCCACTGGGAGAAGAAATCAGGAGGTTTGGGCTGCGGTGTCACTAACATGTGAATGATACCCAGCTCTACTACAAGGAGGCCTAAGCCAGCAAGCAGCATGGATAAGAAGGGGGGACGGAAGGGGGGAAATGGTGGCAGCAGCATTCAGGTCTGCTTTTTCGGCTCCCATTTATTGCTACCATTTATTTGTCGGTTTAAAAAAAAAACCCTGAAAAATACTGGACCCATGTCAAAGAAGCCCTTGAAAAATTTCACCAGGCTTTCAACAACTTCCACCCCACCATCAATCTAACAATAAATTACTCTGAACAAGAAATAAATTTCCTGGACACCACAGTACAGATACATGAGGGACATACAAGCACCACATTATAGTAGAAACGGACAGATCGACAAACATATCAACATGCCTCCAGCTACCATCCTAACCAAATCAAACAGTCCATTGTCTATAGCCAATCCTACGCTATAGTCACATCTGCTCCAACCCTTCAGACAGAGATACTCACATGAAGGACCTATAGCAAGCATTTTTACAACTACAATATCCTGCTGATATGATAAGAAAAATGATTGGAAAGGCCAGGATAATACCCAGGCACAGCTTGCTACAAGACAAGCCCAAAGAAAATGGCAATAGAACACCTCTGGTGGTTACGTACAGCTCACAACTCAAGCCAGTTCAAAGCAATATTAACAACCTACAACCAATGCTGGATTGTGACACTTCCTTCACCAAGGAACTGGGGGGCCCAACCCCTTTTTGCTTACAGACAGCCTGCTAACCTAAAACAGCTTCTCACGTGCAATGATAAACTACTTAACAGTAGCAGGGACTCTGGTACCAAGGCATGCAACAAACAAAGGGGCCAACTTTGCTTTCATATAGATCCTAGCAACACCATCACTGGGCCCAGCAATGTCAGCCATACTATCTCAGCATCATACTCCTGTTCATCTTCTGACGTGATTTATGCCATCACATGCCAGCAATGCCCTTCCACCCTCTACACTGGACAAACAGGTCAGCTCCTGCAATGAAGATTAAATGGCCATAAGTCTGAAATCAAAAACCACAACATTCAGAAACCAGTTGGGGGACATTTTAACCTTCCCCGACATTCAGCTGCTGATTTAAGAGTAGAGGTTGTCTTACAAAGGAATTTTAAAGGGAGATTAGAAAGAGAGACTGCTGAATTATAACTAATACTGAAGCTCAAGACGATGCATTCTCCTGGGTTGAACAGGGACCTGAGATTCCTGTCTCATTACCAATGCTGATTTTTCCATGCCTACTACCCCTCTGCATATCACACTGAATCCAATCACGCCTGCTAATGTCATTTACTTGCTTTTGACATTTACATGCTATTACCATTTGGTGTCCTAATTCACTCTTCTCTACTTAAGGGTAGATGGACTCACATCCTAGCTGTATCTGAAGAACTGAGCTGTAGCTCATAAAAACTCATACCCTGCCAGAAATTTTGTTAGTCTTTAAGGTGCTACTGGACTCTTGCTCTTTTCTACCAAAAAATACCGAAAAGATTTTTTTTGGGGGGGGGGGTTATTTGGCATATCGATATACACACTGGCACAGAAGAGCCAATGCCAGCCAGAGTACACAATATATCGCTAGATCAGGGATGCATGACTCAGTTAATAGGCCAGCGTGGTGTAGTGGTTAAGAGTGGAGAACCGGGTTTGATTCCCCACTCCTCCACATGAGCAGCGGAGGCTAATCTGGTGAACTGGATTTGTTTCCCCACTCCTCCACATGAAGCCAGCTGGGTGACCTTGGGCTAGTCACACACTCTCAGCCCCACCTACCTCACAGTGTGTCCGTTGTGGGGAGGGGAAGGGAAGGTGATTGTAAGCCGGTTTGATTCTTCCTTAAGTGGTAGAGAAAGTTGGCATATAAAACCCAACTCTTCTTCATCTTCAAAATGGATCTTGATTGGAGCTAAGTGGTCCACACTTATTTTGCGTAGGAAGCTTCATACGAGAGATTGGTCCATCACTTGCATGTCAGCAACCCACTGATCACTATCCCATTTCTGTGCATGTGTCAGTCTTCTCCAAACTGAAGTGCTGAAGATACTATAAATCAATTTTTTTCAGTGCTATCTTTTGGGAGCCCCGTGGAGCAGAGTGGTAAGCTGCAGTACTGCAGTCCAAACTCTGCTCACGACCTGAGTTCGATCCCAGTGGAAGTGGGTTTCAGGTAGCCGGCTCAAGGTTGACTCAGCCTTCCATCCTTCCGAGGTCGGAAAAATGAGTACCCAGCTTGCTGGGGGTAAAGGGAAGATGACTGGGGAAGGCACTGGCAAACCACCCCGTAAACATAGTCTGCCTAGAAAACGTCGGGATGTGACATCACCCCATGGGTCAGGAATGACCCAGTGCTCGCACAGGGGACCTTTACCTTAACTTATCTTTTGGGAGAAAGACACACACACACAATTGCAATTGGGAGGCATATAACTGAATATAAGAGCTTTTAAGTAACTGACTAAAATATTACCCTTTCAGACTGCTAATGTAATTGACAAAAAACAAAGAAAAGTTCAATTATGTTCCCTGAGCTGACGTCACCAAGATATTCCATGAGAGTTGTAACGCCACCATTTTATTCATTTGTCTGATTCTTTGCACTTGGAGAAAAGGCATGTTGTGCCTCTGCCTGTAATAATAAATCTGATACCATCATTCCTTAAGTTTATAGCTCTCCTCTTTTTAAACATAGGGAAGCCTATGCCACAGCCGCCTCTGTGCCTACTGGAAAATTATAGCATGACTACATTTAACTGACATTTAGTTTTGTTAAAGGGGAGAGGCAGGAGGACTAAAAATAAATCCATAGCTCACCAACGACTATCATTTGTGTTACTTTACTGAGAATTTTTCCAGTGAATATGCCATGCAGATGGCTGGCCAAGAAGTCTGGGTGCATTTGTTGCGGAATAGGGTCAGGGAAAGGTTTGCAAACGGGCCCAATGCAACTGGGATTCCATTTTCTACATTACAATACTAGACGTATCAAAATAAGTGAGACTTTTGCCATTCAGTGGGACTCCACAGGAGATACAAAGATGAACTTCAATTTAACATCCAAGCATATAGATATCTGCTTCATATAGTCTGAAGTGGTAGGCCAGTGGGTCCTAAAATGCCATAGACTGGGGGGTCACTAGGGTTGCCAACCTCCAGGTACTAGCTGGAGATCTCCTGCTATTACAACAGATCTCCAGCCGATAGAGATCAGTTCACCTGGAGAAAATGGCCGCTTTGGCAATTGGACTCTAGGGCGTTGAGGTCCCTCCCCAAACCCCGCCCTCCTCAGGCTACACCCCAAAAACCTCCTGCCGGTGGTGAAGAGCGCCCTGGCAACCCTAGTGGTCACGGAAAGACTAATGCCACAATGTCCAAAATGTGATTGCAAGACAAATGGAAGGTCGAAGCAGGATGAACCGTCTGTATTAGGGTGGGCAGGTATATATGAGTGGGACAGTATGTTGGATGGGAAGCAGTCAGGCTGGCAGACATTTGACTCACAGTAGAAAGACCAGAATGATCCAGGTTTGCCATTTTAGAATGCAGGGGCAGCAATGATGTCGTATGAGAGCCAGCATGGTGTAGTGGTTAAGAGCGGTGGACTCTAATCTGGAGAACTGGGTTTGATTCCCCACTCCTCCACATGAGCGGCGGACTCTAATCGGGTGAACTGGGTTGGTTTCCCCACTCCTACGTATGAAGCCAGCCAGGTGACTCTGGGCTAGTCACAGTTCTCTTAGAGCTCTCTCAGCCTCACTGACCACACAAGGTGTTTGTTGTGGGGAGAGGAAGGGAAGGAGATTCTAAGCCGGTTTGATTCTCCTTAAAAGGTAGAGAAATCAGCATGTAAAAACCAATTCTTCTTCTTTGTCTTCTTCTATATCACCTGACAAGCTTCTGATTACCAGGGCCAAATGTAGACACAATCGACAGCAGGCTGACAACTGTTTGCATGGCCTCTAGTCCAGCCACAATGATATCTAAGACCAGTGGAGAGTTGGCATGTTATACTTGCAGCTCCATCTACTGGCCAGCTGCCTTAGCGTCACAGAGAGTATAGGGGAAGTAGAACAGAGTCAGAGCTTCTCTTTATAATAAAAACATGCTGTTGGATTTTCCCAGTTGCAACAAGAACTCATTCCAAAAGTAGGCAGTAGATGTCTTTAGCCAGTTAGTTAGGGATATTTGTACTTCCCTCTCTGATCCTGCTAACCTATTTCCTTGTTCAGCCTAAAGTGCAACTCTCACGCTTGTTTCCTGCTTTCTCTTACTTCTGGTCAGCCATGTAGCTAGAATACTTAACCTTCTCTTTATCGATCCAGTAGGGTAACTTCCTTAAATCAATTTAAAAAGTTTCTTCGGTTCTCCAGCACCTTTCTTCAGAAAATAAAACATCAAGTTTGCCACCACAAGCAAAGGGGAAAGTTCTTTTGAAATTCAAAGAGTTTGAAAATTAAGAACTACTCTTCCGCACTGTCTTATATCTCTTATTCAAATACATACCAATCTTTTATTCTATATGAGTTAATCTGCAGAACTCATAAGGTAGATCTCTTAGAGCTGTCTTTGCCTTCTTCGCCACCGGTGAGAGGTTTTTGGGGCAGAGTCTGAGGAGGGAGAGGTTTGGGGAGGGAAGGGACTTCAATGCCATCGAGTCCAATTGCCAAAGCGGCCATTTTCTCCAGGGGAACTGATCTCTATCGGCTGGAGATCAGTTGTAATAGCAGGAGATCTCCAGCTAGGACCTGGAGGCTGGCAACCCTATTGATAAAGGCAACCTCAACACACACTTAGCTCTGTGAGAGAGACATCAGAATCCATCTCTGCTGGTCAGACCTGACTGCCATACATTTGACAGCGACAGCAATATCCATTCAGGTGTCCCAATTGCCCAGATTAGCAAACTGAGTTTGTAGATTCGATAAGAGGCTCAGAAGATATCACGACCTGGACTGACCTATTGATGCAAGGAGATTTCGGTGTCGCTGGGGTCCCTGTAGTTCCCTCATTTGGCCAGGGCTGAGTGGTGACGTGTAGGCTGGATCCTTGCCTGACACCCACCAATTCAAGACCCATTGTAAATTCGGTTCTCACACCCTAGTACTTGAAACACTATGCTGGCTCCCTGGCTGTTCCGCAAGGGCGTGTGCATAGCTCAGTTCTGCAGTGTGCCTGGAGCTGTTCCAAGGAAAGGTTTCCCTAGGTTACTTTCTGTGCTCGCCATTAGGGCATGGTTGTGCAGGCAGCTGCCATGGGAATGGCTTGAATACACGGCAAAAGAATAGAGCAACTGCTTGGCATGCAGAAGGTCCCAGGTTCAATCCCCGGCATCTCCAGTTCAAGGGAATAGGCAAGTAGGTGATGTGAAAGACCCCTGCCTGAGACCCTGGAGAGCCGCTGCCAGTCTGAGTAGACAATACTGACTTTGATGGACCAAGGGTCTGATTCAGTATGAGGCAGCTTCATGTGTTCATGTGTAAACACCCTTCCTAAGAATAAATAACATTCTATGCATTTGCGGTTCATAATCCTACAGAAAAATGCCCTGCCCCTTTACTAGAGGCTTAACATGTGGAAATGGGCATCTGGAGCTTTTCATGGCATGTAAGGAAACAACGTAACTTGGTAAATATCCCATTAAGCCTCCATTAAAGGGATGGGATGTTTTTTCTTCTTCTTCAGGCAGCCGGCGACCCTAGCTGTTCTGCTCTGATTGTGGAAATGGTATATGATAACTTATCCATACTGGGCCAAGTTCCCTTCAGTTTCATTGCTACTTATTGAAGGGAAACTTTATTACCTCTCACTTTCTGTGTGTGTGCGTGCACGCGCCCGTGGGTGGGTAAAACAATAGCAACACTCTTAATTGTTACAAAGCTGTTTCCGCTTCTATCATGCTAGCTTAAAAAAACTCAATGAATTGGTGAGGAAAGAGAAGAAAAGAAACAGATGTTTTAAGAGTGCCAAGTCAAACTGTTTGGAAGGTGTTTGACATATAGGAGGAGGCAACACTTTTATGGATGGAGTGAAGTAGTTATTTATTCTTTGCACCAGCAGAAATTTGGAGTGGAATTTTTCTCCCTATGTCTATAGACAGCCCCTGTTCTGGCACAGACAGTCAAACCAAGTTGATACATACCATTTCCCCTTTTCCCATTTAAGCTGGAAGCCAGTCAACTATTTCTCTTAGCTCCATAAAACATTTGTGTTGTTGTTGTTGCCCTGGCTTTCAAGGGAAAGTGTGTGTTCCATATGGATTTGATAAATGTAAGAGGGCATCACCATTTTATAAAACCAAAAAAGGTGTGGGAGGAAAATGTTTTAATAATTATAGGCATTATACAGTGCATGGGATGTCCTGTATAGCTTAAAGTTTGAGGCATATTAATGGGTAGAAAAACAATTATTCTGTGGCCCAGATGTTCTGAGCCCTGAAGTACTTAAAGCAGATCCCAATTGGTGGGATTGTAATGGCTCAATTGTTTACTTGGGTGGATAGAACTGGCATTGTGCAAGAGGCATGGACTAAAACAATATTGGTGCCCATACATAAAAAGGGAGACTATACGATTCCAGCTAACTTTAGGACCATCAGTCTCCTCTCGATTGTAGGGAAACTCTATGCCAAACATCTATTGAATAAACTCTTAGCTTGGATGGCAGAACATAAGATTCTAGGCCCCGAACAAGTGGGTTTCTGCCAGGGAAAATCCACTTTAGACCACTGCATTGTACTTGCACATCTAGTTAACAAGTACGCTAGGAAAACCAACACCAGGTTATACTCAGCCTTTCTGGACCTTAAGGGAGCATTTGATTCCATCCCAAGAAACCTTCTATGGTATAAGTTAATGAGCATGAACATCGACAAGAGATTAGTATTCCTAATCAGAAGGTTGTATACCAACACAAGTTGTCAAGTCAAATGCACACCGCTGGGCAAACTATCCCCTAAAATCAATATCAATAAAGGAGTTAAGCAGGGCTGCGTCCTGGCTCCAACTCTTTTCAACCTCTTCCTAAATGATGTGGCTACTGTGTTAAGAGAGGTTGACTGCCATTGTCCCAAACTCAGCTCTGTACATACTCCTCTGTTACTTTACGCTGACAATGCTGTGCTATTGTCATGTTCATGGGTTGGCTTAAAGAGATTACTAAACCGGTGCCATGAGTATTGTGCTGCAAATGGTCTGGTGTGGAACTATGCAAAATCTAAGGTCCTGGTATTCTCAAAGTCCTGGAAACCACTTAAATGGATAATTGGCGGCAACTCACTTGAGCAGGTCAAATATTTTAAATATTTAGGCATTTATTTTCATCATAATGCATCTTGGAAAACCCATTATCGATTTGCAACTAAATCAGCAGAACTTAGCTCATTAGCAATTATTCAGGATTTTTTCAATAGAGGGAATCAATATATTCTTGCTGCCCTTAAGGTCTTTAACACCAAAGTCAACGCGCAATTACTGTATGGTATTCCTGTCTGCATTAGTGCACTAGGTTATCCACTGGAATGCACCCAAGCCAAATTCCTCAGAAAAATAATGGGTATGCCCTGTTGTGTCCCATATGCCGTATTGTGCTTGGAAACTGGCTAAATGCTACTTGAAACAAGAGCGTGGCTCATGACTGTAAAATTCTGGTTACGCCTGTACTTTATGGAAGATTTCTCTTCCCTCATCTACTATATGCTCATGGAGTCACATGCTTCTAAGTGGCTTCAACATATTGAGAGCAAAATTAAATCTATTGGCTTTAACTTCGACTCCTTGCTTATGCTTACTGAGACAGAAGCTTTTCAAAGGATAAAATGCAGACTCTGAGATATAGGACTTCAAGAACTAAATACCACTGCTAATAAAACATGCTCCCCATCACATTTAGGGATATCTTTTGACTTTTATCAGCCCTCCCCATACTTATCTCACCTGTGTGATCCTTCTCAAAATAGAGCCATTTCTCTGACCAGATTTAATGTTTGCCTTCTGTGCTTCTCGAAGGCAGGTTTCGGAAAATCCCTCTGTCTGACAGGCTCTGCCCTTGTGGCAACAATTGTATTGAAATGGTTGCTCATGCCTTATTGTCGTTTCTACACAGAATCTCGTAACGAACTTTTAAGCCCCCTGTCGGTTAATAGACAGAATGTCTCAGATTCTTTTAACGTTTCCTATTTATTGAGCAATCGTTCGCCCCATATATTGGAGACGGTGGCACAGGTTTTAAAGTTTGTTTTAAAAACCCGCCAAACAGTTAATTAGATGGCAGTATCAACAAACAGCGCTATTCGATGTAACTGTCTTTTAACTATGCCATAAAGGGCACTTTTTAATATCTCCATTCCTTTTGTACCCTTCTGTATTATGTTTTTATGCCAATAAAGGAATGATGATGATGACAATTATTCTGCCACTGAACAGAATAGTTCCAAATCTGCCAAAAAAAGTAGGAAGCTTGTAAGATAGGTTCATCAACTACTATTAGCCATGATGGCTAAATGGAACCTAGTTAAATTGTGGAACTCCCTTCCCCAGGATGTAATGATGGCTGCAAACTTGGAAGGCTTTAAGAGGGGGGTGGGCACGTTCAAGGAGGTTAGGGCTATCCATGGCTACTAGTCAAAATGAATACTAGTCATGATGCATACCTATTCTGTACAGGATCAGAGGAGTATGCCCATTATATTAGTGCTGTGGAACACAGGCAGGATGCTGCTGCAGTCATCTTGTTTGTGGGCTTCCTAGAGGCACCTGGTCGGCCACTGTGTGAACAGACTGCTGGGCTTGATGGGCCTTGGTCTGATCCAGCATGGCTTTTTTTATGTTCTTATGTTCCAACCTCCATATTCAAAGGCAGTATAATGAACATGAATTTCTGGAGAGGCAACACAGTGAGAAGCTTGATCTTCTCTGCTGCTCCTTGTGGATTTTCTGGGACATCTGGTTGGGCATTGTGGGAAGCAGGACGCTTGACTTGACCGATCACTGGTTGGCTTCAGCAGGACTCTTCTGATGGTCTTATGCTCTAGCATCACTGAAATGAATGAAAACTGTGAGGACACTACCATTTTCTTCTTCAACTCCCATCAGTTTCAATGAGATTTCCTGTATTGTGCCTTTTGCCTTTAAAGGAACCTGTATGGATTTAATAAATCTCTGCCTGATCTATTCATCTGTATATTTTTTAAAAACATAGATAATTGCTTAAACTAAAACAGAATACTTAAACAAGCAGAATGATTTTGTAGCAAGTTTCACCGTGTTTGCTTAGCAACTTTTGGCTCAGTGCTTTGAATGAAATCTCATGTATGCATACAGCCACACAGTTTAGCCCAGTACATTTCCTTCATGTGATAAAATAGTGCATACCAGAGCGTGTGCCCCAAACTATATTTTTTAAAAACCCTGTTTACAGATTATTCCCATCAGACATGTGCAAAATAGATTTTTAACATGGAATGTTTGCCTTATTATAAGTCCTATTGTAAATACAGATCCCTTAACAATGTTAAAGAGAAACCCGCACCACGGTTGCTAAGCAAACGCGGTGAATCACACCTACGGATAATAACTGTACAATTTGGGAATGTACATCCTTTCTTTTCTCTTGGGCACATGTAGAAATGAAATCTGCTCAAAGGACGACTCAGTAGCAACTTGCAAGTAGCCATATGGTTGCCAGTTTTCAGGGATGTCACTGCAGCAGATACACAGCACCGGATAACTGTGCTCCTGTTACAGTTTCTCAGGAGTATCTGTATCTTGGACCAACACATTTCAAGTAACCATTACATTACACTCACACACACACATAGACATACACACAAACAAAGGGACTTGTGTATTTCATGTTTGTTTGTTTTTATAAAGGGAAAGTAACTGATGCTAAAATTACATAAAACATAATCAGAAGTTTCTTCAAATGAATGATTTTTTTTTCAGGTTAATCTTAAATACTCAAAATGCATCAGCAGATCTGTAAACCATGAATCTCTACCCGCTCCTTTTATAGCACACTGGCCAACATTAAGACTAATTTTCACATTACTGAGGCAGTTTGTTAGGAACTGTAAAAATGTCCCTTGGTGGTTGGTTTCCATGGGGTTCACCCTCCCCCACCAGTGTTTTATTAACAATCTGGAAAACTACAATGAAGGAAACAGTTAGACATCTGAAAATAAAGGGAGGGCAAGGAAATCAAAATCACTTTTCTAAAAAAAAATAATTAAAACATCAAGAAAGGTATACATATAAAAGGCAGAAAGTTCAACCATTTAAAAGCATTTAGATTGGTTAATGGTAGGATGAAAGGGTTTGGAAAGGAAGGAACGATATCATCCCATGAGCCCAAGATGACATGGAGCTGAACCATGAGGGAATGTTCTTTTTGCAGTGTCCACACTGCCTTTGTAATGTGGGAATTGGGCCTAAGTGAAATAGCCCATCAGATAAGTTCCTCTTTTCAAGCCCCTCTCTGTGCCCTACCCTCAGCAACCTGCAGAGGTAAGGCAGATGGTGACCAGAGGCAGGGCTTTTTCAGTAGTGGCACCTCGCCCTTGGAAATCCCTCCTCCTTGAAGGTCACCTGGCACTCATCGTACTTTCCTTTAGGTGCCAGACCAAACCATGTGTACTTACCCAGGCTTTTAACTGAGAGTTCCATTTGTCGTAGTTGTTTGGTGGTCTGTTGCTAACCTGAAGACTGTTCATCAATATCATTTTGGATGCTTGGTTTGTTTTATGTGCCCTGACTTGTTTTCACTGACTTGCTTTTATGTTGTTGATTTGTCCTGCCTTATTGACATGAGCTGTTTTCATTGACTTTTTATTGCCTTCGATTATTTTGTTTTGTTGTTTTAGTTGAGAGCTGCCTTGAGCAGGTCTGGAGAGGGGTTATAAAATTTTTCTAAATAAACTTCCACACTACGCAGAATTTCACCATTCGAAACCCACTGACTTCAAGAAGAAGGGTGTGACTTTGCTTTGGATGGCACAGATAATGTATTTGGAGTTACAAAAACATTTTGACAAATCCCTCTCCGATATAGAAGTAAGAGACAGTGTACCTTTAAATACCTAATGTTGGGAAGCAATGACAGTGTCATGCTCCATGGTATGTTCATAGGCTTTCTAGGGGCATCTAGCTGACAACTATGGGAAACAGGTTGCTCCCTTAGATGGACCACTGTTTCATCAGCAGAGCTCTTCTTGCTTTCTCACGCCTGCCCAATGTAACGGTATACCATGAAATCTTTCTTCAGTCATCTGATTCACAAGAGGAAGAAGGAGAAGAGTTGGTTTTTTATATACTGACTTTCTCTACCACTTAAAGGAGAATCAAACTGGCTTACAATCACCTTCCCTTCTCCTCCCCACAACAGACACCCGGTGAGGTAGGTGGGGCTGAGAGAGCTCTAAGAGAGCTGTGACTAACCCAAGCTCACTCAGCTGGCTTCATGTCGAGGAGTGGGGAAACCAACCCAGTTCACCAGATTAGCGTCCACTGCTCATGTGGAGGAGTGGGGAATCAAACCCGGCTCTCCATATTAAAGTCCACCACTCCAAACCAATGCTCTTAACCTCTACACCATGCTGGATAAACCACTAGTAGAAAGAGTTGTTCTGTACTGCACCATGCCTTTCTTGTTCCACTGAAGAATTACAGCCCAAGATCTCCCAAAACACGTAGTCCCTTAGGAAGCACAGAGACACTAAATGTATGTATGGATACAGGAGCCACCCATTGCATACAGAGAATTGATGAGTGCTTGACATACACAATTAGGATTCCATCAAGAATATGAAGCTTTGTCTTGACAAAGACAAGAATGGGAGAATGGAAGGGGGGGAGAACTTTCTCAGTCAAACTGTTGACTGACAGCTCTGTCTCTTTCCTTTTTGGTTCTTCTCCTTTGACAGCGGCAAGAAGGCTGAAGGAGGGGAGACAACGATGACGAAAGTTTTCTCCCCGAGCTTCCTCGATGACCCAGTTCCTGCCACTCCTGCGGCTCTGCTTTCTACTCTCCCCTTAGCTGTCGACAAGCGTAAAGGAGAGATCAAGTGGAAAACAGACATCAAGTTTTGCGTCGCTTCTTTGTTGATGGGAGAAACATCACCATTGTGTTAGCCAGCGACAATAGTTAAGTTTCTCGGTGTCGGCAAATGAGGAGGAAGGAAGCGGAGGGATGCATTTGCTTTATAGAATAAGTAAGAGTGTCTAGGTGTCTGTCTAACTTGAACTTCTTCTCTCTCTTTTTTTTAATAGAAGGGAAATAATGAGACAACCTCACAGCGTTTTAGTCCACGTTCTGTTTCTTCGCCATACCAGCTCTCAAAGAAATGCAAAGTGCCACAGAGCAGTTCAAAGACATACCTCAGAATGCAACTGCAAAATTCGAGACACACTGACACATTTGAGACTGGATAGCTCTATTGGCAGGAAAAAAGGGGGGGAGGAAGAGGTACAAAGAGGGAAAATAAAGGGAGAAATGCACAGGAACAAAATATAACACACAATAATCTAGTACTTCTGTGCAGGGCTTGCCTCATTCATTTTGTTCACTGGTGGTCCCCGAGTATAATATCTACCGTAAATCTGTCCCGTTGCTTCTGAGCAGCTAAAGCATCCCTCACTGTAAATGATGCAGAGACTCGTGCAGCTGAATGTGTAAATTGGATTGAAAAGTTTGACATGTTGGATGAGATGACGCTGTATAATGCATCGCTAAGCAATTGATACGTACATTATGTGTAAAGAGCGAGCCCGCTGAACTGAACGGTAACGTGGCTTCTGACATTATTGTGGAACATCACTTCAGCGTGGTGTAGAGGTTAGGAGCGATGGACTCTAATCTGGAGAACCAGGTTTGATTCCCCACTCCTACACATGAAGCCATCTGGGTGACCTTGGGCTAGTCACAGTTCTCTCAGCTCCCCACCTGTCTGACAAGGTGTCTGGGGAGAGGAAGGGAAGAAGATTGCAAGCTGGTTTGATTCTCCTTAAAAGGTAGGAAAAGTCGGCATATAAAAACCAACTCTTCTTCACCTTCAGTTCACTCCCATGTGCACTTTCCTACTTTTTAAAATGCTGTTTAACGTATGAGATAAATTATTATCCCGTTCATTAAAACAGAATGTTGGGAACAGGGTGTCATCAGAGACACAACAGGAAGTGAAAGGGGGGTAATGCAGCTCCCACCCCCTTTTCCTCCTTTTGTTTCCTCCTTGGTACACCACCCTGCTGTGGCCAAGCCACACATTCATGCCCTTTCCCTCCTGCACTCTTGAGGTCCAAAACTCTCACAGATTGAATCCTGAGCCGTTTCTTTTGGGAACACAATCACTACTTGGATCCTAGATGCTACGGCAATTCATATGCCAATAGCACATTCTGTGTTTAAACTGTCCTGTAAAATGGTTTCTGTGTGCCAAGACCGCTTCAGCTGAATATCCATGTAGGGAATTACATACTCATTTATCGGTTACAACACACGGGGGCCCAAAATGGATGGGTATATTGTTCCAGGGCCCAGGAGTCTAGAAGGGCTTGGCCTAGACTTATATGGTCTGATGGTTTATCTTATTTCAGAAACAAAGTAGATTTTTCCTTTCAGGAGACTGTATATTTGATGTGCAGTTATCTCTTTCTCTATGCCCAAGTTATGAATTGTTACTGATCCCTGAGAAATCGTGCCTGGGACCTGACCACATGTGGCATGCAATGTGCGTGGTGCATCAAGAAGCCACAGTTGCTGAAGCTTTCCAGTGGCTCAGCTGAGACCTAACATGAAACCATGGTCTAATATGGTTAGTGTAATTGTACGAATGGGGGTTTGTTCCACTAACAATTGTTACTTAGGGTCTGTCAGACCAGGATCTGAAACCATGGTTTGGTTCCTTAACTACAGTTTGTCTAAACTATGGGTTTGCATGATGTACAATTGTGGAGATCTGGCTTAACCTTGGCTTGTTCTCTGGTGCCACCTTGGACATTCTTTAACTATGCACAACACCCAGCTAGAGTCAAGGCAATGCAAACAGCCATTGATGCAAACCTCATCTGTGAGTCAAATTCCGGTTTGACAACTTAACTGTACTATACATAAACCACGGTTTTGTGTTATGTCTGAAATGGCAATATTTGTAATGATCTGCACGTGGGTTGCATATTATTTCTACATGTAAGTGAATTAAATGTCAGAAACAGAAAAAAGAGAGAGTTGGTTTCTATTTACATTGTCCTTGTCTTATAAGTTTGAAAAAGGAAAGACCGATGGGAGTAGAACAGTTCTTCAGTATTTCCAGCCTTTCACGGATATTCTGCATTTAAAAAAAAAAAAAAAGATCCCTTCATAATTACATTTCTCTGCCGATCCAATGCTGATTACAGTTTGGTGCCTTAAATCTCCGCAACCTGTCTAGAATGTTATTACATATTAGATGTTAGTGAGATTTGTTTTCTAACTGCTTTCCTTGGAACCTTACGCCACTTGCCACTGAGCACAGGACTGTGGCAGCTTTAATCTCAATTTGTTCCAACTAAAAATGCAAAATTAAAGAAAAAGAAGGGAAGTTTAATATTGCCACAGTTCACGATTGATCATATTGTGTCGTTTGGGGATGCTTAATATTATAAACTAGATTAGTGCTACTCTAGCCTAATAGTGGCATGTTTAACATTTTAAGGCTTCATATAATAATTTTATGGGACAAAAATTGATATTATTAGACGATTATACAGTACTTTGTCAAATTCTTGTACATGAACATAACACACATACATAAAAACTACAACCAAATAATTGTCGTGATCTGATTTCTTTTGAGATCAGCAATGAAATATACCACAAAATCTCATTACAATACTCCCAAAGTCTCAGGTTAATTCAACTGTAATGTTAATATTTGTTGAAATATTGAAAGTCCACATGCTGAGAGTAAGGAAAATGGTGGTGTGGCAAACCTTCTGATGACTACATATGGCCCAGGATGCCACTGTAGTGTCTTCCAGGTTTGAGCATGTTCAGAATGTTCCTAATTCATTGTATCAAGAAGGAGGAGGAGGTTACTTATATGCCGACTTTCTCTACCTTTTAAGGAGAATCAAATTGCCTTACTATCTCCTTCCCTTCCTATCCCCACAACAGACACCTGGTGAGGTAGGTGGGGCTGAGAGAGTTCAGAGAACTGTGACTAGGCCAAGGTCACCCAGCTGGCGTCACGTGGAGGAGTGAGAAAACCAACCTGGTTCACCAGGTTAGCGTCTGCCACTCATGTGGAGGAGTGGGGAATCAATCCTCAAACTTAGGTGCTATTTACACAGCCCAAATAATGTACTTTCAATCCACTTTCACTGCACCTTAACGATTGTTTGCAAGTGGATTTTGCCAGTTCACACAGTAAAATCCACCTTCAAAGTGCATTGAAAGTGGATTGAGAGTGCATTATTTGGGCTGTGTAAATAGCACCTTAGTGTCTAATTAACCTTCTTCAGTTTTCCAAGTCTAAGAGAATCTAAAAGAACAGGTTGCGGCTTCATTTAAAAATACTCCAGTGGCTCTAGTCTGGGATTCAGTGGTTCAGGGTCTGGTCATTCATATTTTTTCTCTTAAAGCACAACTGGACATTATTTGCTCACTATCTTAAGATTACGGGGTATTATCAGTGACAGTTTCTTATGTCTTGTGCCCAGTTGAACCTATGAGTTGGTAAACACTTTCAAGTCTCATCAGGGCTGCTAATCTCCAGGTGAAGTCTGGAGTTCTCCCAGAAATCCAACTGATCTCTATACAGGGATGTTCCCTGGAAATGACAGCATGGGAGGGTGGAATCTATGGCATCACATTCCTACTGACCTCCCTCTTCTCCCCAAACTCTCCCCTTCACAAGCTCTTCCCCCAAATCTCTTAAGACTCTCCCAAGATGGAGTTGAGAACCTTAAGTCTTAAAAAACGTATTAAGCCTTTAACCCTTTCCAGGAAAAGCAAGTGTGTGGGGTTTTTTCTTTTTATCTCAGGTCTCCTGTGTGCTTAACTACTGACCAAACCAGGAGAGAATGAGAAGCACCTGTACACCTCAATTAGGCTGGGAGGAAACATCGAATAAACACAGTTTACCACAAGTGAGATGGCTTTCACATCTCTTTAGAATCCATACATACTACACAAAGTATTTGACTACCTGATATAGTTTTAAGTTAACTGAGGGATGAGCATCGTGGTTGCAAATGAAAACTATGCTACCCGCTTATTCACTGATATATATTTCCACCTGAACCTTGAACTCACCACAGTAAGACCACAAGCTTTTTCTGAAAGCAAGAGAATTAAAGCTTTAATAAAGGCTTGCCCAGCCTTAAAAGAATCTTCTCTTTAAAAGTAAAGTTTAATGAATAAGAGTGGAACAGATTACACACGGATAACCATCTAACCATCAGCATTCAAACTTTAAGAACATGGTAGAATCTTCTAGAGACAGAATGCTAGAGTAGAGGATCAAGTTGTGAAGGATCTTTTATAGCTGTCTCTTGCAGACGTAGAGGATCGCTTAGCACATTTAGCCCCTTGCGTAAGGTGCAGTGAAACAAATTTACAGCTTTGATTGCAAATGAGCGTGAGGATCAACTTGGAGGGAACGTTAGAGACAGCAAAAGACAAACTGGCAGAAAAATGAAAGGGGTAAAGGAGACAGCACAAAGTCTAGAAAGTATTTAACAATAGTTGTGGTAGCTGAAGATCATCTTTTTCTGACTTATAATTAAATGCACACTTTTTTTTAGTTCAGGAATAAAAATGACTCACCTGCAGAGAAGCCCAAGATGCACAAGTTCCTCTCACAAGTGTTTACAGGTAACCAGGCAATGTAGAACAGGCCTCCTGTACCACTGTCAGTTGTACACACCAAAATGGGATTGCTAGGGCTCATTTTTCTGACTCCAGCCTGACCAAATTCATTTTCAAAACCTGAACCTTCTACACAAGTATTCATTGAAGTTTCAATCCTTATCTCTGGTCAGTCAGAGAAACACAACTGTGGCTCAGTGGTAGAGCATCTGCTTGGCATGCAGAAGGTCCCAGGTTCAATCCTCACCATCTCCAGTTAAAGGGACTAGGCAGGTAGGTGATGTGAAAGACCCCTGCCTGAGACCCTGGAGAGCCGCTGCCGGTCTGAGTAGACAGTACTGACTTTGATGATCCAAGGGCCTGATTCAGTATAAGGCAGCTTCAATGTGTCTTGACAGGCAGCTGGAACATAATCATGGCTACTGAAGGAAGGGTTGGAAAAGTTACTAGACTACATGGAATGGAGATAGCTGCTTTTAGGGAACATGAGGGATCACAGGTGTAAAAAAGCTAGAAGGATCATGCAGAACTGGGGGCGGGTGGCAAGCCAGGCTTGGATAATACAGCTCCATATCCAAAACATCTGGGGACAGCCAACTGTATCTTTGTAATAGTATCCTCTTACTTGATTGCTAACAGCAGTCCTAGGTTGGTATTAATCTAGAATGTGGCTGGGGACAAGAAATTGCAAGTGGTACATAATATTTGTATCAACTTTGGAATTTGCAAAAAAAAATATGGATATGTTGACCTCTGGAGAGTGGGGTGACTGGTTGCTTTGAATATGAGGTGTGTGGTTTGTGGAAATTGCAGCAAACAAATTGCATAAAATTGGTGACTACTGGAAGAGATGCAAGAAAGTCTGGAGATGATGTCACAGTTGCAATTTGGGAATGTGTACCTGGTGCTAAGAATCAGCCTGTTTTTGTGAAGAGAGGGCAACAGGCTGGGAGAAGAAAGACATTTGTATTCCCCACTAGCATTTGGTCGTGAGCTACCTGTTGCCACTATACCTTGTTTATGGGACCTCTTTCCTTGATGGATCAGTTCAGCCTTTTCCAAAAAGTATCAAGTCTGTGAAAAATATAACTAGATCTCATCTCAGTGCCAGTCCCTCATAACAAACTAATGCTTCTCAGAGTAACTTAATCAGAATTTGCATTTTCTTGGCTCATAGTCTAGTTTATGGCATCCAACTTTGCTGTGAGCTACACTATTTTTTTTTTAGTTCTAACCCAAAAGCTCAAGATCAAGTGTTTTGTTCCTTTGTCTTCTAGATCACACAGAAGAGTATTCCTAAACTAATAAATCCTTTCCTGGTTATCAGAGCAAACCCCCATCCCTGAGAAATTTGTATAGCATTGCAATCACAATGATGAAGATACAGATGTCAGGGTAAGAAAATTCCTCCCAGCGACAGGTGTTGTCCTTGAATGGTTGGGGTACCTGAACACTTAAGTTCATGTCTTACTGCACTGTTTTACTTGAGGCTGAGGAATGTTTATATCAGACCTTTGTTGTCGAGTGCTCAGAGTTTCTCAGGCCAGCAGTTGGCGGTGTATCTTTTATCAGACCAAGATTCTTTTATTACTCAACAAGTAGCCAGACTCCTAGCTGTATCAAGGATCTGCAAACTGCTTGTATGGACTGCCAAATGATGTTACTAACAATGTTATATTAATGCTTCTATAGACTATTTGGTTTTTGTAATCTTGTTTCATAACTATGGTGTGGTAAATGCCTAATAAAGATGATGATGACAACAGAGTATGAATTTATCTTGCAGGGAACCTTCAGTATTTTCTTCATTAGTGCTATGAATCTGCTGACAAGCAAGTGCTCTTTGAAGAGAAATTCATCCCTATGGTAACCTGTTGGGTAGAGCAGTTTTCCAGGATGACAAAAAATCAAGCTAGCCTTCCCCCCACCACCACATTTGCTGTATACATTTTTAGTAGAAAGAGATTCTAAACTACAATCAGAAATTCATAAAGCTATTTAAATATTAAATGTGCTTTCATGGAAGCTTGCGGCATCATCTCCCTCCCATCCAATGCAAAACAATTAAGCAAATCCATGTACTGGAGAGCGTTATACATATGCACAAGCCCTCCAGCAACCTCCAAGGATAGCACCAGTGAAGCATCTGCTTGGGGGAAAAAATAGTCAGATGTTCTTGAAAGAGCTGTATCTGCCATTTTGTCTGATAGTCGAGAAAACTGGTTTGGTTTGGGATGTGAAAGATCACTTCCGTAAAACATTGGTGTGGGACTTTGCAGATCTGTCTTGAAAAAACCTGCAAGGCTACCCTTGGCCATAAATCAGGGGTGGGGAACATCAGGCCCGGGGGCCGATTAAGGCCCACGAAATCATTTGGTCTGGCTCCTTGTGGGTCCTGGCAGATCTCTAGCTCAGAAGGATCTAAGACTGGTGATCCGCCCCCCTCCCGCGGACAGGAATAGCCTCTATTCAAGGCAGATGTTTGTTTTGCCGAGAAAATGGTTTACATTATTTATTTATAGCAGGTTTGCTGAACAGGTTTTTTATATTTAACTAGGTACATGTTTGGCTATGGATGTACACAATTTTTACTTTTATGATGGTTTATGTAATTTTTTTAATGTGCATTGTTGATTGTATTTCATATAAGTGTCGGCTTAAGATTGTGTTATATATATGTGCTGGTCTATGACCGTAACAATAAACTAAACTAAACCTGCTTGGGGCTTGGTCAGCTAATTTTTAAGTTGATAATTTTGTATGGCCCACAAATGATGTTATAAATATCCAAATGGCCCTTGGCGGAAAAAAGGTTCTCCACTTCTGCCATAAATGGTGGTAGCATTCGGAAAATGGGGAGGGAAGGCAGCATGGTATAGCCCGATGTCGTCAGATCTCGGAAGCTAAGCAGGGTCAGTACTTGGGAGACCTCCAAGGAAGACTCTGCAGAGGAAAGCAATGGCCAACCACTTCTGCTTCACACTTGCCTTGAAAACCCCATGCTGGGGGGGTCACCATAAGTCGGCTGCGACTTCACAACACTTTGCGCACAGCTTGAAGGCCAAGGAACATGGATCTTCCACTCTTGGCTTTTCTCAGAGAAATTCAGTGCAATTGGGTAGTATTTCTACACAAGCTCACCTACTGAGGGTTAATCTTTTCACTGACTCTCACTCATGTGCAAAAGTGGTTTTTGTTCATAATTTAATATTTTGTTATAGTCAAAGTAGTGAAGCACCCATGTCATGCTACAAGATTATCAAGTTTTACTTACCAGGGCAATATTTGTCCGTTTAAAAACTAATCCAGAGTTTTGCATACACTTAACATTAAACTGCAATAAAAACGTTAACTTGACTACTTTTATTGTATAATTGCTAGCGAGCGGTTTGACCCCATCTGCCACCTCATAGAATCATACAGTTGGAAGGTACCACCAGGGTCATCTAGTCCAACCCGCTGCACAATGCAGGAAATTCACACCTCCCCCCCCCCACAACCACTACTCCATGCCTAGAAGATGGCCAAGATGCCCTCCCTCTCATGATTCTGCTTAAGGTCATAGAATCAGCATTGCTGACAGATGACCATCTAGCCTCTGCTTAAAACCTCCAGGGAAGGAGAGCTCACCACCTCCTGAGGAAGCCTGTTCCACTGAGAAATCGCTCTGTTAGAAAGTTCTTCCTAATGTTTACATGGAAACTCTTTTGATTTAATTTTAACCCATTGGTTCTGGTCCAACCTTCTGGGGCGACAGAAAACAACTTGGCACTATCCTCTATATGACAGCCCTTCAAGTATTTGAAGATGGTTATCATATCTCCTCTCATTCTTCTCTTCAAGCTAAACATATCTAGCTCCTTAAAACTTTCCTCATAGGACTTAGTCTCCAGACTCCTCACCATCTTTGTTGCCCTCCTCTGGACACGTTCCAGCTTGTCTACATCCTTCTGAAATTGTGGTGCCTAAAACTGAATACAATACTCTAGGTGAGGTCTAACCAGAGTAAAGCGATACCATCACCTCCTGTGGAACAATGCACCTTGGTCACTCTTCCTTTCTGCTTGTAGTACATTAACATCTCCATGCTGGCATGTAGGTCATGAACCAGTTTTGCACATCCAACATATCAGTCATTCATCAGACTGTTCTGAAATTATAGCAACTTGTGTATTCTTCTCCTATAAGAGATCCAGCATGGTGTAGTGGTTAAGAGCGGTGGACTCTAATCAGGAGAACCAGAATTGATTCCCCTCTCCTCCCCATAAGTAGTGGACTCTAATCTGGTGAACAGGGTTGGCTTTCCCCACTCCTACATATGAAGCCTGCTGGGTGACCTTGGGCCAGTCAGTTTTCTCAGAACTCTCTCAGCCCCACTTACTTCACAAGGTATCTTGTAAGCTGCTTTGAGACTCCTTAATGGTAGAGAAAAGCAGGGTATGAACACCAACTCTTCTTCTTCTTCTAAAATGGCCTCTTGCCTAATCATGCCATAAAAGTGCTCTATGCTCAGTTTAAACTTTCCAAATTGGTCAATTCCTTTTGAAGAAGAAAAAAGATGACTACAACCTAATAGCTCTTAAACACACTGTTACTCCAGTATGCAGGCTTTGCTTGTTTTACCATATTTTAATGTGTAGAAAATGCTTTTTTCTTTGTTGTTTTTAACAAGAGTAAAAGGTTAAGCAAAATGAAGGAGCGAGAGGAGAAAAAGATGGCAGATAGACCATCTGCAGTGCTCATAACTGAACCCTTTATTGTCTAAGGTACATTAGACTGCAACACTGTAGAAAACCTGTTAAGGAAAAGAAACAGATTGATAGAGGTAGTAAGAAAGTCTCTGTAACAGTCAGAAGATGGCTTACAAGGTGTGTCATGCTACAAAATTATCAAGTTTCCTTTTTTAAAAAAAAAAACAAAAGCTATTTGAAACCCACAGAACTAAATAAATAAGAACACAAATCATACTAAGCACTAGGCTCTAACTTAATTAACAAATCGATACAACATGGATGATAAAAGGAGGAAATTACAGAGCTTGGGATTCACACGTGAAAACGGCGGCTCTTCGATGGCGGTCCCCCCTCGCCCTCCCCGTTTCTTGTTTAATTAAGTGAAAATCTCATTTCTGTGCTATACACAGCATATAATTATTTAAACTGATTTCCCCTGCTGTTGTTCTTCATGTAGCTAAATTATGATTGTAAACTTTGCTGATTAGTACCCTGGTAATGGCAGTGACAGCCCTTTCCTCTCCCGGTGTCAGACGGTCCTGAAGTAAACAGTCTCCAGGAAGAGCATTTCGACTCTAAATATTAACTAGGATCCTTCCCGATCAGGGCGAAAAAAAGACATCCTTCCCAAAACACAGTTCCAAAGGAGGAAAACCGAATCAACCAACAAAATAATTACAGCTGTAAATGACACGGGTTTTCTGATTTGGGGCACAGAAGGCTCTTTAATAACTACAAACACACAAATAGGCAAAGCAGCTACCTTTGTGCATTCTTGAACCCTCTCCTGTTTACTTCAAATGAAGAAAATAAGGGCTTGATCAAGACAAAAAAAAATAGCACTTGAAGTGTGAATCCCAAATCTATTATTATTCAACACAGAAAAAGAGCTGATGGGTGGGTGGGGGGAGAGTTGGTGCAAGAAATAGGAAGGGGGAGAGAAGTATGGAATGTGTCTATGCAGATTTCTGAAAGATAACTTCAAAAGAGAGCAGATTACAATCAATCACTTATATAGGCATTTGCACAGACATTCTTAGCTACACCAGGATAACAGAGCACACTGGCATACAGCTGGCGTACGAGGAAAATTATTGGGGCGAGAAAGCACACCCCTAAATCCCCAAACCAGTCAATTACATACAAATGTTACATCTGCATTACTTCAACAACCGCAAAGCAAACAGTCAAGTAATTTGCAACAAGTAGAATCTCAAATCAAAGAGAGACAAGATTAACAAAACCAAAATTAGAGCGGAAAAAAATACATATTAAAAAATCTTGGTGTAAGAAGCCTATTTAACTACAAAAACAGCACTCTCCCATTATTGTAGAAAGTAAACGGTTGCTCTCGACCAGTATTAAAGGTTAGCGCCATTTCTGTACATGTAAAATTATTGCTTTTTTTTGAAAAATATATTTAGCATGCTAGTTTTTTTAAAAATCCATTTCCTGCCTTTACAAAAATGTTACAATTAAAAAAAAAACTAGTAAAGCTTTTTTTTTCGCAAAAAAACTTTTCACAGAACATCGTTTTTTCTTTCAAGGCAGCACTTTTTTTGATAATGCATAAAACTATATGTGCAAAAATCTGAATTTCTGAAATTATTACTATCACACATAGTGTCACAGCAATAAAGGAAAAGAAAATATTTATACCTGTGGAATACATTTTTTTTTTGTTTCAACAAACTGCAGACACGGTGTGGTCAACAACCTGCCACCTTTGCCCCTACCTGGAAAACTTGCATTTCAAAGAGTGACTGTAGAAGAGGTATATAAAGCTTTTTCTCCCCCACCCCAGTAATCACCATGTACAAGACATGACCCATTAGTTGAACACTGACCTGTCACTACAAAAGAAGTTACTTGTCTCCCCACCACCATCACCACGTCACCAGGGCCTAGAAAAGGTAACTGACTCGCTGCACAAAAATACAGGCATACAAAGCACCCTAATGACCTATGTCTGCCTGAACGCTTTTTTTTCTGTTTAAAAGCATACAAATCAGCAGCTTTAAACAGCTGAATCAAATATCTTCCTCTTTTGGAATTTTGCCAAAGCGTGCACATTTCCTTTGTGATCAGGTCTCCAAAAGGTAGCACTGTTAAGAAAGGGGGGGAAAGCGGAAGGAACAAATAGAAAGGCCCTGAGAGTAAAAACAAAACAAAATACAGAAGCCTGTTTTTTTTTCTTAGTGTTCGACTAGCTGTTTTCTTTCCAAAGCGAGGAGAGAATCATTTCTGAAGAAGTGTTTCCCATTTCCATATTCACATACTATTAATGGTGTGCAGTCAAGGAGAAGCCCACTGGAAACGCAAGTGGTCCCCAAACTATCATGAAACAACCTCGCTGCAGAATGATGGCCACTCTCTTCAGTCCCTTCTGTCCTTCATCAAGCCTGGCTTTCGCCGCATTGAATGACTCCTCCATTTTACTTTCTTCCTCATTTTTTTTTTCAAAACGAAAAAAAGAAAGTGTTGTTTTTCCAGCGTGACAACCAATGCGGCCAACGGCAGTTCCATTAATCACGACTTCCCACATTCCCAAATCCACTTTGGTTGTTTCTCTTTTTAAAAAATAAACAAACATACATATCAAACAAGCCATCACAACCATAAGGGAGGATTTGGTTGCAGCGCTGCTCTCCAAATCATATAAAGTTTAATTTTTCCAGTGTCTAAAAAAGTTATCTTGATTAATATAGATGCCTTGTGCCGCCAGGGTGCTCGCCAGCTCCACTGTTTATTATAAAGGAAAGAAGGAACCAGGGGGACTGATTAGTACGTCAATTTGTATATATCTTGTGTAGCTTCTTCATTTGTTTTAAAAATGATTAACAGTTCGACGGCGCCGCTCTTCGAGCAAAGCGCGGGTCTCTCGCTATAGCACAGCCGCTCCGGGGACTGGATAGTTTGCAAGAAGATTTTCCAGCTGTTCTTCCGTAGGGTTGACGGAATAATGATTTGGAGGCTGCTGGAAGCGTCGGTCGGGGTACTGGCTGTTGTCAAAGGGTACCCGGTGCACACACTGGACATGTGTTTTTAGGTTTCCTTTCTGAGAGGCACTGTATGGACAATATCTGCATTGGAATGGTCTCTCGCCTAAACGAAAAGAAAAAAATCACAAAATAGAAGGACAGCAGTTTATTATTCCTTGCATTTTCCAATGGCGGCTTTCCTACCCCTGTGTCCACTTCTAGGCTAGAACAGCTGAATAATCTTACACCTTTACAGGCCCTTGCTACCTTTTTATTAGAATTATGTACATTAACAGTGACCTAATACATCACCAAGAGTTATTTTTAATCATCTCCTGTGAGAGCGCAGCCCGTCAAGTTCCTATAAACTCTACGACATACTAGAATAGCAAATAATAGTGACTGAAGGAGCCTTTAAGAAAAGGTTAAGAATGGCTAGAAGAAGGAGAAAAGACTAGGAGGGAAAGCAAAATTTTATAGCAATGGAGGGGATTTATAACAGAATGGCAGGGTATTTTTTTTCCATTGCTTGCAGTAGCAGTGCTGGATTAAAGTTCACGGGTGCTGTACGCTAAACCAAAGCTTCTTAAACTGTGGGTCGCAACCCCATATGGGGTCGCGTAACTGACTGTGGGGGGTTGCGAAAAATTTGGCAACAGTGAAAGTTTTCTGAACGTCTTTAATAAATGGTAAAATTATATGTCTACCAAAGAACTATTTTAAAATGAATTTCTTTATGATTTATTATCAGTAAATGTTTGATTTGTATGCCTATTTTATATACCTATATACCCGGGGTCGCGTAAAATTTTCTTGGGTGAAAAGGGGTCGCGAGTGGAAAAAGTCTAGGAAGCTCTGCGCTAAACCATATTCCGGGGTCGAAAGCATTGCTGACTCCTATGACACATTTGCCTGCAGCCACTCCACTAGAAAGAAGCTGCTTGGCAGGCAGAGGATTCAAGCACCCTTGCCCTGTCCCATTAAATCCATGCACAAGTCTCGTGTATGTAATCAGTAGGTATAGTGGGTAAAGTGCTGGACTAGGATATGGGGGACCCGAGCTCAAATCCCCACTCGTTCTGGGTGACCGAGGGCCAGGCGTGCTTTTCAGCCCGATCTACCTCACAGGTATGTTGTTGCAAAGATAAAATGCGGGAAAGGAGAACGATGCATGCCAACATGAGCTCCCTGAATGAAGGGTGAGATTGAAGTTACACTAGATAGTTAGGTTCTTCCTGCTGGGCAGACTAACTTGGATTTTCCTCTTGGTTTAGAATGCAGCCACTTCTCATGCAACAAGAGGAGAGCTAAAATGGTTTGTGCTGTGAGCTTTTAAAGGGAAGTAGACAAGAGCAAGGTGACCCCATTATAAATACACTACAGCTGTTTGTCTCCATAAAAAGAGATCCTAAAAATGCCAATTGGCTGTAATGTGGGAAAATGCACCTTTTGCTGTTTTAATAATGTGAAACATGCTATTATAATGATTTGGCAGAACCATGTTATTCTGCTCCTGTAAACAGAACCCACCTAGGTCTTATATGCAAAAAGCCATTGTGTATAGGTTGTGCCACATACATTCTCTAGAGTCAGCATGGTGTAGTGGTTAAGAGCGGCGGTTTGGAGTGGTGGACTCTGATCTGGAGAACCGGGTTTGATTCCCCACTCCTACACATGAGCAGCGTAAGCTAATCTGGTGAACTGGATTTATTTCCCCGCTCCTACACATGAAGTCAACTGGGTGACCTAGGGCTAGTCACATTCTCTCAGCCCCACCTACCTCACAGCAGGTCTGTTTTGGTGGGAGGAGGTGATTGTAAGCTGGTTTGATTCTCCCTTAAGTGGTAGAGAAAGTCGACAATTTAAAAAACCACCTCTTCTCTCGCCTCCATTTCTACCATGAACTGCTACAGAAAACTTTGCACTGGCATGGGGCTGGCACATGGAGCCATATCCAGAACACTTAGCTTCAAGTAATCATCCTCAGAGCTGCTTGCATCTGTCAATCTGGTCCCGCTCTTAACAAGATGTGCCGATTACCGTTTCAATAAATGAAGGTCTCCTCCCAGAACCAAAACACCTCCAGTCACAGATTGGGGTGCTTCAGTGCCTTTGTGACCCACTAGCATAGATGAGTGTAAAAGGGGATTAGACAGATTCACGGAGGTCTGTCAATGGCTATTACCTATGGTGACTAAAAGGAACTTACATCTGAAGGCAATAAACCTCTGAATATAGTTGTGCTAGGAGGAAACATCAGGAGGAAGCCTTGGCCTCTGTGCCGTTTGAGGGCTCTCCAGGGAAACTGGGTGGCCAACTGTGTGAAACTGGGATGCTGACCTAGATAGACCACTGGCTGGGCCCAGCAGGGCTTTTCTTATGTTCTTAAAGAGACCTCAGGGTAATGGTGAAACCATCCATGGTTTTTGAAGCCACAAAGAGAAGGGACAGTATTGTTCTGATAGAGGCACATCCAAACACAAGAGTTCAACTGATTTCCAGAAAGCAATTTTACCATGTTGGAAATGTATGTGGGCTATTCTGTAACCAGCTGAACTTCCAAATGAAGTCATGAATAAATGGAACCCTACAGCTCCTAGGCAACGGCATTCCAATTACCACTGTCTAAACAATGTGGCTCACATTCTTGACGGTTAAAACTATATGGCAACATGCATCTTACATTCATACATTAACCTTAAGCTAAAGCCTTGACGAAGGGAAACAGACCATTCTACATTAACGAGACATAAGACGCAACACCCATTTAAAAACATTCCCCGCAAATTTCAACTGGTGCCTATGGCTGCCCTGTAGAGAGCTCCAGGAGAGCCCGAGCGGCTTGACATAACGTATTAAGTATCTCTCTTTTGTTAATAGATGTAGAAAAATCCTAATTAAAGCAAGCTCAAGATTCATGACGTTTACCAGTCAAAGTCTGCGGTGAGTTGGGAAGATTTGCAACAAAATTAAAGGGGGGGATGGAGGAGAAGCTGCTGCGCAGACTGCAGTATATTTGAAATGTAGGAAACGGTAACTGAGTGAAAGATGTGATAAAACTTCCTTAGTTGGATGCTGGGTTTCTTGCAGTAAACGAAGAAAGATGTCTTATATTTTTGCACGGCTACATCATGCCTAAGATAGACACACAATTCCAAAAGGGGACATTCATCATTAAATTAAAAATAAACCGCACACACACCATTGCACTGTACAAGGCTATAGGTACCTCTGGCAGTACGGTAAAGCTCCTTTATAGTGGGAGGGAAAGGGAGCAGCTTGCTCCATTTTCTCTGGGTAAGAATAGTCAGAAAATCACAAAAAGAGAAGGAAGAGTTGGAGAGATAAGGAAGAAAGGACATTGGCCTGGAGGTATAATTAGGGACAACATATGTGGGACAACCTTCCTACTCAGTGATTTTTGTAAGAAGGGTTGCCCTAGAGATCCCGTTGTAATCCACCCACTGAGGGAAACCACAAATCTCAAAGAAACATGAAAGAGGTATCGCTGTCCCACAACATAAGAGCAAAATGAAGGCCAGAGGCTGAGGCAGTGTGTGTACATGGGGAGGGGGTGCGTGAGAATTCTTCTCTAAGCAGACCAAGCTAGCAGAATTCTCTCTGGGCAGAACTCCAGAACAGAGGGCCATAGCTAACAGCCAAGCCGTTCCACAAGGGTGTGAGTAAAATAAGATCACAGCCCTCTGTGCTAAATTAGAATATGTAATTATCTTCTGTGAAGGAAAGTGCTAAAGAGGCATGAGCGGGTGGGAAAAGCTTAAAAAGAAAGTTTGGAGAAAAGTTTACCTGTTATGTGGGGAAAGAGATGAACTGCAGCCATTACAGGCTGGGGCTTACGATGAAATGTGGAGGCTCCACTAAAGATGCCAGATATAAAGATGGCAGGAAACTGAGGGCTATTTTAACGGGCTTTAAACCATCATTTGATTGCATGGTCATAAAATCTGCCAGCACATGCTGCAAGGAAGCGTTAGAACATCCATTTTTCCAAACCAAATTGAGTGCCTCTGATTAAAGAAACATATTGGTGCAATCAGAGGACAGAGAACCATTGCTGAAGTTCAAGCCCTTTGTGTGCACGTGTTAAGTGCCATCAAATCGCAGCCGACTTATGGCAACCCCGTAGGGTTTTCAAGGCAAGAGATTTACCGAGATGGTTTGCTATTGCCTTCCTCTGCATAGTACCCCTGGTATTCCTTGGTGGTCTCCCATCCAATTACTAACCAGGGCTGACCCTGCTTAGCTTATGAGATCTGACGAGATCAGGCTAGCCTGGGCCATCCAGGTCAGGGTTCAAGCTCTTTGAGCCACTGCCTTTGCGGCGATGAGGGAGAGGGTTCCGGGGGGGGGGGGATCCCCATAAATTTCTTGAGAGGTCCAACTCACGTGACTTATATCAAGAAATAAGTTGCAAGAAATAAGTTGCACGATCCCAGGCTGCCGTTTTGATTGTGAGGAAGGAATCACCATGACGATCAGGATACCCCTGCAGACCAGCCAAAAGCAAACTGTGCAGGAACATGGAGACCTACAGGGTTGTTTCAGGACATTAAACTGCCCAGAGCTACTAACTACATACAATTTTGCTGCTAGATCCCTTGCAACCAAACAGAAGGTAACGAAATGCACCTTCCAGACTGCACATTGCTTTCCCATGTAATAGCACAAACTTGGGTAGCATGTGTAGTCAAATGTAACCCTATTCGCTTACACTCTATGTTCAAAGCAAAATAGCAAAGCAATGAACTTAGCTCTCAGCTGTTTCTGGATGTGACAAAAAAGAAATCAGAAGATCAAGCACTAAGAAATGGAACTCCCCCCAAATTAAAAGGACAAACAATAAACGTTTCTTTAAATATATCCGGAGTAGGAAACCAGCCAGAGAAGCAGTCGTGCCTTTAGATGACTAAGGAATAAAGGGATTGCTAAAGGAAGATGGGGAGATGGCAGAGAAGCCACAGCCACTATTTTCAGGAAGAGAGTCGGAAGAACTGAATCAAATTGAGGTGAGGAGAGATGAAGTTCTAGACCTATTGGGGAAATTAAAAACCAGTAAGTATCCAGTTCATGATGACATACACTGGAGAGTTCTTAGTGAACTCAAATATGAGACAATTGTTCTACTAACCTGTATATATAGCCTATCACTAAATTCAGCCACTGTACAAGACTGGAAAGTAGCAAATGCTACACTAGTTTTTAAAAAGGGGTCCTGAGGGGAACCAGGAAATTACTGACCAGTTACCTAACCAGTTAGTCTGTCCCAGGCAAAACAGCAGAAATTGTAATCAAAGATATAGTTATTAGGCACACAGAGGAAGAAAGCCTGTTCAGGGAAAATCAGAATCGCTTCTTCAAAGAGAAGTCCTGCCTCACCAACCTTTTGGAGTCCTTTCAGAAAGTAAACAAGCATGTAGACAAAGGTGACCTGGTAGCCTTTAAAAAGGCTTCTAATCAGGTACCTCAACAAGGACCCTTAGTAAACGTAGCTGTCATGGAATAAGAGGACAGGTTCTCTTGTAAAGACTGGTTAAAAGACAGGAAGAAAAGAGTAGGAATTAATGGATGATGCTCACTGGAGGGAAGTAACTAGTGAGGTCTCACAAGGATTGGGATCGGTACTATTTAATTCGTTCCTAAATAATTTGTTCTCTCCAGTATCAGAGGAGCATGTTTATTATATTAGGTGCTGTGGAACACAGGCAGGATAATGCTGCTGCAGTTGTCTTGTGGGCTTCCTAGAGGCATCTGGTTGGCCACTGTGTGAACAGACTGCTGGCCTTGATAGGACTTGGTCTGATCCAGCATGGCTTTTCTTAGGTTCTTAAATGATCTGGAACTAGAGGTGAGTAGTGTAGTGGCCAAGTTTGCAGATGACGCTAAATTATTCAGGATGGTGAAAACCAAGAACAACTACAAAGAGCTCCAGGACGATCTCCACCAACTGGGCGAGCAGGCGACAATGTGGCAGATGAAGTTCAACATTGGTAAGTGTAAGGTGATGCATACTGGAACAAAAAATCCCAACTTCAAGTACAGGCTAATGGGGTCTGAACTTGCAGAGACTGAGAGAGGAAAAAAATCTTGGGGTCATATAAGATACCTCAATGAAAGTGTGCTACAGTGGTAAAAAAGGCAAACTCTTATGTTGAGGATTATTAGGAAAAGGACTGTAAACAAAACAGCCAATATTATAATGTCCCTGTATAGATCTATGGCATGGCCTCATTTGGAATACTGTGCACAGTTATGGTCACCGTATCTCAAAAAGGACATCACACAGCTGGAAAAAGCACAGTTGAGGGCAACCAAGATTATTAAGAGGCTGGAGCACCTTCCCTATGAGGAAAGGCTGAAGAGTCTGGGATTTTTCTGTTTAGAAAAGAGACAACTAAGGGGGACATGATAGAGGTTTATAAAATTTTCCGCAGGGTAGAGAGAGTTGATAAAGAGATCTTTTTCTCCTTCTCCCCAAATACTAGAACTCAAGGGCGTCCAATGAAGCTGATGGGCAGTAGATTCAGGTTGGACAAAAAGGAAATACTTCTTTACAAAGAGTGTGATCAAAATGTGGAATTTGCTGCCAGAGGATATAGTGATGTCCACAGCCAGCTTTTAAAGGGATTAGACAGATTCATGGAGGATACATCCATCAGTTGCTAGAAAGGTAACCTCCAAGTCCAGAGGCAGTAAACCTCTGAATACCAGTGCCAAGAGGCAACATCAAGGGGAAGGCCTCTGCCTCTGTTCCCTGTTGTTGGACTTCCAGAGGAACTGGCTTGCCACTGTGTGAGACAGATTGCTGGACTAGCTTGAACCAGCAGGGCTCTTCTTATGTTCTGATTTATCACTTCATTTTCACTCCACCTTTCTCCCCAGTGAGGACCCAATGCAGCTTACATGTTCTCCGTTTTATCCCCACAACAACCCTGTGACGTACGTTAGGCAGAGTGTGTGTGACTGGCCCAAGATCACCCAGCAAGCTTCCAAGGGCAGAGTGGGGATTTAAACCTGAGTCTTAACCACCATACCACACTGACGAGGACCTTTTGCTATACAAAACAAAATTCTGATGCTTAAAAATATGCATGCAATAATTCAGTTATCAGGGGTTTTTAAGAGGGAAATTAATTACCTTTAGCCTTCCATTTTAGTCTTGTCTTGGGATTGCAATAATTTGTAACATAATGACATTTATGAGATGTCTGTACCAGCTTGTTGTGCTTCTTTGCATTTCTTCCTCATTCTTTGTTTGTGTACCCCACCTACACAGTTGTACTACCGGGAGGGTATGCTCTGTATTATTTTAAAATTTTCCGGAATCTGTGCAATTGCACCTATAAACACCATACTTTTGTTGCAATGTGGAAAACAAGGTACAATATGATAACAAGGGGCATAAACAATTCTTGAGGTCTATGAAACAAAACCAATTCTCTTCTGCATCCCATAAGGAACCCCACAGACACAATTAATGACATGTGCAAATTCAGCTTAAAAATTAAAAGTTGCCAGGATGTGTTCTACTCTGGGTAAACATGTCTAGATATCATCCATGATCTAAAATAGCACTACAATGCAAACATCATCCTACTAGTACCTTGTTTGTACAAAAATATTAATAGCTGTTCAGAAGACAAGTTAAACTGTCATTTATTTGTGCATTGTGTATTATTTTGATTACTGGAATTCTCGACTCCACAACATTATATAAAAATAATATTTGCAATAATCAGAAATCAACTGAGATTTTTTTCAAAAACTCCAAGAAAGAAGATGAAGTATTATTCCATATAACACTGAAATGTCATAAACAGGGCTTTTTGCTGAAGATACTGAAGTTGCTAGTTTCATTATACCTATGACTGGGATTTGATTACTTGCTACTTTAATATACATCGACCCTTAACTGAGAGGAAAAAAATGTCAACAATAAGATTTAGTAGTAGTTTTTGCTGCATTTTCCCTTTGATCTCATTGTTCTATTCTCTCTCACACATGCTTAGATAACAGTTTGGATAAGTGTATTCAACTCTACAGCCAGAATATATTCTAAAAAATATTTTTTGAAGAATATCTAAGCAGAAGCTACTCTTCTATTATGAATTTATTTTCAATTATCTTTCATATTTCTCATTGGAAAGATTTTGAGGACAGCAGATTATTTATTTTAGGGCTTGTATATATTTATTTTTAAAAGAGTATCTCGAGTTTTGTGGAAAGCACCAGGGCCTCTTCACAAAATCCACAGAATTTTCTCTTAAAATGCTCAACCCATTATCATAGCCAGCCACTGGTTTAAATTTCTCAATGCCCCCACGTACTTTCCTAAAACACATGGCTGTAAAAAAACACTTATTTACAGCCATTGGCCAGCATATGGGACTAGGCAAGAAGGTGATGTGAAAGACCTCTGCCTGATACCCTGGAGAGCCGCTGCCAGTCTGAATAGACAATACTGACTTTGATGCACCGAGGGTCTGATTCAGTATACAGCAGCTTCATGTGTTCAATTTTCACTGCACCCCATGGCCCAGATTCCTAGGAATTTTCCACACATTATCTTTGAGCCTCTCACAGGCACTATTTATGCACACATGTGAATTCAAACTAAGGTAGAAAACAATGTGAGGAAAAGTCATTTTTATATCAAGTGGACATTCTAATTAATATAATTATTAGGTCTGATTTATAAATGTGAGAAATGCAAAACTAATTTAAAAACTTATTGCGAAGATGACCTCTGTTACAACTACTGTGTTTTAATAATGTGCACATTTCAATCTTTCTTTCCTTGGTCCTATCCTATACCCTGACAAAAAACAAGTGAAACAATTAAACCTTACCATATCACTTCCAATGTCAACAAGCCAATTGAGGTGAATATATACACTGAATCATAAACAAGCAATATGGGTCTAGTATTAAAATCGGTGATTTTTATCTGAGGTTTCCTTGTCCTCTGTTTGAGATTTAAAATTACTATACATATTTATCAACATTATAAGCGAATAATTAAAATTTGCCAATGGAGGTGCCAATGGAAACAGCTAATTGCCTTTCTGTCACAGGTAAACAGAATTTCAGTGGTATGTCAAAACTGATATTTGCAGATCTTAGTGAACCGGAAGCACTTTCCTTCCGAATACCGAATCATCAATATTTGTCTAGAACTGCCCAATAATTTTATGAATTTGTTGGACTGATCAGAACTTAAGGAGTTCATCAGGGTTCTCAGACATGGTAGCAGCGCAACTGTATCTACCGTTTTAAGAGCCATTATTGTACAACCATCTAATTCCAGGTGAACCATCCTTTCTCCAACCAAGACAACAACACTTTTAAGAGAGAAACAATGGCACTACCAGAATGCTGGAGGCATTGAAATCCCCTCCCTGCCCTTTGAGGATGAAGGAGAAAGTGAGACTGAGGAGAGAGTGCGCTATTGTTTACTGCAGTAATAAAGATGACAGGAGACAAGGGTAATAGTTGCATTTTAATTAACAAAAACAACACAGGGAAAGGCAGCAGATACATAATGTGAAAAAAGCACAGCTGTGACATAGAAGAGACAGAGAACTGACTGCTGCAGATGGTCAAGCACCTAGAACCTGTGCAGAAAGGATTGTAACCACATTGAGACAGTGATGCATCTTGGCCTTGCTCAATTATTCAGAAGTTATTGTTATAACCACTTTCAAGAGGACCCTGTATAACGGAAAACCCAGATGCAATATTAAGGTAAGTTTCCACAATGTCTCTGGATCCCTCGTATCTACTCTGGAGGTCCAATTCACATGGCGCTTCTCCAGACCTCCAGGAGGTTCTCACAAAAGAATCCTTTTTGTATGATACATATGCAAATTAACAGCAAATGTCTCAAAGGCTAACTCTAGATAAATGCAAGGGAACAGGTGTTATGTATGGAAAGCTCAAAGATCCACATTGGCCAGCTCTCATGAGATCTGAAGCATTCCACCCTCTGTCAAAGTTTCCCACCAGAGTTGTACCATTCCGATTTCAGGGAAACCCTTCCATACTAACATGAAGGAACACACTGCTGACTGCAAATCTTTCCTGCTTATCTCCCCCAAGGACTCCTTTCCAACCTAGGAAAGTTGATTCCCTTGGTCACAGGATGCACATGGACTGGTAGCCACCGGTCAGGGGGCGGCACTGAGGAGGAGGAAGGGGACACGATCACTCCCTTCCATCAACATAGAGCTTGTAGAAGACAGAAGTGGTTTCTCCCTCCCTGACACATACGACTGTTAGTGCCCTGTGGGTCCCACAACGCCAGGAATGGGAAAGGAGTGCTGAGAGAAGCAGATCACAGTCCATGAAGTGTAATTTAGCAGAGAAAAGCTGCTTAAATTCCCCCAGCTCTGGCTGAATTTAAGTCAGTCAACAGGGCGGAAATTGCACCCTATATTTTTACCACTTTTGTTGCCAAATTTTGCCTCTGGTCTAGTGGGATTCGTAAACGGCTAATTGAAAACCTTTCCCCATAGAAGATCTTTCCTCCTCTTCTTCAAATCATCCTTCCCAGAATCAACTTTTAATATTTTATTTTATTATTTTTACCTAACTCTGATTTTTATTCAAAGCTGATATTGTATTGAAATAAAACCTGATTGATACCACTTTTGTTAGGACATCATGTCAGTGCTTATCATGCCCCCATTCCCTAAACATGCACTGTTTTCCAGCAAATACAAAAGTTTCCTTATAATTAATGTATCTAATCCCTGATTACATTAATCTGATTATGTTTACAGAGGCCAAGGGTAGTCTCTATTTTACTTTGCTCTTCAGCTTCCCAGGTTTACCCATTTTCAAACTATTTTAGAATTGTTGATTGTCATTAAAGTGTTGAGAGCTTCGAAGTCCTCTAGGACCATTCCTGGTATTGGCATGGAAATACTTGAACTGATACCAGCAATTCCCTTTGTATAGCTGGGGCAGGGGTTACTTGCTCCACGGAAGCTTTTTTTGCAGAGAAATCTCAATGGTACAACAAGTGCACAGGCCCTTCGTTCAATTATAAAGCGCGTGTACATGAAGGCAGTTCCAGATTCCAGATCCTTGTTAAGTAATAGTGCCTGTCCTGATAGGCTGTAGTTCTCAAGGTGCAATAAGCTGCATTATAAGAAGCAGCTGCATATGTGCGATTGCAAAAATTCCCCTGAGAAAGATGATCAAAGCCAACTTGGGGTTCAAATGATATGCTTCCAATCAGAAACTTGGAGCCAAACTAGAGCAGACAGTGTCCTCATGGCTGCTATGAGGACACCGCCTTCATTTCAAAGTGATTCGAAAATGTTGTGATGGCCTGACCTTGATTGGCCCCTCAGTGCTGCAGGCTGAGGCACTCTTGCCTCCCCCTCTCCCCTTGTGCCTCATCAAGTGCCAAAACGGCCATACCCTCCCACGGCTATTTCAGCACTTGAGAAGGCAAGGGAAATGGGCACGAGGGCTACGGTGTGGGCTCAATCAGGATCAGGTCCTCGGGGCATTTTTAAAAGGTTTTTAACATGGTGGCAGCAACCTCATGGCAGCCATGAGGATGCCGTCATGTCTAGTTTGGCCCTTTGCGGTCTTTGGGGTGCACCCTTTATCATTTGTGCCGGGCATTCCAGGACCTATAATTCCTAGAATGCACTGGGAGGAAGAAAGTCAAGAAAAGAGATAGCTTGCTGAAGCATGGTGTAGTGGTTAAGAGCGGTGGTTTGGAGCAGCAGACTCCGATCTGGATAATCGGGTACGATTCCCCACTCCTCCACATGAGTGGCGGAAGCTAATCTGGTGAACCGAGTTGGTTTCCCCACTCCTCCACATGAAGCCAGCTGGGTGACCTTGGGCTAGTTCTATTAAGAGCTCTCTCAGCCCCACCTACCTCACAGAGTGTCTATTGTGGGAGGAGAAGGGAAGGTGATTGTAAGCCAGTTTGATTCCACCTTAAGTGGTAGAGAAAGTCGGCATATAAAAACCAACTCTTCTTCTTTTTCTTCTTCTTCTCTAGCTTCAGCCTGCTTGTGGGATCCTCCCCCTGGTCAAGCCAGGAACGATGGGCATTAGACATTTACCCCCAAATCCAGTCCTGACCACACCACTGCTTATGACAAAGATTGTTTTTTTAGTCAAATAAATTTTCTATGCACCTTTTTGTAAAACCTTGCCTTGTTCTTCATAACTCAGAATGGCAATTGAACCGGCTTGCACTAGATTTCTGGGTGTTTGCGGAGCGGTTGGTGAGAAATAAGTGGAGTGGATCAGACAGGCAATAGCAAAAAGCACCAAGGAAGGAGGAAACGGGAAGAAACACAATGTCCAGGACAGCTGGGAGCACTGGTGAACGTAAGGAAATTCAGAGAACAGGCAAGGGCTTGTCGAGAGAGGAAAACACTGTGCTGAAAACAGGAACACACACCACCACACAGAGTCCACAGAAATTGAAAGGGAAGCACCTTTCAAAGATAGGAAGTCTATAACAGTGCAATAAGAATACTCTTCAGAAAAACACAGACTGTAGATTAATCGAACAGTCGCCTCACTGAAGAAATCAGAGAAGTGGGTAGGTTTAGTGAGATCAGTCTGTCAATTGTATACGTTATGATCACCTTCCCGACTCCTCCCTCAATATAGCGGTAACATGTTTTGTTTGTTTGCATGTTACCTAACAAGTCGCCTCTCTTACGTAAAGGCTCTCCATACATTTTAGGATCAAAAAAGAACCAAATACAGCACAATTACTGTTTACTCTCTAGCTACCTAAAGAGTTGGTGCTTTACTGATGAGTATCGCTATGCCACTTTTTTTCCCCCAGCTACCCCATTAAAAACCAAATACCCAATTAATCGTAAAACATACTTGTTTTGGGGCGTCTGCGGAGGTGGTGTGAACTTCAGTACCTCGGAGTCCATTAGACTCAAATACCACTGTGGGAACAAGGGGGCTTGTTAACAGATGAACATTCAAGCTTCGTTAGTGCGCGTACATTATTTGAGTCCATTACAGATTAACCACACTGGGGGTGGGGGAATGACACCAGCTCCTCGCCCGTAGCCGGAAAATACCAATTTACCGTAACACTTACTGTAAGAGAGTGTGCTAATGGCAGCCTAAGGCCACTGCCCTTTTTAATTCAGACTTCAGTGCTGAAGAAAGCAATCACTGACAACATTAATTATCAGTGTATGTGTAAAGGGACCCTCTTTTTGAATTACTTACCATTTGGCCTCTGTCATTTTGCATCAGACTGCCTTATGTATGCATCATTCACACTTTAAAAAAAAGGTGAATGTTCTAGTCTTACTGTCTCGTACAATGCTACTGAAGTGTCTTGACACACTGGTAGGTTTATGACGTTCTCCACAGTATATCGTATTCCAGTTTAAGTAAGGCTGAGGGAGAGATTGGAAGTCCAGCTTGAAGAGGATTTGGCGCTTGTTTGAAATTAAGAAAAAGCCCCCTTTCAGTACACCGTAAGGGGAAAGGAAAACAAAGCTTTACGTTTTGATCAAAAGGGTTCTTTGATTTCCATTTGCGCTGGTGGCAACAGAATTCATTAGCATACTCGTTCAAGAGTATTCTGCTCTCTTAATTAAAATGTTTTTAAATCCGTGAAGAGGTTTTGTCTCGATTGCTATGCATCCATGTGCACGAGAAGTGGAGGGGAATCCGGTATATGAAACAAAAGGGGGGGGGGAACAATGATGAAAATCCTTTAAATGTTAGTAAATGAAAAAAGGTTTTAAAAATCCTTCTGGGTGGGACAGGAGATTAAAAAAAAATGTGTTAGTAGGGGCTTCCTCCCACCCCCCTCAGAGGACGGATAAGAAAAAGGTACCTGTGTGAGATCTCATGTGAGTCCTGAGGTGACTGGGTTGGGAAAAGCCCTTCCCACACTCCACGCAGACATAGTCTCCTTGTCGTGTTTGTGTCCTAAGCATCCCTGTGGTGGAGAGAAAGGGGAGGAGGGAGAAAAGAGCAGTAAGGAAAGTTGAGAAGAAAACATTATGCCAGAGGAAAACATCATTAGTATGTCTAATGTGTCATTATGTGAGGCTACCTTCAGGCCCTGGATGACAACTGTCAGCCTTCATCTAGGCACCGGCTGACAGGCCAGGCACACACAGGACTGCAAGAATGCATAAATTACATTGAATTAAAAAATGCTCCCCGTGATGTGCCCGCACCAGGACTGGCATGTCAGGTGTGTGCTTTTCATAGCAGCTGGATCCACTTTTCAGCCATCACCCAGCTTTGTCAAGCAGTACATCAGGCAAATCAAAGTGACTCCAGCGTGGCGGAGACAAGTCACATGGATAATAGGAAGTGAGTAGAACCAGAGCCCGACTGTCCCCCCCGGGCTGCCGTACCTCGGAGACAAATGCAGAGTGAGTGGAGCCATCACAAACGGATCAAACCTTTTCGCCCTGCCTTACCTGCCTGCCGGTGCAGTTTTGACCCCGGCCCTCAGAGGCACAGACGGAAGACATCTGTGAATCAAAGTGTCATTACGGACATTCTGAGCTCGTAGCAACACCGCAGTCTTCTGCCAGCCCTCGATAAACATGTTTTCTAGGCTATTAGCATTTGAGGAAAATGACTCAAACCTCTTCTTTTTTTCCAAAGGTCAGTTTACAGCATCTGACTTAAAGGGCTAGTCGTTGTCTTTTTACCGCTGATCAAAAAGGACACATTTGACTTTTATTGGGTTATTTCTTTTCTCAAAATACTTGACTATCTTCTTCACTATTTTGGTTAGACAGTCTGCTTAAAAGCGGGGAGGGGAAAGGCTTGATGTTTTCCTTTGCCATTATAAAAGCCCGGGCTTAAAAAAAAAATCCTCAAGGTGTTAACAGTAAATCCTCAAGGTGTTATCAGTAAATATTCAAGCTTTGGAACCCATAAAAATGATTCAGAAAATTAGTAATAAAAAAGGATTTACCCTCTTTGTAATGTGTGTTTTGTAATCTGCTCTGAAGAAAAAGTGACAAAGTAAAAACACATCTTATTGTATAATCAAAAATATTAAGAGAAGCAAATTTATCCCACACATAAGATCGTTTATTTGCAGATTCAAAGTATTAAGAAAATCTATGATACACGGCAACTGTGGCTGTGACCTAAGTTAAAATCTAGAAAACATTTTAGAATGGAAGATGCCTTGCTAGTTAACAACATACTTAATAATTATATCCCACCATAGCAAGACAATAATACAGAAATAAGGACGGAGCTATTCTGAATGAGTTCCAATGCGTTCTGGAGTCCAAGCCTTAATCTTGGCCAGTTAATAGCGAGTAATAACTGCTTTTCACTCAAGCCATTGGGAACGAGGGCATGTTTCATTCACTTTCTGAGTCTCTACCATTTAAGAGAAGCAATTCATTCCTATGGGAAATTGTTAAATGCTGCCATTGGGGACTATGGGCTCTTCCACGCTCTCATTTTCATTGCTTGTGTGTCCCATTGCTTCTTTTTTCTATTCTGCATGTGTTTTGCTCCCTCTAGTAGTCACTTCAATATTACTTCGCTATATCCCCAGCATATTTTCCTGCAGGTATAATTTCCTGCAGGGAAATATGCTGGAGATACAGTGATATAATATTGAAGTGGCCACTAGAGGGAGTAAACACATGTGGAAAAGAAAAAACGAAGCAATAGAGGCATACAAGTGATGAAAATGAGAGCCCTGCGTTCTGGTGGGGTGAAACCTGTTCACTACTTCTGGCACTGAGAAGCCACCAACGACAGGGACCTCCATTAAAGGAAGCAGTGTCCTTCATCCAGCTACTGCAATCAGTTCCAGAGATTCGTGGGAAGATAATATGTTTTTGATGCTTCCCTTCCTTAAACTAGACAAAACCTGGTTTGTCGGTGAATGTAGCCTAACACCCAATGTAGTTTCTGGATTGCAAGACATCATTCCTCATTGCCTCCTTGGCTCTATCTAGGGAAATCTTAGGCAGGGGCTATTTTGAAAGGTATGTCTGGCCCTACCTCTCTGTCTGCCTGAGGAAAGGACCTCAATGATAGATGGAAGCACAAGTTATTAGAGTAATGAGATTAGATAAAGGTTTGGAAGACTCCATTTCCTTACAGATTTATGGAGGGATCAGTGGCTACCAGCAATGGACATTAAAGGTAGTAAACCACTGAATACCAGTTCTAGGAGGCAACATCAGGGGAAGGCCTCAGCCTTAATGCCATCTCTGATGGCCCTCCATGGCAACTGGTTGGCCACTGTGTGAAACAGGATGATGGACTAGATGCACCACTGGTCTGATCCAGCAGGGCTGTTTCTCACATTTATCCCTTGACACCATCTCCTTTCCATCACCACCATCATTTTCTTCATGAATCAAACGCAGACATATTAAGCTATCACCACATCTCAGTTCATAATGAAGAAGGTCTCTGGTTCCTAGTGTTGTAGGAGAATGATTTACTGAACAAGCCTAAGCAGTGAAAGACTGCTAGCCAACTTTGGTAGCCTGTATGCAATATAAACAGCCCATTCCTCAAATACACCGGGGGCCTCACTCAAAGGATGACAAAGGCCTCCGCCAGTGCAAGGGCCCACACCGCCGGCGCCCGGAAGGCGCACACCGGCATTAGTGGCCCCAGCGCCGGCGTGCAGGCCCGGTCGCCAGTCCCCGGCTGAGCTGGGCAGGCTGCTGCTGCCGCCTCCCGCCAGCATACGGCTGCCGGAAAGGGCCAAGGTGGCATCCCGGGAGTAACGGCGACCCGGGAGGCATTCCCAGGGCGTAATGGTGCTGGGCAGGGGGCGGGACCGACATTAGTTGGCCTCCTGAGCCGTTTCAGCTCAGGAATGCCCCCTTTTTTTAGCAGAGATACGCCAGCTTTTTGCTGGCATATCTCCCGTGAACCCTCATAGGGTTGCACGGTTTTTCTGCACCGGATGGAGGTTTCGGCGGTGCCGAAATCTCTTTAGGAGGCAACGCTGCTGGGTTGCCTCCTAAGCCTGGTGCAGGCATTCCTTTCAGGAATGCGCTGTTAGCTAAGCAGCCATGCTTCCTCCCCCAGACCTGATCTTTCTTGACCTTCTGATTTTTTTAAAGGAATGTATCAGACTATTTCTTAATGGAACATTTTAATGGCAAGTGTGGTAGAATTTCAAATGATCTTAATACTTCTAAGAGAGAGGTGAATTTCTCCTTGTGAAGTCCAAATGCTACTATAAATACATAACCATTCATATAGCCATTTGTCTTTGGTATCTGAATTATTACTCATTAAAAGTCAAGTGGGATGCCTGCAGACAGAGTGCTCATATTGATTACTAAACTTTCCAAAGTTGAGTTCTCTCTGAGGGGAATTTTACAATGTTTGGGGGCACTGTGATTCATAAGCATTCCGTGTACCCACACACCCACAGGCACGCACACACACCAATCTGCAGCAAACTCCTGGTTCCCCAGAGAGGTGGCATAGAAATTTTCTAAATAAATAAATAAAACTCCTTCCTGTTATGGTTATTTCCATGCAGCAAGCCATGTAACAACTCACCATGGGGATCAGGGAATCTAGACAAACTCCCTTGATCCATCTGGTGAGTTGCTAGATGTGCATCAGTGTGAAAGCTTCATGCACAGGAATGCAGGTATTTGTGTGGCATGGACAAAATCTCCCAACTACACAGTGAATTGCTGTAGATTAACCTGCTCCATGGTGGCAGATAGTGGGGGTTAATTGAAGTAACCTTCACAATTCTGAGATACATATCTCATTTTTTTTAAACTTCTGGATGGAATATGAGGCTATTTTTACATCAATATTTGTACATGATGAATATGTTTAATGAATGTGCGTCTACTCAGAGATAAGAGGCAGTTACTACATCAGGAGAATAAACTCATTTCACATGATTCTTAATGTGAAAAATACAAAATCCTAACCGTGTGTCACAAGAACTGTTCATCGCATGAAACTGGGGAGGATCAAATCACCTCAGTGCATCATAATATAATGTGGGAACTGACCTCAGAGTACTTTTAATGATCTTTATTCCTCCATGAGGTAATTTTTACAATCCAAACAGAATGTTTGGTCTTTCCAGTATCACCATGTTTTCCATCAGATTTCTGTCTTGACATATGCAGATTAAGCACACACAAAAAACTGTGCTGGATTTGTCCAAGATTGACTGTGTGTGTGTGTGTGTGTGTGTGTGTGTAGCCAGGATTTTTTTTTAAAATTCATATTTGGCATTCCTAGGATTTTATGCAGATCACAATATTATTTTTTAAATTATACCTCTTAAAATAAACTATATTACATTAGAAGAGTACAGATGACCATAGATATTAGTCACTTTTATTTACATAAATTTCAGTTTCTCATCATACCCAAGAATTCCTGCGAAAACGGATGGGGTAATTACCACTCTGCCAATGTCACATTTGATACTATGATAGCTGAAAATAACACTAATAGTAAAGTGGAAAAATAATCCCTAAAGAATTGAGGTGGGGTTTTTATGTAAAAAATTCTTTGCATCAAGCTAGTAAACGTGTGACATAATACAAATGCTAATAGGTTGCACTGATATTGTGGCGGTACTTGTAGCCAGGTCTCCCGGGGACTGGAAAATCACTGTTACTAGAAGGAAACAAAACTATGCACTCGTCTCTTGGGAACGTAAGTCCAATTTTAAATGTAAAAGCCAAAGCTCCAAACCTGCCCCAATTCCATTTCATGCTAAAGCATTCATAAGGGAATGCACTGCTGGGACCAATAAAGGTCTACTGCGAGGGAGAAGTACACTGAATATTCAGAATTAGAACGTGAGTAATGTTTCTCATGAAGTTATACACACACACACTCCCAAGTTTCTCATGCTAGAACTAAACTGGAAAATTCAATGAAAACAAAGCAAAACCTCACACAATAACTAAGATGATACAATCTTGAAAAATCTGAGCAAAAATAATTCTTAATTTATGTTAACTCAACTCAAGGGCTGGGTAGAACTCGAAACATTAAACTATTCTATTGGATGGAATCTTTTTTAAAAAAACAGCCGATTTTGCATCTATGAATGCTAAGTTTTTAAATGTACAGCAATTTATGTAAAAAATATCCTCCTTACTCATTCTATTCTTTCCTAGTAATCTCACATTTCCTGGCAAAGAGGAGAGTGAGCACATATTTTAATTAGGGCTTGGATGTGCCAGCAGGATGGGTCTTTGGGCAACATGACCATTTTTTCTTTCCAAAACCCAAGTGTGAGAGTTTTTGGCTGACATTTATCAACAGGGTTCAGGGTGCAATCTATAACAGGAATATCCAAACTCCAGGAATTTGCCAGTCCTGCCTCACGGGTGAAATAAGGTTTTGCGCCCAGATTCAGAGTTAGGCTTGCCCCAGCTTATATGATGTCTGGCAGGGGCTGTGGCTCAGTGGTACAACATCTGCTTGGCATGCAGAAGGTCCCAGGCTCAATCCCCGGCATCTCCAGTTAAAGGGACTAGGCGAGTAGGTGATGTGAAAGACCTCTGCCTGAGACCCTGGAGAGCCGCAGCTGGTCTGAGTAGACAATACTGACTTTGAGGGACCAACGGTCTGATTCACTTCATGTGTTCATGTGATGTCGTCATCATAATTATCTAGGAGTTTACTTCGGCAAGGGCCCAACTTGCCCACAGACCTCTTCTAACTTAGGGAAATTAGCGTGTGGAATTGGGAAGGGCAATTTGAGCAAATCTACCCCCTTTTCAAGCTTTCTTTTGTAATTTATATTATTTCTACCTTGCCTTTTCCCCAAAGGACTCAAGGCAGGTTACATTTTCAATTAAAAGCCATAACAAAGATACAGTAAAATAACAACGAGAATCTTGTTCTGCCTTATCCTGGCTGCTTCCCACTTGATATATTTTGGGGTCTGCAGGATTCTTGTAGTTTAAAATTCTGCACAGCCTTTCTTTTCCCCCTCTTTAATTTTGGTTACTTCTGATGTTTCCTGGGTGTAACGGCCATTGGCTATCAGCAATTTAAAAAAAAACCTGAATTCACTTGGCAAATGTGATCTCACAACCCAATGTGGGAAGGGCCCATACTGTGCTTCCACACCATGCAGAGTTGGTAACCTGCTGGGTGGATTTTGGAAGTAAGGAGAACTGCAATGACATGCAACGCCACTTCGGGTAAAAGCTGGACATGACATCATAATGTCACAGGCATTGCCCAAAACTCTATGGGTAAACCTGTGATGCCTCACACAATGTCATCACAACAGTTTTGGTTTTCGCAAGAAGTGACGTAACATGCCAGTGCCATGACACAGCACACTCCCCATTTATCATTTTTCTCCTGCTGGTCTCGGAGGCACCAGCGGGAAGAGGGGGGGAATCACTGGGGGATCTGCTCCTGCGAGAGACCTGTGCCCCCCACAACCCCATGCTATCATTGCCCAAAACCATAGTGATGGAGCTATAGCAACCAATAGCAATTGATTTATTAGCTGAATGTAGTATAGATTATGCCATTCTGTTCTTCACGTTTGTGATGTTATAGACATCCTGAAACACCAGACACCATCTACAAAGTATGAGCCGTGAGCGTTTTTGGTCATTTTATGTATTCATATCAACTGTTATGTGCTGGTTATATTTGTAATTATGTTTGTGCTTTTTAGGAAGCCTGTATATTAGGCCCTGTGTTTTTAATGCAATTGTGCTCAACATATAATAAAAATAGATTTATTGGTTGCTATATAACATATTGTATAGCTCAACCCTTTTGGTTTCCCCTGACTTTTAGGTTGAATTTCTTTGTTCCCCTTTTTCCTTAGTTCCAAATCATAGTGAGCCAAAGCTCTCGTGGGAAAAACTACAGTCAGGGCTCATCTCATAAACGTGGGACTTTGCCATTAAGGCTGTCGAGGGGAAGAAGCTGTGGTACCAAAGCTCTCACGCCACAAAGGTATTGTTAGGACCTAGATTTTAAAAGGCAAGCTAAACCAGTGTGCCCCAGAATCCCGAAGCACACATTAGATGCTGCTTTCCAGGAGGACGATACAAATGAAGAAGAAGAGTTGGTTTTTATATGCCGACTTTCTCTACCTTTTAAGGAGAATCAAACCAGCTTACAATCTCCTTCCCTTCCTCTCCCCACAACAGTACACCTGGTGAGGTAGGTGGGGCTGAGAGAGGTCTGACAGAACTGTGATTAGCCCAAGGTCACCCAGCTGGCTTCATGTGTAGAAGTGGGGAAACCAACCGTGTTCACCAGATTAGAGTCCACCGCTCTTAACCACTACACCGCGCTGTAGTTCTGAGTTCTTTTGCAAGTATCAAAATCAAATACATGCCCTATTTCAGACCTGTTTCTTTTGAGCCACAACTCCCATGGGTATTTCACTTTTTAACTCATAATGCAAGAAAGAGCCCTAGCCCTTTATATCTCAGGAATGATCCCTCTAAATCCCATTGTGCTCAGCAAAAATGTATCATTGCCATTGTGCAATGGCAGTTCAGTGTGTGTGTGTGTGTGTGTGTGTGTGTGCAAGTTCCTTATTCATCTAGCCAACAATTAGTTACATCTTTGTTAGTTTAGCCAGTAAGGCTTAACAGCTATATTTATCTTGCCAAGAAAATAAGCAAAGAAAAATCTTATGATTAAAAAAAAAATGTCTTACACCAGGGCAATGAACAGAAAGAAGTAGATTTCAGAATCAATTTATCCAAGAAGAATCCCACAGGAATGGCAATGCTTTGAGGATAACTATCTCCAATTCCCTTACCCTTTACCCTATTTTCGTATTGCCTGTGTGCCTGTTAACCTTAACCTCAGAGATCTAATATATCTACCATTATCCTGGGACACAGTACCTGGCATAGATTAATACAGAAACTGAGGAACCACACCTGGTTCATCTCTACACCCCATCCCTAGTACCTTCAACCTTTGTTACTGCTACTTTGCTGCTGGAACGCTACTTTCAATCGAATCTGTATACATAAAAATAGCTAATGTTACTGTTGTGCATGAACTAGCTTTTATTTTGTCCTGTGCCTTGTTATATTCAAAACAGCAGCAAAATAACATTGTAACGTAGGATTTTGGATAGCAAGAAAGTGGAACAAGTACCCACGCAACGCGACAGCTAATTTTCTAAGACCCAAACTTGAATTTCCTTCCTAACATCCCATTCCTGAGAGCTGCAGCGGCTGGGGATGGAACGGCTTTGGCGTGTCCAAAGAGGTTTTGAAAAAATAAAAAGTAAGAAAAGGGGGGAAGCCCCATTCAAAACAACGATGCTGACCCAACAAAAAGGTGGTGCAGCACCGCTGTTGCTTAAGGGGGCATTCCCGGGCTGGAAGGGGTTAGGAAGCTGCCTAATGGCAGCTCCGCCCCCACAACGCCCCCCTGGGACACCGGTGCAAAGACTTGTGACGGGAGGATGCTGGAGGGAGGCTGAGCTGGTGTCCATGGGCCGCACTGTGACCACAGTCCAGTAGAGCCGGCGTAAGTGCCCCTATGCTGGCGTCTGTGCCAATTTAGATGGCGCAAGTGGCATGGATGCAGGTGTACGGATCACGGTGCCTCCTAAACTGATTCCCCCCCCTCAGGAATGTGCCCTTATTGTATGTGTGGTGGGGAGTTGTGAGCTAGGATGTATTTTTATTGGCTCAGTTAGTACTGTGTACTAGTTTCCTCCCAGGGGAGGTTTGCCCCATCCCTGCTTGCTTTGTGTTGTATGCTGAAAATGGTCCTTTCTGACAGGGCCTTTGGTATTGTTGTTCAGTGGGGAAGCACCATGGCTTGGTGGTAATATGTGCTTTCAATGCAGAGGATCCCCAGGTTCAATCCCTGGCATCTCCAGTTAAAAGGATCAAATAGTGGGTGATGTGAGAGACCTCTACCTGAGACATTGGAGAGCTGCTGGCAGTCAGAGTAGACAATATTGACCTTGATAGACCAAAGGTCTGAGTCAGTATAAGGCAGCTTCACGGATTCCTATAATGAGTGGGTTTTCTTCTACTATTTCATGATAATGACTTCTTATAATATTGCTAAGAAGAGAAACAAAGGGCAGCCTTGATGCAATGTGATTTTGTTTTTCCTGCAGTATTATCCTTTTTTTATTATCTCAACTTGCTATAATCCACTGAGAGTCCATTTTTGGGTAGAAAAAAACAGGATAAAAAAAAAGATTAATCAAGTTATTGTTGGAGAGGCAACAGCACTTATTAATGGAAATCCTGATACAAGGCATGTTATGTTTACTGCACTTGATCTATTTGTTGTTTTTGCTGTCAAGTCACAGCCGACTTACAGCGACCCTGTAGGGTTTTCAAGGCAAGAGACGTTCAGAGGTGGTTTGCCAGTGCCTGCCTCCAGGTGGGTTGAGAGAGTTCAGAAAGAACACCTGGCAGGCTTCATGTGGAGGAGTGGGGAATTGAACCAGATCTCCAAATTAGAGTCTTCCACTCTTAGCCATTACACCATTGTGGCTCTCATTTGAACTCATGGGGGAGCTGTAATGTTTCTGTTCTTCAGAGCTTTTTGAATGCGTCTTTTGTTTTCCCTGCCTATTTGCTGTGTTTCCTCTCTGCTACGGGTAGCCTACAATTACACATGAACACATGAAGCTGCCTTCTACTGAATCAGACCCTTAGTCCATCAGTCAGTATTGTCGACTCAGACCGGCAGCGGCTCTCCAGGGTCTCAGGCAGAGGTCTTTCACATCACTTACTTGCCTAGTCCCTTTAACTGGAGATGCCAGGGATTGAACCTGGGACCTTCTGCTTGCCACGCAGATGCTCTACCACTGAGCTATGGCTTTTTGCACTCCTGGTGTTGCAGTAAACTTGATAGAATGCAACTATGCCTATCTGGGATTGCTTTATTTTCACCAGCTCTGCTAACATGCATAAGGGATGCACAGAAAATTAAAATTATTTTCCTTTGCTTGGAAGCTCATATATAAATGGAGCCAGTGTGGTGTAGTGGTTAAGAGCTGTGGTTTGGAGCGGTGGAGTCTGATCTGGGAAACTGGGTTTGATTCTCCACTTCTCCACATGAGCGGCGGAGGCTAATCTGGTGAACTGAATTTGTTTCCCCACTCCTCCACATTAAGCCAGCTGGGTGACCTTGGGCTAGTCACTCTCTCTCAGCCTCACCTACCTCACAAGGTGTCTGCTGTGGGGAGGGGAGGGGAAGGTGATTGTAAGCTGGTTTTATTTCTGCCTTAAGTGGTAGAGAAAGTCGGCATATAAAAACCAACTCTTCTTCTTCTTCTACAGAATGCTACATACATCACAGCCCCCAAAGATGCATTTATTACACACGAAACAAGGGAAACCTTTTGTTGTTGTTGTTGCATACGTAGGGAGAGCTTTTCCCAGGTTTACAGAAAATTCCCAGGGGGAGAGAACCCATTGTGCAGCTTTGGTGGTCAGCACAGTGCCCCCCCCCCCTCAACTTTGTTATGAGAGGAAACGATTAAAAAAAACAGAATGTTAATCTGATCCAGCACCTCACCGGAAATACAACATGGAAGAGGGTAAACAGTGTGGGTTACTCTTGTTAAACACAAACCAAGGAGCCCAATAGTCTAGTAGTTAAGGGAACAGTTACCCATTTAAAACAATGTGAAGGGAGTTTTGGATCCTTACCAGCATGGTCCACTACAGGGCTATTGGCACCCCATGTTTGGTAGAGAGAAGCAAGGTCCTTTGGAATGTAGGTCTTAAAGATGTTTAAAATGTCCAGCCGCTTTTCGTGCCCCTCTGATGGTGGCTCCTGTTTGATGGAATGCACCACTGGAGGCGGTCCTGCCGTATGGGGCTGAGGCTGCATCAGGGGACTGGCTCGGGTGCCTGCTGTGCAATTGGCCAAGGCCCTCATCTCGTTCTCTCTTCTGGGGACAGGTTCCTGCTGAGGCACTGGTGGATCTTCTTGAGCGACGTATGGCTCAGTCTTACATGGAGGGTGGAACGGAGGCGGGGAGACAAATTTGGCCTTCCCTGGGTCTGAAGTGCAATGCTTGCTCAAAGGGGGAAACCCAGCACTTACTTGGGGAACCGTGTATTTCTCTGCTTGCTTACTGTTGGAGGGCTGTGGGTTGGGTCTAGATACAATTGTCTGGGGAGGTGTTGAATTTCTGTTAAAGCTTCCTGCTGGCATCAACTTGGAATTCACTTCGTATTTCCCTTTCAGCTGGGATGGCTGGGCAACTGTGCTATACTTTTCATGGGTGTGGTTCAGTTTTGACTGCCTGTACCCATCAACGCTGGATGACCGTGGGCCACAGTTACCAATGGAAGGGACATCTTTAGGCATCGTTGCCGGCTTAGTAGTTGCACCAAGTCCAGAAGAATTATTTTTGGATCCTGACAACCCACTTGGTACCTGAGTACGTGTAAATCTGGCTATGGGCAAAGGCTGGCATTCTTTACCACCGAGAGCAGGAGGGGGACCGGTGCGACCACTTCTCGCCAGAAAAACCAAGTTGTTTTTTATACTCTTGAATCCATTTTGCAGAACCCAAGGAGGAGCCACGGAATTACAACTGACCTTGTGCCAAATTCTTTTATGCATCCACAGGACTTCTGGGTAATAGGTCTTATGACTACAGTAAGGGCACGGATGGACAATTAAAGCAGCCTGCAAGGTTGAGGTAAAACTCGTATCACATGAGTCAGCCCTAGTTGACTTCTCACTTAGATCTAATGGAATCTTCTCTTGCACATCTGGATCTTTACTGAGCACAGAGTGTTCATGCATATCTGGAGGGGTCTCTTTAGAGAAAGTCTGCATTTCCAGTGGGGCTTGCAAATCTGACCTCATATCAGAACTCAGTTGGCCCATACTGGAAGTAAAATCAACAGTTCTACTGGAGCAAGGTAGATCTTGGCTGTACTGAAACATGGATTTCCCTGGGTCTGGGGAAATGTTGTGATCCATATATTTTGGGAAGAGTTCTTTGATCTTGTTTTCTGGGATAGACGGCCCAGTTGTCAACTCTGGTTTAGATTCACCGGGATAGTTTTCTCGTGCGTGGTTTCTTCCGTTCTTAAGCTGTAGGGCTGCCACCGATGCATTTTCTTCAGATAAACTGCAGAGGTATGGTTTTTTACCTGAAGAGCAGACATAAACAAAATTACAAATAAAAACAAACACCGACAACATCCCAATCTATACACTAAATTAAAAATAAAAAACATCTTTGGTAAAATACGGACAGCCCAGTCCCCAAGTCACACATTTAAGGATATGTATCACAGAAGAAACTCTCATGTAATAAAAAAAAAAACCTTTCCCGCAAGCGCCTCTTCCAAAAAAGTGTCCTATCTACTACTCTGTGCTCAAAATAACAGGAAAGCCTTATGTTCAGGGTCACAGTGAGCATATGTGAACAGAGAGCAAAAAAAAGAATGCAAAAGGCCTTTGTTTCAACACAGAATATTCTCCTCATCTGGCTAACCCTTTATTATAAAAGCACAAGTAATCCAGTAATATAAGCAGGCAGTGAAATGTAGATATGGTATGCCTGGGTTCTTATATGCCATTCTTATTTTCAGAGGCTATGTGCCTATTCATACTATCATACTTGGTTTTGATTATTCCTTTCTCTGTCCAGTTCTCCCCTGATACACGTGACCTAAGATAGCATGAGAAAAGTATTGCGCGGACAACTGGTAAACCAACATACTGGGACAATAATTTCTGCCACTGTGGCCACAACTTTTGGCAACTGCTGCAAAATGTACTTTCTGCTTGCACACTGCATTCTTCATGGTTGCATAAGCAAGTTAACTAATTCAGAGAAAACACCACCAAAAACAGAAAGGAAAGGCTGTTATCTGTTCCACCACTCCATTGTGGGGGGAAGCAAAGCAACAGCTGTGAAGTGCAATGGACCGTTGCAAACAGGAGGCACTATTCTATGGATCAAAAAAACAACAACAATTTATTTATTTATTTCCAAAATGTATACCCCACCTTTCTGCCCTCACTATGGCTTCAGAGGCTCAATGTAATAGACTGCCCAGTGTACTCCTGTGATAGCATTATGAACTACCTTGTGAAGGTTACAGAAGATGAATGCAGAGCCACTCAAGTAATTTAAAATGCTAATATTGGAAATTAAATATTTCCATCACAAGCCCTTATTTTACGAAGTTCTTAATCATAAAAACAACAGAGTCAGCATGAAACTGAGCGCCCAGTGTCAGCGCTGAGGTACAGCAAACCCATCGTGTGTTGTTACGCGAATGAGCCTGAAGAATTCTTTGCTCTTGCTTCAGACACAGTTCAAAAATAAAACACATCTGCTTTCTTGGAAAAACCAAAGGTTGTCATGTTGCTGGAACCTAAAGCTACAGTACGTTCTCTTATCATTCCACACCAGGATCCCAAACCAGGGTTTCATTCTGATTTGAAAATCTGGCTATGAAGGAAGACAGTAAACTATAGGGTTTGGATATAACACCCCCCATGTAGGTGGGAGGTTTTTGGGGTGGAGCCTGAGGAGGGCGGGGTTTGGGGAAGGACTTCAATGCCATAGAGTCAAATTGCCAAAGCGGCCATTTTTCTCTAGGTGAACTGATCTCTATCCGCTGGAGATTGGTTGCAATAGCAGATCTCCAGCTAGTACCTGGAGGTTGGCAACCCTACCCCCATAGCTTTTCTCAAATGCATTAGTTATTGACTGGCTTTATGTCAGGGGGAAAGGCTGGGTCCAAGCCCAAATACCCCACACTTATTCAGACAAACAACAAAGCATGGTTTGTTACATATGAACCATACCAATGTCTTAGATGTGTATCTAATGTGAGATACAGTATAAATTATTGATTCAAAAACAGAATGTCCATAGTCTCCTTAGTATAACATAAAAGCACACTTCATTCTGAACTTTGCTGGTGTTAATGTGACAAACTCAAGACAGCCAGTTTTATTTTCACATAGTAATGCATTTATATTGACCTATTAGGCACGTTTTTGTCCTTCCCCATCAGTATATCTATATGTCAACAGTTTTATAAGTCTGAAACACTGAATTAAAAATTTCTTTTGCTTTGTCCCCTGTAATCGTACCACTAGCATTGAAAAATGTCAGATAACATAACTAAGAGATATATAGACAACAATCTATGCGCAGACTCAACAGCTGGATTTTAAATCATGGGCTTAAGATAACTTTATCTAAAAACTTGTCTTCAGATCTAACAATACTTTATTTCCCCCCCCCCACACACACACACACACACACAGCCGATGCCCCTGATGTTTGCCTCTCTGTAGCTACGATATGAACTTACGGTAATATAATTACTTACATCTTATGTTTACAGACAGAGAAAGTCCAGTACGGCTAGTAGATACTTGTATCCTACCTACAATGCTAGAAGCAGAAGTGCTCATAAGTTCTGAGAATGGAGTAATCAAATTGTAAGTGGCCCTTCACATAGTTGCATTTCCTCTTAGTGACAACACTAAAAGGCACTATTTTGCAAAGTCAAACACTTTGCTGTTGCCTGGTACCATAGGCATTATTCCACTGCTGTCAAATTTGGCCTGTTTTAGGTTGAGTTTCAACAACAACAAAATCCCAACTTCAGTTCAATCTGGTCGCAGTTCGAGTTCAGGCCCAAAAAAGCCTTAAGCCTTAGTTTAATTCCGAGCAATTAGCTTAAAACGATATATAGATCTGCTGTTTAGCAGAGCTGAATTCCTGCTATGTTAAGTGCATTTTCTTCTCAGCTTCGTAGAGGGGCAAGTTCCTTTGCATTTAAAGGGTTTCTTCCTGTTTTAAAGGAAGTTGAAACCTCCCCGAAAGCACATGCCCAGCACAAGTTACATCTACGCTTCGAATCAAAAGAGCTGCATGAAATTAAGTAATTTGACACGACACATCTGAATTATTTTCAAAGCACACCTGTCACAGCTTAATATTTGGGCCGTTCAGAAGAATTCTAAGTCTTCACCCAATGACATTTAATGTGCTGGTGTTCCTTTGCTTAACATGCTGAACGATATTTAAAAAGTAAGCAATATATCATTCTAAATACATTCCAATACAGCCAAAGAAAGCAAAGTCTTGCAGTCAGTATAATTTATAATTATGAAGGGAAACAATAGGCTTTCCACTAAAGCCTTACTTTCTTTTCTCCCTGCCTTCATATAGCCTTCTAATTAATTTCTTTCTTAGGCAAACTTGAGCAACAGAAGCAAACTCCAAAGACGTAGCCATGTTAGTCTCTTGCAGACAAGCAATGAAGAGACTTGTAGCACTCTGAAGATGAATAAACAATGGACTGACTATTCAACTAAGTAACATACCTAGAAGAGACCCAGCATGGTGTAGTGGTTAAGAGTGGCAGACTCTAAGCTGGAGAACTGGGTTCGATTCCCCACTCCTCCACACGAAGCCTGCTGGGTGACCTTGGGCCAATCACAGTTCTCTCAGAACTCTCTCAGCCCACACAGAGGCAGGCAATGGCAAACCACCTCTGAAAATCTCTTGCCTTGAAAACCCTACAGGGTTGCCATGAGTCAGCTGTGACTTGAGGGCAAAAGACATAAAAATGGGCCAGGCCCACATGGGCCCACCTCTCTTGGTATGCTCCCCAGAGAGCTCTTCGCTCTATGAACAATAATTTACTGGTGATTCCCGGCCCGAGGAGTGTGCGGCTGCCCTCGACCAGGGGCAGGGCTTTTTCAGCCTTGGCCCCAGCCTAGTGGAACAGTCTACCTAGCATCAGAGCCCTGCAGGACCTAAATGAGTTCTGCAGGGCCTGTAAAACAGAACTGTTCTGCCAGGATTACAACTGAGGGCAGCCACAGGTTTATCCTCCCTTGCCATCGTTTGCTCACCTCCCCATCCTTCCCCCAACTGGCCTATGGGGGCTCATTGCCTGGCCAGGTTTTTCTAGTGGTTGCTATTTATTAGTATTGGATGCCATCTTGTTTATTAATTGTATGGAGTACAGTATTTTTATGAGGTTTTAAGGTATGTTTTAATTGATGTTTTATTATGCATTGTTGTAACCCGCTCTGAGCCCAGCTTGCTGGGAACGAGGGCAGGCTATAAATATGAGGAATAAACAAATAAATAAATGCATGAGCAAAACAAAGCATAAATGTATCAAAACTAGTAACTTAAACAGGGAACTGGCAAGATAGAAGCAGGACAACTGGCTTTCTACCTTTTTTTCCTGGTAATGCTGGGGGGAGTGGGTGACACCCCCCCAATTCTACCATTCTTTTAGGTGCTGGTTAATTGCCAGCCCTATGATCAGCACCCGCCATCATACATGTGGATTAGTAGTGACATGCCAGCAAGTGGGCTGAAGCAGTTGGAACGATGCCTAACCAGCTAGGGGAGGGGCTGTGGCTCAGTGGCAGAGCATCTCCTTGGCATGCGGAAGGTCCCAGGTTCAATCCTCAGCATCTCCAGTTAAAGGGACTAGGCAGGTAGGTGATGTGAAAGACCTCTGGAGAGCCGCTGCCGGTCTGAGTCAACAATACTGACTTTGGTGGACCAAGGGTTTGGTTCAGTAGAAGGCAGCTTCATGTGTGTTCATGTGTTCTACGCAGCCTCCAAGTACTTAGAATGGGCCCAAGACCTTTTAGTTCAATATCAAAATCCAGCTATGCACAGGAAACTTTCAAATGAAAAAAGAAAGGTGTTACAAATTATACTGAAAACGATAACAGAGGGGCAATTTGTGTCGGAGAGATCTTGCATGAGAAATGCCTTGCCTCGATACTTTCTAAGCCGCAGCCCCCTCATTCCCTAAATCCCACAACTCCTCCTTGATGTCAAGATGTGGCTGGAGGTGCTACTAAGTATCATTTTTAATGAACTGTTTAAAGTGAGCCCCTGGTAATAATACTAAGAGTGCTCTTTATTGACCAATCAAATCACCTACTGTCAGGAGAGAGTTGGGAACGGCATTGCTGCTGCTGGGGGTGGGGATGTATCAGCCAATACAATGTGGGAATATAGAATAAGATTTCAGAAGGGTTCCGCTGCAGGAAACCCAACACATTTTGTCTTCTGGTGGGCGTAATTCTGGAGGGATGTGAAGAGAGCCTCTCCAAAAAGCTCTAATAGGATCTCTCCACTTTAAAAGAAGTTTTAAACAAAAAGAAATCTAAGACAAGAGGCATAGATGGCAGCAAAAATAAGTAGGGAACACTAAAGAGGGCAGGGAAGCATCATAACACAGGTCATCTCAGAACACCACAGAGAGGTGCCTTTACAGAGGGTACACATAAAAGGGTTTCACAGAAAACAGCAAAAATGTTATACTATTCTTATCACATGATAACTGCAGCTATCAGCTATCATAGGTTATTTAAGGTAAAAGGAAAAGGTCCCCTGTGCAGGCACCGGGTCATTCCTGACCCATGGGGTGACGTCACATCCCGACGTTTACTAGACAGACTTTGTTTATGGGGTGGTTTGCCAGTGCCTTCCCCAGTCATCTTCCCTTTACTCCCAGCAAGCTGGGTACTCATTTTACCAACTGCGGAAGGATGGAAGGATGAGTCAACCTTGAGCCGGCTACCTGAAACCAACTTCTGTTGGGGGTCAAACTCAGGTCGTGAGCAGAGCTTGGACTGCAGTACTGCAGCTTACCACTCTACGCCACGAGGCATACTTGCAAGTGAAAATGAGCTTGATAAGAACTACTACTTCAACTAATGCCTCCAAATCCTGAAGGTCAGCATGGTGTAGTGGTTAAGAGTGTAGGTGGAGTCTGATCTGGAGAACCGGGTTTGATTCCCCACTCCTTCACATGAGCGGCAGAGGCTAATCTGATGAACTGGATTTGTTTCCCCACTCTTCCACATGAAGCCAGCTGTGTGACCTTGGGCTAGTCACACAATCTCAGCCCACCTACCTCACAGAGTGTTGTGGGGAGGGGAAGGGAAAATGACTGTAAGCCAGTTTGATTCTTCCTTAAGTGGTAGAGAAAGTCGGCATATAAAAACAAACTCTTCAATTTCTAGAATGAAAAATATGCTTAAAAGTTTAGAATGTGGAGACGAGGATATGTAAAGTGTTTATTGGTTTTGGAATGTTCTATGGATTTACTGTTTGAAATGATGCATGGATTTTTTTTTGGAATTTTGTGGTTTTTTAATGAAATAATTACAATTCATTGCTATATCTCTCGCTCTTTTGATTGGTGACGCTGCCTCAACGTTCTGTGTTTTACTATGGTAGCTGAGAACGTGAAGAGTTAATACAGATGGCCTTTTTGTGGCAGCATAGCATTTAAAAGGATTTTAATGTACCCAGAAAACCTGGTTAATGTTCCCATGAGCTTTGTATTTCAAAATATAAAATCATATATAAACTATTGTAAAAACATCAATTCAGATGATTGGTTTTTAATTTTTTTTTGTTGGTTTGTTTTCTGTTGGTTGTATTGTACTTAAATAAGCATGTGCAGAATTCTAGTTAGTTTTTTTTACATAGATGGCTCATTTATTTTTTTAATATAAACCCTGACAAATGTAATCAGAAATCAAGATTTTGAGTTATTATAAGTTAAATGTTTAGGAAAGTTGGATGAGGTTTGCAAAAAACGTTGTTTTAATAAAAAGAAATACTTAATTCTATGTTAGGAAAATGTTTTGATAATTGTTCTCTCTATTTTGCATCATGCCATTTTAATATGCCAAAATAGCAGATCAGTGTTGTTTAATCATCATGCTAATGACTAAATAACTAATGTTTCGGCATTCAAATTTAATCTTTACTTTTCACAGACACAGAATTAGGAAGGACCTGAAGGAGATAAGGAATGAAATGCCTACAAAATCCACAACTCATAACATCTTCTTTTTATTCCTAATCTCTTTAGAACTGTCTAAATGGACACCTGGTACTTAGGAGAAACAGAAGCTACTGGACTCTTACGAACAACAATAGACTCTTCGTGAATAACAAGAGGAGACAACCAGCAGATCAACTCAATATAATGTGTCAAGTCTCGGCCTGCACAACTGTGATCCTTTGTCCCCAAATGTTAGTTGGACTGGGGTTGCATTGTGAGAAGCCACTGCACTTTATCAAGGAAGTATTTCCGCCCCCGCCCCCCGGAGCAACATTTTCAGGTAAATGAGGCTGGTGTGTGTGGGTTTAACATAAAGCACAAATTCTTCCTGCAAGGATTCTTGCATCCTAACAAAAGTAGAAATTTTGATGTGATTCAGATGGAGATCATAGAATTATAAGGTTGGAAGGGACCACCAGGGTCATCTAGTCCAACCCCCTGCACCATGCAGGAAATTCACAACTACCTCCCCCCCCCCCCACACACACACACACCAGTGATCCAAACTCCATGCCCAGAAGATGGCCAAGATGCCCTCCCTCTCATGCTCTGCCTAAGGTCATAGAATCAGCTTTGCTGACAGATGGCCATCTAGCCTCTTCTTAAAAACCTCCAGGTTTTTATCTTGCAATGAAAATCAGTTTTCATCTTGCAATGGACAGCACTATTGCAATTGACAACTGGTGATACAAAAATATATTTGGGAAAGAAATGGTATTTTAGATAAACAGGGAGAAAGAAACAAGTGTAGTAAACAAAGGGCAAAGGGAAAATGTACAAAGAAGAGACACTAATATTAATATAAATGCTACTATTTGCAATACTGTAAATACTAGTGGGACTAAAGTTTTTTCTAAAAAATAGAAAGTTTTTTCTAAATATAGAAAGATAACGGAATCTGCATTATGAACATATGATTAGATACAATTTTTGCACATTTTTCCTATGCAGAGGCAACAGATAAAATGTGGATAAAACAGTACGTATAAAGAGGCTTTTAACATAGGCCTGAATGGATAAAATACTCCCATCTTTTAACCCAGACAGCTGTGTCATCTTGTCACCTGATCTCAAGAATAATGTTCAATTCTCTCCCCCCCGCCCAGTTTTTTTACAATGAAGGAATAAACACCAATGAGTACACAAACGTCAAAGATCAATGGAGAAAGATTCACCCAGCAAACTGAGATTTGTTGGTGTCATTCTAACTACAGAAACTGTGGGTTGCTGTCATGCCTGAATGGCAAAATTCCAATATGATCAGTAGAAGCACTCCTTTTATCCTCCTGCATACTAAGGGAGAAGCACAGACCAACAGAAAACTTGCACTTCAGGTCCGTTCAAGTATCATTGGTGCTTTCTATGGTTATTTCCTCCCTGTTTTTCTCCCCCTTCTCTTCATCCCCCCCTCCCCAACTGCTAGTGATGACTCTTGAAGCAACTGTATGCAGGAATATTGCAGCATTTATCTCCCAAGAGAAGTTTTAGAAGTCAGCTAAATGGCAAGAGATAGAGGGGAGAATACTGTAAAAATCTATTTTGTTTCAGTTTAGAAGATGCTGTACAGAAACAGGAAAAAGAAGTGGCTCATGATTAGCAAGAGAAAGGGAGCTGGGGGCTGTAAAAGATCAATTTTGACTCAGTAAAAAAATAAATACCCTCAGGAATTCAGTGAAACAGCTGGACAGGAAGGGGAAGGGATACTGTTAATCTTTAACAACAGCAAAAAAGGGATGGTTTATTCATTAATTTGTTAAAATGTTTCCATTCCACCTTTCTTTGCTCAAGTTAAACCAGCTTGCCCTAGGCTTCTTCATCATTTCTCTAGGGGTATGGACTCGGACACATCAGAGCCAAAATTATTCAGCATCCCAAATATATCCAGGAATTTTTCGGAAAACAAAAAAAAGGTCCCAAAATCCCCTCGAAATATTCAGTATTTAACGAGAAGATTGGGAGTGATCGTTTACAGGCTCCCGGGGCCTGTTCTTTTCTTTTCCCTTTGTTTTTGCATGCCCGGGGGGGGGGGGTTCCTATGGACTTGCCAGGCTGCTTCTGTCAGTTTCAAGTGTCTCTGTCAGTTTCAACAGGTTCCCCCCCTTCTTCCTCTACATAGTAAATAATAGAGGATAGCTGGAGGCACCCTGTTCAGGGTCCCATAGAATTTGACCCTGTGGTCCAATCTACTTGAAATTGGGGGGGGGGTCCTGCTGCAATTTTGGTGCCTATACCCTTAAAACAATCTCCCAGCCACTGGAAAAGTTTCTCCATAGGGAAACCTGAAAAATTCATATTCCCGAAAAAAAATCTGAATACCACAGCAGTATTGGAGCTTGGGAATATCGGGGATACTGATATTTTCCAGGTCCAATACACCCATAACCGAAATATACCAATTTCTTTTGCACATCCCTACGTTCCTCTCCCATTTGTTGCAGTCAACCAAAAGCAAACAGCCTGCAAACATCGCAAGCCTTTTCCATCAGCCCAGCAATGCAGGAATACAAGACTTTGCTTGGAAGTGGGAAAAGAGACAAGGAGCTGACTAGCTGTGATTTACAAGATTGTATCTCAAACACTGTTGACTGAATAAACAGAGGCATGGAAAAGTGTATGTTCTGTACTTCGTTTCAGTGTGTGGGGGGAGAGAAGCTGACCCACACTGTTTTGCTTCTCGTCAGCAATCTGCCATTCCGGGCAGGTTGATCTGGCCAAGCTTACTACCCTATTTAGAAGCCTTCCGCCGTTTCTGACAATTTACCTAATTTTAAAACACATCGTAGGATCTGTCCTCATGAAGCTGAAGAAACACTTTATGAACCTGTATTTTGTGTTCCAGCGTCCTCCATTTTCTCCTTTGTGCAAGAACACAGGAAACAACAATAACTATATGTGGCATTCATTAAAGGGGGGGGACCCTAAATAGCCTTTCAAGATCTTCCATGAAACAGTCCTGTGACAGCCGTGCTGAGATCACCAAAGACATCAGCCATTTACTGGCAACTCCAATAAACTCCTTTAAGCATCAATGGGACAACAAATCTATGAGAGAATCCTCCTTGAACAATCAGCTGAGGGGAGGTCATTTCTCACTGCATTGACCTTTAAAAAGTTTCCCTCTCATTATTATGCCTTTAAACTGGGTTCTGGATCTGAAATCCCACACCGGGGAGGGGGGAGGCTTTATTTAGCACACACTTATCTAATATTTGGTAATCACACACACACACATATGAGAACCTCTTAAGAGTTTTTTAATGAAAGCCAACACTTTAGGAATTAAAACAATTCTTATTCGAAGGGAAGAAGCAAGAAGAAATGTTGATCGCTCGGGGAAAAAAAGAAAAGGGGGCAGGAGACGTCATTCAATACCCAAATGTCAGATCAAGTCCGCTGTAAAAGGGCCTCCTACATGGTAAGGCAGGAACACACTTATTCCTCAAAGCCCCTGTTATACGATTATTTTTAATAACAGGTGGAACTCAATTTGTAAAGAGTGAAGCAAGAAGAGCAATCAGGATTTGGCCTCTTTTGTGTAACTCATGCAAGAAGAAAATAAATCCAAACACATTTGAAAAAGCATCACCTTTAAAGCAAACATCATATGAACTCCAAAGCTCACTGGGTGAGTCGGAGTGACTTACACAATGACCATGATTTTAAAGATTTTTTCAAAAGGGAGCTTGTTCATGCTGCGCAGATATTTCAGTGTTTGACTACATGCAAGATCTTTGCCAAGGATTCTAATTAGGAACACTGTGGAGAGAGAAAGACACAAAGGAAATGCTGAAATACACTGCCACAGTCTGGTTCAATGTGGAAGTTCTGCTTGGGGGGGGGGGGACGACGACGAGAGACAGAGACGTTTCTAAGCTCTTTTTGACCCTTAAACCCTTGCTATGGTGGGTGGGAGACATAGGTAATCAATTTGTGTGTTGTCTTAGAAGTGTGTCATCCAGCATATCTGAACAGTAAGCAAATGCGATAACCGCTCTTCGCAAATCTTACTCTGCGCTCTACAGCACTGCAACCTGTCCCACACGTCATTCGTTCAAATTCTGCTCCAAAACATGCTTGAGTGCTATCAGGTTTGTGCGTTCCAAGTTTCCCAGTCGCTCTGCAAAACAACTACATCTGGTACTGCCAGACCCTGATGGGGCAGAAGTTGAAGGCGTTTATTAGCTGTTCCAACAGTGAGGTTTTAGAAGTGTTATACTTCTTAAAACAAGTCTGTGCTGCTTTTTTGCCACTGACATGCTCTCAGATAGGATCACCAAAGGCGTGACCATTAAGCCTTGGATAAAAATGCACTTACAATATGAAAAACTGAAATAAATAACAGTGACTGTACCAGGAAACACAGAACCAGCTATCATTTTTTCCATTATAGAAGAGAGTCATCTCAGCAGCGACATAACAACCACACAGAATGAAATATCTGAATAATTTTTTTTGGGGGGGAAGAGGTAATTAAAGGTACCACCACCTTCTGAAATCCAGCAACAGGGTCGCTGTTTTGAAAATTCAATCCACCTTGAAGTCATATTTACTGACTTTCCTCTTACGAAAAATAAGCTTCCACAAAGTGAAGGAAAGCCTACACCTGCACACAAATGGGGGGGGGGGGGAGAACCAGAAAAGTATGATTAGGAAAATTATACAGACAGCCGATAGGCTACATTTACTGAACAGACTCAGGTGATTTCAATCTGAAGAACAAAATGAGGCAATTGCTTATGCTGAGTGGGAACAGCGGAGAGGAGAAAATTAAATCTCCACCGAGGGCAAGCGAGAATGGCCATCGTAGAGGGAATGTGTCACGTCTGTCAGACACGCAAGCCGGGTCTTGGCCACAACGCCCAAGCTTCAGCCCAGGATGGGTTTCCCCCCCCTCCCAAAATGTGTGAGGTTGCAACAATTGTAGATAGAGATCCACAGTTTCCCAGCCTGACAGAATTCACAGCTGCCAGTTAGGTTAATCACAAATTATCACTCAAATAATATCTTTTACAGGAACAGAATGCAACTTATCACGTGTTTCTTTTCAACCGTAACTATATCCTGTTCTCTCTTAGGATCACCTGGATGTCCTGTCCCATTAACAGAGACGTCATGGGATGTTATTTACCAGCGATGTTGTTTACCTCTGTGCCATGAAAAGTTTCAACCGCCCGTTTCCACACAAGAAGCCTCTATTCAAGGAGAGGGGCCATGGCTGAGTGATAGAGCATCTACTTGGCATGCAGAAGGTCCCAGGTTCAACCCCCGGCATCTCCAGTGAAAGGGACCAAGCAAGTAGGTGATGTGAAAGACCTCTACCTGAGACCCTGGAGAGCCACTGCTGGTCTGAGCAGACAATACTGACTTCGATGGACTAAGGGTCTGATTCAGTATAAGGCAGCTTGATGTGTTCATGTGACGGGGCATTTTTCTCCAGGTCTATGGGCAATGCCAGCCTCTCTTTGTCATCAGAAGGAGTCCTGGGATTCCTAAGGGTTAGATCCCACCAGCTTTCCCACTGAGCCTTGCCTCTCTGTAATGCCTGTCCCAGTATGGCTTTTGCCTATGCACGCCCCAATTCCCAGCATAGCCTTCTTGGTGGTCAAAGAAGGACCTCTTTCATCAGTGCAAAAGCTGATAGGATCCAGCCCCATGAGTATAAGTCAACAGAGGTTGATGACGACACTGCTGTTTGTCCCTTTTTTCCTACCATACCGTCTTTACTATTAAGAACATAAGAACGTAAGAAAAGCCATGCTGGATCGGACCAAGGCCCACCAAGTCCAGCAGTCTGTTCACACAGTGGCCAACCACGTGCCTCTATGAAGCCCACAAACAAACAACTGCAGCAGCATCCTACCTGAGTGCCACAGCAACTAATATAATAGGCATGCTCCTCTGATACTGGAGAGAATAGGTGTGCATCATGACTAGTAGTCATGGATAACTCTATTCTCCATGAACATGTCCACACCCCTCTTAAAGCCTTCCAAGTTAAGTTTGGATTTAGTAGCCAGTTATGTCCTACTATCACATTCTGATTCTCTGTGAGGCATAATAACCCCATTAACGTAAGATTAACATAAACAAGTTTCCCATATGTAACAACCATGAAGGAAACCTTTACAAATATGCCAAGTAACTTTTCTTACCCCTCCAAAACCTGCAATCCCTATACAAACAACACTACTAGTGTCTGCTGCCCAAAAATAAAAATTACATGGAACTTCTTGAAGAAGTTTTCCTGTTGCTGAAGGTGTTTGCACATAATTGTTCTTGCCTCTGCCTTGCAATGCAACAGTTTTGATTAATTAATAAAAAGTTGGCAATGAACAGCATGCAATTCTGGACTCGCTAGGTACAAATCTTAAAACACCATGTGTTTGATTCTGATATAAATAGAAATCCTTTGTGGCATACTGTTTCAGTATAGCGCAGGGAGTACAAAAAAAAACCATTAACACACACTACACAGAAACTTGCCTTTCTTTAAAAAGCAAAAAATAATAATAATAATAAACCTGTTTTGTAGAATGCTAATTGTGCTTATAATGAAACAATTTATCCCCATTAAAATTCTCCAGAAAGTAACTAATTAATCTCTGTTTTTTTAAAAAAAGATTACTTTCTTGACAAGCTTTAAAAAAAAAAATCTGATCTGCCAAATGTCTGCACTGTAGCACACTCAACATAAGCGATCTTTGTTAAGAATGTAATACAATAAGACACTGGCATTCATTTAGAAGGCAGCTGTTTCAAATTGATTCGGTTGGAACTGCACGGTGGCCATGACGCCACTAGATGGCATCTACTCACAACTTATAAACCAAACTGTAACCTTTCCCTTTTTGCATAGTGTACGGTCAGCACTTCCACAGAAGTTTAAATGCAAGAATGGCTAGCCTTTGACCAACCAATGGCAAATGTGAAGAGGCGATCTCACGCTCACGACCTCTGCTAACAACTCAGCCTCCCATGACTAAGACAACCCTTCAAAACTGAAAGACAAACATATTTATGAACTAGTGATTGTAAGATGTTTTCCAGAATTTTTCCTTCTGATTCTTAACACTACTGAGGAATTTCTCATAATCTAAACTCATCCAGATATATCGCCCCCAAAAGGAACTTGCAAACAAACTTTGAGAAGAGACCCAAAAAGAGACAAAGCTTCATCAGTTGATCCTGTTGTATTTTATATTAGTAAAAATATACCCTTACTATCAGTAACTAGAGCTTTTTCATTACATTTTGAGATTTTTTGGCTTTGGTGCATTTTGGCATTCTTGTACAAAAACCAAAGACACTTCTCACAGCCAACCAAAAAGGGCCAATCTGTGGCCAACATGTTGTTAATTGGTCAATGAATTAAAAATTAGTTTCCATTCAGAAAAACAGCTCAAGTGAACAAAGAAAAAGAATACACTTTGAGCGCATTCCTGAGGAGGGGGCGAAGCTCCATAGGAGCTGGCGTGACCATGCGCCGGTGTAAGTGCCCGTTTAACCCAGGATAACGGGCACTTATGCTGTCCTGGGTGGCATGCACGCTGGTGCCTGGGCGCGCCGGAACAGCGTGGGCCTCCACTGCCACAGCTGCTGTGCGGTGACCTAAATCCCTTAAGCGGAAGGCCGCGCCGGTGGCAGCTGGCATTCCCAGGGCGTGGAAAAGGTATCACAGCCACGCCGCAGCTCAAGGGGGCGTTCCTGGGGCGAAAGGGGTGAGGAAGCTTCCTCACCCCTTTCGCCCAAGGAACGCCCCCTTGAGGTGCGGCGTGGCTGTGATACCTTTTTCGGTGACTCCCATCAGGTTTACAAGGAAAGAGATGTTCAGAGGTGGTTTGCCTCTGCCAGTCACTGTGTAGTGACCGTGGACTTCCTTGGTGGTCTCCCATCCAAGTATTAACTGGGGTGACCCCGCTTAACTTCCGAAATCTGATAAGATCAGGCTAGTCTTGGCCATCCTGGTCAGAGTACTGCATGCATGTATACACACACACTCACAACTTACACACAAAGTGCATTTATTTTAGTACACACACACCTAAAGTGTACTTTATTTTTAAATTTTGTAACCAGTATTAATGAAACCTTTTTTTTTTTTTTAAACTTTTTCTGCACCTATAAGTGATTTTGACTTAGGGTTATAAGAATCCCAGAGGAAAGGTCTCTTAGCAGTATCATGTGTTTCTCTACATTATCCCTTCGGGAGTCTTGCCATCCTCCTATTCTGATATCTTAGCAACACATACCCAACACAGCCCTGACTCACTTTTACTGAACGAATGAATGAAAATTTCATTGTATATAGCCATTGGCCATCACAGTTTGCTAAAACAAATAAATAAAATACAAATAAATAAGATTCACAAGTAAAATATTAAATAGATAATGGGATATACTAAAACATTTCAATTTAAAAGAAAAGTAGATACCACGTTAGACCTTATTTTCTTTGCTGCAAGAGCAAACAAAGAGATATGATGCATATGCATCAATATCTGATAACAGAAATATAATTTTCTCTGCATCCAAGTGTGTATTGATATCGGATAATATTCCCGCCAAATATTTACTGTATATAAAGGTACCTTAATCTTCCCCCAAAAATGTACAATGTGATGCCTTTGCCTCATATAGGGAACTCCCGTCAAATACCAAGTTTCATTAGTTAGTTTAGCAAAGAAACAAAGAGTAAAATCTTTGAAGAGGGGAAAAACCCCTTACAAGTACCTAGAAATATTACTTGATTTAGGTAAGCAGGAAGTATACTGAAGGTATTTTACAGGCATGTTTGTACTTTGCTCTTATGGATTTGGTTGCTGTTCTATTGTGAAGGGAACCTTTTATCTTAGATTCAATAGATATCCCTTGGTAAATAACATCATTTTCTAGCTGCCATAAAGAAAGGACATCAGGAGGACCGGAAAGGATTGTGTAGATGCATTTAAAAAAAACCTCAGTACAGGAAGGAGTTTCCCAAGGACTTAGCTCAGGGGTGTCCAACATAAGAGACGTGGGACGGATCTGGCCCCTTGAGAGCTCTTACCTGGCCCGCAAGCCAGCCACCCCCCTCCCTGTCCGGATCTGGGCTGGCCAAGGCCCAACCAAGTGACATTTATGACATATCCGGCCCTCATAACAACTTTTGACAACCCTGAATTAGGGATTGGATGCCTGCCCATAAGCGCTGAATGACCATGTGTACTTGGTATTATAAGCAGCTTTGAAAACTACAGAGCCATCCTTTAAGTTAATTGGAATCATGACTTCTCTGTAACAGTGAAAGAGGCATCCTTATTAAGTGAACTGAGATGTCCCACACTTCCATGGGCCTGCTTTGACCCTGATTTACAGCACAAGAGAGGACTGCATGTTCTTGTACCAAACAGATAACAGGATGTTAACTACATGGTGATGTACCAACATGACGGCCTTAGTTCTGGAGTTTATTTCATTCTGTGCCAGGACCGGCATGATTAGCATGCTTGTGCAACACTGAAATATTAGAACTGCCAGATGGGAAGAGTATGAGGCCCAACACAAACATTATGAATGTGGCAAGGTTGCCACAACAAAGCGAGTCAGACCTACATCTTGGCAGAAGACATGACACACTCGTGAATTAAGCCTAGTAATACAATAGGAAGACTGTTGAAATAAAAGTTTGCCATGTTATGAGGCCTGAAGACAATAGCTTGGTTCAAACATCATGGCAATCTACACTAACAAAAAAGTCATGAAGGAGAAGAAGAGTTGGTTTTCATATGCCAACTTTGTCTACCACTTACGGAAGAATCAAACTGGCTTACAATCACCTTCCCTTCCCCTCCCCACAACAGACACCCTGTGAGGTAGGTGGGGCTGAGAGAGTGTGACTAGCCCAAGGTCACCCAGCTGGCTTCATGTGGAGGAGTGGGGAAACAAATCCAGTTCACCAGATTAGCCTCCGCCGCTCATGTGGAGGAGTGGGGAATCAAAGCCGGTTCTCCAGATCAGAGTCCACCACTCTAAACCACCACTCTTAATCACTACACCAAACAATCCCTACTTCCACTCCTTCTCAGCTATTGTCACAAAAAGCAAGAAAGCTATTTCCCAGAAAATGGAAGAATAGATGATACACAGGGACAAGCAGAGGCAGGAATAGCTATAAAATGGTAGAACTGCCTCCAAGATTAGAATACCTGCAGGGAGAGGAAACCAAAGACTTGTGTCAAGTTACCTGGCGGTTAACAGCAAATAGAAGCTCGTTTTAGAATACTGTATAGAATGACTCTGAAAATGTTTCATTAGTAAAGTCGACAAACTTCTACTTCAAAGTTAAAAGAGTTTTAAAAGGCTGAATTAAAAAGAAATAAACCAAAGTACATAAGCTAGACGGTACATAACCTAATCGGTTCAGACATCACAGAAAAACCATGGTTTATTCAATGGTTTGTACCATTGTCTGAATGCAGGGCCCTCCACTACACATAGTTAAAGTCCACCAAGCCAGGATCTGAAGTTAGTTTATTAACCAGCTAGTCTTAACTATGGTTTAGCATGATGTCTGAATGCAGACATTCTGGTTGAATCCTAGCCTGTTCGCTGGCAGCCCCTCCCAGGCTACAGAGAGAAAGCAATCAAGCCAGAATTTGTCAAGAAAAAACAAGACTGAATAATAGTCTGTGAGCTGAATCCTAGTTTCACAAACTGGTCATTGTTAATATCAACTAGGGCTTTGCATTACATCTGAATTGAGCCACTATGTTAACAAATTCCGACACACCTTATGAGCATATGAATTCTTTCTACTTTGCATGGGCAGGGAATCTCATGATAATCATATTATGTGCTCCAGTCATAAATTTTTGGTTCTACGGTAGGATTGCTAAGCTAAATAAAACTGGTCTGTGACAAACAACAAGTAATGTTATGTTCCTGAATGCATCTTTGCTCTCCCTCTCATCTATCCCTCCCCCCATTTCCCAAACCACTATTCCCCATTTTCCACACCTATGGCTCAAAGAATAACTCCTGCTCCAGATTGGAGTAGCTCTGCTGAATATCTTTAAGTTGTTGCTATATTAATTGGGATAAGGAATGTTTCAATGCCTTGGTTTAGTATTTGCTTAGGATAAATCCACCCCCCACACACACTATTGTACCAAATCCCTCAATAAACTCTACATTCCTTTTAAAGCAGATCTCTGTCATCCTTTTCCTACTAAAGACTTGCTACTCACAGCCACCTCTTTAGGCAAAAGATCCCGGTTTGCTGTGCCCTGCACAAACATGCAAGCTAATTCCCCATGTTAATCTGAATGTATTTTCACATGTTTGTGGGGGTGCAGTAACACCGGCCCTTCTTTAATTATTCTTCATTATCTTTCCAACCCAATCACAGTTCGGCTGTTGTTCGGGACTCTTGCAGTGCATTCCTGAGCTCTTCAGCTGAAAGAGCTCAGGAGGAAAAAAAGGGGCTGAGCAGAGCGGCCCGGACGCTGGCAGGAAGGCCTGGACAATGGTCTCCTGGCGCTGCTGCAGTAGCGACACCCAGGGACACTGGCTGGGCCTTCCACCGGTGTCCCACCGGCGTAAAGAACTGCACCGGCGTTCCAGGGGGCGTGCAGGCATCCTGGGGATGTTCCCGGGGAGTTCCCGGGGCGTGGCTCCTGTCCCCTTTTGCCCCAGGTAAGCCACCAGGATGAACAGTGTTGTTGTGCCTGCTTTTTAGCAGGCACAGCCTTGCTGTTTTCAATGGGGCAAAAAAACCCATTTAAAAAACAAAAGCCTTTAAAAGGCTTTTTTTGAGCTTTCGGCGGCCAGGAAATGGGTTAGGAGGCGCCGCAGTGGCGCCTGCTACCCGCTGTTCCCGGCCGCCAACAACTCAGGAACGGGTAGTTAGACTTGACCAACAACAGCACAGGATTTCCTCCATACATAACATGTGTAAGCAGGATAGGTTTTTACTGGGAAAGTATGGAGACCCACTATTAGTCAGCATTATTTTTGGACATTCCCACAGATGTGAGATTCTCCATGGGAGTTGACATGTGAGCAGCAAGGCAGCACATGTCCTCTAGCAACGAAAACCCTATATTTTTAAAAGCTTAGAAAATGGCACCAACCTCCCATGATTTCTCAAAAGAAATTCCTTCAGGAGTTTCCTACCGTGATGTAACCAGAAGAGTGCAAGCAGGGCCTCTTGACAATGGTCCACTCTCCAGAATACGCCCGAGGAAATGTGAATGGATAAATGTCATCTAATTGTTCTATGTTTAGGCTTTTATCATTTATGCTGTGACCTGCCTCAAGTATTTTTCTGAGTGTGTGTGTAAAGTGCCATCAAGTCACAGCCAACTTATGGTGACCCCATAGGGTTTTAAGGCAAGAGACATTCAGAGGTCGTTTGCCATTGCCTGCCTCTGCGTAGCGATCCTAGACTTCCCTGGTGGTCTGCCATCCAAATATTAACCAGGGCTGATCCTGAGATCTGACGAGATCAGGCTAGCCTGGTCCATTTTCTGAATAAGCAGCATATAAATGTTTAAAAAAAAAATAAGAAATATAATTAAGAAGACAAAATAATATTATTCTCTCTTATTCTTATCATTCCCTGGAAATCAAAACAATCAGATATTAGTACAGTGTTGAATTTGTTAGCTGATTTTTGCAACAACAACAACAAAGGAATTTAATATGGATGGTTAGAAGTGAAAATTCAAAATACTATGCGATCAAAGGCAGAGGATGAAGAATAACCCCATCCGTGTCACAAAGATCAAGTGAAGGTGCTCTGGAAATCACCAGTTCCTTTAAAGCAACTGTATTATCAAGTTGTAGGCAGTGGCGCTCCTTTCTTTTCCCATGCTGAGTATCAGAATGGGAGTGTCAGCTAGGTGGAGAGTGTTTTTCAGACCTTGACTCTTTCAGAATAACCGACAAATGTAGCTATCCAGTGCCAAGCAATGAAGAACTTTGCCCCTACATTAAGAGGTCAAGGCGCATGTGGAGTACTTTGAAAGAAAGCGACTTCCTACTGAAAACCTTCACGGAGTGCCGCATACTTGTAAAGTTCATTCTTCCAGGTGGCTGATTACAGGGAGAAACCATATGCCTTGTGAGATTTTTCTCCTAGAAGAGGGAAATGCTTAGAGCAGGACCAAGATAGCTTAATAAAGAAGGAAGGGGGAAAAACACCTTGGGACTGCATCAACTGCACAGCATGTGAAAGCAGAATAAATAAGACAGGGTGGCACAGAGGGTGATACAATATCTGACAGAGGCAACTGTGATGACCATACCAACATAAGAACATGGTGGACCATAAACTCAGAGTTTGCATTAGTTTTGAAAGGACAAGTTAAATCTATATTGCATATTCCTTTTTTAGTGATATCATATAAGATTCCCAAAGCTTACCAAAGGAACATATTTACAGAGTAATGCTGTGCCACATTTTAAATTGTCTGTTGTGACGTGGTTTTCTTCACCATTTCTTCTTACACCAGCACGGTATAGTGGTTAGAGTGTTTGACTAGGGCCTTAGAGGCCATGTTTGAATTGCCATGGAGGTTTCTCCCTCTCTCAAAATACTAGAACATGGGGTCGTCCGCTGAAGCTGGAGGGTGAGAGATTCAAAACAGATAAAAGAAAGTATTTTTTTCACACAATGCATAGATGAATTGTGGCACTCTCTGCCCCAGGATGTGATGATGGCTGCCAACTAGGAAGGTTTTAAGAGGGGGGTGGACTATTTCATGGAGGAAAGGGCTATTCATGGCTACTAGCAAAAATGGATACTAGTCAGGATGCATACCTATTCTCTCCAGGATCAGAGGAGCACACCTAGTATATTAGGTGCTGCGGAACACAGGCAGGACAATGCTGCTGCAGTTGTCTTCTTTGTGGGCTTTGTAGAGGCACCTGGTTGGCCGCTGTGTGAACAGACTGCTGGACTTGATGGACCTTGGTCAGATCCAGCAAGGTTTTTCTTATGTTCCTATGTTTCTACTTCATAAATGAATCAGAGAGGGTTCTTAATGCTGAACTGGATTCTTCTACCCACACAGCAGTGTTTTCTTGCGGGTTGCATGTACATGCACACACACTTAAATATACTTGGGGAGCTCTGTTGGCACTTAAGTCCTGTCAAGTAGCAACCGACTTATGGCAGCTCCAGCAAGGGCCGTTCAAGGCAAATCGAAAGCAGAAGAGGTTTGCCATTGCCTTCCTCTGCAGAGTCTTCCTTGGTGGTGGTCCCCCATCCAAGCACCAACCCTACTTAAGCTTCCAAAATCTGAGAAGATCAGGATATCATGCCACTTTCCCTCCTAACTCCTACATAAGGATCTGCACATACCCTCTGCTCCAAATCAAAGTATTTTGTTTTCCACCATGTATAATATATTTAGTGGTTAGAGTGTCTACCACTAATTTCAGCTGGACCTATATCTCATTCTGAAGCAGCAAACTACAAACATCACTGCAGGAATATGTCACTTTCTTACTTAAGGCACTACTGTGTGTGTGTGTGTGTGTGTGTGTGTGTGTGTGTATCACATAACATACAAATGATGTACAGAAGATGTACAAAAGGCAAGTTTATTTTCTTATAGCCCCCATCTTCATTTTAGTCCATTGTTCTGAGTCTCTTGTTCCAATCCTATGCATCAAGGACCACAGCTGTGCATGAAGAGGCATGATATTATAACCTGAGAACGGCCACGGAAGTATCGTAATCTGGACAGGGAGGCAGTGGTTGGTTTAGATGTTTTTTTTAAAGATATTATAAAATCCATGGAAATGGGTCTATCAAGGCTATCGAATTAAATTAAACCTCCATGGTTAGAAGCATGAATACCTCTGAATCCCATAAAATGAGGGTAACTAATAGGGTACAGTTGTTGCCTCCATGCATAAGACTGGGCACTTAAAACAGAATAGTGGGTTAAATTTGAACTGATTCGCCAAGATTATTTTCTCTACTCTTATGAACAGGAAAGGCTCTTCTATAACTACTGTCATGTTATCAAATTGTATATATAATCATGCAGCAGTTAAAATATACAATCGTAATTTAAGGCACTCTTGTGCTTATTAGTCCAATAAAATACATGAAGGTGAAATAAAAATATAAATATGTAATCATTTCCAAATGTCATTACATCCTCTGAATTTCCTTTAGCTACCTTCTCCTCATGGTAAAAACTACCTTCCAAGAATAATACCTGGTGATCCTTCATTGCAACTTATATCAATGAAGACAGATCACCCATTTTAACAAGAAAAGCAAAGGCCTTTCACACAGGGACGTTTCCCCGTGGTCACCCCCGCCGACTGCTTCGGGGCTTCCTTTTGAATATGCATGCCTTTTCCACCTGTTAGAGGTCGCCTCGCTCTACCCGTGTGTTTTGCCTGTGTTTTCCAGATGCTGTTTTAGCCAGAATCTGGAAAACGTGGGCAAAACGCGCAGGGAAAGCAAGGCAACCTCTGACGGGCAGAAAAGGCATGCATAATCAAAAGGAACCCCCGAAGCAGTCGGCGGGGGTGACCATGGGGAAACGTCCCTGCGTAAAAGGCCTAAGAGCCAGTCTGTTCGTTGGGTAAAACTAAACTTTTAACCCTGTTATTTAAATCCAGACTAAGCACTACCCAAAACAGAGCAACTTATTTCCCTAAACAGAGAGGATTTTTCTGTCTGCAGACACAATCGTTATCACAGAATACCTAAAACAACACTGCTGTTTGTCCTATACAGAAGGAGTGAAGCAAGACTTGCTAGGAGCAAAACTGAAGGGTGCAAGAAGTTACAGCTAAAAAAAGTATTATTATCTCCTTGCACATTCAAGGAATGTGAGCGGACTAGCCATACATTTTTTTTTTTTTTTTTGAAAACACAAAAATGGGAATGGAAAGCTTTGGCTTGGATAAAATGCTTGATCAGAAAAGGAAATGCGAGAGCGAAGATATGGGAGCAAATCATTATTTTCTGTGCTACAAATCTGGTTTGAGAACCACTGGGAGGAAGACATCCAAAGGCCATGCAACTTAGTGACCTCTACACCCCAGGATGCACTATTAACCATCACCTTTGCTCCCATTAGTCATGGCATCCAGAAACAAGGATACAAGTGTGTGTGTGTGTGCGTGCGCACATGTTATAAAGAGCTTGTTTGGCACTATTGCTCCGTTCCCTCCTCCCCCAACAGTAAATAGATCAAAACTTATTTTCGAGGCTACTGTCTCAAGAGCTGTCCTGATGGTCTGTGGAGTGACATCCACTACAACCGGGCTTGTCGTTGCTCACAGCGACTAAGGAAGCACCTGGTATCTACCACGTCATATGGATATCTCACAAAATGAATCACTGGACTCGTGAAGACCACCAGAAATGGCATTAAGAGTTCCGCAGTTTTCGACAGGCTGCTGTGTTCAAATAATCAAGATCATAGTGCTGTTGGAATCCAACTTAGAAGCCTGAGTCAGAGAACTATCTACTGATGAGGGTAAATAATTAAGATGTTTGTTCTTTTTCTAAACAAGAAACAGGCACTTCATTAAGAAACGGTATTAGTATGTAACACCACCTTCAGCAGCACTTGCACAAAATCTGTGTTGCACCATACAAATGAATTTCCAGTGGACTTAGAAAGTTATAACTCTGCTTTCAACGCATTGTTAATCAATCAGACGGATGACCACTGAACAATCTTTTTGGTTGCCAGATCTGTTTCTTCCCTAATATAAAACCATTTCAAAATACGCCAGAGAAAATCCAACTGAATCCTAAAAGTGTTTATGAAAAGGATACAATATAGTCAAATACCTTTTCTGGCTTGGGGGTGGTAGTGGTGGTGGGAGGTTCTGTAGCACGAATGACACATAAATTGGCTGGGAAACTATCAGTGCAATCTTAAACCACGCTTTGTTCTTCTAAGCCCATTGACTTCAATGGGCTTAGAAGGGTGTAACAATGCTTAGGACTGCACTGATAGACAAATTAATAAATTGGCTTTAATGGCCATATAATCGCACTTAAGTGAACATATTGCCTTTCATGACATGCAGCCAACATTACTATTACCATATATTGCTTTTATCATGAATAAATGAGAGAGGTTATCTATTTGCCTTGCAGTTTGTCAAACCTTTAAACCTTTTTTTATTAGCCAACAGTGAAATGATAAGAAGTAGTAAGTACTTCTTTAAAAAATACTTCTTTGTATTTCCTCTGAAATCACTGGTGGATGTGCATAGGAGGAAAGCACCTTCACCATACCATGGCATTTGGAAAACCTATATTCAGAGCCTAAGTCACTACGGAAGTTTAAAAGACGCCTGCATTATGCAAAGGTAAGCAAATTCTGGCTTAATTTGCGCTGTCCTGGACACAAGAGTTCTTTTTCAAGAAGGTGCATCAATGGTGGACTTGTAAAAAGAGTCAACAATTTTGGAAGTTGATACATAAAAGACTTCAAGATACCTTGCAAATACAATTCGAACTGAATCCCAAATTCATGCTACTGGGAATCATTCCTTCACAAGTGAGCCCAACCCACAGAGAACTTTTTCAATACGCAACCACTGCGGCCAGAATCCTGTACGCTTCTTACTGGAAAGACTCTAAGATTCCTACAGTAAATGAGTGGATTTACAAATTATTTGACTTTGCTTCAATGCCGAAACTAACCTGCTTGATAAAGAGACAACCATTAGACGACTTCAAGTATAAATGGCAACCATTATACGACAGATACGATTCAACAATGAATTTTGCCAACTGTATTTAATATGCTAATTTGCTATATATAATCTGATGTTGATATAGTTAGGTTTTGCTTTCAACAGAGATATTGTATTATTATTATTAGGGGGGAAACTGGCATAAAATGTTATAGCATGTGTTTATGACAGGTTTAAAAAGAAAAGAAAAGAAAAGAAGAGATACATAGTATTTTTTAATGAAAAAGAGAAACCAAAGAGTGTATTGTAAACAAAACTAACTTATGGGATATGTTAATAGTGTATTGGAAAGGTTTGGATGCAGAAAACTGAATGCTTTCCCTTTTCTCCTTCCCATTTCCCTTTTTATTTTTTGTACCCCGAAAAACCTTTAATAAAACATTTATAAAAAAAAGAAAGAAGGTGCATAGCCAAGCATTCTAGCAGCAATTTAAATAAAACCAGATTCAGACTTGATACAGTCTATACACAAGACTTACTAAATATAGTTCATTATAGGTGCCTGTAGGCACTGTGGCACCTGCTGACATTATTCCTGGTGATTTTAGAAAGTAGATGGGGTCAGGTGCGACGTTTGCCAAGCAGGGCTTCTGATTGGCCACTGGAGATTTGATTGGCTGTGCAGTTTCAAAGAACACAGCTTCGGCAGGTAAGCTATGCGCATGCAAGAAAATATTTTTAAACAATGTTTATTTTGTGATTGGGTCTGCCTCCTTTGGCAGACTATACGTGGTTGCGCCCATCAATCTGTGCCAGAATTCCAAAAGTGCCCACAGACTCAAAATAGTTGGCGATCTTCACTAACAAAAGAAAAATATATATACAAATATATATACTTCAACTACCACAAGAGATTCTGTTGATTATAATAGATGTGAAGTACAGATATAGATATTAGATATTAGGTTTAATATTATAATACTTGGTTTTAACTATAGTATAGAAATATTGATTGTCAGGCGTAATAATACATATTAACTTATTAATATAATATAATTTCAAATAAGATAAGCAACATATAGATGTGATATTTGTGTAGATTCAGAGATAGGGAATGTATCAGTTCCGCTCTGTTAGGTACTTAATGAAGATCTAGTTGTGGTTATGGAGTATTAATTTTGTATGGGGAGAGTGTGATGCATGTGTGTTATCGGTGTTTCTTATAAAAATAAAAATATTAATTAAAAAAATAGTTGGCGATCGCTGACTTAGGTCAATGCATTTACTTCTGCTTGGGTTGGGTATAGCTCAGCAGGGCTTGCAAGTTACAGGTTCCACAACCCTTTGCTCTGGGCATATTTAAAAGGGAGCAAGGCCACCCAGGCATCTGTTACACAAGCTACTGAAAGAAGTCAGCACAAAAAGAGAGAGAGAGACGTGTTCCAAATAGTTCCCATGCTACTCAACACAACTATCTTGAGAACTGATCAAACTTTAGCACCGAGCAGTTTTTGCTTTAAAAATATTCATTGGCTTTTACTATGTTGAAGAAGAAGAGTTGGTTTTTATATGCCGACTTTCTCTACCACTTAAGGGAGAGTCAAACCGGCTTACAATCACCTTCCCTTCCCCGCCCCACAACAGACACCCTGTGAGGTAGGTGGTAGGTGAGGTAGGTGGTAGGAGTTCTCCCTGTGAGAGAGCTCTAAGAGAGCTGTGACTAGCCCAAGCTGGTTTCGTGTGCAGGAGCGGAGAAACCAACCCGGTTCACCAGATTAGCGTCTGCTGCTCATGTGGAAGAGGGGGGAATCAAACCCAGTTCTCCAGATCAGAGTCCACCGCTCCAAACCACCGCTCTTAACCACTACTCCACGCTGGCTCTTGATGGGCCTATCTGTGAGACTGCAGACACAATGACCCCACACTGGCTCTAGCCTCACTGAAGCCTTATATAGTTGGTTGTTGCCTTTATTTGTATACCTTTTTACTCTTCCTCCCCACACACACACAAACTTCATTAGTGGGCCAGGGCTGGTACTGGTGCTGTGGTGAACAGAGGCCCACTATCCTGGCCACCAGCTGAGAAGCTAATCCCAGCAACCACCGGGTCACACAGCAGGGCTAATCAGGTCACAGTCCAGCGCCAAAGTCCTGGGTCCAATAACACAATCCAAACGCAAGGTCAGAAGGCAGTCCAAGGTCTCAGCCCAGGGACAAAGCACATATTGCACAAGCAGGGCCCAAAAGCAGTCCAAGTGTCACGTAACAAGGTTCCACAAATCGAGAGCGCAATCCTGAAGGCGGGGGGGTTAGATCCACAGCGGCCAGGAGCGGCAGAGCCGCAGCACCTCCTCAGAGGGTTCCTGACCACCACAGAGCCTAAAAAAGCATTTTTTTAAATAGAAAAGGGCAAATAAAAGGGGAATGCCCCATTGAAAACAATGAGGTTGCGCCACCAAAAAAGGTGGTGCAGCCCCGCCACCACTCAACGGGGCGTTCCAGGGGCAAGAGGGCTCTGGAAGCTGCCTAAAGGCAGCTCCACTCCCGGGAATGCCCCCCCCCACACACACACACACCAGAGCAGGCTTTCTCTTCCATGTTTGCCCCCGCGCCAGCACAGATGCCACCTTATTCCGTGATCAGGTGGCACTTACACTGGTGCAAGGGTCACACTGGCTCCAAAGGAGCTTCCCTCCCTCCCCTCCAGGAATAGGCTGTCAGTCTCGAGCCAGTCAGACACCCTGATGGGCCCATCTGCGAGGCTGCAGACACAATGACCCCACACTGGCTCTAGCCTCACTGCGGCCTTATATAGAGCATTCTCCTGCAGGTGACGCTCACCCCACATCAAGCTCCTCTCCACAAGCTGGGTCAACTCCTTTATTCACGAGTACTGGGGGCCGGAACCTGCGATGACTTTTTGGTTTCCCCTGGCATTCCCTCAGCAGAGGGGAGGTCTCAGGATGCCAAGCACGCACTCCGACACATGGTCAAAACCTCAAACCTTGCCCTTTGCCTTCCCTGCTCCTAGGGTCCTTCAGGAGACCATGATGCGACTGGCGGTGGGCAGGTCCATGCTGGAACCTCCTGGCTCAAAGGGCGGCACCGGTGCTAGCTCAGGGTCCCTTCGTGGAGGCCCTGAGACCCCGGACTCACAGGGAGGGTCTGCCAAGGCAGGGCTTGGGGAAGGGTTGCCCTCCTCCTCCTCCTCCAATGAAGATGTGTCTTCCCTCAGTAAACTAGGGTGGTTCATGACACCTGTGAAGAGAGAATCCCCAGCTCCAGACCGCACAATAGATGGCGCAGGGGATGTGGCAAAAAATTTGATTACTTTATCCTCTCTTACCACGCCCTCTCTTCTTCCCTCTGACCTCTTTGAACTCTTAGACAGTCACTTCCCAGAATAATTGGGGGGGGGGGGGAGGATGCTAATTAATGTTTGTATTACAACAACATTAACTGTTTGGTTATCAGACACATGCACATAACTCCATGCTTCCAGAGTAGGGTTGCCAACCTCCAGGTGTGGTTTGGCAATCTCCCAGAGCTATAATTGATCTTCAGACTAGAGCGATCAATTTCCTTGGAGAAAATGGCTGCTTGAGAGGATGGAGGCTATGGCATTATACTCTCCTGTGGTCCATCCTCTCCCCAAACACTACCATCCCCAGGCTCCACCCCCGAATCCCCAGAAATTTCCCAACCCTACTCCAGAGTTTGGGGCTAGTCACACAGCATCCATCTCACTGCCAGATTTTTAATATTTAAACTGAGAACCCCAGAGCAGAAAGCAGAATAGACAAAATTCATAGAGCGGTTCCCTACTATCTGTGGCAGGCAGGATTCATAACTTAGACGCACATCAATCCCTCAGAGAAGGACCAATCACACTGCAAGCAAGCCGGTCTCTCAAAACGAAGTTCTACACTTTTAAAATGGAAACCAGTACTGTCAATTCGGCCAAAGCTTCCGAATCATGGCCAATATTATCCAGGTTCATCACAAATGCCCTCTAGAAACGTCCCCTTGTATCAGAAGCTGAACTTTTACCAAAACCCCTAAAGGCCACTCTGGTACAGAAAAGAAAACAACCTCTAAAGGGCATTCCACCTCTACTCTATTTTGCACAAGAAAAAAAAGTCAGCTAAATCTAAGCTTGATGCTTTACTCTCATGTAGGTTATTCATGAGTTGCAGATCTTGAGTGTGTGGCTATTTATGTTCTGCAGTATATGCCTCTTCTTCTGTTTTATACCTAAACCTTTCTTCTGCTGTATACTGTCACCGTGCAAATGAAAGAAGCTTGGCCAGGAATAGCCCTAATGCTATATGGCTTGGGAACATGCAGCATTTTAAACAACAGCAGATAGTGCAGTGATTGAAATCTGCAAAAAAAAAAAAAAAATCACTCCTATGACATGTATAATGAATGCAAACGATGCCTGGTTAACTTGTACTACCAGTTATCTTTTTAAATTTTCTAGGCAACAAGCAGCATAACTCAGAAACTGACAGGCACCAAGGGCAATGCCAGCTAGAAACATTTCAACTGCTAGCAATCATCTTTAGCGATTACAGTGAGTTTAAAATGCAGCCAGTACATTAAATTAAAAAAACAAAACAATTTTATCTCAATCAGTAACAGAACACACATACATTGCACAAGTGTTACAAATTCAGAGGCACTTTGATTACAATAACTGAATAATCTCGCAGGGATTCCAGAGCCACAGATGCTGTGCTGTACAAAATGGATGTTTGAATGAAGATATATTGCTCAGTATTCTTTACAACCCTTAAACTGCACTAAAATGTACGAGTAAGCACTTTGATAAATTCTGGAAAAGACCTACAGGGAGGGGCTGGTTGACTATGCTGAGACTTGAAATGTACAGTATGAGAAACACAATGCACAATATTTCTGTTGGGAATATGCAAGTAAAAACAATGGAAAGCAAAACTTCACAAAACCCCTTTTATCAACGAACCTGTGCAATTCTTCCAAAGTGGTTGAACACTGAATATCCTTTCTAAAGGGGTATCCTTCCAAAGGGAATATCCTTCCTAAGTGCTGAGGAACAAGAGGAATGGAGAACAAAGAAATGGTACATGAGATCAGAGCAGTAGTGAATGAGCTGAATAGAAGGGGAAAGGATATCATAATGGTAAGAGTTATTTATTTATTTTTATTTATTTTATTAAATTTATACCCCACCTTCCCCAGCAAAGCCAGGCTCAGTGAAGGTTATTTAAGGACTGATTCTATAAAGTTTGTGAAGCATTTCTGCATTATCCCTTGAACACACATGAACACACATGAAGCTGCCTTATACTGAACCAGACCCTTGGTCCATCAGAGTCAGTATTGTCTACTCAGACTGGCAGCGGCTCTCCAAGGTCTCAGGCCGAGGTCTTTCACATCACCTACTTGCCTAGTCCCTTTAACTGGAGATGCCAGGGATTGAACCTGGAACCTTCTGCATGCCAAGCAGATGCTCTACCACTGAGCCACAGCCCCTCCCCTTCCTTTTATATAGGACACTGGATGTTAACGTTATATATTTGCTTCATGTAATTATCACCGAGCAAATATTTTGGGTACTAATGTGGAAATATAACGGGAGGAAATCAACCATTTTACCAAACAACACATTTAACCAACTCCTCTCAAAACTGTTCTGTGAATGTGGCCATGTGCCGCATGGACAGCAGATGGAGTGGCCCGGAATTAATGGCATAGAGCTGTCAGAAAGCAACAGATAAATTCAGTCTCTCATTCTGGATTACGCTGTATAGACGTGACAGTCAGGTAAGAGGTTTGAACTTAAAATAGCAGAAAATCTAGTTGACACTAACGGTTTCTAGCTTTAGCCGAGTTCCAGAAACACCGCAAGCCAAGTCGTATGCCTTAAACGCAAACAAAATCTTGAAAAACTATTTCCTTTAGTGTCTTGAAAAGGTTCAAAATATACAGAAAGGAAAAAAGGAAGACAAATAAAGTTACCTTCTGGGCAACATCTGGGTGATATTTGCTTACACAAATATATTTACAGTGGAGATTGAAAAATTAAGATATAATGGAATATCACTCTCATTCAGCTTTTGGGAGGAACTATTTTTCCTTAACTAATTAGACTTTTAAAGGACCCTCATAAGACCAAGATGATGGCAGGAACTGGCCTTTCCTTCTAGGCCTTTTTTTTAAATTCCTGGTAGAATAAAACAAAAATAAAATATCTTGCTGGTTTCACATATGTCCAGTACCTGCAGTACATCAAAATTAATGGGAACTTCAGGAGTGTCTCAATAATAGAGTAAATAAATACATGTTCTTTTCCCCTTCTAGTGGTAATCCCATGATCAATTCAACAGTAATCAGTTGTGATGTTGCAAACTAAGGATTACTCCTTCAAGTAGGGAATAAACTGAAGGAACAGATGGTTGCTAAGAAACAAAAGGCTCTCACTATCCAAACAGAAAACTATTAAGTTTAAAACAAGAATATTATTCAACAAAGAGGAAACTAGCATTATCCAGGATTACAATACTTAAAAAAAAAAAAAAAACTCTTCACGGTATTATGACACTTGTTCTTTTAAATTAAATGGCCTATGGAGAATGGCCAAAAGAGAAAGGAGTCTGTGAGTCAATAGTACAGTTCACAGACTTGCACGCAGAAGGCCCCAGGTTTCATACCAGGCATATCCCATGAAAGGATAGTTCATCGCAGGTTTCAGAGGGTAACTGTGTTGGTCTACAGTAGAAGAGCTAGATTCAAGTCCAGTAACACCTCAGAGAACAAGAAGATTTTGGGGTATAAGCTTTGAGAGTCTGAGTTTTGACTCTCGAAAGCCTGAACCCCCAAAATTCATGTTGGTCTCTAAGGTTCTACTGGACTCAAATCTAGCTGTCCTACATAGCAGGTGTTCAGTAGTAACTTTCTCTGCTTGAGACTCCAGAGAGGCACTGCCAGCATAGAAAACACTGAATTAGGTGGTCTAAGGAACGCCCTTAATATAAGGAAGCTATACGCGTTCAGATAGGTAGACATCCCGACACACACCCCAGATGCATCTCACTGTGGGAAAGATGAAGCTGGACTAAATCGAACTTTGGTCTGATCTATAATAGCTCCTTTTCTTTACTCATATCACAGTTTATCATAAACACATAGGCAAATGGGTTCCATTTCCTCCTTTGCAAGGGAGCAGATTGATACAGTTTTCCCCAATCTTTTGAAGCAGTCATCTTGGGTAGAAGATGCATGCCTGTCCTGTGGATGATTCACCATGTGCTTCATTCACTTACAGTGGATAGAAGTGAACCTGTTTAATCAAACACAAACGAAACATTGCTTTCTGCAGGAAAAAAATGTGTCTGTCTCCTTAAACAAGTTTTTAGTGATGCGCTGTCTCCTTAAGCAAGTAGTAAGTGATGCACTCACTTACTAACATGGAGTAGGATGTGTGCACTTGTCACTGAGGGAACAAGAACTGACAAAAGTCCATTATCAGCAGGGTTGCCAACCTCCAGGTACTAGCTGGAGATCTCCTGCTATTACAACTGATCTCCAGCCAACAGAGATCAGTTCACCTGGAGAAAATGGCCGCTTTGGCAATTGGACTCTATGGCATTGAAGCCCCTCCCCAAACCCTGCTGTCCTCAGGCTCTGCCCGCAAAACCTCCCACCGGTGGTGAAGAGGGACCTGGCAACCCTAATGATTGGGAATATTAAAAAAGCAACATATCAATTCCCAATTGGGAAGACAGAACCTAAGTGCATACAACTTGTACACACACAGGAACTCCGTCTACTTTCAGGCAACATACAGAGGAGAGGTGGGACCAGCATACATACTCAGTTTTAAGGGCCAGCATGCTCAGTTGCAAGCAGGGTATGGATTCCGCTGTTGCTCCCGCACCCCTCTACATAAGTGTACTTGCCTCTACACGTTTACGGTTACAGGCCCTAAGTCTGAAAACAAAGAAACATAAAGAGTGGAGGAAGTCATTAGAGTGTCGTTGAAAACACGGTGAATTCACTTGCTTCCTTTGTCCTGAGGTAAAGTGTGTTCAAGCCACTTCTACCACTCTGTGTATGTCTGGCTTCGCTCTGCTACTAAATTATATGATCTCCCCTCCTACTAGGCCTTTCTATAGAAACAGTTATGCTCAGGGAGTCAAAATTTCCCAGTGAGTGTCAGCTGGCTTGCTGCTAGCTTGCTAACTGATCAACTATGAAACAGACAACTAAAGCTTACCACCCACACACATCCTGGCTATCACTATGTCAGGAGGATTACCAAACATCCACCATCTAAGTCCTCTCTGTCCACCCACACACCCCACCAACAATGACTTTCTGGCATTGCCAGAAGAAGACAAAGAGATCTGGGGCTATTCAGCAATATCTCCGCTAATCTACAAGTGCCCAGTTAATAATAGGGCAATTCCTTATGCAATACATGGGTAGTTCCTCTACTGCACTGAATCAGTTTCAACCAAAGGTGAACATCAGGATGTATACCAGCTGTAATCCAAATACTTCAGGGTGGCTAGCTCACAGGTCAGATTGTTCACAAAATCTGCTGAATGTCAGAGTCAGATTTTTCCCTAACACTAAAAATAATCCTACATTTCAGGTTAGTCATCTTCCCCGACAACGCTATGAAACAAAGGAAGTTATCTGACAGTAAGAAACCATGTTATTTACATTTGGGACACAGTAGAAACTGCTAGAAGTATACTGACCTTGTCAAAGCCATATAGAATTAGTAATAAGCAAACACATGGAAGAAACCTCGTAACAATACTCTCCCCCACCCACCCACAAAGATGCACACACATGCATGTGTCTGTGTGTATCTACGTGTGTCTAAAATACAGCTTGAACCACAACTACATTTCCTCTTCTTCTTCTGGAGTTTCAGAAGCAAGCTCTAAAGTTGGACATTGACCAAAGAAATACTTAGCAGCAGTATTTTGTGCATGGAATCAGTCCCACAGAATTTAATACTCTGGAAGGAGTTTAGGAGACTGGACATTCCAATATACTGAAAGGAATCTTCAGAGATTTTTTACAAAAGGTACATTTAGTAACCGAACAAACCTAGGAAGGCCAAGGAAACTATCTTTTCTTTGATAACATCCAAACAACATATGTTGATGTTAAAACCATCTCAATCCAGAACACGTTTCATTTTATTAATCCTCATATGATGCTAGAAGTAGAAGACTCGCACTAATGAATTACTTGGCAGCATGACCCCACGCCAACGTAAGTGCCCACTTATTATTTCCCTGTAAGCCGCTCTGAGCCCGGTCTCGGCCGGGGACAGCGGGGTATTAAACTGAAACAATAACAATAAATTATCACGGAATAAGGGGCACTTATGCTGGCATGGAAGGCATTCCCGTCAGCACCTGGGCACTGCGGAGCTGTGCAGCACTCCCCTGCCGATGCATCCTCTCTGGAAACTAAATCCCTGCAGAGAACAGTGCCAGCTGGGGGGGGGGGGGCTGACCCAAGGCATTCCTAAGGTGGAGCTGACTTTAGTCAGTTTGCTAACCCCTTCCAGCCCAGGAACACCCCTCACTGCTCTCTCTCGCTCTCTCTCCCCCCTCCCTCCCTCCTTCCTCCCCCCCACAGGTCTTGATTAGTATCAATTAATCCCAGATAGGAATAAAAGAAAGAACAGAAGAATTCAAGCCAGAGAGGATAGGCTATACTATAGTAGAGAAGATGCTTGTCACAAGGTGCCCAAACTCTTGTGGCCTAAACAAGGAATTTAGCTTAAAAAAGAGTATTTGCTGGCCTAGAATCCATTTAAAAAATTAGTAACTAAAATATCTAGTAGAAGCTTGTTTTGCTGGCACATAAGTGGCTTGATCCATTTCTCTCTAGCCTCCTTATACCATGGACATCCAAATACAACATTTCACAGTTTCTATGATCCCTACAACTGAAGTCTATCTGAAAATGGTACACCTAATATATGGCCCTCAGAGATCGCAGACGGTAGCACACTTAATCTTGCAAGCATAATTGCTCGCCTGTATCTTGGAACTGTATGGTTAAACAAGTATTTTGGGATTGTAAAGAGTGGTGGAATTCCCATATGGAGAGCAGAGCAAACACACCTAGCTTGGCAGATAGTGATATTGGTATCAGTCTTCATAATCAACTGCTTGATTGCTCAAAGAAATGTATCTTACATACCACTTGAGAAATTAAGCATGAAAAAACACATGAGTCTGAAGGCAAGGCAAGGTGGACTTTGAGCCCCGAGACTGTTTTCCAAATGTGTTAATTCAAACTATCAGGACATTTGGCATGGTTGTTCCATTTAATAACATTCAGATTTTAGGTTTCATGCCACATATTGTTTTATATGTTCTGAATGAACTCTAGATTTTTTTTGTGTCAGGGTTTTTTCAAGACTGTTGCAATTACCAGTAGTTTCACATTGCAGGGATTCCACAATGGCTTAAATATTTCATAATCACCTGGCAACAATAGTTTCTTTACCTCCTGTTACTTAGAAAGGAAGAAAAAAATGTTAGTTTTTATCAAAGGAGAGAATTGAAACCTGTTTTCCACTTAATTAATGACTAATGGAAATTAGCAGATAATCCCCAAGATTTGCTGTTGGAATAACTGTAGGTAGAAACGAGTCCAAGGAATGAACAGAACCAAGAGACCAAGTTCAGACTTTGGCATGGTTCTGAAATGGCATCAAGCCATAGTTTGGCAATATGTGAACAGGGTCTTGTGGTCATGTGCTCTCCTCCCTTCCGCTGTTGAAATCCATTAATGATTTCTGCTTTAGTGCACACCATAGCTGATGTTACAGCCAAAGCTCCAAAGTGTGATTTGTGCTCCTCTGACAAACCACGACATTGGGAATCTAGCAAGCTACTCACCAAAGGAGGTGGGGTGATCCTCTCACTGGTACAATGACTGAAGAACGGCCTTACTGACCTCTGCTTATATACGCTTAAATGCCTGCAGGTCCAAGGCATTTAAGCGTATATAGCCGCTAAGTGGATTTTTACCTCCCCCCAACTTAAGGAAAGTATATAGTCAAGTACCTCCAAAAGCAGACATGAGACTGGAGACGGCCCCTTAACCTAGACCAGGAAGAAAAACGTTTTCCCTTTCTCGAATAACAGAAACCCATGGAAGGCTTCCTCGATTGGTTCAAGACCTCCACAACGCCTGTAGAGAAATCTAAACTAATGGGCAGATCCACCATGCTATCAGATGTAGTTGGGGTATGTCACAGTGCAACAGTGTGCCTCTGGCCAGAAGGTCCCTCATTTGCAGGAAAGAAACGTGTACTCTCCTCACCAAGTGGCATAGATCTCAAAACCAGATCTGACGAGGCCAAAACAGTGTTACGGGGATACAGTCTGAGATGTTCTTTTTACACAGAATCCGAAGCGGAGATTCAAAGAAGAGTGAATAGACTCATCACCAAAGAAAACAGCCAAATGACGACAAAAAGAGCTTGTTAAGTCAAATGCCAGTAAGCTCCTATCCTTGCTGCAGTAAGAAAGTGGTTGAGAGAAGGGGGTGCCACTCCTCCAGAGAATGACGGTTTAGGTGGGAAAAGCTGGCGCAATGTGGGACTGCACAGAAGACTGAAGATGAACATACAGTTTAGCACAAATAATAGTCTGGTATTATTACCAGTACACAGCGAGAGGAAGGAGAATGTGTGGCCACAGGGCCCATTCCTGCAGCATGAAACTATGGTTTCAGATTATAATTAAACCATGTGCTTCTGATCCTTCAAACCATGGAAAGTACCATAGGGTTTTTACATTTTCCTCTCACCTCTTGAATGCTAATTTCTCTCCCATTTCCAGGTTTCCTCTATCCATAGTTTGCTATCACATGAGAATCAATCAAACTGTGTTTACCTCATTACTATGACTGAAGTGGTTTGAAAAAAACGATTTCAATTTAGCATTAAACACAGGTACATGATCAGACATCACAGCAAATCAGAGGTAGAAGAGACCTGGAGCTTCAGGTGAGAGATAAAAGAGAAAATGTGTCCCCAGCACATTCCCAATAATTCAAGCAATGATGAGGAGCTTTAAAAATCATTCATGACAGTGTTTGATCAATTCTTCTGCTTACTGGCAATTTTAAATTATGGATTTTAACTAGTGTAGGTTTTTGAGTGGATGTTATTATTATTTACATTGTAAGCTGCCTTGAGTTTCTATAAGGTAGAAAGGCTGCTAATAAATGCTTTGAATCAATAAATACAATGTACTTCTACTTGTTGGTCTAGTAGTACAACAAAGACTTGCACCTCTTTCCCTTCCCTTTCTCAGTCTCAAGCTGGGGCCAAGATAGTAGTATAGCTAATAATGGAGCAGTAGCAACAAGAGCAATCTGTTGGAGACCCAAGATTATGGGTGGAAAGTGGGGACTTTCAAGGGCTAGGGGAAAAGGCAGGAGGAGAAACAACAGAATTTTGCTAACAGTATTCACTGGGGGGTTGCACAGGCCATTTTAAAACAATATCAAAGAGTTCTTCTGAGCTCTCTCAAGCTATTTGTTCCAAATGAATGAACACTGTTAATATGAGTTAAACATTCTGGCAAATGCAGCTTTTACATTCATACTACAGAGCAAGTTAAGTAAAGTCAGATTTATGTTTCGTGTAGTGAAAATATGCTTACTCTTTCAACTTAAACTTCTGGCCAAAAAAAGCTGTCCTTGAATTTAAGGAGTAGCAGGCCAAATTAGAAACCACAGCCTTAAAAAAATCCCTGTAATCATATATCTAATTCTAAACCTAGCCCCCATATGAATCAAAATACCTAGAGAATGGGGCCAGATACAGACAAGGCTTAAATACTTAAGGCACTACCAGGATTGCAGAAAAATTAAAAAAAAAGAATTCTTTAACATAAATACTGGGGTCTTGCAATGCTACATTGTGAGATCTCAGCCACCATTTTTGAAACAGGCGGAAAGGACACCTGCTACAGTGTGAGAAAGGCAGGCAGACAAAGGGAGGAGGAACGGAGTCGGAGATGCTGCTGTGTGAGTCAGCTGGTCGGAAGAGCAAGAAATGGGAGCTGCCACCGCCGCTAATCCCCCCAGATGGCCCCCAACCACATCCACATGAACTAGGCAGGAGGAGGCACCAGCACTGCAAGTGTGCGGACTTACAGGCGAGTGGCCAGGTAAGCAAGGGGGGGGGGGTTTCTCCCACAATGATAATTATATCTCTTCCTATTTTTGTTTGGTAAATAATGACACTGGCAAAACTATCTCATTATCAGCTATGGATTCTATTGTATACTTATCTCCTCTCAATCATTCACAAACAACAGTGTTGCACTTACCTGTAACTGCTGTTCACCCAGTGGTCATCTGGGGTGGGGTAGGGGAAGGGAGCACCTTACACATTTTTAGGAGCTTCTGCGCTCTCCACATGCGCAGCACCCATGCGGGACTGCACAGTGAACATGATGGTACCAAATACACTCCACACGCATCATTGCTACTATCCAGTAAACCCTTTCTATAGCATCTTGACATGCGCAAACGAGATTACTGCACGTAACGCAGAAGCAAAGTCATGCTTGCCATCAAGCTTTCCAGAGGCTCCTCTCTCAGCTCATCCACCTCCTCCTTCCTGGCCTTGCAATTCACCCGCAAGAGAGGTGCAAACCACTTTGGGTCCTGACCCACAGCCTGAGAACCACTGCCTTAAAATAAAAAGGCAACTAAAGTTAAATGAATTGTTCATGACCCAAGTAGCTTATGACAAAAAAGATGAGGAATCTGATGACACATAACCAATTTTTTCTAGACAGGCTATGTATGACATGTGGGAAGATATTTTTACATATGAGGTTCATAGTCACAGATACATACTGAGAACCCGAAGCTGATACCCCATGGAAAGGATTACCACATCTCCATCCAGAGGAGCAAAAGGACTGAATGTTAAATTTCTATGTGTTCTACTGTCTGGAGCAGCTGCACTCTCTTTGCCTCAGACATTGACCGGATGATAACTTCTGACTTAGATGTAGCTATGGGCGAAAACGCATGGTTGCTTCAGCCTCCTTTATTCCATTTCAGCCAGGATTCAGCCAGGATCGAACACGTGCATTCGATCCTGGCTGACTCCTGGCTGAAATATGGAATAAAGGAGGCTAAAGCAACCATGCATTTTCGCCCTATGTTTCAGTATGTGCATCCAGCCCTGCCCAGAGTAAAATCTGAAAACGTGGAACTTCATTCTAATGGGTCAACATAAAGAATTGAAGTACAAGTACATAACTGAACAGCAAGAGCTTTGCATCTATATCCAAGGAAACACAGTACAATCCCACTAATCATTGTATCCTTCCAACATCTATTAAAAATAGTTTTAAAAGAATTAAAAATAACCCTAACATACAATGAATCCACAATATATTTCAAGTTGCTAAGCTGATCCTGGTTTCTTGACTGACAGCTGAGGCTCTGCCAGATGCCAAACACTGAATAATTGTTCCTGTGTGTTAATGCAAAACAGTGGGCCTTCACTTCAGCTCGGCTTCATTCCTCATACTTGAGTCATTCAGGCTTTGTGCGATTGGAAAGTCCTTGAGGATTAATCCTGCTAATATTTTCTTTTCTGGGTTCACAATTAATTTGGGTAATTAAAAGAGTGATCTTTATTCTCTATTGAGACAGTCAGTCACAGGACCTGAGTATTTTCTCTGATGTATTATATTACAATGATTATGTGCACTTTATATAATTTATATACAAGTTAAGGGCTGAAATGCATTTGACATTTACAGGCTCTTGGAATCTGCAGAGTAGTTTCAGGCGCAGACAGATCTAAACTGCTGGAACTGAAATTTGAATGCTGAAGTTTGAGTACCAAAATTGACATCTGACAGTCAAAATTGGGTAATTGAAATTTGACCTTAAATTAGGTTTGCCAGGTTGCTGGGACTGGCGAGCAAGAAGAAGAAGAGTTGGTTTTTATATGCTGACTTTCTCTACCACTTAAGGAAGAATTAAACAGGCTTACAATCACCTTCCCTCCCCCTCCCCACAACAGATAACCTGTGAGGTAGGTGGGGTTGAGAAAGCTTGGAGAGAACTGTGACTAGCCCAAGGTCACCCAGCTGGCTTCATATGTAGGAGTGGGGAAACAAATGCAGTTCACCAGATTAACCTCCGCTGCTCATGTGGAGGAGTAGGGAATCAAACCCGGTTCTCCAGAATAGAGTCCACCATTGGCTGGCTCAGAGCGGGGAGTGCACATGTGCGCAGCCATGCATGGCGTGATTGCGTCACTTTTGGGTTAACCCCCGGAAGTGCCACATCACAATGGGATGCTTTAGCACTCAAACTTCCAAAATACTAGCATTTGGGGGGTTTGAGTGCTAAAGTGTCCCGTCACGATGCGGTACCTCTGGGGTAAACCCAAAAGTGATGTAATTGGGTCATGCGCGAGATCGTCACCCCAGCCCCGCGCCAAAAACCTCTTATTGGAGAGGGGACCTGGCAACCCTACCTTAAATCCATTGCCCAATGAACAAGTTCTAGTTGGACAGCCACAGTGAAAGACTGACATTAACTTCATCCAACTTCTAACTATAATTGGAACTTCCACGGCCGATACACGATTGAAGGACAACAAAAGGTAGAAAGGATCAGGATCAAGAGGCCAGAGATTTAGCTTTGCTTAGATGTTCTGGACAGTATTCAGCCTGCTTTTTTCCCTCTTTAATTTCAATTTATATTTGCAGAAGAATCGAAGGGGCATAAACAATTCAAAACATTTGAATAATTAACTAAAGCGCATATGCATCACATATTCCGAAGTTAACATTTCGCCCTGACAGCGTGCAGTCATTAATGCCGTGACATTGTGAGGGTCAAAGCCTTTTTCTCTGTGTCCAAAAACTCTCATTATCCCAATTTGTTAATCAAGCATCACTCTGTGATACAGGAGAACAAGAAGAACTAGAGAAGAGACATCTGCACTGCTGGACAAAATGCCGTCAAAGCCATCAATCTGCTTCCACAAGAATTTGCCACCATTTGGCATGCAGAAGGTCCCCGGCATCTCCAGTTAAAGGGACTAGGCAAGTAGGTGATGTGAAAGACCTCTGCCTGAGATCCTGGAGAGCCGCTGCTGGTCTGAGTAGACAGTACTGACTTTGAAGGACCAAGGATCTGATTCAGTATAAGGCAGCTTCATGTATTCAAATATCTAAATAAATGAAGAAGAAGAAGAAGAGTTGGTTTTTATGTGTCAACTTTTCTCTACCTTTTAAGGAGAATCAAACCGGTTTACAATCTCTTTCCCTTCCTCTCCCAACAACAGACACCTTGTGAGGTAGGTGGGGCTGAGAGAGTTCTGAGAGAACTGTGACTAGCCCAAGGTCACCCAGGAGGAGTGGGGAAACTAACCCAGTTGACCAGATTAGAGTCCGCCGCTCATGTGAAGGAGTGGGGAATCAAACTCGGTTCTCCAGATTAGAGAACATAACATAAGAACATAAGAAAGGCCCTGCTGGATCAGACCAAGGCCCATCAAGTCCAGCAGTCTGTTCACACAGTGGCCAACCAGGTGCCTTTAAGAAGCCACAAACAAGACAACTGCAGCAGCACCATCCTGCCTGTGTTCCACCGCACCCAAAAAGTCCAACGGTCTTAACCACGACACCACACTGGCTATCATAAGCAACACCACCTGGAGCACTTCCTACAGCATATTGTATACTGATTCCTTTTTTTAAAGGCTGCATGATAGTATCACTGAGCAGAAACTAATTAAGATGGTCAGAATGATTTGGTTGGTATCATCCCACGTTTCAAGCTGCTTTGTTAACTAGCTTAACAAGCATTCTTGTTGCCGCTGCTGCATCTGCTATTCCGTTTCTGGCCTCCAAATCTGAACAATTTAGAGAATTCAATTAAACATAAATATATAAATATATAAGTGTGTGTTTTCAACTTGCTATTAATCCTTCCTTGGTTAATTCTCCTACCTCGCCCTGCTGAAAATATTTTGGTAAAATGGGTTAAGTCTTATTTTCTCTGGAATGTTTTTTGTAAATGAAGTGATTAATGACTTCCCAGTGTAGAATTTTCATTTGAGAATGAAAATATTAAATGGGGGCGTAATAATACTACGCAACAGCTGTTAGCACCTGCTGAGGCAGCTTCAAATGTAGCTGTCATGGAAATTCTGATATTATCTTAGTAGTTTTCTTTTTTAACAAGACATTGCTTTCTGGGAAGGGATCTTCCAATATTTGTAGTGTGAATATAAAAGAGTAATTGTTTCATCAGACTCAACCTCTGCCCTTCACCTCTGATGAAATCCTCAAGCATAATCCACAGAAAGGAAGAAGGAGAAGAAGAGTTGGTTTTTATATGCCAACTTTCTCTACCACTGAAGGAAGAATCAAACCGGCTTACAATCACCTTCTCTTCCCCTCCCCACAAGAGACACCCTGTGAGGTAGGTGAGGCTGAGAGAGCTGTGACTAGCCCAGTCACCCAGCTGGCTTCATGTGGAGGAGCAGGGAAACAAATCAAGTTCACCAGATTAGCCTCTGCCGCTCATATGGAGAAGTGGGGAATCAAACCCGATTCTCCAGATGAGACTCCACCGCTCCAAACCACCGCTCTTTATCCACTACACCATCCTGGCTCTCCTTAGGCATGTTCCTCTCTTTTAGGCATGCTTAAGCATTGCTTAGGTATTTGGGGAAGGGGTGCTCTCCCTCCCTCCTTCCATAGTCTAAAACATAGCAAGATCTCCAATGAATGGGCTCCCCTCACCTCTTTGGACAGCCCATTCCCCAATGTGGCAGCCACAGTGGAGGAGGACCAGCCTTGTTCAGACCCACCACCAGAGTGGGGGAACAGCCAGCAAGTGGCAACCTGACGACCAGAGTTGATACATGTGATCCATATGGCAGGAGACTGTCCTTCAGATATGTGGGTCCCAGGCCATGAAGGGCTTTAAAGGTCACAACCAGTACCTTGAACTCAGAAACAAACTTGGCAGCCAATTATAGCTGTTTCAAAATGGGGGGGGGATATATGGGGAAGGCCGTAGCTCAGTGGTAGAGCATCTGCTTGGCATGCAGAAGGTCCCAGGTTCAATCCCCGGCATCTCCAGTTAAAGGGACTAGACAAGTAGGTGATGTGAAAGACCCCTGCCTGAGACCCTGGAGAGCCGGCTGCCGGTCTGAGTAGACAATACTGACTTTGATGGACCAAGGGTCTGATACAGTATAAGGCAGCTTCACATGTTCATGTGTGTGTTCATGTGAATATGCTCCACATTCTGGACCAGCTGCAGTTTTCAGGTTGTCTTCAAGGGAAGACCAACATACAGAACATTACAGTAGTCCAACCACAAGGTTACCCAAGCATGGATCAGCGTAGCCAAATCAGCAGAGTCTAAGAAATGAAGAAGTTGATGAACCAGATGCAGATGACAGAAAGCATTCCTGTGTGCCAGAAGAACATGTTTTTTTCCTTAGTAACTGAGGAACTCCTCAAAAGTGAAAAGATCAATAACAGGGGACAAACTCCCCTGAAAGACCAACTTGCCCAACTTTATCATTCAGGCATTGTGTGACCACAGGGATGTGCTAGGTGTGCTCCAGTGCGCTGTCTTCCATTCCCTAGGGGGAATGAGATCCATGTAATAAGTCAAACTGATTGATATTTTCGGAATATCCTGGCCTAGTACCAAAACGCTAACACTGATATTACCCAGAGAGGACAAAAACAAATGATTATTCAGGCTTCTATTGTTGCTAAGAAATGTGATACTGGTGCCCTCACATCTGATTTTTTTACCACCTGAGGTATAACTAACTTGAATGTGAAAGAAAAGCCTATTTAAACTGAGCCTACAAAAAACCAACAACATTTATGAAACCACGAATTGTAAAAGATATGCACATTCAACAGATTAAATATGTAATTTCTTTTTAAAAATCCATTATTTATTATTAGTCATCAAAAATTTGCATCGCCTTCAGAATATAGGCAAGCTGCAGGAAAACCCTGGAGGAACAGAGAATGAGAGAACCTGAAAAAATCATTCTCTGTGATTTTCCAGTTCACAGATCGTACATGTACATTTTCGAGAGGTTATTTTCAGCTCAGTGCCGAGACTGCAACAGTACACAAGAACGTAAGCTTTCTTTAAGCCTCTTTCAAACGAGTAGGGCATTTCCATTGGTTTCAGTGTTCAAGGCAAATCTATATACACATGCACATTGGTCTGCATAGAGCTACCGCTGATGAGCCTTCGGCCTTAAGTCATCCAATCTACTTCAGCATGTTAATGTACGTTAGTCGGCCCATCTTGGGCAACTTAAGTAATCATGAGTTGCTTGCACAATTAAGCCCAAGGGGCAAACACCAGCCTAAGGGAGATGCCCGCTTAATTAAAGTCTATGCCCCATCTCATCCTGACTCTCATATACCAGAATTTAACCATTTGTATCAGGAGATTTATATTTAAACCTATTACGTTACCAGTGACATCGTTTTCTTCATTCCAGATTTTGTTCTGGAAGTTCATCAGTACGCTTTCTCCCCCGCCCCACACCAAACAAACACAGGCCCAAGCTAAACAACAACAGTAAATGAAGTGGTTTCAAATGGTTTAGCCTCACTGGGAGTCGTGCCCAACTGTATTTCAACCTTCATTTCTATACAGCAAGAATAAACCGCATAGATTTAAAACACTGTTCACTGCATCTCATGTTTTCATGGCTCTGACGACAGGAGGTTGGTTTTGCATCTGACAAAGTCAACCACTCCACTAGCAGGAAAGCATTTTAATTAGAGAATCTCAGCAGACAATTGCAAATCCCAATCTTTTAAGATAAAATAAAAGTGAAAAAGGAATCGGCCTTTGATAGGATTGGTAATGACAATGACAGTGTTTTATCCCCCATTTTACAATTTATACTTCAGTAGAGAGTTTAGCCTGGTCAACAAACCAATTAGACCAATTTATCTCCACTGAATTCATCTGTGAACTGAAGCCTTACTTTTTTTCTTTTAATCTCAAGAAGCAATTACCTGCGTGCAAAATCAGCTCTACCAGGATTTCATAACAACCAATGATTAAAATGACTGACTTGTTATGATACAGAGGCTTGAACATTAAACACGGTAATCTCTTTTGTAGCTGAAATAATTTAAATTGATAAATACGCATTATGGTTTTGCTACTGGTTTGGGGGAAATTATATTTGAATCTCTTCCTTTTTGTAATGAGAATTTAAGAGGTCCTGCTAGTAAATATAAGCTTCCATAAACAACATGGTGCAGATAAGTGCCAACCTGCTGTTCAAAAGCAACCCGAAAAAAATCTTATCTCTACATTTTTTTTCCTTTCAAGGCTAGAAGCTGTAGAAAAAAATAACAATCACTCCTGGTATGACTCAAGCTTTTCCCAAGACTTCTAACAATGGACATTTTCATCCTCACACATCATTCTCATATACAGTTATCTTGAATTTCTGTATCTACATCTATATCTGCACATGTCTCTATTTCACCAATTTAGCAGCATGTAGATCAATAAATGCCTCAAATGGCAGGGATAATAAGGAAGAACATTTGGCCCAGTTATTCAGTTCATAAATGCATTCCTTGCATTTTATAAGTTTTCAAAAGTGGAATCAAAATGGGGTTCCACACTGCATGTAATTCAATTCCCCATAGGGCAAGGTAGTACTGGATATTTAGTCAGAAGTAAGTCATATTCAGCAAGGTTCCCAGCATATAAAACAACTGTTCATTTTATTATATTTTTTAATTATCATCATTTCCTATACAGGCAGAATAATAAAACAAAAGTTATTATTTTGCCTGCAAAGTGAAAAGCAGTACTTGGTTTCCCTCAAGCACCAGCTTTTGTTTCTATTCTGCGATGCAGTGAGAGAAAACTATTTTTAAAAATGGCTGTCAGGCAACAGTGTAACATCAGTTCTGGGGAAACCCGGAAGTTACATCAGTCCTCTCTAGGAATCACTGGAAACTCTGTGTTTTTACCACAGGGTTTCTTGAGCTTCCTAGAAAGGCATAATGGCACTTTAAGGTTTTCCCAGATGTGGCATCACATCGTCACCAATGGCCGCCAATGTCCTATACCCATCATCTACTGGTTGCCAACCCTACTCCCTACTCATCCCCAAAAACAAGACCCATCAATTTTCAATTTATGCATGAATGCAAAGGCTGACCACGTGAGGGGAGAAAAAGTGTTTCTTTGAACTGGATGTAGAACGAAGAGATCACATTTTAAAAGAAAATACTCCCGAGACAGGTCAATAGCACTTTGACTATCTACATAGGCCAACCTGACACTGCTGTGACATTTTACATTTAAAAAATTGCTACAAAACACAGGAGGAAAAATAGGGACAGCACTGCTGTTCAACAGGCTACCAGATAGGTAACCTGGACCTTACATTATAGCCGAGTGAATAAATCATGGCCATTCAAGGTTAATGGTGCAATCCCAGACCCTTCTAAATCCACTGAAGTCAAGGACTGCACTGTAAAATATGTCTCAGTGGGAAAGAAGAAACTAACAGTACACTTTTACGCAGAATTACTCCATGTAAATTTGAATGGGCTTAGACTGGAGTAACTCTGCATAGGAGTGCCCTATAAAATACTATGGGGGGGGGAACCCTGTAGTGCTCTGACAACCCAGCCTTCCAGGCTATGTGACCACTTTAACCTATTTACTATATTTATAATCTCTGTCTCTCTCACTGATTTGGATCCTACGAATCAGGTCTACACATGCTAGAAAGCCACTGCTAGGGTACACTTCGTATTCCGCTAGCACTTCTGCCTGAGCAAGGGCTCACTGAAAACCACTGATCCTGCACAAATGGAAAAGGAAGTATGCTCCATGACAGAAGCTATCTAGTGTGTGCGGTATGGAGTTCGTTCACAGCACTCAAGCCTTGGTCTGTAAATGTAGAATTTAACTTCATACATAACTTCTGGAATCTCAATATTCCAAAACAGAGCTCTCTGTTGAGTATGAATGCTTGGTAAATTCGCCCACAGTATTTCTTTCATCTATGTTCTTTTATTCCAAAAAAGGTAGTAAATTTCCATTTTTACTCAAAACGTTTGCCCAATATTTGTTTGCAATTCTAAATCAGGGGGTTGGACACAAAGGTGCTGTTCCACAAAAGCATTGCTGTTATTACAAGATGGGATCTTAATGTTTGTGGGTTTTCCACTCAGATGGCAGCCCCTGTCCCTCAGGATCAGCTGCGGAAGATGAGAGAAGTCAAAAAGGATGTGTTCTACCAGAACTCCACTCAAACAAGACCCGATCAAGGAGTATATTTCTTATTTTATAGGATATATAGCATTTAGGGCATGCAAGCAGGGGACTTGCAAGGGGCATCTCATTTTCCCCTCCCCCACTATTTCCTCTTTCCCTTCCCCAAAAGCTTTTTCCTGCTGCCTTCTTCACACCCACCAGTTAACCTACCTTTATCTGCCCCCCTGAATCCAGCTTCCTTCCCTCCTCATGGCAGCCTCTGTCCAGAAAAACGGGCTCAGTTGCACATTGCCAGAGCAGGCTTTTTCTCCAGGGGAACTGATCTCTGTAGTCTGGAGATCAATTGTAATTCCAGGAGATCCTCAGGTTCCACATGGAAACTACATTCAAGTCATCTCGTATCAAGTCACAGATGTGGTTGCTGTCAGGCATGGCCCCAATGAGTGCTCCCTCAAAGGCCAAAACAGACCTGGAAAGGGCTCTGCTGCCTTCTCTGGCTTTTTACTGACAGAAAACAAACTTGGTGGGCAATACTATTGTGGTGGCCACAATGGCCACTGCAGAGGGCATTCATTTCATAAAGCTACATGCACTGCTTTTATTATTTTGAAGAGTTTAAACCCCCAATCATTACTTTTTTAAAGACAGAAGATTTTTCTGCATACCTGGGGCTTTCCCCAGGTTTGTAGAAAGATCTGTCTTGTGTATTCATGGCTCTAGTCCCCGGATTTAACAATCCATAGATTTGCGCTTGTTGAGAATTAGATATACTGATAACAATGTTTGCTTTTTAAAAAAAGGTCATTACCTCCCCCAAATCCTAAATATGGAATGGGATAGAAACTACCCTAAATATATTATCTATCTTTCCAGAACACCATAATACCTAGAGAAGAATGCCCTTAAAAAACCCTGTAAACTCCGTATTACAATGTTAGCGAATATAGGAAAACTAAGTCATTTCAAGTTTGATACAAGATGGGATACAAAGCCAGTTCCTACATGACATAATTTTGAATATGTATAGTGTGTGTATACAGTATGTGTGCAGTAACATATGTCTGTACATACAACTAAAAGTGTGAATACACCACGCTCACGATGCAAATGGCAAAGGGAAACTGGCTGGAGGGGCCAACTGACTACATACGCAAGTGCCTATTAGTTAGCCAAACTAGCTTTGCCTCTGTGCAAACAGAGGCAGAACAAATTGCCTAAATTTTCCCCAGAAATCTACTTATTACTTCTTCCCCGATGCTTATGACAGCACGCCAAAAACCTCAAAATTCAAATCAGCTAACTAACTGGGGGGGGGGGGGAATAGTTGGAAGGCATTGTTTTGCTAACAACAAAAAACACCAATAAACTGTACGAAAGAAATTCTCTTTTTCCTTAGGATATGAATGAGTCTTATAAACAAAGAAAGAGAAACAGAGAGGGAGAAAATGATCGAAAAGCACTCGCAGCTCTGTTCCTTCAAATATTTACACTGCTTCTGTTTGGAGAATAATTTGTTCCATTTAACCAGAGTCAGACTCTGAGGACTACAGTAATCCAGAGAGATTAATTACAGACTTGGAGTTCTTCTAACACAACTTTAAAAGGCACCGTACCAAAAAGAAATAGAAGAATGGATACATCTCTCATTGAAGCTGGTTAGCCAGTCTGGGGTGCTTCAAGGTTAGATCAGCAACTCTCTCTGCCATCCATTGCTGAAGCAAACACAGATCGCATGGGGCAAGTCAGAGCAAGACCGGGACAAAATGCCATCCAGCACAAGCGCTAATGTGTATAAACTAATACCAAAGTATTACCAAAGAGAAACTGACACGCCAAATAAGTCAACAATTCTAAACCCACTTAAATGGGACAGTTCAAAATATGTCCATGGTACGGCATGATAAGCGAGCCCCGTGGCGCAGAGTGGTAAACTGCAGTACTGCAGTCAAAAGTTCTGCTCACGCCCTGAGTTCGATCCTGATGGAAGTCGGTTTCAGGTAGCCGGCTCAAGGCTGACTCAGCCTTCCATCCTTCTGAAATTTCTGAAATGAGTACCCAGCTTGCTGGGGGTAAAATGCAGATGACTGGGGAAGGCAATGGCAAACCACCCCATACACAAAGTCTGCCTAGTAAGCGTCAGGATGTGACGTCACCTCTTGGGTCAATAATGACCTGGTGCTTGCACAGAGGACTACCTTTAACTTTTTAAAGCATATGTGCAATAGAACACATGCACAGGTGGGCAGAACACAGGTTATTTTTAGCACAAAAGCAGTGTGTTGGAGAGTTTACTGACTTCTGTTCCCACCTGCACTTCACCCCTCCCCACAAAATTATCTCCTTCCATCCAAAATTACTGACCCATGGGGTGATGCCACATTCCGACATTTACCAGGCAGACTATGTTTACGGGGTGGTTTGACATTGTCTTCCCCAGTCGTCTACACTTTACCCCCAACAAGCTGGGTACTCATTTTACTGACCTCGGAAAGATGGAAGGCTGAGTCAACCTTGAGCCAGCTACCTGTAACCAACTTCCATCGGGATCGAACTCAGGTCATGAGCAGAGCTTTTGACTGCAGTACTGCAGCTTACCTCTCTGTGCCACGGGGCTCTTCTCATGCATATACAAATACCCAAATAGTAGGATGGGAGCTGCTTCCATGTTACTAAAGGGTAAGATAATCAACCATGTAGAACTCATCCAATCCTTGTCTTTTTGCGAAGGTCAGAAATAATCAGATGGGGAAGATTTGTAGAACTGGCCCTGTCATGTGACTGATTAAATTCGTATACACTCTCTAGCAGCATGAGACCAGGCCGTGTCAATGTGGCTCCACATTTTATATGCATCTTGAATGTGACGTGTACCATAAAAACCTCACTTTAGGGAGGTTGAAGCTGTGGCTCACCTAATGGTTTTTTGTTTTTAATGGATTTTATTAATTTTCAACATTAAACGTAACACAAATAACACAGAAACAACTAAAAAAGAAAAAGGTACATTGTTTACTCACCGAGAAGGTCCTTTCCGCTCTGAAGTAGAAGGGCATCTTAATCTTTGGGTGTTTCTCGCCCATTGCTAGGGGTAGGCAGGACTAAACTAACAACTTCCTGTCTCCTGGCGAGGAACACCTCCCCTTCCAGTTATTCTACAGCAAGCTAAAGAGACAGGGAAAAACACTCACAAACAAGGAGTACAAACAACTGAATGATAAACTTAGAACCAATCTATATGTATTGCTACAATATTATTAGGCCAACTGAATCCATAGGCCAGTTTGGTGTGCTTCAGTCCACCCTTATAAGATGATCTTGCCGTCTCCAGGTGGGCAAGATGCCCTTCTACTTCAGAGCAGAAAGGACCTTCTCAGTGAGTAAACAATGTACCTTTCCCGCTCTGAAGGAAGGGCATCTTGATCTTTGGGATCTCCAAGAGCAATGATATAACAGGTGGGAACTCAGTCCTCATCATCTTCCACCACGTGCTGTAAAATACGTCTGCCGAATGCTGCTTCAGCGGATGCCATAGTATTGATTCGATAATGTCTAATGAAAGTAGTCACGCTGGACCAAGTAGCTGCTTTACAGATCTCTTAGTAGAGGCTTGTTTGAAAAATGCGGCCGATGTGGCTATACTTAATAGTGAATGGGCTGTGATCCCATTCGGAACTTGGAGACCACTGGCTAGGTAGGCTTCTCTGATGCATTGTTTAATGGATATGCTGATAGACAGTTGGGACATGCAAAGTCCCTTGTTGGGTGCAGAAATTGAGATAAACATAATTCCGTTTTCCTAATGGATTCAGTTCTAGTTATATAAATATGAATAACTCTTTGCAAGTCCAAGGTGTGCCAACTCCGCTCTCTGGGAGTAGAAGGATTAGGACAAAAGGAAGGGAGGTGAAACCCCTGAGACTGATGAAACCGGGAACCCACTTTGGGGGTGAACGAGGGATCAGTACATAGAATGACTTTATCTTTGTGAAAGATACATAAGTCCTTGTGAATAGAGAGGACACCCAATTCCAAAACCCTCTTGGCTGAGGTTATGGCAACTAAAAATAAGGTCTTCATCCTTACGAATCGTAAGGGAATTTCCTTCATAGGTTCGAAGGGACTTTTGGTTAGAGCAGAAAGTACAGTGTTCAGTCTCCAGGTAGGGAAGCGGTGAGTTACCGGAGGGGTAGATTGAGCTACTCCTTTAATAAAAGCCTTAACCTGAGGATGCGACGACAGAGGAATCCTATCAATATCCAGACAGACTGAGCCAATAGCAGACACTTGCTTTCGTAAGGTTGCCGCTCTAAGGCCCTGCTGTGCACCGTTCTGTAAAAGGCCCAGTAACTGAGGTAGCTTAGGAGATATAGGGTTGATTGTCTTCCAGTGACACCACCTGGAGAAGGCTTTCCAGGTGTATTGATATATCCTTGTAGTAGAAGGACTTCTGGCTTTAAGGATGGTCCCCACCACCTCCACGGAAAGACCAAGGGCTAAGAGCCTCGCCCTTTCCACATCCAAGCGGTCAATTGAAACCATCCTGGATCTGGATGAATCACTGGTCCCTGTAGAAGGAAAGCCGAGGATGTTGGAATCTGCCAAGGTGCCCTGGTGGAGAGCCCCATGAGTGCCGGAAACCACGGCCGGTGTGGCCAATTGGGAGCTATCAAGAAGACTTCCGCTCTCTCCGCCCTTATCTTCCTGATGACCTTCGGAAGGATAGGCAGTGGTGGAAAGGCATATAGGAGACCCAGAGGCCACTGAGTCAGAAGAGCATCCACTTGCTCTGCTTTCAGATGGTAGAACCGGGAGAAGAACCTATCCACCTGACGATTCTGGACTGAGGCGAACAGATCCACTGTGGGCGTTCCAAACCAGCTGGTGATGGCTTGAAAGACTTGTGTATTCAGCATCCATTCCCCTTCCTAGAGGGTCTGACGGCTTAACCAATCTGCCTGAATGTTGTGAATTCCCCGTACATGTTCTGCCCTGAGAGACAAAAGGTGTTTTTCTGCCCAGATCATGATGGCCGATGACTCCTGGTGCAGGCGAGAGGAGCGAGACCCACTCTGCTTGTTGATGTGGGCCTTGGTCGTCACATTGTCTGTCCTGATTACCACGTGTTTGTTTCTGACAAGGTCGTGGAATTTGATGAGGGCTAGACGTACTGCCCTGAGTTCAAGGAGATTGATGTGGAGAGTTGTTTCTGACTGGCTCCATACGCCCTGAGCCAAAGAGTCTGCCACCGTGGCTCCCCATCCCTCAAGGCTGGCGCCTGTAAACACCTGGACCGGCTGTTTGTGTAGATACGGTTGTCCGACTGTTAGACTGTTGACTTCGGTCCACCATAAGAGGCTCGTCCTGGCCACCGGACTGAGGGACAGAGTGTTGTCTATCTTGTGTGTGAGGAACAGCGGGAATGGACGCAGTGCTGCTTGAAGTGGTTGGGAGTGGAAGTGAGCCCAAGGAATCAGGCCTAGGCAGGATACCATGAGGCCTAGGAGCCTTGTCAGAGCCATCAGTTGATGTCGTGACGACTTTACCATGGACTTGGCCACCGCTGCAATTTTGTGGGCCTTGTCTGTTGGGAGGAAAATAACTGAATTGGTGGTGGAATCTATGACCACTCCCAGATATAGGATCCTCTGTGACGGGCTTAGCAAGCTTTTGGCTTTGATAATAAGATAGCCGTGCGTTTTGAGTGCCATGATGACTCGAGTGGAGTGCTGAAGTGCCAGGTTGTATGAGGTGGCGCATATGAGTAGGTCGTCTAGGTAGGGATGTACTTGGATTCCTTCCTTCCTTAACATTGCCACAATAGCTACCATCACTTTGGAGAAAAAACTCAGGGGGCAGATGTCAACCCAAATGGTAGTGCCCTGAACTGTAAATGAAGGTTCATATAGTTGACTCTCAGAAGGCGCTGGTGGGACTGATGGATGGGGATATGCATGTAAGCCTCTGTGAGATCTATGGATGTCATGAAGTTCGGACGCAGTGCCTCTATGATGGTTCGCAGTGTCTCCATGCGAAAATGTTTGGCCTGGATGAATCAATTGAGAAATTTGAGATCCAGGATAGCCCTCCAGTCCCCATTCTTTCGGGGACTGTGAAAAATATGGAGTAAACTCCCTGGAGACGTTCCTGAATAGGTACTTCCTCTATGGCCCCGATCCGGATCAAGTGAGAAATGGCTTCCATCGTTCTCTGATGTTTTACAGCACTGCGGGTAGCATGGCGATGCGACAAAGCAATCTGGAGGCTTGTGATGAAATTTTATTAGACATCCCTGCTGAATTAGTTGTGGTACCCAGGCATCTGTCTGGGAGTGGTGCCACTGTGAAAGGAGAAGTTGTAATCTTCCCCACCCCACTGGATCCCTGGCGTCACTGCTTATTTCCTTTGAAGAATTTGTCAGGTTTTTCCGCCCTAAAGGATTGTGGTTGTGAGGAGGTTGAATCTGTTGAAACGTCGAAAGGACCCTCTCTGAGGAGCCCAGTGTGGATGTCTCTGATCCTGTCTGAACCTGGATAAGGTATGATAGGATCGAAAGGACTGAGAGTATTGGCCAGGACGGGGTTCCTTTTTATGGGATTTAAGGATCGCCTTATTTTATCCTTAATTTGGGAGAGTATCCTATCTAGTCTCTCTCCAATAACTTTCCACCCTTGTATGGATGACCCATTAACATGGTCTTGGACCTGGACTCAGCCGACCATGGCCTTACCCATAGGGCAGGGGTCGGCAAACTCATTAGTCAAAAGAGCCAAATATCAACAGTATAACGATTGAGATTTCTTTTGAGAGCCAAATTTCTTAAACTATATAGGTAGGTACACTGTTTATTAACTTAATAAACTTTAATTAAAGTTTTAAGTCTTAATTAAACTATAGGTACACTGAATAAAACTTGATATCATACTTAATAGTGATCTTATTTATTGATAAAAATTAAATTGTAAGTCCCTGCCATTTCCCCGTCCGGAGTCCTCGTCTGGAGGCCTGGTCTACCGCCATAAAAGCCTACTGGTAGACCTGGCCTCCGGCTGAGTCCCATTGGGAGGCCAGGTCTACCCATTGGCTTTCTCGGCAGTAGACCTGGCCTCCGGAGGCCCATAGAAGCCAATTGGTAGACCTGGCCTCTGAAGGGGGACTTTTCCCCCTCCTCGGAGTCCAAGTCTAACGCCAAGAAAGCCAGTGGGTAGACATGGCCTCCCAATAGGACTCAGCTGGAGGCCAGGTCTACCAAAGGAAGCCTGCCCCGCCCAACAGCTGATAGGCGGGGGGGCAGGAACCGCCGAGCTGCCCGCCCAGCAATCGCGCGGCTAGAGGGGAGGGGAGGCTTTAGCCTCCCAACCATTGAGGGCAAGGGAAAGGGAGACCCGGCCATTCTCCACGGCGGGGTGGGGGGAGAGACAGCACGCCTGCTCTCAGGCGTGCTGGCTCCGCAGCCCGGCTGCCAGCGCGAGCACGTTCAAGAGCAGGGGCTCCAAACCAAGTTCGGAAAGCCGCACTCAACACGCCAAAGAGCGTGGCTGAGGACCCAGGGGAAGATGTCCAACTATATGAAAACCATTGAGGAAGTGGCTGAGGGAGTCTTTGAGGAGGGTAACCCTGCTGGAAGGGTAGGATAAGAGATTGGAGCCTCTGAAAATGTCTTTCCATGGAGCCCTCTATCATATTATATACCTGTTCACACGTGGGGTTCTTGGGGGATCCCCCTTCCTCAGAAGGGGGGTTACTTTACCCTCTGTAGGTACCCTGGGCTCCACATCCAAGGCACAGCAGAGGATCCGGCGGGGACCTTAGAGGTCAAAGTGGAACTCTGCTTAAGCTGGCGCTTGTGGCTTCTGCCTTTTTCCCCGCCATTAGACTTGTTTTTCTTCAGCGATTTTCCAGCCGAAGTAGATGGCGGCGGTGACTTTCCAGTTTCCCTCTCCGATAGTCCGCCAGGACGGCTAACGGCGGGATCCAATTTTAAAGCCAATTCTTGATCTGCATCGGAAAGGAGCTCGATGTCCTCCGATGCAGCTTCTCCAGTAGCCATTTCGTTTGCCGCCTCTTTCCCATGGCTTAGCTGTTTTCCCGCAGCTCAGCTGATAGTCGGCAGAGCAGGGAGCTTAAATTTAAAAAGCGATTGGATACGACAAGGTAAGGAAAATGATCTATTCTAACCTAATTTCACTAGACCTAGGCAGCAGCTATAGCTGCAACGCTCTCACCCCAGCGAAGGCAGGAGAAGAACTGGAAGGGGAGGTGCTCCTCGCCAGGAGACAGGAAGTTGTTAGTTTAGTCCTGCCTACCCCAGCAATGGGCAAGAAACACCCAAAGATCAAGATGCCCTTCCTTCAGAGCGGGAAATGCACAATACATATAACACCACCCACCTAAACTAGCATAACAGCTCATATTTTTTACTGGGTGAACATATACGTCGATACTACCCTCTCCTTGTCTCTTCTGCACTCCCCTTTAATAATTCTCTATCTTAAGAAGAAGGGGGGATTCTTGCACACGAATTATGCACTTTTGACTAAATTTATATGGTTATCCATTATGTAATCATGCTAAATAACATCTATTCTTATGTTGACTTGTTAAGATACTCTAAATGCTACTTTGTTCAATTTCTGTCTAAGAATTATTAAGAGCCTTCTCAACTCTTCTTTAACATAAATTACACAGCATATGCATTATATAATTCCCGTTTCTTCTTACCTAATGTATTTTTTAAAGGCATTTCATTTATTTTAAGATTTTTCTTTTCATCATCACTGTTTATTATCAAAGGTAATCGAAGAGACCTGCCAACTGGTTTAGCTTCAACAACAACAAAATATGTAATATCAAAAGATGTGGAATTGTTTTAGGCACTTACATGGTGATGGCTCGTTTGCTCCTTCCTCCGAACTATCCTCGGGCCCCTCTTCCCCCAAGCCAGAGGTGACCGAATCTTCCGGGGCAGAAGCTGAACTGGGTGTGCTTGGACCACTTACTGAACCAGAGTCTCCGTCCTCGCTGTTTGATCCATACCGGTCTTGCCGAATTACAGCCCTGCCTTCAGTGCAGCTTCTGCGCTCCTTCCTGTGCACGCGGGAATGAAGCACCATTTGGTGGTAAGTGCGGAAGATCTTGCCACACTCAAAACACTCGGTGGACTTGTTCTGGGATACCCGTCGGCTCTGACGTGAAGAAGGTCTATACTCTAGGTCGTCTTGACCTAGGAGAGAGTTGTCCCCTGACTGCGAACTGTTGCTTTTCTCGGAACGCCCACTGCTACAGTTTTTCTTTTTCGGATTGGCTGAAGAGCTGGGCGAGTCATGCTCTAGTTTGCGCTTCTCCTGACTGACAAGAATATATTCCCTTTTATCCTTGTCATAAGTGACGTCAGCATCTGCCAGGACTTCATCCCATCCCAAATACTTCACATATTCGGAAGGCTCTGCGACTTTTCCTTTGGTAGCCAAGTGCCAAGCCTGGTAGCTATTAACCGGATCCAGCTCAGCAACTCTTTTTCCTGACCGCCCCCCTGCAAAACCATCTACCTCTGCAGATGGCTGCAATTTCAGGTATTGGAAGAAAAACTGCTTCGCTATAGTTGGGTCAAAATCTCCATCAACTAGACTCTCCGCTCTGTGTTCACTACGGGCTCTAGAAGACCTGCAGTGTACAGAATTATGTGCTTTTAGGCTTTCCATATTTGTAAACAAGTTTCCACACTTGGTGCAAATTTCATACAGAGTCAAGCCAGTCACAATGGTTTCCTCCTGAACAACGTCATTAATAGTGGCTATCGGCTCCAAATCGTTTTTTGGCTTGTTTTTGCTCCCGGACTTGGGGCCGTGTGATTTCATGTGGTTTTTGAGGAACCAGGGTTCTTTAAACCTTCTGCCACATATATGGCACCCATGGTCAAATGACCCTCTATGCTTTTTCATGTGAGCTTTGAGGAACCAAGTCTGAGTAAAGGCCTGTCCACAGACTTCGCAAGGAAACTCCCCTCCACTTGACTCACTCTTGCCGTTCTCAGCACAAGTTTCCCCGTTTGGGATCTGAGTGGTAATGTGGTCTCTCTCGATGTGGTTTAACAGCGTTTCCTCTCTCAACGTCATATAATTGCACAGCTTACATTTGAAAGGTTTGTGGATCTGATGAATGTGCTGTTCCAATTCTTTCTTCCCTTCAAATTTGTTTTTGCAGAAGGTGCACTGGGCAGGACACAGCTTAACATCTTCCCCAGAGGGTGCTTCTGCCACCGTCTCTTTCCTGCTGCTCCGAAGCAAGATCTTGCCACCTTCCGTCGGAGCTGCACCATTCAAGATCTTGTTGCAGGCAGAGGTGCTTTTGGTAGGGCTGGTGCAACCGTCGAGACCTTCTGAGACTCGCATCTCTCCCAGTTGCGCCTCTCCTCCCGCCTCCGCCTCGTGGCCCTGACTAATAGTGCCTGTCCTGTGACTCCGGATGTGTATCTTCAAATTGCCCTTTTGAGAAGCTCTGTGGTCGCAGTAAGGGCACTTGTACGGTTTCTCCCCTGTGTGTTTCCTCATGTGCTGTGACAGGGAGCTCTGGAAAGGAAAACTTTTGCCGCATATGCAGCAGCTGTGCAACACGGACTTGTCTGCATCCATATCGCTCTTGTTCATCTTGTGAGGACTAGAGGCTCTTCGCAGTTCCATGCTGGCATCTGTGCTACAATCCATCGGTACTACAGCAACATTAGTGAAAGGGACAATACCCTTGTCCGGTAGTAGGAATCCGTGCTGCAGTTTCAATCATGCATTTCTGCTGAGTGAGGTTTTTTTATCTCTTCATTCTTGTATTTAGGTTTTCCCTCTGCTGCTTGAAAGAATTGGAGATATAAACAATCATTGGTGGTTCTGAGTCAGGCTGCAAAGAGCATCTGGAACAAAAAACAAAAGAACGCAAAAGAATTACTAAAATGCAAATCGTTTAAAACTTTAATGTCAGGACTGTATATTTATCTATACAAAGAAATTAATGTCCACGCATAACCTTGAGCTAAAGCTATAGGAGCAGCAGAACATGATACACAGAAGGGTCACTTTAACAGAGAATAGGTGTAATTGCTATTTAATTTTTTAAAAAGCTAAGCGCCTAAACCAAGCAAACGTATTGGTGTGCATATTTCAAAGTGAGTAAATGCTTCCTTGAAACGGCTGTAACATTCTGAGTCTGTTGCTTTCATGAAAAAAGCCAAAAAAAATTGTTTGCTCAGAGATAAAAATGTTTTTTGTAAAATACAGTACTTCGTTCCTACTGAAAATGACATCTTGGGCATCTCTACTGTACACACCCCGAAACAGGTGCTTGTTTGCTTTGATTTAGATTAAGGTAATCATCAGACACTCTGTTTGACATACTCCCATCTTTTGAAAAAAGATGGTGGCTACTAAAGGCAGGGCATTCTCTGCAGTAGTGCCTTCCCTGTACAACCCTTACCCCTAGAGATTTGACTAGCATCTCCTTCTTTAACAGATCTAGCCTCAGGTGAAGAAGCTGCTGCTCTCCCAGGAATTTAGGCAACAACAGCTAGTCCTTACTGTTTTGTCTTGCTGGCATTTCAGACTCACTTGATTTTGCTGTTTGTATCATTAGGTGCTGTTTTGCGTGTGTGTAAATGCCGTCAAGTAGCTTCTGACTTAGGGAAACCCTATGAATTAATGACCTCTAAAACATGCTATCGTTAACAGCCTTGCTTAGGTCTTTCAGACTGAGGGCTGTGGCTTCCTTTATACCGGCTGAGTATCCCTTATCTGGACATCCAATATCCGGACTGATCCGAAAACCGGACCTTTTGAGATGGTATGCAGGCATTACTCACAGGCCCTCAGCAGTGCCACTGATGGTTCAGTGTACAAAAAATCATTAAAAATATTGTTTAAAATACATTCAGGCTATGTATATAAAGTATACATAAAACATATCTAAAACATAAATGAATTTCGTGTTTAGACTTGGGTCTCATCCCCAAGATATCTCATGATGTACATGCAAAAATTTCAAAATATTCTAAAATACGGAAAGATCCGAAATACAGACCACTTCTGGTCCCAAGCAGTCCGGATAAGGGATACTCAGCCTGTATAGTCAATCCATCTCATGTTGGGTCTTCCTCTTTTCCTGCTACCATCAATGTTTCCTAGCATTATTGTCTTTTCCAGTGAGTCATCTTCCCATAATGTGACCAAAGAACAATAGCCTCAGTTTGGTCACTTTAGCTGTTCTACCTGGTGTGTTTGCCATACTAATACATACATACATTCATTCATTCATTCATTCATTTATTGGCTGATGCTTATTTTGCTGTGGTTTGTTGATTGACTGTTGTTGCGTTGAATTTCATGTTGTTGCTTTTTAATGCAAACCACTCAAAAATTTGGTTGACAGGAAGCTTAGAAATATTTTAAGCAAACAATGTTTTCATTTATAAGAAAGCAACACTTGTGCACCCTTAAGAACATTTTCTAAGTATTTACAATTCACCAATATCTCAATTAGGTAAATACTGAAATAGACTTGGCGTCCCTGCTAATATCAAAAAGGTACGCGAATAAAGGTAAAACAGTTTTATGTTACAATCCTGACCAATTAAAATCAATGGAAGTTTTACTGTTGACTTAAATAGGAGCAAAATTGCATCTTCCAGTATTTCTGTAAGAGTTATTCAGAGGTCTTGGCATCTCTAGAGTTTATCCAGGCAGCAAAGCTGAACATGTAGAACAAAACTATACATGGTTACTTGAGGTAAGTTATACTTTGATCAATACGGCTTACTCCTAGGTACTATGCTGCAGAGAATTGACTCCAAACCCTTCACACAGAATTACAGCCACACTCTATGCACAAAAGTATGATCACAATGTTTCAACAGGAGAACAATCATTTCTACATCCTTATGATTTCACTGAATAAATCCTCCATTCTGTTTTCTAAGAAGGAAGAAGTCCTCTTTGTGTCTGGACAGGAAAATCATGTGGGTCTAAAGTAGTAACGTTCACATGTACTTTAGAAGGATTTAATATCTATCTCAGTGAGAAAAGAACATGAGTTAAGACTTATTTTAATATCTATCTCAGTGAGAAAAGAACATGAGTTAAGACTTATTAAAAGTCCAATGAGCTAAAGAAAGGCGGACCCCAAGTGATTAACAATAATGTGCAAACATTTTTTTCCCTTGGAGTACTTCTAAAAGGAGCTCAGATTTGGGCAAGCATCTAGAAGAAGAAGAAGAGTTGGTTTTTATATGCTGACTTTCTCTACCACTTAAGGGAGACTCAAACCGGCTTACAATCACCTTCCCTTCCCCTCCCCACAACAGACACCCTGTGAGGTAGGTGGAGCTGGGAGAGAATGACTTGCCCAAGGTCACCCAGCTGGCTTCATGTACAGGAGTGGGGAAACCAACCCGGTTCACCAGACTAGCCTCCGCCGCTCATGTGGAGGAGTGGGGAATCAAACCCGGTTCTCCAGATCAGACTCCATTGCTCCAAACCACCCCTCTTAACCAATACACCACGCTGTCTCCCATCTAAGAAAACCAGGTTCCAAAGCTGTGGAGCAGCCACACAGAATACTACTTGTCAATGATGCTCAGCGCACTGGTGATATTATTAAGATATAGTATTAAAATGGAACGTTAACTGTCTTGCCACCTCTTGCTCAGTCCCATGCCACTCAAAAGCTGTGTACAATGCCTCTATGCTCAAGTGACAGTGATAATGTCTATTACCAGAATGTGAAAGAATCCAAACAGTGAAGAGCAAGCATCCAGTAGCAGCTTAAAGAGTAAGAAAATTTCTGGCAGGGTATAAGCTTTCTTGAGCCACAGCTCACTTCTTCGGATACAACTAGATTGTATCTGTCATTTTAGTTGTATCTGAAGTGAGCTGTGGCTCACGAAAGCTCATACCCTGCCAGAAATGGTGTTAGTCTTTAAGTGCCACTGGACTTTTGCTCTTTTCAACTGCTGTTGACAGACTAACAGGCTACCCATTGTGATCCAACAGAAAACAGGTTTATGTATATTGCACAATGCTTGAAAGATTTCTGGAGGATGGACTTCAAAGAAAGCAAAAACACTGACAACTCAGGAGAGGTGCACCACTGGGCAATGATACTGGTCACTGAACATCCTTTTGTTATACTAACTTAGAAAGGCCCAGCTAGGTATTGACCTGGACTCCGTTTGTATCTAGCGAGAACCATTTCCTAAACTTAATAAAACAGAGACTAGCTGACCATGAGTTCCAGCGCAAGTTTCCATTAATTCCGCCAATCTGCTCACCCCAACATTTTGGAATCCCACCAAATTTTTGCTTAAACTATTGGGATCCTCTCGATAACCCTAAACTTAGGAAAATCTTTATGCAAACCAGGACTAACACATTGCCCTCGGCGATCCTCCGTGGCAGATTTTTTAAAATATCTTACACAGAGTCTGCAGATGCGGTGCAGGATGTCCTGACTCCCTGTCTCACATACTTTTGGATTGCCACCTATATGACTCCCCAAGAGAAAACCTTATAAAACCCCTAGTTCCGAACTTTCCCCCAAACATTAGGAAAACGCTTTATAAACTATTAGTCGATCGAGATCCTGAGATCACAGAAAACGTGGCAAGATTTCTGATGATAGCAGCCAACCAATGGGAACTTAGTCTGAAGAAAAACCATAACATCTAGGAATGAACTATACATAAATTTTATTTTAAATTTTCTCCTTCTACATTTCATAAATTATATTATGCCAATAAAAGAATTTGAATTTGAACTTAGAAAGGATTTATTTGTATTCTGCATTGTAGTCCAATTATCAAGCACAACGAGGGAGCATCCAGAAACAGCTGCTGCTTTGGTGCCCACTGCTGGTTTATCTAAGGATATCCTACTAAATATGAGGAAAAGGAAATCTATATTAACTATTAAAAGATGCATAAAAGAATTAGACCACCAGTTCCACAATGCATGCCCGAAGAGTATGTTCAACTCAACTCAATTATTTGGCATTCCTCCCCCTTTGATAACTCCAGTATACTTTTACAACCTGATAGTCCCTTCCTTCCGAAGACCCTTTATGCTTGCCTGTTTAAATGCTGCAACCTCAGCAGTACTGAACGGAAGATATAGAAATCTACCATATTCTGACAGACTTTGCTCATGCAATTCAAAGAAAATTGACACATTATCTTATAAGATGGTGGAATCCCCCCTCTTTAAACACGACTGAGATAAATTGATTATCCCCATATTGGCAAGAATTCCTGCCCCCATAACAAGAGACAAAATAGTCCCCTTTTTGCTGATGGATAAGAGGTCCAAATATAACATTGGGCATGGCCAAGTATCTCTCCATCATATTTTCCTCTAAGAAATAACTGCTCAGGACCTATGGGTCATAAGAGCAAAGAAGGAACAGGAAAGTGCCCACCGCACATCTGAAGGTGCCTCTGACACCTTGAGAACGGATCTACTTACTTCTTTTTAAAATATATTTTTATTTTTATTTTTTATAAAACAGATACAATTCATACACTTCAGACACTCCTTAAACTCCATATCCACAACAAGATCCTCCTCAAATATCAAACAGAGCAGACCTAATGCATTCTATACCAGTTCTATTCTTATTCGTCTGGACACACGCTAAAATTCTGTACTAAATACATAAACATTTATTCTCTGACTTACATTTAATCTGGACTGTTTCTCTTATTTGTAATTATGTTAATTTAAAGCTTTAGTACTCCTTACAACATGCAGATCTAGGTTCTCTTACCCACCACTGAAGATTTCTCTTTATGCATTTCAATCATGAGCATAATGGACAACATACTGCCTACAGAATTGATCGCAGTGACTCTCACATCTCTACACAAGTCCAAGTTCAAAATGTTTAACCAGCTACCTGAACTCCTCCTTTAGCTGGAAGTTGAGAGCACAATCCTGAACGGGGGGGGGGGGTATATCTGTGGCGGCCGGGAGCAGCGGAGCCGGCTGCCTTCTCAGAGGCTTCCCGGAGCCACAGAGGGGAAAAACACATTTTCTAAAATTAAAAAAGGGAAAAAATGGGGAAATGCCCCATTGAAAACAGTGAGGCTGCACCACTAAAAAAGGTGGCGCAGCCGCGCCACTGCTCAAGGGGGTGTTCCCAGAGCGAAAGGGGTGTGGAAGCTGCCTAAGGGCAGCTCCACCCCCAGGAACGCCCCCCCCCACATACACACACACAGCAGTGCAGGCTTTCCCTTCCGGGAAAGCCTTGGCAGCGAGTCTGTGCTGGCGGCAGGAGCCGGCAGCACCCGGACACAGGTGTGTTTGCTCCCGCATCAGTGTAATGCCACCTTATTCCGTGATAAGGTGGCACCTACGCTTGCACAGGGTCACGCCGGCTCCAAAGGAGTTTCTGCCCCACCCCCTTCAGGAATGAGCTGCTCATTACCTACATTTTAAAAAAATCTTTTCAGTGAGTATACAGAATTGAAGGAGAGAGCTTCCTTGGTTGTTAAGGACTAGCTGGAGTTTATTTGTCCATAAGGCGTGCTTTATTGATGATGTTTAGCTTTACCTGCAGTTGGCCTAACAATCCCAGCTCACCACCTGAAATGGTCTCCGGATCACCTACAGCTCTCTCACACCACAAACACTTAAACTGGCAGCTAGTAAAAACAAAGAAGCGGGCACACCCATTCTCAATCACAGTGCAACTTCTTAAGAATCTGCGCGCCCATTAATTCAGACCAGATCACATGTGTATCCTCCTCCTCGGAATAACATCTGCGCGTAGCCAAGATATGTGACTTTAGCAAGCTTAAAAATAGACTTCCAGTTCTAATAGGAGAACCCCAAGCTTTGCACACCAACACAAGAGGAACAATCAAAATGCTCCCAACCAGATCTCAAAGTGTTGGACAAATTTTTTTAAAAACTGAAATGCACTTTCAGGCTGTCATCCTAAGTATGCTTCCTTGGAAACTACAGCAAACGTCATGTAGCTTATACTACAGCAGCAGCTTTGGTTGTCTTTAAGGCCACCCAGAGAGTCTGTGGCTGAATTCAAATATGACCCTGGGCTCCTGCTGTTCCGTTTCCAACAATCTAGTACATTGCTCTTTTCCCAACATCAAAAAAATGCACATTCTCAGGGAATATGAACACTCCTTAACTTCTCCACAGCAAATTCCCAGATGCACACTTCCTTACTCTCTGGTAAAAAAAATAAAAATCCTACTGAAGTGATTTTCTTTCATCCTTTTATGGACAACCTTTTTCACCTTCCTATTGCTTATTTCCAAAGATAACAGAATTCTGGAGCAGCTATATTAACAGGGGCTGGGAGACTGGGAGGGGCATGCCTTTAAATAGTAAGCATATCCTTGAATTTACAGGAAATCCTAGCAGACTACGTCCTTCAAAGTAAACACTGCCATTAGGCAAAAGTCAGCATGACTTTGCCTTGATTTTTCCCCCCAAGAGCCATCAAAGCACAAGCCTGCTAGCTTTGTCTCTAGAAAACTGACTCGGTTACTTATCAACAAATTACTTTTGCAACAGAACTAAAATTAAAGCAGGAATTGCCAAAGCAGAGAGTAGATGTGAAAAGGGGAAACGGAGAATGCAAAGTCAAAATAGAACAAAAACAAATTTAGCCCATACATTACAATGAGGGGAAGTATTATAAATGTTTAAAAATGGTAACCTGCTTTCTTTTTATTTATTTTTAAATTAAAAAAAACTCTGCTGCATTAGAGCATAAATCTTTTTGTGTGCTCAGACTTGTGACAGTAGCATAGCACCCTGACTACGAGATTTCCTATGTACTGTGCATTCTGAAATTACGTCAGTGTATCTACATCTTTTACAGAAAAGACAAACACTCCCACAAACATTTCGTTTTAAACTGCCACACTCCAGCAAAGGGATCGTCTACAGAGGCCAAGTCTGTTAAAAGGAACGGCAAAGGGGGAAAGGGGAGAGATATCCATAAGACAGACCGTACAGTACGTTCTAGAGGAGTTCTATGAAGTTGTTCTTACGCACTGCTTTAGGGAGTGCTGAGAAAGAGGCCCATCACCCACTCAGCGCATATTTTGTGCTTCAGTATACTGGCCATGTTTGTCCTCCCAGCTACAAAGAAATGTATTTTATGGGTTACACTGCAGCATTATAAAGAATGAATTAAAATACATCATTAAACATCCAGGCCCAGCTTATCTTACGACCAAAATAAAGAGGCCATTCTTTGAACGGACGGGAGGAGGTGGGAAAGCCCTCACGACAATGAAGCTCTCCTTGCCCTAAAAAACTGTTCTGTTACACGATCAACAATTCTAAGCTTATATTCCACAGATTTTGGACCCCCAAATAGCTGCATGAAGTGATGCATTCACTAATGGGAGAGTAAGTACCATTGATGACAGGGCCTTGGGGCTTCTGCTGTTCTCAGACCAATCAATAATCCATTATGTCCAAACTACATTTCCAGTCTAATATGAAGAATAAAAGGACAGCCAGTATTAGCAGTTCTTCCAGAGACGGAGGAGAGAGAAAAAAAATCAATGATACAGAACACACAAAATGCTACCATCATAAGATTGAAATGACTGGCCATACATAGCATCGACAAAACTATTTGCAATACCCTTTTATATTAACACCCCTGTATAATACCCCTTTGTTTCAAGAACCATATATTTGTATGTATTATGTCTGTGCGTTGTTTAATGCATGTGGCACACATATGGTCTTTAATCAAAACACAAACATGGGTAGCCCAAACTAGAACGCCATATATGTATAATGTTTGGCTACACACATAAGGAAGTCCATCAGAGTTATGTACAGAATACAAACATTGATCAAGTCTGAAGAACGGCCACAAAGCAGTTTTGCGAGGTGAACAACACAGCAGAGACGTGTCTTCTAGAAGTAATCCGTTTCATCCTGAGACTTCCTCAGTTCCGTCTGAATTCCGCCATGCACTCACTTAGTAATAACACATATCACAGTAGCATACAGCTTACATACAACAATCCAGGTAGCGTGTAGCTTACAAGCAGCTTACAACATGTGTTCCAATACAGGATACTAGCATGTATCATATATGGCATTCTAGTTTCGGCTACCTATGTTTGTGTTTTGATTAAGGTTTCTTCTTTAACATAGTGGTGCTTTATTTTGATTGGAGTATGGCACACTCGAGTAGGCGCAAGCACCATTCCTCTGGATGATACACTGTTTTTAAACTCTGTATCTTGCTATAATTTCAGGGCACACATCACATCTTTAAGATGAGTTAACTTAATTTTAATTTTTTGTTATCTCTGCTCCTGTTAAGTACATAAATGAAAAATGCAATATGATATTGAACTGCTATTAAATTAAGAATCTAATCTAATCACTGTAACCCAATTTCATTTCAAACAGTTTATACTATCGGAAACACACAGTAAAACATTCCACTGTCATTACATAACCATCCTTCCCATATACCCTTTAAATTATCAGACTGCATCATTTATTCCATAATTTATTGTTCATTAATGCACCATTACTAAAATTTCCAAAACAGTGTAATCAGATGGAAGAATGAGATGGACAATCAAAAAGAGATGACTTTTAGCCATTAGCTGCATATGTGTTTGTTGATCCTGTGTGTACTTTAACCTGTTTTAATAGTGTTAATTGGACTATTATAATTTGTGTCCTCGCAACTCGGTTGCCCCTTTGAGTCCTAGGAGATAAGATGGAATAGAAATGTTTGAATCAAATAAATAATATTAACAGGCAAGGTCACAGCTGATCTTTTTGCTCCAACATAAAGATCAGTAGTTATAGCTATTCTTACAGAAAAAGAAATGAGCTAACAAAACGAGGACAGATGACTACACCATGTGATTACAGATCAGCCTAAAAACCAAAGAACCCAACTTGCACTGGTATGAAGATTTTGCCCTGGGACATTTCTGTATGTTTTAGAATCTTAGTGTGAACGGAGCCTTGACTACTTACCGTGAGGGCTCCTTCTCTTCTGAGGCGAAGGGCATTTGATATACTGAAGTAATTATTTGGACTGAGGCGAAAATAAGATGCTAAAGTGGCCTGAATAGAGGCATAGGATTGGATGTAACTACTACATTTTGTGGGGTGCAGTGCATTCCTCTGGTAAATGGAGATTTCCGACAGTGAAACCAGTTCTTCCAGAAGTAGAGGTGGTTCTGGCACTAGTGGACACTCCTTACTTCACAAGAACATGCCAGCAGTAATGAAACTGATCTTGCTGGGATGCCAAAAATCCTCTCAGGAAGGCTAAGAGGACTCAGAATGCAAGGTGTGGTGATTCAACAGCCTATGGGTTGAGTTCAAGAGGGCCTTCTCTTAACAAATAGTGTTTCCCTTTGGAGAGCCAGTATGATGTAGTGGTGAGGAGCAGCGGATTCTAATCTGAAGCGGATTCTAATCTGAAGAACTGGGTTTGATGCTCCTCCACATGAGCGGCAGATGCTAAACTGGTGAACTGGGTTGGTTTCCCCACTCCTACACAAGAAGCCAGCTGGGTGACCTTGGGCTAGTCACAACTCTCTCAGCCCCAACCTACCTCACTGGGTGTCTATTGTGGGGAGAGAAAGGGAAGGTGATTGTAAGCCGCTTTGATTCTCCCTTAAGTGGTAGAGAAAGTCAGCATATAAAAGCGAACTCTTCTTCTTCTTCTAGTCACAGTTCTCTTTGAACTCTCTCAGCTTCACCTATCTTACAAGGTGTCAGTTGTGTGGAGAGGAAGGCCAGGAGATTGTAAACCAGTTTGATTCTCCTTAAAAGGTGGAGAAAGTTGGCATATAAAAACCAACTCCTCTTCTTCTTCTAGTCACTCTTTCAGTCGCCTAGTATCCAGCAGGAGGCCTAGCAGCTGGCTTCACGTCCTGACCTTGTGGCTTCCTAGATGGATCCTGGGAGCAAATCTGGATACCCTGGTGTGGCCGGCTGTCAGACGTTGTTGTCAGTTGGGAGTTAGTTCTCAAAAGTGGACACGCTAAGTCTCTTAAAGCCATTCCTAAAGCTTGGTCTGGGCCACCTGCCTAAGAAGTGGCTTGGGCTCAGAAAAAGGCTTGGCTCGTGTTTTCCTCAGCTATGCTTGTGCCTTCTCCCTGTCAGGTACTCCGACAGCCCTTTTATAGCCCACGAGTAGGGAAGGGGCGGACGAGTCGTGGCGCCTCATCACTTCTGACCCAACCATGTTTACTTCTAGTTGGGCTGGGAGGACCATGGGCCTAATGTCCAGCTTCAATGGGGCCCTCTGCCCCTCTCACTTGTCTACAAATTATCACCATTCATAGAAAAACCTAAAATATCATACATATTAATCAAAAACACTTAACACATCTCATTAAAAACAGTCTAGAAATCAACTGTATCATCATTTATAGAATTAACACATTCCAATGAGGAGCCTCCTAAATAACAACAGAGGAGGAGGAGGAGGAGAGGAGAAGGAGGAGGAGGAGGACTCCGGTTTTATATACCAATTTTCTCTACCTTTTGAGGAGAACCAAACCGGCTTACAACCTCCCTCCCTTCCTCTCCCCACAACAGAGACCTTGTGAGGTAAGCGAGGCTGACAGCGTTCAAAGAGAACTGTGACTAGCCCAATGTCACCCAGCAGGCTTCATGTGGCGGAGCAGGGAAACCAACCCGGTTCACCAGATTAGAGTCCGCCGGTCATGTGGAGGGGTGGGGAATCAAACCCAGATCGCTAGTCCACCGCTCTTAACCACTACACCATGCTGTGAGGAGTGAGAAGGCACGAGGAGCCATACCACGAGTGTTTAAGCAGGCAGGCAGCACTGGGCTAGCTCCCAAATTTTGAAAGATTTATTTAGGCCGATGAATAGGCCTAATTTAACCAAATTAAAATATGCATGTTAGAACTAGCGTTCCACTGTTCCTTTATAGGGGCAGGTGATGAAACTGTCCTAGCCCAAAGCAATGATATTAAGTTTGACCTATGGTAAAAAATAATAGGGTCGCCATGAGTCGGAAGCGACTTGACGGCCCTTAACACACACACAAAAATATTAATAAAAAAATAGGGAATTATTTTTTTTGACAATGGCTGCCAACACACCGTGTCTAAAAATATTTCATGCAGGTGTAAACGGATTTGTTTTCAGAAGCCCAGCTCTTTTATAATGCTCCATGACCTTGACTTCCATGTGTTGATAAGGCATCTGTGATTGTTAGGAATTTTACGCATTCCAGCCCAGGGTTTCTATGATGCAATGCTTAAAAACTGCCCAGTGTTGCTGTTCTGAACTGAACTGTAGTTTTCAGTGGCTGCGCTAATTTGTCTGTGTGGGGCCTCTCTGCTGGCCCCAATAAAAAACAGAACTTAAATACTTGCAGCCCTGTGGACTTCTTGAAGATTAATCTAGACCCTGGATCTGAAAGGCACATATTTCATAAGCATCTACATATATAAAAACAAAATTAGCTGCATCATACTGGGCTGCCCTAAATAACAGATGGGGTGTCCTTTTCAAAAACCATAACGGGGTGGGGGGACGACAATTTGGAAGGTAAACATTCTGTATAGCAAATAAAATGTGAAACCCAAGCTGACTATTTTGAATTTCAAACGCTGCCAGGCATAGTAATCCCTGGAGAGGAGAAATCGAACCTGAAATCAAACCTTTCAGCTGTCACTCCAGCCTGGCTTATTTTGGCGTAAAGTGCTGAACTATTTATATGGAACTTCGCTGTAGTATGTCATACCGCACAAAAGAGAAGCACTGTTTGTTCCTTGCCAATAACATTCTCATTGCTTATTCCACTGTATCCGTAGCCTTTGCTTTATATGGTAAGGAAACCACAAACCCCAATAAGTATTTTCTAAACCTTTCCTTCAATCCCATCTCCAATGCCCAGATGTGTCCTGATGCCATTCTTACCTGCTATGAATAGATGGGCTTTATATTTCCACAAGAACATTTCTGACAGACAGTATATAACACAAGCAATGTAATACAAGGTTATGTATTCAAAGGCTATGAAACCAAAGTTCAAATTCCTCATATTGTTGCTCCTTTCCTAATGCTTAAACATCTCCAGGAACAACAGCACCGATTAATTCTATGACCTTAGGCAGATCATGAGAGGGAGGGCACCTTGGCCATCTTCTGGGCATGGAGTAGGGGTCACTGGGGGTGTGAGGGTAGTTTGGAATTTCCTGCATTGTGCAGGGGGTTGGACTAGATGACCTTGGTGGTCCCTTCCAACTCTATTATTATTCTATCAAGACATGTGAGGTTTTAAGGATGCTTCTGCCTTTCCTTTTCCACAGTACAGAAGAATAGAAGAAAATACTGGAAGAATCTTGTATGCCACATCAGCCCTTTGCTGCATTTTATACCTTTTTGTGTTTCCTAAAACTTAGTGCATGCAGAAGATATGGTCACACTCACAGAGGCATAGGAATCAAGGCCATCCGAATAAAACTTATGTCAGCATTCCACCCTCTTGGACATTTTGTGTTTTTTTAACTCCTCCAAAACGAAATAATGTAATATTTCCAATGAATTTGTAGCTCGGAATCTAGCGTCTCCTAATTTTATTGTTTTACATGAAACTGAACTGTCCACGGTAAACCTCAATCAATCTCAAACTAAGCCAAAGCCTATGAGAAAGTATACGGAGAAGGAGATGGATATGAAAATATCAACCGCTTAATGGGAAAAAAGCCAAATTAAAAAAAAGCTAAAAATCAAAATTTAAAACATTTCTAAGAAGCCTGAGCTCTGTGGCCTGACTAGTGCCCACAAGAATCTACACTGCTAACGTCAACAGACATTTGATTAATTTTGGCAGCAACCACAAGAAATGAAATTTAATACAACAGCATGACATGCTTGGCCAAGAACAAGTGTTCCGAGTTTATTTTATGGAGACACCTTATCCTAAGAGAGGCACTGGGTTGTATCCTTCTGATATTCTGCTGGTTGACCCGGATCTTTCCTCACCGTCCTTTTTCTCCCACTGCTTTTGTACTGTGCTGTGCATAACCATGATTAAGAGATCTAGTGATGTTGCATCTGTGTTGGGCTTTACATCTCTTTATTGCCTCCGAAAAGAATTTCTGACATTTATCAAGAAATACCATTCATGCTGGCACACATGTTATCCTGAGTCACACCGTACTATTGTTCATTTTTGTCTCCCCTCTGCTTCTCAATGATCTGCCACTATGCACCCAACACCTTGTACCCACTGGGTGTAGTGGTTAAGAGCAGTGGTTTGGAACGGTGGACTCTGATCTGGAGAACCGGGTTTGATTCCCCACTCCTCCACATGAGTGGTGGACATTAATCTGGTGAACTGGATTTGTTTCCCCAGTCCTTCATATGAAGCCAGCTGGGTGACCTTGGGCTAGTCACAGTTAGAGCTCTCAGCCCCACCTACATCACAGGGTGTCTGTTGTGGTGAGGGGAAGGGAAGGTAAGCCAATTTGATTCTTCCTTATGTGGTAGAGAAAGTCAGCATATAAAAACCAACTCTTCTTCTTCTTCTATCCAGAAGTATAGAACTGATTGGGTCCTTTTCAGTCTGCTTTGCCAGATTACTTTATTACACCTCTGTCTGAGTCACTTTCCTGGATTTCAACAGCTTTCGATGGATTGCAGTAGATATGTTTTACATCTCTCCTCTCCTTACTCAAAAATTAGATGAGTAGTTAGGCTCATTTTCAAGCTTCAAAACTAAAATTCTGTGTTGAACACGCCTACCGTGTGTCATCACTTTTCAAGAGAGTACAATTATTAATAAATCAGAACAAACGGAATATAAGAGGGCTGATTCACCAAGAGTCAACTGTTCTTTCTACTGTACACAGACCTCCACATTTCAGCAAACAGCAGGAAGACAGTGGAGAGAAAGAAGTGCTTTTTTTTATACAGACAAGAATTTATTGTATTTAATCAAAAGAACAGACAGGGAAAGCGATGTACAAATCAACAAAGAGAAATGTCAATAAACTCAGTGTTTCATTGACCAGTAATCTTTGCCCCTTCAAGTTAGGGTGAGGTTGCTCCTCCTGAAGTGGAACAATAGGTGCTTATTTTAATACAGAAACTAGCCCAGTTTCTTTCAAGGCCAGGGCAATTTTGAAGCTGAAAGATTCAGTCTTACTATTTCCAGCTACTTTATAAATCACTGGATACTTATTAAAAATCCACATTCATTTCTGTTACTCCTACCTCTCCATGTCTCCTTTCCTTACTCTCCCTTCTCTCGACTGGTTTAAATTTAGACTGGAATCTCCTTGGGGCAGAGACACTTTTCATATTACTCAGTAAAGCACCATACAATCTGACCATGCTATGAAGATAAACAGAATAACAGGGAAGAATAAAAAAAACAGTGCATATATTATTTATCAGTGTATTTAAGATACTGATATCCCACAACTCTCAGAACATATGCTCATGAGGTACTACATATTTATAATACAGCAAAGCTACTATAACGGGGAAAAGGAAGGTTATACAAAATAAAATTTGAGGATGAAATCTCTCATTCCATATTATTACGAATGTTTATAGAGATGGCTGGTTAGATAGCAAAATTAGAGCTCTGGATGGTGTCGCATTTGCCCTCCAAGAGGCAGGTTTTCAGTATGGAGTACTCTTGATCTAGGCACAGAACAGAGATGATCAAGTAACTTAAACCACAGTGCTTTTCATCTTTGGTAGGTGCGCCAGGTACAACCTCTGCTGAAGGACAGAGGGACCAGTCTTAAGGAGGCCTTGAACTAAGTCTCATTTTACTCAATGGGGCTCACTCCCAGGAAAGCGTTCTTAGGAATGCAAGGATGCTGTCAGGTATGTTTGCTGTCACTGTAACTGCTTTATATAAGCCCTTCCTTGAAGACAACCCAGAAATTCCAACTGGTTCAGAAGGAAAGCCAACTACAGTTTATGTTGGAATGAAGAAACTATGCCTATTTTGAAACAATCTCATTGATCCCCACTTTATTTCCAAGTCCAAGACAGGTTGCTAATTTTGACCCATAAAAACGTACATTGTCTGGGTCCTGAATCAGGGAGTGCCTTCCCCATAAAGATCCTTCCTTGTTTTGGTGGTGGTGGAAAGTGCCATCAAGTTGCAGCCAACTTTTGGGGATGCCCTAAGGTCTTAAAGCAAGAGGCTAATAGAGGTGGCTTGCCGTTGCCCGCTTCTTCATAGCAACGCTGGACCTCCTCAATGGTCTCCCATCCAAGTTCTAACCAGGACCAACCCAACTTAGCTTCCAAGATCTGACAAGTGTGGGCAAGCCTGAGCCATCCAGGTTTCTGATCAACCAATGAAGATCTGAGCCACGTTTTCTTTCCTTTTAAGATTTCAGTTGGGAGCAGGTATTTTCCCATGTTGGCCCTGGAGCTGTAAAACATTCTTCCCATGGGAACTCAACTGCCTAACTCACTGGTTTCCCTTTGGAGCCAGATAAAACTTTTGGATCCCACTGAACTTCTGGAAGCTAAAATCTTAGATTTTGGACTACTACTTTTTAACACCATGAATAATTTTAAAAACGTTTTATAATTTCTTAACTGATGTTTTAAACACTTGCTCAAAATCACTCTTAAAACATGTGTTGATATATACGATTGTAAATAATAATTCAAATATTACTAATAGATAACCTTTGATTGGATTTAGATATTTATTTGACTAAAAATGCCAAATATTTTCATCCTGTAACTTTCAGGAAATGTAAACATATATGAAGGAGCCCCGTGGTGCAGAGTGTTAAGCTGCAGTACTGCAGTCAAAAGCTCTCCTCACGACCTAAGTCTGATCCCGACGGAAGTCGGTTTCAGGTAGCCGGCTCAAGGTTGATGCAGCCTTCCATCCTTCCGAAGTCGGTGAAATTGCTGGGGGGGCTTGCTGGGGGTAAAGGGAAGATGACTGGGGAAGGCACTGGCAAACCACCCCGCAAACAAAGTCTGCCTTGGAAACGTCGGGATGTGACGTCACCCCATGGGTCAGGAATGACCCGGTGCTTGCACAGGGGACCTTTACCTTTTTAAACGTATATGACAGCTGTTGAACACTTACGTTGCTGAATACTCAATGAAACATGTATTTTCTATTTCAATTGCAGAATTTTAAAAACACCAATATAACCTTAAACCTATTATACAACTAACAAGTGTAACGGGTAGTCATCATGGGATATTTTGCAATTATCATGCAAATGCATACTTCTAGACTATACATAAAGTCTATTGTGTTAATATGTACTGCATGGCCTTTACCAAATGCATCCCTGCTTTTATTAAATTTATCTCATTTATTTATCTTCCTCTGGGTATGTTAAGAACATAATAAACCAACACTAAATTAGTTATACTCACAAAATGGTTGTACTGCTTCAAAACTATACAGATAACAAGATAAAACACTGCAATGTATTCACACTCAAAAAATAAACTGTGAAATCATGTTTGAACAAAACTGTAGACTGCCTTGCATGACATTTTATTTTGGTTCTTTTATTCATTTAATGGTATACTGCATAAAATTTAATACTGCTGTGTTTATTCCTCCTTTATGTTCAACAGTACAAATGCAGCAGATAAATAAACAGAAATATTCATTCCAGGTACTGTTTAAAAGAAACTAAATTAACAATATCATCCAAAATAAAATACACATTTATGGCCATTCATCATAGTGTCTCCTAAGCGTGGCTTTATCCTACCAGGATTTTCAATTAGCAGATATAGCATTTGCTAATACGTGTTTTTCAAGTCCTTGAATTACAGCAGCTGTAATTTTTAAAAAACGTAACAGTATTTATTTAGCAGTGGGATTTGTGTCAACGTCAGGACTGATAATCTGAAAATAAAAATCTTGTCTGCATTCACGCTAGATTATTTATAGTGCTTTAAAGAGCTTCCAGTGATACAACCAGAGACAGGTGAAATCATCACCAATCTGAAATGGGGATGATCTTTATATAATTATATTAAGATCTGGGGCGTGGACACAATGTCCACACACACACACACAAATTGTTCAGAGTGTCCCTTTTAGCAGTTGCCTTCTCACAAACCCATAAACACTTCTTCATGTTTTCCTAGTATAAGTTAAAAGCCAGATCTGGCAAAGGAAAATTTCAAAGAGACATCACCCATCCAGCATTTCCCTACATCTCCAGCTATTTTAAGCCCATGGGAATTTTAAAGAAGTTGGCAGTTCTCTAGGGGTAGCTCTCAAGAGGAAATCTCCCCCCCCCCCAAAAAAAAATCATTAACCAGGAATGAATATTGGTTTATGCGAAGCAAATTTCACACACAAAGTGCTGGTGCCTGAAAACTTGTCTCATGGGGTTGAAGAATGTTTTTTACACATTTTTAAGGCTTTACCAGTGGTGATGAGCATTTCATTGTAAGTATTCATTATCAAATTATCTCAGGGCTATGAAGTAAGGCCTATTAATTACGGCCCTCGTTCTTCAGGAATTTGTTGTTGTGCAATCCTAAGGCAGCTACGGCTTTCCAATAAATGCTGGCCTCCCTACTTTACTTTATTCCAGCGCTATTTTACTCACCGCTGCTGAGTGCTATTTTAGCACAGATTATGTATTGTTCAATCTGCCTGCAGGCCATACTGTGGCCATATATCACAACTCCATGCACCATTCTAGTAAATGTGATTTTAATTTGTTAGGGCTATTTTAATCTACTGTTTTAGATGATTTTGTATTTTTATTGTACATTTGCTATCTGTGAGAGCCGCTCTGAGCCCAGCTTTGCTAGGGTAGAGCGGGCTATAAGAATGATAAAATAAATAAATAAATAAAGTTACACCCTTCGAAATCCAATGAAGCAGGTAGAGGTAGCCGGCCCACTAGGCTGGCCTAGGCAATTTTCTAGGGTGCCATATGGCGAGGGTATCATATGCACCAAAAGAAACCTGCTGATGGCAAATGGCAGCCCCAAGAGGTACCTCCAGTCCCAGAGCTGCTGCCTGGCCTGGGTTGCCTTGCTCGTCTTCCCCTGCCCCACCCAACCAACCAGAGGAGAGAGGGGGGAAGAGCAGGTGGTCACCATCTCTACTTCACTGGGCTGCACTTCCACCCTCTGGCTTCATGGAGGGCTTGGCAGCGGGCCAGGGCTGCCTTCCCCTACTTTGCCTTGTGAAGGCGACAGGAAGAGCAGGAAGCTGCAAGCTCCACCACCGCTGGGCTCTGCTCTCTCCCACTTTCAAGGCAACTTGGGACTCACAGCATTTCCAGGCCATTTGGTTCGGGGTGTAGAAGACTAGCATCTGGCCTAGGATGCAAACAAAGCCCTTTGGGCGGCCCTGCTAGGAGGGTATAGCACTGATTAGGATTGCACTGTTGGTTTTCAATAGTTATGTCAATAAGGAGTAAAATCACTACCAGATTCAAGTCATTCTAAAATCCATGAGTTAAAAATATAAACTTTTACCCAATGGTGTTAATGTTCCAAGGTTGCAAAACGTACCGTACTACAATAACGTTTTCAAATTCAACTTAGCCACAAAAGCTAAAGCATTTAAGAGCCAGTCAGGATTAGTATACTTCTTAAACCGTCCTTGTGGCTTCATAAAAGTGTCTTAAAGCTCCAAGTTTCCATAGATCTTCCAATCTCATGTACCCGTGATATGCATATATAGCACCTGTATATTTTAACAGAATCTACAAAAACTGTATGTCTTGCAGCCATAAGAAACATGGAATAAAAAACATGGCTAAAATCCAAACAATTAACATTCGATGGCAGGAAAAGGAAAACAAGTACTAAAAAGATAGCTTTCTTTTAAAAAAATTAATACAAGGTAAACAACCTAATACAAAGTTATTGCCAAAGCAGCCATTTTCTCCAGGTGAACTGATCTCTGTCGGCTAGAGATCAGTTGTAACAGCAGGAAATCTCCAGCTAGTATCTGGAGGTTGCTAACCCTATTGTAAACTGAGGTTTTATTTTGGAGTACAATGGCAATAAAGAAATATTTCTGGGGGGCGGGGACCGCAGGAGGTATTTCATGCAGTGTGACTGTCACTTGTGAACAATGTTAAATAGCGCTGTCACCATGATAGCAAGCAACAGTAGCCAGGAGTGTCAATCTACAGCACAGGTCCACTTTTCTAACAGGGGAGTATGTGATGTTACCCTTCTTTCCCCTGCTAAATAATTTATTCTCCAAACAGTGCATCCATACAACCCTTCCAAACTTTGCAGTTTTGAAAGTGAAGAATGGACATATGAGCTTAGCAACACATAACTGCAATTAACCCAAAGAAACAGCGGTGAATGTCAAAATTTGCTCCATAAATTCCAGGAAGCTGTCATTACTATTCTTTAACCTGTTAGCTTTGCACGGGAATTTTTTTTTTTAAGCGGGGAAAAAACAAACTGCACATAAGTTCACATACTTACACATGTAATGCTTACAGTAATTTAATCTCTCTCTCTCTCTCTCTCTCTGTGTGTGTGTGTGTGAAAATAAATCACATTTGCCAGACCTGCAGCTACAGAGCAGGAGCCCTGAGATCAATGCGGGACGCCAGAGAGCCTTTTCCAGCCACACCTAGTCCTCGGCAGCTAATTAAGGCAACGGACGATGTTAATATTGAACTGTTGCTAGGCTGTGTGGTGTGTGCTACATTACACTCTAGCAACTCGCCCGGCAAGAACATCAATTTGTATTCACTCACTCGCCGAGCACACTGTGTGCGGAAGCCTTTCTGCGGAACCGGGCGAAAATATTCGGCACCAACCTCAAATGAGCTGCCCCTCTTGCACAGGAGCACGGGCTTCGGGGGAACAGCTGAAAGAGATCAGTATGTGCCACTTTGGAGTGCCACGAATTACACTCATATTTGTGGGATATATATATACTCATATTTGTGCGATGTATATACAAAGGTTTAAAAAGCACAAAATCTGGTTTTAAGCACAAACATTCGATCTCCTCCCCACCCCGTTTTCCTGTTAGGAAACACTGGTATTGTTTACAAGCCTGTACTCCTCATTCTTCGGCCTACTGCACGAACAAAGACAGAAAAACTGCATTATGCAACTTTCACATAACTGTCCTGATATTGTTCAGTGCAGGCAGACATCTAAGGGGGAACGTAACCTTGGCTTACCTGTGAAGGTTCCTTCTACACTGAGGAAGGAGTACATCTTCATCAGAGGGTTTTGTCGTTCCTATGCTCAGGGAGGCAGGATCCAAAAAACCTTTGCTTCCTGTCACATGTGCTAGGACCGCCCTCTGATATCCAGTTCAAGGACTTCCATAGCAGAATTTTTAAAAACAGAAAGACAGATGTGCACCCAAAAGAACAAGGAGCAGCCACTGCAAAAAACACAGCTTAAAACCAAGAATTAGTAACAAGTAGAACATGAAAATACTTTATTCTAATTCCCCTTATTTACTATTTCTATATATAACGTATTGTTTTCCCATTAAAAAATTTTTTTTTAATTCAGCTTTATCTGGACACTTGACATTCTTCATCTTGATCCATTCTTCACCCTGGGCGGGCAAGATGTACTCCTGCCTCAGTGTAGAAGGAACCTTCACAGGTAAGCCAAGGTTCTGTTCTCCCACTGAGTTCGGAGTACATCTTCATCAGCGGGATCTTCAAAAGCTGACGTTCACTGGGAGGGAATCTTCACTGATCATTTGATACAACATTCTGGAGGACTCTCCTGCCGAATGCTGCGTCGGATGCAGAATAGGCATTTATCTTGTAGTGTCTTATGAACATAGAAGGGCTTGACCAGGTCGCAGTCTTACAGATTTCTTCCACGGATGCATGGCCATCAAATGCTGCTGAAGTAGCGGTGCTGCGGACTGAGTGAGCGGTAATTCCTAACGGCACTGGTATGTTGCTAAGTTGATAGCATAGCTGGATACACTGTTTGATGCACTTGCTGATAGCTGCCTTTGACATTTTGCAACCTTTATTGGGTAATGAAATAGAAACGAATAAAGACTCCGAGTGCCGGAAAGGTTTCATCCTTCTCAAAAAGATGCGTAAAGCTCTTTTCACGTCCTGAGTGTGCCAGTTCTTCTCCTTTGGATGAGAAGGGTGAGGGCAAAAGGATGGAAGATGGAGTTCCTGTTGTCTATGGAACTTAGAATTTACCTTCAGGCTAAAGGCCGGATCTGGACGTAGTACTACTTTATCCACGTGGAAGGCGCAGAGGCTTTTTCTAGATGACGAAGCCACCAGTTCCGACACCCTTCTAGCTGATGTAACAGCCATAAGAGAACTTTCATCCTAACGTGACCCAGGGAAGCCTCCTGTAAGGGTTCAAATGGGTGTCGAGTCAGAGCCTGGAGTACCACATGAAATCTCCAAGTCAGAGATCTATGAATTGTTGGAGGAGAAATGGCAGAGGCTCCTTTCAAGAAAGTTACTATGTGGGGATGCCTTGACGTTGGGTAGCCATTCAGTTGAGGAACAACCATCGTGATCACCGTCACCTGTCGTTTGAGAGTAGATGCCTTCAGCCCTTGAGCTAATCCCTCCTGGAGAAAGTCAAGCAAGTTGCCAGTGGAAATGGTCACTGGATCAGTATTTCTCCCGCACCATCTAGCGAAGGCCTTCCAGAAAAAATCGTATATGCGCCTGGTGGATTGTTTCCTGGCTTCCAACATGGTGTCGACGACCTCTGAGGTATAGCCCGTCTCTAGCAACCTTGACCTTTCAAGATCCAGGCGGTCAGCTTTAACCAGGCTGGATCTGGGTGTACTAAGGGGCCCTGTTGGAGAAGGTCCTGGACTGGAGGTAGGGACCATGACTCCTGGATCGATAGCTCTCTCAGTGTCGCGAACCAAGGTCGTCGGGGCCATCGAGGGGCTATGAAGATGACCAGGGCCCTCAATTGTCAGATTTTTTGTAGAGCTTTGGAGATCACTGGTAGAGGTGGAAATGCATAAAGGATACCCCGTGGCCACGAGGACAACAGTGCGTCTATTCCCTCTGCCCTTGGATGCATAAATCTTGACAGGAATCTTGAGAGCTGGTGATTTTTGCCTGTTGCAAAGAGGTCCATGATGGGTCTTCCGAATTTCTCTGTTATTTGAAGGAAGGTCTCTCTCTTCAAGGACCACTCCCCCTCGTCCACCTGCTGTCGGCTGAGCCAATCTGCCTGCTCGTTTAGTACGCCTTTTATGTGCTCTGCCCTGATGGACGCCAAGTGAGCCTCTGCCCAATTCAGAATTGTTATGGCTTCTGCGTGGAGGAGGAACGAGACCTGCCTTGCTTGTTTATGTAAGCTTTTGCTGAGACATTGTCCATTCTCAGCAGGACGTGACTGTTCTCGATTCTTGGCTGAAACTCTATCAAGGCTTTCCGGATTGCCCATAACTCCAGCCGATTTATGTGAAGGTGACTCTCTTCCGATGTCCAATGACCCTGTGCTACTTGTTGCTGCAAAATCACCCCCCAGCCTTCCAAGCTGGCATCGGTGAAAATCTAGATCGTGGAGATCGGGAGATAGTTCTGGCCCTTGGCTAGGTTGTGGGACCTGGTCCACCACTTAAGCTGTCCTTCACTTGTCTTGGGACGGTGAGGCGTGATTTCCTCTTTTGAGTTATCTGCAGTTGAAATGGCTTAAGAAACCACTGCAGGTCCCTCATGTGGAAGCGAGCCCATGGCACAACCCCTATGCATGCCACCATTTTCCCCTGCAGTCTGACTAAGGACGACAGGCCAGAGGATTTGGAAAGAATCACTGTCCTTGTCAACTTGACAATGGACGAAATCTTGTCTGGCGGAAGGAAGACTGCATTCTGGTTCATGTCTATGAACACTCCCAGGTGATGGATGAACTGGGACAAAGAGAGGGTGCTCTTGATCCGGTTTACCAGGAAACTGTGGAGTTCTAGAGCCCGGAGGACGGTCTCCGTGTGCTGTAAGGACAGTTATTCTGAAGGAGCGCTCACCAGGATATCATCTAAATATGGGAAGACGTGGATCCCTACCTCTCTCAGGTGAGCCACCAACGTCACCAGGACCTTGGTAAAGACCCTCGGGGCCGATGAGAGACCAAACGGGAGGGCCCGAAACTGACAGTGATCGAGGTTGTATGCAAAGCGGAGAAACCTTCGGTGCTCGGGGTAGATGGGGATGTGTAAACATGCTTCCATCAGGTCTATCGACGTCAGAAACGCTTGAGGACGGAGTGCCTCTATGATGGACCTGAGTGTCTCCATCCTGAAACGTTTGAGCCGGATAAATTTGTTGATGTGCTTTAGATTTAGGATTGCGTGCCAATCTCCGTTTCTCTTCGCAACGGTAAAGAAAACAGAGTATTCCCCAGAGCACCGTTCTGTCTGGGAAACTGGTTCAGTTGCCCTGATTTGAAGCAGGTGGTCTATGGCTGCTTGATTGCGGGCTATCTTGTCCAGTTTGGAAGAGGGGGAGAGAAATAAGCGGTTTGGGGGGATTTGCGTAGTTCTAGGCTGTATTTCTCATGAATAATCTTCTGCACCCAAGTGTCTGGGTGAAGGGAGTCCCAGGTATTGGCAAAAAGGTGGAGTCTTCCCCCCACCGGACTGTCCCAGCAGTTATTGTTTCCCGGGTTTCTCACTAAATCTGTTGGACTTGTCCAAGTGTTGTTGTGGCTGGAATCCCTTGTTAAACCTGGGGCCCTTGCGAAAGGATCCCCTTCCAAATTCCAGTTGTTCCTTCTGTTGTCCACTCTGCCCCTTGCCAGGGTGTGAGAGGTTCGGAAGGGACGAAAGGAAGAAGAGTAAGAGGTCTTACCTTCTTTCCTTATGTATTTTGGCAAGGCCTTTTTCTTGTCTTTTGTCTCGACTAGTACGTCCTCTAGTTTAGAGCCGAAGAGCCGATCACCCTCGAATGGGTATCCCAACAGGATGGATTTGGAACCGAAGTCTGCTGACCAGGACCAAAGCCAAAGTGCCCTCCTAGAAATAGAGGAAACTACCAGTGCCCTGGCCAACATAGTCATGGAATCAAGAGTGGCGTCCGCCATAAAATTTACTGCTTTCAGAACTCTGTTAAGACCACTCAGAACCCTTTTATTGTCTTGTGGAGTCAGGTATATTATTTTTCTGATCCATCTAACTGCATTTCAGATTCCACTAGTAAAAGTTCAGGGGGGATCCCTCTAAGGCAGTAAGAGGAATACAAAAACAAGCAAACGAAAGCACCTGACCAATGACTTCCATGCCTGGCACAAGGAATCTTTCCAGAGTCTGGTTAACAAAACAAAGCATGCCTTACACACAATATTGAAGATCCTGTTTTCATTCTTTCCAATATTTCCAAAGAAAAAACTTCCCCTAGCTTCATGGGGATTTTTTAAATACAGAAAAAAAAAATATTCCAAAATGGAATAAGCAGCAGCTTCCATGTCCCGCAGCCAAATGCAAGACTTTAATTACTCTGCCTATATACTGCCGTCAAGCCGTGTTCTAACTTTCTTTTCTAGTTAGGCCAAGCAAAACAGGCTCAGGTCAAAGTTCGAAAGAAACAGTTGTTTTTTAAGCTTTAGCTGAAGTCGATTCCAGAACAACAAAAGCACAAGCCATTTAAACAGGAAACTCTTCCAAGTATAATGAATTCAACTTTCACCAGCATGTGAAATTAACACGAGGGTCAGCGGGCTGGAATCTGAAGGACGGCATGCTCTGCTATCCTCCCCCCCCCCCAATCTGTGGAATACCCTCCCCAAGGAACTGATGGTAGCCACATCCCTAAAGACCTTCAGGGTATCTTTACAAAGCCGCCTGTTCTACAGAGCCTTTGATTTAAAAGAAGGAGGTTATGGTGTATATTTATGGTAGCACTGTTGGAAAAGTAGCCTTGACACTGGATATCTGAAAGCTCAACCTGAAATTCCAAATTCCAAAATCTTTATTGCTCATTGACAAAGTCTCAAGCATCTCTTCCCTCAAATTTGTTCAGCACTTCAGATCCTCATTTGCTGACCCTTTAACTGATGAATATTTCATCAATCATTTAACCTCCTCAGTATGAGGTAACCTCAGAGGAGGTGACTTCTCTAATAAAACAACTTAAACCTGGTAAAGCCCCTAGCCCAGATATGATCCCCCTGAACTTTTACTAGTGGAACCTGAAATGCAGTTAGATGGAGGCAGCTTTACATCACATCTGAATCAGGTGTCAATAGCCTTTGGCTGAGGAGTCCTTTCCACCAATGCCAACACAAACCACAAAACAGAGGGGGTTCTGTTGGTGAGGCTGAAAAGGCCAGACACCAGTGGGAAGTTGCTTCACACAAACGGCTTGCTCTGTGGAACTACCTGCAAGTCTTTCAAGCAACCTCCCCACCACCACCCTGAGCCACTTGAATGTATGACTCTGTCAGAGAGTGGGGTGCTTGTTGCTAGCTATAATGACCCGAAGCTTCAGATAAAAACAGGACCTTGTTTGTTAGGTGCTGTCAAAACACAACAGGTGCCTCCTTGAAAGGTTTATACAACAGATACAAAGAAGAGACAGAAGGTGGATGAAGAACAGTGTGGGTCATCACTCCTTTCTTTCTAGGAACAGATTTCCAAATAGCCGCGTTGGTGCTAATTCTCCAGCAGGAGTGGAGTGACTTGACAGGACGGTGAAGTCTGAACGCACCATTTTTTCTACAAGCATGGTTCTTCAACAGCAAGCCTGACTCACAGAATGCTTTAAGCAAACACTGAACAAGTACCCACATTGATTTCTTACTTAAATTAAAAGCGTCCATGCTCAGATCAGCTTCATGAATATCTAAAAGATGACTAAAGGAACAACCAACCTTGCATTTTATGTTTTAGGGATTACTATTTATTTTTCACCCTGTCGAGAACACAAATCTCCGATTCCAGAGGGCTTCTGAATTTGTAGAGGTGACACTCATGTCACAAAGGGGGATAGGGAATAGCTTAGCTAACAGCACATCATTGTGGCTTACTTTGCAGTCTCTTTAAGAATTCTGACTCATAGGCAAAGCAATTATTTTCATGGTCTCTCTCACATTGTCTCAGGAACCTGTTTTCTGCCGATATCTTAAATGCTTCTGTAATCGTAAAGTTGAAGAGGAATGTTTGGTTTATCCATTTGACAGAACATCTCTGAGAGTATACATTTAAAAAAACCTGTATGTTAAAAATCCCCAAGCAGGTATTTCCTAGGACCCATACATGCTATACAGAATAAACAGAAATAATTGTACAAGTGACTATGCAGCTGCATGAAAAAATCTTAACAAAATTGTATTTTCACTGCAATGTTACGTATTAATTCTATATCTTAGCTCTAACCCCAGACCAGTTCCAAATTGATTCTGTGCACACCGCGGAATGAAGAACATTTCCTGAGATCAAATTTCATTTTATCCATTCCTATTATCTGAATATTCATTACTCGCAGTGTATCTTTATTAAACAATAATAAAACTTCCTAAGATGAAGAGAGAAAAAACAAGCAACTAATTGACTGGCTTTCCTTAGATATTTAACTACAGATTCTTTTCCCAGAGCTTTTTTTGTGAGGAAGATGTTTGTTTGTGTTTTGGTTAAGAATAAATAATTTTATTTCGGTATCAGTTCTAACACTATACAAGACCATACACGGTAAAAGGTAGCTTCAGGTATGTCGGTTTTTCAGGTCACTTATTACGTTTTATCTTTCCCTCCTGTATCACGTATTATATACATTAAGGGATCACAGTGGTTAGAATTTTGCTGGGGAACAATAATAATGCCGTGGGCTATGTACATAGCAGTTCCCACTGGTTACAAATGTTTACAGATGGTTCAGTCACATTCTGAAAACATTTGTGGATTTGCAGAGTCTGGCAAAGATTTGCAGGAAACAATCTCAATGCAACATTACGTAAGTGCAAACCACAAAATGTGACCACTCTACATATGCTTCTCCCGTATATAGCTGCATGCAAAATCATGGTGAATACGATCATCATGGTAGAATGGAATGACTAAATAACCCGATGTGAACTGAGCTGTTAATCGCTAATCATTTTAAATACATGTTAAAACTAAAAGTCGTTCGTTTAAACTGAACTGTGGAATCAGCAAGATTTAATAAGCTCATAAGTAGTCCCGAGACTGTGGCTTTAATAAGTAAACATAATTAGGGACAATTATCCCAAGCCCAACTCCAGTAGCATTTAAATTAGATGAGAAATTTCTTTGCTTAAACTAATTTGGTTCTGAATCCACATAATGCAATATATTCATCAAGTACATTTTGGGAAAGAGGAATCCATTTCCTTGGGAATAAATAGCTCTGAACAACATCACACGTATCTGCCTTATGTAAGAAAACACATTTCTCAGTTTAAAACCAAGACACACCAACACACACATATTCGTGTGTGCTCGTGCACACACACATAAATAGCTCCATAAATGAGCCAGGATTTGTTTTTCAGCGCTGTTAGGACCAGCCCTTATTTTATGTTAGGCTCAGTTCAGACCACAGCTTGCATGAAACAGAATTTAAAATCCAAACCATGGGTCCAATCATAAAGGAAACCCATGATTCAGAGCTGCAGGCATTCTTTCAGTTCCCGCCCCCCCTTCTGATCAGCGCTCCAATCAATGACCAATGGAGTAAAAGCGCCATATTTATAGTCAATTCAGGCTTCATACCAAACATCAGTCAGCACAAACTATGCCTTGTAAAGTCTATTTTGAACCATGGTTCTGGATTCAGGTTTGGTGGTATGGCCATTCTGGTCATGCATTATGGTTGGTCAGTTCAGAGGTAACTCCAAACTATACTAAAGCTTTCTTATCCATGGTCTGGTATGATATCTAAACTGCGAGAACATTGCTCTTTTCATTGCTGTTGTTCATGACAGGTGACATCATACAGACCTGAGAGCTAGAACTGTTTCAAAAGGGTTGGGAAATAGGTGATCTTCAGCTATTATCTGGAGGTTGGCAACCCTATTACAACTGATCTCCAGCCAATAGAGATCGGTTTACCTGGAGAAAATGGCCGCTTTGGCAATTGGACTCTAGGGCATTGAAGTCCCTCCCCTCCCCAAACCCCGCCCTCCTCAGGCTCTGCCCCAAAAACCTCCCACTGGTGGCAAAGAGGGACCTGGCAACCCAATTGGGAAAGAAGATATTAAAAGTAAATAAGTAGAAGTCGTCTGTCCTGGGTATGGTTCTCCTGAAGAGTTGGATGGGTGAACGGATGTACATCAGATTGTTTCAAATTGGGAGTATTTTGGGTTGGTGTCTTTAGGTTTCTGCTTTGGTTTCTTTCATTTTTCCAGGTTTGGTTTTCACATTTTATAGTACTATATAGTCCTTTAATTTAATTCTGTATCCAGCCCAAGCTTATATAACAGGGCAGGGAAATGTCAACTCCTAAAATCAAGTTCCAGAGACGTAGCTGTTTTACTCTACTGCAGCGCAGCCAACGAGTCTTGTGACACATTAAATACTAATTAATTTGTTGCGAGATAAGATGCATCTGGCTTTGGATCACAAAAATGCATGCCGCAATAAATTTGTCAGTCTTTCAGGTTCCCCAACATTGCTAAAGTGTTTGCTGATATAAGTCATGAAACTAAATACCAATGAAGACTATGGAAAACTGAACAACAACAAAAGTTATAACTGAATGAGGGGTGGCTCTACCAGGTTTGTGATACTGAACACTGTTATTGAAGATCTGCAGAGTTTGCTTGCGATGGTGCTGTCACAATTCTTTGTCAGGCGAAGCACTAAACAAAAGCATGCAATCCTGCTATTTAGACAAACAGCTCCCCTTTCACGCTTCCTCGAATGTCCCTTTCATCAATCAATCAATTTTATTAATGTTTTAGTCACAGACCTTAACAAAGTTCAAATTAAAACCATACAAAATGTATAACCCACAACACCCAGAATCACATGAATAAAATTTTTAAAATGCCGCAGTCAGTCGCATATATACGTATTTTTACTGATTTAAATGTTATAGTTCCCCTAAAATATTCTTTCCGTGGCAACTGCGGAGCCTAATTTTCAACAAATTTCTTCCTTAGCTTAGAAGCTAACATGATTTAAAAAAAAAAAAAAAAAGCCACACTAAGCGTGATCTTAGAGCTAACATCTGCCATTAAAAATCTAACTCGGTCCTCAACTGTATCTAATACATCTGGGATATGCTGGGTTAATTTAAAACTAATGGAGTTTTAAAATGGGCAACTAAACAAAATATGTGGGAGATCCTCTATTGAACCTGTGGAACAGGGACCTAGCCTTAGATTATGGGGAATTTTTTTATATCTACCATGGGTGTAAACTGAAGGCATCGTTTGGAATCGTGCCGTAGTAAATGCTCTCCTTAACCCTGGGTCCAAAAGTTCCATTAAATAATTTGAAAAGAACTGATTTGGTTTGAATAACAGATACCATGGGGAGAACTTGGACTTTTGTATTAGGCACATATCATTATCCGTTTCTTTGTCAGCAATCCATTTCTTGATATCTTTTGGGTCCCACGTGTTTAAGATTTCCAGCAAAGGCAAATTATACAGTTGTAGCATTGGTATAAGGACCTTACCCCAATGGTTTTCCTTTGAGTAGAACATATAGCTGCAATGCACCAATTTCGAGTTGGTCGATTTTCTCAGTTTTAGGTAAAGAAGTAAAATTCTTAAATGGGCTCTCATGGTTTGTGATACTGAACACTGTTATTAGAGATCTGCAGCATCTGCTGCCGGTGCTGCTGTCACAATTCTTTGTCAGGCCAAGCGCTAAACAAAAACATGCAATCTTGCTATTTAGACAAATAGCTCCACTTCTGCGCTTCCTCGAATGTCCCTTTCATAGTCAAGTTGTGCAACAAAACAGCAATACCACCATTGTAGACTAGGAGCTGATGCTTGAGCGCCTTTGTAACATGCACAGGGTTTGCCAGCAGGCCTAGAGAAAAATGTCCTCCTCCTTTTAAAACCACTTGCTGTGTGGTAAGGTTGTAAGGTTGCAAACTCTGGGTTAGGAAAGTTCTGGAGATTTGGGGGTAGAGCAGTGCCGGATTTATGTATAAGCTAAACAAGCTATAGCTTAGGGCCCCACTCTCTTGGGCCCCCCCCCCAAAAATTTCAACGGGAAAAAAACCTGGATGTAAATTTCCAAAATATAAGATAAAAAACAAACAAAATAAAACCTACATACAGCAACAGTGTTTTGTGTTGTGTAGGCTCCTATGATGTAAGTAATGGGCCCCGCCTGCTAGCCTGCTCCCAAAAATATCACTGGTTTGCTCATTTCTATAAATAAATTACCATATAGAATATATTCAACACAAAAAACAGCGACAATTTGTTGTTGACAAAGGACAGCTGGACATATAAAGGGACCCATTACCTTCAATAGCTTAGGGCCTCATCAAACCTAAATCCGGCCCTGGGGTAGAGTCTGGGGAAGACGATGGGGGTTACCGCATTTGTATTCCCACCGATGTATTAAGAGTTTGAAAACGTTATAAAAAATACTGTTCGCACTTTGTTTGGCCCCTTTAGCTATGAAGACGTCTTCCAACCATTTATAAGCCGTGGTATCCAAAAACCCTTTTAAAGCGATGTTTTTTACAACATTTTCAAACTCTTAATACATCGCTGGGAATACAAAGTGTGGTAACCCCCAAGGTTTGGGGAAAGGGAGGGAGCTCACCAGGGTATACTGCAGGTAACTCCCTGCAGAGGAGTTTTCTTGCACACCATTACAAGCTGGTGGTCCCATATAAATATGACCCATGTTACAGCCAGAACGTTCTCCGTTCACATCTGTTTTTTTCCTGCTGTCGTAAGAGAACATGGCAACTCCCTAGTCACTGTCTTGTCACCAACATGGGTAACTCGCTCCCATAGGAGTTCACAAGGAATTATTTAGAGAAAACAACCTGCATGTTTCTCCCTAAGTTCCCCATCAGCATCTGCGGCGGTACAAACCCAGGAAAGCTGAACCATGTGTTTCTCTGAAAGTGAACAGCGGTCAAGCAGCAGGCTTGTCCGCATGCTAAAATTATTTCTAATATTCTTGGCAATCGATCCACGAGCACTGAAATCGGTTTGGGCACAGTTCTTCCACACGTCTGCCCTCCCTCTGCATTTTTGCAGTTGTGGAGTCAGTACACATGAGGAAAAAGGCAGCTCAAAATCAGCGTCCAGAAAAAGATTGGGGTAAAAGTGGTCTGCAAAGAATCAGAAAAGGAGGGACAAAAAAAAAAAGAAACAAAAACTAAAGACACCAAAAAAAAGCCTGTGGAAATCAGGGGATAAACCAAAGCAGTATGTGGCCAGAAATTTATTTTACTTAACAGTAAACAGTAAACAGTACCTTTATTGGCATTAACAATAGAAAAACAGAACAAAGAAACAGCTAGATATAAAACTAAAAACAAAGAATTACACATTTCATCAATAATTACATTATAAAACCGTTAATTATGAGCTCCCATTTATTTTACTTATTATTTATAGCAGCCTTTCTCACAGGGATTCAAGGCGGATTACACCTAGTGAGCCAGTACAATCATAAAAATGGGACATTCAATAACCATTAGGATTAGGATTTTAGAAATCTGGAACCAAAAGAAAGAACTGAAACATAGCGCAAGTATTCACATGACACATTAAGCAGTACAGACATTATATAACTAGGATCCTACTTACAATAAACTACACACAGCAATATAGACCACAGCCCTCAATCATTTATCTAAGAACGTTTGTGAAACCATTTTGTGCAGTGCAATTCTATTACCTGTGCAGAAAACCCCTCTTGAATAGTTCAGTTTTGCATTTTTTTGCAGAAGGCCAGGAGAGTGGGAGCTTTCCTGATCTCCTCAGGCAGGCCATTTCACAAGGTGGGAGCCACAACGGAGAAAGCAAGCATACAGGCAGTTGTCTATTTTGCCCATTTGCAGGTTGCCACCTGCAGAAGCCCCTACTGACTTGAGCAAAGTTGTCATGGTGGAGCACAGGGAGAGAGGCAGTCCTGTAAATAAGAGGGGCCAAGGCCATGAAGGGATTTGTATGTGATGGCCAATATCTTAAACTGAGCTCAGTAACACTCTGGCAGCCAATCGACCGTCTGAAGGATGGGAGTAATATGCATGCTCCGTCTTGCTCCTGTGAACAGCTGAGCCACAGCATTCTGGACCAGTTGGAGTTTCTGAGTTGGTTTTGAGAGGAGACCAATGTACAGTGCATTACAGTAGTCTAGTGTCGGTGTTACTGTGGCATGGATCCAGATGGCCAGCTCAGCCATATCAAGGAAAGGGGTCATCTTACAAACTAGGCTGAGTGGGTCAAAAGCTTTTTCGCAGCTGCATTAACTTGCTTCTCCAGTAATAAAGCTGGATCCAGTATGACCCCAAGGCTTTTAACTGACTCAGAAAGTGTCAGTTGAATTTCATCAAAAATGGGGAGAACAATGTCCTTTCAGACTTCCTCCTTCCTAACCAGCATCACCTCTGCTTGTCAGAGTTTAGTTTCAACTTGTTCACCTTTAGCCAGTTAACCACTGCGTCCAGGCCTCTACTGCATCACCAGGATATTTGGATAAGGATATATACAGCTGAATATCATCATCATATTGACGACAACCAACCCCAAAGCTATGAATGATTTCTCCTACAGGCGTTACATAGAGATTGAAAAGCATGGGGGATAGAATTGCTCCCTGTGAAACCCCAAAAGGTATGTCCCACACCGATGACGACTGGTTTCCTATAGGAACACTCTGAATCCAATCTATGAGGAATGATTTGAACTGGCAAAAAAGGGGAGGGGAATGCAGAAAACCCCATCATTTTCCTGGGGCAAATACAAACTTGTATTATGCCCCTCAAATACACACACACACACACTCTTCCTTTAAAAAAAAGTTTTATTTCTGAAGCAACATATACAAACCATACCAAAGCTTGCAGCCCCGACCCTCCGCTCCTTGTAAAATTCTTCCATTTCCCTTCTATGCTTGAACCCTGTGTGTAAAATAAGTTTTCACAATTTGATCAGGAACATTAATTAATTAAGCAAAATTTAAGCTCCTATGTAAGTAGCAAACTTATTTCTTTACCATTGTACTTCATTAAACTTGCCCTGCATTGTTTTTGGACATATACATGTTACCCCAGTGGAGGGAAGAAATTATATGCCCTGGGTTCGATAATGGAGGGGAGGTGATCAAAAGAAAACCACGGTGCCTCCAGACTGTTGGCCACTTCCGAACAGGAGGGATGGCCAGTAGCCAAAAAAAGGAAGAAGAAAAATACAAACACAACTCCCAGACCCTTAAACCACCCATAACCATACACAGTTAGAACTTAAAATAGAAGTAGGGTTTAAATCAACATAGAAGGATAGGGAATCAAAGCCAGTCACACCTATGCAAAACTCAAAGTTGGAACCAAAGAGTCTTTTACTGTCTCTTCTCTGAGGCCATCTGAAAGTCTCTCACACTCTGCCGCAGCTTGACTAGCTTTCTGTGTGCTACTACTGCACATATCCGAAGGCTGCAGCTATCTTGAGGCTCCTTCTTAGTTCACTCTGTTCTCTGACCTGGAACCTAGATGGCTTCTGGCTCCTTTCTCTCCTCAGAACTCTCTTTTCTCCTTCAGGACTGTCTGTCTCTTCAGGAGTCTCCCTTTTCTCCTTCAGGACACTCCTATAGCTCCTTCTCAAGGACATAATATCTTCCCGCTAAAAAAACTCCAATTTGGGCCAAACCATATCTATATCCATCTATCCATCCATACATACATACATAACCATATCTATATCCATCTATCCATCCATCTATCCATCCATCTATCGATAGATGGATAGATGGATAGATAGATGGATGGATAGATGGATACACACAAACACACACACACACATATATATGGCAAGTAATAATTTTCTGCAAAACATCTAGGAAGGAAACTTTTTGACATTGTAAATGAGTAGTTCTTCCTTTCAGTCTATCAACATATGACAAATGATTAATGTAGGTATGAGTCGGCTAGACGAGATAGATAAAAAAATTGTGAGCTCGTACATTTGAAAAAGTATCTGCAAAGCTGAATTAAATTCCATAAATGTCTGAATTATACTGGATATTCTGTTCTGCATTCTGTTGCTTACGAAGTAGGCAGACGGTAGACACCCTTTTAGGTGGATGTCGGAAAACTTTTGTAAGTTATTGCTTAAGTTTAAACCAGTAAAAAATTTTAAAGCATTATAAGATATGGAAGATTTGTAATGTTCCCCCCAAATCCTGGCAAAATAAAATTTTACAGATATTTTTTTCTAGGATGGAAAATTCAGTGAGAGGTAGGACAGGAATCCAAAGGAAATGCCTCAGCAGTTCATATGAAACAATGTCATGCACCTTGTTTCAAAGGTATATTCCTAACTTACACAGGAATTAATTTTTATAAAAAGACATATATAGGTCTACTTTATATAGAAAATAATCTTTCACACATTGTCTTTGGCTGAGATCTTCTCAGTGAGAAGCCTTCCTCCATCTGAAGGAAGGCTACTTCCACCAAAGCAAGGCCCTTGACAGAGGAAGAGAATCGCTGGAGCCAACACAGAGCTCATTCCTGAGCCCTGCAGCGGCCAGGGATGGCGTGGCTGAGGCGCTGCCGCGGCGCCTCCAGGGAGGTTTCGCGGCCGCTAGAGGACAAAAAGGGGGCATTCTTTTTCAAATAAAAATTTTAAAAGGGGGGAAAGCCCCATAGAGCAAAGCAATGCTGCACCAGCAAAAACCGGGCGCAGCACCGCTGAAGCGCAAGAGGGAGTTCCTGGCCTGAAAGGGGTTAGGAGGCTGCCGATAGGCAGCCCCACCCTCAGAACGCCTCCTGGGACACCAGCGTGAGAACTTGCGCCGGTAGGATGCCGGTGGGGGGCCAAAGCCAGTGTCCGAGTGCCGAGCAGCCACAGCAGTCCCGGGGGGGGGCAGCGCAAGTGGCACTACTCCGGCGCCCGTGCCGGTTGCCCCCTAAACCCATTCAGCCCACTGGGTCAGGAATGGGCTGTCAATCTCTTCAGCCATCTTCATAATTTTTATACTAGCGGTGCAGAGACTTTAGTAGTATTAGAAGTCATTTACACAGTATCAGAAACAAAACAAGGTGAAAAAGGGGGGGGAAGTATGTTAATTCCAGTCACATTGTTTGGCTACTTTAGTTAGAATGAGATATCCTTGTACCAAGGTAACAGCAGTCTTTTTGACTGGCATTTTGCAATGGATAGACTGATTTAAAACTAATTAACGCTCTTTCCAATACCCCTAAAACAAGCAGAATGGCAGATAATTGCTGACACAGCCAACTTAGATGAAACAGGAATCCTGCCTGAGTTCAGGTACTCTGCAATCCCTGAATCAACTTGTCAAAAGAAGCACAGTTGCTAAAATTTAGATTTCATTTGATATCCAAAACAAGAGGATTAAGTTGATGTCATGCCCCTGTTTTATCTTCTTCTGCTCATGCAAGCCTCGCATGAGGCAATGGACCAGCCCAAGAGGTCCATTACTCCTGAAAGCTGGAGGAGACTGCAAGGAGTCACCTGCTGGACATTTATAGGTGTTATACAATGACTCCTTCAATTCTCAGGGGTTACATTCCTTTCAAACAGCTTCCTGTCAGCTAGCTCACAGAATTAAAGCCGTACAGTTACGTTCCCCAGGGTTATCTCAGGCCACATTGCCAAAAATGCACAAGCCAAGAACCTCCCAAAACAAAAGAGGACATTTTATGGCAATCTTTAAAAAAAAACAAAAAAAAAACGGCATGGGTCTAAGGATGATTTAGATGTTCTTTTGAATACAGAGAACCTGAAGCATAAATCAGTCAGATCGCTCAACAACTTGCGAAGAGGGAGGCGGGATATCACTCACACCAAATCCTTCTGCACATTTAAGACACCTGCACGACATTTCTGAAGGGACAGCGTGCACATTTTTTCCACACGTGGAGATACTATCTCTTTGTAGGAGACATACAATAACTGAAGCAGCCCGCAGGATTCACATAAAACGATAGACTTTATTGGCTCATAGACAGTCAAGTAAGGCCACATGATTAATGAACAATATAAATTACTGTAAGAATACTATTAGGAAATGCTGACACATTAACCACAGCGTAATATTTGGATATAAAAACACAGCCACAAAAGAAGGTTTCCCAAGACAGAACTGAATTTTCTTCTCCATACTTCAACAAATACGTAACTATCTTCCATTTTTTATAATATGGAAAGGTAGCATGCAACATCACAGGAATATGAGAAATAGATCATGACCAAAAAGGTAAGTAATGATTTGCACATTTTGTTATATGGAAATGTTATTATTCTGAGGTAATTTTCTTGGAAATTGGATTCAATCATGTTAGTTGCTCAAAAAAAATAATTACAAAATTTATTTATAATGTACCTTCAATGTATGTGGGTTTAGAAAGCATGATATATGAAATTCATAACACATTTGGGCATTCCCATCATATTTTCAAAACTCTCTGCAATGATGAGGATTAGAAGTATACTATTTTCTAAGTAATCATTGGTGACACCAGACAAAATCAGAGGACACCAGACAAAAACCAACATTCTGGGTTTAAAACAGTGGCATGAACTGATGAATTTGATTCATTTATATTAAATGAAAGAGATCGATACTATACAGAAGACTATCCTAGCTACAGAATGCCTATTCTCTCATTATTTCTGAAAAGTTATTGCCAAGATATTTCCACTGTTGCTTCTATATAGGTAGAGCATAGAAATCTGCATTCTTTAATATGACAGCCAAATTCAGCCAAAATCAGATTCCAAATGATACAGGCATAATCAGTGAATATGCCTAACCTCACAACCCCACTTATCCTCGAAAACTGCTGCTCAGCCAATCTGATGGTGATATCATCTTTATCCCTTCTATGAATCCATTAATCCAAAGTTCATAATTCTCCCATTGTTTTTAACTGGGCCAAATTTACCAGGGAATTTTGCTAGACCTTAACCACTAAATCAGAGCCAAAAAAAAAATAATACTTCTGTAAAGACAAAGGAATTCTGGAATGCATCAGTTCCCAAGTTTAAACCAAAGCTGTGCATTTCCATAACATAAATTCCTCTATACATACCCCATTAAGATAAGGGAAGAATTAATGTTGTATATCTGACCTGGACATCTCCAGATACACCAAGTTAAATACTATGTGACCGCACTTACTAACATTTAAATACACCGTTTTCTTAACCTGGCTTGAAAACATTTCCCTAACATCCCTGTTAATGACAATATAAATTATGCATTACACATCATGACATTAACTCACAGCATTAAAATTCATCCAGAAACAAGACCTAGCCAGAATCCAGCATCCTGGAGGGTTTCCTAGGTATCTGCGAACACTAGTATGCCTCCTTTTCTCATAAATATATTAGCATAGCCATTAATTAAGATGTCAGCAAGGGACTGATGTTAATCAACCATGGATACAGCTACTGTATATACATTTTGCAAGAGACCAGAACGTATGAAACATTTAGCTGGATTCAGAGAGACGCGGTAAAAATGCAACTGACAACGGCTACTGCCTCAACAGTATGTGCAAGTCAAATTCTCAACTCCCACACCCTAATACAAATATAACAAGAAGTCAGATCTTCAAGATGAAAAAAGTCAGCACATTTAAAAAAAAAAAAAAACAGGCACTACTTCAGTTATTTTGCATGATCGTGAGATTCCTGTTATTGGTAACTTCTGTCAGACATGCTGTAAGAGAGCAATCCCAAATAGCTCTATACGGAACCCCGCTTAAGTCCACCCCTTGGGGCTCACTCCCAGGAAAGTGTTCTTAGGATTGTACTGTAAGGGCTATAAAAACCCATCACTGTGAGTGGGCTTAGACATTATTATGAAGTAACCAAAAGGGCACACGAGTGAATCATAATTTAGAAGAAGAAGAGTTGGCTTTTATATGATGACTTTCTCTACAACTTAAGGGAGAATCAAACTGGCTTACAATTACCTTCCCTTCCCCTCCCCATAACAGACACCATGAGGTAGGTGAGGCTGAGAGAGCTCTAAGAGAGCTATGACTAGCCCAAGGTCACCCAGCTGGCTTCATGTGGAGGCCAACCCGGTTCACCAGATTAGTGTCCACCGCTCATGTGGAGGAGTGGGGAAGCAAACCCAGTCCTCCAGGTTACAGTCCACAGCTCCAAACCACTGCTCTTAACCACTACACCACGCTGGTTATGAAAGATGAATGGAATCTCTTTATTCAAAGACCTCCGACTAAAACACAATGGGGACAACCAAGAGGCAAGGGCTTTCCCATCAAATTCTGCTTCTGAACTTATCAAGAGGCACATGGTTGTCCTCTGGCGGGAAAGTAAACTGGACTGATATTTCATCTGATGCAGGAAGGCAATGCCTATAGTTTCTTTAGAATTTCGCATGCTTCATGAACTCACTTCCCTTCAGCACAGAAGCTTTTTTTTAAAAAAAACATTTCTTCGTAACACTTCTGAAGCAATCCCAAGACTGTAGGTTGATTACACTTCTTTCTCAATTAACATCAGGGTATTGCCAAAGAATGGTAAGACTATTCACTGTGAATAACTAACCAACCATCCAAGCTGCTACCAACTGGACTCTGGCTTATCTTGTCTTTAAAATTTCTATACTGGTCTATGTATAATTAGTTTCAAATCTTACATTTATCTCCCTAGCTAATCCCATCATCGAGTGACAGCATAAAATGCATGCACCACGTCAGGAAGACATCCAGGTTCAAGGTTTGGAACACTTCCAAAAAAGAGAAACTATATAGCAGACGCTGCAAATTCCGTCTTCTTTGTTTAGGTGTAATGCATTCAAGTATCTTATTACATGAAAGATCTCTGATTATTTTGGGGCTGAGACTTGAGGAATTTCTCTGTTTACATGGCAAGCAACAGCCTCAGAAATGTTCTCCCCCCCCCACCCTGAAAACTGCTCTAAATTGCATTGCAAGTGTTTTGAACATGAACTACTTCCACTGCCTTTCTCAGTATTCCCTGTATCCTTTCCCCATAGGTTCAACTGTTAGCTTACAAAACGTGGCTTTTAAACCATCTTGAAAAAGATATAAAGTTTCTAATAAACTGAGTACTTTTCAGAACCCACACAGGCCAATCCTAAACAGAGTTATGCTCTCAAAGAAATTGAGAGGGTATATTCTGCTTAGCACTGCACAGTTGAACAGGGTACAATTTCACTACTGCAAGGTAACCCCGTTAGATGTTTATGAATTTATCAATACTTTCAATTGAAATACATAGATCCACCTTCCTCCCTCTGAAAGGGAATCCACGGTGGCTAATGTGTAAATAATCTTTCAATTGCTTTTGAAAATGGTATACTTAAAGTTGACTGCCAAACAAGCCCAGATTTCAACCAGTAAATACAGCCATATTGCTAGTATTCTTACATACCATGCTGTGCTAAAGACTCTTATGAATAAAGTTGTCACCTGCATTCCAATTTTCAAAGTTTAAGAATTCTATTTTTAAAAATAAATTCTGGTAAAAGCATAAAATTATGCTTGTTCATTAAGCTAGTGTCATCATGAACCCACAGATCCATTGTACGACTTTAAACGTATCATTTACTGCATTAGATCCTGGAAAAAGAACATTTGGAACCACCAAACTTAATTACAGTTTTACAAGTAAATTCTGGTCTATTCATGGAACACTGTACAATCTTACCATAAAACTGACAGGCTGGGGGGGAAACATCTTGAAAATTCTTGGGAAAGTGGGGATGAATATGAAAAAAACCAAAACCAGTATTTTTTTTTCAAAACACCATTTTGATGTAAGCATATTTAAGCATGTCTTAAATACAGAATAAATTCGGAAATGGTCTGAAGAAGAACAGTTGTTTTTTATATGCCAATTTTCTCTACCTTTTCAGGAGAATCAAACCAGCTTACAATCGCCTTCCCTATCCCTCCCCACAACAGACACCTTGTGAGGTAGGTGGGGCTGAGAGAGTTCAAAGAGAACTGTGACTAACCCAAGGTCACCCAGCTGGCTTCATGTGTAGGAGTGGGGAATGAAACCCAGTTCTCCGGATTACAGTCCCTGCTCTTAACCACTACACCACTGGCTCTCGTAATAATAATAAGAAGCAACTAAATAATAATAATAAATTTGTGATCAAGGTGTCTCCCCTGCCAGGCAAGTATAATAATAAACTGAAACTAAACTAAACTGAAATAATAATAAGCAACTAAATACGCATAATAATCGCTGACTGCCTTTACTTAATGCTTCCTGAAAATTAATGTTCTGGTCTCTGCTCACCGTATCTGAACTAAGCTTCTGAGCTCTCTTCAAGGGCAGCCCCAAGTAGAATGCATTGCAATAGTCTAGCCTAGATGTAACTAAGGCATGGATCACTGTGGCTAGATCTGAGTGACACAGAGCTGAGATGCATCAACCAAAGCCGGGCAAAAACACTGATGGCCACAGCAGCCACTTCATTTTCTAAGGCGACTGCTGTGTCGAGTAGCACTCCCAAACCTTAAACCTGGCTTTTCAAGAGGAGTGTAACCCCATCCAAGACAGGAGAGATCTGAAGTCCCTGGCCTGCCTTTCTACTAACCCAGAGAACCTCTGTCTGGTTGGGATTAAGTTTCAGCTTGTTCACTCTTCCCCAGCCCATTACTGCCCCCAGCGCTGGTTCAGAACATCAGCAGCATCCTCAGAAAGAATGGTTGTGGTGGCTATCGTCCGCATATTGATGACACCCCAGCCCAAACCTCATGATGACATTTCCCAGTGGTTTCATATTAAATAAAATGGGGAATAAGATCGAACCCTGCAGAAACCTCTGCAGAACTCCACAATCCAACGTCCATGGGGCAGAGCAGAAATCCCCCAAGACCACCTTCTGAGACTAACCCTCCCCTAGATAGGACTTGAACCACTGTAACACGGTGCGCCCCCCCCCTCAGTCCCAGTGTATAAAAACCACCAAGCTTCAATGATGCACATTTTAATTCATAACAAATATTTATATTTGTTATAAAATTGAAGCCACAGCCTTCAGTTTGCAAGATCTGAGCAAGGCTGTCAAAGAAAGGACATTTTGGAGGACTTTCATTCATAGGGTAGCCATGAGTTGGAAGCGACTTGACGGCACTTAACACACACACACAACAAATATTTGCAACTAGACATGATAATGAGGAGAAATCCTATTCCATTAAAAAAAAATTATACATACAAAATTATAGGAGTCTATTACAAACACTACAATAGACCAATAATGGCTATTAATTACGATGACCAAGCAGAATATCTATTACTTTGATACATAACTACAAAACAGTATTAGTGGCTTTAAAATTTCCTGTTTTCAGATAGACATTCTGGGTGTGTGTTAAATATTCATCTTTAGTACAAAATATACTAATTGTACCTCAGTTCATACTGCAGGCCCATAAGCTGTCACTTCCATTTCACAATAAAAATAAGATTGAGAGTTAGATCAATTGGGGGAGGGAAATTGGACCCCCAAATTTGATATTTACCTTAATTAATTTCATCTCAGATAAAAGAAATATATAACTAGTGGCACTATAAAAGGGACACCTGAATACTATACACCAAGAGGCAAAGAAAAAGCAGATAAGAGATTTCTCATCACATCAGTAATGAGAACCCCTGCACAAAGTGTCTGTTCGGCTTTTATACACTTGTTTTAATTCTGAGCAATTAAAGAATTACTTCTATCTTTTACTGCTTTCATGCTTTGTTTTTAAAGTTCTCCACTAAATGCAATTAATTATGAACCCATATTAATGCCTCTGTTCATTTCGACTGCAACTTTTCAAAAAGCATTGCAAACCAAATTTATTAAGCTCTCCTAACTTGTGACATACCATACAAGTAATTAAAACTGAAAAAAGGTCTGTATCTGGGAGGGGAGGACAGAGGGCATGAATTGTCTTTATGATGAGAACAGGGAAATGGTGACTTAGTTCAATCCTCTCCCACTTCCTCCTATGACATTGCATTTGATGCCTTACTATAGCAGGATCCAAAACTCCACAGGGGTTTCAATCACAGGAAACGCTTAATGTATTCAAAGATACTTCCTTGTTGTGCATATGGAACATGTTCCATCTCACAGACAAGAAAATGGAAGCCCTTTATGGAGCTAGAAGCATATCCTGAAACCCCTGAGCCCAGAAGGGAACCTTCTAGAATGTTTCATAGTGAGAGTGTCAGACTATATTGTGAGTGATCGATTCAAATCTTCACTCTGCCATGAAGATTGGGTGATCTGAAGCTAATCACACACTCTCAGCCTTACTTCACAGAGTTATTGACAAGATAAGATGGGGAAGATGCTGCGCTGAGCTCCTTGGAGCAAAGGCAGGATAAAAAAAAATGTTCCTGATAGATCACAATAAAGACCCATCTCCTCCCACCCAAACAGTGATTCACCAGTGGTTCCCAACCTTTTTCGAGTCGCGACCCCCTTTTACAATTGCCAAGTAACCTGCGACCCCCGCCACATTTGCATAAAGCCATGGGGGGGAGCATCTGCTTGGCATGCAGGAGGTCCCAGGTTCAGTCCCCGGTATCTCCAGTTAAACTTTAAGGGACAAGGCAGGGATGGTGCTACCAGGCGAACGCATAGGGCGCAGACCTCAGAGGGGCGCAGATCTGACCTGAGGGGCACCTTTTTCAACAGATTAGTTTCTTGAAAAGATGCAGCTGACAACTTATATTTTTTTTATTTTAAGATAAGTGCCACAACGGTGCGATGGAATAGAATTAATTATAACGCCTTACAAAAAAGTTTTGTAGGAATGCATCAGGCTTGTATTTTTTTCTACAAGAAATGTTTTTGAAAATTGGTTAGCAATTGGGGGGGGGCACAAGTAGTTAGCCTTGCCTAGGGCGCAAAGAAGACTGGCCCTGAGGACTGGGCAAGTAGGTGATGTGAAAAGACCTCTGCCTGAGACCCTGGAGAGCCGCTGCCGGTCTGAGTAGGCAATACTGACTTTGATGGACCAAGGGTCTGATTCAGTAGAACTCGTAGTTTGGGACGTCAGAGGCGAGGAACACACATGAAGCTGCCTTCTACTGCCACCCAGCCGCTTCAGTTCTCCGCCTGTCACTCCCCCCCTGACAGATCGGCTTCTCTCGTTTCTCCTCCTCCCTTCTGGAATTTTCCTTTTTTTGTCCGGTTCTTATTCGTGCATAAAGCCTGCGGGGTGACTCAGGGCACCGCTCTCCTCCTCGCCCACCTTGCCAGCGCCTCTCTGCTCCCAGGGAGGCTGGTGCGTCGCCATGCACTCGGCCGAGTCAGCGAGGGCCGCTGCAAACTCGGGGCCGCCGCCCCATAGCAGCAGCAGCGGCGAAGGGCGTGCTCGAGCTGCTTCTCTTCCTTTTCCCCCTCCCTTCAGAGCCCGCCCTCCAGCCAGCCACACTTCGGCACTCCCTGCCGCGCGCCGCTCTAACCCCCGCACCATCCATTGAATAAAGTGGGCGGGGCCGACTCTGGCCCTTCGGAACGGCCCCGGCGCCTTCCGCAAGCCTGCCCGTTGATTCTGGCGGCAACCCCCCAGAAAACACGCGACCCCAAAGGGGTCCCACAGTTTAGGAACCAGTGCACTAGATTATTATGTGCCATCAGGTCACAGCTGACTTATAGCGACCCCTGGTGGGGTTTTCAAGGCAAGAGATGTTCAGAGGTGGTTTGCCATTTCCTGCCTCCGCATCATGCCCCATCCAAGTACCAGTCAGGGTTGAGTCTGAGAGTGTGTGACTGGCCCAAGGTCTCCCAGCAAGTTTCCCTGGCAGAGTGGTGATTTGAACCTGGGTTTCCCAGATCCTAGTTCGAAACCTTAACCCAGGGGTGTCAAACATAAGGCCCGGGAGCTGGATCCAGCCCCTTGAAAGCTCTTATCCAGTCCATGAGCCAGCCAAGGCAGCCATCCCCCCCCCACACTCTTGATCCTGGCTGGCGAGGCATGGCCCAGCCCCACCAAGAGACATTTATGTCATGTCCAGCTCTTGTAACAACTGAGTTCGACACCCCTACCTTAACCACCACTTCAGAAACTGGGGCCAGCTTTGTTCGTTTTAAAATTTACAGTGCGTAAGCACTTATAAAGACAAGCTTGCATTCTTGGCAATACTGACACTGTATTGCTGCTATGGTAGTAAAGTCATCAACACTGAATCGACTGATTAAATAGATTAAAAGTAAATTCGCACACACAGCTTCAAAAACATAATATTTCAGCCATCATACCAAAGGAGCACTAAACAAATAAAACATCACTAGTACAAACTTAATGAATATTAAGTTATTTGGCAGCTAAACTTATTAGATATTAAGTTTTTTGGCAGCTACTTAACAAACATATTGCTTTTTGTATTAAATGCATCTCAGAACACTGACACACATCTCGGGATTGTTGACGTAAACTATCATTGCTGTAATCCAACTGCAGGAATGCCAGAAGAAATTAGCAACAGCAAATATGTCACCAGAGCTAAAATAATTATGTTAAGCTTCAGATGCAGTCATGCTATTTAAAAAAGAAAAAAAAAGAAAAAAATAATTATCTGTGTAAAGTAACACAGGAATCCCAGATTTGGGGGAGGGGGGAGAACGGGACGACCGGTAAGTCTCAGCCAGTTTATTCAACTATGAAACAAGACATTTGCTGGATGAGAAACTTCCAGGGAATAAAAGACTTGCATCACAGCCGTATTAACGAAAGGTATGTTAGGGTTAACTATATAACAATAATTTCATCAAATCATTTGAAGTTTCCCCTTTAAAAATATGCTAACTGAAACAATTGTTGACTAAATTATTTTTAGTTTTTTAAAAAAAAATCACACAGAATGCAAAGGTTAGGTGTTACTCTTTCAGATGACTTCTGGACGTATTCTCATTACACCGGAGAACACTGCCATGCCAACAGAGTAACTCAAATTACGCCACTAGAGTACAGATCAGAATTTTGCCATAAGTGAATCATAACAGCTTTAACCTAGCACTGAAAATGTATAAACATTTACAATGTGTAAGATGTCTGCTTTGAAAAAGGAATTTTACTGCAAGGTACAAATATTTATACTGAAGATGTCTACTTAAATAAATGGGTCTTTCTGCTGGGTTTTGCTATCCGGTCATTAATTTTCCAAACGCAGCTCAAACTTTTCTTTCCGCTGTGTGGAATCAAGGTACGCTTCCCCAGCCATATTAATGCTCAACAAGGATTAATAAAAATGTAAGAAGAACACAGTTTGCCCTCAGACATGCACACCCAACTCTTGCTGATAATGTGTGCCTACATTATAGAAGAGGGGCCTCCTTGGGACTTTTTATGTCTTTTTAATTATACCGCCTGGACTCTCACAGTCACACTGACATAATGAAAAGAAGTATAATATATATGTACCTTCACGAACTCCAGAGCCACTCACAGAGCCTTCCCATTCAAGGGTCTACCACTGAGCCACAGCCCCTCCCCAAATACATATATGGCATGCAGAAGGTCCCATGTTTAATCCCCGGCATCTCCAGTTAAAGGGACTAGGCAAGTAGGTAATATGAAAGACCCCTGCCTGAGACCCTGGAGAGCCGCTGCCGGTCTGAGTAGACAATATTGACTTTGATGGACCAAGGGTCTGATTCAGTAGAAGGCCACTTCATGTGTTCATATATATAAACACACACACACATACGGGTCGTTTCAGGAGCAAAAGGTAATGTACAAATTCCATTGAAACTGATGAAGTTTAAGAGCTGAACTATGAGGTAGAACATCTTCATTTTAATAAGTATTAGCAATACTAAAATTGCTCTGGATGGCACCCAAAATCCAGAGTTTATTTCTGGATATGATACCATAACCCTTTATGGAAGGGAAATACACATTGGGACAATGAGGATATATGAATGTTTCCAGCGCAATTTTGAAAACTCTGCTTTAATTTGTACATTTAAATTGCCTATAGATCTTCAGGAACAAGGGGCTACAAATATACATCAATATCTGAAGAAGCCTGAGAAACAGTCCTTTGTCCACATTTAGTAATACAATAACAGAATACATTATCTCTTGTAATGGATGCATTGCGTTCCACATTCTCAATACATCTGTCTGGTACATTTTTAATCCCACCAGGACAGCAGGGTGGTCTGCATGCTCTCTTTCTCCCGTTTTATCCACACAACAACCCTGCAATGAATGCTAGGCTCAGAGATAGAGACTGATCCAATAGTGATCGCCTTGAAAGCTTCAAAGCGGGTCGTAATTTCAATCTTGGTCTCCTACATCGTACTCTACCCACTACACCAGACTGCCTCTCAATTAAGTGATTACACAGTCCCATAATAAACACCTCGGCCAGAAAATCCTATTACACTTCTGTTATAAACATCTTGAAAACTGCCATACTGAACTTTCCTAATTAAGCTTTCTGAGCAGATACTTCTAAGCACAGAACATTTTAAAATATTAAATAAACAATTTAAAACAAGATCATTCTTGCTGGATGCTATTTCAGTTTCCTGTGCTAGCGGTTTTAAGACATAATGGAGCAGAACACCCTGAACTCGATTTCTCAGTAAGCGTATGAAGTTACATGAAGTGCTGAGTTTTGCAATCAGCAGTATTTAGACATGTTAAAAGGAAACAGTTCTGATCGAAACAGTGTATGAGATTTATCCATGGCCCCATTAAACGTAATGGGTGATTTCATAAATGATGCAAGTAAGCCTAAATGTATAAACAGAAAGGATTCTACCTTGATTCTTGGAAATATGTTTTACAAATAAAATAATATTAAAGGCAAAACTGTTTCCTTCAGATCCTCTGATAAGAATAAACTCCTCAATAATGAAATCACACTTAAAGGCCAGAGAATACAAAGACCCTGAAACAAATAAATTGGAGCTCACAAAGTATATGTATTTATTTACTTCATTTATACTCGACCTTTCTCCTTAATAGGGACCAAAGCAACTTACAGTTTTCCTCTCCTCCATTTTATCTAGGATTGCCAACCTCCAGGTTCTAGTGGAGATCTCCTGCTATTACAACTAATCTCCAAGCGATAGAAATTAGTTCACCTGGAGAAAATGGCCGTTTTGGCAATCGGATTCTATGGCATTGAAGTCCTTCCCCTCCCCAAACCCCACCCTCCACCCCAAAAACCTCTCACCAGTGGTGAAGAGGACCTGGCAACCCTAGATACATCCCTCTAAATTGCTTATATCAATGGGCTTAGAAGGGTATATCTTTTTTAAGGAAGTAATGTTTTCAGAAATACTTTAGCAGATGCAATACCTTTTCTTATCAAACTATTTTCCTAAACGAACATGAAATGCATTATGTACAACTCATCACATAAAATTGTACGGTTTGGTTGAAGTCCTAAAAGTGCTAATGCCTTCATTGCATTCAAACAATAATTATAAATACAGCTAGTGTTGGAGATGGAATTACAAAATGGTCCAGCCTAATCATATCTTATAAAAACTGCCAGTTGGGAAACTAGGTTGCAGGAATTGAAAATAGAGGACATCAGTACTGTAATAGACAAAAGGGAGGTTTGATTATCTAGGATTAGAAACAGTATGTAGACTGCCACATTTTTATGTAGAAACTGAAGAAACTCTTGCCTTTAGAAGCAAAAGCTCCAACATTGCAGCAAGTCTCACAGTATCATAAAACCAAACTAGCTACGCTTTGTTTTGTGGAACTCACTGCCACAGGACATTGTGATGCTCACTAGCTTAGATTGATTTATAACAGGAGTAAACAAATTTATACAAAGCATAAGAACATAAGAAAAGCCATGCTGGATCTGACCAAGTCCCGTCAAGTCCAGCAGTCTGTTCACACAGTGGTCAACTACGTGCCTCTAGAAAGCTCACAAACAAGACAACTGCAGCAGCATTGTCTTGCCTGTGTTCCACAGCACCTAATATAATAGGCATGCTCCTCTGATCCTGGAGAGAATAGGCATGCATCATGACTACTACTAATAGCTACGGATAGCGTGGTATAGTGGTTAAGAGTGATGGACTCTAATCTGGAGAACTGGGTTTGATTCCCCACGCCTCCACATGAGCAGCAGACTCTAATCTGGTGAGACGGGTTGGTTTCCCGTCTTACTCATGAAGCCAGCTGGGTGATCTTGGACTAGTCATAGTTCTCTCCGAACTCTCTCAGCCCCACCTACCTCACGGTGTCTGTTGTGGGTAGGGGAAGGGAAGATGTCTGTAAGCCAGTTTGATTCTTCCTTAAATGGTAGAGGAAGTTGACATATAAAAACCAACTCTTCTTCTTCTTCCCCACTTAAAGCCTTCCAAGCTGGCAGCCATCACCACATCCTGGGGCAGGGAGTTCCACCAATTACTGTGAACTATGATGGCTAAATGGAACCTCCATCCTGGGCTGCAACAACCTTGAGAAGCTTTGGCCTCCAAGTTCCTGCTTATGGTGCTTCCAGGGCATCTGGCTGGCCACTGGGAAAAACAGGATGCCGCACAAGTTCACATCCTGTTGAACCAGATGGACCATGGGTCTGATACAGCAGTAGTCCTTGTGGTTTTTATTTCATTCACACCAGCAAATACATTTCCTTGAAAATACTGGTGTAATTCAAGTTCATTTCTCTAATCAGAATAAAAGTAAGGAAGAGCCATAGCTTCTGATTCTGAAGTTTCACTTAAGGTTTCATGAGCATCATGGGTTTTCATGAACTGAAACAAGATTCTGAGTGTTTTAACATATTTCTATATTCCTTGAGTATGTGTGTATTTATGAACGGTCATTAATTTATTCCATGTGATGCAGAAGTTGGAGATAATTGAAGCAAGTGGCGTCAACAGACTCTATTGTTCCAGTCGCAACAAGTACTCTTGGCAGACTCCTAGATTGCTGTATGGACCACACGGCTGAGAAACATTCGATATTCTGCCACACTTGAAATGCCTTTTACTACATCGTAAGCAATCTAGTCAAACTCAGTATAATGCTATCAACATGAATATTACTATTTCTGCATCCTGAAGCAAAATGATTTGGCAGTAACATTTAAAAACAACAACAACACTGTGCTATCAGTTATTTTACTCACGATTCTAAACGTTTTTTCTCTCTCTCTCCATTTTCCAAGCATTTCTGATTTTTCCATGTCAGGCCTCAAGGAAAAAACATTCCTTAGAATATTTCCATTTATTCAACCAGGACTTTCTATATGTATCAGTTGGCATAGTGGTTAGAGCAGGGTGTCAAACATAAGGCCTGCGGGCCAGATCTGGCCCCTTGAGAGCTCTTATCCGGCCCGCGAGCCAGCCAGCCCCCCACTCTCGATCTTAGTAGGAGAGGCATGGCCCGGCCCGACCAAGTGACATTTATGTCATATCAGGCCCTCGTAACAATTGGGTTCGACACCCCTAGGTTAGAGTGCTGGACAGGGGTCTGGGAGACCCAGGTTCGAATCTCCACTTTGCTGTGGAAGTTTGCAGGATGACCTCTCTCAGCCTACCCTACCTAACAGGGGCGCTGTTGTGAGAAAAAATGAAGGCGGGGGGGGGGGGAGAATCACAAAGGCTCATACATTGCATTGATAGGACACTGTGGCAAAGACCGGCTGTGTGTATGTGAGGGTGGTTCTGCACTGGGGCCATTCTCACACAATGAAGTTACCATTGTTCCAGCATTAGCAGCATGTAGAATCTACACACCAGTGCCTATTGTACATTTGAAAGAATTTACCTTCTGGATTTTCCCACCCACATAGGGAGTGTTCCATTATGATCATGCATCTGCTTCCCCTCCTGCTTACTGACATTGGCAGAACTATACCTCTATATTTTTTCTCACTTTGAGCCAATCAGCACCATTACATCAGCAGCACCATCCTAAATGTTATGCCCTTCTCAGTACACTGAAGTCGATGGGTATAGAAGAGCACAGCTCTGCATGACACCAGGAACATTTGCCTAATAATAGAAACAGAAGTGATACCCATTCACAACAGTGTCGTGATATAATAATGCTAATTTCAAAAATTAAAAGGGGACCTCTGGCTGACAACCAGAACCATGCTTTGCAACCCATGCCAAAACACACATCACCCTGAGAAGATACAGAAACAGCGCAAACAATATCCACACGCCACAGAGACTGCGCTTCTCTTCCTCACAAAAGTAAATTAAACCATCATACCAAATCATTTCCTAGAAAAAGCAGTACGGCAATGAGGAAAGAACGGGGAAACAGCGGATTGCTGCTGCTGAGGTCATCTGGAACTACCATTATAACTGCAGGCACAAATGATAGTAAGTGCTCTATTTGACTATTATGGAATCACCCCGAGATATATATTGCAGACAGGCTAGAAGAGGAGTCTGTGAATCATGCTGCAAGCCCACACCTTTCCCGGCGTCAGTACCTACCACCCCATGTAGGCACAACTCAAAAATGAAGAGCAACGACCTAAATAGCATGACCTCACATACATGCCAGCATTACTCAACCAACTGTATTCCCCCCCCTATCGACTGTATTGTACGTCCATCCGAAACACACCTTTCTTTCTTTTTTCCATTTAAGTGAGGCGCTTAATAGAAAATATTTTTTTGTAGTCGCACCATCGTTATGTTTGTCAAAATGAAACTGACAGTGTAAATAAAGTTGTAGTCAGGAAGACTAGCCAAGATTTAGAACGGTGACGCAACTGTTTTGATTTGCTCTTGCAATACTCTTGCACCGGCAACTGGGCTTATTCGATCGTACCGACAGCCACCCATTGTGTACCTGCATTTTAAAAGTTAGATGTCACTAACATAGAGACACACTGACAAAGAGATGCCTTCGTCAGTCAAATGTCACTGCAACTGCCTCCTTCTCTGCAACCAGGAAGCTACATCTGGAATCTGCAAACAACAACAGGTTGCTGCAGTTCCACCGCCAATCATTCTTTATGCCTGGGCGGGCTCACATCCCCCCCCCTTCCCGCCACTACTCCCAAGCTCCGGCAGCGCTGCACGTTTCAAAAAGGCCAAGGTACCTTCTGAGACGTTATTACAAGCAACAAAGAAATCAATGGGATAAAACAGTCGTTACCCTGCACAAAACAACTGGTAAAACCAGAATGAAGTCAAGGATGGTGGTATACTTTAAGGAAACTGCTGCTGAATCCCCCAGGTTCTCACTATGCACAATGGCTGATAGCAACTCTACAAGAGAGGCAGCTGAGAGGCTGGGTGTGTGTGTGGAAATCTAGCTACTGCTGTTTAATCAGTATTAGCTGATGAAAATCATGTGCCTGATTCTCTTCTCCATCATCAGTGGTATTTAGGGGCTGAATGTGTTTTGTAGCCCACCTTATGTCCTGCTGTGTTCGGTGAGATTCATTCTCAAGTAATTATTGTCAAGGTTATCGGTCTTACTGCAGCCCAATCCTATACATGTTTAGACAGCATTACAGCCCAAGTAAGAGTTGATGGGCTATAAGCTTGAGCTGAGCTCCAATCACAGCATCAACAAGACAAGTTCCAATCTTCCTGGCAAGCTGCCCACATTAAGCCTCCCAGGAAACTATTTGGTTTCTCTTCTACCCCTTACCATATACAATGCTACTCTAAACTGCATCATGATCTAAACTGCAAATGTTACATAGTTTTAATAACTATTACACTATATTACATGATCCTTCAGACCCACTATAGCTAAACTCCTGTGAAGGCTATATTGAGAAAAGAGCCTGACAGTAGAGTTATTCCAGTCTAAGCCCATTTGTTTCAATGGGCTTAGACTGGACTAACTCTACTTAAGAATGCACTGTGACTTCTTCAAATCTGGTTATGCTACCAGATTGCAATATTCCCATTAGATTAATAATATAAACTATTCTTGTCTCCAGTAAAGAATTAAAAAACATGTCCAAGAAGATACAGAGTGCATCAGTTATGGTCCTAATTTAAAAGGTGGTCACATACTGACTGTTTTAGGATATGAACTGTGCTCATTTTTAATTATCGCTACTTTCTTGATGTTTATTTATTTATTCATTCATTTATTTTTACCTGTACCCTGCCCTCCCCCGGCAAGGTATATATCATTAGAGAATGTTTTAAGAACATATTTGTTTCCCGTGGTCACTCACTGAGACACATACCCTTCAGCTATATTCAGTATAATCTAATAAACTGTTCAAATGCTTCATTTTAAAAATAATGATTGGTGCATGCTATTACTCAGAATAGCTAGCCTTTAGGATTTCAAGGCATAAGGCCTTGCAAATGAATACAGGAGAGGATTATTGTAAGCGTATTTTATATTGTCTATGGTCTAAACAAGGCTATCACCTATACTGATGACTCATTGTGGAACAAATATAACTGAAGATCACTTTATTACTCAGAGCTTACTCAAGACAGCTTTGGCAGTTACTCTTGTGAAACTAAAGATGTCTCCTTGAATAACTGAGCTGTAATGCTAATTACACCACAAGTGTTCCTATGCAACCCTGGCTCCAGTTTTATTAGAAGCCCCCCCTACATAAATTCCATTCTCTCTCCCCTAACCAATCTGAATATAAGGCAGTCAATTATACATATGCAAGTATCAACAGGACATCTTATCTCAGATTTTGATAGGGTACAATTAAATGCCACCTTGAGTGGAAAAAAAAGAAAAGAAGCAGTAATCTTGCAAAACAAGCTTCTCCCTTGAGCCCACATTCAAATACGCGTTCTATCTGGAAAAGCTAACATTCACATAGTTGTTAAAATATTTATCTTTCTGAGTGACATTTCATTCTCTGGACTGATTTACAGGGTTTCCCCCCCCCCTTAATTATTATGATTGTTGCAATACTTGATCGGCTGTGAGAACATTTTGTGGAAACAGATTCATGTTGAAATGCGGCTGTTAATTACATAGCGAGAGCCATCTGTGTTTAGCAAGGCATTTCATACTTAACAGCACAAAACCTGGATTCGACTTTTAAAACCCTTTAAGTCTACAGAACTCAGAAGAACATTCTGTCCAATCGTTCTACTCCAATGGTTAAGATACAGCACGGCCTTTTAAAGACTTTTTTGTTTTTTTGCTCTGACCAAAAAGTTAACCAAATTCCAAATTTGCGTCAGTGCACAGAGGTTGTCAGAAAACCCACAGCAAGCGTTGGAGGCTATATGAGAACAGGAATTCAGATCCCATCCTTCTCCCTTTGTTATGCAGAACTCCACTGCATTAATCTCACGCCCCAGAAATACATCTGGGATTCTACTAAAGTTTCATCTCTTCCAGGCAGGAGAGAGACGATCTCCTCCTTTTAACCCTTCCCCGACACCTTCTCGGGCTAAGAAAAGCCTTCTGTCAGGGGCAGGAAGCAAATGAAGAATAAAAATAAAAGACACTGTTTGGAATTTTTTTTGTTTTACAAACCTCTGCCCATCATTCCTCTTTCGCTCCTCTCCCTGCCCCCCCCCATGTTTGTCCTTCTTCTTTTAACACTTATATAATGATGGCTCGGCTCGCCACACCTTGAAACCCTCCTTTCTCGCCTTCCCTTTCCACAATAACAAACCTGAAGTTGAAAATAGAAAGCAATTACCTTCCGAGCCACTGTGCTCCGCCAGCCGGAGCCCCACGGTAATCCACTAGGGCAGCGCTGTAACCTCCCGAGCTCCTTCTCCTCCTCCAGATATGGGAGCCGCGCTGGATTCTCGGGCTGTAGCCTTTTTTTCCCCCCACCTACACTTTTTGTTGTTGCTATTGTCGGTAGCGCCTTGGCAAATCCTTTCTGCCTTTGTGAAGGGGTTAGAAGGTGAGCTGCGCCTGTTTTCTTGCACTTCTTGTATTACAGTTGCACGGCTCGGTGACGTTTCTGCCTTACACGAACAGGGGGGAGAAAACAACTGAGTGTGAGAGCTGCCTGCCAGAGCCGAGCTCCTCCCCTTCTTTGCCGCCGCTGCCGCCGCCTCCCTCTTCACACAGCAACAAGCTGTTGCCAGAGGGGTGGGGAAGGGGGGACCCGAGGGCTTTGGCTTCCTTCCCTCACAGGTACAATCCCCCCCTTCCTCCCAGACATCCCCAGCGCCCTTGGCAGCAACAAAGCCCATTCGAAAGATCTCTTTAGTCAGTGCAATTTCCCTGATCTGTCTTTGGCTTCTTTCTGGGATAACTGCACTCCTGGCAGACAATAAACCCCCCCCCCCCCGAAAGGGCCACAATGGGTATTACAATGCCATTGTTGATGGCACGCTATGATGGCGCTCCAAATCGCCTTGTGTTTGAACGGACGGCAGTGGAAGCATCGCACTGTCCCACCGGGTCCCAGCTCCTGCCTCTGCCCTTGCCAATGCTAGCGCCGCAAGGTTGCGTAAGTGCATGTTCACACATGGCATGAAGCCAGCAATCCTATGCAAAGTTATTTGGCAGTCCCATGTAATGCTCTCCTTGAGAAGGGCTTCTGCTTTCCCTGTTTTGAAGGGATCTAATGCTCTTCTGTTCCAATGTACTTTTGGCAGATTGTTTCAGTCCACAGGATTCCACGTGGTTCATATATTGTGGGTGGTGGTTTGTATTTTTAATCGCTGCCGCTCAAAGTTTTCTAAGACACCTCAAGCCACCACAGTCAGTGGGAAAGACAAGATATGAGTGCTTCAATAACTAATAATACACATCTTTGACATTTTTTGCACAAGAGGGCTAGGAGGCAGAAAGGAAACGATCTTTAAAGTGAATCCACGTTGCAGGCAAAATGTGAGATAAAAAAAATGGCCAAGGCCCATGGCACAAAATAGGTAAAAAGAGTTTTTAATACTCAGAATAGAAATTCCCTACGCGTTTCACCCATGGGGCTTCTTCAGGGGAATCTGTAGTTATTGCAGTAGTCCTTCAAATGAGCATAAATTCTGTACCCAAATGTGAGAAATGCGAACAGCATTTATGCAACCCAATCCTATCTTTTTTCAGAAGTTAAGGCCACCTGATTACATTAGGATTTCCTGACGAAGCAAACATGGTTGCAGCCTTAACCTTACGTCCTATTAAACACTGGGGCTTCTGGTGTCATATTTATTTATTGTATTTATTAAAATGACAATATCCCATCTCTCCTTGTTGTTCAAGGCGGCTTACAAGTATAATTTAAAATATTTTCAGATAAAACCGAAATAAAATAGCAAACCCCCAATCTCTCCCCTCTCCCCGCTTAAAAGATGCCTGCCGTTCAAACCCCCTTAAAAGCCCTGGCAATATGAAGCTACCCAAACAATGCTACTGATCGTCACATGGCATAAGGGTTACCACAATCTCTCTGTGATACTAACAATGCCCCTAATATTATAATGTCAAAAAAAATGGGTCCAACCCTGTGCCAACAAAACAAAGGGAGTGACACTGAAGTCCAAAGGTTTGACTATATTCAGTGACTCTGCTTGCCTATTGCAACAAGCTTCTGAAATATTCACAGAATCTACCACCACCCCTAAGTTGGGATAGACAAAAGGAACACAAGGAACCGGGCACTAAACAACTCCTAAGCTGTGAAACAGCAAAGTGTTCCAAGCAGCGATGTTCTGTTCTTCTTAAGTTTAAGTTATGCTCTTTCAAAAAAAAAAAAAAAAAGTTAAACACATGGCTGCCAAGTGAGTTAATGAAAAACTCTTTGGAAGTTAACTCACTTAGCACAGCAGCCATGAAATACAGTTAATGGCACGACGCCAAAGCATAAATGACTCCCTTTTACCACGCTTGAGTTTTCCCTCTAACAAGAAATAGTCCTGACCATCTTCAGAGCGAAATGGGCAGTTATCTTCAACAAAAAAAGGCAGCTTTCGTCCTCCCCTTGGCAATCCCACCCGTCTACCCAGATACACGTCGTGAAATCAGCAATGCATTCTTGGAAGCACACAAATATCAATGGCTCCGATCAATATACTAATAAGCTGTATGTCCCGGATACAAAATAAGAATCAATTAAAATATTGATATTCCAGGGCAAAGGGGGGCGGCGGCAATTTACTAAGGACAAAACAGGATAAGGCCCACAATAGGCAGGACCTATGACAGCAGCTCTTCTAGTGAATGTGCTGATTGTTTAATGTAGAAATGGCCAGTGTGCACTGCATTCATGGCTCATGTCGGTCAACAGTTCTGTTGTTGTGCTAGGACAGTTAAATGTTGCATTTTAATGTTTTGGTTAAAACAAATGTCTATTTAAAAAAAAAACCTCTTAAAATCACTATCATGCATTGTTTTGAAAATTTCAACCCAGCAGAGTTCAAGAGGCTGTTAATTGCCTTACTCCATGGAAGATAAAGTCACATGTTGTTTCTTTGCTACACAGCAGTGTCTTTTAAAAACCCGTGAAGATCCAATAATTCATGATCTATTGCGTTACAGATTCAATATGATTCCAGAGGCACTTTTGAAATCCCTTTAAGAGATAGTTTAAGAGGTATAAATAATCACACTCTTGGAATAAAAATGGGTGTAATTTTTTGGACGCGCGCCACCTCCCCCCCCCCACCCGATAAGCAGGCCTGCTCCATTCCTAAATACATCCATACATCATTTTATATATCTGTTTTTTCCCCCAGCAGGTCTCAACTTGATGCCTGAAATTATGATAGCTCTAGTCATCATTAGAGTACTAGGTGCCAAAACGGGGTTTTGGTTTACAGCAGACTTTTTTGGGGAGAGGGTTATTTACCTCCTAAGCTACTGACTCACAGAGACAAATGCATGCAGAAAAGCTCTCCCAGTGCTGTACAGTGGGGGCTTGAAATACAAGCACCGCAAGCGGTAAGAGCTGGAGATTGGAGGACGGCGCTGCCAATCTTTTCCAGAGGGCAGTGACAGGCGAAGCCAGGCTACTTTGCATCAGTGTTTCCTATTCTTCCTTGCCACTGACCAAAAAAACCAACAACAAAAAACTCAGAGCTTAGGAACAAACACCCATTCCCATGGAAGGAGTCGGTCTTTTTAACCAATAGTGCTGCAGATGGAAAATATTAATGCGTTGCTCCGGTGGGAGAAGGAAAAGTGGAACACACACTGTTAGCTGTGACTCTCTGAGAAGAGACCGGAGAGGTTAGGTGAGAGGAGGAGCAGATGTGTTGCTCTCTGCAAAGGGGCTCTGACCTTACACTGATCTCAAGTCTCTGAATCCAGCCTCCTTTTTCAATGGCAAACCAGTTGCACTATCACACGCGCGCGCACACACACACTGTATCTAATTTATGAACTCATTAGTCTAATTTCATTATTTAATCATGTGCCTAGCAATCGTGTTTCCTTAAGAAAGGACTGACCTATTTTTGGCTGGAGATAAACGATCATGTTAACAGATGTTAATCTTGTAATCTGTTTTCCTGTAAGCACTTCACATACCCACATTTTAGACACTAACAACACACACACACACATACAAAGGGAGCCTTCCCAAACGAATTGACGTCACTACTCAATACTTGGGTGTTTTTTTAATGGGGAGGGGAAGAGTAAATCCACCCAATGGTTTCAAAGACATTAAATCTTCCCCCCCACACCCACTTTATAAATGCTGATTTGTTCTGCCTCAACTCCCACAGGCTTTTATTTGCATTTCAGATTCCCACAGGTTACACCATTTGCCTTAAAAAAAAGAAAAAGTAAACCAACAATAAGGAAGAAAATGTGGACTGGAAGCAAGGGGGTACATCTGGATTAGATAAAATCCAGCATTTTATAGATTTCCAAAGGGGGTGGTTGATCTTCCTAACTCTAGATTCCAAATAGTCTCTTGAAAAAATCTGCTTCATGGAATGACTAAGACACGGAGCAACACACACAATGCATTCCCTTGCACATAAGAACAGAAGACCGACCCTGCTGGATCAGACCAAGGCCCATCAAGTCCAGCAATCTGCTCACACAGTGGCCGACCAGGTGCCTCTAGGAAGCTACAAACAAGACAACGGCAGCCCGTGTTCCACCGCACCCAAAATAATAGGCATGCTCCTCTGATACTAGAGATAACAGGTATGCAGCATGACCAGCATCCATTCCAACTAATAGCCATGAATACCTTTCCTCCATGAACATGTCCACTCCCCTCTTAAAACCCTCCAAGCTGGCAGCCATCACCACATCCTGGGGCAGGGAGTTCCACCATTTAACTATGCGTTGTGTGAAAAAAAATACTTCCTTGTATCTGTTTTGAATCTCTCGCCCTCCAGCTTTAGCAGATGACCCCGTGTTCTAGTATTGTGGGAGAGGGAGAAAAACATACTTGTCCACTGCTGGGAGTTTATCAACATTCCCCAGCATCTAGGGCAAAAAGCTCGCAGAGAGAGAGAGACAGAGAGAGGATTTTCTAGAGCATTTGGCTAAGGAGGTCTACAGATATTTGGAGCAACAATACAAATGCAACGCCTTCCTCTCACCTTGCACCGCCCTCTTTAAATATTCCTCCGCCTGAGCTCTGTGAACAAGTAACTTTCCTCTCTCTCTCAAAAGTTTCTTAAACTTGTCGAAACAGCTTAATTCAAATGACGGTTGGAACTATTTGGTATGCTAATTGTGGGTGGAGATTGTGGGAGGGGCAGGGGGGGAGGAGGAAGGGTTTCATAGGACAAAATGTCTGCATTATTTCTCTTCTTTTTCTCCCCCGCCAGCCCTCCCTCCCTCCCTCCCCCCCCCCCATGTATACATTCAACACCCATCAAACGGCCACTGCTCATCCACGGTTGCTGCCCTCCGAGGGTTGCTTTTCTGATCAACCTTAGATGGATCATCATTTAGCCTTTGCAACCTTCAACTTTCTTCGATAAGCTGTGCCCTTAAACTTTGCAGAGGAGTAGGATGACCCCCAAAAAAAAAAAAAAGTGGCGAGGGAGGGGGGAAGGAAACACACAGACACACACGGAGCATTTCAAACACACCCTGCATCAATGCAATCTGCAAAAAAAAAAAAATACCCTTAATAATTTAAGTGGCTCCTCCTGCAAGCCCCCCCCCCACGCTTTCATCAGCCCAAAAGCATTTCATTTCACAGACCTGCAGTTTGCTCTTTCGTTTCTTTAATGGATGGATATTCCATTGGAGATCGAACCCCCCCCCCACCGCCTCTGACCAAGTGTACAAAGCCCAAAAGCTTCACACCGCCCAGAAATCCATCCGACAGCCCTTCCCCTCCCCCTTGCAATAACACACACACAAACCCGTCCCCATCCTTCCAACAGCCCCAAGTTATCGCTTCTATAAAAGCCTCTCCAATTACTGGGCGAGATGAACTATTAATTGCAACGCAGAAGTTTGGTTTCTCCCCCCCCCCCAGCAATATTGCAAACTCCTTCTCTCTCTCCCCCCCCCTCGATCTTTCCATCCTTTCCCCCACCTCCCGCAAGAAAAATAATAATAAAAATTAAAAGGGGGGGGCAGGATCCACCGGCCGGCTTCCCCCAAACGCCTTTACCTCGTTCCTGCGGAGGGGATGCGATTGCAGAAGGGCGCAGGCAAACCGGGACCTGAAGGTGAAGCCCAGGCGCCGCGTGCGGGGAGGACGGGGCTCGCGCATGATTCACCGCGCCGGCTCCACTCCGGCGGGGGGGGGGTCGTCTCCGCGCCCCTCTCCGCCAGCCCCGCGCTTCCCGTCGCCCTCCGGCCGTCCGGGGGTCTCTGGATGGCGAGTCAGGGTTGCAGGACCCCCGGAGGGAGGCCCTTCTTTTCCCCCTGGGGTTTTTCCCCCCCGATGTATAGGCTGGCGTCTTCCCCCAGCAGGGGAGAATGGTCTGCTCTGTACGAAATGCACACGCTGTCGACTATTGTCTCATCAGCGCGAAGTTCTTGCACGGTGCGGGGAAAGTCTCGAGGCCCCCAAACGAGTCACGGGCAAGCAATTATTCCTCAAAGAGGGCTGGTTCATTAGCAGGCCTGTTATTTGTCTTAGCGTCTGCCAAATGTGTAAAGGCAGAACTTCTGATTCCTGGAAATAGGCATGCATGTATGTATGTATGTCATTCATGCACACACCATTCACGGTGGGTAGCCCTGTTAGTCTGTCTGCAGTAGTAGAAAAGAGCAAGAGTCCAGGAGCACCTTAAAGACTAACAGAAATATTTTCTCGCAGGGTATCAGCTTTCGTGAGCCACAGGTCACTTCTTCAGATACTAGAAAAGGGCAAGAGTCCAGTAGCACCTTAAAGACTAACAAAAATATTTTCTGGCAGGGTATCAGCTTTCGTGAGCCACAGCTCACTTCTTCAGATACTAGAAAAGGGCAAGAGTCCAGTAGCACCTTCCAGACTAACAAAAATATTTTCTGGCAGGGTATGAGCTTTCGTGAGCCACAGCTCACTTCTTCAGATACTAGAAAAGGGCAAGAGTCCAGTAGCACCTTACAGACTAACAAAAATATTTTCTGGCAGAGTATGAGCTTTTGTGAGCTGTGGCTCAGGAAAGCTCCTACCCTGCCAGAAAATATTTTTGTTAGTCTTGAAGCTGCTACTGGACTCTTGCTCTTTTCTACTAATACACACACCATGTACACAATCAGGGAGCTAAAGGTATATATTGTTAATGGTCTACAGTTGGGTGTTTATTCCTTATATGCACTCACGTTCCTTTTGGAACTATACTGAAATAAAAGTATTTTAAAAAAAACAACTTGGGAGTTTACGTTAATGGTTGGTTGCATTGTCTCATCCTGCCAAATAAAAGACTCCTAAGGTGGTTTGTCCCATTCACAGGGTCGTCCCGTTCGCATCATCATAAAACTTTTTTTTTTAATTTTTCTTTTGCACCACTGCTAATTCTAGTACTCAATAATGAAAGTAAAGGTAAAGGTCCCCTGTGCAAGCACCGGGTCATTCCTGACCCATGGGGTGACGTCACATCCCGATGTTTTCTAGGCAGACTTTGTTTGCGGGGTGGTTTGCCAGTGCCTTCCCCAGTCATCTTCCCTTTACCCCCAGCAAGCTGGGGACTCATTTCACCGACCTCGGAAGGATGGAAGGCTGAGTCAACCTTGAGCCGGCTACCTGAAACCGACTTCCGTTGGGATCGAACTCAGGTTGTGAGCAGAGCTTTTGACTGCAGTACTGCAGCTTAATGTTAACAGCCACTGAGCTGCCATCCGGGGCGAGCCATAGGTAGATCATCACGTGCCACCATCACATCTAAATCTGTTGCATCCCAAGGTGCACTGCACTCTATCCAGCTGTGGCTTTCCAAGACATAGGGTACAGCCAAAAGAGATGCACGTGCATTTGTCACACCATCAATATCTGATGCATATGACATTTTGTACCCAGAAAGCGTTGTCCGGGCATCAAGGAATTCATAGCATCTGTTGTGGCCCTCAGAACTCGAAAGGTAGTGGGGGCAAGTTTATTAGCCGCTGTAAGATAAAATGCTGCATCACGCTGGAAAGGATTTCAACCCCAAATTTATCTTTTCTACACCTCTTTTATCAAGCAGCTCATCCATTTTTCAAAGTTCACATCTTATATTCTGCAAAGCTCACTTTACCGGCAAGACGTTTAGTCTGGGGCTGCAAGCCACGAAAGGGGGCTGCTACCTCTTGCTGCTGGACCCTGGAGGTTTTTTTTTTCTGCCCCTAATAACCCGGGATGCCCTGGGATTGGCAAACGCAAGGCTTGAGGCTCCCTTTCTCCTGCAGATCTCTCCTGGCTCTTGCCTTACTCCCCCCCCCAACCCCGTGATTATTAAGCAGCCCGAAGGAACAGCCCGTCCAAATCTTTCTGGCCTGGCCTGATAACAGAGGACTCTGCTTTGCAGCAGCAGAGCATCTAGCGCTGGGGCATTGGGTGCATCTAACGTGCCCTGCCGAGCCTTTCTCCCGCTTGTGCCCCTCTGCAACTGCAGCTGCTCTCGACGGTGGGGAGCGGGCGAGGACAGGGGAGGAGGGAGGAAAGTTTGCAAATAAAAGCCCCCCCCCATAAATGCAAAATGCACGCTATGCATGATGAATGCTCGGTGCTGATTTTGAATAGCAAGCATGTTAAAGGTCGTGGGCAGTTGTTGCTGGTTTCAGCAGGGTCGGGTTTGGAAGCGTCCTGAAGTCGCTGGCCATCGCGGATTGGGTTGTAGAACACTCTTTCAGAGCAATTAACACCGGCCATTTATGCATGGGAGGTTTTGCCTTGGGTTTGCCCCTCTCTAGAGGCACAATTCCTTCATCCAAATCCTCAAATCTCTGCCCCGAGGGCTTATTGTTTAGTTCTGAGAATTCAGATGGGGGAAACGTGCACCTAGAGCACTGGTTCCCAACCGGGGGTCCGTGGACCCCCAGGGGTCCGCGAGAACTAAATTAAGGTCCGCGAAACAAAGTTATAAACCCATAATACATTAATATTTTCAATTAAAAGTTCTCTATTATAAAATATATATTCAAATATTATTCTAAGTTTAATGTTTAGCTAACAGATATGATTAAAGTTTATTTTCAAATTCTCGGAATTTTTATTTTGAACCTTGGGGTCCCTGCACCGAACAAAAAAGTCCTAGTGGTCCCTGGTCAAAAAAAGGTTGGGAACCACTGACCTAGAGAGTGGCAAATCCAAGGCAAAACCTCCCGTGCATAAATGGCCGATTGGAACACAGGCAGGGTAATGCTGCTGCAGTTGTCTTGTTTGTGGGCTTCCTAGAGGCCCCTGGTTGGCCACTGTGTGAACAGACTGCTGGACTTGATGGGCCTTGGTCTGATCCAGCAGCCCTTTCTTATGTTCTTATGCCTTGGATTTGCCGCGCTCTCTCTGCACATTTTGCCCATCCTAATTCTCAAAACTCTGCATGGGGGCTTATTGTTGAGTTTTGAGGATTTGGGTTGGGAAAATGTGCAACTGTGTGCATGTATAAAGTGCCGTCAAGTCGCAGCCGACTTATGGTGACCCCTTTGGGGGTTTTCATGGCAAGAGACTAACAGAGGTGGTTTGCCAGTGCCTTCCTCTGCACAGCAACCCTAGGGAGTGGCAAATCCAAGGCAAAACCTCCCGTGCATAAATGGCCATAATCTGTTGTGCAAAGTCGCTGCTGTTCTTTTTAAAACCCAGGGTCTGGCTATTTGTTCTCTTTGTCATGCCCTCTCTTCAGTTGCTCAGCTTTGGGCCAGGTGAAGGCAAAAGATGGGATCTGCCGCCCCAGTCAACGTGGCATGTGCAGATTTTCTAATCAGTAGCATGAATACAATAGCAGTCATATCTACGCACACGGACGTTTAAATTCCCGCTGCAAGTGTATCCGCCTGACCAGTACAGATTTAAAACTGTAGAATGTGGATAATAATTTCCATATGGTGAACATTGTCAAGTCAGTGGAGTGAAAGGTGGACAGGCTGTTTGAAACCGCTTTGCATTATGTACGTTTCATGAATGAACCTCCGTCTCTAATCAATATGGATACTTTCTTTTGTGGTTTCTTTCTGCGCCTTATTGTGCCAGCAAACAGTACTTAGGATGGCATGTTTGCCAAATGCAATGACGGCTTTACATTACCAACCATGACAGCACGTCAACAGTGCTAGCACCGACCAGCGCAAGGGCCAAAAGAGAATGAAACAGGGTCTCGTTTGGCATTAAAGTTACTAATATGCTCTAAAAATGTGGCGCTCTGAAATGGCTTTTCACACAGAATCCATCCTCCGCAACGAAATGAAAAGGACAAGCATCGTAGTAAGGGCTGCCTAATTGGGCTTCGGTTTGGTAGGTGAGAACAATTTCTGATTGAAAGAAAAGGAAGCACACACTACTAATTAAAATCTCTACTAACTGGAATTAGAACTTGCTTCTGAGTAAACATGTTAGAATCTGGCTATAAATTGTATTATGCCAAGCCACAGAGACTTTATCGATGCAAATAATATCAAGCCAGAGTGTTTTACTTTTTTACATTTCCTATAAATTCTATCATTTCTTGGCTCTGAAAATAAAATTATAACCAGAAATTCATATACCGTGATTTTTTTTTCTTATTAAAAGCTCCAAGGAGTGTTTTCTTAATTATTTTTAAAAATTAAATCCCAAATACCACGATGCCATTTTCTCAGCCCATTTTAATGGAACTCTATTTTGTGTTTCAGCGAAATCTTGCTGAAGTACTCCAATTTGAAATTATTTTGTTAAATTACAATATTCTGTATGAGAATGTCAGTTATATTAATAGCTCAATACATGTTTCGCTATTTATAGTTTTCTGTGTGTAATAATTCTGCCTAATGAAATACTAGGAGCAGGAAAACATTTATTTACTTTTGCTATGGTCTAATAAATTGCTCGTTCAGCATTTGGGACTAGGTTTTTCTCAAGCTCAGGAAAATGGCATTTTGATGAAAATCTGTGCAATGACTTCTCTGAATAACTTAGCCTTAGGAATGATTAGTGGAAATTGAGATAATAAAGGTTCCTGAGACACATCATAGCTAGGAAGAAAAGACCACAGTAGGTCTGAAAGGAGCAGACTGATACGTATAGCATTTTCAAGCTGAATGAAACACGCAAGCGATGTGCATACATTTCATGAAACATATCTATAGCATGTTTCTTTTAGCTTCCACTATGCGTGTAAATATTATATAATGTGGTTTTTAAAAACTGAGTTAAAAACAAAATTATCCGAGGTCTTTACAGCCCAATGTTTAGTTGGAAATAAGTCTCACTTAATTCAGTGGGGCATATTTAGTATCATAGTGCATAGGATCGCCAGCCAAGTTTTCAAAAAGTTTACCTGTGCAATTCTTCTTGTACATCTTCTGACATTCTTGCAATTCTTCTTGTATGTCTTCTGAAAATACCTTAATGTCTTCTTGTACGTCTTTTGAAAATACATTATCATACAAAGCATTACGAGAACCCCACTTTCATCTATGTAGAGTGCTGAAAAGTCAAATGAGGCACATTATTTGTAAGGAAAATACACCATGCATATTCTACGGCATTTTGTTTTTTAAATCCATACCTTTTGCCACAGAAATCTATAGAACATCTTAAGTTGACAAATGTATAGTATTGACACCACTGCTGTCACGTGCTCAGATTACTTCGCACAAGGGGGATGATTTAGATACAACCAATTTTAGTGGCTTAGTAAATAAATGGCACTCAAGCAAAAGAGGTTTCGCAGTTATCAGTAACATGAATTTTACTCATCACTAAAGAGAATTCGAAACAAAACACGTCTCTTTCTGATAAAACATACCTCTCCTGTGCTTCAACAATCCGACGGTAGTTTTGAAGTCAAGGAGTATGAGATATGTTGAAGGTAGCATAAGGCCAATTCCTTCATTTCTGCACAGCATCATTTTACATACTGATGTTCGATGCATCTACATGCTCTAGGGTCGAGCAGTGGTGCCTCGTCACACATAAATCCATTGCGTAATGTGAAACAATGCTGTTGCTTTCCACGGGGCAGGGGTTTTAACCTTATTAGATTTCCACCTCTCATGTGACTGTTTTTTCTGCCAAGTGAGGCAGCAAGATGGTACTTTAGGAGTTTATACAGGGATTCATATCTTAATGCTGTTTCTTTCCGTTTACTCGCCTCATTGCCTTAAATTGATTTAGTCACTTGCATAAAGTGACTTGCATAAGGATTCTGCCATTCCCCCCCCCCCCCCAATGCTTGTCCTTGGGCTATTTTGGCCTGGTGGCTGATATAATCCTGTGAATTTCACTGTAATGGATGCCATTTTTTTTCCCTTTGCTGCTAGGTACTACATTCATTTTTCCTGGATTCATCTGTCTGTTCATCCTTCCATCCAATTACTGATCAATACCAGCAAAAGGAGATGTATCTATCTATGTAGATACAGATCTATCTAAAACATTTTATGCTGCCTTTCCACCCAAATAGGGTCTTCAAGGCAGCAAACATCAAACCATTAAAACTATTCAACATTAAATCATATAAAATAAAGCATATATGAAATAATTCAATAAAACATATAAACACACATAACACCAAAAACCAAGAGGAGGGCCAATAACAGTTATTGGGGTATGCCAAACAATAGTTATTGGGGGTAAACAAAACATCTTTACCCATTGGCGTAAAGCAACAACAGAAGGAGACAGATTGCTGTTACCGCACTAGGTATTCCCAGTGATGTATCAAGAGTTTGGAAATGTTATAAAAACATCGCTTTAAAAGGGTTTTTGGATGCCATGGCTAAAAAATGGTTGGAAGACGTCTTCACAGCTAAAGGGGCCAAACAAAGCGCGAACAGAATTTTTTATAACATTTCCAAACTCTTGATACATCTCTGGGAATACCTAGTGCGGTAACAGCCAGATGAATTTCCCTGGGGAGGGATTTCTACAGTTTTGGTGCCATGCCCAAGAAGGCTTTTTCTCTGGTTGCCAACTGTCTAACCTCTAGGGTCGCCAACCTCCTGGTACTAGCTGCAGATCTCCTGCTACTGCAAGTCATCTCCAGCCAACAGAGATCAGTTTACCTGAAGAAAATGGCCGCTTTGGCAATTGGACTCTATGGCATTGAAGTCCCTCCCCAAACCCCACCCTCCTCAGGCTCCACCCAAAAAAACTCCCACCGGTGGCGAAGAGGGAGCTGGCAACCCTACCGCCACCGGTAGCACTTCCATTTTGTCAGGATTAAGTTTCAGTTTGTTAGCCCTCATCCCTGCGGGTGTGATTTCTGCAGGGATAGTATACTCAGATTTTTTGGGGGGGGAACTCCAATAAAAATCTCTTCTCAGTTTGTATTCTGCAAAGCTGAAGTTCTCTCACAGAATTGTCCAGTGGGAAAATCTGAACAAAAACAGATAAAAATAATGTGCTTAATTTAAGGAAAGTCTACCTCCTCCTGAAAAAAAAAACTAACTTTTACACTTAGGACCAATGTGCAGCATAGAGGATTACTTTTGTATTATCATGATCTAAATCAGGACAGTGTGCGAGAGTGTGCCTATGTGTATGTATCTGGAAAAAGATTCTACATTTGGTTCAGTTTAAATCCAGGTTACTATTATTTTTAAAATCTTGTAGCACTTTTAAGTTAATCAAACATGAGAAAAACTGAACAATGCAGTTTTTTTTAAAGGAAACTATCCACGGATGGATTTTCTCACCCATATGTGATTTTATAAACGATATCAGGCATTCACAGCAGGTAGAAACCTCACAACAACACCTGTTCTTAATTTCATCCCGAAGAATCTCAGCAGCAGCTGTTTCAGAATATTTTTATAAAACATGCTATGGAATGGTCCATCAGAGCCTTAGTTTAAGAAGAATGAAACCATAAAGTACATTTCTTTCTAAAGGATACAAATTCAGTTAGGAATACTGTACAGAAACTTATCCTATCTTTCACCTAGCAAACTTTAGTGTAGTCTAATTGTTTTCTTTTAATATTTATAGCTAAGTATTGAACTGTAAAATCCTAAACAGACTTACACCCTTCTAAGAGTATTGACTTCAATAGACTTAGAATGGTAAAACTCTGGTCTTTTGTGCATGGGAGTTTTACCTGGAGTTCAAGGCTCTCTTGACCCATACTTTTCTGTTCCGAATCCTAAAAATGCTATGCATGTTGTTGTTTGCCCTGGAGAAAGTCCTGGGGTTTCCGGAGTACTATAGGATCACCAGCAAAAATCCAGAAGCATCTGAGTCCCCACTCCTTGAAAATGGTACTTTGTAATTGGCCATAATGCTTACTGTGAGAAAAAATGTCACACACACACACTTGCTCCCCTCTCCTGCGTTTTGGCTTATGAGTGGAAATGGGGACAATTTGACCCAGGCTGATCTCAGGGGAGATCGAAGAATCGTGTTACAACAGGATCGGGAAGACCCGGACATTGTGCTGGCTGGGTGCGAGGTCATCTCTGAGGGACGGAAAACTCATGCATGACCCCAACGAAGAACCAGGTCGGACCGGCAGAGAAAATAAGTCAAAGTGCTCATGCATAAAAGACCTCTGTTTAGGATTGCATTGGGACTAGATTGACATCTGAACTTTGCATTTAATGCAGTTTCTGAAAAGTTCATGCAAAAATGACAGGTAACGACAATTTGGTGTTTGCACTTAAAAAATTAATCAGGCCTATATGAAGCAACCATTTGTTATGCTAAATATTGAACTTTTGGGTTAAATCCAATATACAAACATGTTCAAAGATTGCAAAGATTCTTAAAACTTTGTTCAACATGAAAAAGATTAGTAAATCTATATGCCTCTCATGTGCTCTGTCAAGAATGAGTTTTTATGAATACGCTTCAAATAAACTTATCAGAAATAAAACCCTGATGTCTTACAGCCCATAACTTGAGTTAGGGAAGAAATTAATTATCTTCAGCATAATTCTTGTAAGAACCAGAATCTTGCTCAGCTTCCATACACTTCAGTGAAATTGCACAGTAGAAGTTTCTAGTGCATCGTGCTCCCATAATTAGGGGCAATAATTTTGCCTATGTAGGAATTCAAATCTGAGCTCTGAGTAACTGAATTAAGTTATTCATTAACATGTTTTGAAAATAGGCCAGTGTGTTGATTTGCCTAGTCCCTAGTGTAAAGTTTAAAACTGACCTAATCCCATCTCTTGCAGTGTGGGCTATTTTCTAATATGGTCAGCTCTGTGTAACTAGTTACTAGTCACCTCCCAATGACTTACGGTATTTACAAACTATTTTGGTATGAAAATGCGGCACAACCTCCTCATTGGGCCAACACTGTTGGTATAGAGTTCCTGAAGCCATGAGGGAAGATGTGATTCCCAGGTGTTGTGTTTCTTCTTGAAATGGCACAGGTTAAATTTAGAGGAAATGAATACTTTTGAATTACTTGCTATCCCTGTAATCTCAGACCATTTGTAGGTTTATATCTCTATAGTCAATATTGCACTGACCTGGATGGCTAGGGTTGCCAGCTCCACGTTGGGAAATACATGGATATTTTGGGGGTGGAGCCTGAGGAGGGCAGGGTTTGGGGAGGGGAGGGACTTCAATAGGGTATAATGCAATAGAGTCCACCTTCCAAAGCCACCATTTTATCCAGGTGAACTGATTTCTGGCACCTGGAGATCAGAGGTAATAGCGGGAGATCTCCAGCCACAACCTGGAGGTTACAATAACAATAGAAAACCTGTGCCGTGTATAACGTCGTTGTGGAAATTGGCAGCACGAAAGGCTCCAAATGAAATCCAACTGGAATTGCAACACAAACTTATATTGAAATAAAACATTCCATCATGTAAATGAAACAAAATCAAGCATTACATCATGCAGACATAAGAAAATAACAAACATAAGCGGCTCAGACAGTAACCCCCAATGTATCAAGCTGAAAAAGTGGGGCGGGGCAAATCCTCCTACTGTCTGGGATGGTACAGTCGCAAGTCCAAAAAGACCAACAGGTGAGAAGGACGGTGAAAGTTCATGAGGAGGAGAGGAGAGGAGAACGCGTGGCTAGTCGCTGGTGCGCGTTTCAAAAGGCTTTCTTCAGCTCCAATGGAAAGGCAACGTCAGCTTTTAAGTCCATATGGTAATAAGCTAGTTGTCAAAAAGACCGTCAACAAAATGCGTCTTAATGAAACTCAATAGCGCATTGACCGCGATTCCTGACAACTAGCTTATTACCATATGGACTTAAAAGCTGACGTTGCCTTTCCATTGGAGCTGAAGAAAGCCTTTTGAAACGCGCACCAGCGACTAGCCACGCGTTCTCCTCTCCTCTCCTCCTCATGAACTTTCACCGTCCTTCTCACCTGTTGGTCTTTTTGGACTTGCGACTGTACCATCCCAGACAGTAGGAGGATTTGCCCCGCCCCACTTTTTCAGCTTGTTACATTGGGGGTTACTGTCTGAGCCGCTTATGTTTGTTATTTTCTTATGTCTGCATGATGTAATGCTTGATTTTGTTTCATTTACATGATGGAATGTTTTATTTCAATATAAGTTTGTGTTGCAATTCCAGTTGGATTTCATTTGGAGCCTTTCGTGCTGCCAACAACCTGGAGGTTGGCAACTCTATGGATGGCCCAGGTTAGCCTGTTCTCGTCAGATCTCAGAAGCTAAGCAGGATTGGCCCTGTTTAGTACCTGGATGGGAGACCACCAAGAAATTCCAGGGTTGCTTTGCAGAAGAAGGCAATGAGTCTGGCTTTGGCCAGGAAGGGCAGGATATAAATTGAATTAAATAAATAAATAAATACATACATACATACATACATACATACATACATACATACATACATACATAAATGACAAACCACCTAGTTAGTCTCTTGCCTTGAAAACCCTACTAGGTCTCCCTAAGTCAGCTGTGACTTGACGGCACTTTACAGGTACACACACATAGTCAATATTATATCAAAAATTGAAAATAATTTTCAAAAGCAGCCACTTAATTAAAAAAAACCTGTGTCTGTGTTCATATGCCAAAGGGGCTAAATTTCTCATAATATCATGCTTCAAAGCACTGGAATCTGGAACCTAGCTGAAAGGATTTGAAGCAAATAATCAAAGCAGTAGCCTAATAAATGTTAGGGTTAAGATACGATGTTATAAATACATCTCCTCAGCTATCCCCCCCGCAAAAATCAGTAGTGTTCATTGAGCTATAAAAGCCAAAGTGGACTATTATGGGCTGAGTCTGCTGCTGAATTTGGGAGTTGCTTACTATTTTCCTCCCTGTTAAACTCCAAAACTAATAAACTCGGAGCATTCTGTAACAAGCAAAGTACTCATATCAACAAAGGCCTTACTTAGAGGCTGCAGGAGTTTAAGGAACTTGTGGTGAGGATCTAAAGATATTTTAGTAATGTGCCACATACACAGGAGCTGAACATGTACTTCAGGGTTTGTTTGTTTTCAATCCCCTTTGCTTTCTTTACAGTGTGCCTTTAAATACAGTTTCAGAAAAGGTGTATTATACTGTGAGTAATGCTGTGGGATAGAGATGGCTATTAAGCACAAAAGGTTTTCCCGAAGAAAAATCCTAGGAACTCCTTCGGTAACCTCAGAGGTCTATAAAATCCAGAGTTTAACTGGCCTTTCACTTACTATCTCTGAGTTGTTCTCGAGGACAATGTAATGTTTGATAGGGCTGCAGGGCAGCAACAAAGACTAAGTGGTATTGAATGGTAACCTGAAATAAACTATTTAGCCATAAGAGAGAAGGAACTTAGTTTCAGAGCACACTTTGAGTGATTTCGCTATTAGGAATGATTATTTTTCATTTTTAAAAAATATGTACAAATGGATCAGTATGCATGCTGCTTTGAACTTACTTCTGTGTACAGTGTAACTGGATATTGCTTTGCTTAAAAACAGAGTTTACAACAAACTTCCATTGGCACAACGTCCTCTTCATTTCAAAGGAATTTTGCATTTTTAAAAAAGTGTTCTGCATCATAAAATGATTTTAATGTCCAACCTAATGTTCTGGGAAGCAAAGATGGAATGGTGTCTATCACTAAGGATATCTCTACTCTATTATATTATTGTTAATGTTTAATGGGTTTTGTTGTTGCTGTTGTTAATGATCCTTTAATTCAAAGACATCAGAATCCATTAATTCAGTGAACTCCAGAAAATATTAACTGAAATATGTTAAATTTCTTAAGGGGAAAAACCAAGACCCAGTTCATAAATTACTGTCTCCCCTCGGAAAAAAAAGGCCTCACTGCTGTACGGTCAGGCTTTGCAAATAGCAACCACATGGGAATCGTGGATTGTACGGTTAGTTTCTGTGGTTCAAAAGGGTAGTGTTGTCAAAAGAACAAACCATGTAATTCGGGTGATCTGCATGATTGTAACTTGCATACAGCACAGCTACGAGGTAGAGCTCCAACCGCTCTGAAATGGATTTCTTTAATTATTTGATTCCCATGTTGTCGGAATCGTTTCATGTGCACCCAGGTTCCATCTTAGTGTTCCATGCTCCTTACTTTTCTCACTATCAAGTCTCATTCACACTTTCTTGTCACTGGAAACTGGAAAAACTCTCCAGAGTGCTGACAACTCTCCACGTACTTGGCTGCTGGTGTGCCAGGTCACCCATGGGATTTGGAATTCTACTCTTCCAGATGGTATGGTTAAAAGTGCACAGGCCAGCTATGTTATGTGTGTTTGGCCAAAGCCACGGATAAACTTTAGGGCATAGGGTCAGGAGGTGATGCTATTTTCAGCTTCCCACTCCCACTTTGTAACACAGGCTACACTCACATGAACAAAGACAAACAGCACAAACATAATCTCTTAAAAACATGTAGCTATTTTAGAATTCAACCTCCATATCTTTCTTTCTTTCCCCCTGCTCTTAGACCGAGATCTTGAATGAACCTCCATATCAGACATAGATAGTTCTGCTTGCCTAATAGGCTGAAATCTGACTCACATGGATAGCTAACCATTTGTTTTTAGAATCATAGAATCATTGAGTTGGACCACCAGGGTCATCCAGTCCAACCCCCTGCATAATGCAGGAAATTCACAACTACCTCCCACACACACACACACACAGTGACCCCTATTCCATGCCCAGAAGATGCCCAAGATGCCCTCCTTCTCATGATCTGCCTCTAATGTCTGTCTTCTACTACCAAGTAAACATTTTCAACCAGGTAATGGGTAAATGGTCTGATTAATGGCTCATTCGGTTCTTCTTCCATCCTTTTTCTTCTGTAAAAAGTCAATCTCTGTGAAGGCGTAACCACTTGATCTGTCTGTGTGTGCTACGCAAAACCGTATGAGGTCTAAGATCATCCTTCCTCTATGTGATTCTTGATCTGGGTTCCTCTAGTTCTCTGAAGATAGAAATTCACCTGTTCCAGTTTCATGCGTGGAAGGCTGGATGCTGTGTAAGCTGGGTCTTAGCATGGTTTGAACCAACATGGGAAGCCAGAGGTAATATGATAAATGTTATGATAAATGAAATGTAATATGATAAATGTTATGTAGAATAATGAATATATTGTATTGAAGGAACATGTCTCGGTTACAGCTTACACTGTTCTTTCGAAAGATAAGGCTGTAAATGCTTCTTTAGTAATTCTCAGCTGTGACTACTGATATTAGCTTAGAAGAAAATTCCACTGTGTTCAATGGATCTTACTCCCAAGTAAGTATATATAGGACTGTAGTCTAACCTAGACTACGTTTTTATTGGTAGATAAGAGCTACAGAGTATGTGTCTGTGGGTTTCTACAAATAGAAGCTGGAGGAGGGCATTTAAGATTGAGACAGAAGCATGTTTAAAAGCTTTTTTAAAAAAACACCCTCCTTCCGCACCATATTCCTGAGTCTGAATGATTCCATCTCTGCTATTTACTAATAAACAAAACTTGGGAGATCCATTCACAGAGCTTCCTGTGTCTCATTTAATTCAGTTCTCAGCCTTATTGATGTCTTAACCCTATCCCACTCTGTGGGGCTTACTCCTAACTAAACATGCATAGGCTTGTGTTGCGCACAGATGTGTTTCCTCTCATACATTAACATCTAAATTAGAGCAATGGTCAAGATGTAATGTGTTTTCTTTTACTTTCTGAATACCATGTGTTCTTCGGTGATATGTCCTTTGTTTATATATTTCTGCTCCGTTTGGATATCAAGACTAACAAAATGCCTACTTTACGACAGGCTAGGAGTTCTGGAAAGGAGGTGTAGTGCTTTTCTGCATATTCTGCGCACACCTGTCTGTGGAATCTGTTGGTGAGAACCAAGCCATCCCTTACCAGTAATAGATGGCAGGTTCTGCCCAATCTGCACACTGTCCATTTTATAGACAATTGATATTCTTGCTTGCACAGTGGACAGTGAAAGGTATTCAACACCTGGAAAAAAACAAGTCGTATGGTACAGATTCATATCCAAGAAAGCATTAGAGCATTGGAGAATGAGTGCAAGAAAGCACTGAGAGGGACTTGGCACTCCGTGAAGGCAGGCAGCATTACTAACATCTGCTCATCCAGGAGAATGGATGGCTCCTGAGGTAAGGAAAACAGCTGATTGTACCCAAGTGTTTCTCTGTTGTGACTCCCACCTGGTAGAATGGCCAGCCTGATGAGGTCACAAAGGCATGCACATGTTTAAAATTTCACAAATTGTTAAAACAGAATTATTCTTATAATAGGAAATAAGGTTGAGGTTAATATCTTGCTATTATGATATTGTTTTCTACTTTTGTAATTTGGTATCTATATTGTTTGTGGTATGTGATGCCTGACAGTCCTCGGTTTCTTATTTTCGTAATCTGTAATCCTAGTCCTATTGCATTGTTTATTTGTGTGTGTGTGTGTGTGTGTGTGTATGTAGACAGAGAGAGACAGAGAAATCCACCTTGCGTCTCATTAAGAAAGATAATAAATGAAGGAAGAAAGATAATAAACAAACAAAAATTTCAATCAGGAATTTTGGATTGTTCTCCAGTTTTGCAATTCACCTCTGTTGGGTTCATTGTATGTCCTATACTGCTATCATGTATGAATACTGTCAATCAATCAAAACCTTTATTCGCATACACAATACCTGCAGAGAACATAATCATACAATTTTACTCAACAGAGCTCGCCTGTTCCTGTTTACAGTATCTTTCGCGGATCCACACTGCATGTTGCAAAAACTTGGCTACGTGGTCAATTGTGGCCACATCCTGAGTAGACATAAGAACGGCTACCTTGTGCTCAACTGGGTGCCATTCCCTACCAGCGAACAATGAGTTGATAAACTTAAGGTGGATTCTCTGATAAAGGGGGCAAGTGCAAAAGAACATGTGCTACCGATCCAGTTTTATACACTTTGTATGCTTTATACTGTCCCTATTGCAGTGTTTTAAACTGTGTAATCTACCTTGAATCTCAGTGAGATAGCCGGATTATCCATGGAGGAAGTAAGGAAGTACATAAATAAATATAGTGGGCAGAGGGGGACATTTGGGAGTCCCAAGGCAGGAGTAATTGCAACAGGCAATCAAACGACAGAAAACCATATATGCCGCATTCTGCAGTAAGTATTGAAATGCTGCATATAGGAAAATGGTTGTACTGATGTGTAGTTACATAGTATCCTGCAATACCTTCCCAAACTGATGTAATGCTGCAGTCATTAGCAGAACTGCAATGCAAAGAAGCCTAACTGTTCAAATGTCAAAACTGAAATGGCATGGGGTGACATTAGAATACTTAGGGCGTACAGCCTTTCCTGATGATTTCTTAATGCGTTAATTTTCCAGTTTGGATAACTATATTTAAGGACTGGCATGTGCTCAGTTCAGATTGTGATCAACTGCTATCCAACTGTGCATCCCTATTCATGGTGTGAAGAAGCCACAGCTGTGCTAAGCATGAAGATGTCAGACTGAAATCCAGAGAACATTCATATATTTTTAAATCCCTCCATGGGGAACAAAGCAGGTCTGGACAGCAGATCAGGGCAAGGAATGGTCAGGAAAAGCAAGCGGTTGCCTGATCTCCCATTGCATTTGGAGATTTTAAAGTACATAAACATTCCTCAGATTACAACCTGTCAATTTAGCTCTGCAGGGCTCAGAAAGAAACATGGACACAGGAAAGTTGAAGGAAGCCTGCAGCTACTGAACTGGAAAATAACTGGAGATTTTTGGGGCGAAGCCTGAGGAAGGCGGGTTTGGAGAGGGGAGGGACTTCAATGCCATAAAGTCCAATTGCCAAAGCGGCCATATTCTCCAGGTGAACTGATTTCCATCGCCTGGAGATCAGTTGTAATAGCGGGAGATCTCCAGTCGCTACCTGGAGGTTGGCACCCCTAAAGTTAGGGCTGAAAGCCCATCAGCGGCGAGGTAGCAAGTCAGGAAAGCAAATTAAACGGTTCCAAAAGGGTATAAGTTTTTAGGTTGAGGTTTTCAGGTGGTCTGTAAGGGGAGAACTTCTGGGTTTCAGATTTTGCCTCTCCGGCTGGCGAGGCCGCAGTGTGATGCCATAAAAGCAGGGCTCGGAGCCACAGCTCCGCGCCAGGTTTCAAACTGACGCCGCTTGTTACCGCTGAGACATTAAACCCAAAGACTACATTAGCAACGGAAATGGTGATAAGACTTAACTGTGTAGCACAACTAGTGGCGGCTGCTATAAAAAAAAAAGTTCTCCAGTTCTTCCGCAGCATAGTAAAACAGTTAATAAACAGTAAATCCGATTTTAATCACGGGGGCTTGTTTAATTAAGGAGTGACCTTCTGGTTGCTAATTATTTCTGAAAGTGACTTTCCTCCTAAAAGTAGGCGTTTAATCAGACACCACATCTATTTGCTATCAACAGCAGTGAGCTGGGATCTTTTGCCTCATTCCTTTGTCGTCCTTGTAATTTAAATATCCTGTTGTGCAAGCATAAAAACAGGAAGTGAGTTATACAAAACCTTGCAATAACAGTATTAAGTTTCACGAGGCAGATGTGCTCTGGGTGGGTTATTCTTTCCAGAGATAGTATAAGCTTCCCAGACGTTACGAGGGATGATCTTTTTGTCTTTGGAAAACGTTGTTGTTGTTGTTTTAAAAAAAGAATAAGCACTATTCACCAATACTTTTCAGAGGATAACAAATTGCATTGTGCCATTATGCCAGGCATTAATTATTTCGCTTCATGCTTTATTTGTTCCATGAAACTGGGGAAAAAACAACAACACACCTCCCTTTCAGTAGACACAGAACGGAGCGGCGGAACTGGTTTTTACCTACACACACAGTTAGCACTATTTTTATGCAAATGCACACCACTGGAAGAATAGAGCTGGCATATATCTTACATTTTATACATTTCGCGAGGACCTTTCCTAGTGCAATTGTAACTTAATCATTTCCTCCAGCCGTAATCGCTATACACGGTCCTGTACAGAAAGTTTTAAAAAAATAAACACCCAACCTTTCTCTTTGAGAGGCAGAGAAACAAGAGTGAATGTTTATCAGCTGTACGCTGCTTGTATATTCAAAAGTGTGGGCCTTTAAATAACGTGTAAAAGTGGTTAAGATTCACCTTTTCAGATCTGCATTTGTTTTAGACATCAAGCCCGTTTTCATAGATGAAATGCGAATTGATGCCCACGAAGCGCACTTCGTTCTTCACCATTGTTTCTGGGCAGAAAAGTAGTGGGCTATTTGTGAAACGCTTTCCCTTTGAAAAGATTACAGGGGACACTTGCCCTGTTCTCACCGTTCACCCTAGGCCAGCCAGATGTGTCTGTGCATTCACAGTATCAGCAGTTTGAACAGACAATGACTAAAACCCTTGCCTCGCTGACATGAGTGAAGTTTCGCCACTGATTTTAGCACTGCCAGGGTTGTATTTCTTTCCGTCCGGCTCTATAAGGATTGCGGGACCGAACAGGAAACAGCGATCGTACAGGAAGTATTCAAAAACAAAATACATTCTTTTCAGTGGGAGGCCAGTGGTGTTACAGCCCATTTGCATGTTGGTTTTCACAGGCAACGGAGGTGCATCTATTAGGGTTGTCAACCTCCAGGTCCTAGCTGGAGATCTCCCGCTATTACAACTGATCTCCAGCTGATAGAGATCCGTTCACCTGGAGAAAATGGCTGCTTTGGCGATTGGACTCTATGGCATTGAAGTCTCTCCCCTCCCCAAACCCCGCCCTCCTTAGTCTCCACCCCAAAAACCTCCCACTGGTGGCGAAGAGGGACCTGGCAACCCTAGCATCTGTTGAAGAGCTTGCCTTACTGCCATTGTGGTGTCGTCCCAGTATTAATCGAATGTCCAATGTATATAAGTTCAGTATAAATGTTACTTCAAAACATGGAACAGAGAAGAGCTGCTTCAACACCTGCAGTACCCCCCCCCCCCCGCCCACTCCCAATTTCAGTGCATTGAACTGAAACACGACAAAGGCCTTTTATGCATGGCTGTTTCCCTCGCGGGCACCCCTCTGATGGCTTCGGGGCTTTGTTTTGATTATGCACGCCATTTCGGGCCGTCAGAGGTCACCTCGCTCTCCCCCTGCATTTCACTGCATTTTGCCCAATGGGTTGCCAACCTCCAGGTACTAGCTGGAGATCTCCTGCTACTACAACTGATCTCCAGCCAGTAGAGATCAGTTCACCTGGAGAAAATGGCCACTTTGCCAATTTGACAATTGGACTCTATAACATTGAAGTCCCTCCCCTCCCCAAACCCCGCCCTCCTCAGGCTCCGCCCAAAAACCTCCCTATGAATGCATAACAATGCAGTGCAGAAGTTGAGGGAAAGACTTCTCTTCTAGAACAAAACAACCATGTAGGATTTCTTTCTTTCTTTCTTTCTTTCTTTCTTTCTTTCTTTCTTTCTTTCTTTCTTTCTTTCTTTCTTTCTTTCTTTCTTTCTTTCTTTCTTTCTTTCTTTCTTTCTTTCTTTCTTTTCCCCTTCAGTGAAAAAACACACACGCTATCCTCAGAGCATAGGAAGGTGCTGCTTCCAGATACCAAAATGGCAACTAGTTTGACGTAAACATCTCTTTCCAGTTAAACCTAATCTGCCCCTGAACTGAAAACTGAATGGGACATATAACCCCCCCCCCAAAAAAAAAATTGTATCAGAAGCAATTTATTTATTTCAAAATATCTGTTGAGCCCAAAACTGAAACACAGTCAGGTTCCTGGTTCAGAACCGCAACAGGACAAACGACACTTTACATTCTAGATGTGATCCTTTATTTTGAAAGCAGAGCTGCTCAGGGGGGAGGAATTTCGGGGGAAGCAACCACAGAGGGAAGGGGGGCGTGCCTAAACTTTACACTGCTCAAGAGAAACCGTCCCCTGAAGAGGAGGGAGGAAATGCTCGGCAAGCGGTTTGGAGGGATGAAAAGGCAGGGGAAAGGTGAAGCACCCTCTCCCTTGCTTCCGCACATGGTGCAATCGTGTGCAGATTTTAAGGGGCTTAGATTGGAGCAACTCTGCAGAGGAGTGCAGTATAAATTGCTTGTCTGAAGTGTCTATTTTCAGGCAGTGAGGAACTGCCTCATGCGTTGGCTAAAAATGCACCCTGGTACGTCAGTACACTCATTAGCTCCAACCTGAATGTTCTATGCGCACATTAACATAAATAGCGGAGATCATTTGTACACATTGTGGATTTGTCCCAGTGTTTGTACTCTGCCCTCTCCCGGACATGACAGAGGTCTGCTGCTTTAAGACTGCAGTCCACTATTGGGAATGGCGAAGATTAACAGCCAGTTGGAGGAAGGAGCAGAGACAGCATTTCTGCACACTGCAGAACGCCTCCCTTATGCTCCAGTGTTCAGCCAGCCTCCGTACTTGCTACAGCGGTGACTCATGCCGTTGTGCTTCTGGTTACAGACAGCTGCATGACTTATACATCTCGTTCGCACATCTCCCCATAGAGAAGATGAACAAGTAACCGTGTAGACCATGATTAAATGTGAATAAGATGCACAACCAGGTGGAAGCAATTACTCCACTCGGATGCAAGTCCTGCTGACTTCAACAGGCCTAGAATCACATTCTTCAGCTTTACCCTAAAATTAAGCTTAGGTGAAATAACTCCTTTATTTGGTTTTATGGGTTCATAGGTCTTTCCATGCTGTACTACCAGATTCCAGCTTGAAAGACTTACCGGTAGGTGAAAATTCACTAGGGTATCCTGTTACAAAAAGAATCACTTTACAGAATTAACAAAAAACGACACACAAACGTACCTGTGCTAGGTTTGTGTTTCTTGTATTCGCTGACTTTCCTCAAAAGCTTATAAAACAGCTACCTCTCGTATTGATTTGCCCCAGAATCTCTTGAAAACATAATTCTGATAACAATATTTCAGCACTTCTCATAGCTCGATATATGTGCAGCCAGCACAGTTTTTCAGCCATCAAAGGGGTGGGGGGAGAAATCAATGAGAGTTTTAAGGTTTAAAATACATTTTCTCAGTCTTTACATGTGCTTAATTGCACCCCCTCCCAAAGCCTTCAGTTCCTGCTTTGCTTGAATCCGCCCTGCATTTTACATCCCTCACCTTTAATTTAGCTGCAAATTGATTCAGTATCACATTTAACAGCCTTGGGGGTTTGCAGCACAAACTTCCCTGCTGCCTTATTCGCAGAACCTTATAATGGGACTTTTCTCCAGTTTATTCCATGGAACTGACAGGCTTTCTGGGAAATAACAGCTGCTGACAATTGCTAGGGTAACCAGCTCTGGGTTGGGAAATACCTGGAGATTTTGGGGGTGGAGTCTGAGGAGGGTGGGGTTTTGAGAGAGGAGGGACTTCAATGCCATAGAGGCCAATTGCCAAAGTGCCCATTTTCTCCAGGGCAACTGATCACTGTGTTGCCTGGAGATAAGTTGTAATAGCGGGAGATGTCCAGTCACCACCTGGAGGCTGGCAACCTAAACAATTGCAGAGTTAAAATCCAGGAGGGCACTTTTATAATGAAATAGGACAGAAGTCCACTGCAATGGTTATTGTGGGTAAAACCTGCTTTTATTACATTGTTTTATACTTTGTAATCCACTTTCTGCATTGTTTAAACTTTATAGTATACCTTGTTTTAGAGTGTTTGTTGTTCACATTGCTCTCTAATTTAGCTTTTTGTTCACCTTGTTCTCTAATTCTGTAATCCTAGTCCCACGGCATTGTTCGTTCATTGTTTTACGCTGTCTGATCGCCCATTTTATATCCTGTAATCTGCCTTGAGGCTCAGAGAGAAATAAATATCAATAAACAAAAGGGTGCAAATAAGGCATTCAGCATTCTTCTTCCCTATCGTAGGTAACACAATGCAGTGTTGAAACCGGCAGTGCGGGCTGATTCCTGAGCCCAAAACAACTTGACCAATCAACGGGGCAATCCTAAACAGAGTCGCACCTTTCTAAATCCATTGGGATTATGAGTCAGTGGGTTTAGAAGGGTGTAACTCCGCTGAGGACTGCGTTTTAAATCAGAGCAGTCCTTCGACACAACAAATATCAACCCTTGAGCTGCACCCCCTCTTTTGCAAGTGGCATGCTCCCTTCTTCCCATCTCGTGCCACTCACACGTTGATAGGCATGTATGTGAGAATTTGCTAAATTAAGGCTGTATCCCTCAAAATCTCTATGAGCAGAAGTAATATATCTTTAATTCTCCAGTGTTATGGGCAAATATGAGAGCCAGCGTGGTGTAGTGGGGTTAAGAGTGGCGGACTCTAATGTGGAGAACCGGGTTCGATTCCCCACTCCTCCACATGAAGCCTGATAGGTGACCTTGGACCAGTCACAGTTCTCTCAGCCCATGCCAAGACAGGCAGAGGCAAAACCACTTCTGAACATGTCTTGCCTTGAAAACCCTACAGGGATCACCATAAGTCAGCTGTGACTTGACGGCAAAAAATAAAAATGGGCAAATATAGGAAGTGGATGTCAGGGAAAGCCTTGCAAGGGAACATCAAGCTAGCAGTTCTTGGAGCCAGTGCTAGATGTGAGGGACCACTGCTTTGATCCAACATCTTGTTAAGCCGTCCAAAGTAAGTGGACTTGACAACATTTTATTCTAGTTACCATTTGCAGAAAGTAACTCTCACGTAATTTGTTTGGTGAGATGACTTCATAGTAATAATGTAAGCCTGGCTTACAGCCTGTGGGTGTCTTGATGCAGGTGGTTACCAACCTCCAGGTGGGGTCTGGAGCTTTCTTGCAATTACAACCAGTCTCCAGACTGGAGGGATAGGTTCCCTTGGAGGAAATGGCAGCTTTGGAGGGCGGACTCTTATCTTTGCTGAGCCCCCTCTCCAAATGCTGCCCTCCCCAGGCCCCACTCCAAATCTCCAGGGATTTCCAAAACTGGAGTTGGCAATCCCATCTCGAGCTCATCATGACTTTTTGCCTCTGAAATCTGTAAATTTCCAGCAGCTACTTGAAAATGGAATTTTCAGGTGAGTTTTCAAAATATCAAACCTGTGTGGATAATTCTGGCCATTTTCAGTTCAAGCACTGAGATAAGCAAGAAATACCAGACCATCCTAAGCAGAATTACAGTGGTCTTAGGAGAATGTAGTTCTGTTTAGGCCTGAGCTGGTAGTTGTTTAAAGCTGACGAATTTTGGGAGAGATCCTCCCAAAGCCACTGTATCAGACTGTCAGTGAATCTGAATTGTGCGCCTGCTGTACATGGCTATCCCTCCATAGTTAGTGGCTGTACTTTCCCTACTACTATCAAGATATCTCCAACTGTTTAGTAAACACATCTGATATATTGTACTCATTAATAGTGCAGATTTGCACTGACCTAGATAGCCCAGGTTGGCCCTGGTTCGTATTTGGATAGAACACCACCAAGGAAGTCCAGGGCCAATATACAGAGGCAGGCAATAGCAAACCACCCCTGAACATCTTCTTGCCGTGAAAACTCTATGGGTTGCCGTAAGTCAGCTGTGACTTGATGGCAAAAAAAAGCAGTTACACCCTTATAAATCCATTGATGTCAATGGACTTAGAAGTAGGGTTGCCAGCCTCCAGGTGGCTGCTGGAGATCTCCTGCTATCATCTCCAGATGATAGAGATCAGTTCACCTGGAGAAAACGGCCGCTTTGGCAATTGGACTCTATGGCACTGAAGTTCCTCCCATCCCCAAACTCCGCCCTCCATAGGCTCTGCCCCAAAAACCTCCCACCCGTGGTGAAAAGGGACCTGGCAACCCTATTTAGAAGGGAATAACTCTGTTTAGCAGTGTCCTATAATGCTCCTAATACACTAGAATCTTTCCATCTTGCTGCAAGTGCACACTTTGACTCATCCAAAACTCACCTATAAGCCAAGTTAATAGTTAATCATGAGTAGAGTACCTACCACCTGAAATACTAAAAGCCTGCCATTCCCTGGGCAAGAGAAAGTGGCTGTTAATTAGATGCTCAGTGTATCTTCACTATTAAATACAGTTGTAAACACAGGCGTAGTGTTTGCTTAAACGCTTTCCAATATTACAACATCAGCCAGAGTCTATATTTAATAAAAACAAAAGTAGGGCAATTTCTGTGGTAACATATAGCTCAGCTTTCATATTTTTATTAAAAGTTTAATAATGGACCCATGCCAGTAGGCTTGAAAAATGATATGGTAATTTTCAATTGTTGTGAAATTCCATTAAAAACTTGCTTATTATACAAAATGAGATTATTTGTTTAAGAAAGGTTATGTGGACTTATAATTAGAAAATCCATTTTGAGCTACAGAGTAATAATAAGTGTTTAGTGCATTCAATTCTGCAGTGATAGGCAATCACTGGCAGAGGATGACAACTGAATAATAATGATATTCTGAGTGATGATATTCCAACATATTGGTGAGGAAAGGCAATATAACTGAGCAAGGCGATAAAGGTAATTATGAAGGTAGCATACTGCACCCAAACACACACACACACACACACACACACACACAGGGTCATCCTCAAAAATATTTCAATTGCAATTTGTTTCCTGATTTGTTTACTCTTATTTCTTGCCTGCTTTCCAGTGAATAAGGAACAATATTGTTAGAGCAATCTTAAACTGTTCAGGATTGCAGGTCTCACCCTTTTTCAAATGGAACTCCTAAACATACTGTATTTACAAGACTACGGCTTGTATCCAGCTGCTGCTGGTGGGGTTTAGGGTTGTCAACCTCCAGGTCCTAGCTGGAGATCTCACACTATTACAACTGATCTCCAGCCATTAGTGATCAGTTCACCCCTTCCCAAACCCTACCCTCCTCAGGATCTGCCCTAAAAACCTCCCGCTGGTGGTGAAGAGGGACCTGGCAACCCTAGTGGGGTTCCAGGAGGTAATGGATATAGATTAGGCCCGTTGCCACCTGCATGAGTCACAGGCAACTGGAACCATGCTTTGAAAAGCACTGATATCATCTATTTATATTTTTGACTACGTATTTATATTTTTTTCTAGATTCAAGTAGCACCTTAGAGACCAACATCATTTTCAGGGTGTAAGCTTCTGAGAGTCAAAGCTCCCTTCGTCAGAGGTTGTAACTGAAGAAGGGAGTTTTGACTCTTGAAAGCTTACACCTGTACCCCAAAAGTCTTGTAGTTCTCTAAGGTCCTACTGGACTCGAATCTGGCTACCCTCTGAATTCCACCCCCCCCCCCCGTAATCTTCCAGGGTCAATAAATGTAAAAAATGCACACATTCTTCAGAATATTCAGTAAATTTAATCACCCAGCCTTGATGTGGAAATAGCTTGATGCACATCCTGGAGTTGTTTTATGTCTGTATGCACGCATGTATATGTCTGTATGTATGTTTCTCTCGCCTCTCATTGTGGTTCAAGGCAGTTTGCACACTGCAGTCTAACTAACTAATGATGGAACTCAGAGCCAAGTCTGTTCTGATGACAGCAACGCACATGGAAAGTCATACAGAGTATCGATGGGCAGAAGTTATTTTGAAGGTTAAAACTAACAGATCGAAAGCCAGGAATATATTTTATTTATTTATAGACTGCTTTCCTACCCAATGGGGGACCTAAACCTGCTTACAACAACATTCTATCCTCTTCCATTTTATTCTCACAAAAACACCCTTGCGAGGTGGATGAGACTGAAAAACAGTGACTGGCCCAAGGTCACCCAGTGAGTTTTCATGGCTGTGGGGGGATTCAAACCAGGGTCTCTCAGACCCTAGTCTGACACTAATCCAGTATATTGTGCTTGTTCTCTTTACCACCAGTGTTATATGTTGAACTTCTGCTACAAAGTTCTGAATTCAGTTGAAAGCTTCCAACATTCAAAAACAGGCCATACACATCGTAAAACAGTTGGCCATGATGTGAATGCTTTCATTTATTTACTTAGGATTTCATGTTGTACCACCACACCAGTACCACAGCAGGCTGCTAGCAATTCTTGTTTCCCATCCAGTGTTTCACAACTTTTGGATCTGTGAAGCATGGCCAGGGAGGGATGAGGGGGTCAGGGGAACTGATCTCTCTATTCTTGTGATCAATTGTAATTTGAGAGATCTCTAGGCACTACCTGGAGTTTGGCAATCCTAATTTAGACTCCATAAGACTGGCATTTGAGGATTTTTCCTTTGGGTTAATTTACAAAGTCATGTTTTTCTGTATCCTTGAAGTATACTCCAAGTAACAAGAGACCCTTCAAATTCTGTTAGTGGTCCGTTGTATGACTTTCATTATCTACACATGGGCTATTTTACTATTAGATATAAACCCTGTTCGTGTTACAGTGAATGCACATACAATCCATATACAGGGTACATTTTTTTTAATACGGGCATTGAGTAATTCTCATGTTACATTCAATGCATGTACAGCTGAATGTGTGATTGAAACCCCACCTCGAGGCCCTAAACGCCATTTTCATCCTAAGCAGGTTGGTTTTCCACTTGTTTACACACCAAAAGCGGCTGCATAAGCAATACCCTCTGCACAATCCTTGCAGCGCAACCACAGGGGTATCCCGTGTCCATCATTTCTATTTTTCAGGAAACTTCTTCTACTTTGGCTCTAAAATATGAAAGTAGGAATGAAGACATCCTTATGATGTGGTGTAGTGGTTAAGTGCGGTGGACTCTAATCTGGAGAACCGGGTTTGTTTCCCTGTTCCTCCACATGAGCGGTGGACTCTAATCTGGTGAACTAGGTTGGTTCCCCGCTCCTCCACATGAAGCCTGCTGGGTGACCTTGGGCTAGTCACAGTTCTCTCAGAACTTGCTCAGCCCCACCTACCTCACAAGGTGTCTGTTGTGGGGAGAGGAAGGGAAGGAGATTGTAAGCTGGTTTGATTCTCCTTTTAAAAAAGGTAGAGAAAGTCGGCATATAAAAACCAACTCTTCTAAAACGCATCTGTAATCTAATCCCATGCCATTTACGGGCATGATAATACAAATGAAAAATCTAACTAAACATCTCCTCACCTACTTCAGGTTTTTTTTTGGGGGGGGAGGGAGATTTCTATTTAGGAAATGGCACAACCTTCCACTCACTTTGGGAGCATAGCCTCCATCCAAATTGCCCTCTGTTTTTAAAGAAAATGAAAGGCATCTGGAGATCCAATTGTGGCTCTCCAATGTCCCCTCTAGTTGCGACCACACCTGATGTAGTTTTTTGGAACGTTGTCCCTGATTGCTTTACATTTCCTTTTGAGGGCTGTTAGCCAGTTAAAGAAATCTGACATGTTATAGTTGAGTAATCCGTTGATTAAATCACTAAAGTCGGTGTCAGCGCATGAAAAAACAGCCGATCATTCGACAGGAAAAAGGCATCCTTGCTGCGCTTTTAGATAATGGTCACACATGTTGCGACAAGTGATGCTTTCAGAGTTCTTCCTCTTACTTGCTCAAGGTTTTAAGATGGCACTTGCCATCTGCCGTTTTTATAAGTGCTCTATTAAAACAATGGAGAGGGGTTTTTTTTTGTTTTAAAAATTGGCTGCCTGAATACCAAAGTAGTTAATCAAAGTGCTTCTTGGTGCCACCCTAAGCAAAATTACACCCAATTATTATTCCCTATTTTGTCAGCTGAGTCATTTCAGAATGATCATCAGTACTGCCGAGAATCATCATGGAGACAGATTTTCTTTGCTTCCTACCCAATATACCCCTGAGATCCAGCCCAAATATTGTATGAAAACAAGTTGTATGGCTTGTTTTTCATACAACAGCTCAGGATAAAGAGGTCTCTGGGATTCCCTGCTCCACAGTCCTCCATGTCTCAGTGATATTGAGAGGGTTGCTAGGGCCGCTTTCGCCACTGGCGAGAGGTTTTGGGCGGGGAGCCTGAGGAATGTGGGGGTTGGGGAGGGACTTCAATGCCATGGAGTCCAATTGCCAAAGCGGCCATTTTCTCCAGGTGAACTGATCTCTATTGGCTGGAGATCAGTTGCAATAGCAGGAGATCTCCAGCTAGTACCTGGCGGTTGGTAATCTTAGGCACTGATGAATCAGAGGTGTGGATTTTCTGCAGAGAGGGAATCTTTATGGGATTGCTCCTCAGTACCTCCATTTATTGCTCCAGGCAATCCTAAGAAGTCTTTTCTATCAGGCTTTGCATTCTGCAGCCTCCAAGGCCTGGCTTAGGATCGCACGAGAACACAGTGCTCTCTTAAGGAAGCTTCACAACTACCAAAAGGAAGCCACACAAAAGATGCAGCAACCACCTAGCTGACTATCAAAGAATGTACTGAATTAGAATAGGATTGGTGAGCAGCTACAACATATGCTTGAGTGACATTCTATGTAGATGATTCTTAGCAAGGTGGCAACTGGCACTACAACATCTTTGGTTCAACACTCTCACTCACTTTGCAGCTTGTACCTGAAGCAGTTGTTGTTTGACTTGATTTGCTTAACCCTTGTCTGTTAGATTCCCTAGGTGGGGCCTATCTGTTTATTGGTTGCCTATCCTGATTGAATCTCCTATGAGAGCTTCCTAATTAATTGAGAGTCTCCCGGTTAATTGGGCAGCAGATGTTTTTTAAAATAACCATTTTAATGCAATTACAGGTGGCAGGCGCCATCTTAGAAATCACCTTCTTTCTCTCAGACACGTAGAAGTTAACTACTCTTCTTCAACAACAATTTGACAATAATTAAGAATACAGCCTGGGTACAATGGCAACTCCTTCCTAAAAGGAAGGTATGCCTTCTAGATAGAACTGATTCCTTTAGGATTCCAAGTCCTCCAGGGATGGTAGGAAACCAAATGGCAACATTTTCCTTAGCAAGACTGAAAGGAATATGCTGTCAGAGGCTACTGGATCTAAACAAAAAGGGCTGCATTCTCGTTGCTATAGCCAAACCTCTATGTAATTTAGAGTCGGAGGTGAAATTCCATCCCTAGGAGGCCATGTTACATCTGTATAAAGAACAATTAAATGTGACACCCTTGACTTTCAAAACGTACGATTTTTCTCCAGTCATATTTTCTATAACAATCTTACACACAACTATGAGTGTGAACGTTTATCTGGCTTGTTCACCTGCTCCTGCTGAATCATTTCACTGTCCAAAATGGAAAAGGGACCATCAGAAACTTCAAAGGGAAAGAAAATAGGTAAGGACTGATCCCTTCATGATGTAACAAGGTAATCAAATATCCCAGAATCTCTGTGTATCCTGGGAATTAACAGAGGAGAAGGTCACAGTGCCTTCTGACATCAGCAACCAACACACCAATCCCATTTCTCTTGTCACAGATATTTTCATTCCACCCCTTCTCATCTAGCTGTGTCTGAGAAACTTTCCAAATGCCTAGATCATATGGTGGAACATAGGCAGGCCATTTCCCTTGCTTGTTTGCCATTTAAACATTTGGGGGGGGATGTGTAATGCAATCCTGTGTTGCATTACTTTGGTCTAGACCCATTGATTTCAACTGGCTTAGACAGGAGTACCACTGCATAAGACTGCACTATAAGTGATGGCACATTTTAAGAAATTAATATTAATCAATATGCCAAGAACTCAGGGAAATAACCATGCTTGGAAGGATCTGGATAAGAAAATGATAGCCTTGCATGCTAGTCATGAGAAACCAGCATCAAAAACGACAGTGGGTAGACAGAAATCAGTACAAACAACAACAGCCAGACATAACATATTGATTCTTTGGACATATAACTGAATGAACATAGAGGATTTAGGGAAAGAAGCATTGACTGGGGGTTTTCTACAATAACAGGAAAACTACCCCCCCACACACCCACACACACGTAGATTATGCAATGACTCATCTGAGTCAAGGTCATATATTTCTCGTCATTCCACAGCGCTGATATTTAGATTGGAATCTCCTCGGGACAAGAATTTGTCTTACTTATACTACACTGTAAAGCACCACGAGATCGCTTGCTAATCAAAGGGGAGAATCCCCCTTTGGGCTGCCAATCATACCCCAAAAGAAAATAAATTCTGTTTCTTCTCACGTGAAAGCAGGTATTGTCACCAACAAGGCAAGGGTCAGCATACCCTCAGGTGGGGCAGCTGCCAGGGCCCAGGTCTTCTGGCCGGGACCGTTGCTGCTGATTCCCCCCCCCCCATGCTATTTCCCTGCCTGCTCAGTTGTGAGTGCTTTGTTACCCATGTGTCCATCTGCACACACTGTACAGTGCCATCAGTGGGGAGGGGTCATGGCTCAGTGGTAGAGCATCTGCTTGGCATGCAGAAGGTCCCAGGTTGAATCCCACTATTATAATAACTAGTGTAAAGAAATAGAAGAGAACAAAAAAAGGAAGAACAAGAGATCTGTTCCACAAAATCTAAGTAATCAAAGGGGAAATTAAAGTATGGTTAGGCATGCTGAAAGATCAACATGTAAAAACATTCACCAAACAGGACAAAATAAAGAAAAGATGGCAACAGTACACTGAAGTACTATACTGAAGAGATTAAAGGTTTACAGATTCCTTCAAAGAAGAAACTTTTGAAGAAGCGCCTACAGATTTGGAAAGTGAAGTGAAAGTTGCACTGAGAATGACTGGGAGAAACAAATCACCAGGAGCAGATGGAATATCAACAGAGGTAATCCAAGCCACAGAAATGGAGTCCATCAAAATTGTAATAAGAATATGTCAACAAATATGGAAAACAAAACAATTGTCCACAAAGTGGAAACACTCAATTTCCATCCCAATTCCAAAAAAAGTAGACATCAAAGACTGCAGCAACTATTGGACCATCGCATTAATTTCTCACATAAGTAGAGTGATACTCAAAATCTTACAACAAAGACTGTTACCATATATGGAATGAGAAATGCCAGATGTCCAAACTGTATTCAGAAAAGAAAAAGGCACTAGTGATCATATTGCAAATTTACATTGATTACTGGAGCATACAAGATAATTTCAGAAGAAAATCAGCTTGTGTTTCATAGATTACAGCAAAGTTTTTGACTGTGTGGACCATAAAAAGTTACGGTTGGCTTTAGAGGAAATGAGTGGGCCACAACATCTGGTTCTCTGGTACACCGGTACTCTGGACAAGAGACTACTGTTAGGACAGACTTCTCACTTGTCTTGAAAGCCCCTTACTGGGGTTACCATAAATTGGAGGTGGCGCAGCTGCGCCGTCCCCAAGCACTTCTTAACCACCCCCCTTAGGCTTGCGCAGTTAGTGAAGTAAATAACTAAATAAAACCCTGTGAGGTGGCTTAGCTAAGAGAGAGCAACTGGCCCTAGGTCACTCAGCACACTTTATGTCAGAACTTGAGTGTCCCAGATCCTCGACAGCACTTTCACACATGCTGAATAATGCACTTTCATTCCACTTTCAATGCACTTTAACGATCATTTGCAAGTGGATTTTGCTGTTTCACACAGTAAAATCCAGCTGCAAAGTGCATTGAAAGTGAATTGAAAGTGCATTATTTGGCATGTGTGAAAGCGCCCTAAAACTCTAACAACTACACCATGCTGGCTTTCTTACCTATACTAAAGGCACAGATACTTCTTAAAAAGGCAAGTAACTGTTTGTCCTGGCTTGATAACACTGCTAGGATTATTATCATATATAAAATCCATAACGGACCTAATTATAATAATACTGTTAAAATACACCGCTTTTAAACCTCAAATGAATTCTGGAAAGGGTTTTGAACTATACTGACTCCTCTCCCTCCACCCCAACTGTCACCCTGCTTTTTTGAAAACCATCAATAAAACTTGTAATAATACTATCCTGCCAGGATCCTTTTACCCTGGCCTGGATGGCCCAGGCTAGCCTGATCTCGTCAGATCTCAGAAGCTAAGCAGGGTCAGCCCTGGTTAGTATTTGGATGGGAGACCACCAAGAAAGTCCAGGGTTGCTTTACAGAGGAAGGCACTGGCAAACCACCTCTGTTAGTCTCTTGCCATGAAAACCCCATAAGGAGTCGCCATAAGTCGGCTGCGACTTGACGGCACTTTACACACACACAGGATCCTTTTGTTTCCTATATCTACCTCTGTGTTAAACAGTCATTCTGAGTAACTTTTAAAGCACAGCAGGCAACTCGGGTTTCCAGCGCACCTGATGCAATACTTCTCTGCCTTGCATCAAAATTTAAATCTGTTCAAGGCTGTCAAGAGGAATTGGGTCAGCTGCGTTTCATAATTCACATTCCACCTTGATATTTAAAGCTAATAATCATGAGATAAGCTAGAAAGTTGAATGATTCCCCCCCCCCCCCAAGTTCATTTGCAATCTGTAGGAAAACATTTGTCTTGGAGTATGCAAATGGAAGCAGAATTCGATAGTCAAACAAGGCACGTTTCAGCAATCTAAGACAACAGAAGATTTTCAGCACGATGTCAACATCACTATTTTTACTAATATTAAAACAGCACCCAAATAAATTCTTGAGAATAAAAAACATCATTTCTAGTCATTGACTATTGTTTCCTGCTGATAACACTACTGTGATTGTCTATAAAATATTTATAGTGTAATCTCCCAAGAAATGTAACCAGCATTCCTTTTAAGCAGAACAGAGACATAACTTTCCTCTTAAAAATAATGAATCATAGTCAGCACAATAACCCTGAAAACTAATCTTGTTTACTACAAGAATGAACGAGGGGAGCAAGTCGTTTCTTTTCTGGAAGGCACTGGCGAGGAAACTGTATATTCTGAGTAGATGGATCATAGCTCCAATTTATACAACCTGCAAGAGAATGGTATGTGACTTAATTGTGTGTTTTTTTTAAAAAAGAGAACATACCCCCTTCTCTTGTGCAGAAGTATGTTGTCTTATTGCTGAAGGGTCAGGTGGTATGAACTGCACTCTTCACAATAGGTAGAGGGTTTTTGAGCAAAAGGGAAAGAATTGATTTATTACCGGTGCTGGGCCTTTGATTGTGGGATGCCCCATTTCTTCATTAACAATAAGACAGCTATCTAAGGTTCAGGGCAGGGAGATTGTCCTTAAAGTGCTAAATCATTCCTATTTTCATTAGCGGGTGCTGGAGCACCATACCAGCCAAACAAAACGCCTCTTTCCTTCTGGGTATCCATAATATCTTATTATGTAGATACCATCTTCTGTTTTAGAAAGCCTGACACATCATCTTACATTATTGTGTGCTTTTCTTTGAACTGCATGGGGGGGGAGTTGCAATCCTGTACATGGCGGAGCTGCTTAAATCCTACTGCGTTCCGGTGCCATTTGGTTAGTTATGTGCAGGACCAATGTTTATATTTATGGGGTAACTATGTGCAGGATTGTAGCCCCAAATGTATATTGCAGTACCGTACCTCCCTTAAAAAAATCCCTTTCCAGAACTGTATCTCCAAGGCTGTGCTGACTCTCTTTTCCTAATCTTTTAACATCCAGTGTTGCGGTTCTCTGTATACTTCATTGCCATTTGCCCTGGCAGCTGGCAAACACAATGATGTCAGTTCAAAAAGGAAAAAGGAGATGCCACTGACAGGTCAGGGTTAGATGGAGTCTGGCTAATTTATTTGTCGAAGGGTTTGTGTGTGTGTGTGTGTGTGAGTTTTAATTTGGGAGATCGGTGAGGTTAAAAGGGAACCTTGGAACTGTAAATCTCTATTCCGCCATAATGCTGAACGAAACCCCAGTCAATCCGAGTGTCGTATTCTCAAAGAAAAGCTTTATAACTAAACCCAAACTGAATCGTCATGGCACTTCTACTAGAAGGGTAAAATACCGACAGGGAAGAAATGTTGATGTCCCAAGTTTTCTTTTGCGGCAGCAGCTGCTGCTGTTAACTATATATTAAATGCCAATAGAGTGCTAGACTTTAGTATAAAACACAGGCATGCTTTATCAGTAGGGTTGCCATGCCCCTTTTCACCACCGGCGGGAGGTTTTTGGGGCAGAGCCTAAGGAGGGCGGGGTTGGGAGAGAGGAGGGACTTCAATGCCATAGAGTCCAATTGCCAAAGCGGCCTTTTTCTCCAGGGGAACTGATCTCTATCGGCTGAAGATCAGTTGTAATAGTAATAGTAATAGCAAGAGATCGCCAGCTATTACCTGAAGGATTAGAATTCAAGGTGCAAGCACCAGCAAAAGTAAACCTAAAATAAGGTAACTACAATACAAAATTGCTCTTAAAATGTATATTAAAGGTAATTACTAACAGGCACAACCTTGGTTGAGCAAACAGGAAATTTACAAAAGGTTCAAAGTGAATTCAATATAACAGCATACAAGCTTTACACAAAGATAAATATAGGCAAAAGTGCTCAATGCATATCATAATTTCAAGTCCATGCATGTAGATTGCAAAATTCAAGCAACGGAGACAAGATGTTTTTATCATCATTCTATTGTGCTGAAATGGCGTTTAAATGGAATCCCGATCAGAGAAGATCCACCTTGAGTCTCAGGAAGAAAGGCAGACTTTAAATAACATAAATGTAATATATTATTGTTAATATATTATTGTAAAAAAAACAACAACTCCAAAGGTCTTTTGCAAATCCTCTTGAGAGCCAGCAAGGTGGAACAGTTAGGATGCCAACTTTCTGTTTTGGGATCTTTTTTATTATTATTTGGAAGGCTGTTTGTGCTATCCCCGAGGGCGTGTGATTACGTTTCCCCTCTCCCCAAGCCCTAATGATAGCTTCAAGAAGGTTATAATTCAATACACTCGGAAATAATGATTATATCCTGCAACTGCATTGCAGCATATCATTTAACGGTGTAAAAATATTTTAGGATTAGCTCTGTGCGAAAGAAAGGAACCCGGGATTTGGTTCTGCAAGCCGCTCTGCTGAATAAAAGACTATGGTATAAACTACCAATCATTGGGAACGTGCAAAAGTAGAAGGACTTGTCGCAATTCTTACATTACCAGGGGTTGGTGGTTAGTTGAAACTGATTTCATGCACAGCTGATGTGCAATGTCTCCACTGAAAACATCTGGGAATCACTGTAGGCACAGTAAGAAATTGCATTGGAACAGCGAAAATGGTTCTGCTTTGAAGGCAAGCAAATTTGCCTTTGCTGCATCTAACAGCGATATGAAAACCACATGTGGATGGAATCCCTGCATTAACCCTTAATAGCCATCAGCTGCATGGGGCACACTCAGTGTCCACCCGTGCTTTTCCATCTTTTTTTCTTTTTGGGGGGGGGGGTTCATTCCCCAAGTGATAAGACCATCTGGGTAAGTGATTGTCCCCCAGCTGACACAACTGCATTTGTATTTCTTCTGCATGGCAGCTTGTGAGACCGCTGCTCAGATTTGCAGCTGGAGCAAGATGGCATGTCTGCTGGACTTCTGGGATGGCCCGAATGGGAATTGGATGCAAAAGTCAGCATCCAGAGAATCACAGCTCTTTAAAAAAGGGGGGAGGGGAACAAACAAAGTGTTAATTTGTTCCATTTGTAGAGAATGTGCTTTCAACAGGATCAAATGAAAATAAGGTTTAGCATTTTTTTTGAATAGTTGTTTAGATTTATTTTCTTAAAATACCATGTTGCCCTGTGAAATATATTTCTGTTTCTTAACAGTTCCATTACACAATCATGTGTGGATCAGTATTGTACAAAAATGATTATTCCTGCTCGATGGACCTTTTTGTGTGTACTGAAAAACAATTCATAGGAATTTCTGATTTCACCTTCCCATAACATCAAAATCCAGAGCAGCAAATGTTTAGTTTCTTGCCACAAAAAACAATAACAAAAAGTTATTTAGCAAACACCTGTTATTTCTGATCTCATGACCATAACTATCTATGCCAATAAAGGTTATATGTATGTATGTATGTATGTATGTATGTATGTATGTATGTTATTTAGCACCTTAAAAGCTAATCGATTTATTATGGCATAAGATTCCATAGACTAGAGACACATGATCAAGTGCATAAAGTGAATCCATTGTTGTGAGATGGGGGGGGGGATGGCAAGCAGCGGGATCAAAAGGCCACACAGTACAATCTGTGACAATCGTATGTGAAACTCTAATGTGTACAATAAAGCACCACTATGGTCATTAGTACGGACTATGGTTATGTTGCCAACCTCCAGGTACTAGCTGGAGATCTTCCACTACTACAACGGATCTCCCTTGGGAAAAAACGGCAGCTTTGGCAATTGGACTCTATGGCATTGAAGTCCCTCCCCTCTCCAAACCCTGCTCTCCTCAGGCTCCCACCCCCCAAAATCTCCAGGTATTTCCCAACCCGGAGCTGGCAACCCTAACTATGGCCTGCTACGGCCCATGGTCAAAATCCCCACCCTGCATGCATTTGTGCTTTTGTATTTGCAATGGTGAAACTGGTGATTTTTCAAGACAAAGCAATAATAATTTTTGTTCATATCACTGACAGATTCAAATTTCAGACAGTGCATGTTCATGTAGATATAAGCTCCCCTTTATTAGTGGGGTTTACTCCCAGGTGTGTGCGCACACGGGGGGGGGGGTGTCACTTTAGTGCAGGATTTTCAGATGCCGAAACACAACCTTAAGCGATATGCTTTATCTATATGCTCTGAACAAGCAATTGTATATTTCATTCACAATTGTCTAGGAGGCTGGCAGAAGAAAAAGAGTTGGTTTTTATATGCTGATTTTCTCTGCCTTTAAGGGAGAATCAAACCGGGTGACAAGTGCCTTCCCTTCCTCTCCCCACAACAGACACCTTGGGAGGTAGGTGAGGCTGAAAGAATTCGGGGAGAACCGTGACTAGCCCAAGGTCACCCAGCAGGCTTCATGTGGAGGAGTGGGGAAAATAACTCGGTTCACCAGATTAGAGTCCGCCGCTCACGTGGAGGAATGGAGAATCAAACCCGGTTCTCCAGATAAGAGTCCACTGCTCTTAACCACTTAAACATCATCCATATGTCTCCAGGAAATTAAGCACAACCAGTGAACACCTTGGAGATTTTTATTTTTATTTTTTGCTGTCAAGTTACAGCTGACATATGGCAACCATGTAGGGTTTTCAAGGCAAGAGATGTTCAGAGGTGGTTTGCCATTGCCTGCCTCTGCATCATGACCCTGGTATTCCTAGGTGGTCTCCCATCCAAATACTAACCAGGGGCGACCTTGCTTTGCTTCTGAGATTTAGATGAGATGGGGCTAGCCAGACCTATCCAGGTCAGGGCTTAGAAAAAGATACACAGGTTAAATTCAGGAAATAATAGCAAATAGACATGAATTTTGGGAGGTTCTACCAAAGAATACACACGAACTCTGGGAGTTTAAAGCTCCAAATGAAGTAGTTGCAGTGAAGAATTGCCGTAAATGTAGGCACGTCCTAGTGGGAGCCATACTTTTGGGGTCAACAAACTCTTTCTTTCTATCTGGTTATACAGGAACATGCAGGCCAAGCAGCAGGAACGCTCCTCCATCCATACCAAACATTTTCTCGTGTTCATTTGTTAATAATGGCTACAACACAAACCGAGAAGTTTCCGGACGCTCCTGGTTTGGTGCCTTAGTAACGAACCATAGATACAGGAAGCGGTAACGGTGAGAAGAAGCTATAATGTAGGGTAGAGCTTTGCACAGCCTGGGTTTGTAGCTGGTGTGTTGTTCTAAATAAAAAGGAGTGGATTCTCATGTTTAGGGGAAGCTGTACATTAACAGCTTCTCGGTGCCGTGTTCCCAGGTCAGAGCCTGGGTACGTATGACCCCTGCTGTGCCCGGTCTTATTGACTTGGGCAGTATTTGACCTTGTAAAACAGAGGTCACCACGTCCAAACATTCCTTGTTTAGGCTTGATTATAAGGTGAAAGTTCAAACTAGATTAACCCAGAGATTCATTTCAGATTCACCAACCTTTCCCGTAAATTATACAGATTCAATAAGTAAATCTGTACAGATATATGAAATATATTTGGAGGTTCGTTTGATCTGTGTGTGTGTGTGTGTGTGTGTGTGTGTGTGTGTGTGTGAGAGAGAGAGAGAGAGAGAGAGAGAGAGAGAGAGAGAGAGAGAGAGAGAGAGATGGGAAGCTGGTTGTAGTCATTTTGGGCTTCATTGTGCCTTTAATTGATTTGGCTTAGATCTAATGCCTAAGGGAGGAGGCGGGCTGTGCTCTTCATTCCCTCCTGCTCTAAAAAGGACAAGAGATGCTGTTTGAATGGACTCCGAAGTGAATCTGCACATTTTTATGCAATCCCTCTCCTGACTTTCTTCTCTATTTTCTAGACTTGACTGTTTGGCATCCTTCAATCCAAGGGTTGGTCTTTTCTCACACAGGTACTAGTGGGGGTTTCATACAATCACACACATTTAATATTCTTTTACTTTTTTTCTTCTGGCTATTTTTAGTATGCTTTATTAAAAGTATGCCTAAATAAAAGTGAAATCATGCTGGTTTTCACGTGTTCTTGCCTCGAGCAGTCCCTGATCCATGAAGCAGCATCTGAAAACCATACATTCTCTCCTCTTCAGGGCTGTATGAGAAAACAGGGAGGGACTGTCTTCTACCACTCACCTCCAGGCAGCTGGGTACTGAGCCATGACATAGTGATCTGATTTTTTTTTAATGACCACTCACTCTTGGCCCTGCTCCTCCTGGATGGCATGAGGCATCACCACACCATTGACTTTTATGTTCTAATTTTTGAGTTTTCTACCAGCATAGGATTGGATTTGAAAACCATGAGCGGGCACTTTATGGACAACATGAGTCTTCTCACAGCTTCCTGTTCTGAGCAGAAGAAGAAGAAGAGTTGTTTTTTATTTGGTGACTTTCTCTACCACTTAAGGAAGAATCAAACTGGCTTATAATCACCTTCCCTTCCCCTCTCCACAACAGACACCCTGTGAGGTAGGTGGGGCTGAGAGAACTCTAAGAGAACTGTGACTAGCCCAAGGTCACCCAGCTGGCCTCATGTGTAGGAGTGGGGAAACAAATCCAGTTTGCTAGATTAGCCTCCACAGCTCATGTGGAGGAGTGGGGAATCAAACCTCGTTCTCCAGATCAGAGTCCACCACTCCAAACTACCAGATCAGAGTCCACCACTCCAAACCAGGAAGTAGCTCCTCTCACCACCAGAGAAGCTGCTCTGGAGTGTCAGGGGATCCTTGGGAAGAGGATGTGATGCAGTTAGGGTTGCCAGCTCCGGGATGGGAAATACCTGAAGATTTGGGGGGTGGGGCCTGAGGAGGGCATGGTCTGGGGAGGGGAGGGACTTCAGTGGGGTATAATGCCATAGAGTCCACCTTCCAAAGCAGCCATTTTCTCCAGGTGAACTGATCTCTGTCGCCTGGAGATCAGTAGTAATAGCGGGAGATCTCCCGCCACCCCCTGGAGGTTGGCAACCCTAGATGCAGTGTAGACAGTGGCAGCTGCTTCTCCAGTAGACGATCAATGGAATCTGTTGGTCTTTCTTGCATGAGCAGAACAGTGCCTTCCACTTGCAAAAGGGCACTTTTGGATCCAACCCAGTGGGTGCAACAACAAAAATACAAAATGTGTCAAGGCAATGAACAAAGGAAGGGAATGTTAATCAAGATAGGCAAGGTAAATGTGCATGCTGCTCCTTCACTCATACAATCTGGAAACTCATTTCCTCTAATGCTTGGAAAACATATATGGAAATGATTTGTTTTTAAAGGGAGAGAATTAGCAGAGCTTGTCATCAGCTCAGCAATACTTTTTTGTTCGTGTTTTTAATCCACGCTGGAAGGTATTTCAGAATGTAGAGCAGATTACAAGGGCTGTGCTCAAAACAGAGGAGGAAAACCACGATCCAAGCAAGTGCTGCAAGCCTGTTTAGTATGCAAGAAACTTTCTCTAGCCTAGAAACCAGGCTTGGTGTTATATTGCAAAAGGGCTGCCCAGCTTCATTGCACTCTCTCAGTGCGACATATTTACTTTTGTTGCTCTGTAGCAGCAATTGTATTATACCCTTCCTGATAAGACACCAAAGAAACACAGAAGGTTAAGTATGAAAGGAGAAGGGGGGTGGGGAAGAGAGGGTGGGAGAGCTATGAGGAGAAGCAAAGGGGAGGATTACTATTGCAGGAGAAGAAGGAACAGTGCCGAGGGATGAAGTTAGAAAGATGATGGCAGGGGAGTAGAATAACACGTTCAAGCAAAATAAAGGCAAGCACAGTGTCAGCAGGGAAGTGTAATATGAATGCAACATTGTTTGCTTTGCAGATGTTGCAGACTGATAGAATATGCAATATAACTTGGCCAGAGTAAGGAAGAGAGAGCTGAGAACACCCTTTGTCTGACCAGCAGTTCAAAAGCACATCTCTGAAACATGAACTATGACATTACCCAGACACACCAGTTACCAAAAAAGAAAAAAAGAAAAATGTCATACATCAGGGATGGGCCACTTATCAATAGGGTTGCCAGCTCCGGGTTGGGAATTACCTGGGGATTTTGGGGGGTGGGAGCCTGAGGAGGGCGGGGTTTGGAGAGGGGAGGGACTTCAATGCTATATAGTCCAATGGCCAAAGTGGCCATTTTCTCCAGGGGAACTGATCTCTATCACCTGGAGATCAGTTGTGATAGCGGGAGATCTCCAGCCGCCACCTGGAGGTTGAACTCAATCAAAGTAGCACCTTGCAATATCAGAATATATCTGAAAAATTACACTCCAACACAAGATAGTGTGTGTAATAGTAGTATTGCGTTCACAAAATCAAAATGCGCATAATACAAATTGTGCGCTTGCAACAACAGCAACACAAGGGAACAATATACAATGTGCAATTTATAGGATTATAGGACAAGCAATGGGCTCCCAGTAAATCTTCCCATTTCGCTCATGCTTCATCAAACTTGAAAATCCTCACAGTTGGATTGTATTCCATGAAAACATATCCAAAGTGCCTTCAGTTTACTATCGGGCGGCTGGTTCAGCCGCCTCAGGTAGCAGGTGTTGCGGAAGACCTCAAGAATCTTGGAGAGCCACTGTCAGAGATCTACAGTGGGCTACCTAAATCAAACATGTGCTCATGTGATGGACGAGCACACAAATGTTCAGCAGGACACTGCACTGGCCATCTTGCTGATATGGTTCTGGGGTTTGCAGATGAGGCTGCATTGGCTAAAATGTGTCCTTGAGATGCTCTGAACAATAAATCTACTGAATTCCCGAAGAATGGCTTATTTTCATACATGTCAGAAGAGAAATTATTTGCCTCTCAACCCCACCAGGTATGTCTAATTGCCTTCTTCATTTCTTCAGCGGATGCAGGTGAGCAATCGCCGGTTTACAAAATCTGGTTTGGTTTGTTTTAGCTTTCGGTTAGTCTAAGCACATGACATGCACACTATTCTAAAAACTATGCTTTGAGTTCACATGTTGCTTCAGGAGGTTGTGTCTTCTTGTAATCATGTCCACACATGTTTAATCCGCAGGAGTACATTACCCATGCTTTCCCCCTAAAGGAGGATTGTGTCTTGTGGTGTCATGCAAAGGCTAGAGTGATTCACAAAAGGTCTAAAGAAAATTCTGAGAAGGATTAAAAAAGGCTACAAACTTTTGAGATGTTAGGGAGCGCAACAGAAGCAAGTATCCCAATTAAAAAGCAAAACAGGGAAACATTTTTGAACAGGGACAAAAATGGTGCAGTTTCCTAGTAGAACACGCCCTTTTTAGTCTACAGCCCAATCAAGAGGCTTCTTATTCTTCTGTCTCCACTGAAAAATGCAACATTTCTTGGGGAAAGTCAAATACCTTTCTCCTTCACATATCCCTGTACTCAAGGACAAACTGGATAGGATGTCAAGAAATCTGTGCATGTACCTTTCCAGCATTTTTAAAAGGGAAGCAGCAACTGCTTGGAGACCTAATTCTGACAGGGACTGGTGTCCAGTTGAACACTCATGGTTTTTTCCTAACTGAAAGAGTCATTCAAGGCTAAAAACAGTATGAGAGTTGAGGCCGGTCAATTTCCTTTGAGCCCTATGAGGAGCGGTTAAAACGCTTAGGGCTATTTAGCTTGGAAAGAAGGAGGTTACGGGGAGACATATAAAATTATACATGCTATGGAGAGAGTGGATAGGGAGAAGCTTTTTTCTCCCTCTCTCATAATACTAGAATGCAGGGTCATCTGCTGAAGCTGGAGGGTGAGAGATTCAAAACTGATAAAAGGAAGTATTTCTTCACACAACGCATAGTTAAATTGTGGAACTTCCTGCCCCAGGATGCGGTGATGGCTGCCAACTTGGAAGGCTTTAAGAGGGGAGTGGACACGTTCATGGAAGAGAGGGCTATTCAGGGCTACTAGTAAAAATGGATACTAGTCATGATGTATACCTATTCTGTCCAGGATCAGAGGAGCATGCCTATTATATTAGGTGCTGTGGAACACAGGCAGGACAATGCTGCTGCGGTCGTCTTGTTTGTGGGCTTCCTAGAGGCACCTGGTTGGCCACTGTGTGAACAGGCTGCTGGACTTGATGGACCTTGGTCTGATCCGGCATGGCCTTTCTTATGTTCTAATTTCAAATGGCAAAAACACTTTGGGGAGGGGAATTAACCCTTCCCTTCCTATTATCTATTTTGAACCTCACTCAGAGGATAAACTTGTGGGCAGTGGCACAGATTGTGATGTCACATGATAGCTCCTTGTCAGCTGAGTAAATCAGCAGGGATTACTGTACATAGGCCTTGTCTTCTGGAATGCGTGGCTCTTACATTTGCCTTCCTTTTATTAGTTGTTTCTAAAAGAGAAAGTTAAAACACTGTCACTCTGATGCACAGTGCAATCCTAAGCAGAGTTTCACCCTTCTAAGTCCATTGAAGTTAGTGGGTTTAGATGGGTGTGACTGCATAGGATTGCACTGACAAGATCTGCCCAACATTCCAAGCATTTTTCCACATTTCGTAGGATCGCACAGATGTTACCTCATCAAATTCCTACTTGTCTTTCTTGACAGTTGCATTAACTTGCCAGTGTTTTATATAGCTCCAAGTTTAGTTCCCCTGGAATCTGGCATAATCATAACAAAAATTTCTGCTGGGAGGTTTAAAAAAAATCTTGCAATTTAAATTAGAATACCTACCCTTACTCCAGTTCACCTGGGATGTGAGTTTAATTCTCTGGCAAAATTCCCTTGGGGCTTTGTAATTAACTTGCTTTCCAGCATCTCTGTCTACCCACACAAATCTCTGACACAGGCATCTTCATTCATTTAGTTATTAAAAATGTCTATCTTTGCATAAATTTGAGGTGGCTTACAAAATTGTTTAAAATATACTGTAAGCAGTAAAACCAAAATAAATCTACAGTATGGCGGCCCCAGCGAAAAAGTGTTACAGCAACAAAAGCATCCATAAAAAGAAGAGGCCTCGTGAGTTAATAGGGTTGCCAGCTCCAGGTTGGGAAATACCTGGAGATTTTGGGGGGTAGAGTCTGAGGAGGGCGGGGTTTGGAGAGGGGAGGGACTTCAATGCCAGAGAGTTCAATTGCCAAAGAAGCCATTTTCTCCGGGGAAACTGATTTCTATTGCCTTGAGATCAGTTGTAATAGCGGGACATCGCCAGCCACCACCTGGACGTTGGCAACCGTACAAGTTAAGCATCTGTGTGAGTTTAGCAGCAGGGTGAGGAATCCAGGGCGCTAGACCCTAACTCTCTCAATACAGGAAAAATACAGGGCATAAAGGGTGGGATAGTTAACACTTTTTCATCTCCTGAGTAAACACACCACACAATAAGATTTAAAATAAGAGTTATGACAGTGGAATGCCAGCAGGGGTCAGGGACTATCCAGTGTATTGCATGGAGTGTCGAATGTATGACTATCTGACCCCCTGGAAAAATGGTTAAGGGTGTTTACTCGGTTAAAGAAGCTCCTAGCCCTCAAGGAACAAGTTTGTTTCCTTGAGGCCAAAGCAGCTCACCTTGAGAAGCTGATACAGAAAGGACAGTGGAGGAGGCCTGCAGGGATGTGATAGTGGCATCCCAATCCCAGGGTGACAGTTCCTCATTAGTCTTGGGAAATGGGGGCCTTCTGGCAGGAGGGAACCTGATACCTTAGAAGGGACCCCCTTCCTTGGTGGATGAACTGATGTCCTCTCATGCCGAGGATATGGTTTCGGGGGAGGGGGGGGCTTATTGTAGTGGGAGATTTTATCATTAGATATGCAGATAGCTGGGTTTGTGATGGGCATGTGGACCTGACTGGTGCAAAGGCTGCGAACATCACTCAGTGTCTAGATAGCTTGGTAGATAGTTCTGGGGAGGAGGTGGTGGTTGTCGTGCAGATCTGGGGATTCAAATGGCAAATGAGATTCAGTGGGAGCAAGCATGAAGCAATGCATATTGGGGCAAATAATCCTAATTTCACATATACACTGATGGGATTGTATTGTTGTAATTTTATGCTGGCCATTGGCCGTAACAAATAAAAAACAAACACACAAACAAACAAACACTGATGGGATCTGAGCTGGCATCAACAGACAACAGACAAGGGATCTTGGAGTGGTCATGGATAGCTCAATAAAAAAGTTGACTCAGTGTAGGGCTACTGTGAAAATGGCAAATTCCATGCTGGCCATAATTAGAACAGCTGCCCTATGAGGATCGGTTAAAACACTTAGGGCTGTTTAGTTTACGGAAAAGGTGAGTAAGAGAAGACATGCTAGAGACCAATAAAATTTTGCATGGTGTGGAGAGAGTGAACAGGGAGAAACTTTTCTCTCTCCCATAATACTAAAAGCTGGGGTCATCCACTGAAGCTCAAGGATGGGTGATTCAGAACAGACAAAATGAAGTACTTTTTCACACAGTGCATAGTTAAATTGTGGAACACATTGCCATAGGCTTTAAAAGGGGAGTGGACAAATTCATGGAGGACAGGGCTATCAATGGCTACTAGTCATGTTGAACAGCTACTCCCTCCAGTACCAGAGGTAGTATGCCTCTTTATATTATCTCCTTCCATAAGTCTCTGTGCACCAACTGCGGTCATCAGTCAGCCATAGGGTTTTGCATATTGATAAACCCGAACTGAAAATAAACCCGAAATTAGCCATTTCTGCAATTTTTGGGATTCAGGTTTACCGAACACCAAAACCTGGGGGTCTGCCTGAAGCCGAATAGGCGATACCGAAAAAAGTTGAATAATTGTTTGACTTTTTTGGGTTCAGCTATTCCCCTTTGCTCAGATGCAACGTTCTGAGCTTTTCCCCATTTTTCTATCTTTTTTTTTTTTACTGGTTTTGTTAAGGCCCCAACTAGGGCCCTTTTGAAGTCAGGGTTGTGTAATTGGAGACAACTTGGTCTGACCAACCATTCAATGGGTTGATATGGACAGAGCATAAGGGTTTTTAAAAATACGGGGCTCACCAAGTCCCATCTGGAAGGATATACCCTCCAACTAAAAAGAACCAGCTTCAACAGCTACTGACACCACCAGGCTTCCAAAGGAGATGTCCTCACCTATGTGGATGAGCCATCTCCTTCAGATAGCCCCCATGGTCAAGACTTCAGCTGGCTCCAATACCACCCCCCTGAAAACCTGCTCTGCAACTGAAGGTTGCCCCAAATAGAGGTTTCATTTCCCCACACTGTGACCATCTCTTGAAATCAGATTTTTGATGACCATAATAAAGGACTGTTCACAGGATATCATTTGCCACCAAAAAAAATGTTTTCCGTGCCTTATGTTTCTTGCATTTAAGCCTTTTCCCTCAGTTTGGAAGCTAATTTGCATGGACATCATGCTATGCGTCCCAGATACAGAGGCAGCCCCCTGACTTTGAGGCACCAGCCTGGGAATTGGCTCTTTCCACCAGTCCTCGCTGATGTTGAACTTCTGAACCTGAAAACCAATGGACGGCTTGGCTCACAAATGCCTGGAGAATGGGGCGACCCCTTTGTGAGCCCATAAAATTGGACCCCCTGTCCCAAACTTCAACAAACTTTGGTATCCATCTAAGGACAGTCCCTTGCAGCCACGCTGCAAATATGGGGACTCTACCTCCAAAAATGCTCCCCACAGGGATTCGAAAAAATCCCCATAGACTATAATGGGCCCAAATTTTTCAGTAAACCCAGTAAACCCAGAAATAAGCTGAATACCACTATTTACCAGTACAAGTATTTGGCTTATTCTAGGTTTACCAAAAAAAAAAAAAAAAAAACCCAGACCAAATAAACCTGAACCCGAAATTTACTTTCTCTTATTTTTTACAACCCTAGCCAGCCATCTGTTAGCTATCCCACCACTTAGGATAGCCTGTCTGATATCAACCAGAGCCTGGGCCTTTCCCCTCGTGGCACTGGCTCTGTAGAATGGGCTCCCTGAAGAGGTGAGAGGGGACCCCACCTTGCAGTGCTTCAGGAGGTGCTGGAAGGCCTGCCTGTTCCCCAGGGCTTTCGAGGCAGTCTGAATTGGCAGGCGTGTTTTAAGGGGAGGGAAGGAGGCTTACTGTTTTATTTTTGTTTTTAAACTGAACCATTAGGAAAGGCAGGATATAAATGTTTAAATAAAACCAGTTGCTAGGGAGCACGGCTATTGCCATCATCATACTTGTCGGCTTCCTACAGGCAATTGGTTGGCCACTATATGAACCAAATGCTGGACTTTATGGGCCTTTGGTCTAGGGTTGCCAAGTCCCTCTTTGCCACCAGCAGGAGATTTTGGGGGCAGAGCCTGAGGAGGGTGGGGTTTGGGGAGGGGAGGGACTTCAATGCCATAGCAGCCATTTTCTCCAGGTGAACTGATCTCTATCGGCTGGAGATCAGTTATAATAGCGGGAGATCTCCAGCTATTAGCTGGAGGTTGGCAACCCTATTTTGGTCTGATCCAGCATAGCTCTTCTTATGTTCTTATAACCTGAGTCAAGGAGAATATCTGTGGGACCACCGCTCCTGGTGTGCCCCCCACAAAACATTACATTCATCAAACAGTAATCTGCAGGTGGTCCCTGGCCCAAAGAGTGTCTGGCTGGCCTCGACCAGAGCTGGGCTTTTTCTGCCCTGGCTCGTGTCTAGTGGAATAGTTTCTCTAATGAGACCAGGGCCCTGTGGGACCTTAGGGAGGTCCACAGGGCCTGTAAGATGGAACTATTGCACCAGCCTACAGTTGAGGCCAGCCACGGATTTTCCATCAATGCTGGCTTCCCTACTCCCCCCCCTTTCACTTTCATCTCGATTAAGAACTATGCCGGGGGGGGGGTCCTGACTGCCCACAGGCCCGGCTGTAGCTTTTATGCCATTATGGAGCGCCGTCTCATATTTATTGTGGATGTTTTATTGATTACGTTTGCAGGGCCGCCCTTTTAATAAGTGCTGTTTCAATATGATTTTATTGGAATTTATGGAACTGTTTGGTATGATGTGTGAGCCGCCCTGAGCCCAGCTTTGCCAGGGAGGGCAGGATATAAGATTAATAAATAAAATAAAATAAATCGATCCAAGAAACGACTTCTGAAACAGAAATGTTTGGCATGCCATTTGAAAAGAGGCCTTCCATTTCTTCTCCGGGTGGCTTATTGTGTCTGATTGCTTTGTTATCCATTGTGTCAAGAGACACACCAGTGCCAAAGTCCATCCAACAGCTCCAAGGTGGAGCCTGCACTTCCAGAAGTAAGCAAAGCTGGTGTGGACGTGATATATTGCTGCCAGTGCAAACATGCTGGCATACACAGAGAACAATTCTAAAGAGTCTTTTGCCACTTAGAATATATGAGCCGGCCCAAACGCGAAGGCAATAGCGAAAGCACAGTGAGGCATCATGACAGAGCTGTGTTATTGAGACATACAAAGACCGTAACACATATTCTTACACTGTTATTTATTTGGTTATTTATTCACTTCATTCACCTTTCTTGTTGAGACTCAAGGTGGATTACATCTACAAACAATGCAGTAAGAACCGTATAATACATACAACTGACGATAAAGATCATCATATAAAAACAGTATAATACAGACAGTAAAGGAGGGTTGGACAACAACGCAGTGACTAATTTAATCAAGGTGAGCAGTGCCCTGATGACTTCAGGGCTGCGCTGGCGCACACACCAGTTATTGTAGCTTATCATTCCCTGGACTGATTTCTGCCATTGTCATCAAGCAGCAAATCCTTCCCCATAATTACTTCATTCTCTATTGTTACACAAGTTTGCATATACTGCTGTACAGGGATTGGCTGCAAGAGAATGCTGGGGAAGATGGATAAAAATTAAATTTTAGGTAGTAAGCAGAGTGTTAATTAATTGAGTGCCATGCTAAGAAGAGTAACTCCCTGCTAAGTCTATTGACTTCCACTGATCTAGAATGATGTAACTCTGCTGAGGATTGTACTGAAAAACTTAAGGTAAAGGTAGTCCCCTGGGCAAGCACCAGGTCATTACTGACCCATGGGGTGACGTCACATCACAATGTTTACTAGGCAGACCCTAACCCTCAGAAGGATGAAAGGCTGAGTCACCCTTGAGCCGGCTACCTGAAACTAGGGTGGCCAACCTCCAGGTGGTGGCTGGAGATCTCCCGCTATTACAACTGATCTCCAGGTGACAATGACCAGCTCACCTGGAGGAAATGGCTACGTTGGAAGGTGAACTCTATGGCATTGAAGTCCCTCCCTTCCCCAAACCCCACCCTCCTCAGGCTTCACCCCCAACATCTCCAGGTATTTCCCAAACTGGTGCTGGCAACCCTACCTGAAACTGACTTCTGTCGGGATAGGACTCAGGTTTGTTACAGGCTTCAACATATGGAACATATGAACTGATGTGATAGTATTGTGAATAGACAGAATTATCCTATGTAAAATCATAATTTTCATTTAAAGTCATTTAAAAGCCTTTAAGACAAGCCTGTTAAGAAACAGGTCTGAAATCTTTTTTCCTTCACAAAAGCATCTCTGATGACGCTGTGAAGTGAGTTGGAAGTGAAGTGAGTCGGAAGAATGCCAAACAGTTACTAATGTTTTATTAGTTAACTTTCAGCTGTAAGTGAAGAGCTGAAGCGAATACAGCAGATTATTCAAAGAGATCTGTGAGAATGGAATTTGTCTTATATTGTGCCAAGTATAATATCAGAGGAAACTCTTTGTAGTTACCCAACTCTAGTAGTTTTATAGCACCTTCAAACGCATTATCTCTGTCAGCTTTGGGTGACCTTAGTGGGTTTCTTCTATTCAGCAGAAGACTACTCTATGGTGAAACATTGCCAATAACATTGCCTAGTGATGTTATATAAATGTTATACTGGCTATTGTTAACTTCAGTCAGAAAAAATTAAAGTGGAAGAGCATATTACAGTTGATTAATTCATTTATAATTCACAGCAGGGCTATTTTATTCTAGCAGAAGGTTATGGGTAAAGGAAGCTGCAGATGTTTATTTAGTTACGTTATTTATACCCTGCTTTTCTTCCCAAAAGGACACCCAAAACACCTTACATTGTTCCCTTCTCCTCCATGTTATCTTCACAACAGCCCTGTGAGGTAGGTTCAGCTAAGAATGTGTGATTGGGCCAAGGTTACCAACAAGCTTCCATGGCCGAATGGGCATTCAAACCTGGGTCTCCTAGATCCTAGTCCAACCCCTATACCATACTGAATACGTATATCCACAGTATATATTCTGGCAAATGGTTAGGCAAATATGAACTCGTTTCAAGCACAGGGAAATTATCTAAGGTATCCTAGTAATGTGAGCAGCAATCAGCATTATAAACAGATTTCTAGGTCCAGGATAATGGATATTTCTGGTATTTTCCCTAGATTTTTGACTAATCCAGAACAATAGTACTTTAGATTTAATCTGAAATGCATCAGAATTAACTGCATGTTATTCCCATTGATTTCAAAGAGATTTAAGAAAGCGTGACTATGGTGGCTTAGGACTTGAGATGACAACACAACATGGGGGACAAGATGGAACCTAGAAGGACCCCATAGCATAAATGCCACAGGGCCGAGCAGCAGTGCCCCAGCACCACCTTCTGGAATGGGTTGGTCAAGTATGAATGGAATCACTGAAGCATGGTCCCCCACTTCCAGCCCAGCCGGCTCTCCAGAAATCTACCATGGTCAATGGTATGGAAAGCTGCTGAGAGGCCCAGAGGAATCCACGGGGACACACTCCCCATCCCAGTGTCCCGGTGAAGGCCATCAGTCAAGTTGACCAAGGCCTGACATTACATACCTCACAGGGTTGTTGTGAAAATAAAATTGGAGGAGGGAAGAACAGTTTTGGAAGCTGCTTTGGTTCCCCACTAGGGAGAAAAACACAGTACAGCAATCTAAAACAACAAAATTGGGGCAGCACATGACAACCAACAGGTTTCAAGAAACACTTGGAAAATTCAGTCATGGACCTCCCAGGCTACTGTCTGTTTTTGCCCTTACAATTCCCAGAACAGAAGCTTTGGGGCTGATGAATCCTGTCATTATTTTTCACCATTATTTTTGTATTTATCTTAATACTTTTATGTCACTTTCCTCGAAAATCAGGATCCAAAAGAGATCATTCATGCTGAGCTTACTGTGTGAGAAATATCCCTGGGTTGCAACGTTTTGATCCTGTCCTTCTCGATGACTCCATCTTTTTAGCAGCTGTGTATTCTGATGACAGATTCTGGCCACCTGAGCACTCACTACGCGAAGAACAGCTAGAACATCTAGGGTGAAAAGGATTGTGTTGGGAAAATTATTGTAGCAGTGGGGTTGACCTGATTGTGTATGCAACTTAGGAGTTTGCATGGGTGGAAATATTTTTTTAGGATTGCCAATAAAGCAGTATCTGGTCCAACAGCATGTATGCTGAACCGCGACTGTCAGCCCATGGCTGCCACATCTGAGAGTTGATCTCCAGTGTCCTTGTGCCTTGGGGCAAACCTGAGTAATACATGGTGAGGCTTCATGAAGGTTTGGGAAAATTATTAAGAAAGGAAATATTTAATTTCTACTGGAAGATTACCTACTGTACTATAGGAATTCCAGTCTTCCCACTAAAGCAGAAGACCTCCTGGTGGCAGCCTCCAACTCTCTACATTGCTCAATAGGCCAGCAGGAGAAAAATAGTGCAAAAATCACTGTGGTGTTGGTGGCTTAACATAATTTCCAAGGCGACCCTGGAAGTGGTGTCATGCCACTCTGGTGTTCAGTGGAAACTCTATGGTTTTACCATTGACTTTCTGCTGAATCCTAGCTGAATTCTAGAGTAGCATGACATCACTTCTGTGTTTGCCCTAGAAATGACATCACACTGTCAATGGGCGAAAATGCATGGTCGCTTTATCCTCCTTTAATCCCTGTTTCACCCAGGATTCAGCCAGGATCAAACGTATGCGTTTTGCCTAATGTGAGTTCGATCCTGGCTAAAACAGGGATTAAAGGAGGATAAAGCGACCATGCGTTTTTGCCCAATGTGACACCCTCCCCCCCCCCCCCACCGTGTCCCTGCCTCCAGTCTCTTACTGGGTGCCAGCTGCTGAGTGACAGCCTTACGTGTGTTATGATACCTGTATTACCAGCTTGGACATTTTTCTCCCCCAAAAATACAGAGTAAAATACGGCGGTCCTTGGGCCAAACTGTGTACCAGCTCCTCACCTTGCAGTTGTTAATTCAGATAGGTTTGCTGAAAGAGGGGATATTCTCTAAAGTTTTTGGGTGAAAAAGAGCAACTGCATCCCAAAGCAGAGTCTCCCTTAGAGAAATGCTCTATATTTCCTATTGCCTTCTAAATAAGATGCACACAAATCTAGACAACAAAACCCCAAAATACAAAAGTGAAATAAAGTTAGAGCAAACAGATCTAACTTAATAGATCTAAAAATCAGGAAAGTTTCGGGCTGCTGTACTTCCCCCCCCCCCCTTGAAACTTTAGCAAAAATTATAAAATGAAGGGTTCTTTAAATTAGGGTGAAATGGAAGGGCAATACCATGTACATCAGCACATGGAAAGATAGAATTTTAAGAACAAAAAATAAATAGGATACCTTTGTCGGTCCAAGCCGAGGTCTGTTACTGAACTGCCACAATCTGTGTTTACAGGCACTGTTCTGGTGTCCATGACAACCACATAAAATCATAAAAATGGTTTTAAAAATCCACCCAGACAGTACACCATGAAATCCCAAATGCAAAACAGATGCCGGGCCATCTTCGTTGATGATTGTAATCTGAAAACGCATGGGAGTTTGTGTCCTTGATTTAGTAGTTTAAAATACAATAAAGCTGTTTACATTCACTGTCAAAATGTTTGCCTTGCATACGCTCACAGTCCCTGTGGTGGAAATGTAATTTTCCCCGCACTAGCAAGGCAGAATAAGCAAAGATGCACGGCTCTTGGTAAGTGCTACACCAATGAATCATCAAAGAGTAGGGCTTGTTCTCTTTGCCCAGACTAAGGTTCATGGAGGAGAGGGCTATCCATGGCTCCTAGTCAAAATGAATACTAGTCATGATGCATACCTATTATCTCCAGTATCAGAGGAGCATGCCTATTATATTAGGTGCTTTGGAACACAGGCAGGATAATGCTGCTGCAGTCATCTTGCACGTGGTCTTCCTAGAGGCACCTGGTTGGCCACTGTGTGAACAGACTGCTGGACGATGGGCCTTGGTCTGATCCAGGATGGCTTTTCTTACGTTCTTATGTTTTTACAATGTATGTGCATTCTCTATCACTCCATGATCAGAAAGCCTTTGGTGGTTGATTATGTGCATTAATTAAATTGAGAGGGTCGGAATCCATTAATTAATCAACGTATGAACTGCTTACAATAATTATAGTATCACAATATTTAATGAAAATCCTTTTTCTTGACTAGAAGGATCGAGTCAATAGATAGGTACAGGGGGAAGAGACTTCGGAGGGGGGATACCCCCAAAATTGGGATGAACAGGTGTGGTATACTCTAAAAGCAGAGCTTCGGTGATCGATCTTACATGATTTCTCCCAAGGAAATGCTGAATGACGGTGCAGGTCCTGAACAGTGTCCAATTTAACACCAAGAGGCAGGAGTGTCTCAAAGACAGTCTTAAACCATATTGACCTATAAGGGTCCTCTTTCAGGAGTGCCAGACAGACCTTCCTGCTCCGATATGACTAGATGAACAATCTAAATGCTTGTAACCAAGCCCTTGCCTCAAGGAAAGGTTGGCCCAATTCTGAACAAAGAACCATGGCAGCTACTCAATGAGGAATATTTAATAATTTTTGCAAAACGAATAGAAGATGGTCAATATTTGCATTAGCTGAAACAATCCTTACGGCTACTCCATAGAGAATAACTGGGGCAACTTTTAAGTTAAAAATTTGAACAGCACTTGGAACATAGTTCCCACCACCAGTTCAGAAAAAATAATAATATGCTGCCAGCACAGGTTTTTGCTTTTTTCCTTATCAATGACTGATGTGGTCCCCATTTTAGATGAGGTAAAAAAAAGGATACCCAAGTATGAAAATTACTTCACTTGTTGGATTTCTTCACCGTTGAGTCCATTTGAACACTGCAGAATTTCTTATTTCTTTTCTTTTCTTTTCTTTTTGGAGAAGACAACAACTTTGGATGTCTAGTAGTTTATTTTCAGGCCTTCCTTAATGCAATATTCAAAGAAAACTTAAAAAAAATTATAGCTGTACAATGTATAGAGGTTAAAAACACTAAAATGGGTTCTCACAGCTAACACACACATAAAGTATAGCATATGAAAAAACCGGTGGGGGGGGGGAACCCATTTATACTACCATGGCCAGATCGACATTTCACTGTCCTTCCTAACTATGGCAGAACCTTGTCGTCTCCTTTGAAGGCATACTAAAAAAAGCTCAAAGGCTCAAACCACATAAGCTGTTTTTGGGACATAACTACATGTGTAGACTGAAACAAAGGTTTTAGATGTTGCAATTAATTCCATACATGAAATGACTAAGTATGAGTAGCTTAATAAAAAATATACAAATATGTTACTATCACATTTGTTTGCATGCATGTTTGTTAAAGCATTCAAGGAGAGAAAAGTTTAATCGCCTCTGCAGACCAGCTCTTGCCTGAAAGAGCAAAACAGTATCGTCAGCATAAAGCAAACTGGAATGTTACAATTGGGCAAACAGGGTGGATGACAGAGCTCATTAAAGAAGGTCGAAAGATCATTCATATATAAGTTGAACAAGAACGAGGCCAAAAGGCAGCCCTGCCTAACCCCTTTATTGAGGTTAAATGGCTCGGTCAGCTCACCACCAACTTCAGTGGACCTGAGCTGCAAAATCTGCATGAAGTTGCTGCATGAGCCATAGCAGCCTTTTCTCAATCGTGGTGTGCCACAGCTTTCCCCAAAGTCTTGTCCCAGCGATGGTGTCAAAAGCCCCTTTCTGGTCGATAGATCCTATGTAAAGGGAGTCATTTGGGAAGGATTTCCAGGGAAATCTAATGAAATCAAAATTAAATATCTTCTCTCGGATAAAAACCATCTAATGACAAGAAGGGTTGCCAGGTTTTGTGCCCAGGTCTATAACCTAAAAAACAAAACAAAACTGAGAAGTGATCTTAAAGAGTGCTATAGATTTCAAGTCCTTGAGGTGATTTTATTTTTAGTATTCATCAAACACATTGCATTTATCTGTATTCATGCTTGTTGTGTTCTATGATTATTTTTATAATGTTCCCATTTTTGTACTTTTGCTGTATTTGCTGGTTGTGGACTGTAATAAATACTTTTTTTAAAAAGTCATTTGGGAAATGAGTGTATTTTTGTATCAGGTGGTATGAAACTACGCAATGGTCCAAAGTTGAACTGTGTGTGTGTAAAGTGCCGTCAAGTCACAGCTGATTTATGGTGACCCCTTTTTTGGGGGGGTTTCATGGCAAGAGACTAACAGAGGTGGTTTGCCAGTGCCTTCCTCTGCACAGCAACCCTGGACTTCCTTGGTGGTCTCCCATCCAAATACTAACCAGGGCTGACCCTGCTTAGCTTCTGAGATCTGAGAGATCAGGCTAGCCTGGGCTATCCAGGTCAGGGCCCAAAGTTGAACTACCCTTCCTGAACCCTATCTGCTGCAAACAAGCTTCTAAAGTATGACTCCCAGACTTCTGATTGAATACAAACGGGAATACCGCCATGTGTTCTAGTGCCAATATTGATAATTGCCCAGAATGCCAAGTTGTCATCTGTTTTTATGGCCCAAATTAAGCATCCCCAGTTCCTATGTTCCTTCTTATGTTTTATTAGATCTCTGTAGTATTTCTTAAGAGCTGAGAATGCCCTCAGAACAAGTAAGGTAATATTGCTCTTTAGCTTCCTATGTTTTCACTGTAGTTCTCTTTTGATAAGCATGCACTCTTTATCAAAAAGTGTACCTGCATTCTTGGGGACCAGAGGCTTTACAAAGGGAGCACCATTGGGCATAACTTTAGAGTACAAGGGCCTGAAAAGGAACAATAGCTTGTACAAGATAGTGAGGGAGCTCCTAGCTACATCAGACCCAAGTAATGATCTCCTTAAAGATAGTAGCACTTCTGGGGAGACCATCATATCTTGGGCCAGACGAGCAATGTTTTCAAGAAGACTATAACCCCATCCAAGACAGGAGGGATCTGAAGTCCCCGCTCTGCCTTTGAACAATGCAATTTTTTTTGGTGTAAATCCCTAGTCACCATTTTGTATGGATTGTGTGTAGAGTATTTATTGTATACATGAGAATGGAGCAGTCTGTTCCCCTCTGATACTTGTATGTGTTGGTTTAGTCTCAAGGGGTGGAGTCCCTGCTCTTTAGTTCTGTTTGTTAGTTGGAACTGTAGACTGCATGAGCTGCCTTATCCTGGACCCAGTTACTCCTGTCCCTGTATCTTCTTGCTAATAAATGGATGTTGTTTTGAACACACCTGGTGTCTATTGTGTGTACCTAGGAGCAGGAACTTGAGTGAATACCTCATTCCTGAGTTTCAAGCAAAAGCAAATATCACAGTGGGAATTTCCAACTTTGATATGCATAAACTTATACCTTCAAAAAATCTGGGTTTCCAGTTGTGTGTAATGATGTTAGAAAATACACACCTTGTCCTATTCACACAAAATGGTGACTACGCAAATCAAGATGATCACAAATACCACGAGCAGACGAATTGACAGAACTGTAACATCTGAAAAGGGCCACCATCTTGAGTGACTCCTTCTACATGCTTAGAAGGAATGAGCAACTTGTCCTCCAAGTGCCATACTTGGTATATTTATGACAACTTATCTAAACACAAAGCTGTATGTTAGGTATTCGTATACCTAACTGGAGCTTCCAAAAGCTGAACTATCAGCTTAGTGCTCCTTTACTCATGCCTGTGTATTTTGCCTAATTCATTTGACTGGTTATTTTCAGGCCTCCTTCGAATGAAGTGCCACCTATTGTATATTGTTCCTTTTGTAATGTGTTAGCTTGACAGGGCATCAGATTTAACTTGATATAATAAGACGAGCAGAAGATGGAGGGTGCGGGGTGAACCCCCAAGGAATGTGTTGGTGTGATTCTTTCAAAAGAATTGCTAAAGAAGTGTGTCAGTTTCCATGGCAATGACAAGACTTTTGTGTGTGTGTGTGTGTGTGTGTGAATAACAGAAAATTAGGTGTTCAAGAAAGCTCCGGTACAAAATCAACATGCAAGTTATTTCTGAATTCAGTATCTTATTAGAATTATTAGTGATATTAACAAACACACGTATATAATGTGCAACTATCCTGCTAACCTTCTTTAAAAATTATATCCCTAAGATTCATAATAAAAGCCAGAGTCTGATTTCAGCTATGCACTAAACAAAAGGTTATAATGAGTCAGAGGAAATCATAAATCGCTGAAGGAAAGTGTTCTTTTTAGTGTGTGTGGGGGGGGTTTGCATGGAAATGTTTGTTGCATCGCAACGACCAATTTGATGTTTCAAAAGTCTGAGCAAACGTCACGGAAGTATAACCTTGTCATTTATTGGCTGTGAAATATATGGTTATCAGTTGGGGGATGTGCACTTGGAACTCTAAACAGTTAAAACCTGAAACCTGTTTGTTATGATTAATCCACATTGGAAACACTAATGACAGTCGGTAAAATTCGGGAATCTTTAGAGTTGGCTGTTTTGTCTGGCTTGGAGTTCAACAAGGGGCAATAGTTAGGACAGAGTGATCCGTAATATTATGATCCCCTATTTATTATTATACAAGAGAGAGAGCTTTGATCGCTCTGAGAAGAGGAAATCCTGTGCTGATTCTATTTACCTCCACCGTCCCACCGTTCCCCCTGCCCTGGGTCTGGTTCTACTTCCCTTCCCACTTCTCCTTATCCTCCAAATACTATTTTGGGTTGCTACAGTCAAACCACTGGGTTTTTAATGTCTGCATCATTGTACACAGACGTCACATATTACTTTTGGGGGTGGGGATTCTGCTCCCAAATTGTTTATAAACAATTTTTATATCAGATTTTTTCTTCACAGTTTGCCCAACTGTAAATTGTAGTTATGGTTGACCCCATCATGCAGATATTTTATCAGCATGGGGACCAATCCTTGGCTGTTAGATGTAAGGAAACTATTTGAGCCCAATACTTACTTTCCTAGGTTTTCAGGTCTCTCTGTGTCTATTCTACAAGTGAAAAATTTAAGTGCCCATAAAATGGGGACATTTTCTCACATCGATCTGAAATTTGGCCAGGAAGATTTTTTGGATGTAGCATAGAATCTCTGAGAATTCCATCCTAATTGAGAAGAGGCAAATCTACAGAGAGAAAATGTGTTTCCCACTGAAGCGAACAGAATTAAACTGAATAACTTAAAACAAGTGTCTGGGTAATATCCGAGCCTTGGTGGTCCTAATTGAGCGTATAACATAATAACATGGCATAAATATTGTAAATAAAATCTGATCTAAGGAAACTCAATAAATAAAAGGAAAACATGAACAAAACAGACAAATAATTTTTGCACATCTGTAATCTCATGTGAACAGAGCAGCCCCCTGTGGTTGTTCACTGATTAGGAAGTCCTCATAGCAGCACTCGTTAAATGGATGGGACCAGTAGGATGTGAAACATAGGCAGATGGCTCCAGAACTATTGAGGGTCACTGACCCACAAAAGCCATTGAAATATTACCATATAGTCAATCATCCAAGCCGCATCATCCATTTGTATCAGCGACATCACAAGTCACACCCCTGCCAGCATCAGAGTCTCACAACCAGCTCTTCAGTGCTCTAGGAGAATGCACAAGCTTACATTCATTTGGAATCTTTCTTTTACTAGTGCACGGAATCAGAGATCTTCCTCTGGAGCAGCCAGACACTATTTCCCAAAAGCTAACGTTATATTTATTTTATCAATCTTACAACCCGCTCTACCCTGGCAATCCGGGCTCAGAGCAGCTCACATATAAGGAAAGTCAGCTCCTTATGTAGTACATGGTGGCCTCAATCTTAAGAACACTCTCCTGGGAGTAATAAAATGCATAAAATGGGACTTACTAATAAATGGATCTGCTTATTTGTTTATTTAATTCATTTATACCTCGCCTTTCTCCCCATAGGAACTAGGGTTGCCAGGTCCCTCTTCACCATCGGCGGGAGATTTTAGAGGCAGAGCCTGAGGAGGGTGGGGTTTGGGGAGGGGAGGGACTTTGATGCCGTAGAGTCCAGGTGCCAAAGCGGCCATTTAATCCAGGTGATCTGATCTCTATCGGCTGGAGATCAGTTGTAATAGCAGGAGATCTTCTGCTATGACCTGGAGGTTAGCAACCCTAATAGGAACCCAAAGCTGCTTACATCATTCTCCTCTCTTCCATTTCATCCTCACAGCAACCCTTTGAGGTAGATTAGGCTGAGAGAGTGTGACTGGCCCAAGGTCACCCAGCGAGCTTCCATGGCTTGATTCAAACCTAGGTCCCCCAGATACTAGTCCGACACTCTTAACCAGTGCACCACACTGGCTTTCAGGATTGCTTAGGATTGCTCTTTCTGTCAGCCTATGACAACAAGATTTTGTATATTAGCCGGCCAAGCTGACAAGTATCGTGAATAGAAGACTGATGGAAGAATTTCAAAAGAATTGGAAGCTGTACTATGATTATGTATTAAAATAATGTATGTGTAGAGAGTATGTAGATGGAAAAGCTGTTATAGATACAAAATAAGAATAAGCAACTCTCTTTTCAGTTTAAAAAATTATATATTATAAGTTATTATGTTGACTATACTAGCAGATATATATAGATATAGGTATATATTACTAGACTTAATATCAATAAATAAGTAGTGTTATTTACAGTTAATTATATTGGTTTAGAGGCTTAGTAAATGGTATTAGTATTTTAATATGATATAACATCAATTTAGTTTCATAATGCATAGAGTCAGCTTTGAGTACAAATGTTTATATTTTTGCATTATTAAAGAATCATTTGGTTGCTAAGATTCAAAGATTAGTATTAGATAGCCTAGGATGAATTAGTTCTGCTCTGTTTGGTATTTGATGGGGAACTTGTTGCAGGTACGGAGCATTGATTATGTATGAGGAGTGTATGTTTTATGTTGTGTGTGTGTTTTATGTTGTTTTAAAAATAAAAATTTAAATTTAAAAAAAAGATTTTGTATACTACCTAAACATTACATCCCCCCTAGAAATTCCCCTTTCAAACCCAAAATAATAAGTACATGTCTTAGGAGGCAATGGAGATGCTTAGAATATCAAGTCACTTCTGATATACAGCACAAGAATGAATCTGGAATGAATCTGCTTTGTACATTAAATAGTTTGCCCATTAGATGTTACCCAATGTCTTCTGGGGCTCACAGTGGCTTCCTCTTTACCAACAGATCATTCAAGGCCATGTACAGTCAATTGTTCTTGAATCTTGTATGAAATTAGAAATTTTATTCAAAAATTACTCAGAAAGAGGCTCAGATAAAACTATTCTATACCTAGCAGAATTTGTTGGGTGTGTTACCATCTTCTCATTTTCTTTTTGCAACCAAAGGCAATTTCTGTTGGAGCAAAAAATATCTAGATTTCTTTCTTTTTGCCTGCAGCTAGATTTTACCGAGTCATGTCAGAGTAATGTACATGAAAGCAAGCTGTTGGAAACAATGGTTTGGAAAGAAGAGAGATTTTAAAGGGAACACAAAGATCCATGCTTATGGTATGCTTTCAAATAAGAATTTAAGGTTTAACACATCTTAAGTGGTAAATAACTAATCCTTGGTTTTGGGTGTGGAGCCTGAGGAGGGTGGGGTTTCGGGAGGGGAGGGATTTCAATGAGGTATAATAACATAGAGTCCACCTGATTTCTGTCAGCTGGAGATCAGTTGTAATAGCGGGAGATCTCCAGCCACCACCTGGAGCTTGGCAATCCTAGCTGTGACTATTGATTAATAAATAAAATTTAATAAAATGTCTAATCTGAGTATTTCTGGCTTTTATCTTCCGTGGACAGCAAAGCCAGGTCTCAACTATATGCACACACGCACACTGCTGCTATTTAAAAAGCTCACCAAAATTACTTTAAAAAAACCCCACATACTTCACTGAGATTGAAAAGATTTTGCAGGAAGCACTAAAGTGGGCTCAGTTTCTTGGATGCTTTATGGAACAATATGGTCTTCACCAGAGTATGGAAGCTAGAAAGCAATGAATGCCAAATGAATTTCCCGGGTAAGAGATTTTGAGAGTCCAAGAACAATGACTGAAAAGAGGTTTTCTCAGATGACTCCCCCAAAATCTCAGTGGCAGGTAGGGTTAGGGGCAGGAACCTTAAGGCATTAAAGGGGGAAAGAAGAAGAGTTGGTTTTTATACGCCGACTTTCTCTGCCACTTAAGGGAGAATCAAACTGGCTTACAATCACCTTCCCTTCCCCTCCCCACAACAGACACCCTGTGAGGTAGGTGAGGCTGAGAGAGAATGACTTGCCCAAGGTCACACAGCTGGCTTCATGTGTAGGAATGGGGAAACAAATCCAGTTCACCAGATTAGCCTCCACCGCTCATTTGGAGGAGTGCGGAATCAAACCCGGTTCTCCAGATCAGACTCCACAGCTCCAAACCACCGTTCTTAACCACTATACCACGCTGGTAAGCACCATCAATTTGAATTGAATGAACTGAAAGCCCATGAAGATAATAGGAATTATATGTGGTATGCATGGTAACCTAGTCAGGATGGTCACAGCTTTTGAATCAACTGAAGTTTCCGAACAGATACATATACAGCTTATTACAGTATTCAAGTCTGAACGACTGTGGCCAGATCAGGTCTTTAACAGAAGAGTCACAAATAACCAACCTTAGCTGAAAAGGTGATATTCGTGGCCACTTGGGCATTTGCAAGTACCACCAGTTGTAAATATGATTTGTTAGAGGGAGTGATACCCCACCAAAATAGGTAGTACTCTTGATTCTGGAGTAGCTTGTCCTTTGATGGACAGCATCTCTATCTTGTATGGATTAAGTTCCAGCTTGTTTGCTTACATTCAGAACTTTATAGACCCTCTGACATTGGTTCTGGATTTCCTAAGATCTGATGAAAATCAGAGATCAGTTGAGTATTATCAGCACACTGATGGCGTTGCACCCCAAATCAAAAATATCTCCTGGTAGTTTTATCTAGATGTTCAATTGTATCGGAAACAAGCTAGAACCACTTCTGGTCATAGTCATCAGCAAAACCTCGTTGATACCTACCCTCCAGAAATAATCAGAGCCACTGCAACAAAATGATGTTTTCCTCCATTCACATCCCAACAAGACAGCCTAGATGGATGTTATGGTTGAAAGACTATATAGGAGTACACTCCCAGTTTCCAGCTCTTGGCATATATTATCCACCAAGGCAACCAAGGTTGTATCTGCCTCAAAATCCTTGGAAGCCATACTGAAAAGGATCTCTGTGTTATATGCCATCAAGTTATTTCTGACTTATGGTGACTTCATGAATTAATGACCTCCAAAACATTATTTCATTAACAGCCTTGCTCAGGTCTCACAAACTAATGGCTGTGGCTTCCTTTATTGAGTCTTGTTGGGTCTTCCTCTTTTCCTGCTGCTTTCAACTTTTCCTAGTATTATTTCCATTGACTCTTGTCATCACATGATGTCACCAAAGTATGATATCTTCAGTTCTATCATTCTAGCTTCTAGGAAGAATCCAGGCTTGATTTGATATACAGCCCACTTATTTGTCAAAGACCTCCTCTTTGAAGCAAATATATTTTTTAAAGTACAAGCTGGCTCATAATATTAGTGTTTGGCGTCACACTATTGGAAAAAAATGTTTCTTTAAAAGATGTGCATGAGTTTCCTATCTGGCAGAGAATCTATATAGGTTTCAGCTCAGTGTGATGAGCTCATAAATACGGCTGTTGGCCTTTCTGTTGTGAGGTTTGTTATTAGGGATATTTTGGGGGCGGAGCCTGAGGAGGGCGAGGATTGGGGAGGGGAGGGACTTCAATGCCACAGAGTCCAATTGCCAAAGTGGCCATTTTCTCCAGGTGAACTGACCTCTATTAGCTAGAGATCAGTTGTAATAGCGGGAGATCTCCAGCCAGTACCTGGAGGTTGCTATACAAAACAACAGCACACGTTCGAAACGTGACTTTATCCGGATTTCACGTCCCTTGCTTGGAATTTGCTTGGACCTTACTGGGAGCTAGCTACCAGTCACTCTTGAAGACGATGGGATGCAGAGCCCTGTTCCACATCTGTTGATTTCGAGCAGCCAACTCTAATAATAATTTATTAATACGGTCACTGACCAGCAAAAACAAACAACCAAAATAAGCAAACAACAACAGCTACAACAGATAGTAAGAAAACCACAACAACAGCTACTACTGCTAATACAAATAATCTAAACCTAAAAATTACATATTATGTGTATGAATAAAATTTATATACACATCGTATAACTTGGTGTGACCCCCTTAATATTTTGAGTAATAAAGTATTTCTGTTACTCTTATCCTGTCAGTGTACGACATATTTTAATAGCTGCTGCACAGAATTTAGCAGTCAAGAGTGTAAACTGTGATTTTTCATCAGTTAAGAGCTTCTTAGCAGCCAACTCTGGTGGTTACCGCATTATGCATTCCCAGGGATGTATTAAGAGTTTGGAAACATTATAAAAAAATACTGTTCGCACTTTCTATATATTCCCACCGATGTATTAAGAGTTTGAAAATGTTATAAAAAATACTGTTCGCACTTTGTTTAGCCCCTTTAGATGTGAAGACGTCTTCCAACCATTTTTTAGCCGTGGTATCCAAAAACCCTTCTAAAGCGATGTTTTTTATAACATTTTCAAACTCTTAATACACCGCTGGGAATACATAATGCGGTAACCCCCTGTTGAACTGTTTCTGTCTAATGCTGGCTGGGGCTAGCGTTTTTCTTTATGGTTGATGGACTGTAATACAGCCTACTTGTGGAAGCTCTAATACGATGTTTATCGTGTAGACACCTATGTTGTAGAAGCATTAAGGTAGTAATAAGTAATCGTATTTGTAATCGTATTAGTAATCGTATTTGTCCTATTGATATTTACTGTTGAGGACCCTGGTTTTCATGCAGATAGAAGAATTCCATTCATAGGTGTAGGCACCTATGTTGTAGAAGCGTTAAGGTAGTAATAAGATTGTAGTTATTGTTGTGAAATTCCATACATTGCTACACAAAACAACAGCAGGCTGGCTCTAAAGAATAGCAATCACATCGTTGCAGCATAGGGTTTTGTTTATTTCAGAACCTGGAAGTTGGCAACCCTATTTGCCATCCTTAGGTCAACCTCCTCTGTCAAGGACAACTTATCTATATGAACCAGTTATGTAGTTTGGGGCGCCCTCTGTGATTCTAGAATAGGTTTACAGTTTTAAAAAATTCCGTTATGTATTTTAATGTTAGTATTGCATTGCATTTATTGCTGTTGGAAGCTGCCCTGAGCCCGGCTGTGCCGGAGACGGCGGGGCACAAACCTAATAAACAAACAAACAAACAAAAATAAGAATGCTGCTGAGATGTTGAAATGTCAGTATTTATAATAAACGCCCAAACTACCAGAGATATCACAGCCTTCCTGGCACCACTGTGCTCTAAATTAATAAAAGGCCACACATCTCAAGTTCGTTTTTCAAAGGGGATCGCCCGTTATCGTATTTGTCCTATCGATATTTACTGTTGAGGACCCTGGCTTTCATGCAGATAGAAGAAGTTCATTCCAAAAGCCGAGGTTCATCAAGGAAACCTCTAATAAATAGCCCTCAAGCATCGAAGCATACCATTTATGTTTACGTGTGAGTCAACCTGGCACTGCTAAATACACCCCATGCTCAGATATGCTGCGATGTGTAAACCATTTCCACCCTGTGGGAAAACAGATGAACTTGTGAAAGACGGGTTATGGAGAAGCACCAGGAAGCTGATGGCTAGATACAGTGAACGCTGAAGCAATTTGCTTTTAAAACTATGAACACGATATTCTTTAATATTTCCTGGCAGAGCTTCAGTAGTTAGAGAATAAGCATTTCCATATGTAAGAATATATTCCTTTGAAATACAGATTTCCCCCTCCTCCTGTTACAAGAAAGGAACACGGGAAAGAGTTGCTATGTTTTTAAGGTAAATACTCTTTATCATTTTTCTTCATGCTGACTCGCATACATCTGTTTCGTAGCAATTTGGGGACAATCACAGTTGTCATTTTAAATTAATGGCTCTCAGCAAACAAATTATGGACACGATCCAATCAAAGTGAATCTCTTCAAAGTGAATGGGACTTGGTTCATTATTTCCATTCATGAGACACTTTTAATAAAGAAAAGCAATAAGTGCTGAGCTATCTCACAACTGAGCTATCTCCCTCTTTTTCAGTTGGTATCACATAGGGTTGCCAACTCTGGCCTGGGAAATTACTGGAGATTTGGGGGCAGTGTCTGTGGAGGGAGGCGTTTTGAGAGAGGCTGGAGCTCAGCAGGGACGTGAAGCCATAGACTTAGGGTTGCCCGGTCCCTCTTCGCCACCAGCGGGAGATTTTTTTGAGGCAGAGCCTGAGGAGGGCAGGGTTTGGGGAGGGACAGGTCAGGTAAAAATTGTATGAAGCTAATGGCATTACATTAACAACTGATGAAGCTTACATGCGAAACGAACACAGATCCGGAAGTGTCGTTTTGTTGATTGGAACCATTCTGCTTGGAACCCTTGGATTTTTGCCCTCCAATACAGCGCACGCTATCCACGAGCGCTGAATAACTTCATGACAAGATTTGTTGGAAAATCTTTTTCGAACCACATACCACGTTTTGGTATAATATTTTGGATTTGGAACTGTGGAAACTATATCCTTTATTGTCATATTCCTAGGGACGGATCAGTGACTGAAACTTCCGGTGCGGTAACCGGTTTTCTGATTATTTTGGTGAAGCAACCTTTGCAATATTTGTGTTCCCTTGTTGATTAAGATTTAATTCTGCTGAGTTTGTCAAAGTCCTAGTAAATTTAAATTTAATCTTCTTTGAATTTGAGCCTGTGCTGTGATTTTACTAAACAATTGTTGTTTCAGCATAAGTAGCAATATATTAGACCACCTGGAGGTTGGCAACCCTAGCTTCAAGCTTCTGAAACCTTATTTGCTGAAGATGCCAACAATTTTGCGTAGCAAATGAAGGGTTCTATAGTTCCAGTGGCTGAACTCATATCTGGAGAATACAATGGGACTGGGGAATTAAGAAACTGGGCAGCAATGATTTACAGTGTGGCCCCACACCATCTACCTGCCAATAGTTAAAAAGAGGACAACAGTGTATAATCTATGGCTAGGATTTTCTACAAACTGATGTTCTTTCTCTCTATCTGTGGAGAACCCTGAATTCCAGACAAGCATTGATTATTCTTTGAATAATGCTATTCACAGTTAATAAGGTTGCCAGTGCTGTTAAACATAAATATTTGTCTTGTCAAGCTACATTCATAACCCCCACATAAATTTCTTGCTTGAGAGATAAACGTCAGAGGGTCTGCTGTTGAAGAACTGCAAAGGAGACCTGGAGATCAATAGCTTTACCATTCCCCTATCAACTGTTGAAATGCAAGATACAGAAAACAGCATATTTGAATTTCCTCATTGCTCACGCTGATTTCCTCTGAAGACAAAAGAAATCTGGCTATAAAACATACCTGACAGCTATTATTGTTGCATTCTCAATCAGCAGCATTTTCCTCAGGGCTGCATTGTCCAGACATCGAAAGGAAATAGTGGATCAAATGAAGGTCTATTTTCTATTCCTGATGAAATGATATAACCTATAGAGTCTCCAGCCACCACACTAATGACCACAATATTAGTAAGTCAGTCACCATAATACATTATACCTGGCTTTAGGAAGCTTCACAAAATCGTAAAGATGAAGGCCTGGAGAATCAGACCCAGGAGAAACACTGGACAATAAACACTTTCAAGTCCCCAAAGTATCTCCTCTAACAACCTTTCTGAGCAAGTAAGCTTGGAAAGATATGAAAGGGTTAGGGAACGCGGCATCTGGCTGCAAAGGGCCTTTCCCAAAGTATAGGGGACTTTGGTGAAAAATAAATCATTCCTCTTCACATTTGTTTCCTAGATTCCCTGTAAGCTGCTTTGGTATATGGCAGGGCAGGGGGGGTGATACTAGTTTTAAGGTACTGTGCTCTGGTTCTTTTTCGAGACTATGGATTTTTAGGAGGTTTTATTGATTTTTTTAATGGATTGTCAGTTGCCTTGAGCCACGAGGAAAGATGAGATATAAATGTTTAAACAAACAAGTATGCCACATAACCTAGTCCTTTTATATTTTTCAAACCAGACAGCATTTTAGTGATTATTTCAAGGTTGCTATTTTATTAATACCATCTGGTAAATCAAGCAGTGGCAGGCATAAACCCAGTCTGATTTAACTCAGGTCACTGCGTACTTGAAAAAAATTCTTAATTCCATTGACCTATGTCTGTTGCCTCTACTAAGAAGCTGAAATAAATTATGAAAAGAGATACTTCCCCTTCCCCCTTTAAGTTTGCTTCAGGGCCATAGTAGATTTGACAGGACCATTTTTTCAAGTGTGTGCTGTGTTCACCCATAAAGTGGGGGTGTTTCCCTTAAACAGAAAAAGGGGGTGCAGAACAGCACTGGATTCTTTTTGTGTGTGTTAAGTGCCGTCAAGTCGCTTCTGACTCATGGCGACCCTATGAATCAAAGTCCTCCAAAATGTTCTATCCTTAACAGCCTTGCTCAGGTTTTGCAAATTGAGGGCTGTGGCTTCCTTTAAAGTGTCAATCCATCTCTTGTTGGGTCTTCCTATTTTCCTGCTGCCTTCAACTTTTCCTAGCATGATTGTCTTTTCCAGTGACTCTTGTCTTCTCATAATTCGACCAAAGTACGATAGTCTCAGTTTAGTCATTTTAGCTTCTAGGGTCAGTTCAGGCTTGACTTGATCTATAACCCACTGATTTGTTTTTTGGGTAGTTCTCGATATCCATAACACTCTCCTCCAACACGACATTTCAAAGGAATATACTTTCCACCTATCAGCTTTCTTCACTGTCCAGCTTTCACACCCATACATAGAAAGAGGGAATACGATGGCATGAATTAACTTGATCTTGGTTGCCAGTGACTGAATTCTCTACCCTCCACATTATACCTCTCCTTCAGTGTCTTACTAGAGCCATTTTCTATATTCCTAGCTCTAATTCAGGAAGTTTGCGAAGAAATAAGAAAAAATGGGTGAAACAAAGGACTGAGTGGAGGTGAAGCAGAGGAGAGGCTAAAATTACCCTCCTCTATACAATGATTTTATTTTTGGATCCCACACACCCCACCCATCCTTTATATGGGAATGGGCCAGACACTAACATATCTACTTCAGGTCTTAGGTTAAACGCTTACTGAGGTACATAAATCACAGAACAGTTGGTTGTCTTGGAATAAATAATCTGGAAGGATAACTGTAAAGTATTAACAAATGTTTAAGAAGAGGTGAAATCTTTTATCCCTTAAAGTAACCCAACTTGACAATAGCCAGGACATTGCTGATTACCTGTTTTAAAGCACAGAATGAGAGAAATTCCATGTGGAAACTCCATGCTTGCTTCCACAGAGGTTTTCCTTTGTGCTCTCCACCCCCATGGCAGCAGATTTTTTTTCTTTCTTTTTTCCCCGGGGGGTTCGATATAACATCATCAGAACTTGCCTGCCTTCCATGTTTTCTCTGTCTCCACTGTTATTTCCCTCCAATCCTGCTTCAATACTCCCTGACACTCTCTGTGAGACTCCTTAAAGGTAGAGAAAAGTGTGGTATAAAAACCAACTCTTCTTCTTTCCTGGTACGCAAAGAGGGTTTGGCGAGAGTATGGATAAGAAGGTTTCCATACCTCCATTCCCACATCCAGCACCTTTTCCTCTTTCAACCCCCGCCACCACCCCCCTCCACACACACATAGGGCAAAAACGCATGGTCGCTTTAGCCTCCTTTATTCCCTGTTTCAGCCAGGATCCAGCCAGGATCGAGTGCACGTTTGGAGAAACGCATGTGTTTGATCCTGGCGGAATCCTGGCTGAAACGGGGGATAAAGGAGGCTAAAGTGACCATGCGTTTTCGCCCATAGTTACCATTGGGGTTTTTGTCACCCCGCACCCCCGGCTGTAGGTTTTGCTATAGCAGCATTACGCTGTAGTGATATGGCCAACTACCATTTTTTAAAAGCCAGCAACAAAGCATTCTGGCAGCGGGTGGGGTGGGGGTGAGGTAATGGTAAGCATGAGGGGAAATGGAGGAAGGCATGGAGAACCCCCCTCTCCCAAGTGTGAAGGCTCGGTTGGTCAATGTGGCAATGAGCACACAATGGGGAATCATCCCTGTACATGTCTTTCTCACACATGCTTGGGAATATGCCGCTTTTGGCTGCAGTTTGTCATCTCTTTTAAGATGTAAGAGGGAAATACTAACATTGAATGACCGCCGTTTCCCTTTTGCCTTCTCTTCCCTTCTAGTCTAATGACTGGCTGTTATCATTTTATGCTGCCATTGCCTTCTGGTATGTTTTGATTTCAGTTTAGGCATTTTCTCTTAACAGAAGGATTTTTGGGGGTATCAGGACTTGGAGGTTTGGTAGTGTAATCTCCTTGAACTGTCTTTTTTTTGTGCTTAAGCTTATTGGGTCTGTTGTGGTTTCTGCACTGTCTTTCACAACTGCCTTCTTCACACTCATTGAATTGAGTATAATAGAACAAAGGGAGACTAAGGGTTCAGCCTGGGAATCACGCTGTCAAGAGGCTCTAGGATTTATTTAGCTGTCTCCTTTGAGTGGTTATGTTGCATCTGGCAAGTGGTGGCCCGAAGGCTAAGCTTAAATGAACTGTGACTAAGAGCTCGTGATGTCGCCCATATCCTTTTTTTGTGCAAATTCATAAGTCCTACAATCAATTTGTAGCCAGGGTTTTGGCCTATAACCTGCTTTTACGGCTAAGCTCAGAACCCGAGGAGTGGGATATGAATGCATCTGTTGATAAGAGCGCTTGAGACAGGGTCCTAGAACCTGATTCTCGGATGTGTCGAAACTCAGACCACCTCTGCAGAGGACTTGTGTCTCAAGTTAGAGTGTGATAATACTTTGATGAATAGGTGCGTATTTCCGATAGTGTAGGCTTCATTTCCTCTGGTATTCATCTTGGCTCTTTAAAATGTGCCTTAGTGGGCTTTTAGAAATCCATAATTTGTTTTCTTTTTAAAACGCTGTTATTAGTTTAGCCATCTCAGTTAATATGAATGAGACTATTGCCAGGCTACTGTTGGCTAATCAGGCACTTAAGAAAATACACTGGTGTACCTCAATGTCTGGAAATCTTCCCCTCTGTCTTTGGATGGTGACACTTTGCAGCTAGCGAATGAGAAGACAGAGGCCATTTATGTGCAGAGGAAGGCACTGGCAAACCACCTCTGGTAGTCTCTTGCCATGAAAACCCCCAAAAGGGGTCGCCATAAGTCGGCTGCGACTTGAAGGCACTTTACACATACAAGTTAAAATACAGTTGGTTAGGAATTGTAATGGGTATATTTTCAATTTTGCTTGTCAAAAATTAAAGTATTTATACTTTTAAATTTCATAAACATATAGAATTTTAATAAATAATACAATTTATATGCTAAGTTATAAATCATGTATTTTATGTTGTTAAAGCAGTAAAATAAGGTTAGATTCGATAAGAAAGCACTGCATATCTTTCAATTTCTCATATTTACTTAAAATGGAATTCCCCCCCATGAGGCTCCAAAATGTATTGAAAATTTGCATCTCCATACACAATCATCGCAGTCTAACGCTGATGCCGTAGGATTTCCATTAGACCTGCTAAGGACTGCTCTGATAGTCCTAGAATTGTATCAGCACAAGCTGCAACTTGGTAAAATATAGAAATATACAATTCAAATTCCATATTTAAATATTTATACTATATACAATTCTATAAAATCAAAATGATTTACCATCTTTACCTTGGCACAACCTTTCAGATCCTCTCATACTTCATAAAATGAATTTTTAGAAACACTTCCTAACCAGCTGTCCTTTCACTTACTCCTGTTTCTTTTACTCTATTCATAGGAGACCCTCCTTAACAAATAGTGTCATCCTATATTGTTACGCCCTTTTAAGCCTATTGCCTTCAACAGCCACTGGAAGGCTGTAACTCTTTTTAGGGTTGAACTGAAAATCCCTTAAATTCCATCTTCTGCTGCCCCACCCTCTCTAGCTCTCCTTGCATCTCCTGAGTATCCTTTTCACATTCTTATCCATACCCATTGCTACCCTAGGTCCTACTCCAAACATAATGTCTCCACTGGAGGACATTTTTCTTCCCGGAGCATCATTGTTACCTTCTCCGCATACAGGTTTGCCAACCTCCAGGTGGGGCCTGTAGATCTCCCAGAATTACAACTGATCTCCCGATGAAAGAGATCACTTCCCTGGAGAAAATGGCAGCTTTGGAGGGTAGACTGTGGCTCCAGGAATTTCCGTCCCAGAGTTGGAAACCCTATTTACTTTCTCCTCTGGGGCCCAGGGCAGAGTTGGATGCCACGTGTTTATTTAACACCCCCCCTAAATGCAGCCACCAAGAAGGAGAAGAGGAGAAAGGAAAATTTCTTGAAACCTTTCCTCTCATACAACTTGCTTGCTGAAAAACGTCTCCACGCCTTTATGTAGTAATGAAACCACATAACATGCAGTTCCACCGTCCTTCTCTCCCTCTCTTCATAGCAACTGTTTTGCCACTGTTGAATAGGTTTTGTCAGCTTGGCTTCCTGTCCTTGCAGGCAGAGACCAATATTCTGCTCATCCAGGGTTCAGCGCCCTCGCCACAGTTAGGGGCTTTCCAAAGTGGGCAGCGTTTATATAGGCAGTCGCCGCAGAATTAATTCATGATTCAATTCAATCTCTGATCAATCATTGCCGAGCTGTTGTTTGTGGAAACTGCAACCCTGAATTATTGCCAAACGTTCCAGATATAGTAACTATAAACTGAAAAGGTTTCATGACCTTTATTGTTTTATAATGCCACTCCAGAAAATACTTCTTCAGTGATGGCCAAATTAACCATCATGCTGAGAGGAAGAATGATGAATGAATTCCAAAAGAACTGAAAGTGTTATTTTGAATACGCCAATATTAAGTTATAAAGTTAGATATTAATGTGCTATGATACTAGATGTAGTTACCTTGGAAAGAAAGGCAGTAAAAGCGAAAATTGTTAAGAAATTAAATAATATGCTAAGTAACTAAAAAGGAAATATATATTTATATTGAAGAAATTATACTTTATAGTAGAAAGGATAGATACTATACTTTTTAATGTGAATTTAGAAATATCAAACAATAACATATCATAAGTAAGATAGCTATTTATGGTGATTATCAAAAATACTAAATATTAACCCTGGAAAAAGCACAATCTGTATGTGAATGGGAATGTATGCAGTATATGTTGTGTTATGTATTGTCAAAAACTAATAAAATGTGTATAAAAAGAAAAAGAAAATACTTCTTCACTGTTGCATTGCTCTCTGTCTACCAAGGTGCAGGGCTGCTTTTAAAAGACTGTCTGACCTACATTCATTGAGAGAACAGCAATGGTGAGCCTCCACCTTAAACAGGAAAACAACACAATTACTAAAGGTCTTTAAAAGAAATCGAATGTAGCAATTACACTAGCCAAACAGTAACATTGGAAATCAAAGTTTATAGACTTGTAAAACTGGAATGCACCAGAAAACAGAACCCAACCACACTCTCCTGTGGTCAGCCCTCTCACTCCAGGGTATCTTGTCATCTGCATTCTCCTGGCAAGTGGTATAAATGGTTTTACCATGTTAGGTACAGATGTGTGGCAAATTGATCATCTGTATTCATCTAATGTAATGTCCACTCAACAAGATTAAGGTTTTTCTGTGTTGAAACCCCCCTTGCTAAGCAATTCAATGTTGATAATCAGTTAATTTTAAAATTCAGAGCACTCTATCATACTTAAAACTGGATGCTCTCCGAAGAAGAAAGGGTGCAAAAATAAGATTTCCAAAACTAAAAGTTCAAATGTTCAGACAAGATTGTAGATCAGTTGGAATAGCAGGAGATCTCCAGCCACCACCTGGAGTTTGGCAACCCTAGCAATGACAGACTGGTGCTCTAGGGTGCATCAGCACACATACTTTAGATTGGGGAGGGGGGTGTTAAACAGTATCGTTTTCCTATCCATCCTTCTATTTCTGCAGTGTATCACTCCTTCATTTAGGTGTCTAAAGATTTGTGGCTTCTTCAAAGTTATTATTTTGTTTAAGGTAAAGGCCAATGTTCAAAAGGAACCCGGTACTTTTATCAAAGGCTTGTGCAAGTTAACAAGGCATACTGATACACACAAAATGCTAGAAGGTTGCCATCTCCTGGGAGACAGAGAAACTGCATGTTTTTTAGAAAATGAATGGGCTCTCAAACAGTTTTGAGGGGAGGGGGATTTTTGACCTCTTCCTTTCCTGGGATCTTACAAAGCCACAATACCTAGGAACCTGTTTATGGACAATAGTAATTTGGATGGATTTATGTTGCATCAGGAACTTTTAGTTTTAGTATAGCCAAACAATTACATGCTTTATTCCTTTTAACATTTGGCAAGGGAATAGGTATACTAGGGTTTTTTTTGGGGGGGGGGGAGTGTTGTTCAGGACTTATAATTACTTTCAGGGAAGTTCCCCATTTAATACTATAATGACATCAGTGCCATTCCTGCAATAGTAATCTGACAGATCGCCTGTAGATATGCACAATACAAAGTCTAGCTTTATTTGAAGAAGTCAGGGGAGTACTATCGCCAACTCTGGCTTGAGGAATTTCTGGAGATTTGCGGGGGAAATGTCTGGGAAAGGGTCATACACACAAAAAAAATCAGTAAATTTCTGGTTCGGGTTATTGGACCCACTTTTTTCGGGAAACCTGGAATAAGCCGAATACCCATACCGGTAAAGAGGTATTTTGGCTTTATTTCCGAGTTTACTGAAAAAATTTGGGTCTATTATAGTCTATGGGGATTTTTTTCGAAACTCCTGTGGGGGCATTTTGGAGGCAGAGTCACCAAATTTACAGCATAGCTGCAAGAGACTCTCCTTAGATGTACACCGAGGTTTGGTGAACGTTGGGACAGAGGATCCAATTTCATGGGCCCGCAAAGGGGTCGCCTGTATCCTCCAGGCATTTGTGAGCTGAGTTTGGTACCATTTGGTACCATCTATTCAGCTTTTTTGGGAATTGCCTATTCGGCTTCGGGCAGATTCCCAGGTTTAGGTATTCAGTTGACCCAAAACCCGAATATTGCTGAAACAACTAATTTTGGACTCTATGGCATTGAAGTCCCTCCCCTCTCCAAACCCTGCCCTCCTCAGGCTCCACCCCCAAAATCTCCAGGTACTTCCCAACCCTGAGCTGGCAACCCCAATGATTGTGTGGGCCCATACAATCAAGCCTTGTAGTATTGACACATGCACATGCGAACACACACTGTAGCTACCTGAGGCAGAACCATGAGGCAGCTACCACACGGCAGGCTAAGGAGATCTTAGTCTTGGGTTTCACCAGGTGCTTTGTGAGGAGCTACACAAATCTGGAAAAACTGGTTTGCCAGTGATAGAAGTGCAACAGAAAACAAAAATAAGCCTCCTGAATAATGGGAAAGTGTACAGAGGGAACATTTCTTTTTTTCCCTTGAGGGATTAAAGCAAAACATTTAATTGGAAAAAAGAGGACATGATTAGGAAAATGGGGGAAACATCTTGTTTTTGTTTTTGTTTTTTTTTGAGTGAGGAGTAAAATACTGCCTATGGAAAAGATTGAAAATATTGTTTTAGCTGCTCTCTACTCTCTGAAAATGTTTGATATGTGATAATTACATAAGACAATGTAGCGAAGACCTGCACAACTCTCAAATCCGCTTTCCTGTTTCAGCTTCCTCTGTCTTCTGCAGGTCATGAAAGAAATATACAAACCACCTCAAGAAGCAAGCGAGTATATGAAAGAATTAGTTTCCATCCATGTAAAACTTCAGTTTTCTTGATTCCAGGGAGGAAAAAAAGTTCAGAAATTAACCTATTAATTTCTCATAAGCAGATTCCAATTACAGAAAGATGGTATGTCAGAAGAAATACGTATTGTTTAAATGTATGACCATAGTTATCCATAGTTACTATGACTCTTCCTGTGTGTGATGATGGCACAGTAATGATGATAGTTTGCTGGAAAAAATGTTATTTTAAAGTCTAACTCTAGGTTACTCTAAAGTCTCCCGGCACACCCCCTGAAGGACACTACCCTCATCAGATACTAATCTGTTAGTGGTCCCTGGCCCTAAGAGTGTGTAACTGTCCTCTACAAGAGCCAGGGGCTTTTTCGGCCCTGATTCTGGCCTGGTGGAACGCTCTTCCTAGTAACATCAGGGCCCTGCGGGACCTGAAAGAGTTCAGGACAGAGCTATTCCACCAGGCATATAATTGAGGGCAGCCGTGGATGTCATCAGTGTTGGCCTCCCTGCCCCCCTTTTTATGTTGTTCGTACGACTTAAGAGGGGGGCTTGTCTGTATCTGCCCTCTCGGTGAGTTCTGTATTTTAGCGCCATCTGATGTTTTAGGTTATGTTTTAAATGGAGAATTATAGTTTTAAATTTTTTAGAATTATTATCATTGGAATGTTTTTACTTGCCCTGAGCCCGGCTTGGTCGGGGAGGGCGAGTCAGAAATAGAAATAATAAATAAAACCAATAACTCAGTATCCAGATTTACCGATATCCCTTAGTACAGCCATCTGTTAGACTAGAGGCAGTCTTTTGCACTGGGAAGAGTTGGAAGTACTTTGAAAGAGAAATTGTTTCTTGCTCTGCGCACATTAACTCCGCTGCTGTCTCTGTGAAACATCTGTTGTACCTTTCCCCCATATTGTTTCTGGATAATACTAAGTATAGAGAGAGGAGATGTGTTTAAAGTCCAAACAGTTAAAAACTTCCTTTCTTTACTACAGTGTTGATAGTTTCTATTTTTAACTTTCTCCCTCTCAGCTCCCACAAACAACGATATGCTCAGGTACTTTAGCATGCGGCTTGCAGTTCAGTCTTGAACACTGGCAGGGATCAAGGCCCAAGGTCACCCAGCAAGTTTCCATGGTAGAGTGGGGGTTTGTACCTGGGTTTCCCAGATCCTAGTCTGACACCTTAACCACTACACCCCACCGTCTCTAGAATCATACAAATTTGCCTAATTACAGTCCTGGGCTCCCATTGTCTTTAGGGAAATAAATAAACTTCCAGAAAAGAACATAGCGAAAAGAAACGTCCAGTGGAAGAAATGAAGGTTGTAATATGTTATTACTTTATTAACATGGAGCAAGGCAAATAATTAGTATCTAAAACAGTATGTATAAAAATTAGAATCCCCATTGTTTACTAGGAGGTATGAAAAGGAATAGGTCAGTTAGTTTGTTTCCATGGTGACTATTATTGAAATAAGACAAACTGACATCAAAGCTGATTTATTTCCCTATTCACCACCTTCTCTTCAGAATGTTTTCATCTGAGGTCTCTACTGGATATAAACACAATCTTTGGATGAGCTTCCATGAGATTCTTTTGTTGTTTATTAATGGGGAAATGCATGGTACAGAATATCCCATCAGAACAACTCGGTTTTATGAGCCAATGATATTCGTACTCTCTTCCAAAACCATCAATACACACATTGTACAAGTGCATAATCTCTGAAGGCCTGTCTTTGTTAACATTTACTTGCAGAGTAAAGGGCCAATTTAGATCCACTGTTGTTAATACATATATTTGTTTTCTTAAATAGAACAAGTATTATATCCCATGAATTTGGAGTTGTTCATTCCTGCTGCTAAACGTTCGCTCCCACTAATGAGAACAGAAAATCTTAATCCCAGATTAGGCTAATGACCTGAATTTTAAAGAACACTGCATTGACAGCAAAACATTACTTTGAAGGAAGCAACCCCTAGAACTAATTATATTATTTCCTTCTGCCTTGATTAATCTTGGTGTCTTTACATAGTTCAAATTGCCTTTTAGTATATAGTCTCGATAATAAGCATTTTTATAGACACATTTAATTATATTGAAATATAACAGGAAGTCTTCTATGAATTCTGTAGCATCATCATTTCTAAAGCATTTTCAAGTATCTCAATGCTGCTGATAGTGCAGTTAATCTTCTGATGACAAATCAAGTTCCTATATTGAGCAAGTACCGTGACTGACAACTTGTATTTTGATGGTGAGGGGGGGAGCACATACAAAATGTGGGGGAGCACATTTTGTGCTTTCCCCCCTTTGTCCGCGTGAATGCATTTGAAATGCTTTGAGACTCTTAGACCTGAATCTAACTTATAGATTTGCTATAGATTTGAATCAAATGACAATTATAAAATAAACTCTTCCAGGACTAATCACAGTGAGATCCAACTAAACAAAAGCACTAGATTTAAGCAAGTTTTTAGCCTGGTTGTTAGCGTGGTAACTTGTCCAGTTAGCCCCACTGAACTACACCACATTACTTTCACACATGCCGAATAATTAGGGTTGCCAACCTCCAGGTACTAGATGGTAATCTCCTGCTATTACAACTGATCTCCAGCCAATAGAGATCAGTTCCCCTGGAGAAAGTGGCCACTTTGGCAATTGGACTCTATGGAATTGAAGTCCCTTCCTTCCCCAAACCACTCCCTTTTCAGGCTCTGCCCCAAAAACCTCCTGCCAGTGGTGAAGAGGAACCTGGCAACTATACGAATAATGCACTTTCAATCCACTTTCAATGCAGGTTATAACCAGGTTTTACCAAGGCAGGGGACAGGACACCTTAGAAACACCACCACTGTTGTTTGGAAACAAACAAGTAAACCCTTAATTATAGACTGGAGAGATAAATTGTGGTTATATATGAGGATGGCCAGATTAACGGAATTTTTGCACGGAAATGATTTGGAAGAGTTTAAACAAACATGGTCTAAGGCCACCTCATACTGGGACAAGATGGCAAAAATGGATTTAACTTTGTTATTTAGTGAGTTATAGAAAATTCTGTTTTAAGTAAAATCAAATCTTAGATAACTAATAAATAAAACTACCGGACACTTCTTCGGAGGTCTTGGTGATGGGTCACTTGTTTTTTCTGGTGGGTGGGGGGAAAGGGTATTTTTTTTTTGATGAATGTATTAAAAACCGAAATGTATTGAATATGTTATGCGAATACCCTTTTATATTTTTCTTTTTTCTTTTTAATATTATTGTATTTTTTTCTTTTTTTTTCTTTTTTGTATTTTAAAATTCAATAAAAATTATTTAAAAAAACCCCCACTGTTTTACCTCTTGGGTAGTGAACTTTAAAGAGTACCAAGCACTTGCAGGCCAATACCTAAATATTTCTCTGGCCTCTCTGCACACGGTGCTTGGTGTGTGTCAGGGAAGTAAGGTATGGGCAGCAGCCCTCCAGTATTTCTAAAAATCATATATGCTACTATCAAGAGTACAGGGCATTGTACTAACTGGGGGATTGTCCTGCCCAAGAGCGTCCACTGATGTCACCCCAACCTGTCACAGGTTTTATTAAAAAATGTGCAGAACTTTTTTTTTTAAGTTTCAAGATGTTCTATCTGTATGTTTGAAAAACTAGCCTCCTTCCAACGTCTACTGTCATACAACATGAGAATGACAACTCTACCTTTGTCCCAAATGGTTGATTTTTGACATGGTCCAGGGAGCTTTGTTTAGAGGGCAGAAAGAAGAGGATCTTAAGAACATCAGAAAAGCCATGCTGGATCAGACCAAGGCCCATCAAGTCTAGCAGTCTGTTCACACAGTGGCCAACCAGGCGCCTCTAGTAAACCCACAAATGACTGCAGCAGCATCCTGCCTATGTTCCACAGCACCTAATATAATAGGCATGCTCCTGTGATACTAGAAAGAATAAGTATGCATCATGACTAGAATCCATTTTGACTAGTAGCCAGGGATAGCCCTATCCTCCATGAACATATCCATTCCCCTCTTAAAGCCTGCCAAGTTGGCAGCCATTAGCACATCCTGGAGCAGGGAGTTCTGCAATTTAACTATGCGTTGTGTGAAGATGAAGAGAGGCTTTCCTGCCATGGAATGCGACAATCCAGTGGGAACATATCTCACAGTCATGTGAAAATAGCAGATATCATCTCCAGAGTGATCTCTATTGTGGACTGCCGCCATTGGCTTCACCATACAGTTGTGGCCTCATAGTAGCTAGTGCTAAATCAATGAAATCAGTAAGATGCACAGTTCATATTTTATAGTGACTGGTAAGCTGCTCTCTGATACATTTTAAATCCACGGTAGCAAACAGATCTAAGAGATACTGTACTGCACACCCTTTATTCTTTCAGTCTCAAAGAATCTTGTTAAAATAGGGTCAACTTTTAGTATGCATGCAAAACTACGATATATAATTCAGGACTTTTAAAAACGACAGTTACAGTGGACTCCTACAGTATGTTTGCTTTCATTAAAACCCATAAACACCATTAGTGGCGCTTTCTCTGAGGTCATTTTGCTGCACCAAAGCGCCGAGTGCTTTTTCTATTCATCTGCTGCTCCGTCTATGCGCTTGTGGTTGATGACATCAGCACAGTTCAATTAAATGAATTACAGCCTTGTTTTCAGTTCACAGCCATCTCTAATCCTGTACCCTAAGCTTCCTGAATGGAATGGACTGAAATAGAAAATGTTGGAATTCCACTCTAAGTTCTCTCAGTTTGTAGGTAGCGCGATTTAATTGCTAGATCACCTCGGTTTAACTTCTGCCTTCTTGCATATTTCTGTGTCCCAAAGCAACATAAAAGTTCTAGTATCCTTAACACTCTCATGCATGAAGGAGCTCTGTTGATAGGGTTGCGGCTCACGCAACCCAAACAGAAGCCGCAGTTAATCCTCACAATCTCCTTCTTAAATCATAATTCTTAGACCTCTTAACTGATCCCATTTCATAGCATTGTTTGTTGTTTGTATAATATTGTACTTCTTTGCATTATTTTAAATTGTATTCTACTGTTCATATTGCATTTTTTTAAAATTGTGCAATCCACCATAAGTCTCAGTGAGAAACATGGAGTATAAATGTGGTAATGAGGACTATAAATGAGGTAAAACTGAGCCAGCGTGGTGTAGTGGTTAAGAGCGGTGGGCTCTAATCTGGAGAACTGGGTTTGATTCCCTGCTCCTCCGCATGCAGCCTGCTGGGTGACCTTGGGCTAGTCACTGTTCTCTATGAACTCTCTCAGCCCCACCTACCTCACAAGGTATCTGTCACGGGGAGAGGAAGGGAAGGAGATTGTAAACCGATTTGATTCTCCTTAAAAAAAAGGTAGAGAAAGTCGGCATATAAAAGCCAACTCTTCTTCTTCTAAATAAAATAATCTCCCATGAGGCTGGTTGAACTGAGACTCTTAGAGAATGGCAACTTGAACTTGGGTTTCCCATGTCATGTCCCAGCATCTTATTCACTGCAAACACTTTACAAACAATTTAGTCCAAAGGAAGCCCATCCTGCTTTACGGCTCTGCCCCACCAGGCAGGTGCAGCACTTTCTAACCATGGGGGTTACCGCACTTTTTATTCCCAGCGATGTATTAAGAGTTTGAAAATGTTATAAAAAACATCGCTTTAAAAGGGTTTTTGGATACCACGGCTTATAAATGGTTGGAAGACGTCTTCACAGCTAAAGGGGCCAAACAAAGTGCGAACAGTATTTTTTATAACGTTTTCAAACTCTTACTACATCGGAGGGAATACACAGAAAGTGTGAACAGTATTTTTTATAACATTTTCAAACTCTTAATACATTGCTGGGGATACAAGTGCGGTAACCCCCCATGTTCTATAATATTTTACACACCACTGATGTGCTTTCATTTCTACAGTATCCAGTGAGGCAGCAGTACTTCCCAAACCTCATTTGAGCCTTGGGAAGCTGTAAAACATCTGGCTGTTTTCCAAACCTTTCCAAAAATCAGTGCAAGGTCTGCAAGCACTCCTCTCTTTCTGCAGACTCCCGAGAAAGGTGTGTTGAGTAACCTCCCTGACCTCACAGAGGATCACGCAGCAAGATGTCTCGCTGCTCTCTGATTCTTGCCCAGGGACAAGCTTGTCTCCTGTCCAGCTTCAGAGCGAAGCACAAAGGCTTCCCCCTGCAGACATGTTGGCCCAGCCCAACCTTCAAAGCTTAGTGTTTTGTCAGTCAATAATCTTATCCTTCCCCTTCAAGGAGGGTTAAAAAAATGGTAAAGGTAGTCCCTTGTGCAAGCAACGGGTCATTACTGACCCATGGGGTGACATCACATCACAATGTTTACTAGGCAGACTGTTTACGGGGTGGTTGCCATTGCCTTCCCTAGTCGTCTACACTTTACCCCCAGCAAGCTGGGTACTCATTTTACTGACCTGAGAAGGATGGAAGGCTCAGTCAACCTTGAGCCGCCTATCTGAAACCGACTTCCATTGGGATCAAACTCAGGTCGTGAGGAAAGCTTACACTGCAGTACTGCAGCTTACCATTGTGCGCCATGGGACTCAAGGAAGGTTACACATACACGAATCTTGTTTGGCTACCAAAGGTAGTCAAAACCTGTAGCCTAGACAACCTTCACTTTTGAACTATGTTACATGGACCCCAGAGAAAGGATTTGCTTGATATCTGTTCCCAATGTGTATTGGGACTGTGCCAGTGTTCCTTTCATTTGCTTAGCTGGTCACATCTCCAAATGGGGATTTTTGTAAGACATCTACCCCTTCCGTCATACACATGAAAGGGCTGAGCAAGTTCCATTTGTTCGTCTCTGTTTTCTTGCCTCATACCTATAAAATGGCAGCCAAAGGGGGCCAACAGGGAAAGACTAGGGATAAGAGCCGGACGCTCTGCTGGAGTGACAAGATTTATGTTTTCGTTCCTGGTGCTAGTTTTTAAATGTGATTGTATTGTGATGAGTTTTGTAAAGTGCAGGGCTACAACCTCTTTGACGATGAGGTTTTAAATACATAAAACAATTACAGTACAACTCAATGGGATCATATATTAGAGAACAATCCCACATCTGTTTTATTTCCACATCTTGCCTATCCACATAAACAAAAAAATACCCAAGAGACATGTATCCAGCCACATACATTATCTTCAAAAATTTGGAGGTATTGGAGAGAGTTCAGCTGAAATAGCAGATAAACAACCATGATGCCCTACTCAAAAGAGAGGGCTCCTTGGTTACCAGCTTATTTTCTTTGACTGTTGCTATGGAATCATTAAACATAGTGTATAGGCAGCATATTGGACATTTCTAGTGTATCAGTTATATTGCCACCAGAACCCAAATCAGAATGCATTTGAGAGATTTTCTCAGTTAAAAAAACAACAAAACTTTGCAAAAGCATCATAACTAAACATTAATTCCTGAGAGTTTACACGCTCACACTCCTATGCCAACAAGTGCCCAAATACTTTAAAAAACTGAGCAGGGCACAAACCAGCTGATGCCATGGTGGCCGCTCGAGTTTTCCACCAACACCATTCTCGACGTCTCCCAATCTTCTTCAAGTCACCCAGCTCCACAGTAAACCAAGGGGCTGAATCTGCTGTGAGTGCGGGAGAGGTCGAAGGGGGGCAGTCATCTGCATGGATATTGAAATCACCCATCAATCCAGGTGTCTTCAGCACCAAGCCTGAGACTGCCTCTGGCAGGTCAGACAAGTTGCCCAGGAGGGAACCAGGAAGCTAGTAAATAAGTAAAATGCCCAATCTATCCCTGGAACCTAACATAAGGAGCAGACAAACAGCAAAAGTTCGAACCTGAAATTTGTAAAAAAGGGAAGGCTCATGGGATGGGTGAAAGACTGCATAGCCAGGAGTCAATTAATAGGATTAGTAAAATGCTCAAGGCACATGGCACAGTGGAATATGCATTCGGCTGCTGCTTGAGGAAATAAAGTTCAGATCCTTTTATCTTAGTAAACTAATATGAGTCCTAATATGAGGCGTAGAGATAGTATTCTAAACTAACTAGCTGAACTAGAATGAATGGAAATGCAGAAAAGCATGTCCTGCTCTCATGGTTGCAAGATGGGGGGGGGGGAGAGAGACCATGCTAACTAGATTCCCCGAGAGGAGCAATCTACATATCACAGTATTAGAGCAATAAAAAGGAAGAGATGCACTGGTCACTCTGACTCTCTATAGTCCCCCTCGGGAGCCTGAGCTTAAGAGACAGAGTAAAGTCCTTCACTTCCACCGGATAGGCCCATCCTTTTCTTCCATCCAGGGTTCTGTCACACAAGTCAGATCAATTTGCCGTATTTTTCCGTGTATAAGACACCCCCATGTATAAGATGACCCCTATTGTCAGGCAGCACCAGCTGGTCCAAAATTGGGGGGTCGTCTTATACACGGAAGTCTGGTCCCAAAGACGATGCCGCTGGTCCCACCCGTCAGCTGTCGGGAGGGGTGGGCAGCGACCGGTTTGAACACCGGACGCCCAGGGAGACTGGCCTCTTGCTCACTCTCTTCCCCGCCCATCAGCTGTTGGGTGGGAAAGAAAGCGAGCAAGAGGCCGGTTGCCCTGGCTGGCCGGGGTTGAAACCGGTTACCGCCCACCCCACCCGACAGCTGATGGGCAGGGAAGAGAGCTTTTATAAGGGAACAGAACTGTAGTTTGTCCCTTGGTGTAGTTTATTGCAATATTTATTGCATGTGTCATCTTGCTTTTAGTACACTGTTTTCTATTTTTGCAATCCACTTGCTGCAGTCTGTGGTAGGTTGCACCTTAGGCCACAGATCCTCAACCTTTTTAGCCTGCAAGCACTTTTGGGATTCTGACCCAGGGTGCAACCACTGAATGGCTGCCACAGGAGGCAATACCATCCACAAAATGTCAGGATGGGAGGTTATGCCTAACTCTCATTGTAACTATTCAAGATTTCAGACAGAAGCTCTGCTTAATAGGATGGCTTTAAAATGAACGTATTGTTTTAAAATGTGTTCTTGCATACAATCATGCAGTGAAGATCCGTTGTCATTGCCAAAGCAATTTTTTAAAAATCTGCACAGCCAATTGGATCTCCAATGGCTAATCAGAAGTCCTGCTGGGCAAAAGCCTCATGGGGCCCTGCCCACTTTCTAAATACACTTGGTAGGCTGGCAGAAAGGTGTTGCTGGGTGCTACGGTGCCCACAAGAACTACACTGGGAACCAGTCTTATGCAGTTTTCTGTCTTGTAATTTTCTAGCTCTGTAATCCTCCTTCTATTGCATTGATTGGATATCTTACGCCGTCTGACTGAATTGTTTTTATAATTTGTAATAACACCTTGAGTCTCGGGGGGAAAGGCGGGCTTTAAATAAATACCTGCAGGGGTGGGAAAAAAGTAAAGCCAACATCAGCTTTGTCTTGCTTCATATATGGGTGACCAGGGACAAACTAAGACCGTAAGAAAAGCCATGCTGGATCAGACCAAGGCCCATCAAGTTCAGCAGCCTGTTCACACAGTGGCCAACCAAGGGCCTCTAGGAAGTCCATAAGATGACCTTGGATGAGATGAGCCTGGTGGTCCCTTCCAACTCTGCAGCAGCATCCTGCCTGCGTTCCACAGAGAGCCAGCGTGGTGTAGTGGTTAAGCGCAGTGGACTCTAATCTGGAGAACTGGGCTTGATTCCCCAGTCCTCCACATGAGCGGCAGATGCTAATCTGGTGAACCAGGTTGGTTTCCCCTCTTCCACACAAAGCCAGCTGGGTGACCCTGGGCTGATCACAGCTCTCTTAGAGCTCTCTCAGCCCCACCGACCTCAAAGGGTGTCTGTTGTGGGGAGGCGAAAGGATTGTTAGCCGGTTTGAGTCTTTCTTAAATGGTAGAGAAAGTCAGCATATTAAAAACTGACTCTTCTTCACGGCACCTAATATAATCGACATGTTCCTCTGATACTAGAGAGAATAAGTATGCATCATGACAGGTATCCATTTTAACGAATAGCCATGGATAACCCTCTCCTCCATGAACATGCCCACTCCCCCTCTTAAAGCCTTCCAAGTTGGCGGCCAACTAGAGCAACATAGGTCATTTATGCATGGGAGGTTTTACCTTGGATTTGCCCCCTCTAGATATACATTTCTCCCCATCTGAATTCTCAAAACTCTGCAAGGGGGCTTATTTTTTTTAGTTTTGAGAATATGGATGGGGAGAATGTGCATCTAAAGAAGGGCAAGGGAAAACCTCCCATGCATAAATGGCCATGCATTTCAGGAAGGCACGCAAGAATTAGCCTTTAGTGCAGGTCAGTCACAGCTCACTTGATGCGTGCAGCGTCTTCCGCCTGCACATGCGCAAAGCTCCCACAAGAGGCTGACTAACCGCCCGACAATGCCGGCGTACTTATGAGGACCCCGCAACTAGTCAACACCCTTGCGCTAAGACTGCTACTCTTCTCGCTCCCGGCCGCATGGGATTCGATTCGCGTAGCGCGCATGCGCACCACTAAGGGACTACGCGCCTGCGCTAAACTGCTTCCTCTCCCCCCCCCCCAACTTCCACTGCTCTTCCTGGCCGTTCGCGCGCTCGTGTTGTTTTCCGGTGCTTTACACCTCCCTCACCTATTTCTCCCTCACATACGCGCCTTTGTGCGCTTGCTCGACTCCACAAGGCCGCGTTCCCACGTTTTCACACGTCTCCCCCCCCCCACCAGCCATCCGCAATATCTCAGAATTCGAACCTCCCAACCGCCTCTTCTGCCGCCGCTTGTGTGTGTGTGTGTGTGTGTGTGTGTGTGCGCGCGCGTGCGCGCTGTCGCGCGCCACCGCGCGGGGGAGGGGAGGAAAAGGGGAGGGGGCAACCATGCCGCGGGGGCGGCCTCCAAAACCTGGCGGCAGAGAAAACACCAAAGCAGCCACCGAGTCAGGTAATCATTAAAAAAAAAAAAGGAAAGAAACACGGACGGGCTCCCCCTCAAAAGGAAACAACCCGACAAAAACGGCCGGATGCTGGCACGAAACCTTCCCCCATCCCGCGCGCAGGGTGAGGAAGGCTCCGTGGAACAATCCGCCGGGCCTCGCATATAGTCCCCGGATATAGGAGACGGCGAAGGAGGAAGGCCGGGCCTATTGTGCGAGGGACTTAGTGTGTGGCCGGCCCGTGCGGAATGATACCGAGCTAACTCCGCGCAGCCGGCGGCGGCGGAGGAGCCGCATGTTGCGACCGCCGCGCGCTCTTATAAACCTATATATAGAGGGAGGGATAGACAAGACCCTGCCAGAGCGGCGCTGGGAGAGCGGGATGGGCGGAGGGGGGTTGTTGCTTCCTCTGAGGCGGCCGATGCCGTGTGCGGGTTGGGGAAAGGGAGGTGGCTGCGGGCCTTCATTCTGGGCGTGTGGAGGTGGACGGGTTCTTCCCCGGGGGCTGACGAAGAATAAAACCCGGTGGTGCCGGTTATTTCTCAGCCACTGAGAGAGAGAGAGAGAGAGAAGAGCCCCCGCTTCTCCTTCCACCCCCTCAGGGTCGCTGCGGCCTCCTCTTAACGCCCTTTTGCCGGCGGAGCGGCCTGTGAAGCCTGCGGTCGAGTCCGTCAAGCTTTCGTCGAGTGCTCCGTGAATTGAATAGGCGGCTCCCCGGGGAACGGGTCTACCCGACCCCGGGCCTCTGTGTGAAAGCGAGGCCTACCGATGCGAATCGGGAGAGCAGCCCGTGTTCAGGGGCCGGCATGAAGGGAAGCGATTATGCTCCGTGGTGGGAACACGGAAAACCTTTGTGCCAGCCCACAACAAACACATTTTTTTTTTAATAGAAAAGGGCAAGAGTCCAGTAGCACCTTAAAGACGAACAAGAATGTTTTCTGGCAGGGTTATGAGCTTTCGTGAGCCACAGCTCACTTCTTCAGAGACAGCTAGAATGTGAACCCATCTGTCTTTAAGTAGAGGAGAGTGAATTCAGACAAGCTTTAGTATGTCAATGTTAACAGTATGTAAATGTGAATAGCAGGCGTGATGGGATTAGGGGTGGTATGCAGAAGAGTCTGTGATGTCCAAGGGAGAGATGGGCGTGGAGAAATCATTTAAAATTTCTATTCCTTTGTATTGCATGGGCTCGGGGCTGTTTAAATCTATATCTCTTCTCAGAGGATTCACAGTCTCGAATTAAGTTTGAGTGGTTTGAGGAAATCGGGACAAGTAACAATTATAATTTCTTTTCAGCCCCTAATGTTTCCTTGTCCCTTTCTCCCGAAGTTCAGCACTCCCTATGTATGTAAAGTGCCTTCAAGTCACAGCCGACTTACGGCGACCCCTTTTGGGGTTTTCATGGCAAGAGACTAACAGAGGTGGTTTGCCAGTGCCTTCCTCTGCACAGCAGCCCTGGTATTCCTTGGTTAGTATTCCATCCAAATACTAACCAGGGCTGACCCTGCTTAGCTTCTGAGATCTGACGAGATCAGGCTAGCCTGGACCATCCAGGCACTCCTGGCATATGCTTAATTCTACTCTTGTCAATTACTCTGCTTCTGAATGGCCTTGGGCTGTAATAAAGACTGACTGACTCTTGTCAATTTCCTCAGTCCTGGGACCATAGGAGATAGACAATACTCAGAGGAGTTGTTATTGATTATCTTGAAGTGGATAATAGAAATAAAGTATTTTGTTGTAAGGGGGGAAAAACTCCAGCAGCAGAAAATTCTTGTGACACCTTAAGGACAAGTTCATTAGGGCATTAACCAGCTTGATGTGGGTGGGGAACTCCAGCGCTCACCTCTTCAGATGGATAAAATCTTAGTTTCAGTTGTTGTGTATACCCAAAATGACAAACAGCAGGAGAGCCAGTGTGGTTAGAGCATTGGACTGGAAATACTTGGGTTCTAGTCCCATTCACCTGTAAAGCTACTTAGTCAGCCAACCTTACCCTACCTCACAAATTTCTCTTGAGAATAAAAACTGAGGATGTTATGTGCTGCACTACACTTAAAGGGAAGGGTCTGATAAAAATGAGAGGGAGAGAGAGTTTTCCAGAATGTAGGTTTCTTTTTTGATTGAAAAGTGGAATTTTAACATTTTTGCTGCATAAAGTGTGCATTTTGGAGTTTTATTAGGTAGCCACAGAAGGTGAGACTTGTAATAAAAAATGTTTTAAAATAAGTTAACTGTTTCCTCCTCATGTTGACATTTGTCAAGGTTGTATAAAGTTTTCTTTTACAGCAGGTAAGAATTACTGTTTTTATAGAGCTCATCCATTTTGGAGTTTCTTGCATTATTGGTGTAGGGTAACAGTGTCAAACCAGAAGCCTGGGGAAAGGCACATAAATTACTCCCTTTTCTACTTTGATAGTGGAAATCAAATAGTAAGACTTCATTTCAGAGGTTGATAATTCCTTTTTGCGAGTAGCATGTTATAAGGATCATCACAGTACCAGCATGTCCATTTGTGTGTGCCACCTGGATGTGCCCATGTTTAGTTAACACAGGTATTGAAAAAAATCTTCAATTTCTCCTTTAAAGCCCTCAAGGCTACTAACAGTTTATCACTGAAAATCACGACTGCTTCAAGAGCTAGAGAAGTGGTACCAGTTAACCTATCTGAAAAATCCTCTCTTCAGTGGGGCTCTTATTAAGATCTTCCAGTGGCAGTTGATGCTTGCAATAACAGAGAGTATTACAAAACCACACATGCCAAGCCATTCCCACTAGCTTAGTTTCATTTCAGCTGTGCCCGTGGAATCCTCTCCTATCAGTTATAAATAGAACCTTCATGTTCAGAAACCTCGGAATACAGGATGTTGGGGACCAGCTCTATTAAACCTTATGCCTTGCTTGCAAGTTTCTCAGAAGTGTTTTCTTTCTTAGTGCTGGAAACAGATGATGATGATAGAGACTTGCCCAAGACTACAAATTTAATATAAGGCAGTAGCATACATGTATGTATTTAGTTATACAGAGCAACATCCATTTTGCAGAACTCAAGTTAATGCTGATTAGACTTGCCTAAAGCCACAGCTGAGAAGGCAGTTGAATGTGCAACAAACATCTCTCCCCCCCCCCAATTATTTTTCTTCCAAAAATCCCAACTCAACCTTGGTTGCATTGTCCTGGAGTGCATCCTGTGAACTGTTTGTTACATCATCGTGGCTTCTGTGCAGTCCCACATGGGACTGTGCATGCACAGGCCAGCTATGGAGGAAAAGATTTGCTAGCTTCTAGAAAGATTGGCTCCGCTGAGTTCTCCCCCTCCCCTCAGGTCAGGGACTCGATTTTCCTGCCCAAACAGTCACAAGACCCAAGGGGCAGGGAGCGCTCTCCCTCAGTTCTCTTTCTGCCACCAAGGAGAGAAGACATGTCTAACTTTGGCTCGATTTTTTCCTTGGAGATTTGAAAGTTGTTCGAAATGTTTGAAGATAAAATGGATAAGAACAGGAGAAAGGTTCAAGAAGTGTCAAAAATGTGGCACTTAAATGGTGAAAATTGACACACAGTGAGTGCTTAATGTGACTTGGTGAGGGCCATATTCCCTCTACTTGTAGATTCTGTGCCCTTCTCACCCCTAAGGCCCATCAAGAATGGGTGGCCAGGCTGAAAGCTTCCCATTGGGAACGTTCTCTTGGATTGCAAACTGCTTCAGCTAAGGGGAAGACCCCAGTGGTGATTTTGGTGCAGGTGACTTCTACGGCTACCACGCTAGTGACCGCTTCGGAGCCAAGGGCTTCCTCAGTGACCACAACGAAGAAGGCTAACAAAAGGCTAAAAAGGGGGCTCCCAGCAAAACAGGCTAAAAAAAAGCTAAGTTGCCAACCCCACCATCATCAGACATCATGCTCTTGCCACCAAGAAAGATCGTTGTTGGTTCTCACTCAGAGGGAGAAGGGCATCTTCATTATGGGTGTTTCCTTTTCCTCTTATCTCGGGAGGCAGGAACCAAATATTTAAATTTTTCTGACCTCTGAGGGTAAACGCCCCCTTGTGATCAGTTCTATTTCCTGCCTTGAACGGGAGAGCAGCCTTCTAGCAGCTCTCTGCTACAGAAATAATAGAGAAACCTTAACCTTACTTATTAGACCTAAAAATATTCTTATTTTAACAAACCTAAACTTAACCTAACTAATCTACTACTCAATTCTATTTACTGTCTTAATTTTCTGCCTGTTCTCCTCAGAAGGGTCTTTTCCCGCCAAAAAAAAAAAATAATAAATAAAAAATGGCGGATCGGCATCAGGACAGCTATATAGCGCCTGCCAATTTAGACCCTAGCCTGCTAGTGGCCTTACCACTACAATTAGATGAACCCTCGGACAGTCACTCTGGTGACCTGAGGACCAAAACTCAAAAGGGAAAGGCAAAAGCGGCAAGAATGGCGCAGGCAAGTACAAACGGCTTGGCGCGACCGCTAACAAGCGCGCCAAATGCCTGCTGCAAAACGCACGCTGCTCTGCCGCGCCTGAAAGACGCGACTGCCAGATCGCAACAGAAAGCGGCCGGGAGAAAACAGCGGCGGTAGCCGCTCCTCCCACACAGCATGAACGGGGGAAATGAAGGAGGCTGGCGGCTCGCCTTTTTGCCTCGCCCGCCGTGCTCCGTCCTTAGGCGGCTCGCCTATTGTTATTCAAGGACGGGAAGCAGCGGGAAGCAGCCAGGAGAACACAGCGGCTATAGCCACTTCTCCCACATTGCACAAACGGGGAAAATGAAGGAGGCTGGCGGCTCGCCTTTTTGCCTCGCAATGCTCCGTCCTCAGGCGGCTCGCCTATTATTATTCAAGGACGGGAAGCATCAACGGAGACATCGACTGCCGGTAAGGTGACTTCGCCCCCCCCCCTCATAGATGCAGCCTGTTTTACTCCTGTAAGAGCAGAGCTCTCCGCCCTGATTAAAAACGCCTTCTCAGATGGCTTAAGGGCAGTACAACCTCCTTATCCTGCCCCATCCATACAGGGATCGTAGGGATCACACCCTCCAGCACCACAAACAGTAATCTGATTGCTAAAAGGGCAGAATATCAGCCAAAGCAGGGGAACGGCTGTGGCTCAGTGGCAGAGCGTCGGATTGGCATGCACAGGGCCAATTCTGGTAGTAGGTGATGTGGAAGACCTCTGCCTGAGATCCTGGTGAGCCAATCACCAGTCCAAGTAGTACCAAGAGAGTACGTGCTGGCCAGCCTAAGCAGCGCTGAAAGCTAATTCACGGTCCCAAAATTGCCAATTGGTACCCAGACTGTCTATAGTATTTAACGCAGAAGATTTCCTTCTGCATTGGCATAAAAACCTAGCTACTCTTGATCTCTCAGAGGACTCAGAGTGGGAGAAAAGACTCCAGATAGGTTTGTGCCAGCGCTTGATTATTTCTAACTCTGTTGAAAGCAGAGCGGGAGAAACCAATGGCACCCATACAATGCTCCACAGCCTCTAGGAAGCCTTTATATTTGGTTTATCGGTGCTTCTAAAATTCTAAAAGTGTCTTCAGTAGAATCACCTGTCACTGCCTTCACTCCTTCAACCTTGTTACATGGCCTTGCCATGATTAGGGACCCTACAGATAGGAAGGCAGAGTTAGCAGGCATAAATGCTCAGAGGCCTTGGCACTCACTATCAAGCGCTTCTATCACATCTGCCCTGGTATACAGAGTGGCAATAATTTGGACGGAAGTTATATCAACTTTTTCCACAGGAAGAAAGAAACGCCTTTACAGGAGTACCCATGTTTTTTGAGAGTGGTATTCTTTCTAACTGATTCGAACTTCGATACCATGCCATATGCAGCTAGGACACTAGCCGCAGCATCAGATGCCAGAAGGGCATCCATGTTTTTTTTTTTTTGAGAGTGGTATCCTTCCAGCTGATTCTACCTTAGATACCATGTCATCCATGTTTTCGAGAGTGGTATTCTTTCTAGCTGATTCCTCCTTAGATAACATGTCATATGCAGCTAGAACACTATCCACAGCCTCAGCTGCCAGAAAGGCTCTCTGGGTACACCCCTGGCAAGCGGAGTATATAGATCAAAATTGGTTATTATGGGCTTCCTGTATCAGGGAAAGACCTTGCTTGGAGACAATTTGGTCCCCATATCAGTGGAGACCAAAGACAAGTTTCTACGCAAGGAATCCAAGGGATCACTCCCTCTATGTCCTTTCGTGCATACCACATACTTCAAAGATACAGACCTGATCAAGCTAGAAACCACCGGAACCAGAATCGCAGCTCCTTTAGTAAAGGAGGACGATTCAATAAATCTCCAAAATCCTCCACCTTCCAGGGCAATAAAGGGGATAAACCCGACCGCCCAACCAAACAGTGACGCCAGCCACCAGTCAGTGGAAGGCAGGCTCAGCCTATTACACCGTCAGTGGTCTCCTCCCAACCAGGCCTCTGGGTCACAAACATTATCTCACAAGGCTATCAGATAGAGTTTTTCTTACACTCCTTCACATCGACTAGTAATATCTCCAACATTCCCCCCCCCCAAAAAAAAAATCCATAGAACTTCAGAGGCCTCTTAGACATCAAGGCGATGGAGCCAGTCTCACCATTAGAGCATACATTGGGAGTCTATTCAGTATTCTTTACTGTTCCCAACAAAGGCAGCGGATGGAAAGCCATCCTAGACCTCAAGTTTCTGAACAGATTATCCCATTAAAGCGCTTCAGGATGGAGACACTAAAGTCAGTCACACAGGTCCTCAGGGAAAAGCATTTTCTTACATTCTAATACACCCGGCACATTGTTGTTTCCTTCGGTTCCCGTACAAGGGACACCTCTTCCAATTCAGGGCCTTACGATTCGGGTTATCATCGCCCCTCCTCGAGTATTCACCAAAGTTCTGGACACACCAGTCACATCTCTGCGCAAGGAGGGCGTGAGAACGCACCCTTCTCAGACGACATTCTGATTTGCGCAAGCTCAAACTAGCAGAGCATAGATCATTCAGAGAGAGTTCTGAAGAGGTTAACAGAACACGGGTCATAATCAACTTCAGAAAGACCCACTTAGTTCCATCCCAACGATTGAGAGAGATGGGGGATGGACATAGACACACTGACAAACTCCTTATACCTTCCAGTGGACAAAAATCCACAACATTTCATCTCTAGCAAAGAAAGCGATTAATTCCCGGTCGCCTTCTCTAATGTCCCTGACCAAACTGAAGGGTCACATGTCTGCATGCATTCCCGCAGTTCAAGGGGCACGCTTACGAGCAAGACCTCTTCAATGGTTCTTAAGGCCGTACCAAAGAGACATACCAAGGAAGAAGTGACAGAAATCTCATCCTGACCGAGGAAGTCAGATCAAGACTAGTATGATGGTTTCAGTCTCAGAATTTGACGAAAGGAAGTTGGTATCTCCGTCCAACACCAATTCAAATCTTCACGGACGCGTGTCTATCAGGTTGGGAAGCCACACTCAAGGGACAATGGCTCAAGCAACATGGACCATCAAGAACAGAATCTTCACATCAGTGCCCTAGAAATCAGGACGATCCTCAGAAGCGACTACATTTTTCCTTGGGCCGAGTCCAACCTCTCATCAAAATCAGCGGAACATATTCAGGGCACAGTCAACATACAAGCAGACTGGCTCAGCAGACAGGACATCAGCGAGGCAGAATGGTCTCTACATCCAGAGGTCTTTCAACTTATTACTCAGAGATTTGGCACGCCACAGATTCATCTGTTTGCATCCAGCATCATCCACCAGCTGCCAAGGTACTATTCCATGTACCGTCAACAGGGGGCGGAACAAATGGACCTCTTAATGTCACCAGGGCCACACGACCTACTGTCCGGGTTTCCCCCCTCCCTCCAAGGGTATTGAGAAAGGTACGACTTCAAAAAGCATCAGTCAGATTCATAGCTCCATATTGGCTGCGACGACCGTGGTTCCCATCTATAATTCAGATGTCCATACAGAACCATTGGAGACTTCCAGACAGACAAGATCTCCCTCTACAAGACCCAATATGCCATCCCAATCCAGGGTGGTACAAACTGACCGCATGGGCACTGAAAGGAGATGACTTATAGCCCTAGGTTATAGCCCGGTGGCCGTCACTACCATATTGACACAAGGAAGCCATCAGGAGGGACAGAGCTTAGGGCTAGCTACATGCACTCTACAAAGGCAACTGGCATCTATAGCTACCATAGTACCCAAGGTATCTGGATACCGCTTAACCAAACACCATCACATAAAAGCCTTTTTAAGGGGCGTCAGTTATTTAGCTCCTCCTGTTAGACACAGGTTCACAACTAGAGCCTGCACACAGCTTTGACAGCACTCACACAACTACCATTCGAACCAATTACTGAGATAGGACAAAATGTAGCTGCAAGTTTCACAGGGAGCAGGACATAGTGCTTACATCTTCTGCACTAACCCCAAGAATCCTAAGGAGAAGGCCTGGCACTAGCTAGACCTAAGAAGGGCACTACCTGTTTACATTTATCTTACTAAAATTATTAGGAACTCTGACTACTTATTCGTTCATATCTCACCACCTGACAAGGGCAAGCATATGTCCAAGGCATCCATTAGTAGGACCATCACCTTATACATAACACAGGCTTATAGAATAAGTAACCTACCTGCTCCTGCGGGCGTTACTGCCCACTTGGGAAGAAGTGCGGCTACTTCAGCAGCCTTCGACTGCCGTGCTTTATGGAAGAGATATGTAAGGCCGCAACTTGGTTCTCGGTGTCCACATTTGTGAGACACTACAAATTAGATCTATACTTGTCAGCAGATGCCGCCTTAGGCAGACGAGTACTGCAAAGTATACTTCAGGACGTCTGACCCTCCCAAGGGCGGGGGACAGCTCTTGTATGTCCCATAATGAAGATGCCCTTCTCCCTCTGAGCGAGAAAGAGCCTTGGCTACTTACCGTGAAGGCTTCTTCTGCTCAGAGGGACGAAGGGCATCTTGCCCGCCCAGACGTCAGTAAAATATAAATAAAACAAATAAAATAAAATTACAGGTAATCATGGTTACATCTAACTTCCAGTTGACATTCAATTCAAGTTAAATGCTGTTTGTTGGTTCATGACTTATAGTTATCCTAAAGGTTCATCGTTAATGTTTATTAGGAACTTATGTCTTGTATAGAATTATAACTAACATGTTTCTTCAGTCTATCTTAAATATATAAGGCTCGGAAAGTCTTTAACTGATCACAAGGGGGCGTTTACCCTCAGAGGTCAGAAAAATTTAAATATTTGGTTCCTGCCTCCCGAGATAAGAGGAAAAGGAAACACCCATAATGAAGATGCCCTTCGTCCCTCTGAGCAGAAGAAGCCTTCACGGTAAGTAGCCAAGGCTCTTTTTGCCCCGGCACTGAGGCTCTCCGAGGTAAGATAAAGCCTCACTGAGGGGTCGCAGCTGACTTCATCGTAGCAGGGCCATCCCTGATTGGGTAAGAACACCACCCCCTGTGGTGGCCCACCCATGCATTGGGTGGTGTCTCCCTCGCAGAGCAGCAGATCTCGCAGTCAGGAGAGCTCTCCTCAACATGCTGAAGGGATTGGAAAAGGAGGACCTTCTCAGCGTTGATTGCCATCAGTGGAGCTCCTAACCAAGCCAAGGACTCCATCTCTGTCATGGAGAAGTCATTTCTCCCAATCCTCAGAGGAGGAAGAGGAGATTATCGAGGTCCATTTCCCAGTGTCTAAAGGTTCCAAGAGTGACAAGCCACTAAGGGACCGATCCCCTCGATCACTATGCCAGTTATCTCCTCGACGCCAAGACTCCCCTTGGCATCATGTAGCACCTCAGCGCCATGACTCCCCTGGCACCATTCTTCACCTAGGCACCGAGATTCTCCTAGAATCCATGAGTCTTCTTGATGTCAAGACTCCAAGGTGTGTCTCTCCTCAACGTTGAGTGTCCCCTTGGTGGTTTTCTCCTCTATGTCATGATTCATCGACATGTGAAATGGCACCTTGACATCGAGCATCCCCTTGAGGCCATGAGCTCTACCAGTATAGGGGACAGTATGAGCACTACTATCCCCACTCTTGTGGGTGTTATTTCCAGGAGCAGTTGGCATACAACTTGTGTGACCTGCCCAACCCGCCTGCTAGTTTGGTATCGATATCAAGGGAATCTGCAGGGAAACATCATGCATCGCCTCTTCGGAAGCATTACTCACCCATCTTTGAAGGCACTGTGTCAAAGTCTGATGATGCTGGACAGGATTTTAACAATGGTTCTGAGGAAGCGCCTCTCCCATTGCCAGACGACCTAATGGGAGACGTGAAGGCCATCGCACCACCGGGGGGACATTAGCGCCTATGCTGACTAGCTCATCGGAATGGCCAAGGCGTTAAATATTGCCTTCAGATCTGTTGATCCAGGACCTGTCAATGAAATCTTGGACATTCTTTTTACACCAGAAAGTGGTCCAGTGGCACTACCCATGATCAGAAGTATCATGAACATTATTATCAGCCAATTGGTCCAAACTGGCGTTAGGACCCCCCACTGCTAAGGAAGTGGACAGTCTCTATAAGATTCAACTGGAGGGATGTAAATATGTACTACACCCTCCAGTAGCGAATTCTATGGCGGATGAAGCCCTCCCGGTCAGACTCAAACCCAGCTTTCATTCATCCCCTCAAGGGAAGGGTGTAAGGTTGATACCTTAGGAAGGAAAATCTATACCTCTAGCACATTGGCCCTATGCATTTCTAACTTCCTGGCTGTCATGGGCCATTATCAGTATTTCCTTTGGGACAGGATGTCCAAACCCTCCTCCAGGTAAACAAGCTTGCTAATCTCCCATGTGGGACTGCACAGAAGCCACAATGATGTAAAACACAGTTGCACTTGCCTGTAACTGTTCATTGAGTGAGCTTCTGTACAGGCACACATCTCTCCCTCCTTTCCTGCTGTGGGACGCTGATGTGTCTAATTGTCAGTTCCCCGCGGCAGCTAGGAGAACTGAGGGAGAGCGCTCCCTCCACCCTGGGTCAGGTGACCGTTTGGGCGGGAAAATCGCTTCCTTGACCTGAGGGGAGGGAGAGCACTCGGCGGAGCCAGTCTTTCTAGAAGCTAGCAAATCTTTTTCTCCGTAGCTGGCCTGTGCATATGCCGTCCCATGTGTGCCTGCACAGAAGCTCACTCGATGAACAACTGTTACAGGCAAGTGGAACTGTGTTCTATCCACCCCATGATGTCCATCTCAAAAAGTGACGCTGCATAGTTCTTTCACACTGTGTATAATAATGCAGTTACAAGATGTGATAATGGTGCTGATTTACATGATCTTAAAAAGATTAGACACATTGATGAAGAATGTGTGTGTGTCAAGTGCCGTCAAGTTGCTGCCGAAGCATAGCTACCCTATGAATCAATGTCCTCCAAAATGTCCTATTGTTAACAGCCTTGCTCATGTCTCACAAACTGAGGACCATGGCTTCCTTTATAAAGTCATCTCATGTTGAGTCTTCACTTTTCTTAGCATTATTGTCTTTTCCAGTGACTCTTGTCTTTTCATAATGTGACCAAAGTGTGATAGCCTCTGTTTAATTATTTTAGCTCCTAGGGAAAGTTCAGGCTTGAATTGATCTAGAATGAAGAGTAGGTCTATCAAAATATACCACACTAAATGGAACTTTGTCTTCAGAGACTGTGTAATTGTATTTCATTTTACCGTCATGAACATTAAACAGGGTGGCTAGGTTTGATCACACAAGTAGCAAAACCAATCTGTTGTGTACTTGGGTATCCAACTGACTTTATAAACTAGCTACGAAAAAGGTTCTCCCCTTGCCTGAACGCTAATACCAACTGAGCATGCTCCAGAAGACATAGTGTTGAGAATATCTGAACATCAAAGTAGGGAGAACCACAGAGTTGTGGAAATTGGCCTACTCACACCTTTGAGAGCTTGTAGAATTCTGGAAGAGGTTTGGGGTCTACTGGGTGAAATTTCCAAATTGTACTTGCCCCTCCCAGGCAATTCTTCAGTGGCACCAATTTTGTGTATCTATATAAGAGCTGCTAGGGATAAATAACAGGAAGACAGTCATTTTTTACTTGCTAGTGAGCTTTCAGTAATGTCTAGGTGTCCTAGCTCCCTCCGAATTAATTTATGTTCTGTTCCTTTAAAATGAAGAAAAATATCTTTCTACTAGCCCAATCCCCATTTTATCTCTTAATTCAGAATCAGCAGTTAGGGTGAGCTTTCTCCATCCTTCTGTTCTCCCAGTTCTAAATCCCTAGTTCTCCTTTTGCCTCCAGACAGGACAACAAAGCAGCAAAAAAGGTAGCTACTGTCTAATCAGAAGCTGCTAACTATGCTCCATCCAACAGCCAGACTTCTGTACTTGCTTCAGCGACAGTGCTTCAACACACTTATATGGCACTCATGGGCCCATAAGAAGTCATTTTGCCCATCCCCCCATACCAATCTAGAGCTGCCTCTGTTTTGAGAACGTAAAAGCAGTGAAGAGTTGTAACTGGATTTAGACATACTGTGTGACAGGAAGATTACAACAATCCTGTTGAACTTACTGGGACGTCAAAGTGGGCCTGTAAGTAAGAATGGGGATGAGGGGAATGAAATCTCACCCTGCACAGGTCTCTTCCAAGATTCTAAGGTGTTTAAGCAGCCTGATTTCTCCTCCTCCTATTTTTCTTTCAACTGAGACTTTCAGTACACTCAACATTGCAGACCACCAGGTTAATACCTGGTCTTGATCACAATGTCGTTGTGTGGTTTTGATACCTTTTGATCAATTTGCAGTCATATTTTTCTGCATATTTGGGGAGTCAGCCAATTATGGTGAGACCTGTACCTTATGTGGCTTTCATAATCTGCAGAGGTTGGCCAATTTACCATTAAATATCAGAATAGAATACTGGAAGAATGCAATCTACATTACCTCAAAAGAATCCCATTTTTTAATGTTGTAAAACAACATTATGCTTTTGATGACTGTTTTGTTGCTATAAGAATTTTCCATTTGGGTTATAAATTTAGGTTATACCTTTTACAAAACAAATACAGAAAAATATTAGAATATTGTGAGTATTGTTAATTTTGAACTTGTGTTTTAATCAAATTGATACTAGTTCCTATTCTGAATTTTAGGATTTAATATTGAAAGTACTCATTGTGCAGAAAAAAGAAGCATAGTTCTGTTTAAAAAAGTGTCGTGTTTGTTTTCTAGATGGTGTTCTAACGCTGAATACAGAAAACAATAATTGTACCCAGCAAGTACCAAACTTCCGTAAGTGTGAGATCTGTTTTCTGACCTTTTCAAAAGACACACAGTTCCAGCGCCACATGAGGGATCATGAGCAAAATGACAAGGTGTGTATCTTAATGAATCAGGATGGCTTTGATGACAATATTAACCGAGGAGGAGAATGTTCACGAATTTCCTTTAATTTCCTCACAAAAATTATTTTAAGTTAAATTTTGAGGAGGCTTAAATACTCAGAATGTTTCTAATGTCAAAAAGGTACAAGATAAAACCTGATTTTATGTGGATGTTTTAGCATTCTCTGGCTAGCAATAACTAGTTGTACTGTAAGTTATAGCTTTCCTAATCCTCTTAAGAAGTGTATTGATGAGTAAAGGAACAATCGCATGGAATCTCAAGCTTTATCATGAATTTCACAAAAATCCAGTTATTTAGTATGTTAAATATAATGTTAATTTTAAATTCAAAATAGTATTGCAGAGTTTTAAAAGCCTGGAACCAAGGTAATGGAAGGACACTGTAATATCCCAAGAAAATATTCCATTTTTGCTTTCCTTACTTAAAGCCGAATTGCATAAATTTAATTGTAATTCCAAAAGCATGGTGTGAGGAACACTTTACGTTTCGAAAAAGATAAGAAAGTTCCTGTGAAGAGCCAGTCAAGAAGTGTTACTGTTTGGTTGTTGAAACTCTTAGTCGTTTGGATTACTGATTTAAGCATTGCCTTGACTCCACTTTTTTTCAAATAGCCTCATCGATGTGACCAGTGTCCAATGTCGTTTAATGTTGAATTCAATCTTACATTGCACAAGTGTACCCACAATGGACAAGATCCTACTTGTCCAGTATGCAACAAAAAATTCTCCAGAGTGGCTAGCCTTAAATCTCATATTATGCTACATGAAAAGGAAGAGGTAAATATATTATTTTTTTGCAATCTGTATAAGATTCATAGTAGGGAAGTAATTGTTTATATATTACAAGGGTTGGGAAATACTCCATCAGTCTTCAGTATTTGATATGGTCTGAATGAGCGCCAGTTAGTTGTATGTTATATTTGATATATTTGTTAACTTCTTGGTAGTTTTAGAGTTTTAATGTTGATGTAATGTATTTTTATGGTTTTAATATAGAGATGTTATTAAATTCTGTTGTTACTCGCCCTGAGCCCGGCCTTAACCAGAGATTGAGAGCGGGATAGAAATTGAGCAAACAAATTTAAAAAATACCTGGAGATTTTGGGGGTTGAGACTGAGGAAGGAAGGGTTTGAGGAGGGGAGGGACTTAAATGGGATATAAAACCATGGAGTCCACCTTCCAAAGTGGCCATTTTCTCCAGGTGAACTGATCTCTATCGGCTAGAGATCAGTTGTAATCCCAGAAGATCTCCAGCTACTACCTGGAGGTTGGCAACCCTATTTGTTACAGAGTCCCCAGCTTGTTTCCTGAAACTTATGGAAAGGTTACTTGTTTCAAAACAAATGATGGTAGTAGAGAAGATACACTTCATTGGTTGCTTTCTTCTGATTTTAATAAGGAAGGCAATACATACTATTTTACCCCTTAGTATCTTTGCAGCCCTGTAGTAAGTAATAAAATTTATCATGCTTTTGAAGGAGCAGAGCAGAAGAAACTCAACAGCATTTCAGCAGGTTAGACAGTATGGTCCTAATTTTTTGCCCAATGCGCAGTGGGTAGCTAAAAGTGAGAGTTCAGATTGCTTCCTTATCAACTCAGCATACCTTTCCCTTTCCGAGTGCGACTTGCTATACAATGTTGGGCATAATATATATACTATTTTACAAGTGTAACCTAACATGGTGTAGTAGTTGATTCCTCGAAAATGAATCTTCGTGTTTATTCCCTATTCACATTTTTTGTTCCTGCATGGGGGTCAGCATATTGCATCAACTGGGAGGTAAGCTACATTCTTGTTGCCCATCATGTGAAAGAAGGTGATTAGGAGCTATATCATCGAACACAGTACTTTAACCACCAATATAGTATAATCAGATGAGTGAAATCTATAAACTAATTTAGAGAATGCAGGTTATCTTTGTAGAATCTGATTATGAAAGCATAAAGTATTGAGCGCAGCCTGTTTGATTTTGTCATAAGGTTAAGAAGGATTTGGTTAACACCTCAAGATACAGTTGGTTAGTCACCATGGTCACAGTCCTGTGTTCACTTATCTGGTAGAAAGTCCTATTGAACTCAATGGGATTTAATTCTGAGTGGACCTGCTTAGCATTTCTCCCCATTTTAATAATTCTTGTACAACTTCTTACATGGTAAAAGAGTGCCGTAAAATAACTTTTGTTCAATTCTGAAAACAATAAAAGCTACTTACTGTTTTTACAGAATCTTATTTGTTCAGAGTGTGGAGATGAATTTACTTTGCAGAGCCAGTTGACACTACACATGGAAGAGCATCGTCAGGAACTGTCTGGAAGCAAAACCCATATCTGTAAAACTTGCAAGAAAGAGTTTGAAATGTCATCCCAACTAAAAGAGCATATGAAAACTCATTACAAAATAAGGTGAGAGTTGTCTAGGTATTTGAATGTGCTTGAAAGTGTGTTGGGGATTCATAACCAGCTGTGGTCAACTCATTACGCTTGTCATAATCAGAATGACTTTGGGGTGATTTTTAAAACCTGTGATCAAGAACAGGCAATCTGGGTTTTGCTCTGGGGCCTTACCATTTAACATAGTTTTTATACCTAGGTTGAGCTCCTGGGGACTCTTGATGGGCGTAGCGCTAGTATAGTGTGCATATTTTTATTTATTTGAGCTGAGTTTTGAAACTGTCACCCATCAGGCTTCATGTTGAGGAGTGGGGAAACAAACCCTGTTCACCAGATTAGAGTCCGCCACTCTTGTGGAGGAGCAGGGAATCAAACCCTGTTCTCCAGATTAGAGTCTGCCCCCTTAACCACTGCACCATGCTGACTCATAGAATGACTGATACCATAGCTGTGCTTTAAGACTTTAAGTAATGTGTACTTGAAGTGCATTTCTTATGGCAATGTATGCAGGGTGCAAAATCCAGTTGGAACACAGAAATCAACTCACCTTTCAAATGCAGTAATTATAGGAGCCAATGCCTTATTAAATTTAATTGCTTAATGCACATCAACAGGGTATCAAACACCAGGTCATACAACAGAAATATCGATAGAAGTGGGTTTACGTATTCATGTCCACACTGTGGGAAGACGTTCCAGAAGCCAAGTCAATTAACACGGCATGTTCGAATACACACAGGTAAGGTCAATAAATCCATACAGGATATATTTGAAACTGTATATAGAGCTGTGAGACTGTGGAACAAAAATTCCTATTCCCCTAATTTTTCCAAATTGACAACCCTCCTTTATTTTGCTTGTTTGTATAATCTTTTTTGAGGTAAATATTTGTGCTCCTCACAAGCATAGATCTGTTTGATGCTCTGTGCTGTTTTTTCATAAGAACACAGGTGTATAAACGGCTTATTGGGTTTTCGATGCTTCAGCAAAAGCTGCTTGTAATCTGAGATATTTAAAATATAAATATAAAATACCGCTATGGTCAATGAAGCATGTTTTGCATGTTCTTCTACTGCTCTTAGAACTTTCTGTCTTGCTATCTATATGTTTTTTATCCTGTCATTTCTCCAAGGAGCTTAGGATGGCATCTGTACTGGCCGGGCAGGCTGGCGGGGCTGCTACTGCAGCACGGTGCAGAGGGAGCTGAGAGTGGGCATAGCAGGAAGTGGTGGAGGGTACAGAAGCCGAGGCTTCTGCAGCCTGGAGGCTGCACAGAAACAGTGGGGTCAGCAGGGGTAAGGCAAAGTCTAAGAAGCAGTCCAGAAATCAGGCCGGGGTCTCTTACCTATCACAGGCTAGGCAGCAAGGGTCATCGTTAATCAGTCCAAGGTCTGTGTCACAGGCAAGGCGGTATGCGTCTTTAAACAGTCCAAGGTCGTTCTCAGGCAAGATAGCAAACAGAGTGGAGCGTGGCTGAAACTGGAATTCAGTACGTTGCTTCCACGCTGAGGCTGATCTTCGCTGCTCCTTAAATGTGGCCAGCTATCAGAGTGAGGTTGGTCCTGTCATCACTCACTGTCATTCTCTACAGCTGGAATGCCTCTCCGGCCCTGCAGCCGTGCGGACCATCTTCTTTCACTCAGCAGAGCTCAGAGTTTCTGCCTACGGTGAACCATGGGGGAGGATACTTCTTCCGAGCCTCTGGCTGACTCTGGCAATCTGGCCTCCAAGGGGGACTGGAATTCCTCAGCCTGGCTAGACATAGAAGCCTCTGACAGCCCCTTTAATCCAGCATCTGGTTCAGAAGGCTCATCAGCTGCATTCCCAGGAGGGACGGCCAACTGCTCCAGCTCTGCATCCGAGACCTCTGACTCAGCCACAGGGGGGACCATGACAGCATCTCTGGTTTCCCCCACTTTTTTTTTTCTCTGTCAAGAACCCTGTGAAATAAGTTAGGCTGAGTGAGAGAGAGAGAGACAGAGAGAGAGAGAGTAACTGGCCCAAAGTTACCTTTCTGGCAATGTAGGATTTGAGCCTGAATCTCACAGGTAGTGCTAATCAATCAGACCATTATAGCACACTAAACTTTTAATGTGACATTGAACTTGTTTGTATAAATAATGATAAAGATAGGCCCAAAGGATCATGTATGTGAGGTCTGCTCGTATATGTTGTAGGTACAGATTCTGCTTCTGTGGGTTCTGTGTGCAGTGGTGGAGGGAGCAAAATTCTAGATACTTCTAAGGTTCATACTTGTCCGTAACCATATAAATAGCTTACACACTGGGCAGTCTGAATTGGCCCATAGACATTAATTTGCTTATGCCAGTTTCAGGGTTGAATTGATGTCTCTCTACTTACAGATTTGTTTTGTTAGAGCAAGAATCACTTGCTTCTGGCCAAATACCATGAAGCTGCCACTTAAAAGTTCTGTTGACCTTTTGCATGTAGTTTAATTCTCTCCCCCCTCACTTCTGTTGGGTTTATGGTACTGTTGGGTTTATAGTACTGTGTTACCTGCTGCTTGGCAATGGCATGGTGACACTGCAACAAAGCACGATATAGTATGGGAGCACTTTGCAAAAATTATATCTTTAATTTTGAGGAGCCCAGTGGGTCATTCAAGCCATCTTGTGTGAGACAAAATGGGAGGCAAGCTGATAAAATAATTTCTAGGCTGACCTGTTGTAGCTTTAAAAAAATGGCAAAGTCTTACATCATGATCTGATTTCTAGTCTGATTTTGGTAATCAATCTTTGTGTTCTTTTGCCCATATTATTCTTTTGGAAAACTGGTAATTTGACCCCTCTGTGCCAAATAAACCAGCCTAATAAGGAGTTCAGTTTTATATATGAAGATGCAGAAAATGGACACAAGAGGTCAGCCTTACTCCTAATTTTAAAAGAATCTGTTATTTTCAAGAAATATATTTTTATTTTCAGGAAGTTCTTGTGCACATATTAAGCAGTTAGAGATAAATTAATCTGCACTCATTACCTTTGCATTCTTATTAATTTTGTTGTGTATTGAATCATTGTGCTTCAGGCTGGTATATTTATAATTTGACGTTTGTTTACTCTGAGTTTTCTGTGTGTGCTAAGAAAGGTTAAAGTACTTGATAAAAATATGCTGCGTTGGAAATTAGAAAATCAAGCATCTTTAATGGAAAGGAAATGTCAACATATTAATTTTTAATATTTGCAGAATTCCTGTACCAATTTATTTAGCTAATCCTTTTTAAGCACATGTCCCCTTTCATTTATTGGGTTCTTACAGGCTTGTCAGGTCTTGCCCTCGTTCACCCAGTCCAGACCCTTGCTCCAACTAACACTCCCACACAGTACAACTAGTAGGCATGCAAGCCAGCTCTGACATGGTTACATGCAGGGTCAGTTCAAGGTTTGGGGGAACCCTGGGCAGAGAATGCCTGGGCACCCTTCCCCCTGCCTACTGCTATGCCCCCTGCTTATGCCCCCTTTCCCTTCCCTCAGCTCTCAATTGTATGTCCTTCCCCTTTCAACCCCTCTCATTGACCATGTTCCCAGCTACACACACCACGTGCATGGTCTTCTCTTGACATCATTGAGAAGAATGTGTGGCTGGGAACACAGGTGGTGGGAGAGCTCACAAGTGGGCACATGGGGAACAGCAAACATGTAGACATTGGGAGTCGGCGTAGGCAGGGTATAGCAGCAATGGAAGCTCTGGGTTCTGGTAGCTGCCCCACCTCAGGTTATGCTGACACTGGCTCTAGTTTCATGCTCTACTGATGTGTGTGGAGGACCTCCCATTGCTATTGCAAGGCACAATTACATCGTGTTTTTCTTGTGTCCTTGCCTGGAGCCTGATGGGGTTTTGAATGGTGTAGGCATCTTGTCCCTGGGGTATCCTCTGCATTCATCTCACAATATGCTTTAGTAGGGACTGGATCATAACCTGAATGACTGTATCAATAAGTACACTGTATCAGTAAGTACACTAATAAAAACACTTTAAGCACTAAGGTACATTTCTATACATCTAATTCCAAAGTGTGCCCCCTGCCTGCAGATACTTAAGTACAGAGATTGAAGCCTTGTACAGACAGGACAGATCTTTCTACAGATCTGAAGAACGCCCCAGGTTTGCAAAAAATTCTGAAATTTAAAAAATAAAAATAAAATACTTCAGGGGGGTTAACCCCCCCCAAATAATAGAAACAGCACTTGTATCTTTAGGAAACGAATTCTCTAATTGATGGTTGTGGGTGATCACAACAATATTGCCATCCTTCAAGCCTTGGTTTCTGTCAGTAAAAAGCAGGGGAGGGGAAGGGCCCTTTCCAGGGCTGTTTTGGCTTTGCAGACAGATTCATCAGTGCCAGGCCTGGCAGAATCACAGGGTGACTTGCTACCACCCAATATGTGTGACTCACCCAAGACTGGCTGCTTGCCAGTGTGGTGTAGTGGTTAGAGTTTCAAACTAGGATCTGGGAGACCCATGTTTGAATCATCACTGCCATGGAAGCTCACTGGGAGACCTTTGGCCAGTTACACATTCTCAGCCTAATTTACCTCATAGGGTTGTTGGGAAGATACAATGGAGGAGAGGAGAATGATGTAAGCTGCTTTGGGTGCCCATTGTGGAGAAAGACGGGGTATAAATGAAGTGAATAATGTAGCTGAAGCAAATAAAAGGTAGGTTGGTTAGTGGGTGGGAAGGAGAAGGAAGCAGGGAAAGGTGACAGTATGGAGGCTGCTAGGTGAAGGAAAAGAGGAACAAGTGTGGGGGAAAGGATACAAGGGAAAATAAGGCGCTGCCCTAGCCTGTACTTGTGGGTTCCCTACCATGTAACTGGCCCTTGCTGATGGCTGGCACCAAGCAAATGGGCCACTGTTTTCCCAAGTAGAGGCTGCCAGGGGGAGGAAAGGAAGGAAAGCTGAAGACAGAGGGGCAGATAAAGGTAGTTGGTTGGTGAGTGGGAAGGAGAGAAGGAAGGAAAAGGGGAGAGGCTGTGAGGGGAGAAGCTATGGGGGCTGCCAGGGAAGGAAAAGAAGAAATGGTGGGGGAGGAGAGAATCCGATTCCCCCTCCCAAGTCCTTGTGGGGCCCCTGCTTGTTTTTACTAATTTTTATTCTCATACTCTCACAAAAATTATATATATTGCATGATGAAAAGGAAAGAGGAATTTGTATTCAGGGATACTCCTTTATGTAGGTTTAAAGCTAAAAGGGAATCTTTGCAAGAGCCTTTATATGTAGGATTACTGGCCATAAAATGAGGAACATGGCATTTTATTTGACAGTAGTGCATACATCACTATGTTATAACATACTGTGTGTTATATTAAATTTACTTGAGTGTTGCTAGTATTAATGAGAACACATTTCTTTGGGTTATATATATGTGTGTAATTTTTTTTAGGTGAAAGACCATTTAAATGTAGCGAATGTGGAAAGGCGTTTAATCAGAAGGGGGCATTACAAACCCATATGATTAAACACACTGGTGAAAAACCCCATGCCTGTGCCTTTTGTCCTGCAGCCTTTTCTCAGAAAGGCAATCTTCAGTCACATATTCAGAGAGTTCATTCAGAGGTAAACAGCACTGTTGATTACAGTTATTGGCAACCTACTTTATATCAAGGTCTTAATGCCTATGTCAATATTCAGTGTTTCCACAATGTTTTAACCATTTGTTATGCGGTATGATCCTAGATGGAATAAAATGATAGTTTTTTATTTGTTTTAGATGGTTATATAGATGTTCTTGGGGGGATCTGTAGCCATAATTTATGTTAATTAGATAACTGAATATGAAAATTCATAGGTGGAGGGTATTTCCTTCTTGCTTTCTTTTTACTCCTGCTTCTTCCTTTTTGTTCCTTATAACCTCCCCTTCCTTATTTCTTCCTGCTGTCTTTGACTCTATATCATGCAAAATTCTATGCTGTCATTTCTCTGTTCTTGCCCTTTCGTCCAAATACGAACAGGGAATGACATCTTCTGTCAGATTCTTAGGCAGCCTCTCAGGACATGTCCTTCCTCTGTCTCAAGCTACAGGCAAGAGGATTGGGGAAAGATAAGGAGGAGCCTTAACCTGGATAACCCTGGCTATCCTGATCTCGTCAGATCTCAGAAGCTAAACAGGGTCAACCCTGGCAAGTATTTGGGAGGGAGACCTCCAAGGAATGCCAGGGTTGTGATGGGGAGGCAGGCAATGGCAAACCACCTCTGAATGTTTCTTGCCTTGAAAACCCCACCAGGGGTTGCCATAAGTCAGATGTGACTTGACAGCAAAAAAAAAGGAGGAAGTGATAACTCATCATGGGTTGGGGTTCAGCACAAAGAAGGAATGCAAGGAGAAAGGAGAGGGATTAGGAAATGCAAAAGGAAGGATGTCATTCAACTCTCAAACACCTCCTCCCTGCATACTATCTGTGAAATTCAACTGTTAATTATCCCACTTAGTATATAATGCTGAGGACAATTTTCTAGCTTCTTCTGTAACATATGAAAGTAAATTTTAAGTACTCCCTGATGAATAGCCAATTAACTGGAAAAAAACCACCAGGCTTTACTGAATTTCATTATAATAAATGTTACAGTAAATTATAATAAAGAGCCCTTTCCTGCACTCACTTGAATAATCTCTCGCCATATTTGTATTACTGGTACCAATCTCTTTATATATAAAACTGCTACAGTCGGCCACTTGGTTCAGCTGCTGATCTGGTACCTTTTTGCTTGAACTTTCTGTATTTTTCCCAGCGTAAAAACAGAATTTGTACCTGTGCTAAATTTAGTAAGCTTCTGTTAAAAGAAGTAAAATATCACCAAGCAAAAAAACAAACAAACAAAAAACCTCTGACCTTTCTAACTTATAATTTAAGATATTTAAATGTTCTGTGATTAGAAAATGCCATTTGGTGGGTGCATAATGATGAGTGTGTCATGCAGCATGATCTGGGAATGGCTAGGCTGTTTCAGACCCTTATTGAATTTGTCTGATGCAATTTAGGCTTCTCTTTCAGATGGGGTATAAAACTGAAGATCTTTCTGAGGAATGAATTACAACCTTAGTTGTAATTTTGCTGTAGTATAAAGAAAATCATAACTGCAAAGTTTTGACTGAGCCTTTTTTATTTAATTTATTCCTCCAGGTGAAGAATGGTCCAACGTATAACTGTACAGAGTGTAGTTGTATCTTCAAAAGTTTAGGCAGCTTACATACTCATATCAGCAAGATGCATATGAGTAGCACCCAAAACACAGCAAACTCAACAACAGAGGCATCTCATATTACAACGGTAACATTTGCATCCTAATTTGTTAGTAAAGACGTTTTTGCATATAATGTTTCTCTTTTGTTTGTACATGTGTGAGAGGAAGAGAGAGACAGAAACAACCTATATATAATACCTATTTCTGTTTTCTACACTTGCGGGTAAATTCCATGAGAATTTTTTCTTTTTAGGTCCCACTGAAGTGAATGTTTGTTGTACAGGAGTACTGTTAGGAAATGTCCATTTATTTTAGAGATGCAAACCAGCAGAAGATCCCAATGGGATATGCCTTTGATCTTCAGCTTTCTTTTTTGTTAACTGATAAGTGATACAACAAATTTAACCAGCTTGGAATAATTGGTTCTGCTTAAGCTTCGTGCCCCTTTGGAAATTAAATCTTGTCTGCTGCTGATTCATGTATAGTATCTCCGCTTTGAATTATTTTTAATCTTACTTTGTGAAGCTTGCTAGTTTACCTTAACTTGAATCCTAATGAAAGAAACTCATATTTTTGTACTTCCATATGTTCATTTTGGGGAGGCACTAACTTATCATTCATTCTTATTCATCATAGGATTCTGTGGCCCAGCCTTTGACATTAACGACAGTTAATTTGTTGCAGCCCATTGATAATAAGTGGAAGAATGTGAGTATGCTTGTTTATTTTTTAAAATCACGTGTTTAAGATTTTTTAAACTGTGAGTTCCATGTTTTTGTATTTTTTTAATTCCCTCACAGTTAATTTGAGTTTATTTCTTTTTTTCCACAGACAGAAACTCCAGTAACTTCTGTTTCAGGACATCAAGGCCAGCAGTCTGTAACAGATGTCATTCAGCAACTCCTTGAACTGTCAGAGCCAGTGGAAAATAATCAGGCCCAGCAACCTGGTCAGCAACTCACTATGGCCGTCGGAATCAATAGAGACATTTTGCAGGTAGGGAAATCCATACCTTTTTTTCGGACCATCCTTTCAGCCTTGTAATGTGTAGAAAACCTTTTGTGCTGGAGATGGAAGGGGTTGCTGAACAAAGTGAATGTGCCAGCCTAATACTTCCCATTTCTGGGCTTTCCTGGCAGCTTTTACAGCATTTGCTAGTCATGAACTGAGAAAGGGCAGTATGGTCATTATATTTATTTATTCATTTGGAACATTTCTATGCTGTCTCTCCAGGGAAGCTGCCTGAGATGGCCAACAAAACATAGTAAAAACATAAAACATCATAAAATGTATTGAAACTGAGCATTTAGACCATCAAACAACATAAAACATGGAACAGTTTACATTGGCTCTTAAAAAATTCTCAGTTTAAAAAGAGACTGTATAATGATATATTTATTTATCTGAAGCTGATGGTTAGTGGATGGCCTATGATCCATTCCCAGCTCCCTTCACCTTAACGTGTTCCTTTGGTCCCTTACCTGCCCTGCCATTATTTATTTAAATTTATTCAGAACATTGTTATGCTGCCCTGCCACCCAGTCAGGATCTCCAAGGCAACAGACATTAAAACATTTGAACAGTGAAAAAGAGCATTAAACATTTTAAAATATTTCAATAAAACAACATAAATGACATTAGAACCTGGAAGGAGGGCCAATAACCGTTATTGGGGGTATGCCAAGTAAAAAAGTCTTCACCTCCTGGCAGAAGGCACCAATACAGGGAGAAAGACAAAGCTCCTTGGGGAAGGAGTTCCAAAGTTTTGGTGCCACAACCGAGGAAGCCCTTTCTCAGGTTGCTACCTGTCTAGCCTCAGACGGTGGAGCCAATTGAAGCAAGGCCTCCAAAGATGACCGAAGTGAATGGAAGAGCTCATATGGGAGGAGGCAGTCTGTAAGTTATTGTGGTCCCAGGCTGTACAGGGTTTTAAAGGTCAACACCAGCACCTTGAATTGAGCCCAGAAGCAAATTGGAAACTAGTATAGATGGAACTAGATTGGAGTGATATGGTCCCTATGACCCACTCCAGTCATCGCTCTGGCTGCAGCAGTCTGTACCAATTGTAGCTTCCAGACAGTCTTCAAAGGCAGCCCCACATAGAGCACACTGCAGTGATCTAATCGAGATGTTACCAGGGTATGTACCACAAGCAGCAAGATCTTTTCTGCCCAGGAAGGGCCGCAGCTGGTTCATCAGCTGAAGCTGGTGAAAGGCACCCCAGGCCACTGCTGCCATCTGTTTAGCTAAAAGGAGGTCCAGGTCCAAGAGCACCCCAAGCTACGAACCTGTTTCTTTATGGGGAGTGTAACCCCATCCAGAACAGAAGATAACCCTTTTCCTGGGTCAGACCTTAACCCCCACCATTAGCACCTCTTTTTTGTCAGGAATAAGTTTCAGCTTGTTAAGTTTCAAAACTGCCTCCAGGCACCTGTTCGCAGTTTCCACAGTCTCCCTGGGTACTGCTGGTAGCACAAGATAGAGGCGAGTGACATCTGTGTATTGGTGATGATTCAGCCCACATCTCCAGATGACCTGTCCCAGAGCTTTATTTCGATGTTGAAAAGCATTGGGGGACAAGATGGAACTTTGGGGAACCTCATAGGCCAGAAGTCAAGGGACAAAGCAGCAGTCCTTCTGCACCACCTTCTGAAACCTACCTTGGAGGTAGTACCAAAACCACCACAGAACAGTGCTTCCCGGTCCCAACCCCGAAGGGCGGTCCAGAAGGATGCTACAATGGAAGGTATTGAAATCACTGAACGATCCAGGAAACGTCACTGGTCATGCTCCCTTCCCTCTCCCAGCACATTATATCCACCAGGGCGACCAAGACTGTAAACATACTTTCTATGGTTGAGCAGTATTGCGTGACTTGCAGCTGCTGGGCAGTACTTCCTGGTAATGTCATTCTGCGCTCACAATGTACAAAACTGATGCATGAATCTTTAATATCAACATGGATAAAAAGTTCGTAGTAGAAATCTGCTTAAAATTTGGTCACAGTATCACAAAAAAATAATACAACCTGGTAGAATAATTACAAACAGAGATTAGTCTTTAATTTCTTGAAACTGCAGGGAAGTTTCCATGTTGTGAACTTTTTATAAGGTATAAAATGAGTTGCTGCTTTTGTTACGATTATGAATACTTGTATTAACACACCAAGTTTTTGTGAATGTCCTTACTTATGTTGCCATTTTGTAAAAATAAATACATTGACTGTTGAAACAACTGACTTGAATTATTTTAATAATAGGTGTACTATAGTGTTGCCTAATTCTTTCGGGAAAGCCAGTTGGTAACATTACAAATTCTCTTCTCAGTTTAATTTATTTTTGTTATTTTAGCAAGCTTTGGAAAATAGTGGGCTGTCTTCAATTCCAGTTTCATCAAATACTGACTGTAATGAGAATAAGATACCATCAAATCAGGATGAAAATGTTGATGTTCCAAATCTCTCCAGTCATCAGGTTGACTCTAGCAATACAGAACAAGTTAAAGAGCAAGAAAACCCAGATAAATCAGATAAAAAGGAGAAGAGAGTTTTAAAGAAAAAGTCACCATTTTTACCTGGTAATACTAAACTGGTTTGTGTATATATAATGGCTGTTTCATATATTGTTTGTTTCATATATAGCTATTCCATTATTTATTTATTACTTTTATATCACTTTTTATATCGGAAACCCTATATACACAGACTTAAGTTCCATAAACTTAAGTCTGTGTATATAGGGTTTCCGGCAGGTTTCCCATCCATTTACTAACCAACTTCACACAAGTTATTTCAGGCATTGGGGCTCTGCAAGCTTCTTCTTTGCCCTCCCAGAGAGCCAGCGTGGTGTAGTGATTAAGAGCCGTGGACTCTGATCTGGAGAACCGGGTTTGATTCCCCACTCCTCCACATGAGTGGCGGTCACTAATCTGGTGAACTGGATTTGTTTCCCCACTCTTCCACATGAAGCCAGCTTGGTGACCTTGGGCTAGTCACAGCTCTCTTAGAGCTCTCTCAGTCCCACCTATCTCACAGGGTGTCTGTTGTGGGGAGGGGAAGGGAAGGTGATTGTAAGCCGGTTTGATTCTTCCTTAAGTGGTAGAAAGTCGGCATATAAAAATCAATTTTCTTCTCCCCGCATGACCTGTCATCTGTATTAACCATTTGAGTAAAATCTCATTATAATCCATTTCCATTCATTTTTTATCTCTTTATTCCTGGTATGCTGCTAATATTTTGATTGAAGTGGGCTTCTTATATTTTCCTTCCAATTTTATTGATATAAAATACTTCTATACCACTTGTCTAAACAAACTTTGAAGCAGTTTGCAGGTTATGACAATCACCAAGGAACAATAATAATAAAAAAAAACCTGTTGTGATGGTGTTTAAATCTGTGTTGGAGGTATCCAAGGCTAAATGCAGAATTTCTTCATGGTATTTCACTTACCGAAATGAAATGCTGACTCAGTGACTCCTCTATGTAAGAAATCTTGCGTCAATGGCAAAAAATCTTGCTCTAATGGAGGAAGCCTATTCTTCTGGACTGTTCGAAGGAAGTCATCGGACTCTGACTTCCCATTTGAGGCTGCTGTCCCGGTTGTATTTTAAGCTTACATCTAATATTTGTTCTTTAACTCTATTTCAGGCTCCATACGTGAGGAGAATGGAATAAGATGGCATATTTGTCCATACTGCTCTAAAGAATTTAAAAAACCTAGCGATCTAGTACGACACATTCGCATTCACACTCATGAAAAGCCATTCAAATGTCCACAGTGTTTCCGGGCCTTTGCTGTGAAGAGTACCCTTACAGCGCACATAAAAACACATACTGGCATTAAAGCTTTTAAGTGCCAGTACTGTATGAAATGCTTTTCTACCTCAGGAAGTTTAAAAGTACATATCCGTTTGCATACAGGTAGGAGCTTGCAATGTTCTTTCCTAGTATTGAGACAGCTACTTAGGGATAATGAAATATTATCTCAGTTACTAAAGCAATAGCATTTTTATCATGTGCTATTGTTGTATTTGATCAATTGAAGAATTTTAAGCAAAACTCCTTCAATATATTAACTACAGTTCTTAATTAGTAATCCAAAAATTACAAATACTTTGAGTTTCTAGGTTTGAGTGCTGTTGATTTTTAACTCCATGGAAGATGGGGGGAAATCCCAATCTTTGTATGTTACAAGTTCTATGTTTTGCCAGCATGGTAGGATGGGACAACGGGATTATGCTTACTTTGGTCTGTATCACTAGCATGTGTTTAGAGTTCACTGCATTTTTAGGGTTGCCAGGTCCTTCTTCGCTACTGGTGGGAGGTTTTTGTGGTGTATCCTGAGGAGGGCGGGGTTTGAAGAGGAGGGATTTCAGTGCCATAGAGTCCAATTGCCAAAGCAGCCATTTTCTCCAGGTGAACTGACCTGTATCAGCTGGAGGTTTGTTGTAATAGCAGTAGATTTCTAGCTAGTACCTGGAGGTTGGCAACCCTACTGCATTTTGGAACAATAATCCAATCTCTTTACCCAGCAACATTGGACCTACAGATTGCAAATCACTGGGCCCACTTGGATGCGCATCCCAGTCCAGAGAAGGAGAGCTGCACGTACAAGACACTTTCTAAAGTTTCTAAATGAGTGCAAGGATTGTTTTCATCACTTTTCTTTTGGTCATAGTTTTGTGATGTGGATAACTGAAGAAATATTTTAATCTGTCCTTAGGAATTAGACCATTTGCTTGCCCCCACTGTGATAAAAAGTTTCGAACGTCAGGTCACAGAAAGACCCATATTGCCTCTCACTTTAAACACACTGAACTGAGAAAGATGCGGCATCAACGTAAACCTGCTAAAGTTCGAATAGGAAAGACCAGTGTTCCCGTACCAGATATTCCTTTGCAGGAACCAATACTCATCACAGACTTAGGTAAAGTGTGAATGGCATAATTTTGCTCATAAGTATTCCCAGTGTGTAGATCTGGAATAAAAGTGAAAGTAAGATGCCTGCCATTAATCAGGCCAAAAATTTCCTAAGGAAAATGTTTTTTTCAGTTGTATTTTGCTAGTCACTGTTACAAAAAGCATTATATTTGTAGCCTTTTTGCTGCCCAGGCCTCTAAGCCCGTAGAGGAGAATTTAGGATGGGAAGTCACGACTCCTAAAACAGTATCATGGCCTATGGCATTGAAACTAACATCATTATGTGGGCCTGTGTGTAGTTGATATAAACTCTACCTGAATTAATCATACTTCCAAATACTTCCTGTACCAGGTCTGTAGATTCTAGGAAAGCAATCCTAAGCAGATGTACTCAGCAGTAAGTCCAGTGTTATTTAGTGGGGCTCACTCCTAAGAAAGGATTCATGGCATTGCATCCTAGGTAAATTCAGTAAATTTGAAGGATGAGCATATACAATTTCATTCAGGAAAATTACAGAAAGAAATGTGTGACCTAATTGATGTTAATGTATTGATCAACCAGTATTTAAAAGAACAGAGACATATTCTTGTTTCAGTTTCTTTGGTCTTTTAAAAATTCAGATTACCTGGCATGGATACACAGGAATATATGTTTAATGCTAAAAATATCATCTTATTCATATGACTAAAGGAAGCTGTGAGGATTAAATGTAATTTTGAAAATGTAATGTCTATTTTTTGCTTGTTTTGCCTTTGTTAAGGAAGTGCATGATAATTTTGGAAAGACAGTTTACTGCTACTAATTAAATGACAATTTTTGTGACTGTTCTAATCATTGTTGGATCTTTGATACTTTGTGAAATACTACCCACTAACAAATCCCGCCCCCCCCCCATGTAGGTCTTATCCAGCCAATCCCAAGGAATAGCCAGTTCTTCCAAAATTACTTCAGTAATAATTTTGTGAATGAAGCAGACAGGCCATACAAATGCTATTACTGTCATAGAGCATATAAAAAGTCTTGCCATCTTAAACAACATATCAGGTAAGGGAGAGAAATGTATTACAATGTTCTATAAAAGAACAGCAAACACTTATTTTTGTCTGTGTCACCTGTGAACGCCTGGAAAAAAATGGGGAAAAAATGGGGAAAAAACATTTTCCATTTCCCCCCTCATATCTCAAGTTCTTCTGTCTAAATTAATAGAAACATGATGCTACAGTATTATGTCAGTCATTTAGAGTTAAGGTGTAAACAAAAATTGCTCCTTTTCACTGAATTGATTTATGTAAGAGGGGAGTGGACATATTCATGAAGGAGAGGGGTATTCATGGCTGTTAGTTAGAATGGATACTAGTCATGCTGCATACCTATTCTCTCTAGTATCAGAGGAGCATGCCTATTATTTTGGGTGCGGTGGAACACAGGCAGGATGGTGCTGCTTCAGTCGTCTTGTTTGTGGCTTCCTAGAGGCACCTGGTTGGCCACTGTGTGAACAGACTGCTGGACTTGATGAGCCTTGGTCTGATCCAGCAGGGCCTTTCTTATGTTCTTATGTTTTCTGCACATTAAAAAAAATATATGAATGTATAATAAACTTTTAACTAGGCTTGAGGTTCATGTTAGTGCTAACAACACTGAGAAAGGTTTTTCCTGGTACAGCCTCGCTGTTCTCAATAGGAAAAAATGCCCCATTTTTGCCTTTTTTAATTTAAAAAGGCTTTTTAAAGTCAGAGGCCAGGGAACCTCTTTGGGGGTGCCACAGCAGCGTCTTGGCCACGTCATCCCTGGCCACCGAAAGGCTCAGGAATGAGCTGTTAGTCTACTAGGTAAGATATTCAAGTCTAAGACCTATAGGGTTATTTTTTTTTAAAAAAAGGAATGGTATCTGTTGCTAGATAAGCTGAGTTGAACAAAAATGGAACCAGATTGCATGTGCTTAACATTTACAAGGTTGTGGAGGAGCTTTTAAACTGAGGACAAGCCAGTAGAAGTGGAGGGGCCTCCAGTTCAGGAAAACACATCCCTTGGTGGTGGTGATGAACTTTTTTTAGATCATTGTAGTGTGCATAGAGTAGAAATTGTGGGTAAGAACAGGTTGAGTATCTCTCATCCAAACTGCTTGGGACCAGAAGTGGACCGTATTTCAGATCTTTCTGTATTTTGGAATATTTTGGAATTTTTGCATATACATAATGAGATATTTTGGGGACGGGACCCAAGTCTAAACACGAAATTCATTGATGCTTCATATATACTTTATATACATATCCTGAATGTAATTTTAAACAATATTTTTAATAATTTTGTGTACATTGAACCATCAATGGCACCGCTGAGGGCCTCTGAGTAATGCCTGCATGCCGGCTCAAAAGGTCCAGTTTTCGGGTCAGTCCAGATATCGGATATCCTGATAAGGGATACTCAACCTGTATTCAGTAACAAAGAGATGGAGTGTATCAGTGTTTATATGCCAGTGCTAGAAACATAGACATAGTGGCTATATTTGAAACCTGGTATAATGGGGGAAATCATTGGAATATGGTCATCCCTGGATATAAATCCTACAGGAAAGCTGCAGATTTCAGGGTTTAAATCTACTTATGATTGCACTGTAAACGGACCATGGGTCTGATCCAACTTGGACCTAATTTTTCCATTTAATTTTCTCAGTAAAATTTTCTCCATTTAATTTTCTCAGTAAAATTTTGTAACAAACTTACCTCTGACCTAGAACTCAGGCCTAGCTTGCTTGCTTGCTTTTTTCTTCTCTTTGCATCATGCTTTGATTCTTATCTTACTTGTTTTTAAGGTCTCATACGGGTGAGAAACCATTCAAATGTTCTCAGTGTGGAAGAGGTTTTGTGTCTGCTGGAGTGCTAAAAGCACATATCCGGACACACACTGGATTAAAAGCTTTCAAGTGTCTTATATGCAATGGGGCTTTTACTACTGGTGGTAGTTTGCGAAGGCATATGGGAATCCATAATGATCTTCGGCCATATATGTGCCCGTATTGCCAAAAAACATTCAAAACATCATTAAACTGCAAAAAACACATGAAAACACACAGGTATGTACATTTGAACTTTTAGCAATTCTTTTCAGCTTTTAGCACTTGGGAAGCTGTACTGATATCAGTTTTTGATTTGGGAGTTTGTTACTTTTGGAATTCTGAAGGATGAATAAACGAAGGAATAAATTAAAGACTGTCTTTCAGTGAGTTATTACAACATTTATTGATTTGATAGAGATTCAAATGAAGAATCAAATTTAAGAGCAAGAAGATAAGATTATCAGTTCTTAAAAGCACAGGAATTCAGAAAAAGAGGTTCTGAGGAAAACATGAATCTTTGAATCTTCCTGAGTTGCTGACCATAAAAATCCTGTGTTCCCATGATTGAAATGGGACACAGACTTACCCTCACTCAGCCATTGGCATACTAATTGTGGAGAATGCTCATGGATGTTTTCATTGCTAAGGCCTTTCCACATCACTGTTTATTATTAGCCCTTATATTGGGCTCTTTAGTGTACAGAGCACTTTACATACAACTTGGTTTTGTAATGTTTACAATACAATAGAAGGAAAAATAGGTCAATATTATTTATCCTCATATTGAGCAGTCTGAGAGTACCTTGCTTAAGGCACTGTAGAGTTCATGGCAGAGATGAGATTCAGAGTGGCGATATTATGATTTTTAACTCAGTCTGCTAGCCATGATGCGACGCTGCCTCTCATTAGGAGGCATCCAGAGGTTCTGCCATGGAACCCCTGCACACCAAAGAAGACTCTGGTCTGTATTAAGAGCACTCAGAATGATAGCCAAACTTACTGGGTTCCTCATTTGAACTAAATAGTGTATGCTGTGCTTTTGCAGGGAAGGAATAATAATGGAAAGCAAGATGCTTTTTCACGGAAACATGACTACTGTTATTGATCTTCATACTGCAAAACTGTAGTGTTCGGTGGTTTAAAAATAACTAAATTATGGAGATATAGCACAGAGGGCTTTGGGATAGACAAAGTGGTGGAGTGTTGGTTGGATGGAGCACAGAGAAAAGGAAGCACTGTCCAGCATTGATCATCTGTCAGGTTGTGTGTGTGAATGGATGATATATAGGACATGTGTTTAAATGGGTTATACGTATGGCAGTGGTGTCTATTTGGGCCATACGATTGGAGCATGGGTAAAGAAAAGATGTGGAAAAACAACTATCTTACCCAAGATTTATACTTGCATCTGGTTTGACATAGATAAAAACGCCTCGTATAATGATGAACATCCTCCTATATAAACATTTGAAAAGGCAATGTACGATGTATTTTCTCGTTGAGCGTCCCTGTTATATAGCCATGTTGTGTGTTGAGAAAAGAAAGGTGGGATATATAAAGTTCTGTAATGTTGTATAAGTAGTTCTCTTCTACAAGTAAACCTTGACAGAAATTTGGTGTAACTGAGGTGAGCTGGGAAATAGGTCCTATCATACAGTAACCTTATGCTGTTTGAAATGTTATCCTGAAGATGTGCACCCCCTAAAAGAAGCTCCTGGCATCTCTTGCACTGGGAGGCATGAGATGACATTTCTTCTTCATCTTTCAGGTATGAGCTTGCACAGCAGCTGCAGCAGCATCAGGAAGCTGCTTCCATTGATGATACAACAGTCGATCAGCAGAGCATTCATGTATCGACTCAGATGCAAGTGGAGATTGAAAGCGAAGAGCTGCAGCAAACTGAAGCTGTCACAACAGATCAAGAAACAATCTTGGACTTAGACCAGCAACAGGTGGTGGACACAGAAGAAGCCGGGCTGAGGCCACAACTCACAGATCAGCCGTTAGGGCAAGAGGAAGGTAAATATTTAGAACATATAAAATATATAATAAAGAGGCCAGGTAAAAGGAAAAGATATAATTCAACTCTATCCCTAAATTTAGTATTTAAATTTAAAATGCATTGAGTATAATTAAAAGCTAGATGTTTAAATATTATTGCTTATAAAATAAGGACAAATCTAAAATTCTCCACTATAGCATCAAATTGTAGCTCCGTTCTTTTGCCTAGGAGTATTTTCTGTTGAAGTTCATAGAGTGTTCCCGCTATCTAAAACTAATCCAGTGAGGGAGGGAAGTTAACCTGGGCACTGCTTCGTTGTATATTTTGTTATTTTTTGTGTATTCATCCACTATATATACATGTATTGGTTGTTGTTAGCATTGTTTATTTATTTTATGTTGCCTTTCTACTCAGTGGGCATCCAAGGCCGATCATAAATCTATCTATCATGAGGGGTCCTTCTTCGTCAGGGTCGCTCCCCTTTTCTCTGCTGTTGCATCCTGTCTATTTAGGGCTCTATAGGTCTCAGGACTGGGACGGAGGAGTTGGAGAAAGAGTTGCTGCACCCAAGTCTCCAGAAGTGTGGTCTCTTGGCTAAGGCCAACCCTTCCTCTCTCCTTCCTGGCCCAGGATCAGAGCCTCTTATAAATACTCCTACCCCAGGGCCAGGGCTGTGGGTGGTTGTATTTGAATCTGGATTTGGATTAATGGATCCCCTAGTCATGGTCTCTGAGATTAGTTGCTGGAGCTAGAGCTGCAAGCAGAAAGTTATGTGCTGCTGGGATGACCAGACAAAGGCCCAGTGGTATTTTATATCAGGCCTGGTCAATCCAGAGGCATCACACTGCCTGCTAATAATACTGATACTGGGCTACCTTCACTTCTGTGCCTAAAGAGGGCTCAAATTTGCAGTTCTGACTGTGATGTCAGGGAGATGCTGTGTTGATGTTTTACATCTTAAACCAGGTGTTACATGCTCTCGTGGTGAGGAATGGGAGAGGCACAAGAATGCTTCTCATATTCATTTCAGATTAAGAGGTTTCCCTGGTGACTATCTATACGGACCCTGAATCGGAAATGTAAATGATTTCTCAAGTGACTTTTTCAGTGCTCAGTATTTGAAAGGGATGTATTTTTACACTCCAGCATGAAAATCATGTTTTTAAAATCTTCATGCAATCTAAAAATCTATATAACCTTTTAAATTAGCAGTTTTAATCTATTATTTTTAAAATCAATCCCTCCCTTCAAAGTTTTTAAATTACCGTATTTTTCACTCCATAAGTCGCACTTTTTTCCTCCTCAAAAGTGAGGGGAAATGTCTGTGCGTCTCATGGAGCAAATGTGCGCACTGAGCCGGCTGGGCGTGCTGGAATGACGCGAGCCGGCTCTGTGCGCCCCGTTCCAGCGCGCCCTGCCGGCTCTGTGCGCCCCGCCCGCCTCCCAGCTGGCCGTCGGGGCGGGGAAAGCCGGCTCGCATCGTTCCAGCGCGCCCAGCCAGCTCTGTGCGCCCCACCCGCCTCCCAGCTGGGAGGTGGGCGGGGCACACAGAGCCGGCTTGCTACGTTTCAGCGCGAGCCGGCTTTCCCCGCCCCGATGGCCAGCTGGGGGGGGGGGTGTCTTATGGTCCCGACGCGGACGTGCCCAGCCGGCATTCGCTCCATAAGACAAGTTTTTAGAGGAGGAAAACAAGATTTTTTCTTGTTTTCCTCCTCTAAAAACTAGGTGCGTCTTATGGAGCAGTGCGTCCTATGGAGCGAAAAATACGGTAATTCAAATTTTCATCAACTGCTTAGTTTTTTTCCCTTCAATTTATATTTCTAATTTCAGATAGGTTTGTGACCTCCCAGCATGCGTTGCAAGAGAATATAAATCAGTTTGAGCAGCAAACTATAGCACAGCAATCATTTGATCAGCAAGGTTTATCACAAGGTTAGTAAAAATATAAATAGTAATTTACGAAGTGACAGGTCAGTGTATTTTGTCACCAAGTTTTTGGAATTGTAGTTTCAGCCATTTGTACCAACAGAGAGAGTGGTTGCAGGGAGAAAATCAGCACATTTGAAACAACATTATTAGATTTTCAAAAACTATTATACTTTTCCATCCTACTTTGTGAAAATTCAAGTTCAGGAGTTGTTGTCTATCAATATTTAGGACTGTATTAGAAAAAGAAAACAGTTTTCTGCATCATTGTTGCAATTCCTTTTTAATAGTGAACCTAGTTTTAATTACATTCTTCTAGAAAAAAAATTGTACCATAGGATATTCCTCTTATAGAAATATAATTTATTCGGTAATGCTAGACAAAGTACAGTTAAAATCTGTGTGGTACAAGATTTCTATTCTACTTGGAATGCTCTCTGCAGATTTCCCACACTTTGAAGTGCTCTTGAAGATCTTGGAGCCATTCAGAAATTTTGAATTTCAGGTAGGTATTTATGGATACATGTGTTGAAATTGGTGGACCCTCTCCCTGTGTCTGCATATGTGTTGCATTCTCCTCAGTTCCTATTTTTATGAAATAGACAGGAATGTGAAAGCTTCAGACTATGTTTATGTTAGCCTTTGTGATTACATATTCCTTTTTAGGTGTTTTGCCGTGCTATCCTAAGCACAGTTGCCCCCTTCTAAATTCACTGATGTCCGTAGGCTTAGAAGGGTGTAACACTGATTAGGCTGGCACTCTTGGTTACTTGCTTACTTCATATGGAATATTTAATGTTAAATATTAATGAATTATGTTTGTTCAACATTTAAAAGCTTATGAGTTGGCCAAAGAATTATTTACTTGAAGGATCATGAACCCACAGTTACTGACAGCTCATTCCTGGAGGGGAGGGGGGCGTCCGCAGTAGCCAGGACAGCGCAGCTGAGAAGCCTCCTCAGAGGCTTCCTGGCCACACGGGAGGGAGGGAGCCTTTTTTCCAAAATAAAAAAGGCTTTTTTCCCCATAGGGGAAAGCAGGCCTGCACCACCTCAGGCCTGCAGGACCACCACCATCTTGGGGGACATTCCCGGGGTAAAAGGGGGTTGGAAGCTGCCTAAAGGCAGCTCCGCCCCCCAAAAGTAGGTCTTTACTTTTAAAGTAATTTCTATTTGATAATCTCAACAGTAGAGATCTGCAGTGAAGTTGTGGAGACAATGGACATTATTGGGGACAATTTTTGAGCAATTGTATGTTGGAGGGGAATTGTGCCATAACTCCTGTTATCTTCCATATTTCCTACTAAATTTACATTTTTGTGATACGAGTTGCAGAGTGTGACATCAATGTAGATACAGGGAGATGGGTCAACCTCTTAGACACATGCATGCATACCACATGTTCAAAATTTCAGTGGCTCTGAACTAATTGAGGCTTCTTAAGGAAACTTCAAATTGTGTTCTGCGGAGAATATTGTTCAAATCAAGGTAAACTAAGGGTAAGTGGCCTCTCACTGAGGACATCTAGTAGGTATTCAGAATGCTTGTACCTTTGCTGTTGTCTTCCAGAAGAAGAGGGTATTATTCTTACCATCCTATATAGTTTGAGTATATTGTTTATAAGATGTGGACTGGTCCTTTAGGCTCCTGTATTGGTGTGACAGCACATAGTATTAAGTTCTACTGAGTCTATGCCATTGTAGTGCCATTAATATATGCTTTTGCTAGCAAGACCACATATATCTGGCCTTGCATGGCAGGGTCAATGCAGGTGCTTTCACAATTGTGGTAGGAAAGATAGAGAATTTTAGCACCCATCAGAGCAGGCTGTTGCCAGCACTATATGAGGGGTATGTGAAAAGCTTTTGTATACCTCTTTCCAGGAATCATGATGCCACAGTGACATACAATTAAGTCATATTGTTTGCAACAACGTGAGTTGCAGTAAAATGAACAAGTTTGGGTTGTGTATTATTACGTAAAGGCTTCTGATATTTCTTATGGCAGGTTTTACAGTTAATGATGGCTACAGTCAGGCAAATCAATTTCCAGCAGTTCAACAGCTTCAGGATTCAAGCACTCTTGAGTCACAGGCTCTTTCAACGAGTTACCATCAACCAAATCTGCTGCAAGTTCCCGCAGCAGAAACTATCAATGTAGTAAGTATTTATTGAATGGTTGAAAGTCACTGTTTCTGCTTCCTGCAGTGAAGTTTGTTATCCTAAGAGTTGACAAAAGGTTCCGTTTTACATGTGAGAACACAGTAAGTATATTTTCCACGATAAAAAGGAGAGCCGGCATGACATAGTGGTTAGAGTGTCAGCTAAGAATCTGGGTGAGCCAGCTTTGAACCGCCACTCTTCCACTGAAGTTCACTGGGCGTCCAAGTCACTCTTATCTGTGCTGTGCCTATTTTGTGGAATTCATTTTGCTTTTGAAAGTTGCAGCTTACGTCAAGTATTACTAACTTCAAACAAAAGATCATCACATCACTAACTTAACTTTGAGGACAGGTGCCCACATGGTGAATGATTCCCATTGGCCACATTGTTCAGAATGGTTTACAGTGTGGACAACCATCATTATGCGTCCACCGGGAAGTTGGGGAGGTAGGCGACTCTGCATAATCCTTGTATGGGTCCATGTATAATCCATGTACAGCTCTAGATGTTACAACCAGAGCAAGGAGCATTTGCCACAGAAAGAATGCATGCCAATGGTGAGTGTCATATATCTGCTGGTCCTAGGACTTTGGCGATATTAGAGTAGTTCCTTCATATTTATATATTTCATTATTTTTCAAAGTATATTTATTTGTAGAGCTCTCCTTATGTGGAAAATGCTTTTGAACATTATAAGTGACTAGCGTGGTATAGTGGTTAAGAGCGGTGGTTTGGAGTGGTGGACTCTGATCTAGAGAACCGGGTTTGATTCCCCACTCCTCCACATGAGTGGAGGCTAATCTGGTGAACTGGATTTGTTTCCCCACTCCTACACACGAAGTTAGCTGGGTGACCTTGGGCAAGTTACAGTTCTCGGCTCAGAGGGACAAAGGCCATCTTCAAGATGGGTGTTTCCTTTTCCTCTTAGCTCGGGAGGCAGGATTAAATATTTAAATTTTCCTTGGCTTCTGAGGGTAAACGCCCCCTATAGCCAGTTCTATTTCCTGCCTTGATCGGGAGAGCAGCCTTTTGCAGCTCTCAGCTATTAGAATTAGAAATTCCGAGCTTTAACTACTATACCTTCTTATATAACTTACCTTCTTATCTAAAGAATTTATCTATTTTCTACTATTCTATCTCCTATTCTATCATGAGGGAATAGGAGGGATAGCCTCATAACTAATAGGATCCTTCCTGCCAAAACAAAATGGCTGACCGGCAGGACGATAACTTCATCGCCTCAGCCGATCTGGATCCAAGCCTCTTGACGGCTATGCCGCAGCCATCCGAGGCTATTATGCCCTCTACCAGTCAACATGTTGACTCGGGGGCTAAACCTAAAAGAAAAGGGAATTCAAACAACGGAGGCAAGTGCGAGAGGGCCGTCTCGGCCGGCAACAAGCGCGCAAAACGCCTCATCGTTGCCGCCCGCTCTACAGCCCTGCCGTCGCGAGGCGGACAAAAGCTCGCAACGGCAAGCGGCCCGGAGAACACAGCGGCGTCAGTCGCTCCCTCCAGCAAGTTTTTCCTGGGGCGCACCAAGGAGGCTGGCGGCTCGCCTTTAGCCCACACTGCCCCAGTGACTGGCGCAGGGATTACAGCGGCGGCGGCCACTCCTCCCGCGCAACTTCTGCAAAGGCAAGCACAAGAGGCTGGCGGCTCGCATTTGCCTCATGGAGCTTCGTCCGTGGGTGGCTTGCACTTTTTTCACGAACCAGAAGTCTCACCTGAGACACCGGCTACCGGTAGGACCTCCTCTCCCCCCTTGCAGGACGGCGGGCTAGCTCTTTTGAGGGCAGAACTCTCCTCAATTATAAAGGACTCCTTTACAGAAGTCTTAAGAGCGGTTCAACCCCTCCCTCCCGCTCCTTTGTACTCCCAGCAAATGCAGGGAATTCAACAAACCCAAATTTATCCCTACATGGGAGGCCGGGTTAACCAGGCACCTAATAATAATGAGGCCAGCACCTCTTATGGGGATGGTAGATGGCCAACCAAAGCGACACTAAAGGACAGTTCTGGGCAGCAGACTGCGCAGGGAGAGGAGGGGGATCATTCTGTGTCCTCTGCAGGGGACAAATATGAGAGAGAAGAAGGGGAGTTCAGCTCCGATGGGGAAGATATTGTGGAGCAGCCTAAACAATCCAGAGTTTTTAATACAGAGGAATTTCCTCTATTACTTTCCAAAACTCTAGCTGCTCTTGATCTCTCAGATGACTCTGAAACTCCAAACTCTCAAGCCAAAAAAAGGATCAAGAGTTTTTCCACATGCATGATACACCAGACAAAGTAGTACCAGTGACTAAGTATTTTTTGTCCCTCATGAAGTCAGAATGGGAGAAGCCCATGGCTTCCAAGCAATGGCCTATACACTCAAAGAAGTTTTACAATCTAGATCAAACCGCCTCAGAAATACTCAAAGTCCCTCCGGTGGAAGCACCAGTCACTGCACTGCACACATCAGATATAGTTACAGAGGAGGGGCAAGCCTTGATCAGAGATCAAGCTGACAGAAAGGCAGAGCTGGCCTGTAAAAAATCCCATGAGGCCTCTGCCTTGGCAATCAGAGCCTCAGTGACCTCAGCACTGGTTTCCAGAGCAGCAATTATCTGGGCCAGAAAATTGACACAGCTCATTCCCCAAGAGGAAAAACAGGCATGTGAAGGGGTATTTCGTCTCTTAAGAGCGGTATCCTTCCTGGCTGATTCAACATTGGACACAATGACATATGCGGCTAGATCCATGGCTACCACAGCAGCTGCTAGGAGAGCACCTTGGCTCCGCCCTTGGCAGGTGGAGCACCGCTGTAAATCAGTGTTAATGGGTTATCCCTATCAAGGGAAATGCTTATTTGGAGATAAATTGGACACCATATTGGTGGAAACAAAAGACAAGAAAAAAGCCTTGCCCAAGTACTTGAACAAAGATCACAAAAATTCCTCAAATACATCCACCTTTCGATGCTACCATACACTACAAAGGTATAGACCAGATCACCGTAGGAACCAATGGAATCAGAGCCGTGGTTCCTTTAGGAGAGGGGGAATATTCAGCAGAGGGTCAAAATTCTCAAATTTTCAGGGGGACAAAGAGAATAAACCCAACAGACAACCAAAACAGTGACGCCACCACGCAGCATGTGGGAGGAAGGCTCACACTGTTTCACCCACAATGGTCTTCCTCCCAACCGGACCAGTGGGTGATGGACACAATAACACAAGGTTACAAGATAGAGTTTTCACGCATACCTCCAAACAGACTAATGACATCACCAGCATCCAAAAACAAGGACAAGCTTCTCAGAACCTCAACAGCGATCCAACACCTGTTAGACATCAATGCGATAGAGATAGTGCCTCTATTGGAACGCTCATTGGGAGTCTATTCAGTGTTCTATACAGTTCCCAAGAGAGATGGAGGATGGAGAGCCATCCTAGACCTGAAGTTCCTGAACAGATTTATCCCTCAGAATGGAGACACTAAAGTCAGTCACGGAGGCACTACGACCTATGGACTTCCTAACCTCCATAGATCTAACAGAGGCATATTTACATATACTCATGTACCCACATCATCGACGCTTTCTGAGGTTCCTATACCAGGGCCTACACTACCAGTTCAGGGCCCTCACATTCGGGCTAACATCAGCCCTGAGGGTATTTACCGAAGTCCTAATCACCCTGGTGGCAAACTTGCGCAAAAAAGGGATAAGGATATATCCTTATCTCGACGACATACTGGTATGTCCGGATTCAATCCAACAGAGCCTACATCATACAAAACTGGTCTTAGACACACTGACAACACATGGATTTGTAATAAATTACAAAAAGAGCAAACTGAATCCCTCTCAGAGATTGACACACCTAGGGGTGGAAATAGACACACAGCAAAACAAACTCTTCCTCACAGAGGAAAAAATCATACTCATTTCCACACTAGCAAGGAAAGCCTATGCCTCCCAGTCGTGCAAGCTAATGTCCCTCGCCAAATTACAGGGACACATGGTAGCGTGCATACCAACTATTCAGTGGGCGCTCCTCCATGTGAGGCCCCTGCAGTTGCTACTCAGGCTGTACCAAGGAGACATACAAAAGAAAAGAGACAAAAATGTCCTCCTTTCCAAGGTAGCCAAAAACAGCCTGATATGGTGGACAAACCAACGCAACCTGTCAAAGGGTCTCAGATTCATATATCCCGTTCCAGAACAACTGTACACAGATGCTTGCACGACAGGGTGGGGAGCGACATTTCACGAACACATAGTACAGGGCACCTGGACCCCCCAGGAACAAAAATTACACATAAAAATTACACATAAACATAAATTACTAGAAATCAGAGCAATATTCAAAGCCCTGCAGAGTTTCAAACAACTAGTCCAGGGAAAAGACATATTAATTAGAACAGACAATGTGGCCGCAAAGGCACATTTAAACAAGCAAGGGGGATCCAGATCATCAACACTGCACAAGGAAGCACTATCGATCCTACAGTGGGCAGAGGTCAATCTAACATCTCTCTCTGCGGAACACATACAGGGAATCACAAATATACAAGCAGATTGGCTCAGCAGGGAGACCCTCCACGAGGCAGAATGGGCACTTCACCCAGATATATTCCGCAGCATCACACAAAAATTCGGGACACCAATAGTAGACCTATTTGCCACCAAAGCGAACCATCAGATTCCAAGGTACTACTCCAGGTACACACAGGTAGGAGCCGAACAGACGGACGCACTGACGGTGCCCTGGCCCAAGGGCCTGTTATATGCATTCCCGCCACTCCCACTCATTCCAAGAGTACTGAGAAGGATACAATCACTGAAGGCGCATGTGCTCCTAATAGCTCCGCATTGGCCCAGACGGCCATGGTTTCCTACACTGATACAGCTGTCCAACAACAGGACCTGGAGGTTACCAGTAAGGCAAGACCTTCTCATTCAGGGCCCAGTTTGCCATCCCGATCCAGGATGGTACAAAATGACCGTTTGGGAATTGAACGCAGGAGATTGTACAAGCTAGGTTACACTGAAGACATCAACACCATTCAGGTGGCGCGGAGACCTTCAACACCGAGAATCTATAATTCAACTTGGAAGGCATTCACTAGATGGTGCAGACGTAAGAAAGTCAATCCCATAAAAGCTCACACAATAGGCATTCTGTCCTTTCTTCAGGAAGGTCACAAAATGGGTTTGGCTATCTCGATGCTAAAAAGACAACTAGCAGCCATAGCCACTATTGTACCACAAGTAGCAGGCTATAGAGTTACAAAACATCCTCACATAACATCATTCCTTAAGGGCATATCTCAAATCTCTCCACAGGTTAAACATAGATTCCCCACATGGAGCCTGCATACTGTGCTAACTGCACTCACAAAGCCGCCTTTTGAGCTACTGACAAAGGTGAGCTTAAAATGGTTGAGAATGAAAGTTCTCTTTCTAACAGCCATAACATCTGCTCGCAGAGTTTTGGAGATAGGAGCACTATCAACTCTCCCTGATCTCATCATATTTCACAAGGACAAGGTGATTTTGAGACATGACCATTCATTTATACCCAAGTGTAACACAAAATTTCATAGAGGTCAGGACATAGTCCTACCATCATTCTGCCCCAATCCAAAGACACCTATAGAGAAGTCGTGGCATTCATTAGACCTGCGTAGGGCATTGCATGTCTACATACCCAGAACAGAAAGCATTAGATCTTCAGTCACTGTTTATAAACATTTCACAACCAAAAAAGGGTAAACCAATGTCCAGGGCTTCTATCAGCCGCGCTTTCTCACTATGCATTAAAACGGCTTACACAGAAAGTAAATTGCCTATACCTGGAGGCATAACTTCCCATTCCGTTAGAAGCATGGCCACTTCAACTGCTTTCGACAGACAGGCACCCATAGACGAAATCTGCAAGGCGGCCACATGGTCGTCCGTGTCTACATTCGTAAGACATTACAAATTAAATGTTTACTCGTCCGCAGAAGCAGCTTTCGGCAGATGAGTTCAAAGTATATTAAAGGACGTCTAACCCTCCCTGGGCGGGAACTGCTCTGGTATGTCCCATCTTGAAGATGCCCTTTGTCCCTCTGAGCCGAGAAAGAGCCTTGGCTACTTACCGTGAAGGCTTCTTCTGCTCAGAGGGACGAAGGGCATCTTGCCCTCCCAGACGTCCATCACATGTTTGAGTTTTAAGTTTCATGACAGTTCATAACGGTTTCACATTCAGCTACACAAACTGGTAGTTTGTTAGGATAGCTGTTTTCTACTTCTTGTTACTTACAAACACCAGAGGGGTACTGGTGACAATAGAATGTTGTTTAACTTATCTGTCAGCATTTCTCCACTAATCTTATAAGGCTTGGAAAGTATTTAACTGGCTATAGGGGGCGTTTACCCTCAGAAGCCAAGGAAAATTTAAATATTTAATCCTGCCTCCCGAGCTAAGAGGAGGAAACACCCATCTTGAAGATGCCCTTCGTCCCTCTGAGCAGAAGATGCCTTCACGGTAAGTAGCCAAGGCTCTTTCTCTTAGAGCTCTCTCAGCCCCACCTACCTCACAGGGTGTCTATTGTGGGTAGGGGAAGGGAAGGTGATTGTAAGCCGGTTTGAGTCTCCCTTAAGTGGTAGAGAAAGTCGGCATATAAAAACCAACTCTTCTTCTTATAGGTTTTTGTATTATGCCTGTGTTGTGGATGGAGTGTGGTGGTGGTGAGGAGAGATGATAGCTTTCCTAAAACCACTGGCTGAGTTCATGGTAGACATCAGAGGCAAGATCTGACCATAGGCGTGTCGAGAGTGTCTTATCCAAGACCCTCCCAGGATGGGAACAGTTAACCAAATGAATTACAAAACAGCTGAAGTGTGACTCCTCACACCTCAGCAGGTAGCCTGTCACCCGTCCCTTTCATTACCCAGCCAGCCAGAGATCAAGGACAAGCCTCTGACCTCTTGGGACTAAAATCAAGAAAATCACCCTTGCTAGGTAGGAGGCTTACAAGGCGCGTTTCAGAACACGATTAACTTGGTAGTCAAGGCCAAAGTATTGGATTCCGATTGAAGCCTTCTGAATTCAAAGACACCACAAAATATAATTAAAAGTGATTTATTAAAATTGTGCAAGAATAAGAATAAAAGATTAGTGAACAGTGAGGATAAAAATAACAGTTTCTGGCCCACCAGCAAGACAAGACATGAGGCACAGGGTATGTACCTGATCCTCAGCTCAGAACCAAGCAGAGAGCAAGGGCCGTGCAACAAGCAAGAACAAAACTAGAAAAAAGATCTAAGCTTTATGCTCAAAATACCTGCGTTGGCCTGATTCTGGTTAATCAATCAAATGTATGGTCAATTATGTCACTTGACCTACGAAACCTTCTGCTGGCCATATGACCTAGGGGTCAGAGGAATTTGCCGGTGTGACCGGACGCTCTGCAGCTGTGCCCAGCACCCTCAACAAGGCGTCTCTCCCACTAGATGATCTCAGGTGTTAATTAGTTGAAATGTTCCCTCCCAGCCCCAGTTGTCCTTGGAGATGATTACACTTAGTGGTGTGAACTGCTCCTGGGTTCTCATCCCCTTATCTAAGTCTCTGCAATATGAACAACTTGCTGAGTTTCAGTAAAAGGAACTTCCATCTTTGCTAGGCCTCAACCTGAACCATAGTTGGACTAAAACAAGAAACTGCATTAAGAGACCACTTTCTTGAGAAGGGGTTTCTGGTTCACAGCTCAGTCTTTGAGGCACAGTGCTGCAGTTACTGTCAGTGTGGATTTGGTTGGTTTTTATACCCCGCTTTTCTCTACCTTTTAAGGAGTCTCAAAGCAGCTTACAACTGCCTTCCCTTCCCCTCTGCACAATCATAGAATAGAATCATAGAGTTGGAAGGGACCACCAGGGTCTTCTAGTCCAACCCCCTCCACAATGCAGGAAATTCACAACTATCTCCACGCCCAGTGACCCCCACTACATGCCCAGAAGATGACTAAGATGCGTTCCCTCTCATCATCTGTTTAAGGTTATAGAATCAGCATTGCTGACAGATGGCCATCTAACCTCTTCTTAAAAACCTCCAGGGAAGGAGAGCTTACCACCTCGCAAGGAAGCCTGTTCCACTGAGGAACCGCTCTAACTGTTAGAAGATTCTTCCTAATGTCTAGACGGAAACTCTTTTGATTTAATTTCAACCCATTGTTTCTGGTCCGACCTTGTGAGGTAGGTGTGGCTGAGAGAGTTCTAAGAGTACTGTGACTAGCCCAAGGTCACCCAGCAGGCTTCATGTGGAGGAGTGGGGAAACAAAGCCAGTTCACCTGATTTGAGTCCGCTGCTCCTGTGGAGGAGTGGGGAATCAAACCCGGTTCTCCAGATTAGAGTCCGTTGCTCTTAATTACTACGCCACGCTGGCTTTACTGAACAATGATGAGAATTCCTTTGTTTTTGAGGATCAATAGGATAAATAGCTATTTTTTCCCAACTCTAAAAATGTTATAAGTTGCTGCATGAACCCACTTGTTTTGCATCCTTTCTTACGTATTTAGGAGGATTGATTCCTTCAATGCCTGTAAAATACCCTGTTCATTGGCCCTCCAGGACAGCTGCCTGAGGACTAGATGGACCACTGGTCTGATCCAGCAGCACTCTTCTTATTTTCTTAAGTTTATTATTTGAATTCCAGACTACCCGTCTGATACAAGATCAGGCACAGGAACTTGAGCTGCATACTCAGCGTCCCCAGTTTCTGGAAGATAATGAGGATCAAAGCAAGCGTTCCTACAGGTCTGTGAAAATTCACACTTGGCTTTTGTGTGTAGCTGCTGAAAGGAAAAGATCCCTCACATTTTAGCAGAGGCTGAAGTATAGTTTACCTCAAGGGTAATAGGAGGCCAAGATAATCAGGCTGTTCTTTCTTTTTCTTGTTCTGAGTGCAAGAACGCTGAATACTTGGGAAGTGTAAGGCAGCAAACTTTCTTACATGGATGAACCACATTGTTCCTCAATAAGGGCTGGTTCTAATAACCTAATTATTAATTTGAAGTGGATCAGTAACCCATCATCTAATTTTCTAATTCTTGTTGAAATATATAGATTTTATTAACAGGTGTTGGTATGCTAACCTCAGAAAACTCTTTAGCACTAGGTTGGATGTAGTCAGAGGATGGAGAGAAGAGTGTAATCATCATTGTTGAAGCCCCTGTTGTGGGTAGTGCAGGAGGCAGGCAAAAGTCAGTCCCTTTTTTGCAGGTGCTGCCCTGCCTTTTTCTGATGAAAGTTATGGTGAGTACAGGTGTGAATGAGAAAATTTGGAATTGATAGCCTGAAATTTGTCACCACCCGCTCTAGATTGCCCCAGAGTGTGTGTATATAAGTGGGGGGGAAGCTGGCCTAACAAAGTTATCTATTTAAAAAAAAAAATTCTATTCTTCATACTCCTGGCTATATAGTTGCTATCAAAACCATTATTGTTTTTTCCTATATTACAAAGATGGCAGTCCCCAAATTTGTGAAAACGGAACATTTAGCATCAAAATCCTAAAATTCCGGTAAAGGTAAAGGTCCCCTGTGCAAGCACCGGGTCATTCCTGACCCATGGGGTGACATCACATCCCGACGTTTCCAAGGCAAACTTTGTTTGCAAGGTGGTTTGCCAGTGCCTTCCCCAGTCATCTTCCCTTTACCCCCAGCAAGCTGGGTACTCATTTCACCGACCTCAGAAGGATGGAAGGCTGAGTCAACCTTGAGCCGGCTACCTGAAACTGACTTCCGTTCGGATCGAACTCAGGTCGTGAGCAGAGCTTTTGACTGCAGTACTGCAGCATGGGTAACATTAAAGCTGCTGTAAATTCAAGAACTACAGTTCCCTCTGCTAATGTCAACCATTGTTTTAATTAAACAAGAAATAGTGACAAGATTTTGTATTATGTACTACTGATGATCAGACCTGTCCATTTTATTCAAAGCAAACATTCATTTTCACAGGTGTGAGTATTGTAACAAGGGTTTTAAAAAATCCAGCCATCTGAAGCAGCATGTACGCTCACACACCGGTGAGAAGCCATATAAATGTCAACTGTGTGGCCGAGGATTTGTTTCTTCTGGAGTTCTTAAATCTCACGAAAAGACTCATACAGGTGATAATGTGTTGTGTGATACTCAGTTTCTTTGCAGAACCATTTTAACTTGTTACACCTTGTCTCCTAAATCTGGTCACTTGAACATGACAATTCTGTTTCAGTATTGGAACAAGGTTCTCCTACTCTGTTCTTCTGTTTTCAGCAGTGGACAGCTAAAAGCCTCTGCACATTAGATATAGCTGTTCCCAGCATCTGGTACTCAGATGTATACTGCCTCTAAATGTAATTTACGTATTGTGGTAATAGTTGTTGATAGAACTATCATTTACGAATTAGTGTAATCTCTCTCAGACGTCATCTAACCTAGTGGCTTTCACCGCATTTGTAGGAATTACATTGTAAACAAGAGTGTTGCTGTGATATTGTATGCAGATTTCGGTGCATATGAAATTCAATTACTGATTTCAGTGGGCTTCAACTGAAATAATGCTGCATAGGATTGCTCTGTACCAGTAGCACTGTCACAAGTTACAATGAATGCACACATAATCTGTGTATAGTGAACACTTGATTTTTTTTTAGCATGCAAGTTGAGTAATTCTTATGTTGCATTCAGTACATCTACACTTGAACGTGGCATACAAATGCATTTATCTAGGCACTTGTCCCTGATTTCATTTGCAAAGTGAGCGCTTGTTGGTTTTTTCTTATAAACAGATATACACACAATTGCATGAGAGATGTGGCAACTTTTCTCTTTATAGTGTCAAGGAAAAATTAAATTTCATTTCCCCTTTTTTTAAAGTGTGAAATGATAGATAAATAGCCAGTGGCTGTTAAATCTAGGGAAAGGAAATTTCAAAAAGATATACACGCATGCCTGAAGCATGTATGTGTGTTCACTGTAAGATGTGAACAAGACTAGTGAATGTACTTTAATGGATATAGTGCAGTATAACTCTGCTTAGGTTTGCCATGTTAGTCTTGCAAATCTCTTTTGTGTTTATAGTCACTAGGCAACCTAAAAGTCTGTGATTTGGTTTTGGTCATGTTTCTTATTTCAGGAGTTAAAGCATTCAGTTGCAGCATTTGCAATACCTCTTTCACTACCAATGGTAGCCTTACCAGACACATGGCTACCCACATGAGCATGAAACCGTATAAGTGCCCATTTTGTGACGAAAGTTTTAGAACCACAGTTCACTGCAAAAAACACATGAAAAAGCATCAAACTGTGTCTTCGACAGCAGCAGCAGGCGGAGAAGCAGGAGCAGGAGGTGAGCAACTTTTTACAGGTAGATCTTAGCAGCCAACTTGGTTCAATATTCTTTGGGATATTGAATGCTTTTATCTTTATTAGAAGACAACCTTGATAGGAAATTGGTATAACATGCAGGTTGGTAGGGAACATGTCAAGATTGAGGAGCCATACAGTCCAGTTTAGAAATATTTGTGCTTTGTAGTTAAATGCTTATTAATAACCAGTCTGATGTTTCATTCATGTTTGAGGTTTTGTTTGAAGTTCTAACAAGTGTTATTTCTTCTTTGTTTAAATGGCCAGAAGAAGATGATGAAAACTCTGAAAGAACTGGTTCTAGAAAATCTCGGCCCGGTGTCATCACTTTCACAGAGGAGGAAACAGCCGAACTTGCGAAAATTAGACCTCAAGAAAGTGCAACTGTTTCTGAAAAAGTTCTTGTCCAATCAGCTGCAGAAAAAGACAGAATTAGTGAAATCAAGGACAAACAGGCAGAAATGGAAGCCGAGCCAAAATATGCCAATGGTTGTACTTTTTGCCCAAAAAGCTTTAAAAAACCTAGTGACTTAGTAAGGTAAGCAGGTGTGCCATACAAAAATAATAATCCATTTGAAGCATGTTGTTGATAGCTCATTTTTACTCACATTAGTCACAATTTGGAAGACTCCATAATTAACTCAGTGGACCATTTGAGTTGCTTTCTATCAAAGAGGGGCCTCATGTTGGAAGCTGCTTTTGAAACTCAGAGAGGTTGCAAAAGCAGTTTACAAATGACACAAAGATTCTTCTTTGTGATCTCTGTGCTGTCCTGCATATGGCATATGCAGCTGTGCAGAGTTAAATTTGGGAAATTCTAGCACATTAGCCATAGGACTAGATTTCTCTCTGCCATCCTAGGAAGGGCAGTCCTGACTGTAGAGGTGAAGAGATCCCCCTCCCTCATTTAGTTCAAACCAAAATGTCAAGGAACTTTCTGGATAGTGTCTATTATATGGAAGTTTATCAAATGTGGATCACTTACTTATATCCGTGCAAAAGCTCAGACTTGTTTGGTCCTGTGCCCAGGCATTTTGGATTTTAATCTATCTCACCCACTCCCAAAAGCTATTGATTTTAATACACACAGAACTGGAGAAAGAGCATTTTGGGCTAGTAAAATTTGTGGTTCTTTAAGACCTGAATGGAATGACTCTAGAATAACCTGAATCTAAGAAGCCTTGTTTGTGACTCTCCTTGTCTCTTTCTTTCTGTCTCCTAAAATAATGATAGCTAAGTTGTGTAGGTGTAATTCTGTGTGTAGGGGTTCATTAAGATTTAACTATTTATTAAGCTATTACTATTATAAAGTTGAAAAACATCCCTGGAAAGCCAAGAGTATTTCCAAATGTGGTGTTTTGATTTACTTAATAAATCACATTTCATTAAAAAAAACCTATTCCAGTCAAGTTGGTTTTAAACAAAAAAAGGCCAAGAATTTAAAATCAATTTGATTACATTTTTATTGAAATGTGATTTATTAGACGTTGAAAGTGGCATGTTTGATTGATTCAATTTGTCTAAGCATATAGTAACTAAAGAAAAAAATATTTTTGAATAGGCATCTTCGTATCCATACTGGCGAAAAGCCATATAAATGTGATGAATGTGGAAAGAGTTTTACTGTAAAATCTACTCTGGATTGCCATGTAAAAACACACACAGGTAAGTAGTATCCTGAGTTCTTCCAATTCTGTCAGCTAATCACTAGTGGTGGGGGAGGAATGTTCTTTATATTTTGTTATGATTGTTTCAGTTTTTAATTAAGTACTATGGAAAATAACTTTAGTATTTTTATCCATTAAAATAACATTTGTAGTCTTTTCTCCTTGATAATATTATTTAAAGAAGTGGTGGTAATTGGCAGGCAGGGGGAGATATGGATAAATCTTTGAGTAGTACAGCCAAATACATTCATGAGCATTATTCTCAGCTTCTGTGTTTACCTTGGGCTGGATCTTGCCCTAGATTATTTTTTGCCCATGAATAATTTTCCCCCCCACTAGTGTATATATGATACGATAAAATTCATTGTCTGCGGCTGAAGGCCATTACAATTTGTCACAACCAAGTCATAAATGATAACATTAAAACAGTCTGACCCAAAGATGCAAATCGAATAAAAAACATTGCCCTCATTAGATACCGCTTTAGCCCGGATTTTCTTGGCTGCTAAGGCAAAGAGTGACACTCTATAGGAAACAAATGGATTGACATCTGAGAGGAGAAAGAGCAGCTTCTCTGAATCTGAAAGGAGATTTAAGTCGTGTAAAAGTGCTGTAAGAAATTTAATTCTGGGCTCTGTATAAAGAGGACAGAATAAAATGTAGTGCAAGAGGTCCTCTGGAACTGTGGCTTCACAAATGCATAGATGAGAGGCCCATGGTGTTTGGGAGTAACGTCCAGCTAGCAAAGCAGTTGGCATAGTTTGGAGCTGAATTGAAGTGAAAGCTATTCTGAGATTGTGGAAGGAGATACTGACCAGATACAAGGCTCTGTCATGATCCCTTTTCAACAGTTTAAACCATGGGAAAAATTTGGACTGGGAGATTGATTGCCTGTCTAATGCAGCATCGCACTTAAACACCTGATCACAAATGGTGGTACCAGCCATAGGGACACCCTGTCATCCGATATGGAGTAGTGATGCAAGATCTTGTTATGGCAGGCTAACTAGACAGCATCATTTTGCATCATCATGTTAAAACATTGCCTGTGGTGTAGATTGGTGGTGGTGTTGCTTTGCTTTCTCCAAGGCTACATGTATGGTCCACTTAAACATGTGAGGCCTTTTCCTAAAGAACACCACTTGGGTCTTGGCATAGTTAATATTTAAGGCAGGGATGTTGAACTCATTGCTTACCAGGGCCGGCTATGACATAAATGTCACTTGGTCGGGCCGGGCCATGCCTCGCCAGCCTAGATTGGGAGCGGGGGTGAGGTGGGTGGGTGCCTCGGCTGGTTTGCGGGCCGGATAAGAACTTTTAGATATAAATTAAACAGATATAAATTAAACATCCCTGCTTTACTTCTCTGGTAATTGGGATTTCTTCCATTAAAGAACCTGAGGTAACCACCTTAATTTTTTCAAAGATGTTAGTGTGTCGTTCCTGTAGCAGAAATGATAGGTTTTTATGTTTGTGCTAGCCAACTTCATCCAAAGGCGTTCTTCATCAATAGAGTCAAAGGCAGCTGTCAGATCTACAAAGACCATATACAAAGATTTAGTCAGGCCCTTGATACTTTGAGAGGCTAGTTGGTAAAGAATTTGACAGTGATGAATAGTACATTGCCCTTTTCTAAAGCCTGCTTGCTCAGGATGAATAACATGATTAGAAGCCTCCCAAACCTCCAACTTACATAGCAGGAATTTACTATACAGTTTGGCAGCTATGTCCACCAGGCTTATTGGACGATAGTTCTGAAGGTCTCCTTTGCTCCCCCTTTTAAACACCAGGACTACAATACTTAATTTCCACCCTGTGGGGATAACCCCTGTTGATTTTACCTGGGTGAATAGCTTAGCTAAGATGGGTGCCCACCAATCAGGGAAATTGGTGTCAGAAGTGGATATAGACACCTCACCGCAGTCCTATGAGAGTAAGTTAGGCTAAGAGCCAATAACTGGTCAAGGGTTACCAAATGGGTTACATGGCTGAGCTGAGAAGTGAATCTTGCTCTCCTCTCCAGTTCAAGTCTGACACTTCACCCACTAATAATAATAATAATTATTATTATTATTATAGCCTTAGAACCTGAGAAAGTTGATAGTGCTTTACATACATAATCTAAGAAACCATAGGTTAGCATTATCCTCACGTTGCAGGTACCGTATATACCCGTGTATAAGCCGACCCGCGTATAAGCCGAGGTGCCTAATTTCTCCCCAAAAATGGGGAAAAATTAGGCACCCGTGTATAAGCCGAGGGTCGGCTTATAACCCCTCCCCCCCAGCAGGCTTACCTTTTCCAGGTGCCCAGGCAGGCGCGGCGCCCCCCCCCCCCCCCGCAGCCCAGGAGGCCCCGCAGGCTGCTCCAGGCCCGGCGAAGGCTGTGGCGGCAGGCGCTCCTGGCTAAGGGGAGCCAGGTGCGCCCGGCGGCGGCAGAGGTGCGGCCTTCCCACGGCCACAGGAGGCCCCTCCAGGGCGCTGTTGCCAGGGGGAGCCGGGTGCGGTCGGCGGAGGCGCGGCCTTCCCGCGGCCACAGGAGGCCCCTCCAGGGCGCTCCTGGCTGGGGGGAGCCGGTTTCGCCCGGCGGAGGCGCGGCCTTCCCGCGGCCACAAGAGGCCCTTCCAGGGCGCTCCTAGCCGGGGGGAGCCGGGTGCGCCCGGCGGCGGCGGAGGCGCGGCCTTCCCACGGCCACAGGAGGCCCTTCCAGGGCGCTCCTGGCCGGGGGGAGCCGGGTGTGCCCGGCGGCGGCGGAGGCGCGGCCTTCCCGCGGCCACAGGAGGCCCTTCCAGGGCGCTCCTGGCCGGGGGGAGCCGGGCGCGCCCGGCGGCGATGGCAGCGGCAGTGGTAAGTTCCCCCTCCCTCCTCCCTCCTCTACCGTCTTGACCCGCGTATAAGCCGAGGCCGGCTTTTTCAGCCCTTTTTTTGGGCTGAAAAACTCGGCTTATACGCGAGTATATACGGTATATATTATTGCAGAAGGGAGGCTGAGTCTGAGAGTCTGCTTTGCTTAACACTGTGATTTCATGGCAAGGTTCAAATCTAGTGCTGAGGTACACTAGCATTTTAGCTTCCTCACTTTTGAGAGTTTTTTTACACCTTTTGTTGAAAGGTGAAATTGTTCACAAGGGAGCAAGTATTAGGGAGAAAGGGAAGGCATGACCATTGCTGAGACAACTAGGTTGGTTCTCCTAAGGGTGCACCCCTTTGAAAGAAATGTGCATTTAAAGATTGCAAATGGTCCCACAGCAGTTCATTACTTTTAATCAGATGTACATAAAAATACACATCCCGAACACAGGAGAATGTTTTACACTTAGCAAGTTCTGTCTTTCCTTACCTAAAGCAGTATATCTGGGAAACAAATTGAAAATTCAGCACAGCACTGTTTGAACTGGGTTGTTCCTTATATACAGCTCACTCTCTTAGCCACTACCCTATACAGACTGTCTTATAGAGTGTTAGTCATAGACTGTTCTGTTGTTCTCCTTCAGATTAAATCAATTAAATAACAGCACCATATTGTGCTATTAAAGAGATAATATCCCACATGGTCGAAGAGCTCCTGCTTTCAAATCTGTCAGGTTATTTGTTCACTTTGTGCACAATAAAGTTGGCAAGTTGGAGACTAGAGACACTTGAGAACCTGTTGCCAACTCCTGAACGCTCCCCGTGAATAACTGTATGGTAAAGCCTTGTCTAAACATGTCCTCTGTAGAAAGAAATTACGAAATCCATATGTTCAGATGAAATCCTAAAGCGTAAAGAGATGTTTTCCTTCTGTCATGTTTTTTTTTTTAATCTTCAGGACAAAAGCTCTTTAGCTGCCATGTGTGCAGCAATTCATTTTCTACAAAAGGAAGTCTCAAAGTGCACATGCGCCTGCATACAGGAGCGAAGCCCTTTAAATGTCCTCACTGTGACCTAAGGTTTCGAACTTCCGGACGTAGGAAGACCCACATACAGTGTCACTTTAAACCAGAGGCCAAGAAGGCCAGGAAACCCGTGCCTCGTCCATCCACTGAGGGGCTCCAGCCAGTAAACCTTCTTAATTCCTCCTCAACGGATCCCAATGTTTTCATTATGAATAACTCTGTACTGACAGGGCAATTTGACCAAAATTTGCTTCAGCAAGGTCTTGTGGGTCAGGCTATACTTCCTGCTTCTATGTCAGGTAAAAATGGTTGTGTTTATTTTAAATTTGGGGTTTAGTTTACAGAGATTTCAACCTCTGGTTTCTGCCACAAGTGATGTAGGAAGCGAGAGCGATTGTTCAGCCTGTCAGCCAAAAATGGGATAAGGTAGTGAGTTTGGAACTGCAGGGCTATAGATACAGGAAGAGGATCAGGAAGAGCTTCTTAATTGTAGGACTATTTCAGTAGAAGAATTCTTCTGCCTAGCAAGATGATACATTTCCTTCCTTGGCAGTTTCTAAGGGGAAAATAGGTCATATGCACATGTTTTGTGGGCACCTTTTTTCATGTGATACTAATTGCTTAGTTTTGTTGATGCCCTACATCTTTTTGAGACATTATTGGCCACTAATACAATAAACTGTTATCTCATTTACTTTTCATTGTGTGAGAATTGTGTATTTTGTGCCATGCAAGGTGTATCTCTATTAGTATTTTTGTCTGGGGAGGGGGGAAAGAATATACTAACAAAATCTTAAATATTGTTTTCTTCGATAGCCGGCGGCGATTTAACTGTGTCCCTGACAGATGGTAGTTTGGCAACCCTTGAAGGAATACAGTTACAGCTTGCTGCTAACTTGGTTGGACCAAATGTTCAGATTTCTGGAATAGATCCTACCAGCATTAACAACATTACATTACAGGTGGGTTAATATTTATTATCCTTCCAAAAATATTGTGGAATGAGTTCTGCACAGATCAGTTACTGTGTTCCTCTCTCAAGTCTTCCTGTTTATTGATAAAGGTTCTTGTTATAGGTTATAGCTCTACTGTGTAATATCACAAAACAAAATGTGAATAAAACTTGCTTTTTGATAGATTATGTAGAGGCTTGAGAGACTATGCAGGCATCATTAGTTCTGTTCATTATGAACCTTGTTGTTCCAAAACATTTTCTGTGTTGCAGTTTCTCCTGCCCCTGCCATTTATCTTTCCTTACATAATACAGAAGTATGTTCAGGTTAAGAATTTAAAGTTCCATCCTGCTCAGAGATTCCTTTCTAAATCCATTGACATGAGTGGGCTTAGAAGGGTGTAATTGCTTGAGGATGACACTGTTACTCATGCTACCATAGACATGAGTTTGTGTGTGTGCACATATTTACAATGACTGAAACAGATCTGGTCAAGATCTGGCAAGGGCTTGTCCTGCCATTACCTAGTGGGCTCTGGCTAGGGATCATTGTTTTTCTTGACAATTTTTTAAACTCTTTGTCTTCGCCTTTCCTTAGCCCTTTTGGATTGGGCAAGTGAAACTCTCAGTTCCATCCTTTTACCAGAAAACATAGTGTAGGAGCTGTTAATCTAGAACAGGGGTCCCCAACCCTTTTGAGCCTTCGGGCACCTTTTGAATAATGACACAGGGTGGTGGGCACAACTACGAAATGGTTGGAACAGCCAACAACAACTACGAAAAGGAGAAACAGCCAAACACAAAATAGCCATGCGTAACTCTAATAGTAACTCTTCAGCATTTCATGCAGAAGCTCCATTTAGCAGGATGCCTCTACCGTGGAGAGGCTGCTGAAGCTCTCTGTCCCCTTCTCCCATGATGTTACCCACCTTTTCCAGTGTGATAAGGAGGGGGCAGAGTTCCCTTCCCTCAATTCTTTCTGCCACTGCTGAGAGAAGCTTGTTATTAGAAGTCCCAACATTCTTTACCAGTACCAAACTGCCGACAGTTCTACCTCAAATCTGGCTCTATAGACTGTTCTCTGTTGGAAATGTTGCAAAGAGCTGTCTTCAAAAAATTGGGGTCAAAAATCCCCCACATAGGACAACCGTGACATGTCATGAGAGACATGGTGGTGAGAAGAGCAGTTCTACAGTCTCTATCCAACTGAGAGCTCACCCTAAAACTGTAAGACAACTCACCATTCTCTCATGTGGGACTGCACAGGTACCATAATGATGAAAACAGGGTTGCACTTTCTAGTAACTGTTGTCCATCGAGTGGTCACCTGTGCAGTCACGCAACCCCCCTGCTGTGAGCTCTTTATTTAGACCTGATGACTTTACCTCACTTTGGCAGCAGCAGAGAGAAACTGAGAGGAGGGAGCTCTGACCCCCCCCCTTTATCACGCTGGAAAAGGAGGGAAACATCGTGACGGAGTGGGACGGAGTACCCTTAGGCATTTTTTGAGGTTTGAAAACCTCTCCGCAGTAGGCCTGTGGTTTACTTTATTAACAAAGCTCCTTCAACCAGAGATCTTGAACTGTACAATAAGATTGAAATTAATTAATTATAAAATACACAATGTTATTAGACCAAACTATAAAACATACATTATTAATTAATTCTGAGCTGGAGGGCTCTTTAATAATATTACAGTAGGTGAACTTAGTTACAGATCTAGTAGTTTCTTGACAAATATCAGCTAGCAGAAAAGAGACTACTTTTGGCTCAAAAGCAAGTTGATCCTTTCTCAAAATAGGGGTAATCAAAAGTGAAGCCCATTGCGCACAGAATAATAACACACAGTCAATAGTCCCAATGTTACCAGTAGACCTGTGTATGCACAGTACCCATGTGTGACTGCACAAGAGACCACTTGATGAGCAACAGTTACAGGTAAGTGTAACCCTGTTTTCCCAAGTGGTATCTTAAATCTAAAGAAAATTGGAACCTCTCAAATTCAAATTACTTCCTGTAACTTGGTTTTTGTGGCTGAATGCAATAACTTCTTTGTTGGCTACAAGCGGGTATCATAAACATGAAACCTATGCAGTATTTCAGTAGTAGGCACAAATTTTTCCCCAATGCATATCTTATTGACTGATGTCCGCACTAGTTAAGTGCTGGGTACCATGGTTAGTATTAGTATATCATAATATTTTAAAAGTATCAAGCTTGTGGGGGGGACACCCCTTTTTCCAGCCAATTTTTTAATTTTATGGGGAAATGTCCTACATTCATACCTATCAATGTTTGCCTTTCAGATTGATCCCAGTCTTTTACAGCAGACACTACAACAGGGCAGTGTACTAACCCAGCAGCTAACGGGGGATCCCAGTTTAGCCACTCAGAACACATCCCTCCAGGCAGCAGACAGTTCAGTGCCAACAAATGTGGTAATACAGCCTTTGTCGAGCTTATCCCTACAGCCCACTGTTACTTCTTCAGCAACTATGACAATAGGATCTATCTCTGAGCAAGAATCCATGTTGACTGCTAGCACTGCTGGTAATTGTTAACTAAGAAAACCCATTCTTTCCTTTGGAAGGGTTTCTTTTTCCGGTAGTCCATAAACTCGTCAGGCTTTTTATTTAAATTTTATGAATTATTTTGTTCATGTCTGCTAAGTATTATTTTGTACGTAGTAATTTGAATTTTGAAAAATTGAACAAATACAATGAAGTAAATATACTATAAGGAAAATGCATGTGCTTCCCTCGGCATAAGGGTTGGACCCACTTGCTTGGACTGGTAGGCATGATAAGCAATATAAAATTCCAGGTGTCCATCATGCCCTGAATGTTCTGCAAAATCATGACTGGATAAATAACTGCTTGTTTAGATTATGGGCTGCTTTAAATGTTATCCTAGCAGAACAGACTTTGTACGCTCCCAGAATCTTGTTTAAAGTGGCTTGTTGCATGTGCAGAGATGTGACACATGCAGTGTTAGCATGCTGGTGCTACCTTCATTCAGACTGTGGGTCGCTGGCATGATGACATGTGTAGCGGCCGAGGGCCCAAAGGACACGCTGGCAGTGTGCACACTCACATAGCTAAGTGCTGTTGTCCCAGCAAAATAGCATTTTAAACTTGGATTTGTTAGCCAATGAGGAAATATGGGGTATGCATATTGTAATAAATAAATTAAATTGAAATCAGGCCTACTGATTTCTCTCAAAGTTAAGGAATATTTTGGTATTTTTTTGTATGTTTGTTTGCCTTCGTATTTAAATTTATGTAAAGAGTGAATGGCCCTGACCTGGATGGCCCAGGCTAGCCTGATCTCGTCAGATCTCAGAAGCTAAGCAGGGTCAACCCTGGTTAGTATTTGGATGGGAGACCACCAAGGAAGACCGGGATTGCTGTGCAGAGGAAGGCACTGGCAAACCACCTCTGTTAGTCTCTTGCCTTGAAAACCTCAAAAGGGGACGCCATAAGTTGGCTGCGACTTGACTGCACTTTACACACACACACACACAAAGAGTGAATGCAGAGTTCTTCTAAAATGTAAAGATTAGGGTCTTCATTAAGAGTATTCCACATGCAGTCACACCTGGCGGTGGCAGCATCAGCTTCCTGTTTGAAGGCAGTAATGCTGGGAGCCATCAAGGTCTCTCCATCCTAGGGTAGTCATAGCCCAGTGCATTTGAAGTTACAGAGGCAAGAGGAGATTAAAGATCTGTGTTTCTTTAGTTATTTTACAGCCACTGGCTCCTCACAAAATGTTTCATTTATCATTCTTAAAAGCTTTTTGTGTCTGTAGCATTCTTTATGAACCAGGAGAGCAGTGGGAGCATGATCATTTGCTTCCCAGCTTATGCAAGCGTTGTGATTTCCCACTTCGGACAGACTTCCCAGGCGCTATACTGCCACTGTGATTGATGGGCTGCCATCCTAGGATTGCTCCACACCCTGCCCTTAGCACATCACAAGGATCATAACAGTATTACATATTAACAAATACCTAATTTAGCGATTGCATTTTTCATGCTTTATTACGTTTAGGTTCGCAGGATCTCGCTCAGGTTATGACATCGCAGGGTATGGTATCAACGTCAAATGGTCAACATGAGATTACCCTGACAATAAATAATTCAAGTCTGAGTCATGTTTTAGCTCATGCTTCTAGTTCCACCACTACAAATTCATCAGGAAGCCCTCAAGAAATTACCCTCACCATCTCTGGCAAGTACAACGACATTTCATTATTAGTCTGCTAAAAGTGGAAGACTTATCCCTCTGCGAATTGTAGCTGTTGGTGAAATGAAAATCTACAAGAAAAAAACCATCGCTCTTTGTTTCTGAAGTTTGCTTAGAAAGCAGTGGGGATAGACATGTCTCCTTTTTCTTCGTGTAATTTTTTTAGTGATGCAGCCAAACAGGCAAACATTTTCTCATTTTATATTAGCAGAGTAAAACGATGATTGTACTATTCTTAAAAAGAATACAGAATGTTAAAATAAAATGATTTAAAATATAACACAATGCAACCCAGAATTACATAAATCCAGGATCCAGAGAAAGGACTCTATTCGTGTAAAATAGATTCATGACCTAAACTAGAGCTTTGTTCTATGTGATTTGCTGCAGGACTTCTCTGCTACTGGTGCAAAAACTGCTTGCCACAAAAATATAAAATAAATTTCTTCGTGCATATAGGCATTTTTTTTTTACTCTAATACTGTCAACAATTTCATCTGCGGTTTCTTGTGTGCTTGGCACTGACACATGTGCAGTGAAAACTACACACACAATTCCAGTTTTGTGTGTGGACTTATTTCATATTGGATCTTGAGCTTGTATTACCTCTGAATTCCACCCATCATATTTATAATAATTAGAGTATTTCGATTTGAGCAATCTGAATGTTGTAGAACCTATGCTTAACTTTCTTTGTATTGCCAAAGAATGGCAGATTGATATTAGAATTGCCTTCCTTATTGTTGAAGTATTGGTTCAGAGTATGTTGTCTGCTGTCTGTAATCCAGACTGCTTCTGGAATCTCTCCTCAGACTCTTCTCCCCAAGAGAGAACTTTATGGGAAGAGCCAGTGTGGTGTAGTGGTTAAGAGTGGTGATTTGGAGCGGTGGAGTCTGATCTGGAGAACCGGGTTTGATTCCCCACTCCTACACACAAAGCCAGCTGGATGACCTTGGGCAAGTTACAGCTCTGTTAGAGCTCTCTCAGCCTCACCTTCCTCACAGGGTGTCTGTTGTGGGGAGGGGAAGGGAAGGTGATTGTAAGCCAGTCTCCCTTAAGTGGTAGAGAAAGTCAGCATATAAAAACCAACAATTCTTCTCCTCCTCCTCTTCTTCTGCCTTAGCATGCCAAGTTATCTACCTTTGGCTGAAATGGGTCTTCTGCTACAGAACTTCTAAATGTTTAATCTTCATTCTTCCTTTCATATGTTGAAGAGAATTCCAAATACTTTTTACATTGTCCAGGTGGAATCCAGTGTTTGTATTCCTTAGCCTGTAATTCTTCCTCCCTTAGTGGCTGTTTTATTATGACTTTAAGTGTGGGTTTTTGCCATTATTCAATGGCAAAATATTTTTAAAAAAATTGTTGTCACTCAGTAGGGATTGGATCCACCAAGCTATTTCATTCAATCTTATCTTCCCGTCTTTACTGTAGCCACCATCCCACATTGGATTTGTCCATGCAAGTCCTATGATTCCAAGCATAATCATTTTAGTGGTCAAAAGGGACGTCCTCCTCCCCTTTTCACCAACGGAAAAACTGGGTGGATCAAACCCTGGATGCAGCTATTTAATCCCGTTTTCACTATTTATCTTTATAAAATATTAAATTGGTGAAATGCAGAAATAAGTACTGATCTTCAGCAGGTCATAGATTCCATTTTTTCCATTTAGGCCAAGATCTTATTCAACACAGTTCCTCTGGAGGTAGTGAGCTGAATGGGAACCTAAGACTGACAACACCAACTATCACTAACCAGTCAGCGGGTGCTACGTTGACCATAAGTAATGATCAACTCCTGTCTCAGAGCCCAGCATTGAACAGTACTTCAGGTGGGGATTTAATAATTTCACTCAAGTATTTCATTATGAATATTTGTTATAATTATACTAATCAGAACAAGCTTTTATATTAAAATACTGGTCTCACAGGAAAATAGTTTTGTTATTTATTCTTCTCATATTTGCTCTTATCCCAGTTGATCACTATTCTACAAATCTCCGTTGTAGTTATTAATAGGAATGTAGCACATACAGAGGAAAATGTAGGCTGGTGTACATGCTTATTAAGAGTTCCTTAAATAGTGAAGAAGGCTTTTCTTTTTTAAAAAAAAGTGGGCAAAATGGAAACTTTCACATAGTTTAGGCAATATATTTGATTTGTACCCATTGTGTACAAAATATCTATTGACTCTATCAATAAAAATAATAATTAGGGGAGCTAGGAATTTTGTTCTTCTTTCAACCACTAAGATAATCTAAGTTTTTATAATGTCATGTTTTTTACAGAGCTTAATGCATCAAATGGGAATCTTTCTTCAACGCCTCCCATGTCTCAGCCAGCTCAGAATTTAGTAATGTCGTCACCAGGAGTTGGAGGAGATGGCAGTGTTACCCTGACTTTGGCTGATACTCAAAGTATGTTGTCTGCTGGCCTTGACGCAGTAACACTTAATATCACATCACAGGTTGGTATCCTTTGCCAGAAAAATGTTTCTGTCCTGTTCCTAATAATTGTGAATAATTATTGTAAAACTAGAAGAAGGCAGGCCTGAAGACAAGACTTTGAAAGGAAGCTTTTCCATAAATTATATGTCTGGGGATTATGTCTTGGGATGTGAAGTCAGATCTTAGAAACTAAGCAGAGTCAGTACTTGGATGGACGACCATCAAGGAAGACTCTGTGGAGGAAGGCAATGGCAAACCACCTCTGCTTCTCACTTGTCTTAAAAGCCCATTGCTGGGGTTGCTATGAATCAGTTGGGACTTGACAGCCACATACATGCTTAAGATTATGTCTCTTATAGTCTCTAAAGCCCATGCAGCAGTTGTGTATAATGTACTATAAAACACATTAATTGAATTTGTTTTGGCTATCATTTCTAAATTATTCGCCAGTGATTTTTAGTTCTGTTAACTTTGCAATGCTTCTGCTGTTGCAAGCATTAGAGAATCAGCCTGTCTTAAAAAAAAAACCTTCCTGGAGTAAGGCAACAAGTTACACAATATCTGAGCTGTTATCTACTCTCAAAATATTTCCTATTGGATGTTACTAAATATGTACTTTACAAAACCAGTGTCAATGGGTACACAGATTAAATGTATGCCAGTAATTCCTAGCTATAAGAGCTGTTCAACAAGAATTGTAAGGAATTGGCTGGATAGACAAGCCCTGTAGAAGATGTTTTAGATATATGGTATTCAAAATTAAGGTAAGGGGCTGGAATAATTTACTCAGAATGGAAATGGGCCCTCTTTCCATCTTTGTGACACTAAGACAAAACCATTGTATAGATCAGTAGCATGTTTTGTTAGTGTTAGACTAAAGAGGCAAAGGCTTCTGGAAAATAAACCTATCAATGGGGAATACATACAACCTAGCCTCTATTAAAGGGAACTGCCCTAGGAAGGATTCCTTAGAGACTATATGTGCTGAATTAGCCTTTCCCCCTTTAAAAACAATTCATTAATGTTTTCCTTTTGGCAGGGTCAGCAGTTCCCTGCTTTACTCACGGATTCTAGTCTCACCGGACAAAGCAGTTCAAACTCTCAACAAGTCATACTAGTGAGTCATACACCTCATTCGGCACCCACAAACCATGACGAACTACCTTATCAGGTAATTTTTTTAATAACAAGTTGCCTTAAATAAGCAAATGATATTACGCTCACTTCATGTTTGGTAGCTGAGAATAAACTGTTTTATTTATCTTATACCTCATTATTTTATTTTATTTTCAAATGTATTGTTTGAGGCTGTACTCAAGTAAATTCATGAAAAATCTGAGGCAGCAACCTTTCATAATTGATTTTGTGTATATTTAATAACGTGTTCTTTATGTCTCAGCTGATAGAATTTATTCTATTTAAAGTTCCCTGTTTCAACATAGCATTAAAGTAATTTGTACATAGTAAAAAAGTACAGAAAAGATGGTTGTAGAAAAATTAGATTGCCTTTAACTGAAGAATTGACACGTTCATTGTCGTTGCTTCTGTGCAGTCCCACATGAGAACCACGCTTGCACAGGGCAGCTGGGAGAAATGTTTTCAAACCTTCCTAGCTCTTTTCAGAAGATTCAGAGTACTCCCCTCCCTCACGTAAACCGGTATTTCCCCCTCCCAAACCGGCACATGATGAAGGCAGAGAGAGTGCTTCTCCCTCAATCCTCTCTTTGGAGAATGCTCCTCCCTTAGTCCTCTCTTCGCTGCTGTTGTGAAAGGATGCTTTCCTACTCGGCTTTTTCTACCTACCTCAGCCCATGTTTTCCTAACAGCATTTGATCTTCATTAGATCTTCAGTGAGAACCTAAAAAAAGAAGAAGGGTACAGTAGCGGTGGAGGCTTTACGAAGGGAAGAAAATCAACTCCCCCCTTTCATTTCTCTGTTGTGTTATTTCCTAGTCTGATGATCGTGACCAATGCCTAACTTGTCTAGGGGAGTCCCACGATGTTGGAGCTTGCCCCAACGTTTTGGCCATTTACACCCAAAGCCGATCAGGAAAGGTCTTCACTCCTAAATGCCTTCCTATGGGAGAAAGCTTTGGGGGATCTGGAGAAAGACCCACCCAGTCAGATGGCCTTGGAACTGGAGAAGAGGGCCCACACTCCCTCAATGGATTCAGGGCCCTAAGGTCTACACTGGATCTGGGAGTACTTTCGATGCCAAGGCAACCATTGGTTCCTTGCAGCGCCTCAGAACCATTACCAAAAAAGAAGATGAAGTCAAAGCACAAGGTTGCGTGTTGGGGGGGGGTTCACCTCTAAAGTCGGTTCCATGGTACCAGTGTGCGCATGAACATCCTCTCTTACTACGAGGCCTACTGAGAGCCTTCCATCATCCAACGATGAAGTCACTGAGATGCCTGTGCCTCCATCACCAGACGTTGAGCCTTCTCCAACAAAAAGATGCAGATCGACTTCAGATGAACCACCAGCTCCACCGGTTCTGTACTATTGGGGTCCATCTCAGGGGCAATGGTATCTATACCCCTTGGTTCAACCAAAGTTTTGGCAGCCAACATGCCTTGGGACCTCTTGGGTTGACTGTCCTTTTCCTATAAAAGAACACGCAGCGATGTTACAATCCTCCTCAGTGGCATTCCTGGGGAATGTCCCATTGAACAGCATCTGCAAAGCACCCACCTGAACCTCTCCATCGACCTTCATCAAACACTATACTGTCAATGTGGTCTCCAACAGTAAAGCAACTGTGGGAGAAGCAGTGTTACAGTCAGTATTTAGATGAGGATATCACGCCCACCTCCTCTGGTTAGTGAGCTTGCTATTCTCCCATGTGGGACTGCACAGAAGCCACAACAATGAAATTTGCTTGCATCGGAGGGGAGGGGGAACGGATATTTTGGAAAGAGCTAGGAAGCTTTGAAAACGTTTCTCCGCAGCCAGACTGTGCAAGCTCAGTCTCCCATGTGGGACTGTACAGAAGACCCTTGATGAACAACAGTTGCAGGTGAGTGCAGCCCTGTTTTGCATGGCCTGTCTCAGCACCCTTTCTGAGAGCAGGTGTTCTTGAAGCTTTGTCACATGTAAAAAGAGACTGTTAAATAAGCACAGGCGGTTTAGGTGGTTTTACTTCCTGTAATTGTGTGCGTATTTGTGGAATTACTGCAGGTGAGTGAGGTTTCTCCAAGTCTCCATAAAGGCATTCAAGCTGAAAAAGAGCCCCGGGTACACCAGTGTTTTGAATGTAGTCAGACCTTTTCTTCAACTGCCATGCTAATGCAGCATAGTAAAGAAGTTCATGGCAAGGAAAGAATCCACGTTTGTCACATCTGCAATAAAGCCTTCAAACGAGCGACACATCTTAAGGTCTGTGATGAGCTTAATATATTGTTATAATAAAAAAGAAAAGGTTTTTTTTAATCCCTTCTAACTAGAGAACATAAATAAAACAGTGTATTTGGTAAAAACTACTTCCTTGTTTAATGCTTATTTGCTGATAATAAAGAAATCCTGCTCCTATTCTGGAGTTTAATTCATTTAAAAGGAAGAATGAAACAGGTTTTCATTTAATGAAAAAAAGGTACTAAACAGCAGGCGGGGCCTTGTGACCCAAAGCTAGAGCAATCCGTGTGGCAAACAGAAGGTTCCAGGTTGAGTCCACATCAATCCCAGTTAAGGATCAGGTAGTAGGTGATGAAGTAGAAGAAGAGTTGGTTTTTATATGCCGACTTTCTCTACCACTTAAGGAAGAGTCAGACCGGCTTACAATCACCTTCCATTCCCCTCCCCACAACAGATGCTTTGTGAGGTAGGTGGGACTGAGAGAGCCCTAAGAGAATTGTGACTAGCCCAAGGTCACCCAGCTGGCTTCATGTGTAGGAGTGGGGAAACCAACCCGGTCCACCAGATTAGAGTCAGCTGCTCATGTGGAGGAGTGGAGACTCAAACCCGGTTTTCCAGATTAGAGTCCACCGCTCTTAACTACAACACCACGCTAATGAGAAAGACCTCTGCCTGAGACCCTGGAAAGCTGCTGCTAATCAAAGTAGACAGTACTTCCCTTGATGGTCCAGTGGTCTGACTCAGAAAAAGATAGCTTCACTTGTTCAAGTTTTACGGTATTTTATTGATGTATTGCCTCCCAAACAGGATATAATAAAACATAAGTAATATTGTACATCTTTGAACAGATTCTGGAAGGTATGTTTCAGCATTTTTAGCATTTCATTCTGCAGAAGAAATACATTTTTTATTTTGGTTCATAAAGTCTTCACTAATCTAGTCTACAAGTGTAGCCTTCTTTCCTTATAAAGTAGAATCTGGCAAAACATGCTGCTTAGAAAACAAATAGCATTTTTCTTTTCAGAATTCCTTTTGCGGAAACCGGGCAATTAGGGATGCTCCTGTTTTCTGTTTTTCTTGTAAATGTTCTATATTTGTTCTTCATTCAGGAACATATTGCCATTCTGAGGGGTTTATTGAGTTTTGTCCTTACTAAAATAGGCTGAATTTGGTCACTGCTAGTGTCATGCTTTGGCATCTCCACAAAAAGTATATGAGGATGCCCTTTCCTTAGCACTACTATTTTTGTGTGTATATACTAGCCCTAAAACATGTTCCATACTACAATTTAACGTGTAAAAATATGTTTTGTGTGTTTTGATTAGGAGCATATGCAGACACATCAGGCTGGACCATCACTAAGCTCCCAGAAGCCAAGAGTGTTTAAGTGTGATACTTGTGAAAAAGCCTTTGCTAAGCCGAGTCAACTGGAAAGACATAGCCGCATTCATACAGGTAACAAATAGTTGTACAAGTAAGTTGGCTTCTGTTTTGTTAGGGGCTGGCCATAACTGCTCAAGGGATGGATGTATTGCTAGTAAGTGATGTGGCAAATTCTCAACTGGAGATGGATATTGCTGGGATATATGAAGAACATAGCCCTAACCTGGATGCCTCAGGCTATCCTGATTTCATGCGATCTCAAAAGCTAAGCATAGTCAGGCCTGGTTAGTACTTGGATAGGAGACTACCCAGGAAGTGCAGAGGCAGGCAGTGAGCAAACCACCTCTGTTCATCTCTTGCCTTGAAAACCCGACAGGGTTGCTGTAAGTCGACTGCGAGTTGACGGCACTTTCCACCAACATTGTTGTTTGCCTGGCTTGATGGGAAGTTCAGTCCTGAGGGCGCTATGACAGGGTCTCTCCAAGATACACCAACATATCTCTGAGATACATGGGTATAGCGGCTGGTCAGCTCCCTGAATGCTTTTGGACCCCCCTTCAAGAATGCAGTGTCTGTATTGTACATGTACTTGTGAATTTGAGGCCACAGCGATTCTATACCAGTTAACTCGTGATGGTTGCTTTCCAGCAACAGCACCCAATATGTTTTTCCCAGGAGTTTTCTAGAGTGAACACTTCAGTTGGAGAACCAGGTAGCACAATTGATGGACAGAACTGAACTTGGATCTGAAGTGTACAGACGTCGTGTGATCAGATGCCCTGCTTTTTTTGTTGGGCTATACATATATAGCGTTTTATGTTTTTAGATAGTGTGGAAGCACTATAACAATATTAGTTGTTCCCCATAAATAGTTGAATTAATCCATCAATATTTATATATGTAATAAAGCTCCATACGAAGAATTCAGCTACAGGAAGAAATCTCAGTTTCTACTGCTGTTGTGATGCCTGACAAAGGTGTGGTTTTTTTTGTCTTGGTTATTAACCTTTAATTGATTCTTGTAGATTCTAGAGTTCTGAACATAAGAACTGCTTTAGTTGATCAAACCAAGGCCCATCTGGTCCAGCATTCTGTTTCCAACAATTGTCTCTCAAAGTGTTTCTAGGAGCTCTCAAACAGGGCATAAATGGTCTTCCTGTTGCTTTATTCAGCATCTGGAATCCAGTTCCTATATTTCATCTATAGCCAAGTTTTCATTTAGCTGCCAAGGCATCCACTGATAGATCCAGTGGTAAAACGATTCATCAGGCAGAGAGTAAATCCTACTTGTCAAAGGGGATGAGTGGGATGAAGTTGGGACAGGTAAACTCCTCATTGTAGTCTAGCAGCTTGGGAGATAAATAAGTAAATCCCTCATTCTCTGATAAAAACAGGGCCTGAGGGGTTGTTTTTATCATAGACCCATCACCCTTGAATTCTAATAGTTTTGTAAAACCTTCTGAGCTAATGGATATTACCACATTTTGTGGCAATGAATTGCATAATCTAATTGCTTCTTTTGTGAAAAATCTCTCTATTCTTGCCAGTTTCACTGGGGATCTTCTAGTATTATGAGAAAGGGTACAAAAATCCCTTGTCTTTCCTTCCCATTCATGATGTTTCATATCTCAGTGAAACTTTCGGTTTTGCTTACAGGTAAAATGCTCTGAGCATTTCATCATTTTAGTTGCCGCTTTCTGTACCCTTTCCAGCTCTGATATCCTTTTTATAGGAGGTAGCCGGAATTATGCTTGGTATTTGAAATGTGCAAAGGGTTTTTAGTGAAATTATGATTTCAAATAGTTTTGGATGGGGTTTCATTTTTGTTCCATATTTCATGCTGCTTTCTGTGCCACTTCAGAGCGTAAGGGTTCCTGGCTCAGGATCGGAAGCAAAAACCCTGGCAAGGAGTGTTCTGCCTCTACCTGCTCCTCCCTCTCACAGATTGTGCAGCAGTAAGGAAGCCTAAAAGTAAACCAGAAATGAAGGCTAAAAAGGACAATAATACATTATCTGACCAGTAAAAGCTCAGTTAGTCATCTGTGTGTGTGTGTGTAAAGTGCCGTCAAGTCGCAGCCGACTTATGGCGACCCCTTTTGGGGGGGTTTTCAAGGCAAGAGACTAACAGAGGTGGTTTGCCAGTGCCTTCCTCTGCACAGCAACCTTGGTATTCCTTGGTGGTCTCCCATCCAAATACTAACCAGGGCTGACCCTGCTTAGCTTCTGAGATCTGACGAGATCAGGCTAGCCTGGGCCATCCAGGTCAGGGCCAGTTAGTCATCTAATGCCTCACAAAAAAGAAAAGAAAAAGAAACAGCTGGTTTCAGGCTTTTCAAAAGGCAGCCAGTGAAAGCACCCATTTGTTTCTTTAAGCCAGGAGTCCGGACATAAGCATGTTCCCCATAGGTAGCTGGAGGTACTGCTCAGTTTTTTAAACATCAAGAGAGCAAACTCTATCATAAAAGATAGTGTAGGAGCTGTTAATCTGGAATGGGATTCCCAACGTTTTTGAGCCTAAGGGCACCTTTGGAATTCTGACAGGGTGGTGGGCACAACCACAAAACGGCTGCTGTGGGAGGCGGAGCCAGCTACAAAGTTTCAGAGAGTGACTCTGATAGTAGCTCTTCAGCATTTCAGACAGAAGCTCTGTTTAACAATGCCTTTTAAAATTAACATATTATTTTAAAATATTTTCTTGCATATACACGAAATAAGTGTACATATTGAGCTAGCTAAGAAACCGTAATCTGGCAGTAATATCTTCATTTGCAGGCATCTAACACACTCATGCAGACGGGGAAAAATGCTTCTCCTGGCTTCTTCTTAGCTTTAGAGGAGCCCTTCTCCCATGAGCCAGGCCATTTTCAGCTTGCACAATTTCTGGTAACAATGACAGTTGGTGCTGAAGGGCTGGTAAGAGCTCATTGCAAATGTGATGTGTACAATAAGAGAGATTCTGGCCAGTTGATAAGAACATAGAAGATTTTTGAAAAGTTACCAACATTTGATGTAGGGATGTTATTATCACCTTCCACTGGAATTATGAAAGTTTGTTCAAGTTGGAAAGATTTCAAGACTTCAGAAGAATTTTCCATCTGGTGTATTAAGCATTTTAGCTGTACCAACAGATCATGTTTAGTCACTTTGCTATTTGCACTTTGCTATTTACTTTACATGGCCCTGACCTGGATGGCTGAGGCTAGCCTGATCTCATCAGATCTCAGAAGCTAAGCAGGGTCAGCCCTGGTTAGTATTTGGATGGGAGACCACCAAGGAATACCAGGGTTGCTGTGCAGAGGAAGGCACTGGCAAACCACCTCTGTTAGTCTCTTGCCATGAAAACCCCCCAAAAAAGTCAGCTGCGACTTGATGGCACTTTACACACACACATTTACTTTACATAAAGCCACTGTCAGCATTATACCATAAGCATCATTCATTCAAAAAGCCCCACTTGGCCCCGACCACTTTCTCAAAACACTTGGCAGGTGCCAAGAAAGGTGTTGAGTGCCATGACGCCAACAGGTACCATATTGGGGTACCCTGCTTTAAGCAGTCTGTTGCATAGCACATGCTACTACAGAAAAGGCACAAAACCTCACTGGAGAACTTGGAAGATAGAAGGTGCCACCAAGATAGAAAAAGCACAAACCAGGTGATCAGCTGTGTTTTGTACCAGCTGTAGCTTCTGGATTAACTTCAGTTCTTCAGCAAGGAACAATTATGTAAGCATGATAAACATGAAGTTTTTCCACTTGATGCTTCCTTTTCTCCAAAGTTAGCAGAAGAAACCAGTTAATTCTGTCAGTGTTCTTCCATAATTACGTCAGGCATCTTGTTTCACCCCAGTGTAGCTAACAGCACTTGCAAGCTTCATCAAAGGAACAGTTCTCAGTACTGGCAACATTCAATTTAAAGACCATAAGATTCTCTAAAGAGACATTTCTGTAGTTCTTCCAGTTTCCTCAAGTCCTCTGTGTGTGTGTGTGTGTGTGTGTAAAGTGCTGTCAAGTCGCTTCCAACTCATGGCGACCCTATGAATCAGTGTCCTCCAAAATGTCCTGTCGTTAACAGCCTTGCTCAGGTCTTGCAAACTGAGGGCCATGGCATGCTTTATAGAATCAGTCCATCTCACGTTGGGTCGTCTTCTGTCCCTACTGCCTTCAACGTTTCCCATCATTATTGTCTTTTCCAGTGATTCTTGTCTTCTCATAATGTGACCAAAGTACAATAATCTCAGTTTAGTCATTTTAGCTTCTAGGGAGAGTGCAGGCTTGATTTGATCTAGAACCCACTTTTGTGTCCTCTATAGTGAGCTTGTATTTTCTCAGAGCTTGTTCACACCAACAATATCTGCAGATGTCATGGCCAAAAGACTTTTGTGACTCAAATTCAGGCCTACTTGGGCTGTCTTATTCTGGGAAAAGTCAAGGCGACTTTGGACAAGCCTTTTAGCAGGAAGATCTTTCCAAAATCTTCGTTTTATGCCTCTAACTTTCTATTGTTCTGGTTGTAAATGCCATAGCTAACCTTAACTCCAACCTAACTGGGGCAGAGAACACAAAGTAAATGTAATCCTTCATCTCCTCCAACACTATTAAAAAAACGAGCAGCATGACTGACTCATACACAGCCCTCTTCAGGACTTAGTGAAGGAAGAGGTATGAACAGAAACGTCTCTTTTGAAACAGATCGGTCATAGGATAATGTTTCCAGAGGCTGTTAATTAAGTTCAGAACAGCGCCCTAATAACACTTTGCAGTCTCCATCTCTGATCAAATCCAACCGAGCTGATGAAAAAGATCATGTAGAAATTACTGCTATCTCAGGCTGTGGAACAGGATGTTGCCTTGGCTGCTATGTGAACAATGGAAAGGCAGGCTATAAATATTCCAAATAATCATTATCCTGTAACTTTTTTTGCCTCCCTCAATGGAGAATAAAATTAGTTCTACAGCCAAACCTTTAAATAAGAGTCCAATCTTTCGCACTGAATCTAGTCTTTCACACTGACGCTCAGTGACATTCATCCATGAGATTAGGTGCTTTCCATAAACTTCAAGAAGGCCTACCTGCCCATTTTAATGAGATCAGCCCATAGGAAATCTCTTTGCTTTTAGCTTCAAAAATTGACATCAATATTGTGCTGTGGCCTTTGGTCTGTTTGCCTAGCACAGAATATTTTTCCTGATTACGGTAATTACTTACCCCAGAAAGGGAGTGTCAAACAGCTCCAACTGGCCTCCACCAGTTGGGCTTCTTTGGTTTGGTCAAAAGTTTCCCAAAAAACAAAACATTGAACTCCAGGCTTTCACCCCAAGTTCAATGAGTAGCTGCCACCAGCCCTGAACCAAAAGTTAAGCCTCCAGGCAAGAGTTCAGGGCAACCCTTACCAAGCTTCAAATTCAGTGCAACGCTTACCCTGTAAGGTAGAGGCCATGCTAGGGGAAGATTACACTCACAAAAAGGTTTTAGGTTTTGGTAGGTGGTTTCACACTCACTCACACACACACAAGGCACTGAAATTTAGGCTTGGAATCCCAGAGTCATAGACAGCCAATTTAAAAGGCTAATGATTTATTTTATAAGATTTATGCTGGTTACAGGAAAAGAAAAAGTCATGAAGTTTTAAGCAAGAAAATAACAAAATGATTTAGCATAGCTAACTCATACAATACTTCAGTTTTCCAAGGTTCACAAAATTGTCAAGGCTTTTTCAAAAGCAATGTTCCAATAGTTACCAGTTTCAAGAGTTCTTTCAGCATACAAGAGTTTCAAAAGGTTGTCCAAAGGTTTCTCCAAAAGGTCAGCTTGACCAGAGTTTCCCCCTCAAGGGCCAAAATCAAATGGGTTGTGATGCCGCCTGCACAGCCTTCTTGCTGTGTCCCCAACGAGCATGATTTTCTCAGGACTGCGCTGTCTCTATATTCGTTTTCTCAATGGCATGAGCTCATAAAAGGCCAATCAGAAAACGAAAGTGATTTGCGGTTATTGCTTGGTCAGAATGCTGCCTCGCTAATTAATGCATTCAGGTGGTGAAGCCTGCAGAACCCCCTGCACCTGAATGTCATTACAAACATTAAGATAATGGCTGACCGATTAGTTACCGTGACAACAGACAGCCTTGCATTCCAGAAAGGGGAGAGGAGACTTTAACTAGTAACAGCTGGATGCCTATCCGGCTCTCTCCCCAAAAGCAGCTTTCAAAGTGTAACCATTTTACTGCTCCAAGGCCCCAACAGCACAAAACTCATAGGCCTCCAGGCCTAAACCAAGGAAATAATCAAACCCAATAATTTGAGGGATCTCAACTTCTTGACAGGGAGGTATTCATATATACCTTTATCTAGATGACCTTCTCATCAGGACATCCTGTTTAGAAAAGGTTCGAGCTGAGGTAACTTCAGAAAGATGGATCTTATACAAGGTTCACAAAGTGGTGGTACATCTCATTAACAAGGTCAGGTTGGAAAGGACCTTTATGATTAAGATGTTATCACACCTCCCCGAATCCAGTTGTATGCGTTGGGATTTCTCTTTTGGCTCTGCTCTCCCTCAGACCCTTGATAAATTTGTTGGCCCCTTGTCAGAACAAGGCTGTGGACAATGGCAAATGGAAGGACACACTTATCTCAAGTCTAAATGTCAGTGACTTGATGGGAGGGAGCAAGTAGGGCCATAATGGGGTCTCTCCCCTCAAATAATTGGTCAGGTCTGTGTTAACCACCAATGCTGTTATGAAGAGGTGGGTTGCTAACCAGAAATCTTATCCTGTCGTTTACCACTTTCCTTTTCAGAAGTCCACTGGAAAGAGGTGTATAGCGCAGCTGCTGGGGCTTCTACATATTTCCTTGTGTGAGACATTACAGAAGCTGCTTTACAAAGGCTGTGCTTGAGTGTAGGGGACTCTACTCAGGCAGTTTTGGCCTCGTTCTTTTATGCAGAATGCTCACTAGTTTCTGAGGACTTACTGTTTAAAAAGGTAAAGGTCCCCTGTGCAAGCACCGGGTCATTCTTAACCCATGGGGTGATGTCACATCCCGACATTTCCTAGGCAGACTTTGTTTACAGGGTGGTTTGCCAGTGCCTTCCCCAGTCATCTTCCCTTTACCCCCAGCAAGCTGGGTACTCAATTGACCGACCTCAGAAGGATGGAAGGCTGAGTCAACCTTGAGCCGGCTACCTGAAACCAACTTCCGTTGGGATCGGACTCAGATCGTGAGCAGAGCTTTGGACTGCAATACTGCAGCTTACCACTCTGCGCCACGGGGCTCCTCTTTTATGCAGAATGCTCACTAGTTTCTGAGGACTTACTGTTTAGGTACATTCTATACATTCTGGAGTGGCAGAGGGAATATATTTGAGAACAGCCATCTGATTTTCTGTGAGTTGTTCTTTCATTTTCTCTTGTGCAATTCACTGAGATCAGAGGTTGTTTACAAATAAATTGAATGAAAAAGAACAGAATCCCAATGTTTACATTTCACCAACATAGAACTCATAAGTACTATAATGATCTGGGAAACTTGGGTCATTTGTGAGAAATCAGTGTCTTTCCTATGTTCTGTTGTGGGTGATGTTACAGGTAGGTACCACCATAGTCTTAAATGTAGTGTTTACACCATATATGTTGTTTACTTCCTTGGAAGTTCTCAGCAAGAAAACTGTAGAAAGGGGCAAATAATTCTGTAGGTATTCTTTCTTCATCTGAATTGGTACAAGAGATAATTCTGTAAGGGCAACTCACAGGTAAGGACTCAATTGGCTCTTCACTGTGGGCTTGCCAACCAGATTTCTTCCTTGAATCCTGGGGCCTCGTAGCCCGTTCAGATGTCATTAACATCAATATAAAATTATGATATTTTTCAGTGTACCTCACTTTGCAATTATTTTTTATTGTTGCTATACAGGAGAACGGCCATTTCAATGCTCGTTGTGTGAGAAAGCTTTTAACCAGAAGAGTGCACTGCAAGTTCATATGAAAAAACACACAGGAGAACGACCGTACAAATGTGACTATTGTGCGATGGGCTTTACCCAGAAAAGCAATATGAAGCTTCATATGAAGCGAGCTCATGGCTATGCCGGTAATCCTTTTTTGTTGTGTAAACGTATATAGAGAAGACTGTTGGTCTTAGTTCATCCTTAGAATTCACAGTAAAAATACCAAATGTGTACTTTTAGGCATGTCATCTCATTAATGCAGAGCTATTAGAAACTATAGGGCCAGTTGCAAAATATGAATTCAGTCCTATGGCAATGATTTGTGAAGAAACCTCTTCCTGCAAGTTAGCCTGATACATAAATATCCTAATACTAATAAACCCTATTAAGTCTTCTGCTGATACAAATTCATTTGCACAGATTTCACAGTGGAGAGCTCTGCTGTGTCTTTCCAGTCTTTCAGCTGAAGAATGCTATTCTGACTGTGCAGGATTTTTGTCACTTATAAGCAGTGAACAAGAGGGCCATGCACAATCCATGCTAGCATTTTATTAGAATAACTTTCATTTTGATGAATAATGTAATATAATAATGTAATATAATTCAAAAGCATACTTCCAACTTCCATTGAAAGTGGAGATTGTAGGCTTTTTGGCGTCTGTGAGATATCAATATATCTAATTCTCAATATGATCCCATCGGCAGATACATAAATCTACAGGTTGAGGACACATACAGAATAATCCCCAAAGTTAGAAAAATGGAGGGAGGGTTAATTCCCCCCAAATGCCTCTGTCAGTTACAAGGGGTGCATGTGAAAGTCAGGGGCTGGAGGACCTGGGGTTCGCCATCTGAGTAAATAGATCAAGGAGACAGAGGTGCTTTATGGGGAGGGGGAGCAGCAAGTGGAGAGCGGGAGCTACTGCTGACTCACCTGTGGCTGAGATGGTGGTGATGTAGACGGGGAGAGGAGCAGGAGCTACCATTGCCCCTGGAGCCTCAGCCACTGAGATTGCCGCTGCCAGCCCAGCAGCTCCCTACCTCTCCTGCAGGCAGGCGAGGAGCAGGACCCGACCTCTGCCGCTACCACCTCACTGCCAAGGTGGCAGCGTTGCAGGCAGATGGAGAAGGAAAGGTGTCTGCCCCTATTACCTCTTGTACCACTTAGGCCTCCAGTGCCACACCAGCCAAGATGGCAGGCAGAAGAGTAACAGTCACCCCCCTGTGTGAGCAGGGCAGGGAGCTGGGGAGAGCAGGAGCAGCAGCCCTACTTCAGGTGCATGGGCTGGTGGACAAGAGAGGCAAGGTTCCACCCCACCATGAATCTAGCGGATCCCTGCTTGTTTTTGTCGAAGCCTGGGATTAATGGTAAACCTGACCTGCTAGCAGAAAAGCAGTCAGTTTTTTCCAGGAAGCATGTGATGTTCAGAAAGTTCAGTGCTTTTTCTCTCTGTGTGTATTAATAACATTTCCGTTGTAGGCCATATACAGTAATAGACCAACTGTATTAACCGATCAATTTTGAAAAATGGAGGAGCGTAGGTTAAACTGCCTTCTCTGATTTGGTGACATCTTACAGTTGGAGGAAGTCAGAACACTTGTACCACAAGGAGGATCCCATTAGTTTGAATGAAAGAGCAGATTAAGCATGCATTTGCCTTTGTGTGAGTAGATTTGCCCCCTACATTTAAATCAGGGGGCACTCTTCAAGCAAGAGCACTTTGAAGCACATGCAGAGCTCTACATCCAGCTAATTGTATTGAAGAATGGAGAAGACTAATTTTTAGGTCAATGGTACATAGTGAAATTGGCTGCGGTTTCCTTTCCCAGCAAAAAAATAATGCATTTCTTACTGTATTCTAATGTTAAGTAGCTTTTATATTTCATAGTATATGTTGATTAGATCTTTTAGCATTCTTTCTGTTGTCCCTTAGGCACAGTCCAAGAATCCACCAGTCATCAAGGACAAGAAGGTGAAGACATTAATCGTGCATTGAACTTGGAAGAAGTTGTTCAAGAATCTTCAAATGAATGGCAGAACATAACCAATATCTTTTGATGATCCTTAAGATGAAAGCTGGAAATGCTTTCAGGATTAGAATTGTTTTTAAAAGTAGTTGTCTGTGGATTTTTAATATGAAAACTTCACACATTTAAAATAATAATATAGCTTTTTAAATGTTTACAGAAATAAAGAATTATTGTCTTTTTGTAAGCTTGAACAGTATTGGAGAAACATCAGATAAAGTTTGCTATATTGTCTACAATCAGTGATCTCAGGTACATGAACTTTGTTTATTCTTTGAATCCACTGTAAGTGTATCCAGTTTAAAAAAAAATACAAAAACTTAATATCAGTGAAGGTTGATTAACTGGTGGGACATATGGAATTTCTCTTCATTGTGTCAATATGTTGTTTTTGTTTGAAGCAAGAATAGATGCATGCTATAGAGATTTCATGCTATAATGCAGATATTACTGTTGCATTCCTGGGCATAGCTTGGGAATAAGTCCCATTGAACTTAGTGGGATTTACTTCCAGGTAATCATGCATAGGATTGGTTTGGAAATGCCTGGTTTTATTTAAGTCGCTTTTGAGGAGTGATTTAAAATTAACTGGTATTACATTATGCATATTGGCCTTCATGTTGTTGACATGTCAGAACATGATGGGCCCTGTTCCGTTTATGTTATGACTGTCGCTTTTTGTTTCTCTAATAGTACATGTTCAGCTAGAAATTCAGCAAAAGCTGTACAAAGAAAATCTGTCTGCCAACAGTAGCAGCTTCCCAAATTGGAAAAGTATATATTCTGTGCAGGTAGAACAATGAAAACAAGCCATAAACGGTAGGAGATATCAAATAGTGTATTGTCTAATACCGTGAGCTGGAGCACTGGTTGTATCAGCTGACAGATTTGTGTCTATTCAGACAGACATCCTCAAATTAAAACCTCTTTTTTCCCTGCCATCCATCCTGAAAGCTTTTTAGATTTTTAAAACTACCTAGCCCTCTCAGTATTGCTCTGAAGGGTCCCATTTACACAAAATGGGTATATTCATATCAAAAATAAACACTGGAAAAAGGCATATGTTCTGTTTTAGACATTCTGAAAATAGAAAAATCTTGCTTGATCTGACTTTGATTTTTTAAAATTTATTTATATGCTATATATATGTATGTGTGTGTGTGTGTATATATATATAATATATATATATATATATATATAAATATATATATACACATTTAAGCCTCTGTGTGGCTGATGAGTATATTTTGTAAATAATCCAGTTAAAAGAAGAATTCATAAAGTTTTGAACTTCAAATGAACATTTCATAAACAGTATTGCATTCATTTTATTGTAATTTAGACATGCATTTTACTTTTTGAAAAATAATTGCTTTTTATTTGCTCTCAGTTCCAGAAGGAAGCTGTGTGTACATATAATTTACATTTTATGTATTATAAGACTGGTGCTTTCTATTTCCTGAGGGGGGGAAATAATCACTGCTTTTGATAGGACACTCATAATTTTCTTGTTAAATACGGACATATGTATATAAGTAATACAGCTGGTGACTTGAAAATACACTTTTATTATGTGGAAATATTTAAGTCAGACATATGTTAAATAATATTTTTTTTCACAACACTGTCTTGTGTCTGATATCTTGTTCTTTTTTGAAGCTCTAAATGGACTTTCGTATTGATCGGGAGGAGGGGGTCATGGATTAACCAATACCACTACACAGGTACAAGCAAGTGCCAGGTCTTCATGAGCTACATGTTTGTTTGTTTATTTTACAAAATGAATATCCTGCCTTTCTGCCCTCACAAGGGCTACCAAGGTAGCTAACAAATTAAAACAACACAATAAAATAACATTTTAAAACCATTAAAATCAACCCCACCATACAACCACACATCATTAAAACAATTAAAAACAGATCTAAAACAATTAAAAACAGGAAGGATGGATCACTGAAGTAACATCAAATGAAATTAAAAAGTCTTCATCTGCTCACAGAAGATGCCAACAAAAGGGGACAGACAAATCTTCCTGGGGGAGAGTTCCAGAGCTTTGGTGCCACAACCAAGAAGGCTCTCTCCCGAGTTGCCTCCCACCTAATCTCAGAAAGCGGGGCACCCAAGCAGGGCCTCTGAAGATAACCATAGTGGTTGGGCAGGTTGATAAGGAAGTAGATGGTACTTCAGGTATATTGGCCAAAACCAGCACCTTAAGTTGTACCCGGAAGCAAATTGGGAGCTAGTGTTGATGGGCCAAGACTGGAGTGATATTGTCCCTACGACCCACACCAGTCAACCACCTGGCTACAGCATTCTGTACCAACTGAAGTTTGTGAATACTTCTCAATGGCAGTCCCACATAGAAGGAATTGCAATAATCTTATCTAGGCGTAACCATGCACTGCAGTGGTCATACCTTTTCTGCTCAGGAAAGGTTGCAGCTGGCTAACCAGTCAAAGCTAGTTAAAAGGCACTCCTGACCACAACTACCACCAGCTCATCCAGTAGTAGGCCTGGATCCAAGAGCACTCCCAGACTAAGGACCTATTCCTTTAGAGAGAGTGCAACCCCATCCAGAACAGGTGACACCTTAATCTTACTGTCATCATTCTTGCTTGGCAGCAATTCCACAATCCTACTGTTAGTGCTGCGCCCTCAGTATTTGCCCATTGCCTTGGTACATAAGTTCTTGTACACAACCCTATATTGTTTTTGCCTTACACACTGAAAGAAGTTTCCTTGTTCTTTGACCTACTTTAGATTGCGTGTGTGTGTGTGTGTGTGTGTGTGTGTGTGTGTGTGTGTATACACACACACATATATATACACACACATACTATATTGCTAAACTATATATATATATATTGCAAAAACTGAGATCCAGACAACAGTCCTTTGTCCTAGTGGTGAATGCTGGTTGTGATTCTTCATTAGGGAGGAGCACTGTGCATCTACTCACTGTTGCTAGTCCAACCTCTACCTGTGAGAACTGTAAGCCATGCTGCTCTGGAAGTGCTTGGGGTAGGGTTGTACATATTGATAATCCTGAACTGAAAATAAACCCGAAATTAGTCATTTCGGTAATTTTCAGGGTTCAGGTTTACCAAACACCAAAACCTGGGGGTCTGCCCAAAGCCAAATAGGTGATTCTCGAAAAAGCTGAATAGATATTTGGCTTTTTCGGGTTTGGCTGTTCGCCTTTGCTCAGAGCTACGGCTCTGTGCTTTCTCCCCTTTTACTTTCTTTTTTTGACTAGTTTTGAAGTCGGGATTGTGTAATCGGAGCCAACGTGTCTGACCAATCTTTCAGTGGGTTGATCTGGATCAAGCATAAGGGTTTTTAAAAAGATGGGGCTCACCAAGTCCCGCCCGGAGGGATATACCGTCTAACTAAAAGAACTGGCTTCGACAGCTGCTGACCACCAGGTTTCCAAAGGAGACTCCCCTCGCGAATGAGCAATCTCTTTCAGACAGCCCCCGTGGTCAAGACTTCGGCTGGCTCTGATATCCCCCCCCCCCTGAAAACCTGCTCTGAAACTGAAGGTTACCCCAAGTAGAGGCTTCGTTTCCCCTCACCATGACCATCTCTTGGAATAAGATTTTTGATGACTGGGAGTCAGGAAATAAACAGAGGTCAGGTCCATTTTGTACAAACAGCAGCACACCTGGTTGCAGGAAAGAGCAACTCCCAGGCCTTTTTAGTAGCCCACATGCCAGTCGCCAGGCTCAACTTTTTTGATGGTTGCATCCTGCCATTGGAGTTTTCTGCCCTTTTCCTATAACGTTCCTGTGCCTCCATTCAACCACTCCTTGCTCTCGAGGGAAAAGCTCTGCTGGTGCAAGAGGGAGGAGGAATGGTTTTGCCCACTTCCACCTTCTCGCTTCATCATGTTGCATGGCTGTCCCAGTGTGGCCCCTTAACCGGCTTCTATCCCAGTGGCAGCCCTGGATCCGCTGCACTTACATGGTCCGGTGGGGGAAGAGCCTTTGCAGCAGGAGCTGGGGATGGAATCATGCCGAGGCTCTGCTTCATTGCTGGGTCCCAGGCCGATTGGGAAGCCCAAGTGCCAACCCTTGCAACAGCCAGCTCCTGCAACAGCTGCTGGGCAGGATGCTATCATCAGCCGGCGACAAAGAACCAGCAGCCCACTAGCACCATGTGACGGGGGGATCTCTCCCACGCTGCCTACTTCACTTTACCTCAGACAATTGAGACACCAGAGGCTTTGCTCAGTTCAACAATAAAACAACAGAATTTTATTATGTTTCGCAGGGGAAAGTATGGGAGGGAAAACTAGTATTAAGGAAAGGTACAAAGTTTCTATACATATAATGAGTTGCTGAACACATAACAGCACAGATTATATTTTATCTACCTTAGGTTTCCAACACTTTAAGGTAGCTTAGTCCCATACTATGGTAGCTTAGTCCCATAACCTGCACACGGAGGTTCATGTGTATACTCTGGTGCCTAAAACTAGGAAATGTGGAGATTCTCACTTCTCCTTTCCTTTATCTCTGTGGAATTACTTCACAGCACAGTAATTTTCACACAACACTTGTGCCAGGAATACCCCCTTACTCCCCTCAGTGACTAGAGAAGGGACCTTTCTCCCCAAATTCTCTCTTTTGTCACCCTTCAGGTTTTTGCCCCAGTCACACTAGGCACAACCTATCACACCGTAACCCAGAGTAAAAGACCTCTTCCAGCAGCAGCTCCATCCATTTAGAGTCACTGACAGATATTAGTCCATCACACACCATAATGGGGAATATATGGCAGCTGGCTGGAGCTCATAGAATCATAGAGTTGGAAGGAACCACAAGGGCCATCAACCCCCTGCACAATGCAGGGAATTCACAACTACCTCCCCCCTCCACACCCCTAGTGACCAGAAGATGGCCCTCCCTCTCATCATCTGCCTAAGGTCACAGAATCAGCATTGCTGACAGATGGCCATCTAACCTCTTCTTAAAAACCTCCAGGGAAGGAGATTCACCTCCCGAGGAAGCCTGTTCCACTGAGGAACCGCTCTAACGGTTAGAAAATTCTTCCTAATGTCTAGACGGAAACTGTTTTGATTTAATTTCAACCCATTGGTTCTGGTCCGACCTTCTTGAGCAACAGAAAACAACTCGGCACCCTTTCTTTTGCTCAGAAAGAGATCTGAGGTGGCAGGAAGCACTTGAATCCCCGCCTCTTTACACACTGTTTTGTGATTGGCTGTGAGAGAAGCCAATCTTCTGTTTTCCTCTGTTTAAGCCGGGTGAGCTTCCAAGGAATGAGGTATCGTGCATACTGAAAAATTTGATGCTGGCTGAAACAGGGAATAAAGGAGGTTAAAGCAACCATGCACAAAACACCTCTGTGTGTAGAAAAGAGCAAGAGTCAAGTAGCACCTTAAAGACAAACAACATTTCTGCCAGAAATGTTAGTCTTTAAGGTGCTACTGGACTCTTGCTCTTTTCTACTGCTATTAACAGACTAACATGGCTACCCATCATGATCAAACTCTTTGTGTATATGTGTGTTTAGGGTCCCCTCACTATTTGAGCCCCTAAACTGTACTTTCCTGTGTATGTACATAAATCCAGCTCTGGCACTAGTGTGAGAAGAAATTAATCTGGAAAAGGTGATGGTTTCTTCCAATATATTAAGAACGTAAGAAGAGGCTGGCTGGATCAGATCAGTGGTCCATCTAGTCCAAGGGTGTTGAACTCAATTGTTATGAGGGCTGGATATGACATAAATGTCACTTGGTTGGTCTGGGCCATTCCTCGCCAGCCCAGATTGAGAATGGGGGGAGGGGGCTGCTGCCTCAGCTGGCTCGTGGGCCGGATAAGAGTTCTCAAGGGACCAAATCCAGCCCTCAGGCCTTATGTTTGACACCCCTGATCTAGTTCATCATCCTGTCTCTCACAGTGGCCAGCAAGTTCCTCTGGTTGGCCAACAACAGGGCATAGAGGCCAAGGCCTTCCCCTGATGTTGCCTCCTGGCACTGGGATTCACTGTCTCAACGTGGAGGTTCCCTTCAGTCACCATGGCTAGTAGCCACTGATGGATCTATCCTCCATGAATCCGTCTAATGCCCTTTTAAAGCTGTCTATGCCTGTGGTCATCACTATATCCACTAGCAGCGAATTCTACATTTTAATCACTTTCTGTGTAAAGAAATATTTTCTTTTGCCCATCCTGAATCTACTGCCCATCAACTTAATTGGATGCCCTTGCATTCTAGTAGCTTGGGAGAAGAAGAAGAAATTCTCTATGTCAACTCTCTCTATCCTATGTATAATTTTATAAACCTCTATTATATCCCCCCCCCTTTGTCATCGCATTTCTAAAATGAAAAATCCAAGACTCTTCAGCCTTTCCTCATAGTGAAGGTGACCTAACTCCCTAATCATCTTGGTTGCCCTCATCTGTGCTTTTTCCAACTCTGCAATGTGTTTCTGTTTTTTTTAGATGCGAGTTTAGAACTGTACACAGTACCATAGATCTATGTGTGTAAAGTGCCGTCAAGTCGCAGCTGACTTATGGCGGACCCTTATGGGGTTTTCAAGGCAAGAGACTAACAGAGGTGGTTTGCCAGTGCCTTCCTCTGCACAGCAACCCTGGTATTCCTTGGTGGTCTCCCATCCAAATACTAACCAGGGCTGACCCTGCTTAGCTTCTGAGATCTGACAAGATCGGGCTAGCCTGGGCCATCCAGGTCAGGGAATCATAGATCTATACAGGGGCATTATAATATCAGCCATTTTATTTTCAGTCTCTTTCCTAATAATCCCTAACATAGCATTTGCCCTTTTTATTGCTGCAGCGCACTGGGTTGACACTTTCATTGAGCTATCTACTATGACCACAAGATCTTTTCCCCACTCAACAAGTACAGACCCCATTAGCCTAAACTTGAAGCTGGGTAACATTTACTACTCTCCAGTCTACTGGTACATATATTCATGGGTAAAGAAGTGGTAAAACACCTTTTTAAAACAGTTGATTGTATGATGAAGCAAGGTATTTGAACCGAACGGACCTTGTTTTAATGTGGTGTTGCACATAGTGATATTTTGACATAAGATCAGTTTTATATGAATGTTGGCATTTCTTGACCTTCTTGTATCCAGTTAGGATCACCAGTCTTGGGGTGAGTTCACATGTTAATTGAAACATAGAGTTGTTACTATAAATTGGAATGTGTGATTTTCTACCTGCACTTAATCCAATAGGTTGTTATGGGTTAAAGTTTCATAGCATTCAAGATAATTCAATTTCACCCTACACCGCAGCCAGTCCACAAGATAATAGACCTTTCACATTGTGTTAAGAGTGTACATATATAGTGTTTCCATATCACTGAAAGGTTTGTATTTGCAGTACAGCTGTGTTAGGGAGGGGGATGTTTACACATTTGTGCCTGTCAGGGAAGAAACTGAGATTACCAAGAGTTTATTGCCATATCTAGTTAATCTGTGAAGAGACAGATTAGATGACATCAGAAACGCAGGAATTTATGCAAAAGCACAAGAAGGTTTGGCTCTTTGACATAATTGACACTTAGGCGGTAAAGCTGTGTGGTGCAGTGGTTACAGCACCCGGATTGTTCTGAGGACAAAATGGGAAAACCATGGAGAAAGGATAAGATATGCTCTATGGAGAGAAGACAAGATAAAAGTGTCAGATATATAGTCAGGTGCTGTATCCTTTCAGACCTAAAGGGGAAGATTGCTTGATTGAATGCTCCTCCATATAAAAAAACTTCCATGTGCATAGAAACTGGTGTATCATGGGGAAGGCCAGCCATTTTTGTGTGTGTGGAGCAGCATTTCTGAAGTGGTACCATCTTGGCGTAACTGTATTACCTTCGTAGGAACGAGACCATGGTTGACAGTGAGAGACAAATAGTGTAGTCCTTCACATAGTTACTCCCTTCTGGCCCTTTTGGCACCATTGGATTTAGAAGGGTTTAACTCTGCTTGCAGTTGCACTATAAATGAATTTTAAGAAATCTTGTTGGAATAGCAGATGGAGGAAAAGACCTGGGCAGTCACCGTCATACATACAGACCCCATACCTTGTCTGTGGGTGGCCTACTTTTGCCCAAAGCCCACCCACTCTACTTTTCAAAACAAAGGTCTGGATAAGTGTTTTCCTCTTAGGAAAGCGAATGCTGTTTTTATTGGAAGATACAGGCTTTTTGTAGAGCATAAATTCTTTCACTCTTCCAATTTAGGCCTGAGCCCCCCGTTTAAAGGTGTAGATTTTGAACGCAGGATACATATGGTTTTCATTGAGGTACGTTGACTGCAGTAGGTAATTTGAGAGCCAAGACGATGAGAATTTGTAAGCAAATTCTAAATATATTTATGTACATTCAAGTAAGTCTGTTGAGGATGGAATTCTGTTTTCAAAGAGGTGCAAACATTTCTATAACGAGAAAAGATGAGAAGAAAACATATTTTCTCTCATGTGTGTCTTCTATTTCCTTTCTAATATTATGCAGAGGCTTCATGCAAAACACTAACAATCTAATTCAGGCATAGGAATGTGGAGGGATTACATTTCAGTTCTACTGGTTTGCATGATCCACCTTGAAGCACACATTGCTGGGTTAAAAAATTAAATCCTCCAAATTTCATTAAAAGTTGAGTATTTTATTTCAATAATGATTTTTTTTAGGAGTTGTATTCATACACTTTTAAGAACAATACACTTAAGTGCCACTTACTATTATGTTGTGGAATACACAACTGGATGAGGCTACACATAGAAAAATACACATAGCCAACAACATCGCTTAAAAGAAGATGTAATAGGTGTCTGTGCTTAACAGTTTTGGTGTTCTGTTTGGTTTAGTGTCTGTGCTTTTCTACCCTCTCATCGTTCAATGCTGCATATTAAGAACGTGGTTTGAAACCTACAGTAGATCTATCACTAACAACAACATCTATATATCAATTGGCATTAACATTGATAACTCATGATATGCATTAGCTGAGCTAAGGGAAGGAGCCAACTTAGTCTTAAAAACAGTGCCTACGAAATACAAGCTCAAATAAAACACTGGATGATGAGTAAAGGGAGGTCACTGAGCGAAGGAATAGGTTGAAGGTTATAGAACAGTGCAATTCAGAAGAGCATATTTCTTTGTGTGGTTTGGGAGACCCAGTTCCACATACGTATACTTTATTACATGTATCACTGTTAATGCCTAGCTCTAGTTCATTAGTTTTCATACGTATCTACCGTAATACAAGTAAAGCGTCATTTACTCCGATGCACTGCATATTTGAACTTGCCGCACCAATAAGAGGACAGCAGGAAATGCTAACTTTAGGTGTGCAGGACTCTCTGAAAATTCCTCCCCCGAGGGCTTCCTCTCATTCAGAAATTAGACTTTTAAAAAAAATTTAGCTGCAAAAAATGGTTTGCAGCAAGTGTGGAGTTTCAGGGACATCCCTTTATCCACATGGGCAAATCCAGGTTTTCGCTTCTTGGGGATTATCCCTCTTTTTCTGGTGTAAAGCGAGTCTAATTCAGATTTGATATCCTCTTTTCTCTCTCTCGGCCACTCTTTTCCTAATGTGTTGGGTGTGACGAGCGACTGGTCATTCACAAAGCGTTCCCTCGGAACGGACATAATTCCTTAGGAACATTGCTCTGTCTTAGTGAAACAGTAACAGCTACCTTCTTCCACATCTCACATACCTTGAACTCCTAATGTAATATACCTTTCTATGACTGCTAATCCTGTTAGGAAAGTTTAAAAAAAAAACCAGTTCTGTGAGAGAAGGGGGTACTAAAAAACAACAACCAATGACCCAAACCGAAACCAAATCAAATGAAAAGTTTGGATAGACAGTCCTTACAACTTCTGCACATGTTTTTATTTGTTGCTTGTCGGGTTACAGCAAGGGTTTCGATGGTTCGTTAATGCCAGTGCTTAAAAATGTAGACAATTGCATTTTAGGTTGTTACTTAGGGTTTAGTTGCGGGGACAAAAATCTGACAGGGACTTAATGTTGTACGCATTCAGAAATCTAAAGCCCTATATTCTTTGGGAACACCTTAAAGAAAACTAAGTAAAATGGGGAATTCCACTACTTTCCCTAAAATATTGCTGCCAGCAAATAAAAAGTACATTGCAAGTCTGGGGGGGGGGGTTTGGGCGGAGGGGTTGCTTTTGTTCAACTTTTGGTCAGCATTTGCCAATAGAATTTTGTATACTCCTACTGCATACACAGCTCAACGGACATTAACAAATAGATTGTGTTTCTGTCTAGGGAATTCTGCAATTGGTTATTAAATCTTTAAGGCAGCTTTGTTATGAAGCAGAGAACATAGTCCTTCAATGATATCTTAGAGCTTCAGCGCCTAGCCATGGGAGAGCCGGACCGGGAACCAGGTCGGGAACCGGATCCACCCTTTGGAAAAAGAAATTACATGATGTTAATATGAGCACCCCACTAATAGACAGAATATATATGTGTCATATCCAATTGTGCTAATCTGTTGATGGAAATAAGCACTAACTTTTTCTACAGACTACAAATCATTATGTGGTTCATTGCAGATCTTTAGCCTCCATTGATTTAAATTGGCCTTTTGTTAGAACTGTTTACTAGAATTTATTATTTATTTATTATTTCCACTTATTACCCCACTCTCCCCACCAAAACCGGGCTCAGAAGAAGAAGAAGAGTTTGTTTTTATATGCTGACTTCCTCTACCACTTAAGGAAGAATCAAACTGGCTTACAATCATTTTCCTTTCCCCTCCCTGCAACAGACACCCTGTGAGGTAGGTGGGGCTGAGAGAGCTCTAAGAGAGCTGTGACTAGCCCAAGGTCACCCAGCCGGCTTCATGTGTAGGAGTGGGGAAACTAACCTGGTTCACCAGATTAGAGTCCGCCACTCATGTGGAGGAGCGGGGAATCAAACCCAGTTCTGCAGATTAGAGTCGACCACTCCAAACCACCACTCTTAACCACTACACCACGCTGGCTCTTCAACAAGGCCCTTCAACATGAATAGAGGGTGCATATTAGTAGTGCTTACTTAATTGAGGCCTAGAATTGAGTATTGCATTGACAAAACATTGTTTTCCTCTAGGAAATTTTGTCTTTGTTTCTGATAAATTTTTTTAAATAGCCTGAGTTTATTCCAACGAAACGTCACATAAAGATGTGCTAGTATTTTTGTAATGTTCTTGTTCAATGAATTAGAGTTTTGACTAAGTTGTTTCTAACAAGCTGATCAAGTGTTCTTCCATGTTACTGGACATGCCAGATAAATTGAGATCACAAAAGCAAACAAAAAAAGAAACTAAATTTACAGTTATACTTGGTAATAGCTTGTTAGTGTGAGGGTGAAGCTAGTGGTTTCCAAGTTCATAGGGTTGTTAACAAACCTGCACAAATGTGGGTGTCTACAGAATGAGCTGGATCCAGCCCCCTACTTACTACAGCCCCATTTTATTTATTTATTTACTTCATTTATAGACCACCTGTCTCATTGAGACTGGTGGCAGATTATCTCCCATGTCACTTTTGCCCATGTAGGTGCCATGATCCCTAGCACAGTTTGTTTGGTAGTTAGGGTTGCCAGCTCCAGGTTGGGAAATACCTGGAGATTATGGGGGCGGAGCCTGAGGAGGGTGAGGTTTGGGCAGGGGAAGTCTTCAATGCCATAGAGTCCAACTGCCAAAGCAGCTATTTTCTCCAGGGGAACTGATCTCTACTGGCTGGAGATCAGTTGTAATAGTAGGAGATCTCCAGCTAGTACCTGGAGGTTGGCAACCCTATTGGTAGTCAAAGATGACCCTTCCCCTTTTTTTCACCAGTGGAAAAGCTGGTTGGTTCCTACCCAATGCCTTTAATGAAAAGGGCCAGCTCATTTCTGGTTTTTACAACTTTCTAATGTATGAATGCATTCTGAAAGTAGCAGAAGCAAATCCTGTACCTGGAATTTTCTGCAACACTGAAGAATATTGCTATTCGGCTTCTCATTCTGGATAGATCTGATAGAGGTGCGGCCTTGCCATCTACCCACCAAGTAGCAGATGTGCCATGGAAAAGAGCAAAGCACCCTGAGTGCTACAACCGACAGCGAAATAATTATTGTGCTGTCGTGAAGAGGCACTTGCAGTGCTGAGAGGGATAGATGGCGGAAACAGAGCTAGTAAGAGCACTTAAAAACACTTCCCTGATTCAGAACCGTTAATCATTGTGTTTTGCTGCAGTAATACCTTCCTCAGTCCTTTGAAGGCTTACAAGGGTATGACTGCTTAAGATGCCATTGTTCTCTCTCTCAAGGTTAGCAGAAGCTCAGAGAACTTCTTTATTTTCCTGACTGTTCAGCCGTGCTCCAAATATAAGCAAAGAGACCAGGATCACAGGTAGTTTAGCTAGAACTCTGTGAAGCCTGAATCACTAGGGTTGCCAGCCTCCAGATGGTGGCCAGAGATCTCCCGCTAGTACAACTGATCTCCAGGTGACAGAGATCAGTTCCCCTGGAGAAAATGGCCACTTTGGCAATGGGACTCTGTGGCATTGAAGTCCCTCCCTCTCCAAACCCCGCCCTCCTCAGGCTCCATCCCCAAAATCGCCAGGTATTTCCCAACACGGAGCTGGCAACCCTAGGAATCACACATGTTTAGGGGTTTCCTGGGATCTAGATTTTTTTTTTTATATAACCTCCTCTTGTATCTGTACCCAGCAATCTCCTGTTTATTTTCCTTATATTGTAGTAGGAGGTTAGACTAGATGTTGTTTGGTTCCTTTTCAGCTTTGATTCCAATTTTTTTAATATCTTCAGCAAGCTTTTGTGCTACCTCTTTTCAATATTTCCCTGCGCGTTTGCAGTCTAAATGGCTTCTGAACCACCCCATTTCATCAATATTGGCCAGAGGATTATAATTATATTTAATTAGCTATTAATTATGTGCTATAAAGTGTCGATTTCGCCATTGTGTGGACCTTTTAAATCCATTACTTGTAGAAACTGTGCTTTAATTAGCTCTATTTTAAGGAGTCAGGGTTCAAAGAAAAATGGAATAATCTGATAAATATGTTTTGCAGATGTTTATGAGAGGTAGTGTGGGAACCGCCACCCAGATCAGCACATTAGGTGAAATCACTAATTACAATCTATGAACAGTAAAAAAAAAAAAAAAAAAAAAAAAAGCTCTGAAAGAAAATGGGAGCTTCACATTGGAGGAAGCCATGTCATGCAAATTATTAAAGTGAATGGGTTGGATCCAACTAAAGTGGCCAATTCCACAAAGTCCCCCTTCCCACTACAGCCCCACCTAATATCATTCCTCAGGGTGGAGGTCAGTGGGCTACAGCAGCCGGCAGGAGAACGCCACTCTGCAACTGGAAAATGTAATCTAGATCCACAGCAGTGTATGACCAGAAGACTGGCCATGAGCTTTGGTTAATTGCCCCTTTGTGCTAAATTTCCTTTCTGTTCCCAATAGGTTTGCCAGGTCCCTCTGTGCCACTGGTGGGGGGTATTTGGGGCAGAGCCTGAGGACGGCAGTGTTTGGGGAGGGGAGGGACTTCAATGCCATAGAGTCCAATTGCCAAAGCAGCCATTTTCTCCAGCTGAACTGATTTCTATTGGCTGGAGATCAGTTGTAATAGCAGGAGATCTCCAGCTATTACTTGGAAATGGCAACCCTAGTTCCCAACCCCACAAAAACGTAATCGTCAACGCTAACAGTTCATAAAAACTGAGGTTAGTTTAAATATATAAACACATGGGTGTGCCGTAAAAATGAAACTGTTAGCAGTGATGCTGAAGACTTGAAACATAAACACATCAAATATCACTGTGAACATAGTGGATAATTATGGTGAAGAATAAGATGGATAGTTAAATGGGTGCTCCATTTGTTTTAATGGACTGTATTTCCACTTCAGGATGTATAGATCACCGTGAAAATATGCTGATGACATGAGCTACTAAGCCAACAGATTGCCCTGTGCAATGTAACCTTTTGAAGCATGGTGAAGACAGGGTCTACCTCTAGTACCAGTTGCAGCAGTTAGCACACAGCTGGGAAAGGTTGGGTAGCCTGGGTTGGACACAGGCAAGGTTTGCTTAAAAATTCTTCTGTGGATCTCTGTGGATGCAATTGTTTGGGGTGCTGCAACTTCCTATTGGGATTGATAGTAACACAGTTGGGTGGTTTTGCTTTGCTCTGAAAGTCACAGGAACAAGCCTGGTATATAGGGTTGCCTGCACCGAGTTGGAGATTTTGGGGGCGGAGTCTGAGGTTTGGAGAGGGGAGGGACTTCAATGCCATAGAGTCCAATTGCCAAAGTGGCCATTTTCTCCAGGAGACCTGATTTCTATCACCTGAAGATCAGCTACAATAGCGGGAGATCTCCAGCCACTACCTGGAGATTGGCAACCTTACTGTTATAGATAAAAACCATGCACGGTGCACTGGCTCACTCTTCGTGTGAGGGCACATCAGGTGGTAGAGTAAATGTACCTAAGAAACTTTACAGGGGCTATTGCTAATACTAGCGCGGCCAAGATGGAAGAACTGAGCTAAATTAACAGACTTTTATATACCTTACAGCTTCTGCAGCCACAACAAATTTCTGTTTTACAAACAATGTTGCTGATCTCCAGGATGATTACTTAAGGCCTTTCCCTCATATTCTATAAATATTAAGTCAGTGAAATGCTTGGTAATCTGATAGCTAAGGAACAGTTTTCCCTCCTCCCTTTACAATAAATTCTTGCTTAGTGTATTTTTTAATACTTTACCAGTCTAAAGAGTTTAGACAGCGTGCCCTGGCCATCGTAGTGGTATCCCTTGTGTCCCTTATGAGCATATTTATGCTCATAGTATTTGCCACTTCCATATCCATGCCTTGGAGCTTCACCGCCCTACAAAAGAGAAATGGCACAATTTCTCAACCACAATATATTTTAGCCACCTGTATGATTAGATAATAGGAGACAGACAGAATGGGAATCTCCTCCAGCGCTGGAAGAAAATATAATCTGGTAGCAACAAAATACATAGGTAAGGGGGTTAAAATATATAGACTGGGTAGCTGAGCGTAAATTTAATTCAGTTTAAAAGTTAGTCAGTGTGTTAACAGCCCATTCCTGAGCTTGGAGGCCATATGGGCTAAGGAGGTGCTGTGACCCCTACGCTGGCGTCCGTGCCACTTGCACCGTGCAAACTGGCACAGATGCTGGCATAGTGCCACTTGCGCCGGCACCTCTGGACTGCCGTGGCAGAGTGGCCCTTGTACGCTGGCTCGGCCTCCCGCCAGCCTCCTGCTAGCTCAAATTCTCACGCCGGCACCCCAGGAGGCGTTCCGGGGCCGGAGCTTCCAGCAGGCAGCTTCCTAATCCCTTTCAGCCCGGGAACGCCCGTTAGCAACAGCAGTGCTACGCCAGCTTTTTGTTGGCGCAGCACCGCTGTTTTCGGTGGGGCTTCCCCCCCTTTCTTATTTTTCTTTTTTAAAATGCCCCCCCGCTGCAGTGGCCGAACCTCTTTGGAGGCGCCATGGTGCAACCACAGCCACGCTGTCTGTGGCCACTGCAGCTCTCAGGGATGGCTGTTAGAGTATCTTACTATGTATCTTGCCATGTACAATTAGAAATTGCCCAACGTGATGATGCTTAATAAATAATCCCATGATAACCAATGCAACCCATTTCATGCATTCAGGCTATCAAACGATAAGTGCTATAATCATGGAACTGATACAATAGTAGAGGAAACTATAAACAAAATACGGAAACAAGCCTAGGCGGGCCTACTCAGAAGTAAGACCAATTTTTTTCCAGGAGGGCTTACTTCTGGTAAATTTTCTTAAGATTGCAGCATAAAGTATTTGTCCCTTGAAGGTTTTACAAAGAGTTATTCAAGGTAATTTGAAGATAACTTTTTTTTTGTTCAAGGTAATTTGAAGATAACTTTTTTTGTTGTTTATATTATGGAACAAGTACTTACACTTCGGTGTTGTCCGCTTTTCGAAAAGCAGTGTTAAAAAAAAATGAGACAAAGCATAACCATCTGAAGAGATTTTCAAATACTGTTCCTCTCAGCAATTGTGAAGTGGTCCTTCAGCTTAAAAGCCCCCCCCCCCCAGGAGGGGCAAACCACCATTTCAAACTTCTGAAAACTGCCTTATCAACCACACTACAATACAAGGCGATATTCCGTTTTTCAAAAATGCGTTTTGAGCCAAAATGGTAATTAAAGTAGCTGGAGTCGTTATTCTTTATAAAAGTGGCTCAGATTTACCCATAGGTTTATACATAATGACGATCTTAAAGGACAAATGGCTCATTCAGAATGCGCACCTGGCCAATCTGCTGAGGCTGCCAAAGGTTTTTGTTGCTTCCCAGTACGGAACTGACGGCGCAATCCTGAGCACAGTTATACCCTTCTAAGCCTATTGGCTTCAATGGACTTACAAAGGCGTGACTCTGCTTGAGATTGCACTGTAAGGCTACTAAGGACCGGCTTGAGGTCATGCAAACCTTTCACTGAAACTGCTGGCAAATGCTCCTTCCTGGGCTGAAAACATGACAGAAAATGCCGTAAGGGTAACATTGTCAGTCTTTCACAGACTCCCCTTCCAGTTATCAATTTCTGAATGTACATTGGCCTAGTTGTATTTCCTCAAAGCAGCATCAGGCCCAGGGGTACTTGTCATGAACACTGACAAATTCAACCACCTTTAGTGGCGACAGAGCCCCTGAAAACTGGACCTAGCTGTAAATTATTACTAAAAATTGGGCCAGTTGGTTCAAGTGAGTTTGGAAGCTGCCGTAGCCTTCAATCAATGAGGAATCAAATTGGTTCAATTTGAAGGCAAGCAAGAATGGCCGCTTTCAAAAACAACAACCCATTATTACATGTATTTAGAAAAATCAAATTAGAACGTATGAAGCAGAACAGTAGGGCATCTGTCCTTTAAGTTCGAACTGTGTCCCAAGTCCCTGTTGCAGAATAATTTCTAGAAGCTGGAAGTATATTATTTCCTCCAAGCAAATTCTGAGCTGACAGCTTCCTTGTCGGAGCTGAGTTTTGCATGCTGAGCGCTTCAAGCAGAATCGTCTTGTAATATCTCTTTTCTTTCATCAGAGTTTGCACATACGTAGGGGAGATCTCGCCTTCCGTCTGAAATTTCCCCTGTCTTGCTTCACACCTTTTCCATTCTTGGCAAACAACCCAATGAACTTTGAGAACCTCAATAAATGCCACCAACGGACGCAAAGCAAAACACACGCTTCTTAGCCAGGAAATGCACCGTTCTTAGCCAGCAATTTGCCTTATTCCAGCCCAAACGGAAGTTATGTGCAAGTAATTCCTTCAGACGCTGCTTCTCCCTCCCACCATGGCCGCCCACCCAGAGATAAGCAGAGCCTTTCAATAGCCTTGAAGGAAAGAGGCAGGTATTTCATGCAGTGCATTTGTGGTGTTTATGCGCAGGTGAAAGAAGTTTTAATCGCACCGTAAGCTGGAGAGGCGTCTGGATAAAAGCAAGCAACAAAACCACGGGCGTAAACAAATTGCTTGGGAGCCAGGAATGGATCAGAAGGAATCAAGCAAACGAAGCTGAAGTCAAAACATGGATGTCAGGATTCTGTAAGGCTGGAGAGGAAAGGGGCCATTTGGGCCCGGGCAAAAGAAAATGGCTGCAAGGGAAAGCATGTTCATCACCTACCCAGCTAAATCTGCTGAAGGATAATCCTCTCCCCTGCATACATAAGAAACAGAAACAGTGACAAGGTGACCACCGTGGAGCAAAAAGGCACTGAGGGCATGCAAGAAGTGAGAGAAATTGTCTCTGTTAATGTTGAACTAAGACTCCTGGAGCAAGTTTAAGGGAGGGAACATACATGATACCGTCATGGTTTTGAGACAATACCTTGCAATATTTTGCTTTTGCATGTGTTCCTCTTACGTTTATGCGTTGCATACATGATGTTGCCGGTCCAGTCTCTGATACACAGATGTGTGAGTTGGGAAATATCTTTGCCTGAAAGTTGATATGTCAGCTAAAACGTGATAGTAACTGTGAATTTATTCATTTACTTCATTTGTACCCCATTTTTAATGCCTTAATGGGGACCCAAAGTGGCTCACAACCTTCTTAGGGTTGCCAGGTCCCTCTTCACCACCGGCGGGAGGTTTTTTGGGTGGAGACTGAGGAGGGTGGGGTTTGGGGAGGAGAGGGATTTCAGTGTCATAGAGCCCAATTGCCAAAGTGGCCATTTTCTCTAGGTGAACTGATCTCTATTGTGATCTCTATTGTGTTACTCCTCTGAAGATGCCTGCCACAGCTGCTGGCGAAATGTCAGGAAAGAAAATACCAAGACCACGGTCACACAGCCCGGATAACCTACAAGAACCAATGATCTCTATTGGCTGGGATCAGTTGTAATAGCAGGAGATCACCAGGTAGTACCTGGAGGTTGACAACCCTAAACATTCTCCCATTCCCCATTTTATCTGCACAAAATCCCATGAGGTAGATTAGGCAGAGTGTGTGTCACCGGTCCAAGTTCACCCAGTAAACGTCCATGGCAGAGTGAGGAGTGGAACCTGGGTCTCTTAGATTGTATTCTGACTCTCTCGCCACCATACCATGTGGGGTGTATTCAGTTCATTCGCTCTACGCATCTCCTTATATTTTGTTGCCTGGTATCTGGTATATAATGTCAGGTGAAATAAGGAGCTGTGGGTTTCTCGATTCAGTTCTGTCTTTCAATATATCAACTAGTAACCCAACCCTATTAAACTATACTACTAATCAAATACTGGAAATCACCTGGAGGTTTTGCCTGAGTCCCCCAAATTGTATGTGGCATTATTAGAAGGATTCTTGCCCTTAATGTACATTGTTAGAACATAAGACCATAACAAAAGCCATGCTGGATCAGACCCAGGTCTATCAAGTCCAGCAGTCTGTTCACACAGTGGCCAACCAGGTGCCTCCAGGAAGCCCACAAACAAGATGACGGCAGCAGCACCATCCTGCCTGTGTTCCACAGCACCTAATATAATAGGCATGCTCCTCTGATACTGGAGAGAATAGGTATGCGTCATGACTAGTATTCATTTTGACTAATAGCCATGGATACCCTCTCCTCCATGAACAAGTCCACTCCCTTCTTAAAGCTTTCCAAGTTGCTAGCCATCACCAATTCTTTTCTTAGTCCCTACTGTGAGGAACCCAAGAGTGATTCAGTGGGGACCTGCTCAGCATTTCACCCTCTCCAAGAGGGAAAGCAACTACGAGGACAGACAAATAAGCTAGGCACTAGAGTGGTCCACTAACTAGAGCAAGATGAAGGTGGAGAAGGGTGACCACTGTGTCAGATTGTCAACTGAGACCGGGATCAGCTCAGTGGGATGCATTCTGAAAGTAGTGTTTACGCTTGGGAGCCGGGGATGAAAGAAGGCTCAGCACGAGCCTATGCTATTAAGAAACCTGGGGGAAAGCACAGAGTTTCAGGAGCTGTTTAATGACTGGTGCTGGAGCCGCTGAATCCCTAAAAATATCCTGAAGAATGTGAGCTTGCGGGTTTACCTCTAACCACAGGACTTTCAGCGACCCCAGCAAGGGGCTTTCAAGGCAAGTGAGAAGCAGAGGCAGTGTGCCATTACCTTCCTATGCAGAGCCTTCCTTGGTGGTTTCCCATCCAAGTACGGGCCTCGCTTAGCTTCTGAGATCTGATGAAATTGGGCTGTACCATGCCACCTTCTCTCCTGAAGCAATAGCAGGGTGCATTTTTCTTGTAAACCATCTCTTGTTTAAGATCAGTGTAAGCCCAGTGCTGGAGGGAAGGCGGCCTGGTATAGCCTGATGTCGTCAGATCTCGGAAGTTGAGCAGGGTCAGGACTTGGAAGTGAGACCTCCAAGGAAGACCACCTCTGCTTCTCACTTGCCATGAAAGCCCCTTGCTTGGGTTGCAATAAGTTGGCTATGTGAAGGCACTTTACACATACACCAGCCCAGTGTTAAAATGTGGGATTGCTTGGCCGGCAGGTGACATTACTCAAACTGTTCTTTTTGAGTAAAATGCTTTAAGAAGTGTTGCTGGGAGAGAGTGTTTACATTGTGCAGCAGCTTTCTGGGAAAAGTTTCAAAGTCCTTCCAATATAGGATATCTTTCTATATAATAGAGTCATGCCCCAGTGTCTCACATGTTTAACCCAAGCACGATAAATTATTTCCTTTTCTCAAGCTTTCACATTATTTTGGTGTCAGACTCAGCTAGTTAATGAGTCTCTGCTTTAGCACACACTGATGATCCATAATGTGAATGAATGTCAGATTTTCTCAGGGATGCTTACCTTTGCCTGCATAGGAGGAGATGTTCTTGGGGACACCTGAAAAGCAACACAGGGTGGCAAGTAAGAATGACTGGCTGAATATTAATAAGGAGGATCTTTTCACTGCCCTCTGAAAGTTAGACCCGGTCTCTCTGACCTTTTTCTTCATTAAGAATGCTTCTTGGCTGCTTATCAAGAGAAGGCATTTTAACACAACCAGTTTGTTGGGGAAAGGCACTGTAGTGCCAAGTGACATTTATATCATATGTGGCCCTCGTAACAATAGAGTTTGATACCCCTGCTCTAAATCAAACCCACCCTCTACTAGCACCTCCTCTCACTTTATTCATTTAGTTATGTATCCCAGCCTTTTCTAGAGATTCAGGGTTGGTAACAGCCTGTAACACCAAGCACATTTTCAAATAAACCTCATGAAAGAGATGGATTGTCAAGTTCAGTCCAATGGCTTCACAAACATCCATACAATTGACATCAACTAGACTTAAAGTGGTTTTTTTTTTTGTAAGTCTCTTCATAATGGAAGTGTCATAAACGTAGCCTGCCAAGCGGGAAGCCCCTCAGCTCTTATGAGTCTCTGGGAAGGTCTATTGTTTATAACTGATACTGTCTTAACAGTTTCTTAAGTGTACGGGTTCTGGAGAGCAGGTACAGTATATCAAGTTTACAGTAATTTGTGTAGATATTAATGTCAGGAACACTGGAAGTATATTTCATATTAGCTGGGGTACAGCTAGAATCTCTCTTCCGTTCAGTCTTCTTTTCTGCATCTTTCAGTATGTTCCATTTTTCTTTCTCTCTTTCGCAAGAGAGAATTGGTGCAAAGAATGGACGCAATAGCAAAGGTTCACAAATCCTGGCCATGTATTTTCCAGAAAAGGATGTTGACTCCCAGTTATGGGGTTACTTAGGCCTAATAAAAAAGGAACAAAATACCATCTGGCTGCCTTTAAAAAAAATTGAAAGGATGAAACACAAGCAAAACAAACTATGAAAAATAGCATCACCAGATGGAGAGGGAACACAGTTTATAGAGCAGTTGCATTCAGCAGCAGATGAGTCTGTTCCTTTCTTGCATAATCAAAATTAGTCAGGGCTTTAGAGAGGAGTTTGAGCCTCCCTACCAACCGTGTGCATGTCCAGGGGCAGGTGTGTGTGAGATCACAGTCCAAAACTGAGTACAGGAGTACAAGAAATATCTGTGCAACTGCTGAGTATATCAAAGCTCAGAAAGAACTGGAGCTTTTTAATGAGCTACAACCATTTCAGAGCTTTAAAACACAAGCAACATTAATAATTTCGTTAGTTGTTGAAAATTGTAAGAAGACTGTTGAGTATAATTTTCACTGCTATGGTAACTGTAAAATATGAAGATAATAATTTTTTAGCAGTATTATTGGAATTTAGGGAGGGCAAATTCTTAGTAATTGCTATGAAAACTCTGTGCCCTACCAGTCAGACACAAACCACTGGTTGAGAACGAGTGCCATAGTTAACAGTGGACAATGCATATGGAGTTTAATTATATAAAATGGAAAATGCGGTCTTGGGCTGTATCAACAGAAGTATCGTGTCCAGATCACGCGAAGTGATAGTATCGCTTTACTCTGCTCTGGTTAGACCTCACCTAGAGTACTGTGTTCAGTTTTGGGCACCGCAATTTAAGAAAGATGTAGACAAGCTTGAATGTGTCCAGAGAAGGGCAACAAAGATGGGGAGGGGTCTGGAGACCAAGTCCTATGAGGAAAGGTTGAAGGAGCTGGATATGTTTAGCCTGAAGAGGAGAAGACTGAGAGGGGATATGATAACCATCTTCAAGTACTTTAAGGGCTGTCATATAGAGGAGGGTGCTGAGTTGCTTTCTGTTGCCCCAGAAGGTCGGACCAGAACCAACGGGCTGAAATTAAATAATTGTGCAGGGGGTTGGACTCGATGACCCTGGTGGTCCCGTCGAACTGTATGATTCTACTGGTGCCAGTAAAGTGACTTCCGCTAGGAGCTCAAATGTGAATTGTCTTATTCAGAGGAAGGCAAGGTTCTCTGTATTCTCTGTACAAGTAAATGTGGCATCTGGCATATATAGGACCTCTGAGGAGGAGGAGGAGGAGGAGGAGGAGTAGAGGGTTTTTTTATATGCTGATTTTCTCTGCCTTTTAAGGCAAATCAAATTGGCTTACAATCTCCTTCCCTTCCTCTCCCCACAACAGACACCTTGTGAGGTAGGTAGGCCTGAGAGGGCTCAAAGAGAACTGTGACTAGCCCAAGGTCACTCAGCTGGCTTCATGTGTAGGAGTGGGGAAACCAACCTGGTTCCCCAGATTAGTGTCCGCCGATCCTAACCACTACCCCATGCTGGCTCTGAGCATAGACACCATACTAAGAATATACTTTCACACATGTTGAATAATACACTTTCAATCTTCTTTCAATATACACTGCATTGGATTCTACTGTGTGAAATTGCAAAATTCACTTGCAAACAATCAGTAAAGTGCACTGAAAGTGAATTGAAAGTGCATTGATCAACATGTATGAAAGCACCGTAGTACGGACTCCAGATCAAAGTTTGCATGCTATTTTACAAGAAAATTCATCTCAAGATGCTGGTTAATTGTTTAGTAGGATATTTCTTTCTTGTTAATTCCTTTCAGTCCCAAAACGACTAATGTAGAAAGAAAACTTACAATGTTCCTGAAGAAGTGGACCACTGGGTTGTCATCCACATACCGTCCATGCTGAGACCTCGGATGAGGCAGGGAACTTACGTGGCTCACTCTGGCAGCATGGTGATAGTCCTGGAACATGGGAGAGGTGATATATTGAGATCAGTATGCACGTTGAAAAGACTTAACAGTAGCACTTAAAAAGAAAATCTATACCAAAAATGTCATATGCAACTGAAGCAGATATAAAATGGATGAACAAAGATGTCTTGTTTCCAGACAGATGCTTCCAGAAAATTCATACATATGACATGAAGGCAATAGCCAATTCCTGTCACTGCAGGAACATACTATCTCTGAACATGGCAGTTGCATTGTGCTACCACGGCTAAGAGCTGACGATAGGGTTGCCAGTTCCCTCTCCGCCACTATTGGGAGGTTTTTGGGGTGGACCCTGAGGAGGGTGGGGTTTGGGGAGGGGAGAGACTTCAATGCCAGAGTCCAATGGCCAAAGCTGCCATTTTTTCCAGGTCAACTGATCTCTATCAGCGAGATCAGCTGTAATAGCAGATCTCCAGTTAGTACCTAGAGGTCAGTACAAAAAGACACCTCTGTGTGTGTAAATACGTTATCCAAAACTTAACACAGAAGGAAAGGTATGTCCAGACTATTGTAACAAATTACAAAACTGTATTAAACAATGTGAAACAAACAAATCACAAACTGTATACAAAAGGTAAGTATAAATCCTTTGTACAGTCCCATATCTGACACACTTTTGAATTACTGTTGTTTTCCAGGTGCAGAACGAGGATACACAGGTAAGTATGTTCTGGTATGTTCAAGATATCTCCTCTTCCTCCCTGAACACAGAGATATCTTGAACATACCAGAACACACTTACCTGTGTACCCTCGTTCTGCACCTGGAAAACAACAGTAATTCAGAAGTGTGTCAGATATGAGACTGTAGGATTTATACTTACCTTTTGTATACAGTTTGTGATTTGTTTGTTTCACATTGTTTAATACAGTTTTGTAATTTGTTACAATAGTCTGGACATACCTTTTCTTCTGTGTTAAGTTTTGGATAAAGTATCTAGAGGTCGGCAACCCTAGCTGACGATACAGCTATCCTTTTTGTCTAAGCCCCTTTCAAGGGCAAAACAAAAATTACAATCCGCTGTTACAATTTACTTCCATGGAAGTAAAACGTTGCATAATTATATCAAACGAGACAAAAGACATTTACAGTGGATTCTTCGAAAACAAGCCTATCTCCTGTCATCAGTAACTCTTCTACTTGGACTTCCCAGTGCTCATCTTTCCTTTAAAAAGTATTCACCGCCATTCTTTCATATGAACACCTGAAGCTGCAATATAGTCAAACTATAATTCCATCACGTACTGTTTATTCTGGGAGTGATCTTTCAAGGTTTTTGGCCAAAGACTTTCTCAACCCTCTTCCCTGAACTCCTTTGAAGGGGAGATGCCAGGGATTGAACCTGGAGCCTTCAGCAGGCAAATAGTGTGCTCCATCTCTGAGCTAAGGTCGTCTCCTCTCAACAAGCCTTTCTCGCTTGTTGAATGAAAAAGACAAGATGAAGAGAGACCTCAAGTTATTACAATTCCTGCCAGCTTAATAATTATACAGTATATACAGGTTGAGTGTCCCTAATCCAGGCCGCTTGGGACCAGAAGTGGTTCGTATTTTGGATCTTTCTGTATATTGGAATATTTTGGAATTTTTGCATATACATAATGAGATGTCTTGGGGATGGGGCCCAATTTCATTTATGTTTTATATACATGTTATACACATAGCCTGAATGTAATTTTAAACAATAGTTTAAATAATTTTCTGTACATTGAACCGTCAGAAAGCAAAGGTGTAGTTATCTCACCAGAATACCTGTATCAGCTGTTAAACGAGACTAATAACAAACTAACAACGGCAGGCTTTCAGTCTCCACCTATGATGCAGTGTACACTGTGTTCTATTTTTTTTAGGTGAGAGGAAACACTGAACGCAGGCAGCACAGATATGCCTGCATGCTGGCTCGAAGGATCCAGTTTTTGGATCAGTCTGGATATGGGATGTCTGGATAAGGGATACTTTACCTGTATATAAAATTCTCTTTCTGAACGAAAGATGTACGCATGATACATGGTGGCCTCAACCACCACAGGCTACATGATTGTATCTGGCCATGTGATCAGCTGAATTTTACCTAGAATCATAGAATAATAGAATCATAGAGTTGGAAGGGACCACCAGGGTCATCTAGTCCAACCCCCTGCACAATGCAGGAAATTCACAACTACCTTCCCCCTCCCCACACACATCCCTAGTGACCAGAAGATGGCCAAGATGCCTTCCCTCTCATCATCTGCCTAAGGTCACAGAATCAGCACTGATGACAGATGGCCATCTAACCTCTTCTTAAAAACCTCCAGGGAAGGAGAGTGTACCACCTCCCGAGGAAGCCTGTTCCACTGAGGAACTGCTCTAACTGTTAAAAAATTCTTCCTAATGTCTAGACGGAAACTCTTTTGATTTAATTTCAACCCGTTGGTTCTGGTCCAGCCTTCTCGGGCAAGGAGAAAACAACTCGGCACCATCCTCCATATGACAGCCCTTCAAGTATTTGAAGATGGTTATCATATCCCCTCTCAGTCTTCTCCTCTTCAGGCTAAACATACCCAGCTCTTCAGGCTAAACAAACCTGTCCTCCCTACTTCATGTTTCCATTTAAATTGCAGAGATATGGCAAGACTATATGGCCAGAGGACATTTTCAGATGCACCAGAGCAAAAAAAAGGGAACCTTTTATTGGCTCCATTAACATTCAAAATGTTGGAATGCAAACTTTCAAGTTACACAAAACTCTACTTTAGAGATCTGTAAAAAAATAAACAAAAATAAACAAATGATGATGTTACGTACCTAGGCTGATGTTAATCAAGTAATACTGAATGTCCTTTACAACAAACATAAACAGGACTTTTGTTATCTGGATTACAAATCTTGCTAGAAGGGGGATCATCAAAACAAGATAGGAAAACAAGTTAGCAAACAATGTTCAACGAGATGCATGAAATGCTTTCAGCTGGGAAACAAACAATATTGCAGAGAGCCTTTCTAGATCCACTAATTTGACAGGGTCCTTAGCAAAGAGAGAATAGTTAATGCCGATGAGATTTGATGTAGTATTAGCAGAGCTAAAGATAAATTCTGAATACATAGTAGATGGAAGATTCACTTCAAATGATGCTTATATACTGAAGAGTATGATGGTATGTACCTCCCCCAAAGTCCCATCTTTAAATGTCCCTTAAAGTAACAATGTTGCCTTCTAAATACCTGAAAATTAGCTACCTTTCCATTTCGCCTGATGGAGAATTCTGTGTAACTTGAAAGTTCCCATCGTCCTACACCAATGGAAGTCCTGAGAGAGCTCCCACGTTTTTCAAAAGTACTGTCAGATGCAGATCTGAGGTACTAGGTAAAATAAGGTGCAATAAGCACTACACATAATATACGAAAGGATGTTTTAATATCAATCTTTCTTTTTGTAAACAGCGAAAATATGCACACACTTTCTGAACAGCAGCAAAGTAGTGTAAAATCTGGGTGGGTGCAGTATCTAAATGTGTCATTGTCTCGTCCATTACTAACCAATATGCCTCTCAGTTTGCAGTTCAGGAGGAGAATATATATTTCACAGGGATGCAGTAAATGGCTTTTTACAACATAGTTTGAAATCTCATAGGGGAATCTTATTTTTACTTATATGTTCATTTAGATTGATAGTTTGTCCTGCTCTGAAGGCTGATGGATAACAAAGCAAAAAACAAACAAACACCAGCCCAATATAATAACAGGTTGGATCTAGGCAGTTATTCTGCCAGCGCAAAAGGGAGGAAGGACCCATTTTGACTTCCCAAAAGGCTATGCCATGCATTATAAGTCCTGTGTCAATTAAAAACCCATGTGAGAGGAAGATGCAATGAGAAAGGAAATTGGTGGGGTCATCTTCTTCTCTCTTGCACCAGCAGAAAAAAATATAGCATCTAACCCAATTCCTGATCAAAATCAAATTTTCTATTTTCTGTCTCGTGCAGAAGCTAACATTATTCTCCACATCATTTTCGTCGCCATAGTGGATACTAAACTGCATTGGCTGGACATACTGTTTTTATTCCACAGTGGTCATAGTGGGAAAACTTCAAATGACTTCAAACATTTTTAAGTTGAGTTGGGCCTTGAAAAGGACTGGAATGTAGATTGACGTGAGAGTTAGCAGTGAATTTGAACGGCTATGATTGTTCATTTCCTCCCTGCCTTTCAGTGCATTGTGATGTTTTTGATCTGTCTTTGTTCCCAGGATTGCCAACTCCATTGGGAATTTCTTGGAGATTTGGGGGTGGAGCCTGGGGAAGGCAGGGTTAGGGGAAGGGAGGGACCTCAGCGGGGTATAATGCCATAGAATCCCCCCTCCAAAGTAGCCATTTCTCCACGGGAACTGATCTCCGTAGCCCGGAGGTCCATTGTGATTCCAGGCCCCACCTAGAGGTTTGTAGTCTGGAAGACTGGAATCCTGATTTTTAAAATCTCAAGAAGCTACAAGCCACACAAGTGTCTCTAAGCGCTGTGTGTTTTCTGTATATGATCTACAGCTTCAGACACCTATTTAAAACCAAAACACAACCATGAAGCACAGCAGCACCAACACCTTGTCAATTACTCCGCAATCGTGAGGGACCCAAGAACAAAATGTAAGGATGTAAAAGAAAACAACAGAAATGACCCCAAGTGTTATATTTGTCAGACATTACTTTTAGCAAAAACGTTTGACTTTTCAAATGTGTGTGTGCTAAGTGCTGTCAAGTTGCTTCCGACATACAGTGATCCTATGAATGAATGACCTCCCAAATGTCCCATTGTTAACAGCCTTGCTCAGGTCTTGCAAACTGAGGGCTTCCTTGATTGAGTCAATCCATCTCATGTTGGATCTTCCTCTTTTCCTGCTGCCTTCAACTTTTCCTAGCATTATTGTCTTTTCCAGGGAGTCTTGTCTACACATAATGTGACCAAAGTATGATAGCCTCAGTTTAGTCATTTTAGGGAGAGTTCAGGCTTGATGTGATCTAGAACCTCGTCTTTTTTGGCGGTCCACGGTATCCATAAAACTCTCCTCCAACACCACATTTCAAAGTAATCAACTTTCATTCTGTCACCTTTCTTCATTGTCCAACTTTCACACACATTCAAAGTAATGGGGAACACTATACCATGAATTAACTTAATCTTGGTTACTAATGACACATCCTTATATTTCTTTTCTATCTCCTTCATGGCTTCCCTTACCAGTCTCAATCTTCTTCTGATTTCTTGGCTGCCGTCTCCCTTTTGGTTGATGGAGCCAAGGAATAGAAAATCTTGAACAATTTCCATTTCTTCATCGTCAACAGTAAAGTTGTGTAATTCCCCGGTAGTCAAATGCCACATTTTAAATTCATTTTTCACCCTGTTCTGTTCAGTTGCCTTCATTTATTTATATATTCGAAGATCTGAAACAGAGCAGGTCTGTGATATACCTAACTATATATTTACCACTTGCAAACTAAAGCTTTGTATCTCACACGGACTTTGCACAGCCAATGCTCTTGTCTCTTAAAATACAAATTTCATTTCAATAAGATGTTTTAATTAGCACAGGGCACCCTTTGAAAATATCCCTAACCCCTTCTGCAAATGCTACTCTGCTTGCAGAGGTTCCCATCAGCACTTCTATTGTAAGCAGACAGATTAAGGTCACAATCTTGTTTGCACATGTTCTTTCTTGAGACTATTCTCTGTTGACTGCAGTTGGATTTCCTTCAAGATTGTGCTGTCAGACTTGAGACATCCTAGATGAGGTCCTCAGTATTTTTCTGTCAGTTATCTTTTGGAAGATGTTTTTGTTTCCAACCAGGATGCAAAAGAAATTTTTTTTTTTATTTTCAGCTCAGTCTAATTTATTTATTTATGGGATTTGTAGTCTGCTTTTCTAGCATTCAAGGTGGCTAATGCATGAGAACAAATCCAGTCCAAGTGAGCACTAATCATTCAAAGCTAATAATTCAAATTATTAAAACGACATTAAACTTTTGAAAACCCCAATTTTATTTTTTCCCTAGAAAACCAAACTTAGTTCCAATAAGGCACCATCAGTTCATTCTTCTAGTCCACTGTCACATACCCCACCAGCTAGAATGTAAATTAAAAAGCCAACCTAAAGAGGGTTTGCGACAGAAGACAACCATTTTGGCACCCCCTCCCCAATATGCACAGTCTGTCTGTAAACTGAAGATGCTGGTATGCCAGCAAACAGAAGAAGAAGAAGAAGAGTTGGTTTTTATATGCCGACCTTCTCTACCGCTTAAGGAAGAATCAACCGGCTTACAATCTCCTTCCCTTCCCCTCCCCACAACAGACACCCTGTGAGGTAAGTGGGGCTGAGAGAATGTGACTAGCCTAAGGTCACCCAGCTGGCTTCATGTGTAGGAGTGGGGAAACCAAACCGGTTCACCAGATTGGTGTCCGCCGCTCATGTGGAGGAGCGGGGAATCAAACCTGGTTCTCCAGATCAGAGTCGACCTCTCCAATGTATCGCTCTTAACCACTACACACACTGGTGTGTGAGTAAAGGGGAGAGATTAAGATTGTCTTTGGCCAAATACACTTTGAGCAAAATGAGCCCGAGATGCTGTGAATGCCACAGGGCTTATCTTGGTCTTGGCTGGTAATGGGGAGCCATCATGGTGTAGTGGTTAAGAATGGTGGTTTGGAGCGGTGGACTTTGATCTGGAAAACCGAGTTTGATTTCCCACTCCTCCACATGAGTGGCAGACGCTAATCTGGTGAACTGGATTTGTTTCCCCACTCCTACACATGAAGCCAGATGAATGACCTTGGCCTAGTCACAGCTCTGAGAGCTCTTTCAGCCCCACCTACCTCACAGGGTGTATGTTGTGGGGAGGGGAAGGGAAAGTGATTGTAAGCCGGTTTGATTCTTCCTTAAGTAGTAGAGAGAGTCGGCATATAAAAACCAGCTCTTCTTCTTCTTCTCTTCTACTTGTGCAGGTTTCAGTGGTTTCAGTGGGAATGGCGGGTCTTCTCCCATGCCAGTGGAATGGCCAGAGGTTGTTTCCTTACCTTTTCCAGAAGGTGATTCCAGAAGGCAAGTGATACCATAAAAAAAACTCTGTTCCTTACTATCATAATCCTAACTAGATACAGTCAGCAAAGGATACTGGCTAGATCTTAAAAGGCGTATGGATTCAATGAGGCCATCCTTTTAAGCACTTTCGAGCGCTTACATTTTCAAAGGAGAGGTGCTTTACAATCTGAGCCATCCATCATAACAAACCCATTTGACAGCTTGCCAGTGCATTTACAATGCCACAACCCCACAGGCTGCTTTTCAGTGGCACGTGGTACCTTTAAAGACATCACTAGAGATCTCAATAGCATTTGTACTTTGCTGAAGAGCACTCCACATGCAAGCAACTTCCATAAACGTTTTTATTCTTGCTTAAAAAAAAGAAGGGATGGAGCGACCCTTTAAAGCATTAGCTAATGATGTCCCCAGGTAACGATTTAATGCTGGGTGGATGTTTCCAAGTTTTTTTTGTTTTACTTTTAGGTTTCTGCTGCTTTTCAGGGTCTAATGTGGAGGACAGGTTTTGTGTCCTTTTCCCACCAGCAGTCTGTTTTTCAGAGACCTCAGTGGGTCATTCGGTAAAACTGAGCTTCTCAGTGGCTGTACTGCGTGATGCTGACTGCTATGCTCCACATCTCTTTGATGACTGGTGCCATTTATGCATGGGTGTTTCCTTGTGGTCGATCCGCCGAGTACTTCGGGGCTTCGCTTTGATTATGTTTGCATTTTCTGACCATCAGAGGTCACCTCGCTCTCCCCGCATGTTTCTGCGTGTTTTGCTCGTGTTTTCTGGATTTGTGTTTGGCCAGTATCCAGAAAATGTGGGGAAAATACACAGAAACACACGGGGAGAGCGAGGCCAGGGCCATCTTAAGGCATGACCACCCTGGGCAGTTGCCCGGAGGCCCCCCCAAACATAGGGGCCCCGTGCTAATATATGTATGTTGTGACTTGCTGTCAATGAATAAATAAATACTATACTAAACTATAAATATTTGTTATTGGAAAATGAATATTTAGCATGTGTTTTACTAAAGATAATGAACAATATTAATGTTAATGTGGGTTTGGATTAAGAATAAATACTGAAGTATAATGTAAGAGAGGGCTTGTTCATTATGGAAGCACCAATAAATATATCTTTAATATTATCGACCATTTGAATTTTTATTCCTATGGGTGGTTGGGCAGGTAGGGGCCCCAGGACACTGCTTTGCCCAGGGACCTATAATGCTGTTAAGATGGCCCTGAGCGAGGTCCCTCTGATGCTTGGAAACGGCATGCATAATCAAAGCAAAGCCCCAAAGTAGTCATCAGGGTAACCACGAGGAAACAGTAGGGTTGCCAAGTCCCTCTTCGCCACCGGTGGGAGGTTTTTGGGGCAGAGCCTGAGGAAGATGGGGTTTGGGGAGGGACTTCAATGCCATAGAGTCCCATTTCAAAGTGGCCATTTTCTCCAGGGGAACTGATCTCTATTGGCTGGAGATCAGTTGTAATAGCAGGAGATCTCCAGCTAGTACCTGGCGGTTGACAACCCTAGCAAATGGCCATGCATAAATAGCCTCAGAGTGTGGCTGCAACAGTGGCGAGAACAGAGCTTCCCACTCGGCAGCAGGAAGCTGTTCTCTGCATTATTTCTGACCCATGCACCTATTGTTAAAATGCGGTCCCAGTGTACTGCAGGGGCAAGTAGTATTGCTGTCCTTTGCAAATGCAAAGGGGTCACCTATTGACAGCTCCAAATACTTGGGCAAACCCCTTTGGTCAGAAAGGACAAGTTCAAGCAGGCTCACCCCCTTCTTGTAACTAAGCAACAGCAGCTGCCAAGGCAATGGGGCAGGCTCAGGTGAATGAACGCCAGCAGGTAAGAGGAAGTGAGGGTCGAGGTGACTCCAAACTCAAGAGCTGTTAAAATGCCTTTCATCAACTCGAATGAGAAAACTACCAGAGCGAGGAAGAAAGCAGAACTGAACATTGCGGATGGCTTATATCTGTTCTTTTAATCTTTATTCCTTCCTTCCTTTTAAAACCAGAGAGCTTACCATGAATTTTCTCTGAGAACCAGGAGCAAACTCAATCCAAGGGTTTCCTACCCAACTGAACATTTTCTTATATCAAGATGCCTCCATTTCTGTTGTGGGGTGACCAGGTTCTCTGTCTTTCCCTCTCCCTCCCCCTTCCCTGTTGACATCTTCCCTTTTATGTTCCCGAGAGGAGCTTGCATACATGTAATAACAACCTACTGGTGATCCCCAGCCCAAGGAGTGTCCGGCTGGCCTCGACCAGGGCCAGGGCTTTTTCTGCCCTGGCCCCTGCCTGGGGGAATAGCCTCCCTAGTGAGATCAGGGCCCTGTGGGATCTTCAATAAGTCCGCCGGCCTTATGGTTGAGGCCAGAGGTGGTTTCTCCCTATAAATACTGGCCTCCCTAATTTCTTCTCCTCCCCTGCTGCTGAGTTCCCTCCCCCATTTATACCATCTTGGAGGTGATTACATCTAATTGCCCAACTGCTAGGGTTGCCAACCTCCAGGTACTAGCTGGCGATCTCCTGCTATTACAACTGATCTCCAGCTGATAGAGATCGTTCACCTGGAGAAAATGGCCATTTTGGCAATAGGTCTCTCTGGCACTGAAGTCCCTCCCTTCCCCAAACCCCGCCCTTCTCAGGCTCCACCCCAAAAACCTCCCGCCAGTGGCGAAGAGGGACCTGGCAAACATACCAACTGCAGGTGGTTATTTATTATTCTAGCTCCATCGGGGGCATTATTCCCTATTATTGAAATGGTTCTGGCTATTTTAAAGTGCATTTTAAACTGTCTTTTAATAGTTTATTCTTTTTAGTGTAATTCGGTTTGTGAGTTGCCCTGAGCCCGGCCTTCAGGCAGGGGAGGGTGGGGTAAAAGTGCAATAAAATAACATAAATAATCTTCCTGCTGCCTCCTGGGCCCTTGGGTGACAATGGGTTTCTATTCAAAGTTCTCAAGACAGCATGCTGTAAATGAAATTGAACTGCCTTTTGAAACACACTGTGCCCCTACAAAGGGCTTGCTTTTCAATCTTTACACTGCAGTCCTGTGCAGAATGACACTAATTTCAGCCCATTGAAAGCAATGAGTGTAGACTGGGGTAACTCTGAATAAGACTGTAGTGGGAGATGCAGGTTTAATGCAAAGCCTTCCATAACACAGACGACCCACAGCCAACTCCTGCTGCATTGGGAAGAACAAGCAGGACAGTGGAGCATATCAAGGCTTTTGGGAGCAATTTCTAGGGGGACTAGATATAAAGAGGAATAGTGCTTCAGTTGTTTGCTGCGATATTTTAATAGTTAGGTAGCCTGGATGGCCCAGGCTAGCCTGATCTCGTCAGATCTCAGAAGCTAAGCAGGGTCAGCCCTGGTTAGTATTTGGATGGGAGACCACCAAGGAAGACCGGGGTTGCTGTGCAGAGGAAGGCACTGGCAAACCACCTCTGTTAGTTTCTTGCCATGAAAACCCCCCAAAAAGGGGTGGCCATAAGTCGGCTGCGACTTGACAGCACTTTACACACACAGCAAACTTTACTTAAGCATTAGCATTTTTAAAATCCTACTGAACAAGCTGCACCTGCTCAAGTTTCCTCTTCTACACAAAGATACAAGAACATTATCCTCTTCTGCAGGATGGGTTGTGATCCAGGAAGTTCACACTCACATGCCAACCACTATTTCATCCCTGGTTTTTTTTTTTTTTTTGGTTTTTTTGGGGTAAAGGTCAGAATTTATGAAAACTTACAAGAATTTATAAAAACTTACCCACAAGGAGTTGCAGGGATCACTTCATTTCCCATTGTATCCTGTTCCCCACAGTAGTTCCTCTTTTTGTCATCCTGGCAGCCCCCATATCCTCTCCGTTTCCCCTGCTTCCTTCTCTCCTTCCCACTCACCAACCAACCCTTCTTTTTATGTGCTCCCAAACCTTCAGCTTCATTATGTATTTACTTCATTTATACCCAACCTTTCTCCCCAATGGCTACTCAAAGCAGTTTAAATCATTCTCCTGCCCTCCGTTTTATCCTCATCACAACCCTTTGAAGTAGATTAGGCTGAGTGTGCATGAACTGCTCGAGGTCACCCAGAAAACGTCCATGGCAGAGGAGGGATTTGAAGCTACGTCTCTCAGATCCCAGTCTGACACTCTAACTACTATGCCATGCTGGCATTCAGCTTTCCCTCCTTCTTTCGCCCTGGCAGCCTCTCCCTGGGAAAGTCTGGCCAAGCTGCAAAAGTCATGTGGTAGCCAGTTGTTCAGGTGGTTTGTGTGGTGGCCGCTGCCAGGCCTGACCAAGTCTCACAAGTTGCGCAGAGGCTGCGGCGGGGCCCAGGCAACTTGTTTGGCATCAAGTTATCTGGTAGCCATCACTGCACCTGGATGAGTGTGCAAATTGCTGCTGGTGGCTGCTGGGTCTGGCCCCAATGAGTCCTCCCTCCAGGGGAGGAGAAAGAGAAGCAGGGGTAGACTGAGAGGCCAAAATAGTTCTGGAAAGGGGTCTTCCCCTGCCATTTACAGACAGAAACCAAGGTTTGAAGACTAGCAATATTGTAGTTGCTTAGCAACCCCCACTGTACCCATTGAGAGAGCATTCCCTTCTTAATGGCACAGGTGCTACTTTTGTTAGTTGGGAGGGGGTTAGCCCCTCATTTAAAAAAATAGATTTCACATTCTTTTTCTGCAAACCTGGGGCTTTCCTCTGATTTGTAGAAAGATCTATCTTTTCTGGTCATGGTTCCAGTCTCCAGATTTAAGTATCCATAGACGGGCCCCTGTTGAGAATTAGATATATGGATTTTATTTTTAGAGAAGACTATTAGATATTTTTGGTGGCTTAAAGGATACTGGTACCAATTAAAAAGAGATACCTATTCCCTTCCCTCTATTTAATCTTTTTTTTTTTAATTTGCTCAAGTCAGTCTTGAAAAGCTGTTTGAGCCTTTGCTACGATTAAAAAAGGTAAAGGTAAAGGTCCCCTGTGCAAGCACCAGGTCATACCTGACCCATGGGGTGACGTCACATCCCGACGTTTCCTAGGCAGACTTTGTTCACAGGGTGGTTTGCCAGTGCCTTCCCCAGTCATCTACACATTACCCCCAGCAAGCTTACCAACCTCGGAAGGATGGAAGGCTGAGTCAACCTTGAGCCGGCTACCTGAAACCAACTTCCGTCGGGATCGAACTCAAGTCATGAGCAAAGCTTGGACTGCAGCACTGCAGCTTACTGGACATGGCATAGATTCATAAAAACTCACAAAATGGCCTTATCAAACAGCATCGATCCGATTGCACAGTAACATTATTAATTTCTGTACTGTTTACACTAACACTGCAGCAGGGGGGTTAAGCCGCTGCTGCTTATTGCTGCTGTCCCCTCATATTGCAGATCAGCTTGTTCAGTCTCCAGGCAGGAGCTTTCAGAAGCAGGCAACAAGCATTTGCTTGGGTTAGCTCTCAATGTATACAGCATAATATTTAAAAGAATTTTACACTCTGTTCTGGTTCATATGTGAGCAGCATTTAAACACTAGCATGGTCACCAACTAGTTATAGCTGAAGGTGGTATACAGAGAAGGAAGCCACATGGTCTGCTGTGCAGATTTAAGAGCATTTGTACATGGACTGCATGAAACAGCACCAATGGGGTCCATTGCATTAAGGGGAGGGGCCATGGCTCAGTGGTAGAGCATCTGCTTGGCTTGCAGAAGGTCCTAGGTTCAATCCCCGGTATTTCCAGTTAAAGGGACTAAGCAAGTAGATGATATGAAAGACCTCTGCCTGAGACCCTGGAGAGCCGCTGCCGGTCTGAGTAGACAATACTGACTTTGATGAACCAATGGTCTGATTCAGTATAAGGCAGCTTCATGTGTTCATGTGCATTGGGGGCAAAGCAACATAAACAATGTGTTCATGTGCGCAATATGGGGGCAATGATCTGATCCTGGAATAGTTATTGATTTTGAAAAATGGGTTGATTATGTGGTAACCAACTGCAAAGCAGAATAGGAAGCCTGTACCTCCACTAGTAAGGTGGTCAACCTCCAGGGGGTGGCTGGAGATCTCTGGTATTACATCTGTTCTCCAGGCGACAGAGATCAGTTCCCCTGAAGAAAACAGCCGCTTTGGCAATTGAACTCTATGGCAGTCAAGTCCCTCCCCTCTCGAAACCTCACCCTTCTCAGTCACCACCCCCAAAATCTCCAGGTATTTCCCAACCCGGAGCTGGCAACCCTATCCACTGGGGAATGTGACATTTATATTGGCCTGAAGAAGAAAGCACTCATCAGATCTCAGAAGTAAAGCAGGGTCAGTACTTGAAAAGGGGGACCACCAAGGAAGATTCTGCAGAGGAAGGCAATGGCAAACCACCTCTGCTTCTCACTTGCTTTGAAAGGCCCTTGCAGGAGTCACCATAAGTTGGTTGCAACTTGAAGGCACACAGAATCATAGAGTTGGAAGGGACTACCAGGGTCATCTAGTCCAACCCCCTGCACAATGCAGGAAATTCACAACTACCTCCCCCCCATACCCCCAATGACCTGTACTCCATGCCCAGATGGCCAAGATGCCCTCCCTCTCATGAACTGCCTAAGTTTATAGAGTCAGCATTGCTGACAGATGGCCCTTTAGCCTCTGCTTAAAAACCTCCAGGGAAGGAGCACATACCACCTCCCGAGGAAGCCTGTTACACTGAGGAACCACTCTAACCGTTAGGAAATTCTTCCTAATGTCTAGACAGAAACTCTTTTGATTTAATTTTAACCAGAAGAGTTTCCACCTAGACATTAGGAAGAATTTTCCAACAGTTAGAGCGGTTCCTCATTCATACATATATGGTGTCTTTCATCCAGCAGAAATGTTTTCAGTTACCGTTGAAAAATCTACTTTATTCAATGATCTTTCTCCCAAAAAAGTAATCTGAATTCCATTATCTCATTACCATAGTTACATGTTCCAGTGGCCTGCAGATTGGCTTGCTGTGATGCACTGCATGTGGTGGTATATTGTTGAAAAGCACATGGAAACTTCAATCGGTTCAAAAGACGGCTGCCAATTTATGAACAGGTTAGCCATTACGAACATGTCACAGCAGCTTTCATTCGACATCTCTGGACTGCAGTCCCCCCCCCCCCACACACACTATTAAATGCTGATGATAAACTTTAAAACTTTAAAACCCTCAAGGACTACCTTCTCCGATGGGAATCTATCCATGAGCTCATATAAGGAGAAGGTGCTCCGCTTTGTGTCTCACCAACTTCTGAGGTGTAGCAGGTTGGCACACATGACAGGGCTTTGCGCAGTGGTGAGGCCAAGCCTAGAATTCACTTACCTGCTTGGTTTGCTCCTTCATGAAATTCAGGAGGCTGCTGAAAATTGTCCTCAATTGTTTGCTACATGTTGATTTCGTTAAGGTTCTTATTTTGCTGGCCTCTGGTGCTGTTTATTGTAGTAAAAATGTTTGTGTGAGTGTAAAGTGCCGTCAGGCCGCAGCCGACTTATGGCGACCCCTTTTGGGGTTTTCATGGCAAGAGACTCACAGAGGTGGTTTGCCAGTGCCTTCCTCTGCACAGCAACCCTGGTGTTCCTTGGCGGTGTCCCGCCCAAATACTAAGCAGGGCTGACCCTGCTTAGCTTCTGAGATCTGACGAGATCAGGCTAGCCTGGGCCATCCAGGTCAGGGCAGTAAAAATGTTTACTAAGTTTTTAATGATTTTTAAACATTGGTTTATATATTGATGCTTTTATCGAATGATGTCTATATTTATTTAACTCTCCCTAGGACTGGGGGCAATGTTTTTACCGGGTATGAAACAGGGGAGAAAAGTCAGAAGCAAGTAGTGGGTTTTTGGTTGCATGTTGTCATCCAAGGAGATAACGAACGAGTACTTCCGATGCGGTGCTATATTCGTATGTTGACATTTGATATGACACTTTCCCAAAAGATAATTACCTATTATCCTCTTTCCTTCTAAAAGCTTGCAGTCATTATTCCTTTCCTGTGCCATAATTCCTGGGTTCCTGTTATCTCCTGCATTCAAAATCAATGTAATTTAAAAGCCTATTTCTGAGAACCATTAAAAAGTGTGTGTGTGTGTGGGGGGGGGGGGGATAACCTTGGCGGTCAGCTAAATGTCCTGAAAAAAGGAGCAGCTATTTCATCATACTATAGTCTCTATGATAAATACAAGCTAAAGAGCTAGAGTAGATAATTTCATGATCAGAACAGCATTTCATTGTCATACACTGGAGGACCAGTTGGTAGGTATGTGAGACATGTTGAGACACCCCCTCAAACCCTCCGTTAATGTTGTTGTTTCATTTCAGAAAAGGAAAAAAACGTAGAAAACCAGCTTACGAGGGGAAAGGAACCCATACCTCCCTCTGGCATGAGGCTGTTCTTGTGCAGCAGGCATGAGCTTGTGTGTGTATGTATGTATGTATGTATGTATGTATGTATGTATGTATGTATGTGCCCTGACCTGGATGGCTGAGGCTAGCCTGACCTCGTCCGATATCAGAAGCTAAGCAGGGTCAGCCCTGGTTACTATTTGGATGGGAGACCCCCAAGGAACACCAGGGTTGCTGTGCAGAGGAAGGCACTGGCAAACCACCTCTGTTAGTCTCTTGCCATGGAAACCCCCAAAAGGGGTCACCATAAGTCGGCTGTGATTTGACGGCACTTTACACACACATGTATGTATGTATGTATGTATGTATGTATGTATGTATGTATGTATGTGTGTGTGTGTGTATATATATGTGTGTGTGTGTGTGTGTATGTATGCATGTATAAAAGGAATAAAACTCTAACCAGAAAAGACAGATTGATTAAGTTGATCAGACTGATTGATTAGGTAACCCAAAGGGTTGTGGAAAAGAAAAATGGTAAAAATATCTATATGACATCGTAAAATAGCTACATAAAAACTGACCAATGTCTTTAATAAATCAAAAGGACATGCTCCTAAATCCAAATAAGTCTGATATGTGCCTTACAAGCACATAGGTGTCAAGTACAAAAAAACTACTACAAAATATCACACACACACACACACACACACACACACACACACACGACATCTACAAATGGTAAAAATATGCAAAAATGTATATCAGAAAAGAGCCAAAATTGCACAGTGAAACAGCTAAATGTGTTTTGGCAGTTAGATTGCCTCAGTGGCACATAATATCAAGAAGAGATAAACGTTATCACAAACACACAATACTTAACTATCAATACTTCTGATCAGATGCAATAAATATCGCAGCGTTCTCTCAACACCTCCTCATAACGTATAGTTCCCAATGGACATGAACGGCTCCTCATGGTAATCTCATCAGTGCTTGTACATAAGTGTACCACCATCCTCAATGCAGACTTCAGACCTAAATGGAAGGGGCTGCTCGTGTGGTGGTGGGCATGAGCACGTGCCTGCCTTTTGAAGTCGTCTGATTCTCATGGAAAACAAGTGGTCTGAACCTCATTAAAACAAGAGTATATGGGAGGGCAATAGAGGGCTTTCAAGTCCTGCTTTGTGGGCTTTTTGTGGGCATCTGGTTGACCTCCATGGGAATAACGATTGCCTAGATTGACTTTTGTCTGATCCAACAGGACTCTCATTTGTGCAGCAGCTTCTCCTGCCACAAACACTATTTCCTTTGCACCCCTTTAGGAAGGTAAGTGGCTGGGATCTTAGTTGTTGGTCCCTATTCTGGAACGATACCACTGGGTACATGAAATTGGTTCTGTATTTCTAATAAGGTTGCCAACTTCCAGGAAGTAGCTGGAGATCTCCTATTACAACTGATTTTCAGCCGATAGAGATCAGTTCACCTGGAAAAAATGGCCGCTTTGGCAATTGGACTCTATGGCATTCAAGTCCCTCCCCAAACCCCACCCTCCTCCGGCTCCACCCCAAAATGCTCCAGGTGTTTCCCAACCCAGACCTGGCAACTCTAATTTCTAATCTTTTTGTTTATTGGTCAGTGGTAGCTACCCTGATATAATATTGGGTACAGTACACTTCTGAAGGATCGTAGATCCTCTTTAATTAAATTAGATATATTGAATCCTTTTATAATAACTCGATAGGCATCAAAGAGGCACTGTAAGGTAACAAACATGCAAACAACCAATGAGTAGACTCATTTTGTGATGCAAAAGGATTTCTAACCAGCAGGTGGCACTCGCTAGTTAAAAAGGGCCTCTTTCGGATGAAGTGTCCCCACTCCTATTAGCAATGTTCAGCTGCAACTAGAATACATACATGTGTGGATTGCACACACATCTGTATAGGAATTTTTTTTACCGTTTGGAACAGCCCTTAGGTTCAATATTTTAAGTCTATATGCTTTATCCCCTGTATGCTTTATTTGGAGCCTGAGAATAGAGTCTATTCAAATAATCTCTTCTGTAACAGGAAGAGAGTGTACCACTGGCTCCAAAATAGCCTTTATCAGATGTTACATGTCATACATGACTTCATTCTGCAAAATGAGAAAGCCCCCATTGGTCCTCTTGGTTAGGGTTGCCAGGTCCCTCTTCACCACCCGTGGAAGGTTTTTTGGGGGGAGCCCGAGGAGGGCGGGGTTTGGAGAGGGGAGGGACTTCAATGCCATAGAGTCCCATTGCCAAAGCAGCCATTTTCTCCAGGAGAACTGATCTCTAGCGGCTGGAGATCAGTTATAATAGCAGGAGATCTCCAGCGAGTAATTGGAAGTTGGTAACCCTATTCTTGGTGCTCATCCACGTGAGATCAGTGACGCAAGACAAATCAGGAGGGGCACTGACCTGACTTGCTGTCGCTCAGACCATCAAGGGACTCACCTTCAAAAGCCCTCCATTCGATGTGGCTCGGGAGCTCTGAGCAAGGGGAGGGACAGCTTCTCGTGTACAGAGCAAGGCTCCATACTTTGCCTGGAGGAGTAATAGGATGCAACCCTATATAAATAATATTAAATCACTGCACTTGCCAAGAGGGATGGGGCGGGCGGGCGGTTAATGCCTGTGGGGGTGGAATTCGGAAAGAAAAAGTGCATCACACATACCGTAACAAAGACAAATCTTATACGCTTTCTCTTCAAGCAAAGCGCCAGCAATACTGAGAAGGAAGACAAACACAGTTCCCATAAATCATATGTATTCTTATTTAGTGAAGGCAGAAAAAAAGCTGTACAGTTACGGGGTGTGTCAAACAGTCCCTGTACTCAGTTGTATGCATGTTTCGGATTGCTGGGTTAGAGAAATGTGCACAGCACGTGCACAACCCTATCAACTTTGATAACACTGAGTATTTTTGGGATGAGTCAGGAATGACACATCTCTTCCCCTTGCAAGAAACAATCAGCAGTGTAAAAGCGGATGGATGCAACATCTGTTGGTGGGATGATGTTACTCCCATGCGATGGCACACATGCAGTGTGTCTGAGAGCTGGACTCTCTGGATCACAGGAAGGGTATGTTGGCTATTGTGCTGTTTGAATCCATTCTGTTTAGTTAATGACGGTCCAACTCACGTTTCCCTCATGACCTGACAAGCCCTTATACCAGTTATCAGTAAACTGTGGAACTCTCTGCCCAATGATGTGGTGATGGTTGCCAACTTGGAAGGCTTTAAGAGGGGAGTATAGGGCTATCCTTGGCTACTACCGGTAGTAAAGATGGATACTAGTCATGATGCATACCTATTATCTCCAGTATCAGAGGAGAATGTCTATTATATTAGGTGCTGTGGAACACAGGCAGGATAATCCTGCTGCAGTGCAGTCCTCTTGCTTGTGGGCTTCTTAGAGGCACCCAGTTGGCCACTCTGTGAACAGACTGCTGGACTTGATGGGCCTTGGTCTGATCCAGCATGGCTTTTCTTATGTTCTTAGTATCGCACTGGGATGTTGCTGTGACGGCTTTGAACAAAGGGCAAGCGGAGGGGGTTTGGTATTTGAGACAAGATCAGCCCTGGTTGTTTGAACTGTGCGTGAGGTGAGGTAAGATTATTAGCTAATCATTTACTTCCCACTCGCAAGTCATGCTGAAACAGCCCCAGAAAGCTGCTATTTTCCCATTAAGGTATAAATAATTGCTGCAAGTCCCTTGTCCAAACTTTATCTTTGCCATGAGCTGACTGATGGCCTTAATACAATATGCTGCTATCTCAAAGCCTCAGCCTCTAACCCCCCATATGGAAGCCCTGATCTTGATTATTTTAAAAGATAGCTCTAGGGATTATGGTTTTTATGCATGACTGTTTCACTCACCGTCACCCCTCTGATGACTTCGGGTCTTTGTTTCGATTATGTGTGCTGTTTCCGACCGTCAGCGGTCACCTCGCTCTCCCCCTGCATCTCCCCACGTTTTGCCCGCGTTTTCAGAGACCTGTTTTATCTTGAATTTGAAAACGCGGGGAAAACGCGGGGAAACGCAGAGGGAGAGCAAGGTGACAGCTGATGGTCAGAAACGGCATGCAAAATCAACACAAAGACCTGAAGTCGTCGAAGGGGTGATGGCGAGTGAAACAGCCGTGCATAAAAGACCTATGTAGATAGGTTCCAGTCCAACACCATGGGCATCTGGAACTGCATTTCTAAAGTTAAAATCCTATCTGACAGCTATTTGGTGGGAATTCTGCCCTAGTTTGTGGAGGATGGAGGGCCTCCAGTACAACATCTATTTAGGGATAGAGGCAGGGGTACTGGGGCTATAAAGTGATGTTACTAAGCATCTAGTGAGCCTTGAATTATGCTAATTAAAATAACCTATAGGCTTTCAAAAGCTTTGATAATTTTTGCAGTTGAAAATTACTTGGCCTGTTGTGATTTATTTTGGACATCAACTGACGAACAAGAGCCTTCCTAGCTCAGACCCAAGGTCTGCATTTTCAAAAACTGTGTGTCCAGTTGTAAATTTGGGGTTAGATCATAAACAGGGCGTGGCATAGCTTTGCTGTTGCTTGTATTTATGGGCATACTGTTAAACCTGGCGATTATGGCTAATAGCAGTTGATAAACCTGTCAAGATGCATTCATTTCATACCCTTTTAAAAGCCACCTCGGCAAGCGACCATCACCACTCTCTAAGGTAGCAAATTTCAAAAATGAATATTAAGTCATATGAAGGTTTTTTTTGCCATCAAGTCATAGCCAACTTATGGTGACCCAACAGGGTTTTCAAGGCAAGAGACATTCAGAGGTGATTTAACATTGCCTGCCTTGCGACCATGGACTTCCTTGGTGGGCTCCCATCCAAATACTGACCAGGGCCAACCCTGCTTAGCAGCCAAGATCTGATGAGATCAGGTTAGCCTGGGCTATCCAGGTCAGGGCTATGTAGGAATACTTCCATTTGAACAAGTCAAAGTGGAATTACCACCAGCTTCAAATCAAATATTTTGATATAGCCCTTTGAAGATAAGTGGGGGAAAAGTGGAACACATTCAGATATTTGTATAACTTCACACACTTATAGTATGGGCTACTATTTGCTTGAATCCTGAAAATGCCATCCTGGGGTTTAGACAGCTATATTTCATTCTGTCCCTCTTTCCGCTGATTACATCAATGTTGCCCTTAGAATCATAACAAAGCTTCAGTCTAAACATCAAGAAGTAACATTCAGGCTAGTACGGAGGAAAATTCAGTGTCATGTAGTTTAATAATTAACAGCGATATACTTTCTGTACTTAGTGCCCTCTCTTATTTAACTAATACATGTATTGACCCAGCCTCCATTACCAGAATGGAAATCAAAGTGTTTCCCTTGGTGTTCTACAACCAGTGCTAATGCAAATCCCATCTTCCATTTTAGAGAAAGAGAAATATTTTCCTATTGTGTACATTTAGTAGCACAATATTTAGGATGTTGTGATGGTTTATATAGAATCCAAGAAAGAGAGACCATGGCAGACGAACTTGAACATAGGGAGGCCTGATGGGTAATGGCATGATTATTGTTTGGTAATAAATAGGACACCCCTGTGCTTGTTTTCTGTTTCATATGGAGTCTAGACAGCGATATCTGTTCACTGTTAAAACATAGACAATAGAGAATGATACTCTAAAGTGAACTGAATTCCACTTGCATAAGGTGGGTTGGATCCCGTGAAAGGGATCCATGTGCACAAGGGGGGAGGCAGAGGTAGGTGATTTTTACTGATTCCCTCTTTGCCACGACAGCCCTTCAGTTCTCTCCCAGTGCTTCTCCTGGGAGCCCGCCCTCACAGGAGCAGCATTTCTGGGGGTATTTCGGGCTGCAGAGGGAAGGGGGATGCCAGGACGCTGTGCATCCATGCACCGAATTCAGGTAGGATCCAACCTTCCACAATGCACTCCTGCATCTACTTTCCAGAAGAAAGTCCCCCACCCCCTACTTTTTTCCTTCATGTTATAGGACAGATACAATTGTCTGGGCATTTGAATACCAAAGTGCAACTCAGAAAGGAATCACTGCAAAATATACATAATGTTAATAGACAGTTATGCTGGCCAATGGCCGTAACAATAAATGTAAATATAATAGACAGCCCCCTTTCCCTCTCGCAGCTTGCCTAACAAGAGCCTCCCAAAGAATGACCTGAGGACAACGACACACCATTTCACATGTTTACATTTCCATTGAACTAGCTGAGATTTTGCATTTTGGCAGCATGTGGATACTTATGAATGCACGCATCTCATTTCACCTTCAACATCTGACTTCAGCCAAGAGTTAATGTCCAGATTAGAGACAATAAAAAAATCTGGGCTCTATCACCCCAAAACTCTATTCCAATAACGGGCACCTAGAGTCTTTTATTTTAAGACAACTGACATGGTAGTGCACATGGATAGATTGAATGCAATAGTTAAGATAGGGCAAACAGTGGTTTGTACTTATGAAATTATCAATTTTTGAGTCAGATTGGTTTTGCCAGCTGTATTCCCATAATACTAAGGAACTACAGTAGATTAGACATGTCAGCTTGTATAGATGTGAAATGGATCCTCAGCCATTCTTACTAATATAACTGTTATTTTCTTCCAATAATTTGATCATTTACTATGATAAACTACTTCTTACCTACATTCTAGAAAACCAACACCATCCAAAAAACGTATGCCCATTCCTCACTTGTTCTTATGAAAATTCAGCTTAAAGTATATGGGTTGTATCCAAAAGTGCGGTTCTGCAGGTGAAATAGCTGTTTGATGGGGCTTACATTAATGTGGTGTCACTTCTGTTGGCAGTGGAAAATCTCACAGATTCCCCCTTCCCATGGTGTTCATGAGGGTCTGCTGACTCCAGTAGGAGGGACAGGAAGCAAAAACCTGTTTTGAAAGCGTTGTTCTGTTCATGTTAACTTAGATCTACCTCTTGGTTATTCTCATGATCAGCTTCTCTTTGTAGTTAGCTTCATTAGATCACAGGGTCATTCTCATATTCTCATCATTATACAGTTTGATGAACAACTCAGGTGTCTCCTTATCAGCAAAGAAATGTACGGAATCACGTCACATTCAGGTTAGGATGTTAACATATTAAACTGAAAATAATTAGTACACCCGTTGGAAGTGAGAAAGTTATTTAATAAATGCACATCAATGCCCAAGCACAGACAAAGGGCAAACACAGAAACAAAATCATATCACATTACAGACTCCAGAAATTTAGTACCACAATTTTATATATATATATATATATATATAAATATATATATATATTAACAATGCTACAATTTATACATCAGTCATACAAAAACAGTAGATATGACAAGATTTTTCCCAGAGATGACAAAATATTTGAAAGAAGAAAAAGTCAGGGTACTGTATGCACATATTAGCTTATGTGCAAAATCTCTGATGTGACCAAAAAAAATAAAAATTCCATATGCAAAATATTTCATATTACCTGTGTATTGTTCAGACAATTTTCATTCATATTAAGAGTAACTGAAAATGGCAGCTTTTTGATCCATTGTAATACGTCTGCTCAATTTCCTTCTGAGCCAATCTTTTTTTTACATGATTTATCTATTCTGCAGAATAATCCTCCGTTTCATCCAGCTCAAAAAAAAAAAAAGGCCGGGCTGTATTTCCTATTGTCTCTTTATAGACAGTATAGCATTTTAAAAGCACAAAAGGCCCCAACTTATACCACAGGAAGTCAGAATTTTTCCAGTACCTTTACAAAAATGTGTGGACACTGACAAGGAATGGAAAGAAGTTGAAATGGTTTCGCCTTGTCAAGACACTGGCATTTCTGTGAACTCTGGCCCTACAGGACCACAATGAAGGTATTGGCCCCATTGGCCCCAACTGGAATGCTATGTTCTTGAAAGCACTATAGGTGCAGATGCTCTGCAGCTCTCCACATTCACTGCTCTGCAGCTCTCCACACCCGTTTGCAATTCCTCTTTTTACAGTATTGTTACTGCCAGTGGTAAAGGCCTTCTCACTACTGCTTTGTCCTTGAGCCAGCGTGGTGTAGTGGTTAAGAGCAATGGAATCTAAGGGGAAGGGGCTGTGGCTCAGTGACAGAGCATCTGCTTGGCATGCAGAAGGTCCCAGGTTCAATCCCCGGCATCTCCAGTTAAAGGGACAAGGCAGGTAGGTGATGCCTGAGACCCTGGAGAGCCACTGCCGGTCTGAGTAGACAATACTGACTTAGATGGACCAAGAGTCTGATTCAGTATAAGGCAGCTTCATGTGTTCAATCTGCAGAACTGGGTTTGATTCCACGCTCCTCCACATGGGCTCTAATCTGGAGAGCAGGGTTTCCCCACTCCTCCACACAAAGCCCACTGGGTTACCTTGGGCCAGTCACAGTTCTCTCAGAACTCTCTCAGCCCCCACTTATGTCACAAGGTGTCTGTTATGGGGAGGGGAAGGGAAGGCGATTGCTGGTTTGGGACCCCTTAAGGTAGAGAAAAAGCAGGGTATAAAAACCAACTCTTCTTCTTTACATCTCTCTACCATTAAAAAAAAATCAGTTAATTTATAACCCTATATCTTTGAGACTTTCCTGGAGATAGTTTTCAGACATTCATAAATAAATCCTATAGAGGGGATGCACCAACAACAGTGTCGTTTCAGCATCCCAAATCATAATGCAAGACCAATGATGCAGAGACATCACTATGACATTATACCCAGCTACAGCAAGGAAATGTGTAGAACCTTCATGCAAGCAGAAGGTTTAAATTTACTATGGGTTTACTTCTCGTTCATTTTTAGAAAGGACAAATCCTCATGTAAAGAAATAATTGTATGATACAACTTGAAAATTTCATTCCATTTTCTCCCTAAAATAAGAAGAAATGTACTCAGTCCAATTAGCACTGACAGTTGAAAGCAACTTGGTAGCACCTTGGCACACAATCACAATACATATCGTAGATGCATTACATGTACCAAAAGGAGAAAAGATTCTCCAGACCACACCCTTAAATGGATGGTAGTAAATCAAGTTTGGTACTGGAACAAACAAATTCCCTACTGTATGTTGGGAATTACTATTTTTAAAAACTGTAACACTTGGGAGATAGACTTGTATATTCTAAACAGATATGTGTATATACTGGCACCTTGTTAATGCAGAGTTTGAGTAATCAAAAGCAGCAATATGCTTGTTGCTGTTTAGAATAGGGTTGCCAGCTCCAGGTTGTGAAACTCCTGGAGATTTGGGGGTTTCGCCTAGGGAGGGCAGGGGCCTCAGTGGGGTTCGATGCCATAGAGTCTACCCTCCAAAACACCCATTTTCTCCAGGGCAACTGATCTGTGTAGTCTGGGGGATGTTCAGGTCCCGCCAGGAGGCTAGCATCCCTAGTTAAGAAGGTATTAATTTAGAGTGGTAGCTTCTAAAATGATGTAACAGGATGGGATCAGCCATGAAGGCCTTTGGAGGCAGTGAGACGCAACAATTGATTGCTACGAACGTCAATGGCCAACCTTCTCACTTATCTTGAACGATGCATTCTGATTTTTTGCTGTACACCTGTTAGAAAGCAGAGCATCCCTTGGAAAGTGGCTGTTCTGTCTGGCAGTTATTTGAAATCTGATAAAAGATAATTATGCTAACTGTGTGACATCACTGTACTGTCCTTGAGAGTTTATTCTTTTGACGCTGGTCTGTACTAAGAGAGGTACTAGAAGGAAGACCTACTGAAGACAGCCAAGATATGGCACTTGGTTTATTTAGAAAGAATGATTACCTTATAAAACGACAACATTTCAGACTTTCTTGCCCTGTCCACAATCAACTTTCTGCATATACACTGCAGATGACACATATCTTAATATGGAAATACAGGTGATATGTTTTCTGCTGCAGAGGACAGCCAAAATCTCCATCCACCATATCCATACTTTTTTCCCCCTCCTATCCTGAGCAAATACCAGGGGCAAGGGGAAAAACCTGTCTCCTTCAAGAATGAGGAGGAGGCAAGAACAAAATAAGCATTCATCTGGCTTTCCTTCTTCCTCCTCTCTTTAAACAAAGGCGATTGTTATTTATACATGTATTTTCAGCCACAGATGTTAATAAGAAAAGAAGAATATGCCTCCACAAGGAATTTTCGGTGCACTCTGACTGAATGTCAACTCTTAGTCTGGACAAAAGGGCATTTGTTTTGCCTGCATTCCAGCACTTGTTGGTGTGGGCAGGTCAGATGTATGATTTAGCCCTGGAGTTGCTGGGAGAGAAGTTAGGAGGGCTCTACTGATCATCATCTCAACTCCTGTTACATAATTAGTTGCGGCCGTAGGACACTACCTTCTGAGGCCAGGGGGTGTCTCCTATAGGTATGGAAGATGTCTCCTGCATGACCTGTTCTGTTATCATTTTACCATATCATTCCAGGCCATCGGCTATTTAACTGGTATTGAAGTTCTGCAACATTGTGGGTTACATCCTACCAGCTTTGCCACTGTCAAAAGGACTCTTTTGGCCACTGAAAGGCTATACTGCAGATTACAGGACAGAAGCTACAGTAAGGAGGGGATCAGATGTGACTGAGCAGAAAAGCTGGTAGAATCCAACCCAGGATGTTTACGGTGTTTGTCTGTTGCAAGTCAAATACCATTCAAACAAAGGGCAGCCCGCCATGTGCCCAAAGGTTATATCTTTGTACAATCGTTTGTCTTTTTTTCTCTAGCTATTTTCCCAGATGCATTCAACGTACATCCGCGTTTTGATTTTAACATCCCATAATTCCAGTAACCACAGCAACTATTATTTCATTTTAAACTCAACGAGAAAAATCGTGTCTACGTTTCTGACTGCTTTGGCATAATTGTGAAATGACAACAGCTCTTTTTTTTTTAATTCACACTATTCCAGGACAAACGCAAGATACCAACCACTTTATGCCTTTCCTGAAAAACATACATGCACACTTAGTGGTAAATGGCTGTGGCACTTGATGAATAAACTTCTAGCATGGACAGTCTCCTGGAATGTATTCCTAGGCAAAGGTAAAGGTCCCCTGTGCAAGCTCCGGGTCATTCCTGACCCATGGGGTGATGTCACATTCCGACGTTTACTAGGCAGAGTTTGTTTACGGGGTGGTTTGCCAGTGCCTTCCCCAGTCATCTGCCCTTTACCCCCAGCAAGCTGGGAACTCATTTTACCGACCTTGGAAGGATGGAAGGCTGAGTCAACCTTGAGCTGGCTACCTGAAACCAACTTCCGTCGGGATCGAACTCAAGTCGTGAGCAGAGCTTTTGACTGCAGTACTGCAGCTTACCCCTCTGTGCCACGGGGCTCTTAATGTATTCCTAGGATAGTATTATTTGAGAGCAGTATTGTTGCACCATGGCACAGGGCAGCCGTCGCCTCTGACTTTGGCCAAGATATTTACAAGTCAGCATTTAAAAACAGTTGTCCTTTTGCAGCTGAGTATAAGGAATTATTACTTGTAACTTTTCCATTTTTGATCTTTAGGCACTGTTTTCTAAATTACAGAAATTTAAATGTACCAATGAAAGCAGAGAAAAAGCCAGTGCAGGGTCCTATGGATCAAAACTACAAAACAATGATATTTCATATGACACTGTTTCTATACAAGAATATTCCTTAAAAAAAGGCACACAGATTTCACAATGACTAGTAAATCCAGAGACATCCACAATCTGACCTAGACTTAATTCACCACCACTAAGCACTTGAAATGAATGCTTTTGAATTATTATGTGTAAAAATAGTACCTGAACATGCACTGTAGGTGCAGGCTCAACCCCAATTATCGTATTGTTTCCTTTGGGGTTTGAGAAATAAAGTCTTTAGACGGATGTTCTACACATGTCAGTTCTGTGATTTCCCAATATTTTGATCGCGTTTCAGCTAGCTGGCCAGCATGGACTATGCTGCTTGGATACTTGCTGTTTTAGAGCCGGAATCCAAGTAGAGGGTTTCTGCACTGTAGCCCGTTATTCTTGAAAACACTTGGCGGTTGTTGCTAACACTACTTGCCCTATACGCTTGAGACACTTGCCCTATACAGACAAGCAATGCAGATCAACACCCTATCGCAAAAAAGAGAGTGCAGGGTTCCTCTGGTGACTGCAGTCCAGCCTGGCTTATCAGCAGTACCAGTCAAAGCAGCTCTTCACAAGGATGCTACACCTCATAGTCTTTGATCACAATTAAAGAACGTAAAGGAGGGGCTGTGGCTCAAGTTGTAGAGCATCTGCTTGGCATGCAGAAGGTCCCAGGTTCAATCCCCGGCATCTCCAGTTAAAGGGACTTGGCAAGTAGGTGATGTGAATAGACCTTTCTGTGCCTGAGACCCTGGAGAGCTGCTGCCAGTCTGAGTAGACAATACTGACTTTGGTTGACCAAGGGTCTGATTCAGTATAAGGCAGCTTCATGCGTTCATGTGTTCAAAGGTTAGCTTTGGGATGTCTTACAGTTTGATTAAAAGCTTCTGAAACCAAAGCAGACACCTCCGACAATAAGAAACCTATAATTAGGGGCTAAGTGCCTCAGCGCATCAAAAGATATTTCACTACAGGGAGAGATTGTCAAATGCTAGAACGTCATCCCTGACAGGTGTGAACTTTGCTTAACAGTGAAGAGAAGAAATCAAGTGCAATCAGCACTTGCCAAAAATGTTTTTCTTCCTTGCAGCAAAGTCTTCAAAACTTCAAAAGGATTTGCCAGATCAAAAAGGTACATATAAAATACAAAATGTAACAGCCAGGAGCCAAATAGTTTTAGAAAACATTAATATGACATAAAACATTAAAGTAGAAAACTGCAGTTGAAGAAACAGATGTTTTTCTAGGAATATCAGTATCTTCATCATGCTTTTCTCTGCTTTTCATCTGAACAAGACAACATATTGTTTTTTACATACTGGAACTACTTTTTTGCTACAGACATCCCAAACATTTCCAATGAGCAGTTTCTTATATTAAATCGCAGAACGTTTAGCAATCAAAAAGTACAATTTCGTACACGTAATACAAAGCTGTTCCAATCTTGCCACCCTGTCCCCAATCTCCCTCATTTTGATTTTCTCATTATAAAAAGAAAAAAACACACAAGGACTTGGCCCCTTATTAGTCTCAAGGCCACGTCAATGGACACAACGCAGCCTGACAACATGGAACACCAACCAGCAAGCACAGAAATAAACACAAGGCTAGAAAAGTCAGTTTCCATCAAGCTGTCACAGGGTTGCCATACACAATTGTCTTTTCTGAGGGCTCTTCCCCAAACAGATTTTAAGAAACATCACAGGGACAATATCACCCATGGGAAAGATTCAGAAGAAGACTGAAACTTTCCCCATCTCGACTACTGTGCTACTTAAAACTTAAGGTAACAACAGACAATTTCTACACAGTCTTGCCGTAGCCAGACTTAACAATGTTCCCACTTTTCCAGCTGCAAGAAGGTCGGGGCAATTAAAAGTTCCGGTCAATTTGAGGGGGAGTTTTCGTAAGAACGCTCTTTTGTAGAATAGATTTTTTTAAAAGGTTGTCAGAAAGCCTACCACCATTTTAGAAATCAACAATCCCATCCAGATGGCTAAGTCAACTCTCGCCCTATGGAAGTTATGCAGTTTGCTTGATTTTTCTCCCACCCTTCCTTTCACAATTCTCGCCTGCACTGCTGCTATTCTGTTCTCCTTTCCTCTGAGCTCACCTTGCCCCTCCTGGGGACATGTCTGTCACCTCCAAAGAATCTGCCCAGTGAGTCAAGTAGACCTGGTTCCCTGTATCTTCTCGGGGATCCATGTCTAGCATGGTCTATGGTGCTTGCGGTTGCAAGCTTGGATCCGTGCCGGAAAGAGGAGCGCTTCTGTGAAGCCATCAAATCCGAATTCTCAGAAGCTGCTGCACTGTCTTCCTGAATGGTCTGTAGCTCATCTGATTCGGAGGGCCGGTCTTTGAAGGTGTTGTCCTCTCTCCCTGGGGCATCTCGGGAAAAGAGGCGGACCAAATGGGGGCGACCAGTCGTGTCAGCTGGGTTGGTCTCCTTCCAGGCATTCTTTGGGTCCGCTGTGCTCTTGGAGTCTGTCACCGCTGTGTGCTTCGTGGAGGTCCCATTGTTCTGGTTCACATCTGCCTCTCCTGCGAACAACAAGGATGAGATATGAATACGGGCCTGTGAAAAACAGAACACCAGAACAATGCTGCTTTCTTCCCCCTCGCCTTGAGTTAGTGGCTTCACACAAAGTCTGTAGATTATGTACAGTTGCGACAGAGCTGCCTTCTACCAGCCCTGGTACATTTTACCAGAATGAATGTAGCTCACAGAGGAGACGGCGGGCTGTTCTCAGCTGAAAACTGTATTGGAAATGTAGGAAATGTTCTTTAGGTACTAACAAGGTGAAGCAATGATTCATAATCAATAATTTGGACTCAGAAGCCTTTAAACAAATCCTCTAAATTCAGCTCTGTTAAGTTTCAGGACAAGACCATTTTGCAGAACTTCTAGTTAGATGATTCTTTTCACTAACCACTTTTTCTTGCTGTTTCTGGTGATAGCAGATGGTGATGATGAGAGAGTACAGGTCCCTTCATAAGGGCTCTTTAATCCACTTTGATTTCTGAATGCAAACAGATTTTTTTTAAGTAGAAAAGAGCAAGAGACCAGTAGCACCTTAAAGACTAAAAATTTCTGGCAGGGTATGAGCTTTTGAGAGTCACAGCTCACTTCGTGACTCACGAAAGCTCATACCCTGCCAGAAATTTTATTAGTCTTAAAGGTGCTACTGGACTTTTGCTCTTTTCTACTGCTACAGAATGACTAACACGGCTGTTTGTTGAAATTTTTTAAAGGTTTCACACATTTTAAGGATACAATGCTGTCCTCTCACAGTTAATGAAGGTTTGATCTGGGTTTCCCAAAACCTGTTTTGATGCTTTTTGTTGTTGTGCTTTATCCTTTAGGTGTGTGAAACCTTAACAAAACCTGTTTGCTTTGAGAACCCAAAGTGGGTTTAAAGAGCCCATTTGAAAGGGACCCGTTAGATGCGTAGGATCCATTTTGGTTTGGTTCTAACTCACTCTAGAGACACAAGAAACCTTTACAAAAATTACCTGCTCTGTCTTAAAAACACTGCAGGACTTGTCAAGGGGCTTGTAAGTCTTACTGAGATAAACAATTCATAGTCAGTGTTTCTTGCAGAGCTGAACCATACCGCTCCACAGCATTTCTTTCCCAACATCAATCCAGTCCAAGTTATATTTTCCTAACAAACGTGTAATTTCATTTGTTCGACAGCACCCGACTTGCTGAAAAATCATACAATGAGGAATCAGGAGATGTACAGCTACATTTGAGCAGGCCTTTGACTCAAACCTGCATCTGAAGAGAGTTTTTTTTAAAGCCACAAAATGTCTCCTTGCATCCCTCAATACTCCTATTCAACATCAGCAGGCAACTCTCAGTTAACTGCAGAGAAAAGGCAGAATACTCTGAAGTATGTACCTTCTATGGTGCCAAGGGCTGAAGCTGGAAGCCTATTCTAGCCCAGTTCAAGTGGAGATACACTGAATTAGTCCCACGTTCTTGCACCACAATATATATGAACAAGCAATAACAGAATTGGTGAACTTAACACATAGGCTGCAATTTAGACATTTTCAGATATTCAAACAGAGAGAAAATATGTAGGGAACAGAAGTCTCCAGATGATAAGAAATCTGTTTTTAAATGGGTCAATGGATTGGATCCAGCCAGCTTTTTCATTCGGTCTTGCCCAATCAACCTCAGTACTACAGCCCTTGTCCCACATGGCTTTGGTACATGCAGGTCCCATGATTCTCAGAAGAGACTTTTTGGGTGGCCAAAGAGGACCCCTCTCTCCTTTTTTTCACCAGCAGAAAAGCTGGTTGGATCCAACCCATTAACTTTAGAAACAAAAAACACAGCTATACCATAATGTTCTTAAAATGAAAGAATTGCAAGCATCGGGTTCATTTCTGTAAAATGAGCCTAAGTATTATACGACTTCTTCAAGTCGCTTGTGCAGTTACTCCAGTCTAAGACCATTGATTTCAGTGCATTTAAAACTTGAATAACTCGGCACAAGACTGCACTGTAAACTACTTTTATTTTGACACCCTGCAATGAGGCATGGAGTTTAGACCTTACTGCATAGTGAAAAGTCTTCCTCTTTTTTTGATAGAGTAGGGCTTTAACAAAACATGACTTCCCTTCAAGTTGTAACCAGAGCTCCCATTCACATAAATTAACTCAACTAGATATCTTTGGGACCATCTCTCCTGGTATACCCCGCCCCCCAAAGAGCATTAAGATCATCTGCTAATAATCTTCTGGTGGATCCCAGCCCTAAGAGTTTGCAGCTGTCCTCGACAAGAGCCAGGGCTTTTTTGGCCCTGGCTCCAGCCTGGTGGAATGCTTTGTCTGATGACACCAGGGCCCTGTGGGGCGTTAAGGGGTTCCACAGGGCCTGTAAGACAGAGCTTTTCCACCAGGACTACAGTTGAGGACAGCCGCGGATATTACAACTGCTGGCCTCCCTACTCTCCCCCCTCCTATGTGTATATAAGATCATCTTGAGGGGATGCCTGCCTGGTTGCTTGGCCAATATGTTTGGATTGTTGTGCCATCTAGGATTTTGTTTGTTTCAGTTGGGTTTTATTGTTGTACGTTTTATTATTGCTGGTATAATTTTAAATGATGTAACCCGCCCTGAGCTGGCTTTGGACAGGGCGGGCGGGCTAGAAAGCACAAAATTAATTAATTAATTAATAAAACCGGAGAACTTGGTAACTACTTTTTACACAGTTAAAACAGAATACCGGATAAATCCTGTAACAATGTGGATTTTTAAAATGTAGCTTGTCAGTACTCCTTCTTGATGTGGCCTATCAAGAGTTGATACCTGCTTTGGGCCCCAACCTTGCTGCCGTCTATGAACACCAAGTGTGTGGAGTTCTGCTTCTTCAAACTTACAGTGGTGCTTAGTGCCAGAAGTTGTCAGGACAGCATCACCAGCTTCAAAAGGTTCAGGAGGCACTCTAAAAAGTACAGGTGGGAGGTGCAGGAAGAGACAACAATATACCCAAAGCTAGCACGTTTCCAGAGGAGGGCAACAAAGATGGTGAGGGGTCTGGAGACCAAGTCCTATGAGGAAAGGTTGAAGGAGCTGGGTATGTTTAGCCTGAAGAGTAGAAGACTGAGAGGTGATATGATAACCATCTTCAAGTACTTGAAGGGCTGTTATATAGAGGATGGTGCTGAGTTGTTTTCTGTTGCCCCAGAAGGTCAACAAGATGGTATGATCTACTGTATCAAAATCTGCAGAGAAGTCCACCAAGCACAACAAGGAAGCATGGCCTTTGTCTACACTGAGACACTAAAGCTAGCAGAGCCATTTCTGCCCCATAGCTGGGCCTGAAGCCAGACTAAAAAGGGTCTAGAGTAGATGAGTCATCCAAGAGGACCTGGAGTTGGTTTGCTGCTGCTCTTTCAATCACTTTGCCAAGGCAGCTAAGAGACTGGGCGATAATTGGCCACATCATTTTTCTGTAGGAATGGTTTTTTAAGTAGCGGACAGATAACCACCTCTTTGAGTGGATGAGGGAAGGTGTCCTGAGTTAGTGACTGATTTATAATAGATACTAAGGGTCTGTTAATGTGGTCCTTACATAATTTTAGCAGCCAGGATGGGCAAGGATCCAGAGAGCAAGTAGTGGCCTTCACTACCTCCATCGTGTTGACATCCACATGGAAACTGGAGCAAAATGATCAATGAATAGACCAGGTTGTGTATTAGTCCTGTCTACTGGTGTGCTTATGTTACAACTGATGTCCAGGTCAGAGCGTATTCTCAATATTTTAACAGCAAAAAACTTGGCAAAAGTATCACAGGTAATTGTCACTTCCTGAGACAATAAAAGCTCAGATTTTGGTGTCAGCAATTGCTGAGCTACCTTGAAGAACTGGGATGGTTGTGAGCTAGCTGATGCTATAGTAGCAAAGTAATAACATTTCTTTGCCGCCATCACTGCTGCTTCATAGGACTTCCAATGGGCTCTATAGCGTAATCTATCTGATTTGGTACAGGTTTGTTGCCGGTGTTGTTCTTGATATCTCTCGCCCTCTTCAGGTCACCCAGTTCCATAATAAACCAGGGGGTTGGTTTATGCCTCAGGGGCAAGAGTCGTCCCTAGGGGTCAGCCTTGCCCACTGGGGAACTAGGTGGCTGGTAGATGAAGAATGCCTAATTTGTCTTTAGTCCCTAGCATAAGGAGCATACAGCCAATGTAATAATTGCACTGGAAGCATGCAGAAGTTGAATGACTTAAGATAATAGCCACACCTCCTCCTCTGCCAGTTCTATGGGATTGGTGGAGGATAGCAAACCTAGGGGGTGTTAGTTGGGACAGACACACCACATCATTTCCTTCTAGCCATGTTTTTTTTAAGCAAGCCAGATCAATTCAATCTCCCAGCAACATCTCATAGAGGAACATGTTGCATGTAGTCACTGATAGAGCTCTCCTACCTGAAACAACAGATGCCTAGAGATGTTTGCCTGCTTCGAAGGACTGAGATGTTTCCCAGCAAGACTGCATTGGTCTACCGTTTTTGAATTCTCTTTCTAGCATGACTGTACCAACCTGCATAACAGGTGAAAATCCAGAATTTCTGCCTTCCATACAGCTGTTAAAGGCAGAGTTTGATCAGAAAATAGCTGGTGATCTTAATTTTGGAATAAGCTTTAGAGGGAAAGGGAGGCTAATTTTTCTTCACAGTGACAACGACTTGTTAAGGACTTCTTAGGCAAGTGGTTATGGTTACTGACGGTTTTTCTGCTATTTTCCTTGACTTCAGCATTTTTTGCTGACTCTTGACTGGGGAGGTTTAAAATTGTAGAGGAAATTAAAATACTTTGCAATTTTTGAAGGATTGGGTATATGGTGACTTTTGGATGGGGACTAAATCAGAGCTCAATGCCGGCAGAAAGATTTCCAGGGCAACAGAAGCAATATAAGGAATTTTATTCATGAACACTGGCTGGATTCTATGCCATAATACACATTCATTGTGGGGGGAGGAAAAAGAACAATGGAGACATTGTATTTAATTAAATGCATTAACAAAACACCAGAGCATCTGCATGCTAATATTTTTGCAACAGTTGTGCTTTGTGTCAGTGAATGCATTTATTTGTGGGCAACAAAGGAAGGCATCTGGGCCATAAAAGTAGCTTCTCCCAACGCCAGCTAGAACATCTTATGCTTTTCTTTAGGGATAAAAATATGCATTGAGAGTCTGAATTCTCCTATTTCAGGGACGGTTTCAATTGTTTTAAAGGTAGAGCAGAACTGTATTGTCCTTGTGGCTTACTCTAGAAAAATCTGAGTGCTGGCCCCTGAACGTATAACCCTTTGAATACCATAATGACTTCCATTTAGGTCATAGTTCCTACATGTTAATGTTACATTCTAAGGAGTTGGCGTGCAGATGTGGAAACTTTTATACGTAACTGTATTGGGTGTGTTTTGTATACTTGAGGACCTTATTTAGTGAAAGTTTAGCTAAAGGCTGCAGTCCTTAACAAACCACTGAACTCAACAGGACTTTCTTTGGAATAAACTTGCTTAGGATGGGGTCATATATCACATGAACACATGAAGCGGCCTTATACTAAATCCTATCCTTGGTCCATAAAAGTGAGTATTGTCTACTCAGACCAGCAGCAGCTATCCAGGGTCTCAGGCTGAGGTCTTTCACATCACCTACTTGCCTAGTCCCTTTAACTGGAGATGCTGGGGATTGAACCTGAGACCTTCTGCATGTCGAGCAGATGCTCTACCACTGAGCCGTAGCCCTTCTATCACATATAAGACTTGAGCTAGTCATAACTCATTTGTTCCATTAGTTTCAATGGGACTTAATTGCAACTAACTTGAGTTGCACTGGGAAGCCAAACTTTAATTTGCTAGGCTTAAGACAAGGCATTTATTGTCTACTGTTATACTGAACCAATTAGCTGACTTAAAAGCATTTTAATTCATTAAAAATATTTACGCCTTTACTGACATACTGCCAGAAAGAAAAAGCAATTCGCATTTTGCAATTCATTATGTTTGCAAATTACTTTTTGTCTCTTCGCAAAGTGTTCCATAGGTTCACACAACCCCACTTGAAAATAAATGTAATGGCCCTTCTCACTCACTTCATCCTGGTGGATAGATAAGAAAGCTTCCTGCTCTCGAGTCTAACATCTGGTACTGGAAATTGATTGGTGTACCTAATAGCCTGGTGGAAGGAGCATGATATATAATTCTGGATTCTCCTGTAATTACAACCTTGATAATTAACCCCATAAATTTAATTTTATGATGCTGCACCACTTTCTAAATGAAATTAGTACATTCCATGTGCCATCTAAATACAGGAATTGCCCTGAGCACTAGAATACTCAGAATTGAAACTGTACATACTAAAAAATCAAGTCCAATGTTAAACTACACTACTTTTTTATTAATTCAGGACATCCTACTGTGCTCTAAGAAATAAATCTGAGTGAATCCTATCCCGCTCACTAATTCAGATTAATACTATAAAGTTAAGCATGCCATTCATAATCCCAAAGGTCTTTCTAATCAAATTAATTGCAAAAATTGTTTCCCCCATTACCATCTATTATGATCAATTCCCCCTTTTCTATTAAGGATTCTCCAACTCCCCAAATTAAACACACTTCAATGAATAATTTTAATGGGATTTTGCTATGCTCTTAGCTGCTTCTACAGCAGAATTTGAATGAGCTAACACAACGTTAGCTGTAAGCTGTACAATTTGTACTCACCTGTGCTGGGGTTTCAAATCAGTAAGCTTTGTTCTCTGGAGCTCAAAGATAATGTTTGATAATTACTAAGAGGCTAAGCATTTTTAAGGACCACGATGAAACTTATGGATGGTGCTGCTAGCAATCTCAAGAAACCTCATGTACAATGCCGAGGAAGACCAATTTGTTGCATGGGCCTGAACGGTACTTAGCGTTCTGCCCAAAGTATCTTATCAGAGTGTGCAAAAAGTCAATATTAAACAGCACGTTATGAGAAGAGCTACAATTCTGGACAAAGGAAGCAGAAGTCCTAACAGATGTGTCTGGGCTTAGAAGTTTGGATGTCAAACTCAACAGATCCCAGTTCTTCAAAACATGAGCTCTGTACTTAGCCAGACACATTGGAAAGAAGTTGAACCTAAACAGAGCTGGTAACATATCAGGGCATCACCAGGCTCCCTCAGGTGGAGAGGACACATGACCCTCCGTAGGCGGGCCATTTTAACCAGACTCCCTCTCATGCGGGGTGTTGGAGCTACATTTACTTTGGCTTTAAGAAGGTAGTGGTCAGACCATGCTTCAGGTTGAATCTCTAATCCTGAAACCAGGCCATCCCTCTATTGCTCAGTGCAAAAAAATTAATCCAATATGTGACCTCTTCAAGGTGTTGGACCCAACACAATCTGATAGAGGCCCAAGGCAGTCAAAGAGACTATAAAATCCTAGAAGCAAGCCAAACCCCAGCAACTCTGTCAGTGCCTCAGGGGCCACTTGACTCAGACTAGGGCTATTAACGCATGTCCATTTTGTCTGGCAATTCTCCCTTTAATGTCTCACACTTTTCTATCCCATGATCCAAAATCCTAACACATGGCAATGTCCGAGAGAATTGCCAGACAAAACGGCCATGCCTTAACGGAGCAGACTGTTTCTTCTGCGAGTCCGCCACTTGCCCAGTGCCCGGCCAGAGTCTCTCTTGCTCTCCTGCCCTCTCCCCCCTTGTTTCCACATTAGCTCAGAGCTGTGAGGGCTGCCGCCCTACTGGGAATCCTGAGCAGCCCCATGGAGGACGCGGTGGGATTCTCCGGGAACAGTCCCAGCCCAGAGATCCCAGAGGGTGGGCGATGCGTCCCAGCCTGGAGAGGAGACATGGCCCCGGAGGGAGGCCAGGACCCTGGCTGCGCATGATTCGGTGCCCGCAGGGGACTTCCAGCCAAGGTCTGTGTGCCCTGCAGGTTGGAGACTGTCCAAAGGCGGCAAGGAGGAAGAGGGCCCACTCAGTAGGTGCAGAGCAGGCACACAAACCCGCAAGAGGGCTGGGAGGCCGGAGCAGTGTCCAGACAGCTTCCCGCTAGCCTCCCTGCTCCGTGGCTCCCAAAAGCTGCCCGTCGTGCTGCGGATGGGAGAGGGGGAGGGAGAGAGAGAAACGTGGGGGTGTGGGGGGCAGAAAGTTGCTGCTGCCGCTGCCACCAAGACTCCCAGTGGGGAGTCGACCCGGGTGCTGAAATGCACCGGCAAGCACTCACGGCTCTTGCGAGGCTTTGTTTTAAAATCGCAAAAAAACAGGAACAGGAAAACCTGGGGAAGTTACGGAAGGGGTAGGGTTGATCCCGCAGGCTGCAGACAGCCATGCGTGTAGAGTAGGGAGATTCACTATATTTGCAGGAGAACAGCAGGACTAAACGGCTATACGTTTTCGACCTAGGAGGCCAAGTCTCCCACTTCATTGGAAAATCTCCTTTCCCTCACTGGCTAAGCCTGCCCCGAGTAGCAGTGAAAAATGGTGGTAGAAATGGGGGGGGGGGGAATCAATATTATGCCGATGCTGTAACATCAGGCAATGCTTCATCATGATCTAGAAGTGATGTCATCAAATGGGGTAAGACTCTAGCATTCACCCCAAACTCTATGGTTAAACCACAGAGGTTTTTTAAAAAGTCTCTGCAGGTTTAAACCACAGAGTTTTGGGCAAATGCTAGAGTGTTGCCCCATGTGATGACATCACTTCTAGGTCATGATGGAAGTTACATCACCATGCCACCAGCAACATCACAATGCCCCCCTCCCAACAACAATTCTCCTGCTGGTTGCCAGCCTTGGGCAAATTTTCTGATGATTTTATAGGAGCATTCTGTGAGCTACATTCTGTTTTACCCCTCTTGGCCTCACTGAAGTATTTATGATGTGTGATGTGTTTTAATACAAAATTAAGTTCCAATACTGGAAACAAATCCTTAACAGTGTACTAGGCAGTGTGACAGTGCATTTAGGGAAGTATTTAAAAAACACCTTTGACTAGGATTCCCATTTGTTTGCTGTAGGCAAGAAATCTCCCACTCCCAGTAGGCCTTTCTTTCTCAGCCGGGGATGGGGATAGGACTGTCATCATCCCAACCCACTGACATCACTTCCAGTCACGCCATAAGTGACATCAGTGTGTTGCCTGCAATGTCACCATGCTGCCGGTGAGGCTCCTCCCCTACACAGTGAGTTTACTGTTGATGGCCAGCTTCGTGCCGGCAACTCTACCCCTGACAAGTCTGGACTACAGATCTAGCAAGAAACTTTGCGGTCTCTGTATGGCCATTTATGCATGGGAGGTTTTGCCTAGGATTTGCCACTCTCTAGATGAAGCAGAAGCAGAAGAAGAGTTGGTTTTTATATGCCGACTTTCTCTACCACTTAAGGGAGACTCAAACTGGCATACAATCCCCATCCCTTCCCCTCCCCACAACAGACACCCTGTGAGGTAGGTGGGCTGAGAGAGAGTGACTTGTCCAAAGTCACCCAGCTGGCTTTGTGTGTAGGAGTGGGGAAACAAATCCAGTTCACCAGATTAGCCTCCGCCGCTCATGTGGAGGAGTGGGGAATCAAACCCGGTTCTCCAGATCAGACTCCACTGCTCCAAACCACTGCTCTTAACCACTACACCACGCTGGCTCCCATGTTATTTCCCATCCAGATTCTCAAAACTCTGAATGGGGGGTGGGTGGGTTATTTTTGAGTTATGAAAATTCGGATGGGGAAAATGTGCATCTAGAGAAGGGCAAATCCAAGGCAAAACCTCCCATGCATAAATGGCCTATGTCCTCACATAATGGGGCACTACATTATCTCTTGCTGATTGGCAGCGATGGGCTACAGGAAAGGCCCTGGAGTGGAATTCTGTAGTGTAGGCCTAGTTTGCAGCACATCCTCCTCATTTTCTGACTTCTCCTGGCTTGGATACAAATTGCTTAGGGTCATAGGGAGGAAAGAGGAGGGAAGGAGCAGAAAACAAAAGCCTGTGGTTGCAGCTAGTGGGATCTGCTATGGCAGAAATTTGGAATATATGAAAAGCATGTGGCAGCAATCCACACAACCCCACAGAGACTTTTTAAAAAAAACAAACCCTTTCAACAAGTAAATTCTATCCATCCACCCACGCATTTCAGACAGAACAATCCTTTGTGTTTCTAGAACATATAGTTTTTCTTTATCCCAAGTATCTCACACATTAAAAGTACCATGGGGCAATATAAATCCCCCCACCCCCCAGGGTATATTTCCTCTACAAGTTTCCTTCCCTTCTATTTCATAAGAAGTTGAGCCATAATCATTATTATTATGTATACATAAAAATTCTGTTAGATTTGTTGCAACAAAGGAATGTTCAGCTGTTTTGCTTGTCATAACTGCATTAATGAATACCCCAGATGACTACTGGATTGGCAGCCTTGCCAGGGCAAAAGTGGTTACCAGACAGGGAATCTACATATTTTAGATGAACATATACTGCATATTTTAGAGGAACACACTGCTTACAATACATGGATAAAACATATATTTGGGGCATGAAGCAGTTACACCAGTTTCTTTCTATTTAAATACAGGTTGAGTATCCCTTATCCAGACTGTTGGGACCAGAAGTGATTCTTATTTCAGATCTTTCCATATACTGGAATATTTTGGAATTTTTGCATATACATAATGAGATATCTCGGGGATGGGACCTGAATTCATTTATGTTTTATACACACTTTATACACATAGCCTGAATGTAATTTTTAAACAATATTTTTAATAATTTTGTGTACATTGGACCATCAGAAAGATATAACTATCTCACCAGAATACCTGTATCAGCTGTTAACAACAAACAACAAACTAACAATGGTAGGCTTTCAGCCTCCACTTACGATGCAGTGTGCACTGTATTTTATTTTTTTAGGTGAGAAGAAACATTGAAAACAGGCAGCACGGACCTGCCTGCATGCCGGCTCGAAGGGATCAGTTTTCGGATCAGTCCAGAAATAAAATGTCCGGATAAAAGATACTCTACCTGTATCCATATTCTTCTTTTCTCCCAAAAAGGACCCAAAGAGTCTCACAATAGCAAATGAATACAATATGAACCAATGAACAAATTAAACAACAAAATGTTTTTTGGGTTGGTCTAGGAGCCAAGGGCTGGCTCTTCTCAAGGCACCGGATGCAAGCCCTGGGCTCATGCCCCCGACCACACCCAATCCGTATAAGGGACGGGGACGGAAAAGCAAATGCTCAGCAAAACGTTTCCAGTACCTCCATGCTTCCCATAAAAAGTAACCATGTTTAGGAAACAGGCCTTGACCACTATATTAAGATGTAAAAGGATGTGATGCCAACGATCCAGTGATTTGATGTTCACTTAAAGATCTTTGTTTCTCAGTAGATCTAATGGCATGTGGTGTTGGGGGTCATTTCATTAGAGGCAACGGCCTGGGGGAAATGGTTCAACCCTGGCCCCAGCACTGCTATTTCATTCAAATTGTTTCCCTGGGGCTGCTTTTCAGTTAATGCAGTGGTTCCCAAAGTGGGCAGTACCACCCCTGGGGGGCAGTGGGATTATCTAGGGGGGAACTAAGAGGTGAGAGGGAGCAGGGGGGCGCTAGAGGTGGGCTCCTTCAACTGTGTTTCACTACTTTACAATAGATCAAGCTATGGCACCATGATGGCAAATTTGGTGGAAACTATCAGAATTTTTTTCCAGACTTTGAAGAGCTGGTACCGCTGGATCAAGTTCATCAGTTTTGTTGAATAAATTTCAACTAAAAAGTTTTAATTTAATAGATGTACAATTAATTGTTATTGTTTTGAAATTTTATTGTTATTATCTTCTTTAGTGTGTCATGCAAACCCCTATTTTGAATAATGCTTTTTACAGGATAGGGTAGGGGGCGCTGGGGTTGAGTTTGTGGAACCAAGGGGACAGTGGCCCGAAAAATTTGGGAACCACGGAGTTAATGCAAAGAGATCTGATCGCAAGTCTCCAGCATCATGTCGGTTTTATTTTTTGTGTGTGTGTAAAGTGCCCTCAAGTCACAGCTGACTTATGGTGCCCCCGTAGGGTTTTCGAGGCCAGAGGCATTCAAAGGTGGTTTCCCACTACCTTCCTCTGCATAGAGACCCTGGAATTCCTTGGTGGTCTCCTATCCAAATACTTACCAAGGCTGACCCCTGCTTAGCTTCCGAGATCTGATGATGAGATGGAGCTAGACTGGGCCATCCAGGTCAGGGAGTTTTATCCTTTACCGATTAGTCTCTAATGTAACGGTCAAACTACATGAGATGCTCAGAGCGTAATCTTATGTTGTGTTACTCCAAACTAAACTGCAAACGACTGCACTGTTAATCACATTAACTTAAGGGGGGTATTAGTGTGGACTATTTTCCTCAAAAATCACCTCCATGCTTCTTTACGCCCCATGGTGACAAAGAAACAGAAAACCCCTATTAGACTATTTCACAGCGCAGCTATGCAACATTATATTGAAACAGAGTTGCTGAAGGCACTTTAGCTAATTTACCCAGTCATTGAGAGTTTCTGATGCTCACAGCATATGACTGATGTTCATTTAGATTGGATTTCTCATTTTGTGAAGGAGCAAGAAAAAAAAGATATAAAAGCAAGGAAAATGAGATTTCTCCATTCCTGGTTGCATTTATTGGGAAATAAAGCTTGTCACAACACATGGTTGTTCAAAACTATGTCAGACACCTGCAAGATTCTTTTGAAATTTAAAAGAATATCACCTTGTAAAAGACAGAATCCATACCTGCCATCAAAGGCGCCCTTGTTTCTTTTTACTATCGCTGCTTACTTATTTTCTTCTTTGGAAGTTGCAACTAGCAAGATCAAAACAACCATTACACTTCCTCTCATTTCAGTATAGAGTTTGTTTTCCTATTCTTCTCCTGTCAAAGAAATATAGCAAAGAATAGCAAGTAGCACTTTCCTCTGATCCAAAAGCATAGTAAGGGTGTAACATTTGGATGTGACATTTTGGAGCTGAGGGCCCATTTGGAACTGCCTTTGTTGTTCAGTCCAAGTGTAGTATAGTTTAGCATGTGGGGGGGGGGGAACCTGTCATTCTGAAAGTTAATAGCAGAAGCTGGCTACCCGTAGCACTGATTGGCTGGCACCTGTGATGTTGCTCGCCGAAGCAAACAGATCCACCTTGGGCTGGCCGAACCTCTCCACGATTTGTCTGAAGACAGAGCTGTTGAGGGACCATTCGCCCTCGTCCAGTACCTGTCGGCTTGGAGATTGAGAACTCCGGTGACGTGTTCGGCGGAGAGTGACAACAGATTCGACTCGGCCCATGATAGTATGATCTCTGCTTCCTGATGGAGCCTGGATGACCTGGACCCCCCTGCTTGTTGAGATAAGCCTTTGCAGATATGTTGTCTGTGCGAACCAGGATGTGTTTGTGCCGGAGGAATTGTTCGAAGTGCTTTAGAGCCAATCAGATCGCTCTTAGCTCTAGAAGGTTTACGTGAAGTTTCTTTTCTCTCAAGGACCAAGGCCCTTGAGCTACAAGGTTCTGGTAGCTCCCCACCCTTCTAGACTGGCATCTGTATAAACTTGTATCTGATCCTCTATCACAAAATGCATTCCCTTGCTGAGGTTGCCGCTCTTGCACCACCAAAGGAGGGAGCGATGGAACGCTAGGGGAAGAGGAATTGATTTGTCCCTGCTTTGGGTGATGAGGGCCTGATAAGGTTGTAATAATCTCTGAAGTGACCTAGAGTGGAATCTGGCCCATGGTACCGAGCTGAGGCAGGCTACCATTTTCCCCAGTAACTTGGCCAGGGACATGAGTCTGCCCTGATTGGAGCTGATCGTGGCTTGTACAATGGATTGGATTTTGGTGATTTTGTCCTGTGGGAGAATCACTAAATTTCTGTGGGTGTCTAGGATAACCCCCAGGTGTTCTAATCTCTGGGATGGTGTCAGATGGCTCTTCTCCATGTTTATAAAGCCATGGTTGGTGAGAATCTGAATCACTCTGGTCGTGTGTGATAACGCTTCCTCTCTGGACCTCGAAAAGATAAGAATGTCGTCCAGATAGGGAAAAATCATTATTCCTTCCTGTCTCAGGAAGGCTACCAGGATCACCAGGATTTTGGTGAAAACGTGGGGAGCAGATGCCAGGCCGAAAGGGAGTGCCCTGAACTGATAGTGTTTCCTGGCATAACAAAACCTGAGAAATTTTCGATGGTTTTGGTGTATAGGGACATATAGGTACGCTTCCTTCAGATCCAAGGAAGTCATAAACTGGTCTATCTGTAGGGCTTCCAGGATGGACTTGAGAGTTTCCATGCGGAACTTCCTGTATCTGACATTCCTGTTTAGGTGCTTCAGGTCTAAGATAGCTCTCCAGTCCCCATTTTTCTTGGGGACTGTAAAGAAAATGGAATATACCCCGCTGCCAAGTTCGGATTGGGGAACTGGCTCTATGGCTTGTATTTGTTGAAGGTGTAAAATGGCTAGTAGTGTTCTCTGGTGTTTTTCTATTCGAATTGATCTTGGGGAATTTACGAATTTGTCCCTGGGGAGACTGGTAAATTCTATGAGGTATCCTGAAGATATGACCTGAGAGACCCAGGTGTCTGTGTAGGACCTTTCCCACATGAGATGGAACTGTAGGAGTCTGCCCCCCACCTCCGGTGACTTGGCGTCACTGTTTTGGGCCCTTGGAGAATTTGTCTCCTCTGTTGCTGGAGAACTGCTGGTGTCCCTTGGGGGCACGAAAAAATCTGTTACCCCCTCTACGAAAGGAACCTCTGTTATTGTTACTCCAGGCTCCTCTACGATGATCTGGCCTGAAAGGCGCAAGTGTGTGGGAGGATCTGAAGTTGGGGAAGAAAGACAAAGACCTCCTGTTCTTTTTGTAGGATTTGGGAAGAACCTTCTTTTTATCCTTATTCTCTACTAGAATTTTTTCTTGTCTGTCCCCAAAGAGCTTGCCTCCAGTATAAAGATATGACATTGTCAATGTCTTTGTTTTAATCTCATTCTGCCAGGGGCGAATCCAAAGTGCCCTTCTGATCGCAATGTTAGAGGAAGTGGCCCGGGCCGCGAAAGACATAGCATCAAGGGAGGCGTCTGCCACGAAGGCCGAAGCCTTGAGTAGTCTGTTAAGTCCCTCTGAGAGCTTACGGTTGTCCCCGGTATAGAGTTGTATAATTTTCCTGAGCCACACTATGGAGGCTCTGGCCATAATTGATGTTGCTGCTAAGACTTGGATGGCCAGGGTGGAGGCGTCATGGACTTTCTTGGAGAGGACCTCCACTTTCCTGTCCAGAGGATCCCTGATTGTGCCCATTCCGTCTTCGGACGGAAGGTCCGGGGAATGAACCGCCGCTACAGGAGTGTCTATGAGGGGGAGTTGGAACAAGGTCATGGCTTGTGGAACCATGGTATAAAGTTTCTTTGCACTAGCAGGGAACTGCCTATTTACTAGAGGCTTATCCAACTCAGTCTGGACCTGTGTTTCAAAGAATTCCAGAAAGGGGATTTCCCAGACACGTGGTTTAGTACTGGGGGAAAATTATTTGGCACCCTTTTTTCTGGATTTTGGCATGGACTCAGTTGCGGGATCTGGATCCTCGTTAAGGTCCAAAGCTATTAGGGCTTTGTTTAACAGTCCCTGGAAGTCCTCTGCCAGGAAGAGGCGAGGATGTTGTTCTTCCAGTAAAATTGGGGTGTCCTCATCCGAATCGAACTCCCCTTCTTCTCTGCTTTCAGTATCTGAAGCTACATATGACCCGTCCTCAACATTCTGAAGGGGCTGAGAATGAGATTGGGCTTTAAGGGCCGCCTTCGTGCGCCATTGGGAACTGGGACGCCCTTCTTGATCCCCTTGTCCCTGTTGTGGAGGGGGGGAGTGGTACTGGAGTGACCTGGATCATTGCCCTGCATAAGAGGGGCAATGGAGTCTCTAAAGGCATTCATCATCTGGGCTTGTTTGTCTAACACCCCGTTAAATAAATCAAGCATTTCTTGCCGCGTAACAGGAGCCTCGGGCTCTGATTGTAATACATTACCCCCCCCCCCGTTGCGGATCGAATACAGTCAAAGTGCCTTCCATCGGGGGACTTCTCGGGGCCGGAGAAGCAATGGGAGCCGTCTCGCGCAAATCGCTACGTTTGGCGCCATTTTGAGGCAGCTCGTCAGAGCGCGCCTTCTTAGGAGCGGTCGGGCCCTCCTTGCCTCGTACCGCGGAGCCGCCGTTCCGGCCGCTGGAGTTCTCCCTGCGATGTCACCCTGTCGAGGCGACGAGGGCCAAATCGTGGTCCTCCTTGGACAAGAGGTCCGAGTCGGAATCTCTCCTGCCGTCCGCCATCTTGCCCAGCGGGGCGAAGTGGGGGCGGAGAGGGGACGTAAGGTGGGTAAAGTTGAGGGGGAAAAGGCGTCTGCGGCCGAAGCTGGCGAACATCAGTGGGGAAAAGGGGGGGGGAGAACAAATTCAAAGGGAGAAAGATGAGCACAAATGGGACACACACAGGGAATTTTATCTCAAAAAAGTTGGAGTTCTACAATGAAGCTGCCACCCTAATCAAGGCAGGACGGAAACTGGGTTTCCCACCCAGGGAGACAGGAAGCTGAAGAAAAAAGTTTAGTCCTGCCTCCCTGGGCACTTGATGGTAACACCCGCGAATGACAAGATGCCCTTCACCCAGAACTGAGAATTTGCACTTTCTTTTACAATGAATGCATGAACACATGAAGCTGCCTTATACTGAATCAGACTCTTGGTTCATCAAAGTCAGTATTGTCTACTCAGACCAGCAGCAGCTCTCCAGGGACTCAGGCAGAGGTCTTTCACATCACCAACTTGCCTAGTCCCTTTAACTGGAGATGCCGGGGATTGAACCTGGGACCTTCTGCATGCCAAGCAGATGCTTTACCACTGAGCCACAGTCCCTCCTCCATTAAAAATGAACACATGAAGCTGCCTTATACTGAATCAGACGCTTGGTCCATCAAAGTCAGTATTGTCTACTCAGACCAGCAGCAGCTCTCCAGGGTCTCAGGTTGGGGTCTTTCACATCACCTACCTTCCTAGTCCCTTTAACTGGACATACAGGGGATTGAACCTGGGACCTTCTGCATGCCAAACAGATGCTCTACCACTGAGCCACAGCCCATTTATGATGGCAATATAGGCACAGAAACTTGCATTCGACGCTTTTAAAATTAAAGAAGGCTCAACACTTGAATCATGGTGGTAGGGAAAGGCTGACAAATAAAGCCAAGCAGTCTTTATCGGTGTATCTGTTTGTTGCTCAAATTGTAGCTGAGGGAAAAAATCCTTACATTGTGGCTCAGTGGCCTACTACTATGGATTTTCTATTTATATACTAACTCTGTCTGTATCCTAAAAGTGATTCTGGGGACAGTAAGAGGACCTGCCACCCTTTCAAAGACTCCCTGTTCTCTTGAAATATCTAAAAAAAGCAGAATGGGGCCAGTAGAGCTGGAGAAAGCACAGGGATAATAAGCAAAATAGCATGTGACTGTGCACAATTATGAGATGAGCGAACAGCAGCAAAAGCTAGAAATATGGAACACAGACAATAAAATAAATGGAGGACAATTTTCTAATATGACCTATAATCCCAAGAAGGGCTATGTATGCATTCATGCTCTTTCCTGGGGAAAAAAATAGGTTGTGAAAGTCTGCATCAGTTTCCAACTGGCTGTGCTCTAATAGAGCTGTTTACTTTACAGCAGTTTGTTCTACATATCATCATCATAATTAACAACAACAATAACAGGAACAATAATAATAGCTTGCCTTTTTTTTCCTGAGACACAAGGCAGATTACAAAATATGAAGAGCAATCCATCACAGTAGGGGCCTCCAGGAAGCAACGCAGTAGGGCTAGCACTACAGAACTGGTAAACAATGCCAATGGAAAACTGTCTAAGGCATTACATATATATTTTTTACAGTAAGGGCACTTTCACACATCCTGAATAATGCACTTTCAATGCATTTTAATGGTCGTTTGCAAGTGGATTTTGCCATTTCACACAGTAAAATCCAACTGCAAAGTGCACTGAAAGTGGATTGAAAGTGCATTATTCAGGATATGTGAAAGTGCCCAAAGAGTTGTTCGACAGCAGAATCAGCTACCTAGGGAGGTGGTGAGCTCCCCCTCACTGGCAGTCTTTAAGCAGAGGCAGGACAAGCACTTGTCAAGGATGCTCTAGGCTGATCCCGCACGAAGCAGGGGGTTGGACTAGATGGCCTGTATGGCCCCTTCCAACTCTATGATTCTATGAAATTTCGATTTGGATTTGACCTGTATAAAGTGAGGTCACTCTGGTGAAGCCTCCAGAACTGCACGCAATGCTCCAGGCACAGCCTGACCAATGCAGTGTACAGTGGAACTATGACATCTTCCTGCAGGGCTACCCGCCATCACTGATCTTCTCATTAAGGAGCCCCCGATAAGCTGGTTTGGAACACGCTCTGAAACCCAGTGGCCCACATAAAATGTTTGTGTAAAAGAAGAACAAGGATATGCAAATGTGAGTTAAATGTCAAAAGAAAAGGGGCTTTGTTTCTCACAGCAAGCTTGTACACATTTTATGGCAAGTTTTCTCCACTAAGGATTGAAGCCTAAGTCAATTAGTTTGGTGGTAAAGAATAAAAATGGAGTAAGATTAAACCTTCTCTAGCAGGCCCTTGGATAAGTCCTATTATGCACTGTGGCATGTCCCCAAATACCCCTAAGGCAGAACTGCAAGGAACACAACACCATCGTGCACAGCCTCTCTAGGTCCTATTGACTATTGTGCAAGGGGAAAGGGCAAGGCCAAGATGATCCGCACTGTGCATTTGCTGCTTTTTCAAAATGCCTTTGTTTGTAAACTGCATAACCAAGTGTGCCCACACAGCCTGAGACACGGGCAGATAAATTGCTTCCCGGAACCATCATCTATCGACAATCCTCCCCGAAGCAATGTTTCAAACATGCCGTTATCCTACCTATGAGAGTTCAACCATTTGGGAAATGGATATCTAAACTTGCCTTTAACATATAAACAAGAGAAAAGAGCAAGAGGGCAGTAGTGCCTTAAAGACTAACAAAATTTCTTACAGGGTATGAGCTTTCATGAGTCACAGATCACGTCTTCAGATATTGTTGCCCTAGGGTTGTCAACGTCCAGGTACTAGCTGGAGATCGCCTGCTATTACAACTGATCTCCAGCCGATAGAAATCAGTCCACCTGGAGAAAATGGCCGCTTTGGCAGTTGGACTCTATAGTATTGAAGTCCCTCCCCAAACCCTGCCCTTCTCAGGCTCCGCCCCAAAAACCTCCAGCTGGTGGCGAAGAGGGACCTGGCAACCCTACGTGGCCAGGTATATGGAGCACCTTTAACATATAAACAATATAAAAGAGCAAGGGTCCAGTAGCACCTTAAGGACTAACAAAATCTCTGGCAGCTTTTGTGAGCCAAAGCTCACTTCTTCAGATACAGCTAGAATGTGAGTCCAGCTGTATCTGAAGAAGTGAGCTGTGACTCACAAAAGCTCATACCCTGCCAGAAATTTTGTTAGTCTTTAAGGTGCCACTGGACTCTTGCTCTTTTCTACTGCTATAGGCAGACTAACGCGGCTAGCCATCGTGACATATAAACAAGAGATACTAGGTTCCAGTAGCCGAAGCTCTGGTGAGTTATTTCACATCAGTGCACAAACATCATCCTTCCTCACCTCTGCAGTTCATCGATACATGTACTTTTCTGGCTCTCGCAGGACCCCACATGTATATCTGCATTTTACGAACTATTTTAATGTTTTGGACTGTTCACAGCCTTGGGGACCCTAGGTTGGGTGGGGAAGTTGCATTAAAACGTTTTAAACCGAAAAAAACAGCACAGCCCTGCTGCAGCTCAAGGGGGCATTCCCGGGGCGAAAGGGGTTATGCAACTGACCAATGTCAGCTCCGCCCCTTGGAACACCCAGGGACCACCTCCTGACGCCGGTGCAGCCTGACACTTCCGGGATTTCGGTCCTGCTGCAGTGGTTGCAGCGGCCTGTGCTGCTCTGGGGCACCCAGGCGCCGGCATTTGTGCCACCCAGGTCAGCGTAAGTGCCCTGGTTAAACGGGCACTTACGCTGGCATGGGGTCACATCGGCTCCTATGGAGCTTCACCCCCTGCCCCAGGAATGCGCCCTAATGCTACATCCCAAGGATGTCCCTAAAAGATATCCTTTCCTTGTTATTTTACAATGAAAAATTCAGAAAGAGTGGCTATGCCTGTCATGGGCAGGTAAACCAACAAGTGGTCTTATGGCACCTTAAGGACTAACAGATTTATTATGACACAACAAAATCTTATACCACAGTAACTTTTAAGTGTCACAAGACTCCTGTTTGTGTGATCTTTGGATTGTTATATAAGGCTTGGTCTACACATTCAGCAGAACGAGGTGTTAAAATTCTAAAGTGTTAGGATGGGATGCATCACTTCAGACTGTAAGGGAGACAGGGCCAACTTCTGAATCCCCCCTTCCCCATGTAAAAACTTATTTCTAATACAAAACAACAACAACAAATTGGGGAACAGGCCATTCACATGCTGCACTAAGCTTTCAATTTACAGGTAATTATTAAAGTAAGAGCCCTGGCCTGGATGGCCGAGGCTAGCCTGATCTCGTCAGATCTCAGAAGCTAAGCAGGGTCAGTTCTGGTTAGTATTTGGATGGGAGACCACCAAGGAAGTCCAGGGTTGCTATACAGAGGAAGGCACTGGCAAAACCACCTCTGTTAGTCTCTTGCCTTGAAAACTCCATAAAGGGTTGCCATAAGCCTGCTGCGACTTGACGGCACTTTACACCCACACACATTAAACTAAGATGTAATCATGTAATTTGTCCTCTACCACCTGAAGTGGTCCACTCCATAGGATCTCAGGACTCTGCAACCCAATTCTCTTGTGCGGGCAGCCCAGGCCTGAGTCCTGTTTACAGAATGAGGCCCTCATTCAGTCCTGGTCCTTTGAGTCTTAGAAAATTATTCATATATTTTTCTTTACCACTCTCATTTTCTTTAAAATGCATTCCGGTGTACGTTCCCAAAAGACGTGTCCTCACTCCCCGCCAATGACACATCCCAAATCCCAGCTGAGGACCTGTGAGAATAAGTAACTGTGGAGTCCATTCTTTTTTCCTAGTACTTACCAAAAGCAAGCGTGCCTTAACTTTGAAGCATATTTGTTTTGACCTTGTTTGCTTTTTGCCTCATTTTTTAGGGCCAATTGTACAGTTTTATGCCACCCTTGATTTTCATCTGTGTCTCGCATAATAACTCGAAGAGGACCATGAATTTAAGATGGATTTCTACCTAACCAAAGGATGTTTCTAGTTAATGCGTCCCTCATACCAATGAATCAACAAATTGAAGCTGCGAAGTGCCTTTATTCATCCCCCATGGATGCCGATAATATTTAAACTATGGTTAAAGTACACAGAATTTCGTGGGCAAGTTATAGTAATAAATAACTGTTTTCAACTTTTAATGAAAAACAAAAATACTGTCACTGATCTGGACAGAAATCATTACAGCCAGAGGTCTCTGAAGGTCTGCCGTTTGGGGATAAGAAGCACTAAAACTGCTCTCGCAATTGCGGTTGGCTCTATTGGAAAGCACCCTTCAAGTTCCATACATCAATCATATGTACAACTGCTCAACGTTCTCTTGCGTTTTATGTTTTCCAATGTATTGATTTATGTTGGGAGCAAGAGTAATTTTTTTTAAAAAAACTTTCTCTCTCTCTCTGCCTACTCCCCTTCCCCCCAACAAAAAAAACCTCATTGCTCCAAAGTCCTAAGTGTGGCTCGGCGCCTCAGAGAGAACAATGGTGGCTCATGGTATATAACAGCCGCAGTGATCGATTGTGCTTTACACAATATCAGCTTTTCAGCCCAAGCATTCTGGAGGGGAAAATGGCTTGCACAGTACCAAGCTTTGTACCAGTTGGTGGGAGTTACTGCTATTCTTTTAAAAAAAGAAACTCCCTTCTTTATTTAAAAAAAAAATGCAGTTAGCTTCTCAAATATGTATAGTATTCTTCAGTACAACAGCATACAAAAAAGTCACACAGAAAGAAATCTGTGGGTTTTCCCAAGAATGAAACTATAGGAATGGTCTTAAAGACGTGGCTACTGATGTGCATGGGAAAGGCACTGGCAAACCACCCCGCAAACAAAGTCTGCCTAGAAAACATCGGGATGTGATGTCTCCCCATGGGTCAGGAATGACCTGGTGCTTGCACAGGGGACCTTTACCTCTTTTACTGATGTGCAGCATTTGAGAACAGGCTTTTTTTGAATTCTACTGTCTTAAGGAGTTCCTCCTCCCTCATGGTGCCAGTGCGGTGTAGTGGTTAGGAGTGGCAGACTCTAATCTGGAGAACCGGGTTTGATTCCCCACTCCTCCACATGAGCGGCGGACTCTAATCTGGTGAACCGGGTTGGTTTTCCCACTCCTACACCTGAATCCAGCTGGGTGACCTTGGGCTAGTCACAGTTCTCTTAACACTCTCTCAGCCTCACCAGGTGTCTGTTGTGGGGAGTGGAAAGAAAGGAGATTGTAACGTGGTTTGATTCTCCTTAAAAAGGTAGAGAAAATCGGCATATAAAAACCACCTCTTCTTCTTTTTCTGGTTCTTCTTCATATATTTCTTCCTGGCTGGGCCAAAGAGCTGGATTCGTTAACAACGTTAAGCAATAAGTGGTCCCCCTGAGGGATGGGGAAAAAGACAACCAGACAAACATACCAGTAGAAAGGCTGGGATTGACCCCCCCCCCCACAACAGTCACATGGTAGGAACTGATTCTATGACTTAGGCAGATCATGAGAGGGAGGGCATCTTGGCCATCCTCTGGAAATGGAGTAGGGGTCACTGGGGGTGTGGTGGGGAGGTAGTTGTAAATTTCCTGCATTGTGCAGGGGGTTGGACTGGATGACCCTGGTGGTCCCTTCCAACTCTATGATCCTATGAACTTTAATGGGAAGGGCTGCAACAGATGCAGGGCATACCTAGCCCATATGGTGGGCCATTGGTCTGCTTTATCAAGTTTGATTCATTTGTAAGGATTTTAGATGTTGCCACTAGTCAAAAATCTCTGTTTGGGGAGAGTTGATGCCAACCCTTCAGCTGTTGGCAGAACCACGTTTGGTGAGTTATCTCTAATGAACAGTGAGATGTATAAGCAATTTGGCTCCCCCAAATTACACACCTGTACGTTTTGCCTGTGTTCTTTGAAAGAAAGGGAGCATGAGACAAAACACAGCTCTTCCAGTGGCACAAGGCTTCTTGAGCTGGAAGACTTCACTGTTAGCCAAAAGGAGTCACAGGATCCAACCGTATGTGTTGTATGAATAGGTTCTTTCATTTGCACTAGCCCTAGCTAACCAATGTTGGGTGTAATCCAATTTTAAATTGGATGTGCCCAAGCTCCATTTATATCAGCTAAACCATTGTGCACTCTTAAATGTAGTCCTAAGTAATGGGCTTTGGTATGCTCAAGATTTGCAAATGGCTGAATAAGTATTATGGAAGTTTCAGTTACTGAAGCTTTTCAGTTTGCACCTCATATTGTACGTCCTTTAAAAATGACATTCAGTTCTTCTGAGAGTTAGTTTGAGGAAGAAATGCTACATTCCATTTTTATTAAGCTCTACAGCATTCTTCTTCTGAAATAATTGTACAGTATCAATGCAATGCAGACCCTTAAAAAGTTTTATTTCATTTTAATTAAACTCCATCAGCTTGATAAGACACTAACCCGACACTACTAAAGAAAATCACACCAGAAGAGAAGCTGCAAGATTCTCATTAAGGGGGCAACGGTCTATTCTCCTTTTAACTCTGTAGCCGCCCCTCTCATTTTAGATAAAAACAAACAGGTGGAATTGGAAAACAAGAACAAGCACATAACCGACAGATAAAGATGCACCATAAGAATACTGATAGGCAATCCACACTTTCTTAAGAAGTTTCAGAACTAAGAACCACAGTGCTTCGAGAAAGTTTTTTGCATTAATACCCATTTTTAATCTTTGCACACCTTTACAGTCTTAGCGATGAGATGCGAGAGAGCTTTAATTTCCCCTTGTTTGTGACCTCCCCCTTGTTAATACCTTAAAAGTGTACTGCTTGGTAGAAGACGTGGTTTAAATCAGGGGTCCCCAACCTTTTTGAGCCTGCGGGCACCTTTGGAATTCTGACTCGGTCTGGTGGGCGCAGCCACAAAATGGCTGCCCCAAAATGACCGACACAGGTGGCGAGGCCAGCCACAAAATGATTGCCATAGCTTTACAGTAAAGATGTTTGGGCTGTGGTGGCCACTGCTGCCAAAGCAACATTTTAAAAAAAGATCTGCACAGCCAATTAAATCTCCACTAGCCATTCAGAAGCTTTGCTGGGCAAAAGCCCTACCTGGCCCCACCCACTTCCTAAAAACTCTTGAGAGCGCCAGAAAAGGTGTCGGCAGGTGTCATAGCGCTAACAGGCACCATGTTGAGAACCCCTGGTTTAAGTAGCAGTCAGCACTGCAACGATCAATAGATACATAATTGCCCTTGAGTGTGCGCAATATGATATGCTTTCTTATTGCACACTTTATTCTACCGCTGCTATTAAAGATACAGGCATATTGCAGTTACATAAAAACGTTTGGGAGAAGACTCAACCATTTCCTAATGGGATAGTCTTAAGAGTTTTGCGAGATGGAAAAACCGTGTTGTGAAAAGAGAGACCAAATGCATTTGGTGGTCAGTGACAGTAATAGGTTGGATGAGGGCCAATAATCCCACTCTCACTTCAGATGATGTACCATTGGTCGGTGACATACCTAACCAAAGTTGAAGGGTCAGTTTGTCCTGGATGGGGGTACATTTCTCTTGAAAGAGGAGGTCTGCTGCTTGAGAATACCATCAGTCTCCAAATGGAGAATCGTGTCTCATCTGTAGTGTTTACAACTTGAACCAGCTTATAAAATCCTGCAAACAGCTGGATAAACATATTTATCTGGTTCCAAGGATGAGTGGGACATGTTCTTTTAGAGTGTTAATATTAGGATACATGTCAGATATTTGGAATTTAACAAAAGAACCATAGGCTTGAATCACAAGAGCAGCAGTGGTTGCTAAAAGGCAGGCTCTTCATACATGGAAAGTTAAAACTGAACCAGACACAGATAACTCTTTAATACTAAGCCATTTATGCTTGGTAATTTGAAGCTGAATTGCCCTGCGTATTTTTTTGAGTTTTTCACTGTGAACAGTCTTTCAGGAAGTGACTGCTTTGCATTACTTAAGAGCCCCTTTAACGTGACCTTTTGTGTAAGCTCCGCCCTTGCGGCGACGAATCCCCTCAAAGAAACATGCAAAATCACAGCTGCGCATTAACTAGCGATTGCTAATGGCTATGCAAACAAGGAGGTGAGGGGGGGTGGAATTTCTCCTTTTGCATTGGGGACCGTGAATAGTCATTTTAAAGGTCGCATTTAAAAAAAAGAGCTTTGAGCGAGTTTCAAAACTGACGCTGCATAAATGGCCCTAGAGTTAGTGTATCTAGAAGAATAGGAAGAAGCAGCATATTAAAAAATCAAAGTATGAAACGGGGTATAAATATATATGTGGATTTTTTGTGCAAAGAAAGAAAGAAAGAAGTGAATAGTGGTTCACAAGCAGTTCGTGTAAGGATCTGACTATCTAATTAACCATGAACAATGGTATTTTATTAATGCATCATTGAATAAATTTTATCTAATTGTTTATAAGCATCACCCCCCCACACACCATTTTTCATGCATGTGCTATACACAGTATGAAGTACCGGTAGGTATTGGAGATTTACCCTCAAGCAAATTAACGTAAATAAGCTGAATAAGCATACCTCTAACATTCCATTTTTAATACAAAATTAAGCCTACTTTAGAAAGGAAGGTCCCAGACAACAGCTAACTATTCAATTATTTACTAGGCAAATAAAAGGCATACATTATTTAAGCATGACACACCACAGACTTTAATTAATGGGACCTACAGGCTACTGGAATTTGGCTTATAGGATAATTTACACTCAAGGGTTTATAGCATAATTTATACTCAAGGGCTGTTAGCTAAAGTGACAAATTCAGGCAGGTTTTTTGTTTTTTTTTGGTGCGGGGGAGGAAACATACTGCTCACTCTAGATCAGTGGTTCCCAACCTTTTTTTGACCAGGGACCACTAGGACTTTTTTGTTCGGTGCAGGGACCCCAAGGTTCAAAATAAAAATTCCGAGAATTTGAAAATAAACTTTAATCATAACTGTTAGTTAAACATTAAGCATAGAATAATATTTGAATATATTTTTATAATAGATAACTTTTAATTGAAAATATTAATTTATTATGGGTTTATAACTTTGTTTCACGGACCTTAAATTAGTTCTCGCGGACCCCTGGGGGTCCGCAGACCCCCGTTTGGGAACCAGTGCTCTAGATACTATTTCAACCAGAGAGGAATATAGTAGATCTTATGGATCTTGAGAGAGTCAAACTGCAAAATGACAGCAATATTGTTATTTTGCTAAACGAAGAAGAAGAGTTGGTTTCTATATGTCGACTCTCTCTACCACTTAAGGAAGAATCAAACTGGCTTACAATCACCTTCCCTTCCCCTCCCCACAACAGACACCCTGTGAGGTAGGTGGGGCTGAGAGTGTGTGACTAGCCCAAGGTCACCCAGCTGGCTTCATGTGGAGGAGTGGGGAAACAAATCCAGTTCACCAGATTAGCCTCCGCCGCTCATGTGGAGGAGTGGGGAATCAAACCCGGTTCTCCATATCAGAGTCCACCACTCTTGACCACTACACCGCACTGTCTCTCCATGAATAAAACAACATGAAGCTGTTCTAGCATACAACTTCAATTTCAGTAATAAATGAGTTTGGAATGGAAAAGACAACTTTGAGATCACCGGCTTCAACAAAAGGGTTAGCCTTGGGTTTTCTAATAACCTCATCTCTGAGGTTGCTACACAGCAGGCTCCTGTTGCATTTATCGTTGTGGAGAGAGCAAATAGCAAGCATGTAATGGGATGTATTAGCTAGCCAGTAATTGTATAGTAAAAACAGTATAGAAAAATACAGGACGAGACCATTGGCATCAACAATACATAATTAGAATTTTAATCCTGATCAACGGCATAGCAATTTCAAGGGATAGAGACAACAGAAGGTTGACAGATACAAAGATCGGGAAGACAATAATAATAGCTGCCATCCGCTGAAATTATCCACTCATTAATGAGAGATAAAGTTCCATTCTATCAATATTTACAAATAACAAATGTTTTGTATAAAAAACTCGCCTCAAGAATTAACTAATTTTCAAAAGTTAATCAACATCTCTGGAGGAAAATTACTATTGTAGCTACTAGCGTTGTGTCTATGGTCATCAAGGTGCCTGCTAATATGCTTCAAGGTTGCTTTACTTGGTTTGGAATCTCCCATCCCAACATTTTGTGCTTGGCTCTAGCATGGTATAGAGGTTAAGAGCGGTGGTTTGAGGCGGTGGACTCTGATTTGGGGAACTGGGTTTGATTCCCCACTTCTCCACATGAGCGGCAGATGCTAATCAGGTGAACTGGATTTGTTTCCCCACTCCAATACATGAAGCCAGCTGGGTAACCTTGGGCTAGTCACACTCTCTCAGCCTCACCTGTCTCACAAGGAGTCTGTTGTGGGGAGGGGAAGGGAAGGTGATAGTAAGCTGGTTTGGTTCTGCCTTAAGTGATAAAGTCAGCATATAAAAACCAACTCCTACTCCTTCTTGGCAGCCAATCTGTGGTTGGCCTCGTCCCCATTTTGTGGCATTTTCACTAGTTCTACAAGGCTGTGGACTCCTGACCTAACATTGGTTTTACTGTCACTTGGTAAGATGGCAAAAGGGAGTAAAGAGATAAGCAATGTAGTATCTAATGAAACATGGATTTTTAAATTTTATTTTGAAGGGATCACACTTTGCCTTCTAAGAAAATATGTTGTTGCTAACTTCACAAGAATGCTTATTATTTCCCAAAATACTTTCAGGGCTGCATCTCTTTCTTTGTTGTTAGTCCTAATGTTTGGTTGCCTCGTGTCACATTTGGGACCCAACCATCCTTTCTCAGAGTCTTGTAAAATCTTGAAGTGTGATGCACAAGCAATCTCATCCCATATGCTCAATCTCATGACAGAGAAAGGGAAGAGAGTGTTTCCAGCCAGGGATGAAGAAGACCATACAAAAACTTCTGCCAGGGATTCTTCTGCTGCTTCCAGGACTGGGGGAAACTGTGTGTTCCAGCCTGAGGAAAAGGACTGATAGGTGTTATATGTGAGAACTTATTACTTGTTAGTATTGTAAAGTCAAGAGCCAGTGTGGTGTGGTGTTGGTGTTGGACTAGAACCTGGGAAATCCAGGTTCAAATCTTCACTCAAGCCATGGAAGCTTGCTGGATGACCTTGGGCCAGTCACACACTCTCAGCCCTGACCCTGGCTAGTATTTGGATGGGAAACCCCCAAGGAATACCTGGGTAATGACGCAGAGGCAGGCGATGCCAGGCCACCTCCAAACGTCTCATGGCTGGATAACCCTATGGGTTTCCATGAGTCAGCTGTGACTTGATGGCAAAAAAAAAAAAGTAATGTCATGCCAAAGTGGGACTGTGGATGGGAAAAGCGTTATAAAATAAAAAGGGTCATAAAAGAGAAAAAAATCTGTATTGTTTCTGAAATGACATATCATTTCATTTCAGAAATTTCCAGAAGGCTAGAAACTTAGGTTGAGTCTCCCTAGATCAGGGGTCTCAAAACTGCTGCTCCAGAGCCGCATACGGCTCTTTGGCCCATTGAGTGCGGCTCTCCGAACTAGGTTCGGAGCCCCTGCTCTTGCTCCCGGCGCACCTGCGGAGCCGGCGCGCCTGAGAGAGAGTGGGCGAGCGGGCGTGCTGTCTCTCCCCCCCCCCCCCCGCCGTGGAGAATGGCTGGGTCCCCCTTTCCCTTGCCCTCAATGGTTGGGAGGCTAAAGCTTCCCCTCCCCTCTAGCCAAATGATTGCTGGGTGGGCAGCTCGGCGGTTCCTGCCCCCCCCCGCCTATCAGCTGTTGGGTGGGGCGGGCTTCCTTTGGTAGACCTGGCCTCCGGCTGAGTCCCATTGGGAGGCCATGTCTACCCACTGGCTTTCTTGACGGTAGACCTGGACTCCGAGGAGGGGAAAAAGTCCCCCTTCAGAGGCCAGGTCTACCAATTGGCTTCTATGGGCCTCCGGAGGCCAGGTCTACTGCCAAGAAAGCCAATGGGTAGACCTGACCTCCCAATGGGACTCAGCCGGAGGCCAGGTCTACCAATAGGCTTTTATGGAGGTAGACCAGGCCTCCAGACGAGGACTCCGGACGGGGAGGGGGAAATGGCAGGGACTTACAATTTAATTTTTATCAATAAATAAGATCACTATTAAGTATGATATCAAGTTTTATTCAGTGTACCTTTAGTTTAATTAAGACTTAAAACTTTAATTAAAGTTTATTAAGTTAATAAACAGTGTACCTACCTATATAGTTTAAGTTTAAGAAATTTGGCTCTCAAAAGAAATCTCAATCATTGTACTGTTGATATTTGGCTCTTTTGACTAATGAGTTTGCCGACCCCTGCCCTAGATCTTTGACCTTGTTACTCAGTTTCCTTGCTCCCCCATGCCTGAGCCCTAGAAGAAGCTGTATTCATTCTAATTGTGCCTTCCAAGATCCAGGAAAACATTTCAAGTAAATCAATTTCCTTGCTCAAACGCAAACAGACACCACAACAAAAAGAAAACATTATTCTTTGTTTTGCCTGTATGCCCTTGTTTTCCAGTATATGTAAGCTTATTATCTCCCCCCCACAAATCAGATGAAATACATTCATGCACAATTATTTAAAATTGAGAATGTCTGCATTTTATTACATAAAGAGGCATATCTAAAGCTATGAACAAGGCAGGAAATTAAAATTTAGTGAGGATTTAAAGGAATCTCCAAATCCCCCAAGACTGAGAAAGGACTTCTGTGTAATCAAATCAAAACATTGCTAAATAGTGAAAAGCAAACTCTTCCCAGTAAACAATATATAATCAGACACTGTTTTTCTAGTTTTTAAAAAAAGAGATAAATTATGTTTTAAAAAACTGTTTCACCTCAAGACTTCGTGTTTAAACCAGGTGTTCACAGCTAGGAGAGAAAGTGTAGAAAGCGGTTTTGTGGCTGACTGAAACTATCAATCAGCATTCATTTAAAATGCATCGGCATCTGGAAGCCCCTGGCCAAATGTACGATTGAAAGGGAGCTGTTTGTATTCTCATTTGCCCACTCAGAAGAATAGTATTCCAGAGGAGCATTCCTGTTATTACAATATTTCACAGGGCGTTGTTAGTCCGCTACAGCCAAACAAGGAGTCTCCTGGCACCTGAAAGGCTAACAAATTTCGTTACTGCGGCACAAGCTATTGTGAACCAAAGCCCACTTGGATTCGAACACACGGACACACAGACACACACTAAAAAACAGAAAAGGGGGGAAGTTATTACAAAGTCAGGCCTAAAGATCCCACATTTTACAATGTAGGTGGATTATACTTCCCTGAGTAGCCCGGATTAAAGTATACAGTGAAATTCCAAGCAGCTGTACTCTGAATCCTACGTGGTGTAGTGGTTAAGAGCAGTTGTTTGGAGCGGTGGAGTCTGATCTGGAGAACTGGGTTTGACTCCCTACTCCTTCACATCAGTGGCAGACGCTAATCTGATGAACTGGATTCGTTTCCCCAGTCCTTCACATGAAGCCAGCTGGGAGACCTTGGGCAAGTCACAGCTCTCTCAGCCCCACCTACTTCATAGGTTGTCTGTTGTGGGGAGGGGAAGGGAAAGTGATTATAAGCTCGTTTGATTCTGCCTTAAGTGGTAGAGAAAGTCGGCATATAAAAACCAACTCTTCTTCTTCTACTACTCAGGTCTATTCCGTGGGGAAAGTATTTTTAGGATTGCACTGATGGCCACCAAAGTAAACAAGCCAGTCATGGTGGGTTTGGGGGCAGTCTCTACCAATGATGCATTTGCAAAGTGTGAGGAATAGTGTAAAAAACAAACAACAACCCTGTAATGAAGGACAATAGCTTTCTGCAATGAGCTAGTTAAGTCCCCCTTTTTGCCATCAAGTTACATCTGACTTATGGCGACCCCGTAGGGTTTTCAAGGCAAGCGATGTTTGAAGGTGGTTTGCCATTGCCTGCCTCCCACGTCCCTGGTATTTTTAGAAGGTCTCCCATCTAAATACTTGCCAGGGTCAACCCTACTTAGCTTCTAACAAGATCTAACAAGATCAGGCTAACCTGGGCCATCTGGGTCGGGGCAGCCAGATTCCTACTGAGTCAAAATTTGATAGTGTCAAATCTGCATATATCAGAATCTTGTAGCACCTCACAGACTAACCTTTTAAAAAGTCTTTCAGGTGCCTCAAGATCCTTTAAGAACATAAGAACAGAAGAAAGGCCACCCTGGATCAGACCTAGGTCCATCAAGTCCAGCAGTCTGTTTACACAGTGGCCAACCAGGTGTCTCTAGGAAGCTCACAAACAAGACGACTGCAGCAGCATTATCCTCCCTGTGTTCCACAGCACCTAATAGGCATGCTCCTCTGATCCTGGAGAGAATGGGTATGCATCATGACTAGCATCTGTTTTTTAATAGCCATGAATAGCCCTCTCTTCCATGAACATGTCCACTCCCCTCTTAAAGCCTTCCAAGTTGGCAGCCATCACCACATTCTGGGGCAGGGAGTTCCACAATTTAACTATGTGTTGTGTGAAAAAATACTCCCTATTATAGACATAATGCTGTATCAACCCTATGATGAATCCTATGATCAGCTTGAGACCCTGGAGAGCAGCTGCCGGTCTGAGTAGACAATACTGACTTTGATGGACCAAGGGTCTGATTCAGTATAAGGCAGCTTCATGGTGGACTGATTGGATTTATTTAAGGGGCAATTTTGATTTTCACTCTTCTTGTATTGTATTAGCTTGTCTTATTACAATCAGTGTATATATGCTTTAGTGTACATTTGTGTCCCTTTTTTTTTTAGTATTGTTATGGTCATAGCTGCTGTCATTTTTGCTTAGCTCTCCTTGTACACCACTTTGATGCCGGCAGACTGATTTGATCCACTTTCCATCTGCCTTCCCTTGTGTGTCCTGCCTTTTTATTTTACGTGCTTAAGGCAAGAGGCTGTGCTTTTTGCTTGATGTGTGTCGCTTTGGGAGACAACTGTGACAAATATAGATATAATAAATAAATGTAAATTTAATAAATAAACCCAAGGACGCTGTGTATGCAAAGCATGTGTTCTGCCACTGAGCCATGGCCCCTCACCAGTTTTTAAGGGAAAAACATTAGAAGATAAGCAACCTAACAGCTCACAGGCTTAGAAACCCCCCGACGGGGATCCCCACAGTACTCTTTCAAAAAAGTTATCTTTTTATTACTTAAGCAACTTCCTTTGGGTTTTGGCTGTTTGCTGCCCATTAATGAGGCCTGGATGGTGCACAATGCTTTGATTCCTCAAATAAAATTGAGAAAAGGGTCCTGATATTCTTTTTACGCTGCGGGGGAGGCATTAAAACTGTTGCACTGAACACAGCTTTTGTTTTAGTGTGGTGCTCTCACTGGTGTGAGGGCTGGAAGCATAGGGACAACATACAAAAACACGGAATGTTGTGGAATACGGGAAGCAGAAAACCCGTACTTCATCTTGACCGATTTGGCGCAGTTTAGCTGTGCTGTCTAATCCTAATGCTATAAACTAATAACACCATCTGCTAGGACAAAAGTTGATTTAGGTTATGAAAACTGAAAGACTGAGGGAGAACAAGACAATCAAATAATCTAGACCAGTGGTTCAAAAACCTGGGACCATATGGCCCCCCGGGGCCCCCCAGGATATTCCAAGGGGGCCACAGGTGAAAATAGCGTAAATGGGGGGCCACGGCACGAGACTAGGGGGCCACAGCAGGAAGTGAGAAGTGAATAGGGTTGCCAACTGCCAGGTCCTATGTTCTACCAATGTATACTTGGAGAAAGAAACTTTGAAATAAATAAATATATTTAAAAGGAGAAGTTGTGGTAGTGTACTGAGATTATTTCCTTAGGGTTGCACAACCTCCAGGTAGTAGCAGGAGATCTCCTGCTAATTCAACTGATCTCCAGCCGATAGAGATCAGTTCACCTGGAGAAAAATGGCCGCTTTGGCCATTGGACTCTATGGCATTGAAGTCCCTCCCCTTCCCAAACCCCGCCCTCCTCAGGCTTCACCCTAAAAATCTCTCGCCGGTGGCATAGAGGGGCCTGGTAACCCTAGAAGTGAAGAAAACAGAGAAGTGACCGAGAAAGAAAACAGAAAACAAAAAAGAAAACAGAGAAGTGAAGAAAATAGAAAACAGTGGTAGAGGCTTTGTTCTCCCTTGTATGTGAACATTGTTGTTTATTAGCATGTTGTATTCCCTTTCTGTAGGGTATTTTTTGTAAATTTCAGTTTCCGAATAAGAACTGCACATGTGCATTTTGTGTGGCTGTTTAAAAACATTTAAAAAGCTACCTTTCTACCAGTAGGACGGGGGGTGGGGGCACAGGAAGGAAACAAGGTCGGAAGGGGCCACAGTCGGAAAAAGGTTGAGAACCACTGATCTAGACAAGTAACTGGGGCACATCTTTTAAAAAACTAGAGGCAAATAACACTATTAAAGGTTCACTTTTATGATAAGAATACTCCCTGTCCTTAGAGAAACCCACCTCATATTTCTGCATGAGTTAATGACCTGGGCATGCCTGGCATTTGGAGAGAGGAAGGCCCAGAGCAGTGACTCGTGTAGAGATTCAACATGATTCATTCTTTCACGCCTGTTTCCTGGGTAAGGTCATTCGATGAGCCCGTCACACCTGACGCAGTGATGATTATTCACATGCAGAGTAGGCAGACAGGAAGAAGTCAAGGGCAGCCAATCACATAGTGCTACAACGGGCAGCTTTATTCTTTGATGGTGACTAACCTGGGCTCATGGGAGGCTCTCATTATTTCATTAGCTTTCCGGGGTTTTTTTTGCGACGCATTAAGAGATTTTGAAGTGGCAACCAGCTGGTTACCCGAAGCTTCAATTACTACCATCATTTTCCTTTTTTTTTAATGATTATCACCTTGTTTATCCAAAAGTTCCACACACCTGCAGTGTTTTAACCACCCCCATTCGGAGATTTCCTATTATTTTTACAAAAAAGTTTCCAAGTAGGAAAGACCTTGACTTCATTACCAAGCAGCCAATTTGGCTCATCGTTGCCACTGTCTCCAACTCTCTAAGAGAAAATACAGGCTATCCTCCCCTCTGTCACCTGGAGTAGCATTTCAACTTATGTATTTATTTAGTACATTTTTATTCTGCCCTTCATCCAAGAAGCTCAGAGCAGCATACATCCTCTCTTCAAAACAGCCCTGTGAAGTAGGTTAGACCAGTGGTTCTCAACCTGGGGCCATATGGCCCCCCTGGGGGGGCAGGATATTCCAAGCGGGCCACAGGAGAAAATTGCGTAAATGGGGGGGGGGGCATGGCACAAGACTAGGGGGCCACAGAGGGAAGTGAGAAGTAATGAAAACAGAAACACGTGAAAACCTAACACATGACTTCCTTTATCGCACTTCTATGCATTGTTTGCAACTGGATTTTTGTATCGCTGTAATCTTGTGCAATGGTGGTAGAGGCTTTGTTCTCCCTTGTATGTGAACATTGTTGTTTATTTGTGTGTGTGTTAAGTGCCGTCAAGTTGCTTCCGACTCACGGCAACCCTATAAATCAATGTCCTCCAAAATGTCCTATCTTTGACAGCCTTACTCAGCTCTCGCAAATTGAGGGCTTTGGCTTCCTTTATGGAGTCAATCAATCTCTTGTTGGGTCTTCCTCTTTTCCTGCTGCCCTCAACTTTTTCTAGCATGACTGTCTTTTCTAGTGACTCTTGGCTTCTCATAATGTGACCAAAATACGATAGCCTCAGTTTAGCTTCTAGTCATTTTAGTTTCTAGAATCTAGGGTCAGTTCAGAGCGTGTTGTATTCCCTTTTTGTAGGGTATTTTTTGTAAATTTCAGTTTCCCAATAAGAACTGCATGTGTGCATTTTGTGCGGCTGTTTATGCTTCTTTGTTCCTTGGCTACTTACAAACAAAACATTTAAATAGCTACCTTTCTACTGGTAGGACAGGGGGGCCACATTAAGGAAACAAGGTCAGAAGGGGGCCACGGTCGAAAAAAGGTTGAGAACCAGTGGGTTTTAGACTGACAGAGTCACACATACTCATTCTCCCAGTCGAACCTACTAAACAGAGTTAGACACTTCTAAGCCTACTGACCTTTATACTTTAGAAAGTATAACACCATTTAGAACTGAGTATTGTGCAGCTGCCCTAACAGTAGTAGGCCAATCCTGCAGTAAATCTGTTGTGGACAGCATTCCCAGTTCAATTGATTGACAACAGATTGAGGACAGACAAAAGAAAGTACTTGTTTACATGATGCATAATTAATATATGGAATCTGCTGCTACAATATGGCCACAGATGGCTTTACAGAGACATTATAGAAATTCATGCAGGGAAGGGCTACAGAGGGCTATGAACCAAGGTGCTTAAATAGAGTTTACAGGTACCCAGGCAGTATGCCATTGAATACTAGTTGTTGAGAGCAACTATGAAGGACTATTCACAACTTTTTTGTGAGTTTCTTAGAGGCATCCCAGGGGAAATAAGTACTTAGACCTTATATGATTCAGTGTGGTGTGTCTAGATTCGGGAAGGCCCAGGTTCAAATCTCAACTATGCAATGAAACTTACTGGTTGCTCCTGGGCCATTCCGCCCAGCCCAATTTACCCAACAGGCTTGTTGTGCAGATAAATTGGAAAATGAAGAATATGTATACCAGGGTGGATCCAACCAACTTTCTCACTAATTCTTGTACAACTTCCTTCGACTTCCTTCCTCACCAGTGCCCCTATCCCATGTAGCTTTTGTCCATGCAGGTCCCATGATGCCCAGCATAACTTTTTTGGGGTGATCACAGGGGCCTCTTCCTCCTTTTTCCTCTCTTTTCATCACCAAAAATGCTGTTTAGATACACTCCACCATCCTCAGCTCCTTGAAGGAAAGGCTGGATAAAAAGGAATAGATGCTCATAGGACACTTTTCCTAAGTGCTGACAGTACTTCATAGATTCTATTGTCTTCGTCTATAGTTCCAATAGAAGAAGAGTTGGTTTTTATATGTATCACCTGCATGTTTCACATAACACTCCAGCTAAGAGATAGCAGTTTGCTTGTCATCACTTTTGACAACCTGTCAATAATAATCTGTTATATCCACATTATACTCTATAAAGCTGACATTGAGGCAAGTGGCCTGCAACACCAGCATCAGATTTCCTTTCCTGGCCATGATGAGACTTCTCTATCCCTGGGCAGCCAACAATATGAACTGTAAAGTACAGGATAAACATGGAGTGCTGTCAGTGTTTGCCATGATTCAGAAGATTTTCTTCGTCTTGTACTGACAGCCCATTCCTGAGCTGTCAGTGGCCAGGGATGGCATGGCTGCGCCACCTCCTAAGCTGTTCCCCATCCGCCGAAAAGCTTTAAAAATCCTTTAAATGGGTTTTTATTTTTTAAATTGGGCTTTTTTCCCTATTGAAAACAGCAAGGCTGCGCCAGCTTCTCTCCCCATCGGCATACCCGGGGCGAAAGAGGACAGGAAGCTGCCTATAGGCAGCTCCGCCCCTGGCGCGCCCCCTGGGATGCCGGGATGCCCCCCAGGACACTGGTGCAGGGCTTTGCACCAGTGGGACGCTGGCAGAAGGCCCAGCTCGTGTCCCTGGATGGTGCTGCTGCAACAGCACCAGGAGACCAGCGTCCAGACCTCCCCGCTGGTGTTGGGTCCACTCACCATGGCGTAAGTGGCCCCTGCACCGGCACAGGGAGCCCCAACGTCGGCGCAGCCCCTTCCTGGCTTCCTGAGGACTTTTGTCCTCGGAGGTCAGTAATGCGCTGTGAGTCAGTCAACATTTGACAAAGTCTTTCGGATTGTCCCTACAAGACTCACTTCCATTTCCACATCCCTTGGTTCAGTCCTTCCTTTATTGCAGCGAATCCCCCTTGGAGCCTTCTCCAAAGGCCAGTTAAGTCTCAGCAGACTGGCAATGCTGTACTTCTAGTGAGAAATATAGGCGGCTCCTCCCACCACGCAAATATCATTAGATGTGACCTAATTCCATTTGCATATGCAAATAACTATCCACGCAATTGTAAAATAAGAGGGCGGGAAAGACGACAGCGATAAAACGTATATGCAAATGCATTTGGATGACATATAATGCTGCACAATCAGTGGGTGGTGTACGTGTCGCCTTACTGTGCCATGTTCTGCAGAACTCACCAGTTAGTCAATGTTCCTGAGATACAATGAGCAAAAACTATGAGAGAAGAGGTGCAGATGCTCACCCCTTGAAGGCTGAAAGAAATGTGAACAAGAAGGTGGCAATGTTTTTAAGGCTGGTTCACACCTTTGCATGGTTTGGCTTCTTAGTCATCACTCCGCGACTGTTGTGTTTGAATGAGCAATTTCAGATCAGACCTTACAGGTGCGGAGTCCTTGCACGCTATCTCAGGCATAACACCTCTCATTGGAATTAGGGGGACATTTTCAGCTGCGAGTCATCAAATAATAAGCAATCGGGCGCTAGACTACTACGTGTGAGTCAGCCTTCGGCAGTGGCCTGTCAGGTGGATTTCTGGTTGCAAAAATTGGGTCTGCTGAGTCTAAATAGTGTCGGGTTTATTGCTGCAAAGAGATAGCTGGGTAAAGGGGGGGTTACTCATTAGAGAGCAGAGGAAAGCTGAAAGAAGACTGACGAAGAGTCGGAGATAAATACTGTTTGGTATGCAGTAAGCAAGGGAGCTAGAGTGGTGGCAGAGTATAGAGTATGAATTTGGGAAATGGGAGATGTGGAATCACTACAACTAAGGTCATTTATGCATGGGAGTTTTACCTGAGGTTCATTGCTGGCTGGACCCACATTTTCCTGTTGGGAATCTCTGCACCAGCAGTCTCTAAGCTCAAATCAAGTCCCGCCCCATTAAATGCTGCTTTGTAATTGGCTTACTTCGCAGTGCTTACTGTGAGAGAAACCCCCCCCTCCAAAACCCAACTGCCGCATAAAAAAGCATTTTAAGAACAAAAACCAAAAACCAGAGCAAGCTGAAAGGAAGGGGGTGGGGGGAAAAATCCAAGCCTTGGTTTTAAAAAGCCTTTCTTTTGCTCAGAAAGAGCCCCAAGGAATCAGGAAACATTTGAATCCCTGCCTCTTTACACGCTGCTTTGTGATTGGCTGTGCGAGAAAGCAAGCTTCTGTGTCCGGTGCTTTGCCTTCTGTATGGAGATTTCTGCCGGCTGAGCTCAGGGGAGAGGGAAGAGTCAGGTTAATAGAGGAACGGGAAGACCCGGACACTGTGAGGGCTGGCAGCGAGGTCATTTCTAATGGACAGAAAACTCATGCAGAACTCCAAGGAACAACTGAGTCAGACAGGGGGTGAATGTGCGTTCAAGTACTCATACATAAATGACCTAAATCAGTTGGCCCCTCTGTGCGTAATGAAAGCACCAATCCCTGAAACTGAAAGAACAAAGATGGAAATACTGGCTAGGCAGAACACACTTTCCTATGGCTCAAGTTTGTTTTATGGAATATGGGCAGCTAACAATGGATTCCTCTCTGGAAGACATGAGAGAAAGTTTAACATAAACGAGACTGTTCATTTTTTTCATTTTGCACAATGCAATTCCATTTCCAAATGTTCTAAATGAACAAAAACAAACATAACGATAGGATACTTTATTTCCCCCATCCTTTGAGAATTAAGATCATCTGAGTAAAATTGGCAAACGCTGCCTACTGCAGCCCATTATAGATATGTTGTTATAATGTGCTCAGGTCCGTCCATCCCCCCCCCCCCCAATACTTTTCATTTATGATAGTAAGACATGGCTCGATAACTGTACAGCCAAAATGAATTAAGAGGATTGTGCATCTATCTGTTGGAAAGGATTAAAAAGCCAGTTTGATTCTTTTTTTGCAAAAATAAATGGAAGTTTGATTAATGGTGCTGTACTGCATCCAATTTCATGTTTTGCAATAAGGTATTTTTCATGCAAACACAGTAATGAAAATATGACAGTACTTGATGTGCTGGAATTTTGGATTTAATTATGATAGCACTGTGTTACTTTATTTGATGGATTTTATCTAACTGCATTCTTTCCCCATTGCTGCCAGAATTAAAAAGGGCAATCCGTCACACCTTGGGGGTCTCCTGTCATTACCATAGGGATATGGACACCATGGCACTGTTCTCTCCTTCAACATTGTTCTTGGAACAGGGCCTTAAGAACCAGGGTTTGACCTCCTGGAAGCTAGTGAAACCCTGGCATGGGAAGGAGTTGTAGTGCACTCAAGACCATGATATCAAAGCTGGAAATTAAATTGGAAGGAAAAGTAGTAGAGTCAATTAAATAAGCTGTATACCTGGCATTGCACCACTTTAAAATAAGGGCCCAAAGACTAAAAGGACAGAATGGATTCAGGTCCAGAAGGCATATGTTAATATTGAGAAGAGAGTAATCTATTTAGAGAGATGAAATATGTTTATATATTAATTGTTGAAGGCAAGAGACCACCAAAACAACAAAGAGAAATGCAGACAAAACATTCACAAATTAGACAATTTAAAATTATGAGTGTCAAATAAATATTTCTGAGATATTTCTAAGGCAATAAACCACATTCCTCTGAATTAATTTTTATCAGTCCAAGTGGGAAACAATCCATCTCTAAGAATGATCATCATATTCTTGTCCTTTGGCAGAAAATCTATTTTGTAACTTAAAGCAATTTGAAATATTGGAGCAAGCAGCTGTTTTCTAACATTTTCATGTTAGAAAATAGAATAGGAGGTCATCCACTACTGCCTTAAGCAAAGCTGATTTTACGATGAAATACAATTCTGCCTGTACAACTGCTCTAGCATTAAAGCAAGCTGCCTATTTCTAGTGAAGCTATGGAATATTTTACACCATAGAGACTGTGAAAAAACAGCACAATCCTATACAAAGTTACTCCAGTCTAAGCCCATTGAAATGAACGGGCTTACACTGGAGTAACTCTCCTTAGGATTGCACTGCCCGACAAGTATCTACAAACAGGTGACTTCACACCTTAGACCATTCCTTAACGTTTCGGCCCTGCTTTTCCATCAAAATGGCACAACATTAAACATGGAGTAATAACAGAAGCAGGGGGGGGGGAATCATTGATGACAAGACCCAAAAAAGACAAGACAAAAATCTATTTGGCCTCAAAAGCTCTCTACAATAGCTTCACCTTAAGTCTTCTAAAAACCAGGAGTCTGTGCCTTTCTGACCCATTTCCACAGAAAGGGGTCACTGAAGTCAAGGCCTGAGACTGCACAGAGGCAGGAGGAGACAACAAAGACAACAGTCTTGCTAATGAAGATCAAGGCCCATCAACGTCAGGCCAACAGTGCGATGTCACTTCTTGGGAAACCCGGAAGTGACGTCAGTACTCTCTAACAATAGCTGGAAAAGCTATGGTTTTACCATAGAGCTTTGGGCAATTCCTAGAGAGGCAAAGCGTCACTTCTGGGTTTTCTACAGAAATGACATTATGCCATTGTTAATTTTTTAAAATTTTTTTATTATTTTTATAATTGCCATTGTTAATTGACCCATCATGTCCCTGCCCTCCCCCGATTCTCACTGGTTGGCAGGTCATGCCTAGCAACTCTATTGTGGGCAGAGAACATCATCAAAGCCTACCATGTTGTTTGTCCCCAGTATTTGGTATGCAGAGTTATAACAGCTTTGCAAAAGAGACTCCACAGGAAAGTTATGACTAATAGCTATCGGTAGACTTATTGTCCATGAATTTGTCTAACCAACCTTTTTAAAAAAAAGCCATCTAAAGCTATCAGTGCAGCTTGAATAATGAATTCCATAGTGTTGTGTGAAAATGTATCATATAGTCCACAATGTACAGAGATCCCCATGACATCGTAACCAGCATCAATGACAAATGAAATAATAGCTTCAATACAGTCCTGGTTACATTCTCCCAAAACCGTTCTTGAGGAGCGGCCCACCTTTGGGAGACCTTAGAAGTGCTTTACATGATAGTATCCTATTTGGAACGTTGTGAATGACTTACATGACTGGGAGTGCTGCGTGTAAGCTATGGGCTACTGTGGCAAAATTTAGCACGTATATATTAGAAGTTATTTGGAACTGAAGAAGTCAGATGATGAGACGGATTGCTTCCAGAAGACTGTCTTCTTCTTCTTCCTCTGTTTGGCGTTTTCTGTGATGTGCTTTTTGTCTGAGTACTCTACAACATGCTTTAATCAACAGGACTATATAACATTACTTTCATTTTGGAATACTATTCCTTTTGATGTTTTTGTGATGTGTTGGTTATGATAGGATTGTATGCATTTATTTTTGGCTTGGAAACACAGTATTTTGATTTTGTGAATCTTTATTTGGTCTTTTCAGCGTTCATTATAGTATTAGTTGTAATTATTATTGCAACGACTAGACAGTTCATTCAGATATTGTTATTTATTGGACAGTGGCCTGCCTATGTTATTTTACACTGTAACCACCAATGGGAACAGCACCAGGAAATATTGCGGGAGAACGCAGTGTGCTGCGGAATCAGCAAAAAGATGATTAAATCTGTTAAGCAGAAAGTAGAGTGTATGAACATGGGAAAAATTTGGTTTCTGTGATAAGCTACTGTTTTTTTTTTTTTGCCATCAAGTCACAGGCAAGTTATGGCGACCCCGTAAGGTTTTCAAGGCAAGAGTCAAAGGTGGTTTGCCATCGCCTGCCTCGGTGTAGCAACCCTGGACTTCATTGGTGGTCTCCCATCCAACTACTGATCAGGGCCAACCCTGCTTAGCTTCCGAGGTCAGATGAGATTGGGCTAGCTTGGGCTACTGATACCGCACAAGAATCACAGTCAGGGTCTAAAGGCCAACCTATGTCGCACTCTTTAACAGATTCTGTTATCATGTGATAAGTTCTTGTGGTGTGTAATGGGAACTGTTTTCTCTTTGTGATATGGTACTCTGCACAAATGATATGCCACACAGTAGCAGCTGTCTGATGTCTCTCTAAAGCAGTTTCATTGTGGCAGTTGTAAAACATAAACCATCCCTAGGTATTAGATTCAGGCATTTGTTTTGGCACGGCTGAAATCTTGCTCAGATAACTTTGTCAGTTCAATATTATATGGAAAAATACCACAAACAAAATGAAATCTTGCTATTTCAGAGAGAACTGTTTAAAAGTTGTATTATCTCTGGTACATTTTCTGTTTTCACCTGGGCATTGTTTTATGCGAAAAACTGGATTCCAAAATGTGAAGTAACTACATAAGTACATCACGGTTTAAAAACGAATTGCTAAATTGGCTTCTTGAGGCTTCTACTTGCCAGTTCTTTCTTATAGCAAACACAGTGGACTGGAGGCAGCATAAATTCCATATAACTTTTACTGATGATTAATTTCATTGAAATAAATTGACCCTCACTTCAAACACCTTGAAATGGCAGGGCTGTTTAAAAATTCAGAAACCTAACCTGCATCCACCCATTGCTGGATATGGTGATATCCTTGCACTATAGCATTCATTTGCAACTGGGATTGTCTTGCCCACAAAGTAAAATACAACTGCAAGTGATCGTACTGAGAACACAATATCTGATGATTTGTGGATGCATTCCTAGGGTAATGATGTGTGGATGCCATCCTGGGGTTCTCCCTCCCCCCTTAGAAAACCAGTGACTGCAAACTCCTGGATTTCTGTGTTTTATTTCTTCTGCGTTATCAATAATCTTTTGCCAGAAAGATGCTTAATACAAATGGCAAATGGTGTTAAATGATCAGAAAGATGATAAATGATAGCGATCTGTATTCCGATCTCTCTCTCTCCCCCCCCCCAATTTATTTCCGGAAGCCAATTTAATTTGGAAGTAAATCTAAATGTGACTTTAAAGTAAGTATGTTTAGGACTAGACTGGAGCCGGTGTGGTGTAATGGTTTAAGTGCTGGGATAGGATCTGGGAGATTCAGGTTCAAATCCCTACTCTGCCATTAATGCTTGTTGGGTGACCAGTCAGACACATTTAGCTTAAAACTAACTTACACAGTTGTTGTCAGGATAAAATAGAGGGGAGGAGAGTGTTGTAAGCTGTTTTGGGTCTGCATTGGGGAGAAAGGTGGGGTATGAATGTAGTAAATAAAAAAATTATCCCTATGGCTGAATTCACACAACAAGGATTCTCGGTTTCATGTTTTTTATTTCTGGGAATGCAGAGGAAAAAGCAGCAGCAGCAGCAGCATTGGTTTTTATATGCCGACTTTCTCTACCGTTTAAGGAAGAATCAAGGGAGTTTGTCCACAGGTGATTTCGCTGGTAAAAAAAATGTATATGCCAGAAGAGAAGCAAGGGACGGACGGATGACTGCTTAGCATATTACTACCAGAAACTGAAGCAGCTTGAGAAGGGACCAGTGCTAAGCACTGTTACAACAGAGTGTCTTACACAGCCCTTGGTGAACTGTGCATTTAGAAAACCCAATAAATCAGGCATTTCACTGGAGCTGTAAAAGGGCCAAGTGAAGCGTTGGGAAGGCACTGGAACATGAGCCTCCCCTGAATGCTGCTGAAATAAAGGAGAGCATTATCAAGGATCCACTGTGATATATGCAAGGCTTGTGAGGGGCTGCCGTCTTGTCACCACCAGGACGTTTCTACACAAGTGCCAGTGTACGGAGGCTGAAAATACTAGTTCTTTTCACTTTTCTTATGCTTATTTGAAATTAAGACACCCCCCGAGTATTTCTACTGTAAGTCTTGTCAGTCCTTAAAGACACCCTCCATGCGCCGATTAAACAGAACACTAGCTCAGGTTCTCTTATAGTAGCTACTGCAGGTTAATACACCGTATTGTAACTTTGAACTGTTCCTTTTTTTACAAATAAAACCTATTGCTAGGGTTGCCAGGTCCCTCTTTGCCACTGGCAGAGCCTGAGGAGGGTGGGGTTTGGAGAGGGACTTCAATGCCATAGAGTCTAGTGGCCAAAGCGGCCATTTTCTCCAGGTGAACTGATCTGTATCGGCTGGAGATAAGTTGTGATAGCAGGCGATCTCCAGCTAGTACCTGGAGGTTGGCAACCCTATAGGCATGGTATGGGAAGGGGGGCAAGGTATAAGCTGGCACTCATCAGATCTTGGAAGCTATGTAAGGCACTGTGAGATGTCTGGCAAAGCAACACATTATACAGGCATGGGAGCATCACTATAAGTTGAGCAGCCATTACAATGCTTGGAAATTCTGTCTCTAATAAAATTCAGGGATTTTTTCCCCCTCTTCTGTATGAAATTTGGCATACAGAGTCAATCTCATTAGGAGTGTAATAATGCCAAATTGGGGGGGGGGTCGACTGCTAAATGGCAGAGTTACAACAATCACAGAATGCAGTTTTTCTAACATTGGCAGCGTTCAGTGTTAGGGAAACGTTACCATCAACATCGCTGTTGTTTAAATGGTGTCCAAAATTCAGGTTTGTTATACTAGTCATGCCTTTGCTGATTTGATTCGATGAAAACGGTTTGAGTATTAAAGGAGTTACAGGGTAGAGAGGTTTCCATTGTGGTTTCTTATATAAACCAGTGTGTAGTAGCTGAATCTGTCCTTTGAAGAAGAATAATATTTGGTTTTTATATGCCGGCTTTCTCTACCTTTTAAAGAGAATCAAACCGGCTTACAATCTCATTCCCTTCCTCTCCCCAAATCAGACACCTTGTGAGGTAGGTGGGGCTGACAGAGCTCTAAGAGAACTGTGACTGAGAAGGAGTGGGGAAACCAACCCAATTCACCAGATTAGAGTTCGCCACTCATTTGGAAGAGCGGGGAATCAAACTCGGTTCTCCAGATTAGAGTCCACCGCTCTTAACCACTACACCACACTGGCTCTGAAGGAGGAGACAACTTGATGGCACTTATGTACATATGTTGGTTACAGTTTCCATTTTTGTTTTGGGACATGGGTTAATTGGTAATTGGTTAAAGATCCCTAGATCCTAGGGGGAAAAAATTAAGCTTTTTGCTACTTCACTTCTCCTGAATTTCTACATCTTATTCTGCATGACACCTATCCCAAATCCTGATTAGCTGCATCAGGTCCGTTATATAGAAGGTCAAGGTGTTCAGAAAGTTGGCATTTAATTTCTGTACTTTCGTGCTTGTATCATGCAGCTGTTCTGAAATCTAGGTATAAAGGACTTCAAATTAGCTAGTGATAACAAGACCTGGATAGCCCAGGCTATATAAATATACAATATATAAATCTCTCTCTTTCTCTTTTCCTTATATATATAAATAAATTCAACTTTATTAGTATTACAGACTAAATCAATTTCCAACAATCCGGGAACATTTTTTAAAAAGCATAATAAAAGCCCTATCATACATTTTTAAAGGGGAGACATCACAAGATGGATCGACATAAGTCTAACTTGTCTCCTACTACTGAGCTAGGCATTCACATTGCTACAAAATCACAGGGGGACAAAACCCCATCTAATCCAGCACTTTGGCACAAGGCAACATGAGTTGTCCCAAGGACTCAGCTGCCACCGCAACAAGCTGCCACCTACAGGAACTCTACACAAAAGTAACGCCTATGATTTGTTTATAGCTTGAAATGTCAAGTTCTCTTCCTGTCAGTGGTGTTGGTTCTTGGCTGCATAGATTATTAGTCTCAAACAAATGGCAAACACTGCAAATATTGTTCTAGCAAACCATTTATAAACATGTATGTCTATCCATACATGCATAAATGCATATTTATACCCTGTCTTTCTCAAAAATTCACAGCTGTTGACAAATGTCATGTGTGGTAATATATACAATAAAATCACCAGAAACAGACATCGACATCAGGTAAACACCACCAACCAATTCATTTCAGTTGAATCTCCTGGCAGCCCTCAGCCAAATGTCAAAGCCGCCTCATCACAGAACTCAATATTTATATTTAATGACACAGACGCAATCTTGCACAGGAGCCACGCATAAATCCCATCCACCTGATACAGCACAGGAGAGCCATGCAAAATAACGTTAGCCACTTAAATTGCCCGGCCTTTACAGCACGCCCTTCCTGGTCAGCAAAGGACACTTAAAATAGTAAAAAAAATGATAATATGGAGAATATGGAGAGTGATACAGAACTAAAGGAAAGAATACGAGCTAGAATTGAGGACAAACTGTATAGTAGATTGCAGTGGGTGATTGTGCTTATTCATAATAATAATTACATCTAGCCAATCAAGCCAATTTACTTTCAGTGATACTCGACCTTCTCCCCAACAGAATCTGCTGCATGTTTACATGGAAGTCAGCACAGAAATGCGCAGTGCAACAGTTACCACCTGGCAGGTCAAAGTTCAAATCCCCATCCTCCTTGCCGGCTGAACTCTGATCAATCACACACTCTCAGCCTAACAAACAACACAGGATTGTAGTGAGAACAAAAATGGGGGAAGTCTCCGTGTTTCCTCGCCAGAGCGAGCGCTGTGCCAGCTTGCCACCGTTTGGCATTAATTCTGGGGCTTGTCCTCAAGGAGCCATTATGCTTGCAAATTGACGGCACACGCTGCTCGGCAACACACCACTGTGAACGGCAATGACCTCCCGGCCTTCACCCCCTGCTCAGCGATTCCGTAATGCCTACCAATGAAAGAAATCAATCAGGCAAGTTGTTGCTGCTTTCATTCAGCCTCTCTTTCCTCGTCTTCTCATTCCTACAGAATGGCAGAGAGGATATAAGCTGTCATGCACGACATGAAGGAGGCACTTCGAAACTCTGCACTTTCTGCTGTTAAAGCAGCACACCTAGCTTCCTCCCGGGTCATTTTTAGATGCACTGCGATCAACGACGGTAGTTGTTCAGCGAATGTTGAACTTTTCTTTTAAAATATGTGGGCAGCCTGGTCAACAAATCCAGAAATAGAGCCTGGCTTGTTCTTGTCCACACACACACACATATTATCATGGGCTGACGTCCGCAGAGCAAGGAACTATGAAGGTACGTCTATGTTACCTACATTTTTACCAGCCTAGCTTTCTATCTATGCAAGTTATTAGGGCACACTCTTAATTGTGTGTGTGTGTGTGTGTGTGTAAAGTGCTGTCAAGTCACAGCCAACTTTATGGGGTTTTCAAGGCAAGAGACTAACAGAGGTGGTTTGCCAGTGCCTTCCTCTGCATAGCAACCCTGGACTTCCTTGGTGGTCTCCCATCCAAATACCAACCAGGGCTAACCCTGCTTAGCTTCCGAGATCTGACAAGATCGGGCTATACCATGCTGCCTTTCCTCCCACACTCTTAATTACAAAAAGGGAAAAGAAGAACTATTTCTTCCAAGAATGGTTGCTTAAAGGCAATTTTCTACCACGCTCCAGATGGGTCTGGCAAGCAGCTACTTAAAGAAAACTGCATTTGAATTTCATAATTTTATCTGTCAGTAGATTTTATTTCTATCCTCTTGTTATCTGTCCTCTAGGTTATCTATTAAGCTTAGGGAGCTCACTGGCAAGCACTGTAATAGAAAATTTGCTTGGCAGGCCAATATAATGTCTGGATTTGGACTCAAAGCAGTTTATCGAGCCTTATTAATTTAGTTAGCTTGCTCTGGAATCTATCTGCTGTGGCTGAAGGGAGGTACAATGGAAAGAAATGCATTTCACTGCTCGTTGCCAGCAAGAGATTTTTAAGCATCGAAATCACAACCTCGTACATAGAAAACATGATGAGATTCCCTCGTTCTTCCTTAACCTAATTTGCTTGTCGGTGCCGAGCAGCATGTTGCGCCGGTGCGCTTCAGAAATGAGCGCTCGCAACCGCGAGCCTTTCTCACTTATTTGATTGGTTTAATGAGCCGTGCTGGCAGCAGCTTTAGTCCAGGAAGCTGTGGCTGCCTCAGTGGGGATGCGGGGAAGCTGCATTCCAACAGGGGAGCTTTTCGTACCGCTAAGGGCTTTGCTGATAATTAACGTGTTCGATTGCCTCTGGCAACACATGGGAATTAGGTTTGCATTGCTGTGGCACTCCTGTTAACAAGGTGACAGCCGTCAGGTAATGTACATTGTCAGCGCCCAGGCTGTAAGCCGAAAGCATTTATCGGAGAGGAATTCCATCAGTATAAATGAACGTTATTATAAAAGGGCATTTCGATTCACTGTTACATCATCATCCCATAGATGATAAGACCCAAGAAGAGCTTAGAGCTCTCTGCATATTATTACTGCAGGCCAAGAATCGTCTACAAAAGAAGACAGTCAACACAGACACACATACGTTGATTTCACAATTTGCTAGCTCAGTGAACCTTGGCAAAAAGAAATTTTGGACTCAAGGATGCCAATACCTATGAGCCTCTATCAGTATTAGGCCCACAGAAGCTCCCTTGCTCTTTCTCTAAATTGGCTAAAGAAGGCTAAACCCCAAAGCTTCTGGTTGCTAGGCTTACTTACATCTGGAATCACCAGATGTAAGGCTCCGCAGGTAGCTGATCTCATTGTGCTACCAGATAAGGTTGTTTTAAGTATCCATAGGTCCAACACATCACGTGGGCAAGGGACATCACGTGACCCTGTGGACTGCCAGGGCTCCCCCAGCTTTGCCTGGTGGCAGAGGCAGGGGCACAGCTGGGTCTTTCCCCCTGGGCCCATGTACAAAGGTGGGGCCTGTGAGAGATGTTATGGAACCAGCTTCTACCCTCTCTCCACCAGGTTTTGAGAGAGGGCAGCCATCCCGATGTTCTCGTCCTGCATCTGGGCGAGAATGACCTGGTGCGGTCAAACGGATTGGCTTTGACCTGGAGGATCCTCAAGGATTTAGTTAGGATTAAAGTTCTTTACCACGGGACTATACTGGCATGGTCAGATTTCTTGCAGAGAAATGTGGGAAGGGGTGCCTGCAAACCAGCCCTCATTGAGTGGGTGAGGGCAAAGGTAAACAAGGCTGCTCCCATGGCAGCCCAGGAATGAACTGGGGCTTGTATACCCCCACTCCATCAAGAACAGGGTTGCACTTACCTGTAACCGTTGTTCATCGAGTGGTCTTCTGTGCCGGCAGACATGGGACTGTGCAGACATGCAGGCCTGCCGCAGAGGGCTTACTAGAAAGCTCTTCTCTTCTAGGACTTTCTAAAGCACTCGGTGAGCTCCCCCTCCCCTGTCAGGCTGGCCTTTCCCACCTAAACTGGCATGTGACCGGGGAAGGCAGAGCGCTCCTTCCTCTCATTTGGTGTGGTAAATGTATGAGGAATGCAGAACAAATGCTCCTTTCCACAACTTCCCTTCCAAAGCACCTTCCACCTACTACTGTTCCCCTAACTGAGGCACTTCCAACACTGGAGCTCCTTGCAAAGAAAAGTTCATCATCGAGAAAATGTATAAAAGAAGTAAACTAGGATTATGGGTGTGTGTGTGTGCATTTCTCATTTGCATCTGTAAAATTCAGAATCCAACCCTTCCTTCCCACATGACTGGGAAGATCCAAACATGAAAAAAGTTTGCATTCCCCAGTGCAGTAACGAATGTAAGAAAGTGACAGAAAATCCTTTGGAGTGGTGTCTAGCTCCAGGGAGCCATTGTAGTTCAGTATGTGAGCTCAGAATCTTTAGTACTGTAAAACCGACATAGATTTAGGGGTGCCAGGACACTTGTCCCTGTACCCTGAGCTCCTGCTGCTGCTTGATGGAGCAACACTATGACATCGCTTCTGGTTGTGTACCTGGAAGGGATGTCACAGCACTGCACAAAGCTCTAGGAATTCCCCAAATCTCTATGGTAAAAATGATGTGACGTCATTTCTAGGTATGCAAGAGAAACTGAGGTAATGGCATTGTGTGATGTTGGTTTGCAGAGTCTCTGCCTCCCTCCACCCCCATCCTCCTGGAAGTTGTCAACTATGGGACCAGAAAAAGAAGTGTGAGTAAGATATAAAGCAAAGTCTCTGGTTGTTAAAATTACATACCAAATACTTCGTTGTCTTCTGAAGATTGCTGGGTTAGCCTCACTGCTTTGGGACTCTCTTTATTTTCCACTTCTTCCACTTCTTCCACTTGTGCTTCAGCGTTCTGAAATGATACATTGCACAATTTGTTGAAGGAAGTATCTTGCAAGAAGTGCTTGTTCATTAGCAAAGATATCAGTTCAGGCAATGCTTAATTTCTACAGAGACTGCAATCAGGAAGTCATCATTTGGCCCTTAATCCTAGGTATGTGGAATGTGTGAAATGTGCACATGTTCATATTATTTCTTCACTTGTGTTGGTGTGGGCTTGTCTCTGAAAACTGGCCCTGAAGTTAAGTTCAAAGGTTCCTGGCTCATATTTAGAAGAAGAAGAAGAGTTGGTTTTTGTATAATGATTTTCTCTGCTTTTAAGGAGTCTCAAACCAGTTTACAATCGCCTTCCCTTCCTCTCCCCACAACAAACACCATTGTGAGGTAGATGGGGCTGAGAGATTTCGGAGAGAACTGTGACTAGCCCAAGGTCATCCAGCAGGCTTCATGTGCAGGAGTGGGGAAACAAACCCAGTTCACCAGATTAGAGTCCACCACCCTTAACCACTACACCACGCTGGCTCTCTCCTTTAAACACAGAAGCTACTGAAGCAAGAGGAAAGGAATTATTGATGGAGTCATGATTAGCACAACCTCTCAATTCATGCTCTAATTCACATCGTGAAAACAGAAACAAAAGGTACTGGACAATATGAAGAGCCAGTGTGGACCATGAAGCAGCATGTGAGATATGGAAAGTTGGTTTAAATCCTAACCACTTGGCAATGCCTGCAATTTCTACCTCAGCCCTCCACAACTTGTGATGCACTAAGATAAATGCAAATTTGCAGCCATGAATAGTTGTCCCCTAGGAAATTCATAAGGGTTATGAAATCTATTTCTGTCCCCTAGGAAATTCATAAGGGTTATGAAATCTATTTCTGTTTCCTGGTTGGGACTGAAAACATAGTGGGATTATTAAGAACCTGACTTATGGGCTTTGCTCAACTTGATGGCTCATGTGTAACACAGGCCGTCAAATGCCCTCCCCCCACCACACACACACTTCTTTCCCTCCACCATTCCCTTACCTTGTTCTAAAAAAGAAACAGAGGAATTTCTGATATTGAGTCCAAAAAGCTTTGGACTTCTGGTAGAGCGCTGGCCCAAGCACCATGTCTCTTGGGGATCTCCCCGAGCGAACGTTCAAACTGGGGTGCAATAAGGCACTCCACCCCAGTGCTAAATAGCAGACTGGGAAGCAGGATCACCCCTGCATGCCGCAAAGAGCGGTTTGACTCCCATATTCACTGAGAGAGTTTCAAGCCTCTCAGAGGAGTGGATGCTGTCCCGCCGGCAACTGAGGGGATTTCCATCGCCATGAACGTCTCTTTGGCTTCAAGCTTTGACCTCATCTATCAACACTTAAATAATATTTTTTTTTAATGGAAACCGCATCTTCCAAAATCTGAGTAAATTACAAGAACTCTCTTGTTTTTACCTTGAATTTGAAGTTTTGAAAGACCGGGAAAATCACCTATGCAATCCGCGCTTCTCCGCCCAAAAAATAAGTGACTTTGGAATTAAAAAGATACTAGATAAACTGGCAGGAGCTCTATCTATTTGATCTGTACTTAAGATACAATGAACGGGACTTTTGAAAGACATTAAAACTACAATCAGATCCTGAGACATCGAAAGGTGTGGGAGTAAACAAGAAAAATACCTTTGGGTCTTTCCGGCTTGAGAAGGTCCCCCAGCCATGTTTTCACTGGAATAATCTATCTCGGAGCACTGGAAGATTCCAAGGAAATATACTCGCTGCTTTTCAACGCACCCTATAACTAAGACCCAGTACCACCGAGATCGGAGAGGACAGACTAAATCGTTGGACCGGAAGAGCATTTCCCTCGTGCAACTACAAAATATCTCTTATAACCCAGGATCATAGAGAGGAAACGACAGAAGGTCCGCGAACCAACAACATCCTGTCTACTTCCTACTCCACTGTCGAGATAGAGCGTCACTAAAACTTGATGGTTTGTTGAAACTTTAAGTTACATTTTCATTATAACTGGAAAAATTTTAACTGATTAAAGTTGGCGGAAATACAAAATAAACAGAACTAGGACCTGCCATTTCATTCGAAAGACAAACGTTAAGGATATAAGTTTTGACTTTGTTAAAGATTGGATTTTTAAGCATCACTTCTCTTGTAACATCAACATTTCTGGAACCCTTTTAAAAAAACAAATATGGATGAGATGGGGAAAAATACAGGGAATGCTAGCAAAACAACAGGATCTGATAAGTAAACAACAAGAAAAAAATGTCACATCAATTGACTCAATTAACTGGCATGTTAACCATGTTAACCAATTCCAACCAATCTATTAACCAAAAACTGGACATTCTGACAAGTGACATGAAAAACATAAAATCACAAGTGACTATAATGAAAACGGATATGGGACAAATGGATTTATCAATAAAAAAGACAGCTGAAGAATAGAAATAAAGAAAAATCTGGAAACTCAAGAACAACAAATTAAAGCTATGCACTCCCAAGAAGAGATCATCAAAGACCAACTGGCTATGATGGAGATGAAAGTAAGAGAATCTAATATTCGCCTTCGCAATTTGCCGGAAGAACTAGGTGATACCAGAGAATCAATTATAAAATCATTGGCTGATCTAACTCAGATAAGTGAACAAGAGCTGAACTACGCAATAAATAGAATATACAGAATCCCTTTACCATCCAGATTGGAAAAATTGAAGACCAGAGATGTTAAGATCTCCTTCTATGACAATAGGTTGAAAGACATGATCATGCAGATCTTTTACGACAATCCTTTGTCAATGAAGGGAAACCTATTGATAATACTCAAGGATATCCCTCAACATTTGATGATGAAGAGAAACATGTATAAAGAGTTCACTGTGATACTGAAGAGGAATGGAATAAGATTTCCCTGGATATTTCCACAGGGACTTATTCTTACCTACAAAGGGGTCAGAATTACCGTCATTTCACTGGAAGACACTGAAAAATTCCTGAAATGTTATGAACAAGATCTGATCAACACTATTCCAGAGCAGAAGCAAGAACAAGAAGAAGGGAAAGAAGCTCCATCTTTGAAACTTGGGCAAAAAGGAACAGACATAAGAAACTCTAGAAGTGGTGGAAAAACTAAAACTCATAGCAAGAACAAATCCAAAAGACATTGTACAACCTATGGGTGAAAGAGAGACTCGAGAGCTTACTATGGAATTTAATAATAACCAACAAACTTTGGTTATTATTGATCTAATCCTTTTACTTTAATGATAATTTTCAAAAATAACCTTTCTACTATTATTTTAAGTTAAAAGATAATACGTAACTGTTATATCTATTATAGTGATAGAAAACAGAATTGAAATTACAGTTTGGAATATCCTAGTAGGATTAGAATTTTAAATACAAAAGAGTGTATAAATTTATAGCAAGACGAAGGAAGATGAAGGGGAAGTCTTTTTATTACATTATATTTTCTTAATGGTGAAAGAGCTTTTTGACAATATTGTTAAATTTCTCCTTACGCTACCTATTCATAAAATGTATATGTTGTTGAAAAGTATTCCTTTACAGTATAATATTTTGAAAAATTAAAAATATATATAAAAAAACAGAGTCCAAAAAGCTTTCATACAACAAATGAAGGCTTCTTGCTTGGCAATTCTACGTGAGGAAGATAATGGTTGAGGAGGACTGGCTCTTCCTCACAACAGACCAATACTCATTTGATTAGTTAACATGATTTTCAGCTAAAGATTTCTGGATTAAAGAAGCAGACAAAATGAATCGCAAGGCCTCTGATGTATGATTTGAGGACAGACAGCTGGAAGGAAATGGTGAAATAGGGAATATCAGAGATCTTAATACTGAGCGATACCTAGGAATGCAGAATTCCTGTACTATACTTGTATAGTGCCCCCTACCCTGGATTTTCTCATTCAATGTACAGAATTCCATAAGCATCTGGAGGTAAGACCTTCACTGATCCACCTACCCACTTATTTTTTTGCTGCCAAGTCACTTCTGTCTTATGGAGACCCGTGGTGGGGTTTTCAAGGCAAGAAACGGGAAGGGTGGTTTGCCATTGCCTGCCGCCGCATCACAACTCTGGTATTCCTTGGAGGTCTCCCATCCAAACACTAGCCAGGGCTAACCCTGCTTAGCTTCTGAAATCTGACGAGATCAGGCTATCTTGGGTTATTCAGGTCAGGGTACCTACCCATTACTGCCCAGCAAATGAAGAACAGAGTGAGGTCAATATGAATCATGTTTTCTGGGTGATGCCTATCTCTCACATTTTTAATCCTACCTTTTCTTGGAAGGCCTCATGGGATTTCCACGACTCTCTCCTTCACCATGTTGTCCTCACAACCGATCTGTGAGGTAGGTTAGTCTGAGTAGAGTGACTGGTTCAGGGTCGTACATTGAAGGTACAATCCTAGGCAGGTCTACTCAGAAGTAAGTCCCATTTTATCTAACTGGTCTTACTTCCATGGAAGTGTATTTAGGATTGCAGTCTGAGTTTTACGGCTGACTGCAGATCTGAACCTATACCACATTGGTTCTCAGATGCATACCATTTGCCAATGTCTCTTGTGTACAATGCCATGCTTGTTTGCTTGCTCCATAATTTAGTTTTGTGTTAAACAGGATAACTTAAGGATAGTGGGTTCCTTGTGGGGGTGGTCTTAAACTCATGCACTCTGATCTTCAACCCCAAGTAAATGCTGATGTACTTCTAATGCACATCAATAGGGAGATTGTTCTGTGGACACATGGAAAGAATGCTCTACTGAAGTATAACAGAAAATTATGTTCTTTGTCTAGTGAGGAACAAATGCTCTAAGCATTTTCTATTAAAGAGAAGGAATGGTAAACCTAGCTCTAATCCAATTGTTTGATTCTCATTCTGTGTGTCCCAAAACGCCCTTCAACCCATTGCTCATAAAGTAATGAAAAAAAAAGAGAGAGCATATTCTTTTCAGACTCAGCCAAGCTGGAGAGATTCATAACCTTCTTATTGTATGTATTAATGCACAGTCTGCAGAAATCAATGCTACCGGTATGGTACCTCTATTTCCACTAAAGTTTTGTTAACACATTTTTTTTATTCTAGCTGCAAAATATCTCTGGGATGATGTCCAAATGCATTTACGAACCTGGTTAAATTGGTTGCAACTTTGCCAACTGTATAAAATCTCCCAATTATAGTGATTTAATGCCTAAGCCTTTCTTATTTTATGATTTAAGAATGAAAGCAAGCAATTTTTTGAACTAAACAGACATTTTGCTTTCTTTGTTTGGTGGCATGCATCCCATGAGGTTGTTCCTATCACAGGACAGCAGTTCCATTTGCGGAAGAGGAGGCACCAATTTCCACTGATTTCCCCCTTCTACTGTAGACCCTTAATTAGCACATTATGCTGTCCCTGATGATCATCCAGGAAGACTGTTTGGTAGGACTCAGTGGGCTGCGGCAGAACAGGGAAGCAGGAAAGATCGGCTTTACTAAATCCGCAGAGAGCTGGATACAAGCCAATAAATCAAAGACGGGATTAGAACTGTAGCAGAATGGATTGGTCTGAGGAGGCATGTCTACAATGGAACAGGATTGTACACATGAACACATGAAGCTGCCTTATACTGAATCAGACCCTTGGTCCATCCAAGTCAGTACTGTCTACTCAGACAGGCAGCGGCTCTCCAGGATCTCAGGCAGAGGTGTTTCACATCACCTACCTGCCTAATCCCTTTAACTGGAGATGCAAGTAATGAACCTGGGACTTCCTGCAGGCCAAGCAGATCTCTACCGCTGAGCCACAGCCCCTCTCCATTGTAGTATACTGCAATGATTATTCTAGGTATTATCCTACTTTTACTGCATTGTTCTCTACCTTTGTAATTCCACTTACTACACTGTTCCCTGGAACAACACTGTTTTATTAATCTGCTGGAGAACTGGAAGTGTAGGAGCCCAGCCAAGTTCTTCTGGAGGGTTGTTCCAGACACATGGGACAGCCATGAAAAAGGTTCGAGTCCTGCCTGTTTCCAAATACAGGTTGAGTATCCCTTATCCGGACTGCTTGGGACCAGACGTGGTCCATATTTTGGATCTTTCCTTACAGTGGAATATTTTTGAATTTTTACATATACATCTTGGGGATGGGACCCACATTCATTTATGTTTTCTATACACTTTATACACATAGCCTGAATGTAATTTTAAACATTTTATTTTTAAATAATTTTGAGTACATTGAACTATCAGAAAGCAAAGGTATAACTATCTCATCAGAATATCTGTATCAGCTGTTAAACAAGAGAAATAACAAACTAACATCGGCAGGCTTTCAGTCTCCACCTACGATGCCGTATGTGTGTGTGAAGTGCCTTCAAGTCACAGCTGACTTATGGCGACCCCTTTTGGGGTTTTCATGGCAAGAGACTAACAGAGGTGGTTTGCCAGTGCCTTCCTCTGCACAGCAACCCTGGTATTCCTTGGTGGTCTCCCATCCAAATACTAACCAGGGCTGACCCTGCTTAGCTTCTGAGATCTGATGAGATCAGGCTAGCCTGGGCCATCCAGGTCAGGGCACACGATGCCATATACAATGCATTTAATTTTTTTAGGTGAGAGGGAAAACTGAAATCAGGCATCACGGATCTGCCTGAATGCCGTGTTCAAGGGTCCAGTTTTCTGATCAGTCTGGATATGGGATATCCAGATAAGGGTTATTCTATCTGTATATCCTAGGAGCCACGTGGTGCAGAATGTGTTGTGTGAGGAAATACTTCCTTTTATCTGTCTCGAATTTCTCACCCTCCAGCTTCAGCAGATGACGCCACATTCTAGTATTATGAGGGAGAAAAGCTTCTCCCTGTCCACTCTCTCCATACCATGCATAATTTTATAGACCTCTATCATGTCTCCCCTTAACCGCCTTCTTTCCAAGCTAAACAGCCCTTCTTGTTAGTTGCCTGTGTTTGCAACGTCCCCCTCTGGGGAGGGGGCGGATTTAACCCCCCTTTTAAGTTTTCTATCAATCCACATGGAGGTCAGATTCAGTGTTAGACATAAGACATGGGTTCCAGATTTCTTTCAATACTGCTCTAGCCCTCAAGCAACTAATCAGATACACACAAATCCTGAAATACGAATGGGCAAGGAGAAAATTTCCTAAATAGAAGATTCCTTTAAGGAATGCAAGAAGGTTTCACTTCAACACTGAAATGTGAACCTATCTTATTAAAGTCCTAAGGCCATAAACCTGTACATTCCAGAGACAAGAATGTTTGAACGGCTGCAAGATATAAACATCTGCTCAGAGTTTCTTGAAGATTTTCTTTTACAGATCAACAACAACAAAAAAAAATCTAAAACGCTTCCTCCAGATTGTTACTAAGAAGTTGATAGTACAGAATAACAGAAACTCAGTTATGATGGGGTGACAGTGAAGGAGATTTCCAGAGTAGTGTGCATGCATGTATGATCAAGATTACAAGAGGACATTTCACACGATTTAAAAAACCCTACAGCATTCATTTCTGTTTAATTATTCATTTAATAAATCTGCTTTGGTCACATCATGAGATGATAGGATGTTTTGGTGGTCATTAATTAAGAGGGTCACCTTAAGTTGGAAACAACTCGATGGCACACACACACACACACACACACAATAAATCTGCATTCACACAGGATTACAAGAGTCTTACCCACAGAGGATTCATTTCAGGCTTGTCTCTTGAATAGCTGAATTGCTCAATACCCAAGTACCCTCTGCCCTAATACTTCAATCAAAACTCTTTAGTGATTCAAAATGAAATTTCAGTTAAGTTAAAATTGATTTTTTAAAAAAAAAGATAAATGAAATGGCATATTTCCTCATAAGGGTGAGACTAGAATAACTCATTTGGAGAAATGATTGAAAAAGGTGCCAAGCAAAGTGAGCTTGTGTATAAGAGGTCAAGTCTGCTTGCTATAAATTGTGCTAGCTTCAAGTGGCTCCTGCTTACTCAGTTGGAAATAGGGGATAAGGCATAGCGAGATATTTTAAATTATGGAGCAGCAGGAATATTTTTGGAGGTGTACTCACTTCCTCTTTCTTGGAGTCATAATCAGGTTTCATGGAAAAAACCCATCTAAATTCATCCAAGGACGCAAAGTAGAATAGGGATAATACATTTATTTCATGAAATCTAGATGGTTCAAAGTCAGCTATACTTAATGTCTAATTCTCTACCGGGTTAAGGTGAACTTAACCAGCCAGAAAACAGTATGCTTAACTGCCACTGAAATCTGTGAAGCTTCAAAGCACACTTTGATACTTAGCCATATCCTGCATTGCAGCTAGTATTGTTTACTAGTTATCCTCTTGTTCATCAAGCTTGCCAGCAGGAGAAGACTTATCTGATGACCCATGTCCCTCTTCTTCATTTGCTGTTGCTATGCTTGCTGGTGACAGTGAGTTGGCTAAAGAGGCTGAGGTTGGCTGAGGAGGTCTTCCTTCCTTCCCCGATTACACCCCTTCAGCAAGCTACTGTCTCTACATTGTGAATACAGAGATCTGACACCCATCTAACTCCACAGATGTAGCTTGTCAAAGACCATGAAAAAGGAGACGGGAGAATATGGACATTCTCTGTGCTCTGTAAGGTTGTGACTGGAACATTTTAGACTGCGCATGTAGAAATTACAGTCACAATATTCTCACACAGAGAAGAGTAATTTAGAAAGCCTAATAAAATCTTACAGAATAAAATTCTCTATGCAGTAGGGCATGACAAGTGTGACTGAAAAAAACCCAGCATATTAAATATATTTGAAGAGAAAGAACATGTTTGGAGGAGTAGATTTCCTAAAGGCATCAATTGCAAGTGCTTGATAGTTAATCAATGAGAGTACTGAAGAGACTTCTCTGACACAAAGAATAAATGCAGAGGTCCCTGTTAATAATTCGGGCACATAAAAGGAAAACTGATGACCAGAAAATATTTTACTAGCTGGTTATTGGTTTTTTAAAAAGCTTTTGTTTCTTAATGTGACAGAATTTCAGACCCCAACATCGTTGGGCCTGCTCTGGTTAGACCTCACCTAGCACATTGTGTCCAGTTCTGGGCACAGCAATTTAAAAAAGATGTAGAGAAGCTAGAACATGTCCAGAGGAAGGCAACAAAGAGGGTGAGGGGTCTGGAAACCAAGTCCTATGAGGAAAGGTTGAAGGAACTGGTATGAGAGGTGATATGATAACCATCTTCAAGACTGAGCGGGAATATGATAACCATCTTCAAGTACTTGAAGGGCTGTCATATAGAGGATGGTGCAGAGTTGTTTTCTGTTGCTCCAGAAGGTTGGACCAGAACCAACGGGTTGAAATTAAATCAAAAAGAGTTTCCGTCTAGACATTAGGAAGAATTTTCTAACAGTTAGAGCGGTTCCTTGGTGGAACAGGCTTCCTTGGGAGGTGGTAGGCTCTCCTTCTCTGGAGGTTTTTAAGAAGAGTTTAGATAACCATCTGTCAGCAATGCTGATTCTATTACCTTAAGCAGATGATGAAAAGGAGGGCATCTTGGCCATCTTCTGGGCATGGAGTAGGGGTCACTGGGTGTGTGTGGGGTGGGGGGAGGTAGTTGCGAATTTCCTGCACTGTGCGGGGGGTTGGACTAGATGACCCTTGTGGTCCCTGTTTCTAGGATTCTACTACATTATCAAACATTTATAAAGCCAGGGTTGACAAAGCATCTCTCTGATCCTCTGCAACGAAGTGTGGATAGATAAATGCAGCAGCCAGAGCTGGCCTACCACCAGAAGACAGCTCTCCACTTACCTATTGCATTAAAGCATCACAGCATGTTGGTGTGTTTGTAATCCTCTATCCCGCTGTGCCTTAGGTAAACTATATTTCCATGGCAAAAGGACTGTGAGACTAATTCAAGGCACTTTAGTAAAGGACTGCCAGATTTTGGGACTGGGCAGCTAGACAAACCTGCTTGCCTGAGTGTGGAAACATAAATAAATTCTAAGATTACGATCTAAAGAAATTATTTCACACTGCTGGCCAGATTTAGTAACCTCTAGGGCCACCATGCAATTATTTTGGCTAGGACGTTATTTATACGCTTTGACAGCTTGGGTTGTACTAGACGGAATTTTCCACCTATAGATAAGAACCTTGCTGCCTTCTCCCCACTGTAGCCCACTGATTTCCACAAATGCCTGAAGTCTGAAGCAGGTAAGGGTCATTAGCAGAAATTGTCAATTTAGACTGGACCCCGGTCCTCTTCCCTTCTCGGCAACCGATGCCCGGTTGCACATTTTGATTGTGTATTTTGATCATTCCCTGGGCCGCTTTTCATCCGCTGCTAAACTAAGTCGTTATCTGTTGCATCAATGTGATTCCTAATACAGAGAAAACTGATTATTTTTTAACTCACCTCATAGTCAGTATTGAAGCTTTTCTTCATTGTCTCGCTAAGTGTTAAGCAAAAGTAATTTACATCTCCGCCTTTTCTTATTCCAAGGATGCAACCCAGACTGTTAGCGATTTCCATCTACATTCTAATTTCTCTCTTTGAATACTAACATTTACTGTACACTGAACAGGTTTCTAAAATGAAAAAAGCATACTATTTCCATCATACTAACAGCACACAAAGAGAAACAAAATCTTTATCCAAGATACACAGCGAAAACAATAAGACAAGGCTTTCCTGGTTACACGGAGTTCCAACACGGAGAATACAAGGAAATGATTCACTCAAATGCCAAGCCGAGGAGTGCCTTCCACTCCCAGGTGACAGCTGATTCATCTGCAAAATGAGAATCCTGTTCAGCTGGAAGCAATCTACAGGCTTCTACCAAGCCAAGACATATCATATCTACACTAATTTAAAAAGTAGGGTTGTATGGTTACAGACCGAACATGGAAAGAAACTGATCTCAGGTTCTTGTAATTGTTCAAGCAGTAATTCAGAAATTATCTTGGGAAACCAAAGGGAATATCTCATGACATCTTGTGGTTAAAGGATGGTAGTAATCATAACTGTGGTTGGACATACCAGAGAAGTTCCTGTAGACCTAGTTATTCTTTCTCCTAATACATAGCTTGAGATAAAAAAAATACCATGAAAACTGACCATCCTAGCCATGACACCCGAAGGGTAAAGGCTTCATATCAGGCAGTTGTAAAAAAGAAAAGCAAAATAATAATCCTACAGAGAATAGTTTTGTGATGGCTTCTTGCTTTGATTAAGGACCTTGAGAAGGAATAAGAATCACTTTCTCTGCACTAGAAAATTCAACCACCTGTTGCTTTCAGCTTTTAGAAATCATAGCTGATTCCTTGTCAATGTGCAGAATTATGAAAAAAGTGATAAGCGAGAAGGTTCAGTACAATATTCACAAGAGACACAAGGGGAACATTTTCTGTGAGCAATGCATTACTTCTCTCTTAACAATTTAACCAGGATTTCCCCCATGTTTAATGGGCATGTGTCTTCTGAAAAACTGGAATAATTTTCCCTCTTAAAAATCATAATGGCATGATCAGGGTGAGACACTGGCCATCGTCTATCAGTTCAGGTGGGGCATCTGCGTTAGTCTTTTGTCGCCAAACAAAAAAGATGTCCAGCATCACCTTAAAGACTAACAACATTTATTCTAGTAAGACAGAGCTTCAGATACAATGAGAAATGAACTCCTAAACCTCGGTTTTACAGAAAATTAAAAAAAAAGAAGGGTAAAGGGAGGAGATGAGCAGAGAGAAGCTTAGAATTTCAAGTGAAATTCTCTATGTGGAGATGGAAGACCCATTCCTAAAGGGGGCAGGTAGAAAGGCGGTGGCTGGGGATGGGTCAGCCACACTGCCTCCTGAGAAGCTTCCCAGCCGTAAAATACATGAATTAAACTGATTAAAATTGGAAGTCCATGTAACTCCTCAATGGAGTTTCACAAAACTCTGCTGCAGTGTAAAGGGGGCGTTCCTGGGCCGAAAGGGGTCTACCCCTGGGAAGTCCCACACACACACCAGCGCAGGCACTCGCTTCCGGGAAAGCAGCAGCGCCAGCACCTGAGGCCCACGCCTCTGTGCCGTTCCTGGGGGCTGGCATAAATACCCCCCACGCCGGCATCCGTGCACTTATCATGGTACAAAGTGGCAAGGACACCGGAGCGGGGTCACACCAGTTCCTATGGCGCTTCGGGGCCCCTTTCAGGATTGCACGGTTAAAGTTTAAGTCATGATATAGGGAATCTCACCTGATCTGTTACAGTAGGTCTCTCTCTGCTTAACTCCTCCCTTCCCCCTCCCTTTCTGTAATTTTCTGTAAAACTAAGGTTAAGGGGTTTATTTCTCCGATTGTATCTGAAGACGTGAGCTCCATGTTACAAAAGCTCATACTGGAATAAATGCTGCTAGTCTTTAAGGTGTCACTGGAATTCTGTTTCGTATAGCCTATCAAGAAAGATACACAATTAGGACACTTACACAAACCCATGCTTTTTTACTCCAAATTAAGAGCATAACATTTTGCATGCTGGATCATTTCAGCTGCCTGCTTCCAGCTGTGACCAACCAGATGCACTGGGATAATCACAAGCTCACTTTACTTGCAACTAAGAAAGCTAAGGGGAATTCTGTCCCGTCATCTGAATACAAGTAGATGCAACACAGAAGAATATTCAGAAGACCTGTTCACAGTAATATATATTTAAAAAACACAATTATAGTGGGTAAGATCCAAAGTTATGACAACCCAGTAACTTTATGGAAAATATTTTTACTGGTTTTCTCCACTCCATGCAATACCCTGTGTTCTCTGATATGCACTGCTGAGGGTCAGGGGACAATTGCTATGTGGTCCAGGAAGAACTCATCAGGAATCACCCTTCCTCCATCTTCCATTAATGTAATCTCCATTAGGGCAACATCATGTAATCCGCAGAAGATGGAAGGAAGGTGATTCCTGCTCCCTCCTGATTGCAGTCGTCCCCCCGACCCCCCTCCGCACAGCATTCTGTTTTGAGGGTCCTCCAACCCTCAGCTATCACATTTTGGAAGGAGGGGAAAGCTGAAGAATAGCATGGTGTAGTGGTTAAGAGCGGTGGACTCTGTTCTGGAGAACCGGGTTTCATTCCCCACTCCTCCACGTGAGCGGCGGAGGCTAACCTGGTGAACTGGATTTGTTTCCCCGCTCCTCCACATGAAGTCTGGTGGGTGACCTTGGGCGAGTCACAGCTCTCTTAGAGCTCTCTCTGCCCCACCTACCTCACAGGGTGTCTGTTGTGGGTAGGGGAAGGGAAGGTGATTGTAAGCCGGTTTGATTCTTCCTTAAGTGGGAGAGAAAGTTGGCATATAAAAACCAGCTCTTCTTCTTATTATTATTATTATTATTAAACCCTTCAAGATGTGACACTGACATAACTTTGGATCCAAACCATGAGAAGTCATTGGGCAAAGGTAGAAAGGGAAGGGTGACTTGCACTCTAAACAAACAAAAAATGACTGAAGTTCTGTGCAGGCTTCATACCAGAAATAATGAAAACTGCACAGCACAGAGCACTGATTATGCTTGCAAAACATAGCAATATTGTGCCTCATTACCTGGCTTTTCTGAAGTATCATTAATCAAGCCAAGCTCTTTGGGGTAATGGGCCAGCAAAGGAAATGTATAACAGGGACAGATATCTGTTTAATATTCCTCTCATCTGCCACATAATCAAACATGGGACTTACTGCTGAACATCTCTTTTATTTGATGAAAGCATACTTCCTGTCTTCAGATGAGAGTTGGGAATATCTCACTTATGTCCTCCCGGATTACCAGTTTTTGTTCAATAGGAATGATTGATGCCTAAGTAATTAGTTAAAAAACTAAATTTCATTTGGGGAATAATAGGAAGAGAATGTCATCAAGCTCAGCTTTGACATCTGTATTCACCAAAATGGATGGTGGAATTTGTAAGTGAGCGAGAACATGAGATATAAGGTTTACACCACCAGAGTGATGTAGTGGTTAAGAATGGTGGTTTGGAGCAGTAGACTCTAATCTGGAGAACCAGGTTTGATTCCCCACTCTTCCACATGAGCGGCGGACGCTAATCTGGTGAGCTGGAATTGTTTCCCCACTCCTATACATGAAGCCTGCTGGGTGACCTTAGGCTAGTCACAGCTCTCTTAGAGCTGTCTCAGCCTCACCTACCTCACAGGGTGTCTGTTGTGGGGAGGGAAGGTGATTGTAAGCCAGTATGATTCTTTCTTAAGTGGTAGAGAAAGTCAGCATATAAAAACCAACTCGTCTTATCTGTGATGTGTTTGCTTTGTTATGTGCAGGAAAATTTGAAAGCTGGTGATACATTCACATATTCGCATATGGGGAGAGGCTGTGACTCAGTGGTAGAGCATCTGCTTGGCATGCAGAAGGACTCAGGTTCAATCCCCGGCAGTTAAAGGGACTAGGCAAGTAGGTGATGTGAAAGACCCTGGAGAGCCGCTGCCAGTCTGAGTAGACAATACTGACTTTGATGGACCAAGGGTCTGATTCAGTATAAGGCAGCTTCATGTGTTCATCTGAGGTGGCACAGACCTATGTGCAGCCTGCTGAACACCATCATTAGCTCTCAGATTTTAACCTATATCAACAACACAGAACTTTCTGGGAACAAAAAGACACAAAGGAAGGATATTCTCCACACATAAGCATACGAAAAGATTAGAGGGAATTTAAATAAACTTAATCTAAGGATTTTAAAGTGAAGGTCACATTGTGTCTTGTTTTGGAATCCAAAATTTGCTCTGAATTTTAAAGCTAAAAGAAATCCAAGTTATATACATGCTTTGTATTTCAGAACCGTCTCTCCCGCAAAGCACACTATTTCAACATTGTTTGGCCTTAGGTGCTTTGATGTTCCTCTGAAGCACTACGGCCACTGGCAAGGAATTGTCAAGAGACCACGTGAACTATGAAGATGCCAGATACTGCGGCTCTGAGAAATAATGAAAAGTATTAACGTGGATATAGCCTCCTTACAAAAAAGAGGTACAGTATGCAACAAGACAAATTTACATTTTCCTTTCTTCAAAGGGAACATCTAGAAACACTTCTGAGGTACATACAGATCATATTGCCATGGGATGTGGTGCCATTCATATAAATGTTGTTTTTTTTAAGTGTAAACTACATCAAAGTTTCTGAAACTTTGTTCTAGGAAGCTTTTGCAGTTGAACTAAAAGTAAGTAGTTCAAAGCCTCCTGAAATATAACTAAGAGATGGTTACACTTACTGGACCCTACACTGAAGCACCTCGAGAGTGTGCAGCTAAAAAAATCAGGGCTAGGCTGCCCTCATGTGGAAAAGGCATTGTTGTGACAAGCATTTCTTCATGCAGTGGGCTTGCTGGTCATTCTGCAAAGCTCACTGAAATTTACCAAGTTGGCAACCAAAATATACACAAATTTAGAGAAATTAAAGTCTGTTTTAAAAGATATGGAGGCTGCAGAAACAGGTTTTTCTGAGCATTCAATCGGACTTGAAATGCCGCTGTGTACAATAATGAATAAGTTGTAATGTGACATATTCAGAGCCTTGGGAATATGATACAGGTCAGTAAAATGAAGCTCTGAAAAAATATGAGCCAGTATTAATTTTGTTGTTCAATGATCCTTCATTGAGCAAGGGGTTGGTTTAGATGGCCTGTATGGCCCCTTCCCATTCTATGATTCTATCTAGTAAAGGCTCAAATGACTGTACCTCATAATGTACTGCTAAAAAGATGTGTGTTTTAAAAGAATTATAGTATCATTCATAAATGACGTAAAGAATGCATGTAGAAGGCCAAAGAGTCTCCCTTTGTTAGAACTGACTGATGTCACAACCGGTACCTCTCCCTTTCAGATAACTAGATTGCAGTTTGGCTGATGTCCAACACTTTAACATGCTTAGTAATGTGGTTACTCCAGCTACACCCAAAATGAGAAGAGATCCCTTTCCTTACATGCAGCTCATCTCAGGTCAAGATGCCAATGTTAATATTTAGCTTGCTCAATTTTGCATCCAGTTGAAAAATTAAATTTATATACCTTTAGAGAGTATATTAAATCACACCCACAAAGAAACTTGTAAACAGATTCTGTATGAAACGGGTATTTGTAATCTCTGTTCAGCATCCACATATGGTTCTCCAAGAAAGTGGTTACTCCAGAGTTTTATTCCCAGAAATGCTTTAATCCTCCTTTGATATATGTCTCACGGTTATAAACAAACACTTTAGAGCAACACTGCTGTTTGCCTAGTTACAAACTAAGATCTCCGTGGTCACCGGGCTTTACTGTTGCATTAAAAGCAGATGTACAGCCTACTGGCCTAGCCACTGTTACCATTAATGTAAAATGTTAGGGTTCAATCGTATGAGGGATACACCAAAGAAAATGTAATAGTTTGTTGCCAAACAAACAAAATATTCTCCTAGTTTCCGATTGCTCTCCAAACACTACTGCCTGAAGCTCCTCCCTCCTAGCTAGCAGGGATCCTCTGTAAACTCCCATCCTCTATGTTACTATCAGGATGTGTCTGTAAAGGAAAACAATCACTACAATTAGAGATGGGTCACATGAAAGAGCCCCGTGGCGCAGAGTGGTAAGCTGCAGTACTGCAGTCAAAAGCTCTGCTCATGACCTGAGCTCGATCTTCACAGAAGTTGGTATCAGGTAGATGGCTCAAGGTTGACTCAGCCTTCCATCCTTCCAAGGTAGGCAAAATGAGCACCCAGCTTGCTGGGGGGGGAAGTGTACACTACTGGGGAAAGCAATGGCAAACCACCCCATAAACAAAGTCTGCGTAGTAAAAGTCAGGATGTGACAACAACCCATGGTTCAGTAATGACCTGATGCTTGCACAGGGAACTGCCTTTACCTTTTTTTTTTTAACAACATGAAAGTACAGAAGCACTGATGCCTACAACAGCAATTGCAGTAATCTTGATTTCATTTACAAAGCTACAGAATATGGGGCAGCTGTCATTACTCAAATAGAAGTCTCAAGCTAATGCCTTCAAATGGTGAAAAGCCACAAGAGAAGCATCCCTCACCATCACAATTTTCTCCCTTCTCGATACCTTATATACAATGCTCCTGCAGTTTGGCGGCAAACAAAAAGCACATCTTGGGCTCTATTAATAGATTTCTCACTTTCTCCATAACAAGTCTTGCTCTCTGCAGCGCACAGCAATAAGCCCTGGCTTCGTCTATGTCTCCCAATTTCAGAAAGACTGTTTCTCCCCCCCACACACTTACGGGGGACTTACTTGTTGCCGCTTGGTTCTAGCATGTGACTGAAAACGGGGAGGGAAGGAAAGGGGACATGGTCTATTAAGCACCAGTATAGATCACCAGGGCTTATTTTTATTCTATTTCTTTTTCCTTCTTTCAGAGTCTCAGTGAACTGTGTTCTATAAGCCATTGATGAATCACCCCTGCTATGGCAGAACTGTTTTCCAGGAGAGCAACAATTAAATGTGGCATCACAAAGCTCCTCATGGGCAGCTAATGGAATAATAAAAAAAAAGAGATAAAGATCCCAGGTGTATTTAAAAACCCGACTTTGTAAAATCTGTTTAGCCATTTATATACTGCCTTTCTTAAAAGAACAAGAAGAACAAGCGTTGGTTTTTATATACCGACTTTCTCTACCACTTAAGGAAGAATCAAACCGGCTTACAATCACCTTCCCTTCCCCTCCCCACAACAGACACACTGTGAGGTAGGTGGGGCTGAGAGAGCTCTAAGAGAGCTGTGACTAGCCCAAAGTCACTCAGCTGGCTTCATGTGTACGAGTGGGGAAACCAACCTGGTTCACCAGATTAGCCTCCGCCGCTCATGTGGAGGGAGTGGAGAATCAAACCCGGTTTTGCAGATCAGAGTCCCCCACTCCAAACCACCGCTCTTAACCACTACACCAAACTGGCTCTCAGCCAACCAACACAATTTACAGTATGATTTGCAGGATGCTGAAGGTGGAATTACAAAATGGATCTCAGTTAGTCTTGCCCTCTCACCATGAATTACCTTACATAATATTGCCATTAATTCCATGCAGTCCGCAAACCAATTCAAAGAATAGATTCTGGTTTAAACCCATTAGCATCATCAGGGCAACTACACGGCCTTAAACATATCACTTCTACTTCAGTGGCCTGTTCATTAGCTCTACCTCAGGTACTCACTTTATATAGGTTTTGGAATAGCAGAACTATCAAACAGGCCATCCCTTACATGCATTATGAAGTGTACAAACAAACGGGGAAGGTTGTACCATGCAACCATTGTCCATATTTTGAAGGAATTACTTCTTGCATTATTTCTGTAGTGGTAAAACACTGAACTCACAGTTTAGGAAACTCACATGCAGATGAAGACGAAGAGTTGGTTTTTATACCTTGCTTTTCTATATCTTTAAGGAGTCTCAAAGCGGCTTACTATCCCCTCCCCCCACCCACCATCAAGCACCTTGTGATATAGGTAGGACTGAGAGAGTTCTAGGTGACTAGCCCAAGGTCATCCAGCAGGGTTCATGTGTAGGAGTGAAGAAAGAAACCTGGTTCACCAAATTAGAGCATGCCACTCAGGTGGAGGAGTGGGGAATCAAACCCGGTTCTCCAGATTAGACTCTGCCTCTTTTAACCCTCTTTTAACCACTATGCCACACTGGCATAGATGCTACTTAAAGGTAAAGGTAGGCCTCCTGTGCAAGCACCTGGTCTTTACTGACCCATGGGGTGACATCATGTCCTGATGTTTACTAGGCCGACTTTGTTTATGGGGTGGTTTGCCATTGCCTTCCCCAGTTGTCTACACTTCACCCCCAGCAAGCTGGGTGCTCATTTTACCAATCTCAGAAGGATGGAAGGCTGAGTCAACCTTGAGCCAGCTACCTGAAACCAACTTCCGTTGGGATTGAACTCAGATTGTGAGCAGAGCTTGGACTGCAGTACTGCAGTTTACCATTCTGCGCCATGGGGCTCCTAGATGCTGCCTTAAAAAGGTGTAATTTCCTTGACTTAGATCCTATCCAGCATGACTGCAACGGCACTCATAGATACATGCCCCTTTTCCTTAGCAATGCTCTGAAATGTCTGAGCAGCTGTGGGGTCTACATGGACCAAAAAAACCACCAACAAACATGAAACTCAGGGGGCTGCAGTGTGGAGGAGAGCCATATAAACACTGTTTTTCCACCAACAGGAACCTCTTGAGCCAGTAAGGGGGGGGGCACTGATTCAAGAGGAACGGTAAGGCAATTCCCCATCCTCACTGCAGCCCCCCACCCAGGCCATGCAGCTTTTCCTCCATGTGGCTCCTGCAATCTCCAGCACCAGATGTTGAAGGCTAGCAGGAAAACCACATTTACCAGCATTCTTGCAGTCTTGCTTCAAAGAATTCAAGCCTCTGTGTTTAAATGCATGACATCTGTCATATCAATTAGGGGGGAAATAAAGCTCAGCATATCATCTTTTCAGTCTGTCGTTAAAGTGATCTATTTTATTTTCTTAAGGCCACGTTAAGCCATCTCAGTACCTGATGCGCAGTGCTTATCTGAGAAGGAGTAGGAACGCTGAAGACAACATTTGATTCTTTCCTCCACCTCTTTCGCACCAGCTTTGCCACCCAAAGCCACAAGAAACCGCTTCCTGCCTGGCATAAACATCTGCTTCAGCACTGGCCTTAATTATTTTCAGTACAATTATCGAACTCTGACTGATGGGGAACCTATCAGCGGTACAACAGCGGTACAAAACACTTTTTTTTAAAAAAAATCTTAAGCTCCTCAACTCCTTCAAATACAAAAACAATTGAAGAGCTCTTTGCAAAAAAGCGGAGAGCAAGAAATCATTATTTGCCAACCCTAGTCCTCCTTAACACAATCAAGCTCCTATTTGAAGTGGTCTTAATAGGATTTCAAAGCTACTTTCTGTAGCTCATGAAAAACTGGCTGGAAAAAAATATGACCGAGGCAAGAACTGAAATACCAATTTACTCGTGTTACATTCAGCTACGACTACAGTTCTGTTTTCCCATTCATTCCTGTAGTAACAAAGCTGGCAATTTACAGATTGATGTCCAGCATGTTCCAAAGAAAAGTATTCTAATTTGACCGCTTTGGCAATTGAACTCTCTGGCATTGGAGTCCCTCCCCTCCCCAAACCCCGCCCTCCTCAGGCTCCGCCCCAAAAACCTCTCGCCAGTGGCAAAGAGGGACCTGGCAACCCCAGTGATAGAGCATCTGTTTGGCATGCAATCCCCGGCATCTCTGGTTAAAGGGACTAGGCAAGTAGTCCTCTACCTGAGACCCTGGAGAGCAGCAGCTGGTCTGAATAGACAATACTAACTTTGATGGACCAAGGGTCTGATTCAGTATAAGGCAGCTTCATGTGTTCAAGTGTTATATCACGAACTTTTCCTGCGTGCGCAGGTCACTTCTGAGATGTATCTATTGCAAATTTCTACACATCTCCTAAAAAGTCTCCAAGCTTCTTATGTCAAACTCATACAAACACTTGGCAACTACTCTATTATTTTTTCTTCTCATCTCTACAAAATAGCCCAAAGTGTTCTGACTCAATATACTAAATTCCCTTCAGAGGATTTCAGTCAGTTTTTCCCCAAAGCTTTGGTGTCATAAAATGTGCAATAACTGGTAGCAAACAAAACTTAATTTACTTCCTCTAAATCCTGAGTAATCTCACTTCCTAAGAAAACAGAAGAAAAAAAAAACAGCCCAAAAGATGCTTTCCGTAAAATACGGAATTAGACCAAGAAATGAGGCATACAATCCCACATTCTCTGTAGGCCTCACAGCCTTATGATGATGAAGATGAAAAGAGTTGGGTTTTATATGCCAATTTTCTCTACATTTTAATGAGAATCAAACTGGCTTACAATCTCCTTCCCTTCCTCTCCTCACAACAGACACCTTGTGAGGTAGGTGAGGCTGAGAGAGCTCTGAGAGAACTGTGACTAGACCAAGGTCACCAGCAGGCTTCATATGTTGGAGTGGGGAATCAAACCCGGCTCTCTAGATTAGAGTCCACCGCTCCTAACCACTACACACAAGTGCAATTCCTGAACAGCATGGCTGTATTACAGGTTAATGTCAGGAACTATTAGTGTGAGATGCTTCTGTCCTCCCCCTCCTTTTTAAAGGCCCAAGACATACTTTATGTTTTATCTTGAGAATGCTTGGCAGTCAAAAAAGAAAACAGGCCTCGAGATATACAGTGTTCAAAAATGTTGAAACTGGGGTGGGGGGGGAAACCAAAACAGAATCTTGAGAAAATAGGCCATACTTTCTTATCAAACCTAACCTTATTTCACTGGTTTAGCAGCATAAAATGCACCATTTATAGCTTCATTAAAAAAATATACTAATGGGTGTATTTATAGAATTTATCACATTAAAAAAATATACTAATGGGTGTATTTATAGAATTTATCAGCTTAAATGTCTTAGTTTTCTACCAAATAAAGATTGAAAATATACTCAGTACTTGAGAAAGCAGCATACTGCGGCATTCTATGTTCCCTTAGCATCTGTATTTTAATGTGTGTGTGTGTGTGTGTGTGTGTGGAAGATGAAATTAGAAAACAGATGTAGGCATATGATTTAGACAGAAACAGTCTCATACTACAATACAAATACCAGCATATTTAGATATCAAGTTAAACTTTGTAACACTGAAAATACTGAATTCTTTAACGTCTTATCAAACACACCACAGCATATTAAGTGTTGCCAAAATTATTTATATTTAAACAATAAACATCCTTGGACGAATGTTGTCTATCTCTAAGATGTACACAGCAATAATAATTGTCAATAAATCCACTTCCCAACATGGCCAAAGTAGAAAGAAGGTGAGAAAGCAGAAAATGGGGACAGATAAAGGTAGGTTGGCTGGTGAGTAGGAATGAGTGAAGAAAGCAAGAAAAAGGGAGAGGCTTTGGGGGCTTTCAGGGAAGGGAAAGAGGAAATGGTGAGGAGAGGAAATGAGATGCTGCCTGCAAGTCCTTGCGGGTCCCCCACTTGTCACTATCTTCTGCAGAAGATAGGTGAAACCTCGTCTTAGGAAGAATTTCTCTTATTCCAAACCAGGATTTTAAGTGTCCTCCAACATTTCCCATGCCGTCACATCTCTGTCTCTGTGTGTGTGTGTGTGTGTGTTAAGTGCCATCAAGTCGCTTTCAACCCATGGTGACACTACGAATCAACGTCCTCCAAAACATCTCTTGTTGGGTCTTCCTCTTTTCCTGCTGCCTTCAACTTTTCCTAGCATGATTGTCTTTTCCAGTGACTCTTGTCTTCTCATAATGTGACCAAAGTACGATAGCCTCAGTTTAGTCATTTTAGCCAGTTTAGTCACATCTCTAACAGGCCCAAATTGTGTTCCATTACAAATTTTATACACATTTCCTGAGCACATGATACTCTTGAACTGAAAAAACTGCATGGAAGGTGAAACATTTGTGATATCTTGTCTCTGTACTGAAAAAAGAGAGAAACCATATCTATAATACTTTTACCAACTGTGCTCTTTTGTAGCACTCAGCATCAAGGAATAGAATGCCTGCAAATATTTCCTTGTATTATTTACTCATTTGTATATGGCATCTCCTGAGTCCTGCTCAAGCCTTTGGGACATAGCTTCTAGCAAAGCATCTTACCTTTAGCTTCTCAGCACTCTGGTCACGTTTTCCAACATGATTCCCCATGGTGATTCTCAAGTTTCTTCGAGCACTATAACGGTAAAACAGTAAGTGTTAGAAAAGTCATTATTCCAAAGTCAGACAGTCGAGCACAGCTTTCTGAATTTGGTGAACACTAAAAGAAGAGATATATGAGGATGTACTGCCGAAATGTAAGGATTCAATAGATAGTAGCTCTTTATGTGAGAGTGTGTTCCTGAGACAGAACCCTATCAGGCTGTCAAACCGTATGCAGAATTGGCATCCACAAAATGTTAATTTTGACTAATTTAAATGCAATATTCTAGCCCACATGGAAATTACGGCATGCTTGAAAATGTGAGGACACATGGACACATGAGGGTGCCTTATACTGAATCAGCCCCAGTCAGTATTGTCTACTCAGACCGGCAGCGGCTCTCCAGGGTCTCAGGTGGAGGTCTTTCACATCACCTACTTGCCTAGTCCCTTTAACCGGAGATGCCGGGGACTGAACCTGGGACCTTCTGCATGCCAAGCAGATGCTCTACCACTGAGCCACAGCCCCTTCCCAAAGGATATCTCAGAATCTTAACAGGTACTGAGTATGACTTTCTAAGGTTAGGAGTTGAGACCTTCAAGTGGGATAGAAAATATTGTTCAAATGCACAGGTTCAAATGCATTTTAGCATAAAATGTCTTCTGAGTCAGTCTAGGCACCCATACAGGTGATAATTTAATGGCACATTTTAACATGCACATGATGTGTCTCAAAATCCTCTTTACTGCTTGGCAAGATGAAATAGATAATCAGGCTATCTAGGTGGCGAGATAACTCATCCAGGCTTAGCTTGATCTTCTTTTTTGGGGGGGGTGTTATCAGAACTACACATTATTTAAAAGCCATTCCTATTCTACAAACACAAAATCTAGCCATTATATGCAGTCCTAAAAAGTTGTCTTTTTTAAATTTTGCCTTCCTTTTTTTTTTTAGCATTTAGTTGCATGTTTGCACAACCTGTGATTAAATTTTAGCTGCTACCTTTTCTTTACTTCCTATACAACATTGGGAAGGGGCCATGGCTCAGCGACAGAGCACATAACTTACATGCCAGAAGTCCCCTGTTTTGTTTTTCTCATGGTGAGGCCATGCAAAGCTATTGCAAACAGAATTTAGATTGACAAATGGTCTGACTCAGCATAAGGCAGCTTTATATCTACTTACTTGACGTTAGCTGCGGAGTCAGACAGAATTATTAAAGGAAGTGAAACATATGGTGATCAGTTAACGGTCCATATTTTAGGGATGAAACAGCAATAGAGCAGAAAGTCTAATCAGTGGAAGAGGACTGAATGAGATGGGTTGCAGCTGACTGTCTGACTCTCACAAGACTCTCTTGCACTGAATTACTTCCCTCACATTTTTGGTTGCAGAGGGAAAATGGGGAGGAGGAAGTGTTGCATGCAATAATATTGAATGACAAATATGTTTACCATGCATATGATGTTTGGCAATTTTTAACTCTGTCCCAAGAAATTCTGCCAAGGGCCTCAGTATGGTGAAACAAGACCATAAATCTTTACTAAATGACACTAGCAAGCAGACAGAATGCCAGCTACAGGAGTTTAGGAGCCCTCTCGCACAGTTCCTCTAACCCTCTTGAGTGCTCCATGCAAACTGAAGAGCTATCGTTGTTGAAGCAATTGGCTCATTATTGAGGCATTACTCATTATTGAGGCATTACCCTCGTCACCTTCTGGATTTGGCACTGCACACATCTGGATTCAGGAAAATGTTGTCTAAAACACCCCTTGCTGCTCCATACGCTACTCTGTTTTGCTCAGAAAGAAACCCCACTGATTTCTGCCAGGCAAAAGGTATTAGGATTGTAGCCTCTGGACCCAAGCAGGCTTTGTGAAGGACTGTGAGAGCCAGCGTGGTGTAGTGGTTAAGAGCGATGGAGAACAGGGTTTGATTTCCCACTCCACCACATGAGCAGCGAACTCTAATCTGGTGAACTGGGTTGGTTTCCCCACTCCTACACATGAAGCCAGCTGGGTGACCTTGGGCTAGCCACAGTTCTCTCTGAACTCTCAGCCCCACCTACCTCACAAGGTGCCTGTTGTGGGGAGAGGAAGGGAGATTGTAAGCTGGTTTGATTCTCCTTAAAAGATAAAGTCAGCAAAAACCAACTCTTCTTCTTCCCATTCATTCTGTATAATGACTAACTTCTCAATTGTTCTGTAAGATCTGCCTTGCTGTTCTCATTTTTCAGTAAGGAGGGAGTGACAACACCCAAGGCCAAGCTGTGAATCTCTGAGTTAAGGCTGGATTTGAACCAAAGTCTGCTTCTACTTGATGGACAACACTGGCTATTAGGGTTATTAGGGGTGAGAAATCAAAGAGACCAAATCAAAGGGAATGAGTGCTTACAGCTTCATTCACTTTAGTAACAAACATCATTCACTTTAGTAACAAATGTGTTTTCAAGGGATGAATTAAAGTTCTCCAGTTAACAAACACAGGAGCTGTTTCTATCTATTTAGCACAAGTAGGAGGGTTACTTCACAGTTTTAAAAATAAATATTTTGTCACCCAAAATCTTGAAAGTGTGACTAAAACTGTAATGTCCGAAAGAAACAATGCATCTGGGGACATGTGTATCACACAAATACAGACGGGATATAGATCCTAATGCAGTGTACAACTGAAGAACTAGCCACATCTGCTGCCATGCAATGCTCAGCCTGCTCCTGAGAGCTTCAGCTACCTCTCATACAAACAAGGATAAAAGAACATGAAAGATACTGCAGACTTGGCTAGCCTGAGAAATCAGCAGTGGCTGAACATGGACTGACACAAACAGGACACAGGGTCTTATTCCAAGACACTGAAAGACTGGACAATTCTACCATTTTGTCAGATTGCACAGAGAAGCCATTGAAATTAATAAACATCAGCACAACTTTAACAGAAAGGAAGAGAGTTTAAGAATTAATAAGGCTTGGCTTCCTGTCCTGAAAACCTCCAGACTAACAAAGACTACAGCCCACAATAGCCATGCGGATTAGCTTTGGATTTCACACATTAATAGATCACTTCAGGATACAATGGTTCCATATTAACATACCACACCCTCATTAGCACATTATCTTGATACTTACAGGACAATGATTAGCACATTACCTTTGATACTTTTTGCAGGACAATGATTCAGCTCAACCCCCCCCTTTCTGACTATATATTACTCTTCCTACACACTTGACACTGAGAGACACTGTCCTTCAGTGTTACTCCTCTGAAGATGCCTGCCACAGCTGCTGGCGAAACGTCAGGAAAGAAAATACCAAGACCACGGTCACACAGCCTGGATAACCTACAAGAACCAATATACAGATGCGTTAGTGAGTTGCCGAATTCCATTCCTCCTCAAAAGAAGAGATACATGAACCGCTGAATGGTAGCACAGCTAATTAATATAATTTATCCACTAATAAACAATAACCATTTCTGGAAGTCGGCAGGCAGACAGATCAATTAAGAGCTGTTAATGCCTACTCTCTTAATAGTGTACAGGAATGCCATTAAGACATCAATATCTTGAAAGAAGTTGGCAAAACATGAAGAATCAAACCAGGGTTCTGGCTCAATCCTTCATAAAAGTTGTTGCAAGCTATGTTCTCCCACATTAAAAAAATAATGCTGAAATGTAATGAAATCCAGAGAAATAGACCACTAAATAGAGCAGGGACTGAAAGTAGATGAGAGGGAAGGAGGGAGATGACCGCAAATGGTTTGGACAGACAGTGAGCACAAAACTAGAACAGAATGCAATCCAATCCTACAGTGTTTCAACATTAAGATCACATAAGAACATAAGAAAAGCCATGCTGGATCAGATCAAGGCCCATCAAGTCCAGAAGTCTGCTCACACAGTGGCCGACCAGGTACCTCTAGGAAGCCCACAAACAAGACAACTGCGGTAGCACCATCCTGCCTGTGTTCCACAGCACCTAATATATTCAGCATGCTCCTCTGATCCTGTAGATAATAGGTATGCATCATGACTAGTATCCATTTTTACTAGTAGCCATTAATACTCCTGTCTTCCATGAACATGTCCACTCCCCTCTTAAAGCCTTCCAAGTTGGCAGCCATCACCACATCCTGGGGCAGGGAGTTCCACAATTCAACTATCCGTTGTGGAAAGAAATATTTCCTTTTATCAGTTTTGAATCGCTTACTCTCCAGCTTCAGCAGATGACCCCGCGTTCTAGACCTCAAATAGTTACTTGGATAGAGAAATCAAATTTCATCTGAGATATTTCTATAGGGTTTTTTTTTTTTTGAGGGGGTGAAACTCAGTGGTTAAACATGCACTATGGATCAAGAAATCTCTGGTTCAACCTGCACATCAACCAGCTAGCCTCCGACAAGATACCAGCCTCCATGTCATCGACATGGGAATAATATTGGCCTTGTTATCTTAATGAAATCACTAACGTTAAGCGCTTGCATAGTTATAAATGTAATATATAAATGTTCAGTATGATCATATAAAGGCATCTGTACTAACTTCACTGGCTAGCTAAAACCACCTTGCTTCTCTTCACTTCGTATATGTTGCAAGTATTTGTCACAAAGCTAATTGCAATGTTTAAATAGAGACACACTGCAGTTAGTTTTGAAGATTTTTTTCATCCAAGAAACCAGTTCAAATGACACATCCTTGCCGAAGTAATTAAGAAATGTATACATCTGACATACCATATATATCTATTCTAAAGCTAATACCAAAGTCAGCTACAAACCTAAACCTATTCATCTCTTTAACTAATATCCAACTTGGCATCACACAGTCTTCTCGTCTCTCAATGTGTTCCAGTTCGTGATATAAACACAACATTGTCTTAATCATTTGGAGAATTTTACTTTGGATGAAATAGTGTTTTGCTGAAACCAAATTCCATTATTTTATGTATGAGTGGGGGAAATGAGTATTTCCAGATGTAAATCAAATTGAAACCCCAAAACATGTATATATAGTTAGAACTTTCCCTTTTCAGCTAAAATTGTTAAGCTGCATGCAGTGAACCAATTTACAATTCATAGTCGGCACACAAGTTGACATGTACAGCATCCAGCACACGGATGGCCCACTGGGGAGCCACAGAAAATCGGTTCTGGCTCTACTCTTCCCTTCAACAGCAAGTGAACAAGAGAAGGGAAAAAGAACGGAGGAGTGTAAGAAAGTGCAAGAGGAAGGAGACATTATAAGAGAGACTGGCTAAGGAAATAAGTGTGGGAGAAGGTGGTCCTAGCAAGACTGGGGAGTGGGGGGACTCAGGCAACATGAGGAGCATATCTAAAGCTCAGCACAGCCCACGTTTTACATCTGAGCAAACACTGGACAGCCTTGAACAGAAAGACAGCTTTTATTTTTAAAATCTGCTCTGGTTTTCCGCCACAGATTCTCTTGACTTACTCCCTAACTCACATTTAGAAACTGCCAAATTCACCTACAACTGCAAGCTACATCACTCTTTTACACTGCCTCTGTGCCAAGCAAACAAACCCTTCTATAGCATCTGTGAGAGCCAGCATGGCGTCGTGGTTAAGGTGTTGGACTAGGAACTGGGAAATCCAGGTTCAAATCCTCACTTGTGCCAGGGAAGCTTGCTGGATAACCTTGGGCCTGTCACACACTCTCAGCCCTGACCCTGGGGTTCATTCCTAATTGTATCTGAAGCCCTGTCTTATTAGAATAAATGTTGTTAGTCTTTAAGGTAATGCTGTACATCTTTTTTGTTTTGCGACAAAAAACTAATGCAGACGCCCCACCACAATTGTGGCCAGTGTCTCACTCTGATCATGCCATTATGATTTTTAAGGGAAAAGATTATTCACATTTTTCAGAAGACACATGCACATTAAACATGGGGGAAATCCTGTTCAATTTGTTAAGAGAGGAATAATGCATTGCTCAGGAGGAGCCCCGTGGCACAGAGTGGTAAGCTGCAGTACTGCAGTCCAAGCTCTGCTCACAACCTGAGTTTGATCCCAACGGAAGTTGGTTTCAGGTAGCCAACTCAAGATTGACTCAGCCTTCCATCCTTCCGAGGTCGATAAAATGAGTACCCAGCTTGCTGGGGGTAAAGGGAAGATGACTGGGAAGGCAATGGTAAACCACCCCGTAAACAAAGTCTGCCTAGGAAACGTCGGGATGTGACGTCACCCCATGGGTCAGGAATGACCTGGTGCTTGCACAGGGGACCTTTACATTTTTAACAACAATCATAGTTTACCAGTTTTTCATTTTCCCTGACCAGGATTGCTAACAGTGGCTTATTCCCAGTTTGGAATCCCGGTTTGCAGTTAAAGTGTAAACCACAGCTTGCTGGTTCCGGCACAACAGCAGATACAATAAACACGTTAAATAGGTGGAGGGGGTCTGTGATGTCAATCCTTTGCTGTTGAGTACACAAGCTTGGTTTTGTTTTTCTCTTTCTGTATACAGTGGAGGAATGTCCGTTGCTACAGGCAAGCATAAATGGGAGAGATAAGGAAAATATTTGTAAAGGTGCCATCTGGTCTGTTCAAAACCAGTTTAACCAGCCTATTTGCTTCCGGAGCTCATATTTAGACAGCCACAATGCTGTTCAGTGGTCACATTTTAAATTTAGATCAATTATATAATAGTCATAACCAGGGATTTTCCTTTTCTAGGAAAGCACATTAAACCTATTGGAAGGCAATACAAAGTAACAACTTCTATAGAGAACCCTGTAGCACATTTCATATTGGGGAGGATTAGCTGTGTTACTCTGTTTCAGAAAATGCAAAGGAAAAGCATCAATGTTGGTTCGCACGTGGATGCTTATCCCATCACTTGAGCTTTGCACGTTTGACAACTTGCAGCTGAATGTGTGAATGGCCTCCACAAAAAGGTACTATGTTTGAGGTGGTCTGAATATTCTGTCTGCAGTATACAATGGTCCATTCACACATGCAAGTCATCATTCAAAACTGTAGTCATCAGGTGATAAACACGCATGCATAAACTCAAAGGATCCTATGGTTAGGGTTGCCAACCTCCAGGTACTAGATGGAGATCTCCTGTTATTACAACTGATCACCAGCCGATAGAGATCAGTTCACTTGGAGAAAATGGCCGCTTTGGCAATTGGACTCTATGGCATTGAAGTCCCTCGCCTCCCCAAACCCCGCCCTCCTCAGGCTCCGCCCAAAAAACCTCCAGGTATTTCCCAACCTGGAACTGGCAACAGTACCTATGGTATCCTGAAGACTAATTGACCGTGCCTTGCCAATACTGATAAATATTAGTAGGGCTGTTGATTCGGTTCGGTCCGAACAAAAAATCAGCCGAATTTCCCGCAATTCAGCGGTTTTTCGGTTTGGACGAACCGAACTTAAAAAGGGGGGAAACCGGGGAGCCGAATTCGCCGAGTTCGGGGTGTTCCCGAATAAATTCGGCGAATTCGGCCCCTTTAAACAGATCTGCACCTTCCAGCTTCCCTGGAGGCGCGTGGCGGGCCCTTTAAATAGTAGGCACAGATCTATTTAAAGCCCCCCCCCAGCCCTGCCGGGACTCCCGGCAGGGCTGGGGGGGGGGTCTGGAAACCCTCTGCGCAGAGAGTCTTGCCAGCCCTGCTGGGACTCCGGCCGGGAGGCGCAGATCTGTTTGAAGACCCGCCGCGTGTCTCCAGGGAACTTCCCTGGAGGCGCGCGGCGGGCCCTTTAAATACATCTGTGTCTCCCGGCCAGGAGGCACAGATCTATTTAAAGCCCCCCCCCCAGCCCTGCCGGGACTCCCGGCAGGGCTGGGGGGCGGTCTGGAAACCCTCTGCGCATCTGTATTCTAGGTTTCCTCCAAAGATCTCATGGTGGTACCCTAGACAGCTGTTCAAATGTTATTCAGTTGCACACTGTCTTACTGTGCAATCCTTTGCAGAATTACTGCAGCCTAGGTCAGCCCTGGTTAGTATTTGGATGGGAGACCACCAAGGAATACCAGGGTTGCTGTGCAGAGGAGGGCACTGGCAAACCACCTCTGGTAGTCTCTTGCCATGAAAACCCCAGAAGGGGTCGCCATAATTCGGCTGCGACTTGACAGCACTTTACACACACACACACACAAGTCTACTGAAACCAATGGGTTTAGACTGAAGTAATTTTGCATAGGGCTGCACTGTTAAAAATGCAACATAGAGGGCACGCTTCAGTCTAATAAGGGATGTAAGCAGTACACACCCTATGTTAACAAAATTACAAGGTGCAAACTTTCATAAAGCATCGTTTAATAACCATACAAGAGACGGTCATTATCTAATTATAGTGTAAAAGCAAAGCCAATTTTAGATTTCATAGCTATATTCGCAAGTGCTAGGCATAAAATTAACAGTCCTGAGTTTTTAAAGATTTTCCACTTAGAGGCCATGGTATGGTGACAGCTTCCACCACCAACTGTGCCATCCTAAACAGAGTTACGACCTGAAGTCAATGTGCTTAGAAGGATGTAACTCTGCTTAGTAGAGAGAGGAGGAAGTGAGAAAGTCACGCTTCCTGAGGTCCGCTTTGTGAGTGGATCTTGTATGTGAGCCACTATCAGCAGTAGCCATACAATGGCAATCTGTCAATTTCAGTTTCTGGCACAGACGCTGCAATCTGTTCATCCAGGCAAGTATTCCAGACTGTCGTTATGCTTTGGTTCTTGTAGGTTATCCGGGCTGTGTAACCGTGGTTTTGGTATTTTCTTTCCTGACGTTTCGCCAGCAGCTGTGGCAGGCATCTTCAGAGGAGTAACACTGAAGGACAGTGTCTTTCAGTGTTACTCCTCTGAAGATGCCTGCCATAGCTGCTGGCGAAACGTCAGGAAAGAAAATACCAAAACCACGGTTACACAGCCTGGATAACCTACAAGAACCAATGAACTCTGACCGTGAAAGCCTTCGACAATATTTTGTCTTTATGCTTGATTATATTTGCTTTCATTTATGTTGAAGAAAAATATATATATCCTTGTGGAAATTGTTGTACCTGGTGGAGGGGAGGAATGTTATGGTTGCACATATAAACACTTGAATATGCTAGCTGGGGTGGTGGTGGAAAGAGTTGCAGTTGGATTCTAATATTTAAACTATAGGTCAAAGTCTGCAAAGAGAACAGAGAAACCCCCCGCCCCAAGAGAATCAGGAAATGTTCTTCCACTGTATAGGTAAATTTGAGGAGTGGCAGAGAGGAGGGGTGGTGGGATACTAGGGTTACTATTCGCCCCCTCCCCCACTCTCTGGACTGGTGGTAGAAAGGTCTAGGGGCAGAAATGATACTGCACAACATGTGACATCACATCTGCCCAAAGCCGCAGATCAGGTGACCTCTGCATCAGGTGACGTCTGGCTGCCCCTGAAAGCTCCATAGTATGCCATCCAACATGTTTCTGTCACATCCTGGTTTTCCAGAGGATGTGATGTAACGTGTTGCACAATGTCATCTCTGCTCAACATCCACTCTGCCCATTGCCCCACTCCTAAAGCTCCTGGAGGCCTGGCATCGCTATGTGACACTTTTCCCCTACCCGGATTGGACTCACCCCAATGAGTTATGAATCAGGCCTAAGAGAATCCCTCCCTCCGGCAATACCCTCCACAACAATCTTTTCACCTTTATCACACAAAAGAGCACGTGGTAATCCTGACAAGCCACAAAATGGGGACCGGAAAGCAGTACAGTGCCTAGAACAATGGAGAGGCATATTCCAGCTATTTAAACTGGCAGTGTCTATTCGCAAGTATCAATTATCACAGAACATTAAACTGAAGAGCCCAGAAATGAAATTTATTCAAGTGACAGAACATAAAATGTGAACAGAACTACCAAACCAGAAGTACATTATGAAAACATAGGGTGAAGCCATTCTCACCATTTTTAAATGTCCTGAGTTAATGTTTCTAATATTTAGATTATTTGTGTTTTATGGTCATTTTATTGAATTACAGAATTTATTTGCTTGGTAGACGCCTCGGGGATCTATTAATTGAGAACATGTATGTGTCAAGTAATAATTTCAGGGTGGATGTTTAGGCTGGATTACTTCTGCAGTCATTTTAGAACATCTTAGCTTAATACTTATATTTTATTGAACAAATCTTGCTGTGACTGTTGAATGCCTTGGCATTTGTGCTGTATGAGTGAGCTGCAGTGCTTGGTATCTAAGGTGGAACCATACAGTATTTCAGAATATGTTTTTGTTGCCAGAGTTAATAGCAGAACGGACATTATCCAAGGAAGCAAGGAGTAATTATTATCACTCCTGGTTCATTCATATTTAAACAAATCCACTCAATTATTCATGCGTGCATTTGAGTTGGTTTTAAAAGGTTTTTAAAAATTGTTTTATCATAGTTATTATATGTACTGGGCTGGATCTAGATTAATTTTCTTGTGGTGGAATGGAACTTTACTGCCTCCTTCCTCCACCTTCATCCTACAGATCTCTTTTAAATGCTGCTCTTAGGGGAAAGGGGACCCTGAGGAATGACATGGTGGGGTCTATAGCAGGATGCGGGGGATCTGTGGAAATTATGCATTCAGTCTGGCTCCAACCCACAGTGTACAGTATGACATTTAAGTGGTTTCATAAGAATACCGAATGGCACTTTCTGAAGTGCCTTTAAAAAAGAAGTCAGACTAGAACGAAACCACATGAGTTCCTGTTTGCTAGGCTGCATGAGAACATTTAAATTGCTTTGTGTCTATGCAAGTCACACCTCCCTGAGGCACTTCCTCTTTCCCAGTGTGAGTCAGATGAGCTACTTAGTTCCACCTGCTCTGTGCCGAAAGCACGTAGAACAAGATGTTTTGATGGCAACAGTTTAAACGACAAAAGCCAACTTTCACTCATTCAGCCCACAGACCTAAAACTCACAGGATATGACATAAAAAGAATCTAGTGATTAATATATACCATGTGGAGTCAACAAAGAAGCATCGAAGGGGAGGAAATCTTCACACACACCCCAATTTCTTCCTTCAAGATTTTCTAAGTTTCAGGGGCTCAAGGAAGCTAATTTCCCACTGCCCTATTTCCACCCCTTTAATTGACATTCCCAGCATTTGGGTTTGATTCCTTGCTCCTTCAGATGAGCAGAAGACTCTAATCTGGTGAACCAGGCTTGTTTCCCCACTCCTCCTCATGAAGCCAGCTGGGTGACCTTGGGCCAGTCACAGTTCTCCCAGACCTCTCTCAGCCCCACATCCCTCACAAGGTGTCTGTTGTGTGTGTGTGTGTGTGTGTGTCGGGGGGGGGAAGGTGATTGTAAGCCACTTTGAGATTCCTTTCGGTAGAGAAAAGCGGGGTATAAAAACCAACTCTTCTCCTCCTCCTCCGGAACATTTTAATGCCTTATCAGGACATTCTTAAGGGTTGCTTTTGTTTCTTCTTATGGTCAATTTACAACATCACATTTGCTGCATAAGTGGAGAACCCCCAAGTAGTCAGAGGCCCCTGCCTTCTCTGTGGGAACCCCTTGTGCACCTTTCATCATTCACACAGGGGCCAGTCACTTCACTATCTGATACAGGGATTCAGTGATGTTCTTCTTGGCTGAGCCATTAAAATGGCTCACGGTTGGGAAAAATACATTAAATAAATATAAAACACTATATTAAAACAAACAAAAGGCCACCAATTTAATTTATTTTTAATGCCAGAGGGGACAGGGGGCTCTAGCCAGGGCTGCTCAGCCATTCCCCCCCTATGTTTGAGGCCCAGAAAGGGACTCTTGTGTGGGGGGAAAGAATAGTGGATCAATCCATATCACACGACATTTTGGGTGTAGTTCATTGTATATTTTTTCCTGTCAAGTTACAGCCGACTTAAGGCGGCCCCATAGGGTTTTCAAGAGAAGAGATATTCAGAGGTGGCGTGCCATTGCCAGATTGTTTAAAGTGTGTTGTTGTTTTTTTAATTGTATGTGCCTCAAGTCCTGCTTGCGGAAGACTGATGGGGTGAAAATACATAAAGAAATGAATTTATTTACCCCACACTTTTCTCCCCAATGGGGATCCAAGGTGGCTTACATTATTCTCCTCACAACGACCTTGTGAGGTAAGTTAGACTGAGAATGTGTGACTGGGCCAAGATCAACCAGCAACCTGGGCCTATGGGTATATTTCAGCCCCCTGAAACTAATCAGAATAAAGAAGCCTCAAATGCGTTTGAAAAATACGTCAAGAATCAGAAGAGGATCCAGTGGGGTTCACTGTTTAAGAGGCAGTCCATAGGAATGGTTCCCCCAGCACCCTAGCTGTTGAACCTTGGCACACTGCTTAAAAAAACACAAGACTATGATGAGCCCGAGGGAAGATGCACAGTGTAACCCTATGCATATTTCCTCAGAAGAAAATTCCACTGTATTCATTCCAGTTAGTATGCAGAGACTGCAACTGCTGTCTCCCAGATGATAAGTAACTGTCATGATGAATGCATTAATTGCCTGTATAGCGTTAATCTAAAACCACATTTGTAGGGTTGCCAACCTCCAGGTAGTAGCTGGAGATCTCCTGCTATTACAATTGATCTCCAGCTGACAGAGATCAGTTCACCTGGAGAAAATGGCCGCTTTGGCAACTGGACTCTATGGCATTGAAGTCCCTCCCCGCCCCAAACCCCGCCCTCCTCAGGCTCCGCCCCAAGTCTCCCGCCAGCGGCAGAGAGGGACCTGGCAACCCTACCCATTTGTGCTCTCATAAGTGCATAAAGCTTCCTTTTAAGCAGAGTTCTTCTGCACTTCAGCTCTACATCGAATTAAGCAGATACAAGTTCATGGAAGAGCTCCCGCCCCAGCAAAACATTGCTCCGTCAGGACCCATCCCAGTATGAACTGTGTTTGATTGCAGCTGTAAAATGGGTTTCAAAGCTAAAATTATTGTTAAAAGAATCCTGATCCAATAGTCAGGAAGTAAGATGATGTGCACCAACAAGGACTACTGCTAAGAAATGGCCAAAGCAGAACCTTTCATCCTTGGTTTTAAGCTCCCCAAGAGAGACAGTACTGGTAAGGAAGTTAAGTTACTTCTGCCTTTCTTTTTAAACTCTGCAAGTAATTAAGCAGTGATCAAACTGGGGACTTTACAGTCTGAACTTTGATACATGTGCCTCAGGATTTTCTAAATAATGTGTTTATGCATTTTGCTTGGCAAATGTGTATGAATGGCAATTCTGAAACAATTATCAACACTTCCGCTTTCTGAATATAAATGCTTAATAATCATTCTATAGATAATGGGATGGATCTCACAGATCTGTTCTGCTAGAAAAACTCCTTATGTCTAGGGAAAGCTCCTTCCACCAAAGGAAAGTGCCTCTGCTAGCAAAATAGATTTGCAGGATCCAGCCAAACTGTTTTGCGGGAAATGAGAGGAGCAAGAGGGGCAAAATATAATATGGAAAGGACACATAATTTGAAATTTTTGTATCTATTGAATATCTTCAGAACTCTGTCTGGGAGACCATTATCAGTGATACATAAGCACTATAGTAACATTTATTTGTACACTGGCTTGGCTCTAGCAATTTGTAAGTGGGGAAAAAAATAGACTTTGTTCAGTTACTATTGTGCAGAATCATAGAGTTGGAAGGGACCACCAGGGTCATCTGGTCCAAACCCCTGCACAATGCAGGAAACTCACAACTGCCCTCCCCCACACACACACAGTGTCCAGAAGATGGCCAAGATGCCTTCCCTCTAATCATCTGCCTAAGGTCACAGCATTGCTGACAGATGGCCATCTAACCTCCTCTTAAAAACCTCCAGGGGAGGAGAGCTCACCACCTAGTGCTTTCGTTTCTATACAGGCATACCTCGCTTTATTGAGATATCTGCTTTACTGCGTAAAGATATCTGCTTTACTGCTTTACCCAGAATCGAACCCGTAATAACTCCGAGGTATGCCTGTATATTATAGTGCCCGGAAATTGGTTGCACAACAGGAAATGCAAGTGGGCATACAATAAATCTGACAGCACAAATAACTACCATGGTCTTTTTCTTGTGTTTCCGCTTATGCAGCAGCTCTAGTGCAAGTAGAAATTCTGCCCGGCCTTGATCCAATCTAATCTTTTTTATAAATTTATGTCTGCTATTTTTCTTAAGCTGGCTGGAACCCAGAAAGCTACTGGCAGGCACAGAGGCTTGGGCATTCCCAGTGGGATGTTTAATTCTTTTCTTCCTTTGAAGCACAGATCACAAACTGTGTTTGAAGGCTTCCAAAGCACCAAAGGTGGTCTGACATGTGAGAAGGGGAGGTGCTATTTGGGAAACAGAAGTTCAGAAGTCCTTTGAGCGTATACAACCCTATGCCAGTCTTTAGACTCTAGCCGTTTAAAACAATGATTAATTCCTCTATTACTTGTTTGATTGAAAGATGGTTAATAAATGAAAAATGTCTATATAATGGTCTTATTCTGTCTGCATAATGGTCTTTGAGACAGATCCTGCAGATGACGCAGAACAGTACATTATATAAAAACATGAAGTTATCACCGATTATGGCTCACTTCTGCCTCCACAAGGTATTCAAGTTCAGTTTACTGAATTAGTGATTAGCCTTAATGTCATGAAAAAGAGAACAATGGATTGTAATTGAGCAGACAGTTAAAATCATTATACCTTAAGAAGTGTTCCATAATATGCAGTTTAATTTACTTCCATTCTGAGTCATTACATTGAATGATACTGCATAACTTAGTGCTTCTAGAGCAGGGGCGGGGAGCCTTTTCCCTGCCAAGGGCCATTTGCATATTTATAATGTCATTTGGGGGCCATACCAGGCGTAGATCTCCCGGCAGGGGAAGGAGATGCTAGGGTTGCCAGGTATCCAGCCACCACCTGGAGGTTGGCAACCCAAGGAAAGGAAGGAAGGGGAGGGGGAGGGAAAGAAGGAAAGGAAGGAAGGCAAGGAGGAAAGGGATGGATGGATGGATGGATGGATGGATGGATGGATGGAAGAAAGAAAGAAAGAAAGAAAGAAAGAAAGAAAGAAAGAAAGAAAGAAAGAAAGAAAGAAAGAAAGAAAGAAAGAAGAAGGAAGGAACTGAGGAAGAAAGGAAGGATGAAAGAAAGAAAGAGTGGGGGAGGGAGGAGAAAGAGAAAAAAAGAGGAAGGAAGGAAGTGGGACAGGAAAGAGAAGGAAAGAACTGGGGAAGAAAGGATGAAAGGGAGAAAGGAAGGAAGAAAGAAATGGGGGGAGAGAGGGGGAGAGAAAGGACGGAGGGAGACGGTGAGCCCTTTTCTGGTGGACGCGCGGCTGCTGAGGGGCTGCCTGGCCCTCCGCGAGCGCCCTGAGAAGGAGGCGGGAGAAAATGGCCAGAGAGAGGCGCCTGAGGAGGAGGACAATGGTGGCGGCGGCGACCTGGAGCTGGACTTTTGGGAGCTGGCTGAGGGTGCCGAGGAGAAGGAAGGCGGCAAGGAGGAGCTGCTGCTGGAGCCTGGAGAAGGAGGCCTGGCCTCATTGCTGCTGGTCTCCCCGTCACCTGTCAGCTGTTGGGCAGCGAGAGGGAGGGGGGAAGAGGGAGAAGCCAGCCACGTGTGTGCGGGTGAGGAAGGAAGCCTTCAGCCCTGCTGATGCGCACGCAGGGGGGAAGGTGGTGTGTTTGCGCTCTTCCCTGCCGCCCCCCTCGAAGGCCAGCAGCGGCAGCACCAAGCCCAGCCCGGGGGACGACAGCGGCGGCGGCTGGGAGGCCAGCAGCAATGAGGCCGGGCCTCCTCCTCCAGGCTCCAGCAGCAGCTCCTCCTTGCCGCCTTCCTCCTCCTCGGTGCCCTCAGGCGGCTCCCAAAAGTCCAGCTCCAGGCCGCCGCCACCACCGGCCCCCAGGCTGGGTTCGGTGCTGCTGCCGCTGGCGGAGGCCTTCGAGGGGGGCGGCAGGGAAGAGCGCCAACCCACCATCTTCCCACCCCATGTGCACGTTCACGCAGGCCAGCTGGGCTGAAGGCTTCCTACCTCCCACGCAGGCTGCTGGCTTCCCCCCCTCGCCCCCAACAGCTGACAGGCGGCGAGAGGTTTAAAGGGCGCCGCAGCGTCCTGCACACTGTGGCGTCTGGAACAGTTTTGGGGAGGGTCGTGCTGGGCTGAGTTTCAATGGCAGGGCCCGGGAGCTCCCGGGGGCCACTGAAAATGTCCTCGCGGGCCGTTTACGGCCCGGAGGCCTGAGGTTCCCCATCCATGTTCTAGAGCTTGGGGACAGTAGGTAAATTCTTTGTGTTACGCCATCTGGTGAGCCATATTACATAGTGGAAAGAGGTAGGACTTCACTCAGGATTGCCATTTCCAGTAACAGCTTCATGTTTATGGAGTTCCACCATGACTCCCAAGCAACTAGTCAAGGGATTCCTTCCCAGGGTTTCAGACTGAGCAAAAGTTACTGATGTTTCCACTGTCCTGATTCATTCGTTCAAGTCTCTATTTCAACTAATAATTCCAATCCATTTATTAACCCCCAAAAACGCACTCTTAAGATTGGGGAATATAGTAATCCCTCCTAAAAAGCTGTTTCATTTAGCACTTTTGCCCGGGGTGTAATTTTTAAAATAACATATGGGGAAGGGGGACAGGGCAGCAGTTTCACAGTATGATCAGTTCAGCTGGAGGGAAATGTAGGTCATTTATGCATGGGAGTTTTACCTAAGGTTCGTTGCTGGCTGGACCCACACTTTCCAGTTGGGAATCTCTGCACTGGCAGTCTCCAAACTCAAATCAAGTCCCCGCCCCTTTAAATGCTGCTTTGTAATTGGCTTACTTCATAATGCTCACTGTAAGAGAAGAGCCACCCCCCCAAAAAAAAACCTGCTGCATAAACAAGCATTTTAAGAACAAAAAACAAAAAACGGAGCAATCTGAAATGGGGGAGGGGGAGAAATCGAAGCCTCGGTTTTAAAAAGCCTTTCTTCTGCTCAGAAAGAGCTCCAAGAAAGCAGGAAGTATTTGAATCCCTGCCTGTTTACATGCTGCTTTGTGACTGGCTGTGAAAGAAAGCAATCTTCCTGTGGCCTGCACTTTGCCTTCTGCATGGCGATTTCAGCCGGGCTGAGCTCAGGGGAGAGGGAAGAGCCGGGTTAACAGAGGAATGGGAAGACCCGGACATTGTGAGGGCTGGCAGCGAAGTCATTTTGAATGGACGGAAAACTTGTGCAGAACTTCAAGTAACTACCGAGTCACACAGGGGGCAAACATGAGTCCAAGTACCCAAACATAAATTACCATGGTCAGACTTATCAAGTGCCGCAGCACTGATGAATGCAGCAAGGACAGCTATCTCACAACCATGTCTAGGGTTTCCAGGTCCCTCTTTGCCACCAGCAGGAGGTTTTGGGGGCGGAGCCTGAGGAGGGCTGGGTTTGGGGAGGGGAGGGACTTCAATGCCATAGAGTCCAATTGCCAAAGCGGCCATTTTCTCCAGGTGAACTGATCTCCGCTGGCTGGAGATCAGTTGTAATAGCAGGGGCTCTCCAGCTAGTACCTGGAGGTTGGCAACCCTGTGTCGGAGACCTGAAACACACCTGCACGGCAGAGGAATGAGGCCTCAGTACGAGCTGCAGGTCTGACAGAGAAAGCAGCCTCAGCTCTCCCGAGAGGAAGCCTCAATCTGGAAGGTGACCCAGAAAGGAGCCAATCAGGGGCAGTCAGCTGGTGGCTCCCCACCCCCAGTTGACATCTCATAACGTCCCTCATACATAAGCAACAGTGACATTATGAACACATCAGAACCAGAGTTATCAATACCTCTTTTGCTCCGTTTTCAGGAACGAAACCACAATGCTAAAGAGTGTATTTCTCTATTGCTAAATATGGCTCCAGCTCTAATATATATCAGCAACACGGACAAATACAGCAGTAAAAAAAAAAATAGGACTGAAATATTTCTCTCAATTGACAGGAACAGAAAAAAAAAGAACATGAACAATAAGAACATTTAAATGTCATTGTTTTGACTGGAGAGAGGAAAGCATCCCAGTGGCCAATATCCAATGTTTATTTCCTTAAACAACTTTGGATGCAAAATGATAAAAATGTTTTACTCTAAACAACAGGGAGCTTATGTCGACGAGAGAAAATAATTAATTTTGATAGCAGCCTTCCCGCAGAACAAAATGAACCACAACTGCCTCAGACATACCAAGGAACATGCATGTAACATGACCGAGGCAACCTGACTGGCTGGAAGCAAACCTTCATCCTGCCAAAATGAATGGCACGCGCACATGCTCGAGCATGGGTGCTTAACATAATAGTGCGTGACCTTATGCAATCTGCATCTAGCTCACAACAAGCAGCTATCTAAAGATTATACATTCTGTTTCTCAAGCACAACCTGTCACTACTGATGCTAAGCCAGAGCTCTTGAGGATCACACTGCATCTGCCAGCTGGCAGAACTGGTTCACGTTGTTCCCCGTCTGGATCCAGTAATTTCCTGTCTCAGCTTCTACTGATCATTTTCCACCTTCTATAATTTACGCAGATTGGTGCAATGTTGACTTGCTAGCCTATTTTAGGGGTGGTGAATAGGGTTTTGCTTGTTGCTTTATTTCTTAAGGATGAGCTGGCCTTTTAATTAAAAATGGGGGGGGGGAGACTCTAGGAAGTAATGTATTTTCACTTTATGTTTGTAATATATATTTTTTTAATTCCAGGAATCTAACCTGCTGGCGAGTCAGACTGCCCAATCAGTTGCCAGGGGGGATACAGAGGGTTGAAGCACAAGGTGCATACTGCCAGCGTGGTGTAGTGGTTAAGACCGGCGGTTTGGAGCAGTGGACTCTAATCTGTAGAACCGGGTTTGATTCCCCACTCCTCCACATGAAGCCAGATGGGTGACCTTGGACTAGTCACAGCTCTTACAGCTCTCTCAGCCCCACCTACCTCACAGGATGTCTGTTCTGGGGAGGGGAGGAGAAGCCAGTTTGATTCTTCCTTAAGTGGTAGAGAAAGTCAGCATATAAAAACCAGCTCTTCTTCTATTCCAAGCCTCTTGCCACCAGTGCTGCCAGTACCTACCTGCTGATGGGGTGGGGGACTGGGACTTAGTTTCCCTTCCATTCATTCCTCCCTCAGCAGGCTGCAACAGCAAGAAACTTGGGGGGGGGGGGAGATGCACAGAACCTCCCCCTCACATCATTTCCTACCCTTAGCTTGGTTGGCATTTTTTGCTTGAGTTCCCTAGTTTTGGAGCAACCACATTTTTCATACTGAAGAGCAAGAAAAGGGCAGGAAAAGGAAGCCAAAACGGTTATGGGGTTGGAGTGCCTGCCCTATCAATCAAGGCTAAACTATCTAAGGCATTTTAATATGGGGGGAAGCGAAGGAGGTACCTTTCAGAGCTTTAGAAAATCTTATGTGGTGTGAAGAAAATAGATAGAAACTTTCCTGTCTCTAAAAATACAAGCACTTAGGGTCACCCTATAAAAGTGTTTCGGAACACTTTCTTTTTTAAATCTTTTTTTTTCAAACAAATATTACAAAACGTGTGTATGTGTTAGTGCCGTCAAGTCGTTTCCGACTCATGGCGACCCTATCAATCAACGTCCTCCAAAGTGTCCTATCCTTAACAGCCTTGCTCAGATCTTGCAAATTGAGGACGGTGGCTTCCTTTATAGTCAATCCATCTCTTGTTGGGTCTTCCTCTTTTCCTGCTGCCTTCAACTTCAATTACAAAACATACAGCCATACAAACATATAAACATAAACATCAGATTCTTACATTGCAATGGAACTTACTCTATAACTTCTATTCTGTTATTCCTTCTTGGAATATTATAATTGCATATTCAATGGCGTATTTCTTGCTCAAATTTTTTACGGTCTATTGTTTTTATCAGTTAACATCTACACACTCAAAAAATACTTTCCATTGTTCATAAAAACACTTTCAAGATAAACAAAAGGCTACTTCCCACAATGAGTGGCTTACTTGTGCAATTCAAGGCCACGAGATACAGCCATCGGCTGAGATTCATTTAAAAGGGGATTGTAAAGATTTGTGGAGGGTAGGTCTACTGCTGTCGATTAACCATGATAGCTGGATGGGATCTCCAGATTCAAAGGCAAATGCTGCTGGCCGTCAGATGGTGAAGCAGTCAGCAGGTGAGGGGAGCTGCCAGCGGGCCCCCCTTGTGAGCCTCCCTTTGGCGTCTGATGGGCCATTCTAGAAACAGGGTTCTGGACTGATCCAGCATAGGTATCCTCATATTATATTCTTATAGGAAGTGATATCTAATCCTTGCTCTTGGAGAAATGTAAGCTACATGTTGAGGCAATCACACCTTACATTTTCAGGAGTAATCCTAAGAAAACATACATGTATACCTGAAGAACATAATGACCAAATCAGTTTGCATTACTGAATTAAATTTACATTGTTGCTTTACCATGGTACTTTCTTTTGCTGTCTGGTGGCTACTAATGTATAAAGGTAAAGGTAGTCCACTGTGCAAGCACCAGGCCATTACTGACCCATGGGGTGACATCACATCCTGATGTTTACTAGGCAGACTATGTTTATGGGGTGGTTTGCCATTGCTTTCCCAGTCATCTACACTTTACCCCCAGCAAGCTGTGTACTCATATATCACTAAACGGGTATTAAAAATTCATTGACCCAGGATAACTGAGTATTTGTTCTTGGACGGCAAATGGGGACAGAGCAAAGCTCTCGGGGTCTAACTGAAGCCACAGACACTAACACAGACAACAACATGCAGTCACATGCATGAAGTTAGAGTTACTGGTTGCTTACTAGTGAGCCTACAGCAAAATGAAATCAGGTAGTGAAGACGGAATTAAAAACATACAGTGACTTCTGAAGTGTGGACAGCTCCCAGGAGCAAAATGAATGAATGAATGAATGCATGAATGAATGAAAAAGATACTTGTTCCAACAACCCACACAGTACAATTGTTCCCTATATCAGTATAAGTTCTGAAGACTGCAACATGTTCTGCCCTTCTCAGAGAGAAGTACATTTGTTAAAGGGGAGTCCAGTACTCTTCAATGTCCTGTAGACCCTGGATAGCCTGTTGGCTGCCCAGCTGAATGAGGGGTCAAGGCATTGGGAGGGCAAATAGATCTCTGGAGCTGTGTCTGACAAAGGGAATTTTCCATGCTGGATCCCAATATACATTCCACTCCAGACCAGGTTCAGATCCTCTGGGGATACACAAGGCCAATATCTGAATCATTACCTTAGACTCGACTGTGCCCTCTTCCATGACGAACAGCACAGTCCTATGCAGAGTTACTCCAGTCTAAGCCCACTGAAATGAATGGGCCTACTCTCCTTAGCATTGCACTCTAAGGCACTGGTTGGGACATGTGGAACCAAGCCCAACATGTTTACAATCAACAGTTATGTTCAACCACTTAAAGATCTTAAATATTTATAGACAAACAAAAATAATGCAGCCACTTTTGGGAGGCTGGGAATTACTCCTATCCTAAAACAGGAAATGAATATAATTTATTTAACTGATTATGTAGAAAGCAAGGAAGAATATAATTATCAACATGGAATTGTGTGTTAACACCTTTTACTTTACAAATATGTTTCTATACCAAAGTTCAAGTCTGTTTTAACCTTTATGAAAAGTATAAATTCTGTTCATCAATTCTTTTTGTCCCGAGTGTTGAACATTCTATTTATGAACCAATAGTATCTTGTTGTTTTATATAAACAACTACATACATAATGTGTAGGATGCAACTTGATTCTTCAAGTAACTCAAAATTACGCATATAAGGGATAATAATCTGTGTTTAGATCTAGTTCATGTGACAGAGTGAAATTATAAGTTCTTTGTCAGAAACTTAGATATGGAAGGGATGAGAAGGCTACCCAGTCAAAACCTCTGCTTTAAAGAGAGGACAACCCATCCACAATATTAATTCAACCACATTAATCTTAATTAAATATTAATTGTTCAGCCTTAATTGAACAATCTCAATTAAATATTAATTGAACAATCACATTAATCCCATGATCATTTTGTTTCTTGCAAACTGTTATGTGAAATCCGGTCTATGCCACTTTCCTCAGACTTTCCACTCTGCTCAATGGGACTTACTAATTTTAAGTCAGTGTGCACGGGTTTGCAGCATTAATTTGTATTTTCATTGGTACTGTAATTTCAGATCCAAGGACAACCCACAAAATATATCCAGCTTCAGCATTAAAAAAAAACTACAAGAAAATTCTCAGTGCTTTCTATATAAAATACAGGTTTGCAGGTAACTCTGAAAATGATGCTAAACAAGTTGACAACATGTTGTCTTCTCAACTCTGAGAGAGATTTTGCATTATTTGTAATGAAGAATTTTTCATGAAATATTCAGATCACGGATCTCTCTCTCTGATTTATAGGATTATTTACACTCATTGCATGCCACTTTGTAAAGCTCATACTAATGAAAAGCATAAAGCAACGTCTAAAACATTATCACACACTAACAAGAAAATAGCTGCAGGAGAACTTACTCCTGAGCAGATATTACTCTCACTAATTTATTTATTGCATTTATATCCTGCCCTTCAGAATTCCCAAACCCATATCGGTTTTGATTCTGCAAGGCTGCTGCGTCGTATGTCTTCAGACCACACCCTGGCACAAGTATGTGGACTGAAATTATGAAAAATTACAAATGTGTCCTAGGAACAAGAGGTCAGAGATAAGAAAGAACCCATGATTGCGAAGTTCACATACATCCTAGCAGAAGTAGAACATAACATCTGCTTTAATGCATAATGAATGAATCACTTTGTCAAATGATAAAATCGTCTATGCTCTAATGCAGGAGTGTACATCTCAAGCAAAGTACAAGGGCCACAGCAGATCTTGGCTGGAGGTAGAGTTAGGGTTGCCAGACACCCGCCAAGGCAGAAGATCAACGATTTGGGCCTCCTCCCCTGGTGCCGTCCAGGTGACTGGCGGGGGCCTTACCGGGCTTAAAACAAGGACTCCAGACATGACATTATCATGTCGGCGATATTGAGGGAGTCACTTTGGTATTTGGGCAAAATTCTATGGTAAAAACAGCCTCTACCATAGAGTTTTTGCCCAAATACCAGAGCATCTCCCTTGATGTCGCTGACATGACGACATCACTTCTGGAAGTGATGTTGGCACGTCGGCACTGGCCTCCTCCGCAACTGGTAAGACTCCACCCCCCATCCCCTGCCGGTTGCCAGGAGGGACCTGGCAAACCTAGGTAGAGTCTAATGTTCATTCACAACCAGTATCTCAACAAAATTCTTGACCCAACTCTTAACTTCTGTCTTAGAAGGCTTCAGACATTAGACCACCACCAGTGTGGGAGTCCCACCACTTTCACTCCTTTGCAAGCTCTGGACCACAAGGAAAACTCACACTGTGGCTTTCTTGTGCAATAGTTAACAGAGTTTCTAAAGGATTGATGCTGGTTTGGGAGGAGCCCTGCAATGGGCTCTTCCCACATGAGCTCGAGCTTTCCATATTGTCTCAGCATTAGAAGAGGTTGTGCTATAGTAGCTGCCACATCAACTTGGGATAATGTGGGAAGCCTGGACCATATCGGCAAAGCCCTTTGCTGCAGTTTTTTACCACTGCAGCTCCAACAACATTCTGGAGACTGTGTTAAGTCGCAATATGTTCCCATGTGCTCCCAGTTTGCCCACACTGGAAGGACTGCTGCTGCCGTTTCAACTCTTAAGACTGCTGGACTAACACAAGATTCCAGTCCAAGATACAAGTTAACAGATGAGACAATAATTTCGTCAAGCTGGACTTTGAGTTTATTTACAATCAAACTTTGAAGTATATCATTTGACATTGTGACCAAGTAAGATTATCACCAAGCATTCATTTGGATTTTTTCATGTTCAGCTCTTTGCTCCAATTGATAATTCTTGTTTCCCCCTTTCTTTCACAGACAACTGAAGAAGCAATTATAAACACCCACCACTCAAAAGGCAGGTCAAGTTCTTTCAAAAGCTGTCCTGAAAATGCACCAGCAACCCAGATGTAATTAGTATGCATTCAGCCAGGGTTTTCGTTTTTCAGCCCCACCCTCCAACCACTACACACAACTTTGAAAAATAAGAGACACTTGTCTTCCAATCATACTAAAGCAGAAATAGATTTTGATGTCTTAGGACTCTTTCCATCCACTGATGGACTGAGGTATTTATGTCCCCCCCTTCCTCCATTTGGTAGGCCAGACAGACATCTACATCTACCTATTAGGTAGATGCACAGTGCACCCATATAGAGGCAACTTCAATAGGCAACTTGTTTATTTGAATCATATTTTTTTGAGGTATGGCAGATCTTAACCATGCCAGTTTATGCATGAGAGGTTTTGCCTTGGATTTGCCGTTCTCTAGATGCACATTTTCCCAATGTGAGTTCTCAAAACTCTGACCGGGGGCTTACTTTTGAGTTCTGAGAATTTGGATGGGGAAAATGTGCATCTAGAGAGTGGCAAATCCAAGGCAAAACCTCCCGTGCATAAATGGTCCAAATCACTACAGTGTGAAACGGTGTAAATCATCTAACCAGACTACTATACTGAACTGCACCCATGTGCATTACAAACAACCACCCATGAACGACGCCTTCCTTTCCCCCCAAAAAAACAAAGACTGCGGTCTGAATAACGTGTATGAAAGAAATCCATACAGTCTTGCAGAGTTGGCCCAAATGCAAAACCAGGATTTTTTTTCCCAGCACAGTACAAAATGTACTGCACAAGACATCTTTTAAAAAATGTTATCAATGCAACAGAGACAGACAGGAAGCTGTGGAAGGACAAGTAAATGCCATCTGGATGCCTCTTGCTGTCAATATCGCTGTCCAACAAAACGCATCAAAAGAGGTCCATCAAACATCCTGAGTGTGAATGCCTTAATTTCTGCCAACAGCCTCACATCTCTGCTACTCCTGCTGCTGTTTCGTGTCATCTTTATTAAATATGGCTTGCCCTTTCCACTGAAACCCCTGAGTGCAGACAAAACATTTTGCAGAACAAAGAGTTGAAAGGGGGGGGGGAACCTTAGCCCGAATGATTATGATGAATGACAGGAAAGAAAGCCATTTCACTGCCTTTTAAAGCTTTGATCACAATTTACAATGCAGAGTGCGCTACTCAGAGAGAAACTGGGGCATCTGCTTCTCCATTATCTAGACAATATGTGTGGATGCTACTACAATATATTTAGTTGGTTTGAAGAATTAATGGAATAAATCACATCTTGTATGGCAAGAAGTTTAAAAAAGGCATACGCATGTGTCATAGTAATTAAGAGCCAACTTAAAATTATTTCCTTTTTAATGTATTTCATTTCATTACAAAAGTAATGTAGGGAATACGTTTTTAGACCACTGGTTCAGAACTAGGTTGGACAGAACCAAGCACAGACACAAAAGTATGCTTCCATGCATAATGATGGTACCTCCATCACCAACATAAAATCTCTATTTAACCATTAGGGATAATAATCCACACACCTATCCTCCATGAACATGTGCAAACCTTTTTAAAAAATACACCTGACCTAGTGGCCCTGACTACATCTTATAGGGAATACCAGAAGGTAATTATGTGTGAAAAATCACTTCAACTGTCTTGAATCTAGCTTTATATGATGTTGAACGGGAGGGGGAATCTGTTCATCTTTTAAACACCATTCCTTCTTTGTAAATCTATCACATCAATCCTAAACTAAAATGTTATTCTGGACCTGATGGTTGACACATCATCTAAAGCAGTGGCCCTACGAAGATGTTTCCTTCCAGGGTGGGAAATGTCCTGTCAGACATTTATTTCCCCAATCTGTTTTTTTTGCTGTCACTGTAAAGCTCTTGACCGGTCTACCGTGGAAATATTGTGTAAGCTGTTGACCCATTCTGTCAACAACTGAATCAGTTCAGGAATGCATAAACCGCCTGAAGACCTTTTCCTCAACAGGACACAGACCCTATGTGCATTCGTGACAGCACAGATTCAACAGACTCTAAGAGGAGTTTCATAGGAGCATGAATAACTAGCAGTTGTTCTTCCATAATTTCTACCAAAGCGTGTGAAATGGGACTTCCACATTTTTCCTAGAAGATCTGTGAACTGTAAGGATCAGCTTAGACTCCTCATGATTCCATCATGAGATCAATATGGAGTATGATTTTATTTACCTTTACTTATTTGTTCTGAGGCTTTGTGAGAAAATGTAAAAATGTCAACACAAATTAATAAGTAAACATGCAAGGCTGTAAGAACCAAGTCACACATTGCAACAGAAATGGGGAATCCAAGGATCATGTGAAATTGATCTCAGAGTCATTCTCCATTATAGCATTTTCAACTGCTAGCAGTTTTCAATGACCAAGCCCCCACAGAACATTCAAAGTTGAGAAAAATTGCCAAAAGATTGATGACTCGAGATATATTGTGCTCAAAACAACATTAAGAGACAATAATAATAATAATAATAATAATAATAATAATAATTTATTGCAGTCATAGACCAGTAAATATAATATTGCATTGCTATGCTACAAATCCAAAATCTCAAACCTTACATTTAAAAAACTGGTAACAAGACAAATAAAAAACAGATAAAATACTATTCGCAGTATTAAACTTGGAGCAGAGTTTCTATACTTATTAAATTTCCTTATCCTTTCCATCGGCCCTTTTCTTGCTCCGGGCTTTTATCACACCAGCACAAAATATGGCCACTTGTTTTGAGATAAAGAGACAAATTATTGCATTGTGATTAATATTTATCATACCATACCTCCAAGTGGAGGTCTGGTGTCAGCAGTCAGTATCATCAGGCAATTTCTGAAGCCACACCCTGAGAGGGGTCCATCACCAGACGTCACTTCCTCTTCCTCTGTTTCTCCAACAACATACCGTAGCTGTTTCTACTGTCTCCCTTCATTTCTCCTCCTGTCCCAACCCCATCAGAACTGCGCTGCCTCCCTATCCATCATTACTTCTCATAGCACCCGTCTCATAGCTGCTATGTGGCAGCTCCAGCAGGCACCAACACACTCTGCTTGGCCTGGGCCTGAAAGGGTTGTGATGTACTCTAACTTTCAGCACTAGTGTGAGCTGGGAGAAGAGGAGAAACAGGTTGCTTGTACATTCAGCATTGGTTTACACTGGGAAGGAAAGGGACATTGGTGACAGGTAAAGAAGTGGCAGCTATTCCCAACACAGTGCATTTAGGGAAGCAGGGGGGGTCCTCCTACTCAAAACCTACTGCCTGGGGCCCATGGAGATCTAAAGTCAGCCCAGCCCAAAAGGTAAGAAAGTAAACAAGCATTTAAAGAGCATACAATAAAAAAACATTACAACTAAATCTGTAGCTGCAACTACCAGATCAATATCAACCACCAAAGCCCTCTCCAAAGAAGATGATCCCGTATTGCCTATTCATGCTCCTATTCAAGCTCAGGATGTTTGACACAGTATCCAAGCTCAAACTTTCACAAATCCCTGGAAGAAGAATTTTACCATTGGGAAAAAGCCACTAAGATCTGTTCTCTAGTGTGCTGTTGGCATTTTTATTTGATGTACAAAAGGCACCTGTCTAAAGTCCAATGATGAGGTACCACTAGAAGACAGTAGTTGCTAAGCTTTATAAATCTATTTATTAATCTATTTAAAAGTTTACAGCAGTGGTTCCAAAAGTTTTCGGGCCACCGCCCCCTTGGTTCTACAAACTCAACCCCAGCGCCCCTACCCTATCCAACAACACAGATGAAGGGGCCCACCTCTAGCATCCCCTTGCCTCTTAGTGCCCCCCTAGGTAATCCCACCGCCACCCAGGGAGTAGTGCTGCCCACTTTGAGAACCACTGGTTTATAACCTAACCTTGACTGTGAATGCTAGAAGTAGAACAATGAGACGCAACACATGTCAATCTTCTTCACAGATTCAGAGGGCAAAAGCAGAACCAGAATTCAAGACAGAAACCCCATTCGGTGCAATCATAAACTGACTTACACTCTTCTACATCCACTGATGTCCACAGGTTTAGAAGAGTATAAGTGTGTTCAGGGTTGGACAGTAAGGGTGTTATCTTGAGTTCTTTTGAGCATGAAGAAAACCTTCTCTGGCTTAAAGTCTTGACCCATCTTTTCTTCTAGAATAGTTTCCTCAATGCATCCTACAGATGACACAGACATCTGATTATTCAATCCAACCCCTGAATGCTTTCTCCTCTTCCCAGCTGCTCACTACTAGCCACAGACTGTTTACAGAGCTAAGCAATCTGCACTTTATTTTACACAAGGAACTGTCTTACTTCCACAGCGACCCACAATTTTTTAATTCATATTAATAGAAAACAAAAGCTAGTGATCTCATTAAACAGGCAAATGGCCCCTTAAATTAATATACAAAATTTATTTCACGACTCAGCTGCTTGTTAGATGTTTTGCCTAGTCAATTCGAAATAACGGACGACTGAAAGAACTTGCCTAGATTCTTTATTCAACCCACCCTCAGGGGCTTTATGGAACGTATAAAGGCATGGTACCAGAGAATGATGATCTTAATGACGATAACTGAGGGGAAAATGTTTGCAAGGTGAGGGACATACAAAACACAGCGATCTGCAAAATATATAAGGCAGAAATATTGGGAGATGGAGAAAGGGCTTTGGTTTTGTTTGTCAGGGCCACAGATGGTAGTACCAATTTCTGGTCTTGGACAGTGTGTTCCCAGTCTAAGTTCAGTTATTCAAGATAAGAACTGAAGAAGCTCTAGCCTGCAATGCACCAAGCAGAAAGTACTGCTCTAGAGAGCCAGCATGGTGTAGTGGTTAAGAGTGGTGGTTTGGAGCAGTGGATTCTTATCTGGAGAACCGGGTTTGATTCCCCACTCCTCCACATGAGCAGCGGACTCTAATCTGGTGAACTGGGTTGGTTTCCCCACTCCTACACATGAAGCCAGATGGATGACCTTGGGCTAATCACACTCTCTCAGTCCCACCTACCTCATGAGGTGTCTGTTGTGGGAAGAGGAAGGAGATTGTAAAGCAGTTTGATTCTCCTTAAAAGGCAGATAAAAGGTAGATAACCAACTCTTCTTCTTCCTCTAGTGACCAGGAAAAGTTTGATCAACAGTATTTGTATTAAATCTGGCCAATCCAGAGCATCCCTACTACCTTCTAATTGCAGAATCTGATGTTGCACACCTTTGATATCTTCTGACTTGAAGAAGGCTCTGATCATGTATAATCCCAGGTGGCATAACAGACTAGGCTACAGATACAGGCTTTGAGGTAGCCAGTTCAAGCTGCGGAGTCTCTGCCATGAGGTGATACATACACGTTACACACACTTTTCTTAATCTTTCTGCTTCTATACCAATATTTTGTACCAAGCGCAATAGGAAAATTACAGAATTGTTAGGGATAATGACCATGTCCTAGCTGACACAAGGAGTTACTCTTGCTTTGTTCTCCTGGTAAATTAAGAAGGGCTCAGCATATGTTGATGCTACCATTTGTACACTGCTGATCTTATTGCTGGTGGTTTTTGTTGTCTGCTTTATTGCGTTGATTTGATGTGTATTAGTTTTACACATCTATTGTTAACCACTTTCTCTGAAAGAAAATAATCTCCAGAGAATAAGAGTTTCTATTTTCTGTCCTACTATTTATGTGAGCGTTTTTGTAATTCATTTTCATTATTTATTGTGTTGCCATTATTACATGGACAGGTATTTTTAGCAGCCAACACCATGTGCATCTCTTGCTTCTATACAACTCACTGACACTGATCTACTGGGTCTGATCTGTACTATCATCCTACTCAATTAATGATCATGGAGTGGGATTCCTTACTACAGCCACAACTAGCACAGCTCCCTGAGACCACAACTAGCTTCTCTAGTAGTCTGTGGAAGAACATGGAAAGGTACAAAAAAGGGTGGACAGTTGGATGCTTTGCTTAACATATACCGGTAACTCAAATGCTAGGAGAGTCTGTCATGTAGCATTTATCAAACTCTGGTCCCTTTTCTAAGCTTACTCTGCCCTTTGGGTCTCCAAGCCCAGTCCCATACCAGCTATCTAGTAGGTAAGTGCACAGGGATTCATAAATGAAACACAATGCATCGGCCTATTGTATCTGTGAATAGGATGAAAGAATACTCAATATTATTGTAGCAAAAATCTTTTTTGTCCGCTAGAAGGATCCACATGGCTACTCTAGATCGGGGTCCTCACCCTTTTTCAGTTTGCAGGCACATTTGGAATGCTGACAGAGAGTGGTGGGCACAATCACAAAATGGCTGCCACAGGAAGTGCCATGGGAGGCGGAGCCAGTCAACCACAAAATGTCAGGGAGTGAGGCTATATATAACTCTGAAAACAGCATTTCAGACAGAAGCTCTGTTTAACAGGATGCCTTTTAAAATTAGCATATTGTTAAAAATATTTTCTTGCATACACACAAAATAAGTACAGCTTGAGTATCCCTTTTCTGGACATCCCATATCCAAAAGGACCCGAAAACCCTTCAAGTGGCATGCAGGCAGATCCATGCAGCCCAGCCCAGCCTTTCTGAAGTCTGGAGAGGCCGGGTGGTGTGGCTGCAAGTCAGGTCGAACTTTGACTGCGTCGGAGAGGGAAGCTAAAGTGAAGTCTAGGCTCACTCGCAGCTTGCCCATACTTCAGTTTAGTTTCCCTCCCTGCCGCTGTCAAACTTCAGATCCAAAATACGGACCATTTCTGGTTCCAAGCTGTCCGAATGCGGAATACACAACCTGTATACATGAGTTAGCTAAGAAACCATTGTCTGATTGTACCTATCTTCATTTTGCGGGCATCTAACACAATTATGCAAAAGGGGGGGGGGAATGCTTCGGGCTTTTTCTTAGCTTTAGATGAGCCCTTCTCTCATGAGCCCTATTTCCTCTTTCCACATTATTTCCTGTTTCCCTTCCCCTGGCAACAGCCACATCCTCTCCTCTTTCCCTGTCTCCTTCTCTCCTTCACCAATATGTCTTTTATCTGCCTCCCATCTTCAACTATATTTATTATTTACTTACTTTTTTATACCCCAACTTTCTCCACAGTGGGGACCAAAGCAGCTTTCATTATTCTCATCTCCCCCTTTTTTCTCCTCACAACAACCTGAAAGTATGTGACTGCTCCAAATCACCCAATAAACTTCCACAACAAGATTCAAACCTGGGTGAATTTTTCTCCAGGTGATCTGATCTCTATCGGCTGGAGATCAGTTGAATTAGCAGATCTCCTGCTACTACCTGGCAGTTGGCAACCCTGGTCTAGAAAGGACTCTGCCCCTTCCCTCTGCCTTTCACTCACAGAAACTGAAGCCTGGAATGCAGTGGTAGCCTAGCAACAGCCACTGAAGGAATCTGTTGCTTAAATCTACAGATGCTCCATTTATCATTTTGGGTTTTTTTAAACACCAGTTTTTTTGTTTTTTTAGATTTCACATTTTTCTGCAAACCTTGCTCAGGTTTGTAGAGAGATCTATCTTGCTGGTTCACAGCTCCCGCCACTGTTTAAGTATCCTCAGATTTGGCCGACTGCACTATTAGTATACAGATTTCCCCTTTCAATAGTGAAACATAAAATGGATTTATTTAGCCAGTCTTTAGCAGACCTTTTCTTCAAAACTAGAGAAGGTATGTCCTATAGGGCACACCCCACCATATATTCACAAAATCACATAAATAAAGCTTGCAGGAATGTTTCCCTCAGGCGATTATATCACAAGCAGAGGCATGTTCCTTTAACTCAAGTATTCTAATCACAGTCATAAATCACATGATCAATTCTTAGACTGTAAACACAGGGGAAAGGAAACATATATTTCATAACATAAGGAAACTTATATTTTTACCTAGAATTTCCACGTGCCGCAAAAAGTCCCAGTCGCAGACTGAATGCTTTTCATTGTTTAGATCTTTTAAAATATGCCGTGTCCCAACACTTTTTGCTTTTAAACAGTTATTACATGAACACACATGCTAAACAAAGCACAGTATCCATTAAGCCATCAATCCAAACACAATTGCAACTGCGGAAATAAAAACCACACTGTCATTCACTCTTGGCAATGGTATCAACATGTGGAGGGAAACAACTGTGAAACTCAATTATTATAGAAGAAGAAACTGTCATTGAAAAGTGAGCCTGGTGACAGTACAGAACTAACCTGCTGTGACTTCCAGGAAATCCTCTCCCAAACTCCCCGGGGTTTCAATAATCCTTAGAACTCTATCGAGAAGATATCCTTTCTCTCTGGAATTATTCTCTGCTTTCTTTTATTAACTGGTCTATGCCAATGCTGCTAAGGCAGATGACATTTAACATGAAGGCTGATGTTGTTTTCTGTATATGAGCATTACTCATATCTGTATTTGGATGTCAGCTGTGGCCTCAGAGACTATGCAAAAAAACCAGAAATGCGGAGATCTGGTTTGACTGTGCTACTGATGTGCCATGAGGCTGGGCAAGACACTTCATGCAACAAAATATAGGACACTTTATTTAAGTTCTACCTTGCGTAGTACCCATATGATTCTATCCAATCCTCTTTCTTTCTTCATAGCCTCCTCAAACGCTCTTTCATGAGCTGTTGGCTTCTCCCCCAACCCATCACAGAAACCATATCCCACCTTTTCTCCAAAGGAACTCAAGACGGCATCGATGCTCCCCTTGCCATTTTATCTATAGAACAACCCTGTAAAATAGGTTAAGCTGAGAGATCATGACTGGCCCACGGTCACTTAGTAAGTGGGTAACTGATTTTGGGTCTTCCTAGTCCTAATCCTCTAACTACTATACCACACTGGATCCCACCTTCAACCAAGACAAACTACAATATATTAACAGCATGCACTCACAGTTTTCCTTGTTGCCTCTTCCCTCTCTAAGTTAGCATGCTCCAATATTATCGACACTTTGACTAGGGAAATAGGCAGAGATTTTCGCTACTGAGCTGTATCAAAAGTCGGCTTGTTTTACAACAGGGAGAAGAATGTTCTAGGGATTGTTGCTTTTGGAAATCTCTCTGTGTAGCTCAGTTCTAATGCAACCTGTTAAGGGATGCAACAAGGCCACACTCAGGCAATTTTCATTTGAAAAGCTCAGGAACAATGTGAAGAGACCTTTTTAAAGCAAATTCCTGTTCTTTCTTTCTCCCTCAGCATTCCTTTCCCCCTCTCATATGGCACAAAAGTAGCAAAACTGCAGCTTGTGGCTACTTCTGAAGTTAGCCACATCTAATGTGGAGCGGGCAGTTAGTGTGCCAAAGAAACCCCCATGGGGCGTGTTTTGGCATGTTTATAATCAGCCCAGAAGCACCTGGTTGCCACATCACACCTATGAAGAGGTAGGGCTGCCAACCTCCAGGTACTAGCTGGAGATCTCCTGCTATTACAACTGATCTCCAGCCAATAGAGATCAGTTCACCTGCAGAAAATGGCTGCTTTGGCAACTGGACTCTATGGCAGGGATGGGGAACCTCAGGCCCCCGAGGACATTTTTTGTGGCCCTTGGGAGCTCCGGGGCCCCGCCGCAGAGGCGCGGCATAGGGCGGCCCTCCCTGAGGGTGTTCCTGGGGCCACAGCTTGCAGGGGTGCTGCGGTGCCCTTTGGACGTCCTCTCGCTGACTGACAGCTGTTTGTCGGTGAGAGGAGGGGGAGGGATGCTTCCCCCAAGGTTGGCCCCTATAGCCGCAGCGTGCAGGAACACCGGGGCACACTGTAAGCCCCTCTTGCTGCCTGTCGGCTGTTGAGCAGTGAGGGGTGGGGGAAGAGGCCCGCGGCTCCCGGTGGCAGAGCATGCACGCAGGAGCCGATCGGGCTTCAGGGGGCCTTTTGTGGACTCTGGGGTGGGGAGGACATGGAGCCTGGGGCCAGGTCGCGTGGGGCCAGCGGGTGTGTGTGGGGGAAGGCTTTTCTCTCTCCCTCTCTTTCTGTCTCTTTCTTTGTCTTCTCCCCCTCTTTCCATTTCTTTCTCCCTCTCTCCCTTTTTCTCTTTCTCTGTCTTCCTTCCTTCCTCCCTTGCCGATCGACCACGGGCTGCGCCTCCCTGGCGCCTCGTTTGCTCGGGCCCACAGCTGGCTGCCCTCCCGCCGGGGGGGGGAAGACTGGGGGAGCCCTCCAGGCCTTCTCTGCGTGGTCTCCCCTGGGGTTGCCAACCTGCAGGTGGTGGCCGGAGACCTGGCAACCCTAGCCTCTCCCCCCACCACCACCAGGAGATCTACACCTGGTGTGACCCCCGAATGATGTTATAAATGTGCAAATGGCCCTTGGCAGGAAAAAGGTTCCCCACCCCTGCTCTATGGCATTGAAGTCCCTCTCCAAACCCCGCCCTCCTCAGGCTCCGCCCCAAAAACCTCTCGACAGTGGCAAAGAGGGACCTGGCAACCCTATGGAGAGGGCAACTGTGCCACTTGGATAAAGTGTGAAATAGGCCTCATGAGTAGGACAGAGACAAAGGGATTGCCAAAGCACCTGCTACCAAAACCAAGACTATTGTATTTCACTCAGTGATGTTCTTTGCACTCACTGGTCTGAGTATTGTTCACATGCTGTTAAACACAACTATTACGTAGAACTTCACCCTGACCTGGATGGTCCAGGCTAGCCCAATCTCGTCAGATCTCGGAAGCTAAGCAGAGTCAGCTCCAGTTAGTAATTGGATGGGAGACCACCAGTGAAGTCCAGGGTCATTACAGAGGCAGGCAATAGCAAACCACCTCTGAACATGTCTTGCCTTGAAAACCCTACGGGTTTGTCTGCACTTTCCACCATCACCATTAGAACTTCTCCTTTTCATGAAAACATGGAAACTATGAACCCCTGAGAGCTATGCTAAATAATCAGTTCCTACTAATCATCATTGTTCACCATGCTGAAGCTATTTTAGAAATCTGTTTGGTCAGGTTCTTTGCTCACCCACTGAGAGCCAGCGTGATGTAGTAGTTAAGAGCGGTGGTTTGGAGCGGTGGACTCTGATCTGGAGGACCGGGCTAGATGGTCATCTGTCAGCAATGCTAATTCTATGACCTTAGGCAGATCATGAGAGGGAGGGCACCTTGGCCATCTTCTGGGCATGAAGTATGGGTCACTGGGGGTGTGGGTGGTAGTTTGGAATTTCCTGCATTGTGCAGGGGGTTGGACTAGATGACCCTGGTGGTCCCTTACAACTCTATAATTCCCCACTCCTCCACATGAGCAGCGGAGCCTAATCTGGTGAACTGGATTTGTTTCCCCACTCCTACACATGAAGCCACCTGGGTGACCTTGGGCTAGTCACAGTTCTCTTACAGCCATCGCAGCCCCACCTACCTCACAGGGTGTCTGTTGTGGGGAGGGGAAGGTAATTGTAAGCCAGTTTGATTCTTCCTTAAGTAGTAGAGAAAGTCAGCATATAAAAAACAATTCTTCTTCTGATGTCAATCAGTCATATCATAAAACACAGACTGGTATGGTTTATTGGGCCTTCATTTTCTATGTCTCAGAGAACTTCTCCAAGGCCTTCTGCCACCTGCAGTATTAAGCTACAGAAATAAATGCGCCAATAACATGCACCTGTGAGCACCTTAAATTGATAAATGCAATGCATCAAAATATTCTTCCCCCTTGTTTCAGCTGACAAATGAAGGATGCTTCCTACACTGCTAGACAGACTTTACAGCTTTAAAATCTGCAGCACTCAAAATGAGCAAACTCCTACTGTATTCCAACAGTGGGCGACAAAGAAAGTACCACAAACTTCATTTTGAAGAACAGAAGATTGTATAGGAGGTTTCCTCTGGAGGCCTCCTTCACATGAACACCAAACAGAATGGAAACGCCTTGAACGAAAACCTGCGTGGTATCTGGTCGTTTTTTGTTTTTTGCCATCAAGTCACATCTGACTTATGGCGACCCCTGCTGGGGTGTTCAAGGGAAGAGATGTTCAGAGGTGGTTTGCCAATGTATGCCTCCAGATCACGACCCTGGTATTCCTTGGAGATTTCCCATCCAAATAATTGCCAGGGTCAACCCTGCTTAGCTTCTGAGATCTGCTGAGACCAGGCCAGCCTGGTCCTTATGACAAGCCAAATGAGTGCCGCAATTTGCCACCTCCACAAACAAGAATTTACTTCAGCTGCTTGGCTGCTGCATCAATCAGCTGGCCATGCAGAGGAGCCCTCACCTGCATTCATGGGCAAGCCGCCTCCCTGCTCGGCATTGGAACAAGTGAGCCTGACAGCTACATATTTTATACAAAGCTCTGTCTGGAACCGGAGGGGGCTGCTATGGCTCAACGGCAGAGAATCTGCTTGGCACGGAGAAGGCCCCAGGTTCAATCCCTGGCATCTCCAGTTAAAGATCAGGTAGCAGGTGATGTGAAAGATCTCTACTAACACCCCAGAGAGCTGCTGCCGTTCTGAGTAGACAAGACTGACTTTGATGGAACAAGGATCTGATTCAGTATAAGGCAGCTTCATGTGTTCATAGGTGTGAACCTTAGAAACAACTGAGCCGTCTAAAAAGTCTAAGATCATTTCCACTTAGTTTGTAGTACAGCTGAAATTTCATAATATACAGAATGTTGAACTATGTGATTACTCCATAACCTCACCTGTGCTCTCCATATCCTGCAGTTTTGGGGAAAAAATAAGTTTTCTTATTGTTTGCATTTTAAAATTAAATGCTGTCATTATAACTATCAAATATATGTTGAGGGATGCCATGCAATCCCTTAAAAATGGTCCTAGATTTTATTTTGGAGCACCATAAAAAAGTAATACCTTCAATTGGATTTGGGCCGGGGAGGGCGGGGTAAAAATGGAATAAAATAAATAAATACAGCAGATATGAAAGGGCTCATCAGTTTCAGAACTGTGGGTTTATGCTAAACGACCATAGTCTTTTATGCCATGAAGTTTAAAACATGACATAACATGTACCTTTTCCAGGATCCATACCCAAATGCCTGCCAGGCTTTCATGTTGTTAATTCGGGTGTTTGGTATTTTAAACCCTTCCAAAAGTAGAACTGCAACAGCAGAAATTAGCTCCTCTTGGCATTAAAATGTCCTTCTTTAAAATATTGTTATGCTGGCTTCTCCCGAACCTTCAAGAAGCTTGCAAACAATTACAACGATAAAGACATTCTGAGACGAACTAAACTTCAGGAAATGCACTTGATCCAGTCTTGGGTTACATTCTGATTTTCAAGTTCCTAACAGAATCTTCAAATAGGCAATGGAACAGTAAAATTGTCATGCTGACTCTCGCAAAGCATGAGTTGGTTAACAAATATTTATTGAATGCTGCTTCGTTCTTGACAACGTAATTATAATTACACCTTACATCCAGAAGTACATCCTGCAGTATTATGATTTATAAAAAAAACCCTAAAACATGTGGAAACTTGCGGTGTGTTCGTCAAGAACACACCAGCAGCGCACAGTTGTCAGAAGGAGCATAGCACAGCACAGGCCAAGCCAAACGAACCCTATGGGCATGAACTAGCCCCTATAGGAAGCAGAGCTGTAAACAAGCCTTGTGCCCTCTGGCAACTAGTTTGGTGAACGAGGGCTGGCAGCGATCACAGCACTATCATTGTTCAATACTTTTGAGATGAGACTCTCCTGAAAAGTTCAAATGGATTGCAAGCAAGGATATGACACAACCCGGGGTGCGAGAGCACAAGGGATTCAAAAACAGCCCTCGGCTTCCTCCCTTACAGAACCAGGCTGCGTCCTTGTCAAGGTGTGTGTTCCATTTTAGAAAAAACGACATTTACTTTGGTTTCTCTGGGAATTCCAAATGCAGCTGGAGTTACGAACCACTCGCAAATCCAGGGGACGAACGCCCTCCTCGATTATCTGCCTATACAACGAAGCCAAAATGGTATCGTTCTGAACCAATTCAACTTAGTTGAGGAGTGTACAACCATTTAGAGCAGGGGTGTCAAATATACGTCCCACGGCCTGGATCCAGCCCCTTCAGAGCTCTTACCCGGTCCATGAGCCAGCAGAAGGCAGACACACACCCCCTCTCGATCTGGGCTGGCAACACCCCTGATTTAGAGCCTTCTTTTTGGCTCCCTTGCGCTTTTATCATTTGGGATTTATCTAGGTGCCCCAGATTTATTCTAAGTATTATCATTTCTAGCTGCCCTTATATTTAGTGAAGGTGAAATTACCTGCACTGGTTGGGGCAATCCTATAAAGTTGTACTCACAAATAAGTCCCGCGATGTTCAACAGGGTTTACTCCTAGGTAAGTATACATGCAATTAGGGCCTCTTGTTTACAAAACTATCTGCTACCGCAAATCCAGGCCTCTGTAAGCAACAGCCAGTGCGAAGACCTCTCCCCCTCTTTCCCTACACCTTTTTTTCTTGTAGCAGCTTCATTGTGTCTCCTTCATTTTTTGAAGCAAGATTTGCTGTCCATTCTAATACCTGGCACCATCCACTATCCCTTTCCATCAGCAACACGAATTGGGGAGGCCTTCAGCCAACTTCTCCAAACCTTTCTCAGGTGTGTGGGGGGTGGGGGGAAGAGAGGCGACCAAAGCAAGCACTGAGCACATTCTGTATTGCCTTGGTGACAGCCTTATTGAATACCTATGAAGGGTAGAAAATCGGAAGGGTCACTGGCCAGTCACCCCCTACCCCCACCATGCAGGTGGGCATCTACTTCTTGGGCGGCCAGGCCATACCTGGGCGGTGAAACCACAGCCCTGGCGACCCATCCAATCACTCCCCTCCCCATAGGGTTGCCAGGTCCCTCTTCATAACCGGCGGGAGGTTTTTGGGGCGGAGCCTGAGGAGGGCAGGGTTTGGAGAGGGGAGGGACTTCGATGCCATAGAGTCCAATAGCCAAAGCGGCCGTTTTCTCCAGGGGAACCGGTCCCTATCGGCTGGAGACCAGTTGTCATAGAAGGAGACCTCCAGCTAGCACCTGGAGGTTGGCAACCCTACCCCTTCATAAGTGCGACGTGGCAACCAGGTGCTTCTGGGCTGATTATAAGCAGGCCAAGACACGCCCCACGGGGGGTGGGTTTCTCTGGCGCACTAACAACCGGCAACCCGACCTCCCCACCAGCGCCACTCTTCCCCCTCCCTGCCTACAGCCCGGATTCCCCACGACACAGCGACACGCCCCCCCCCCGATTCCCACGCACACGTGTCGCGCAAGGGCGCCAGACACAGCCGTCAGACAGACTGTCAACAGCCCGGCCACCCCCTCCTATTATTTTGGCAGCTCCCACCAGAGAGCGCTGATCAGACGCAAAAGGGGAGGGGTGGGGGAGAAGCTCGGGACTCACCCCAGGTGTCCTCGCTGTCTTTCGGCCTCTTTGGGCGCCTCCGGGGCGGGGGGTCTGCAGCATCCACCGGCGGAGGCAAGAAGGCGGAGGGGGGGCGGCGAGGGGGAAGACCCCCGCCCCACGTTCGAGGAAGGAGATTTCAGAAGGGGGGAGGAGGAGGAGAGAGGGAAGACCCCCGCCCCACGTTGGAGGAAGGAGATTGCAGAAGGGGGGGAGGAGGAGAGGGGGAAGACCCCCGCCCCACGTTGGAGGAAGGAGATTGCAGAAGGGGGGGAGGAGGAGAGGGGGAAGACCCCCGCCCCACGTTCGAGGAAGGAGATTGCAGAAGGGGGGGAGGAGGAGGGGGGAAGACCCCCGCCCCACGTTGGAGGAAGAAGATTGCAGAAGGGGGGGAGGAGGAGAGGGGGAAGACCCCCGCCCCACGTTCGAGGAAGGAGATTTCAGCAGGGGGGGAGGAGGAGAGGGGGAAGACCCCCGCCCCACGTTCGAGGAAGGAGATTTCAGCAGGGGGGGAGGAGGAGAGGGGGAAGACCCCCGCCCCACGTTCGAGGAAGGAGGAGAGAGCGTTTGGAAGGTCAAAGTGAGAGTCGGCGGGCGGGGGAAACCCCCCCTCCCCCGGAGCGAACGCGAACCTGAGCCGCTCCTCTTCTCCCCGGCCTGGCTGGCGGCTCCCGCCCGGGCGTAGGGGGTGGGGCTCGCTGACTCCCGGCCGCGGGCCAAAGGGCTCCCGAGCCGGGCGGGACTGGGGAGGGGGGCCGGGAAAGGTGAGCTGGGACCGAGGGCGAGAGCTCGCAGGGGTCCGTCCGGGGCCGCCGCCTCCTCCTCCTCCTGCCCGCCAGCAGCACCTTGGCGGAGCGCGGGGAGCCGTTGGCGCCGAGGGGGCGGGGCCAACCGCCGCGCTCCGAACCAGGAAGGAGGGGAGGCGCGCGCGTTGTCAACACGCCGGGGGCAAAAGGCCACCCGCTGGGCCGGGGAGGGCGCCTCTGGCTTGGGGAGCGCGGAGGGGGCAGGGGGCGCCCGAGTGATGCGGCTAATATCCCAGCGCCCGAGTCGCCACACACATAAAAAAAGTCCCTGGTGCGTCTCCGAAAAGAGAAGGGAGGAAGACCCCTGCCTCTCCTAGGAGGGAAGGGCTGCCTCGAAGGCCGTTTCGCACCTGACTTGCTTTCTCTTTTTTTGCTTCCCTGGGTAGCCCGCCGCGGTTTTTAAAATGGCGCGCGCCCTTTCGGCCTGACGCTCCTACCTGGGGCCGTACGTTGAACGACGTGCAAGCCATACCTTAGGGCCCCACTCTCTTTTGCCCCCCCCCAAAAAAAAAATGAAAGGGGGAAAAAAAAACACTGGGTGTACATTTCCAAAATATAAGATAAAAAACAAATACAATGAAACCTACGTACAGCAACAGTGCTGACTGTATTTCACAGTGGGTCTGCAGTAGTAGAAAAGGGCCAGAGTCCAGCAGCGCCTTAAAGACTCACCGAAATTGGTTCTTGTAGGTTATCCGGGCTGTGTGACCGTGGTCTTGGTATTTTCTTTCCTGACCCCGGTCTTGGCCAAGACCACGGTCACACAGCCCGGATAACCTACAAGAACCAATGAACTCTGACCGTGAAAGCCTTCGACAATATTTTGACTAACAAAAAATATTTTCTGGTAGGGCAGGAGCTTTCCGTGAGCCATCTGAAGAAGGGAGCTGTGGCTCACGAAAGCTCCTGCCCTACCAGAAAATATTTTTTGTTAGTCTTTAAGGTGCTACTGGACTCTGGCCCTTTTCTACAACTGTATTTCAGTTCAACGGTTACTTTGATAAAATCCACATGTTGTTACGTGCCAGTGTCTTTAGCGACCTATTAGGTCCATAAGTTACCATAGAGCATATATTCAACAACAACAAAAACAAGCGACAATTTGTTGTTGACAAGGGTCGGCTGGACATATAAAGGGCCCCATTGCCTTCAATGTCAAAAATAGGCTGTCAAGGATAGGACATTTTGGAGGACTTTCATTCATAGGGTCGCCATGAGTCGGAAGCGACTTGACGGCACTTCCATTTCATTTCACTAACCTTTATTGGCATACCAAAAGACAGAGATAAAACAACAATATACCTCCAAAGGGCAATACATATAAGTTACAAGTCGGGTTAATAAAACTTTTCATGTTCTTTAAGAACTCCTGTAAGAAATTCAGCCACGGTAGCCGTAATTTTAGGATCATGATCACTCAAGAGAAATTTGCATTTCACTTCATTACTCCTGTATCTCTTGTACTGGAGCAAAGTAAACAGCAGTTTATATCGACTTGACGGCACTTAACACACCCACACACACACATTACCTTCAATAGCTTAGGGCCTCATGAAACCTAAATCTGGCCCTGGCCATAATAGAGTGCCTCCGTTGACTTACCGGGGCGGGGGGGGAAGGGTGAGGTATCCGCTTCTGTACAGATGCTGAAGGAGCGCTGGCATTGTGTAGACAGAGCTCTAGCGGGCTGTATTTGCCCTGGTTAGTATTTGGATGGGAGACCACCAAGGAATACCTGGGTTGCTGTGCAGAGGAAGGCACTGGCAAACCACCTCTGTTCGTCTCTTCCATGAAAACCCCCAAAAGGGGTTGCCATAAGTGGGCTATGACTTGATGGCACTTCACACACACACACACACACACACACACACACACACACAGAACATAAGAAAAGCCCTGCTGGATCAGACCAAGGCCTGTCAAGTCCAGCAACCTGTTCACTCCATGGCCAACCAGGGGCCTCTAGGAAGCCCCCCAAACAAGACGACTGCAGCAGCACCATCCTGCCTGTGTTCCACAGATCCTAAGATAATAGGCATGCCCCTCTGATCCTGGAGAGAATAGGCATGCATCATGACTAGGAACCAACTAACAAGCCCTATTTCCCCTCCGATCCCAAGAGGCCAGACAAGCCCAGTGGCTGCCCCAGGTCTCCTCTCATTCCCTTTAATAATTTGGGGCAGGTAACATCTTCTCTCTGGGTAGTAACCACTGCCAAAAAATCTGAGAATACCTCCTGCTAGACAGATTAGTACATCTATCACGCTGTATTGGAATTGCCGCCTAGTTGCCGCATCTCTGACTTCACTCATAGTAGGTAGTGTAGGCGTGATCTATCATACTGTCAAGCTATCACACTCAGTGGATAGTGAGTTGAACTGCTACCCCTCTGCTTTACTAGTCTTTGAAAAGCAAGTCTGAATAGGTGTGGTGTGTTTCAGAGATAATGCTTACAAGCATTCAAAATATAAATTTAATATCAAAACTAAAAAGAGTACATATGGTTCAATAAAGCATCAGGCTGAGCAAGGGTATAAAGAAAAGGTGAAAACCCTACACTCTCTGGTCGTTTATGCATGGGTACTTTCAGTCACGTTCGCCACCGGTCTGTCTCTGTTGTTCCTTGGGGTTATGCATGAGTTTTCCGTCCATTAGAGTTGACCTCGCGGCCAGCCCTCACAAATCCCGGGATTTCTCGTTCCTCTATTAACCCAATTCTTCCATCTCCCCTGAGCTCAGCCCAGGTGAAATCCCCATGCATAAGGCAAAGCGCAGGACATGGAAGCTTGGGAGAGGGACGTTTCTCTCACAGACAGCACTGCAGCCAATTGCAAAGTAGTTGTCAAGGGGCAGGCATTAAAATGCTTCCTTTGAGTTCTTTCTGAGCAGAAGAAAGGGTTTTAGAAATGAGGCTTGGGTCCTGTCCCCCCACCCCGTTCCTTTTAGACAGTTCCATTTTTTAAAATGCTTTTTTATGCGGCAATTTGGTTTAAGGGGGGGGGACTGCTGCACCTATAAAGTTGTTTGGGCACTCTGAAGAAATCTCTCAATGCTTACTGCTGGTGTCACTGAGATATAACAGGAAGGTCTTAATTGTAAAGAGCTATGTAGTAAAGGGTCTTTCCTTTTACATTGGAGTGTGCCAATGAAAGATAGAATAAAATGTTTAATGCCCAGCATAAATATCCTGAACACATGCATGGACAGGTTATATGTTTAAACATGATTAAAATGTAGCGACACAAAGGTGAACGCTTTTTCATAATTTTATTGTATTACCAGTATGAAAACATTTCAAGATGCTAAATTTAGAATATACTGAAGAAGTGGACTTTTTCTTGACCAGTAAAATCCATGCATTTCTATCCATTCTGTTGAGCAAGCCTTGCTCAGATGTTAGCCCCAGGTTAGTCCAAAATTAAATGGAACTTGTTTCCAGATTGCATGGGACTGTAGATTCAGGGTCAAATTAGACTAGACTTTGGGAGATTGGATCTTCCAATGTATTTTTAATGTTGAAAAACATCCAGGGTAAGGTTGCAAGCCTCCAGGTGGAACCTGGAGATCTCTCAGGGTTAGAGCTGATTCTATGGCATTATACCACACATTATACCATTATTTTCTTGGAATATCTGTGTCATGAGTCAGCCTGCTGAGGCTTCCTCATGCGAAGACAACCTCGAAGCAGAGGAAGGCGGTGGAACAGAGCACCTGCAGAGGCTAAGGAACCACAGAAGGGGTCTCCCCGTACCCACAGCTTCCTGGTGCAGGGGACTTACCTGTGCCAGAAGCTCAGCCTCAGCTGGTGCTGCCAGAAAACTCTCCAGAGCCACTGGAGCAGAGGCGCAAAATACTCAGGGCACAGCTACATGATTGGAGAAGAAGTGCCAGACTACAAGGTCAGTGAAGGACATTCCCAGACGACTGTAATGAGGCTAATGAGCTTCAACAGGCAGAGAGTGCAGCAGATGATCCACTTCAGGGCTATTTTAGCAGGCCATTGTGGCTGACTCATTGTGGGAACAATTTGTTGTGACCACTCTGTATTGATTGTGAACTCGACTTCTTCTGAGACTGAGTGACCATGGTTAGACCCTGACCCTAGATTGGACCCTGACCCCTCGTTTGGATTATTCTTTTGGTACTGCTGCTTGGAACCAGGACCTAGAGACAACCTGGCATTCGACTTGGACTGCTCTTGACCACACCTCATGCCTTTGGCCCTCAGACCTGCCGCTGTACAGCACAATCTGATAGATTACTGTTTTTGTTTTCACAGTATCATTACACATTACATTAATGATAACTCCCTAATATTATGTTAGATAACCTCTAAGGTAAAGAGTATTCCATGAATGGTAATGGAGCTATCTTCAGAGCAAAAATATAAAGATATAAGCAAAGAAACATGGTAGAGTAACAGTTTAGATCTTAAGCATGGTGAAGTCAGTGGGACAGAAACATGCTTTGTTCATGATCACAATCTTCCTTTTAAGCCTCTTTTCATTATTTTATTATTTCTGGCAAACCCCAAAGGCACTTTGGGGTTTTCAAGATTAAAGTAATTGACATTTCAGAAAGTCTTCCCTTCCATATGGATTCTTACCACAACAACCTCCTGAAAGTCTAAAATAGATTTAGCTTCAATGCCTGATCTTGAAGTTCTCAATCCTTCCTGTCTTTCTCATTGCACAATTCATGATACTACGGAAGCCATGGTGTATGTATATATCATAATAATGTTTGCTTTCATGCTGATCACAATCCTACATGCACCTAAAGCAACAGTACTAGAATGCCATGTTTCAAATGTGAACACTGGATATGTATTATCTCTATCTGAAAATTTTAAAATAGGCTTCTTGTACAGGGTTTGCCTGTAAGACCATGAATCTGAACCATTAACAGTGCTATACTGAATTACTCCAGTATAAACTCATTGACGGAATTGCACTGTTATAAGCCCAAATGTAGCATCATTAAATTTCATGTTAAAATGACATTTCACGGAAGGCGATGTCTTGAGGGAAGGAGATCTAGGTATGCCATTCTGAGCTTGGAGAAACAGCAGAATACAAATGTACTCGATAAATAGTTAGAAAGGCAGGTAGGTCTTATAAAGAATTCTGATTTGTTTTAATGGCTCAGATAACGGCAAGGTCCATACAACAAGCTTGCATGAACAAGGTGTTTTGAAAAATGCATTGCAACACAACTCATGTCCTTTGACAGCTAATTAACAGATTGCTTTTGTGAAGCCTTAATTAGTTTGCAAAAGACCTAAGCTCAGCTGTATGACTAAGTATTTTGCTTTGATATAAGAACTGCAGTTCTCGGACAGCTTTTAAATGCCAGTTACATTTTATAGGAACCTCATTAAGGGTAAAACAGACAAGAACACCAGCAAAGTGTAAACGTTAGGTGGTTTTTGACTGGCCCTTCCCACAGTCTAGTGTTTCTTTGTACTGGCACCAAGATCAAATATTTTGCATACTGATTGCCTGCTGTTCATAATTGCCTGCTGTTCAGTACCAGTTTTGCAATTCTACTTCCACTAGCTTGAATAAGTTCCTTGTCTCTATTAGGGAACAATAACAGGGAGGTAAACTGCCATCTGTTAGGCGGCTCTTTGGAAGAAGTTTAAACTATTGTCCCTCTGTATTTAACATCTGCCCCAAAGGAGTCCTTGGATGGCATAGGAAATGGAAAAGGACAGTTGTATAGCAAAACCAATGATTTCTCATGAGTTTACAGCAGAGATAAAGTTATTTTGCCCATGCAAAAGGATGAGTTACCCGTTGCACCACCACTTAGAACAGGATGTTTGATTCAACAATCAGAAAATACCAGTCAGATGTACAAATTATCCTACAAGTAGAAAATCCCCCAAAATAACTAAAGTGCTATATTAATACATTACAAAGATAAATTAACTCAGACATGGATGTCACCAGGCAGTGTTTCACAGTAACTGGTAACATTAGCAATGGAGAAGAAGAATGTAGACATCTGCTCCGATTTCATAGCTTTCATGATGGTTACCTAGGCCTGGAGGAAAGGGTTCTAATGCCTTTTGTAATCAGGTTGAGACAGGCAGGATGATAATGGATGCTTAGACCAAATGTGAAGGTTAGCCTGCTGCTGCAGGAGAAGAAAGCACATCTGGGTGTTCCATGGTATTGCCTCTGGCAGGATGTGAGCGTGAGGTGGAACTAGGTTTGGGATGTTCCTGGAGATTTGGGGGTGGAGCCTGGGGAGGGCAGGGTTTGGGGAGAGGAAGGACTTCAGCAAGTTCTAATTCCCCAGCCCACCCTCCAAAGCAGCCATTTTCTCCAGGGGAACTGATCTCTGCAGGCTGGAGATAACTTGTAATTCAGGGGATCTTCAAGCCTTACCTGGAGGTTGGCAACCCTAGGTGGAGCTCCACAACCTCATTTTTCGCAAATTAGTAAAACAGCACAGATGATGTGCCTGGGTGAGATTAGTGTTCAGGTGCCCCCAAGACCCTCAGTGCTTGGCCAGGTCATCTCCATCATATAGGGAAGGGTGCACATTACAGCTTGAAATACTTCCCATTGAAATCAATGGCAAGAACAGCAAACGTAAAAAATAAATAAATGACTGATTAAAAAAAACACACAACAATAAAAGCATGAAATGACAAAACCTCTTGTACCATATAATCTTGGACAAATGGTTTGCTTTTTTAAGCAGAGAAGGAGAATTGTGTTCAGGAAAAGAAAAAGAAGGAATGTGTGATGCTATCTGGAATACATTTCTGTAAAGCTTTAGAGACTACTGTGAGTTCATGCTGTTAGCTTCCGTCCTTATTTCTGATCCCCCTTTCCCTCACCCAATCTCTTTGTCTCTTTGTTATTATTCCATATGAATACTGTAAAGCTGTGTATCATATAGTGTGTATTATTAGAATAATACAGCAGATTATATACCACAAACTCTTCTGTTATCAGTATGCATGGAAGCAAGGGAAGGATGGTTGAGTCAACGAGGAGTGCATTATGCTGAAATCTTTGCATTGCTACTATAGTTACATTAAAATTCAGAGAAAGTTAATAAGAAAAAAGGTGGTAAAATGAGTTAAAAGGGGGGAAATGATTTACTACTAGGCAATGCAGAAATGCACAGAAAAAAATTCAAGTTGGTTCTGTACTCACTGCTGTTTTCTGCTGCAAAGCAATTCAGCACAGGAGAAAAAAAGGGAGACAAACACCTGCCTCTTCCTGAAAATCACTCTGTGAAACTGAGAAATAAAGTGCAGACCTAAACAGAGTTACACCCTTCTAAGTCTGTGGAGGTCAATGGACTTAGAAGGGTGTCATTTTGTTAAGGATTGCACTTGCCCAAAGCTTCTGGCCGCATGTAAACATATGCCACCATGGGCCATATGTCCTTTTTCTGACCTCAGCATTGATGCAGACATCTTTGACAACCATCACCTGTTAGGAAAGCAGACCCGAATCCTGCTGTTCTATACCTTGGTGTTAAGGTTGTCAGCTGGACTAGAGAAAAATGCCATGTTCCTTTCATAAATGCTTACTGTGTGGAATGGGGCAGGTGAGGTTTTCCATGGCATGGAGGTAAATAATATCCCATCCCATTAAGCCTCTATGAAAAGGATAGAAGAAGAAGAAGAGTTGGTTTTTATATGCCAACTTTCTCTACCACTTAAAGAAGAATCAAACCGCTCATAATCATCTTCCCTTCCCCTCCCCACGACAGACACCCTGTGAGGTAGGTGAGGCTGAGAGAGTGTGACTAGCCCAAGGTCACCCAGCTGGCTTCATGTGTAGGAGCAGGGAAACAAATCCAGTTCACCAGATTAGCCTCCGCCGTTCATGTGGAGGAGTGGGGAATCAAACCCAGTTCTCCAGATCAGAGTCCACCGCTCCTAACCACCACTCTTAACCACTACACCACGTTGGCTCGTATAGGGCCTTTTTGTCCAGGCCAGTTGGCAACACTAGTAAATGCTGTCCTAGTTTCCTGACTGAATAATGTGTGTGGCATAAAACATTAACTGTCAGCTGAATGACTGATTCATGGTCACACCCAGGGGCTCAGCACCTATTTGTACATGTGGCTCTCTGTCCACATAAATTATCCATATGCTGAATGTCTGCTTATGTATTCATGTCCATTTGAAGTCTCAAGGCCAATTACTTCATGTCCATTTGAAGTCTCAAGGCTAATGACTCTAAGCTGAGTGCTTTACTCACATGTTCAATAAGGCCTACAGAAAGAAAGTCCTGTCTAATTAGCATTCCTAAATCAGATCATTTATTCCCCACCTCACAATGGCCACTAAGGTGGCTAACAAATTTAAATTATACACAATAAAATCACATTTTAAAGCCATTAAAACTAACAAAAATATATACACCCACACATCGTTAAAACAATTATAAACAGCGCTAAAATACACACAAAGTCATAAAAGCAATAATTAAAACACTGGTCAGGAATAAGGGACATGGAGGGAACACCAAATGAACCAAAAAAAATACTTCACCCACTGGCAGAAGATGGCAACAGAAGGGAAGAGAGTTCTAGAGTTTTGGTGCCATGACAGAGAAGGCCCTCTTCTGGGTTGGCCCCCACCTATTCTCAGAAGATGGGAGCACCCAAAGATAACCATGGTAGTGAGATGGGTTTATAAGGAAGTAGGTGGTCCTCTAGTTATGTTGGTTCCCAACTATATAGGGCTTTAAAGGTCAACATCAACATCTTGAATTGTGCCCAGAAACAGACTGGGAGCCAATAGATATGGACCAAGACTGGAGTGATATGATCCCTACAGCCCACCTCAGTCAATGTCCTAGTGGCAGTATTCTGCACCAAATGAGGTTTTCAAAACCTCAAGGGCAGCCTTCTGTATAGTGCATCGCAGTGATCTAATTCGGATATAACCAGGGCATGTACCACAGTGGTCATATCTTTTCTGCCCAGGAAAGGCTACTGCTGGCTAACCAATCAACTCAAAAAGAAGAACCTAGTTGTGATAGTGTTCTAGCAAAAACAAACTATTATAATCTAAATCAAGTTTCAAAATCTAAATTGCAAGTTCTGTGGTTACTACCCTCCTGGACGAACCTAAGGAGGAAAAAACCTCAGTTCCCAACCTCCAGGGCTGGCCTGGAGAAAAAATGATCTGTTGCCACCCTCCAGGAATTGCCTGGAGAAAAGAGTGTTTGCCAATCTCAAGGGCTTCTCTGGACTGAAATTTTGTGGTTGCCCACCTCCAGGGCTTGTGTTCTAGCAAAAACAACCTATTATAATTTTTCATATAAAGGTTGCACATTTAATGATGATATTCCTACACTATATACTCTTACTACAACTATAATGCTAAACATAAACCAATTCAGTATTATACATACAATATCTCCCACATATATGCAATACAAATACCATATAATAGATCAGTCATCATACAAAATCTCGAGGTCAGAGGGTACAGTCTTCATATGTGACAATTGAAGTCCATGAACCATATCACTATTACTTCTCAAGGTTAAGTGTTCATATCTACTGATGTTTTTTCCAGACATGTCCATGTGTAAAGTTCTTTTCTTTTCTTTTCTTTACAGGTTACCGGTTGGTTGTTCCTGTTTCGAAGATGCTTCCTCAGAAGATGCACATGGATTCTTAATGTAAGCTCCAGTTTTACTCTCAGTTTGCCCAGACCTTTTCCCTTCCTTACTGGTGGAACGTGTCTGCGTTCTTACTTAGACATGACCAAAGCTGCTTCAGTCCCATAACCAAGCTTAAACCAGACTGGAAAGGATCTAAACAATTTGCCTCACCCAGGAAAGCTTGAAGTTGTCTGGCTGCCACTCATTTTAATGGAGAAGGCCTGAATCTGGTATAAGATTACCAAGGCTTTGTCTTACATTTTGCAGCTGCACTTCTTTTCCCCGTAGGAAAAGCTTCACCTGCTGAATTTTTGCTTTCTCTCCAGTCCCTAGCATGGGAACTCTTGTCAGAAAAACAAATAGTCTGGCATTGTTCTCTGCATCTCTGTGCTAATGTATTCTTCTAGGTGTGTCGTAACTGGGATGAAGGGATCCCTGAGGAAACAAAAAGCTAGCAAACCTACCTCTCTCTCCGTCCCTCCCTCCCCATCTGTAGGTACATCACATTATGGTCAGGAATTACAGAAAAAGAACTCTTCTAGCTTGGGTAGTTGATAGCTTGTTCTGGCCCCTCAGGATGAATACTGAACCATCTGTATCAATCAGAGACTGCATCTGTGAACAAATCAGGGGGAAAAACCCTGAAACCGAGAACAGTTTAGATTTCAAGTATGATGAGCAAACTCTTCATAGGAAACAAGTACCTAGTCTTCAACTTCTCAAAATGAGAGATTGCTTACGTTAAAAGCTCAATATGACTCAGTGGTGTTTTGCTCCACTCCTATGAGAAAAGAATGTAAGAAAACGACAAAATAAAATAGCTTCCAGTAATTATGCGTAGGCTGGTACTTTGCTTTTAAACCCCACAATAAGGACACATTTGAAACTGCTACTTAGTTAACTTGAAGTTCAGTAAGGCTTCTCTCAACTCTTGACACATCAGGACAAAATGACAACCTGCTTAAAGATAAAAGTCTGGACAAGCATCGATGAAGGTATACAAAGATGGGGAAAGTTAAAAATTTCGTGGTTGGGAAAAATCTGTACAGTCAAAATGAATGTATTGCCAAGATTGTTTTTTTTCTTTCTATTCCTAATTTTACCAATCTTTATAGAGGAAAATATTTTTTAATGGCAATGAACAATAAATAATTGTATATGGAGTGGGAAGAGGCCAAGAGTATGGTTTAAGCCGGTATTACAAGATCGTGATAATCTGTATGAGTTGTCTTTTGTACTATGCCTATTAAAGGTTATTGAATGATTGAATTGAATGAGTATTACAAGATGAGAAGAAGAGGGTTGCCTGTTCCAAATATCAAATGGTATCTATCGTCAAGTGGAAGCATTAGTCTGTATAACAGATTGGATTATTGATCCGAAATGGAGAAATGTGAAACTGGAAATAATTGATATTAAAGAAGGAATTCATAATTATTTGTGGCTTAAGAACTCATTAAAAACAATTCAAAAGGAAGATGGAAAGCATATCTTAAGAAATTGACTGCTTAGAATATGCTTCCAGTGTAGAAGCATGATAAGTCCTCCAACTTCGCCGCTGACATAACCAGCTGGTGTATATTGGGATAATATTACACGAAGGGAAACCGCTTATATAACTTTTGAGAATATTATGGACAAACGAGGTGAAATAAAAACTTGGCAAACAATTAAAGATGAAGGAAAGAATATTCAGTGGCTATTATATCAAATGGCTTCAATAATGAAAGAACAGAGAATAAAAGAAGGTGGATGTTTAAGAGAAAAGATCATTTATGAGCGTTTAATTACGGAAGATTTACGACATCTGTTAGGGAAAAATTATAATTTGTTATTACAGTATGAGACTGAAGCAGAGCAAGTAAAAGACTGTATGATAAATTGGATGCAAAATCTTGGAGGAAGTATAAATAAGAGTCAATGGGAGAATTTATGGACTAAAGAAATTAAGGTCATGGAAGGCCAAACGTTAAGAGAGAATTGGTACAAAATGTATTTTGGATGGTACATAACGCCTAAAGATTTAGCAAAGGCTCATAAAGACTTTAATGGGAAGTGCTGGAAATGTCAGAAGACAGTTGCAACAGTCTATCCTATGTGGTGGACTTGTAGAAAGGCAAGAAAATATTGGATAATGATACATGTTGAAATGCAAAGAACATTGAAAATTAAGTTTGTGTTGGATCCAAAAAGCATGTTATTAAATATCTTACCAAACAATATACCCAAAAATATACAATGAATTATTTAGGTATATGGCAACAGCATAATGGCAATCTGAACATACCTAATTTTCTCATATTCAAGGTCACGATGGTGTATATATGCAAGGCTTGAGTGTTATTGTTCTTGGTCTGTGTAAACCTCCCCATTCCCACACATATAGCATCATGTATCATGGAAGAAAACTATCTATTTTACTTATGAATGACATAAGTAGGCTGCATCATGGTAAATGACTCATAGCCAGGCTGGGACCCTCTGAACCAGTAGGCATTGGTAAAGTATATTCATTCTCCTCACACACACACACACACCCCGACTTGGCCAGTTAATACCAGTTGCGCTGCTACCATACAGATAATTTGCGAGGAGAGATTGTAATCCAGTTACTGTATTATTTACAGTATATTTTATGCTGTTCTTTAATTCCATCGTTTCCCTGACTTTGTAATCTGTTCTCAGTAAGAAAGGTGAACTGTAAGTACAGTAACAGCCCATTCCTGAGAATGGGGCTGAAAGTCTATAGGAGGCGGTGTGACCTCGCCGCCGGCGTAAATGTGTGTAATCACACGATTATACCCATTCACACTGGTGGCGAGGCCAGTCCCCGCGGTGGCTGAGAGCCACGGGACTGCGCCTCCCCCCCTCCACCGGCGGGGCCTCTCCGTGGTGCTTTTCTCTCACTACAGCCAATTATGAAGCAGCATTCCAAGGGGTGGGAATTCAAATACTTCCTCATTTGAGCTTGGAGACTGCTGGTGCATAGACTCCCAACAGGGAAGCGTGGGTCCAGCGAGCAAGGAACCTCAGGTTAAACTCCCATGCATAAACGACATTTCTCTCTCTCTGATAGTGGATCTTCCTTCCACTCTCCGTTATGACTCAGAAGACAAGAGCCCAGTAGCTCTTGCACTTCTGGTCAAGGGCTCACACATCTCTGGACCTCAAACCCAAGGGCTCACACCTCTAGACCTGCCCAGGCCTTGCTTGTCCAGCAGAGGGCAAAGCATCTCCCCCCTTTCTATTTTTGGGGAGCCTGGCAGGCACATTGCCTCCTGGAGGAAAAGAAAGCATTCAGATCAGCCGGATGGATGTTTCCTCTTCTTTCCCTTCAAACACATTTAAAAAACACAGCGCACCCATTCGCTAGGCTGGAGGGTTGATGGGTCGGGGGGGGGGTTGGGTCAACTTCTCCAATAGACCCCCCCCAAAAAAACCCAGCTAGTGTCTCATGCTGGACTATTAGTCACCTTGGGAGGGGAAGTGGTAGGGAAGGTTGCTGGGTAACCTGGGCTTGGCCACTCTCTCACTCTCAACCTACCTCAAGGGGTCGTTGTGAGGATAAAACAGGGACGGAAGAACCACGTACGCCGCCCTGAACTCCTTAGTGGAAAGGAAGGGTAAGAATGACTAGACAGAGGAAGAAAGAGAGAAACAAAGCTACGTCTGATAGCCAGCACATCTCAGTTCGAAACAAACATTTAGAGCATGAGTCAACCTGGAACTGCATGATTGTAGTGTGTACTCATGGCGTTATCTGACCTTTTCAAAACACAGAACTTTTCAGTCGCTAAAAAACACTGCAGATTTATGCAGTTAGGTCAGTCCAAATGCACCCAAAGCCAGAAACTCTGAAATAGGAATGCTACTGTTCGTGCCCCATACCCTTGCATTGTGGTGTATACTTGTATCGCAAACTGACGTAGTGCCTTAAAGGTACACTTTGATGACAATTCAGCTCAATTGCCAACACCCTTCTCTGTGTGCCTCCACCTTTGGAGATGCAGAGATTAAAAATTTTCTTGAAGAATAATTAACTAATACATTCAAGAAGCCAAACACACACACCAACAGAAGACGTTCTCGATTTATACAGCAACCCCAATCAGTGTTAACCCTTCTAAGCCCATTGTCTTCAATGGGCATACAAAGTTTTAACTCTGTTCAGTACTGAACTATTAATATCAGAAAATGATTCATTGTTTTGCCAAGAGGGGTAACAAAATCCAGGTAGGGGGTCATTCTGGAGGGTCCATGGAGTTAAGCAAGCCCTGCCACTCTTTTCACAATGTTTGGATCCAGTCTAGATGTTGTCAGGGTACTCATGGCGCCTCTTGGTGGTGCTGGTCTCTTGAATTTTAACCATCCCCTACTGCAAAAGGCAAAGGAGCCGTTCTAAATAAACAAGCAGCAGCATTCATTTATGTCCATTAATCTTATACTAGGGCTTTGCTGATAATTTGGTAACTAAGGAATATCATCACTATTGTTCTACGAATAAACCCAAATCAAGATTAGTTACATAAAGCTAATCTCTTGGAGTTAGTTAGTTTAAAACAATCATCTTACAATACAGTCAAAAAAGTATAAACTTTATAATGAAAGCCCAGAAGAATCCTTGAGCTACATTATTCAATCTACCTTCTAATTTCCTGCACTGAGCAGTTCTGAATATTTTTAAAAAGTAATAAAATGCTAATATGGTAGAAAAATTGGGGGCATTTTTGGCTCTTCGTTGTGAAAGTTATTTAACTTTTCTAAAAAATAAAGGCAATTGCTCTCTGTAGAAGTTTGCAGAGGTTTTCAGTTCTCAGTGTTCTTCTTCTTGCTTTCACAAGTCTTTCTCCCCCCCCCTCCTTTAGGTAAAGGTAGCCCCCTGTGCAAGCACTGGGTCATTACCTACCCCATGGGGTGACGTCACATCCCAAAGTTTACTAGGCAGACTGTGTTTATGGGGTGGTTTGCCCTTGCCTTCCCCAGTTGTCTACACTTTACCCCCAGCAAGCTGGGTACTCATTTGACCGACCTCGGAAGGATGGAAGGCTAACTCAACCTTAGCCGGCTACCTGACATCAGCTTCCATCGGGATCGAACTCAGGTCGTGAGCAGAGCTTTTGAATGCAGTATTGCTGCTTACCACTCTGTGCCACAGGGCTCCCTTTTTTTTTCTTTACAAGAATATAAAAGCCATGATTACATCCTTACCAAACACTAAAAGATGGGGAGGGGGGGTTTGGTTGCACAGACAGAGATTTTCCAAAGGCAGTCTAACCGAAAAAGTGCTACAAATGATAATGCTGAGGCCATTCACATTTTTTCAGCTGTTCACATGAATTTTTAATTGGTTACAATGGTGAATTATAGAGTGTTAGCTATTCAAAATAATATTTTTAGTAGTAATGCAAAATGGTCCAAAAAGCAGTTTAATCGACTTTATTTGTACAACAGGGTCACTGTCCAAGTCAGTGAGGTACTCCTTTTTAACAGACGAGATATATAGACGAGAACTGTGAGATATATTCAGTCAGGGCACATCTCAGTTCGGACTTCAAGTTTATATCATTGATAGTGGCTTTCAGCTTCAATTTCAGCAGTTTCATGAAAGAGAATGTACTTTCACAGAGACAGGGGGACCCAAAATTGCCCAGACTTGGACCACACAGATAGAAATTTCAGAACAGTTCTAGCATTCATATACTCATCGGCAAAATTCCAGGGATACTGTCTTTTTTTTTGGATATAGTTCTCTTTCAGCTCTGTCAGTTCCTCTTGAAACTGAGCCACATTGATAGGGCAGATGCTCGCCAGTAATTCTTCATAATGCTCCAGTTTCATGATGTAATTGTAGTGGAATTAAATTGTAGTGGAATTAAAGTGGAACAGTGCAAAAATATTTTTGCTAAAAATATTTGAGGGGGGCACAACCACCATTGGATAAGGAGAGCTGCATTTGGCCCATGGCCACATTTTGGGAAGCCTTGTAATATGCCTGTATTGCACAATACACCAAGCTGCTAATGGATAATAGTAAAGGATTTTAGAGGGTTGGGTTTGGGGGTTTTTTTTTTTTTTTTTGCATTTTATTTTCATTTTGAAGTAAAGCAAGAGTTTTTTCAAGCAACATTAAGGAAATTGAATCACAGCAAGACTGTGGATTTCCAGGAAAGAACATCACAACTGCTTGCTGCCCGGAAGAAATTAAGCACACATAAAAGTTATCAAACACATCTTGCTTATAGAAACATTTTTTGTTTGCATTGCCTCATATTTCTTCCCATCCTGGAAGAAATGGCTTTTCCATTTCCACAATTTTTCTGTCATAATGTGAACCATAAATCTCAGTCCAGCTTAAATTGTGCTTCTTGAACAATCAATGAGGAGCTGGGAGATAGATGCCTCTTCTTGACTGTGTATTTCACATCTTTGCTTATATATTCTACCATTTAACATTGACTAAGCACCAGCAATCTTGGGCTAGATAAGCAGCCCATTCCTGAAGGAGGGGCTAGATGTGCAGTGGCTGAGAGTAGCACAGCAGCAGCACCTCCACAGAGGTTTCCTGGCCAATGCGGAGGAAATAAAACAATTTAAAATGTAAAATGGATAAATGCTCCCATAGTAAACAGCGAGGCTATACCACCAAAAAAAAGGTGTTCAAGGGGGTGTTCCCGAGGCGAAAGGGGTTAGGATGCTGCCTAAAGGCAGCTCCGCCCCCTGGAATGCTCCCCTACACCGGTGCAGGCTTCCACCTCTGGGATTTCACTCTTGCGTGGCTGTGCCGATGGCAGAGTCCCAACCAATGGTGTGGCTTACCAGCACCAGTGAGAATGCCCCCTGTGCCAATGTAGGTGCCCCTTATACCGGGATAAGGCATGGAGTCATGCTGGCTCCTATGCTGATTCCCCCCCTTCAGGATTGCGCTCCAAGTTAGCTACTCACCTACAGTGCAATCCTAACCAGTTAGAAGGGTAGAACTCTGCCTAAGATTGCACTCCTGGTCACCTACATAGTAAGAACTGTTTTCAGGCAACCAGCCAGAGATGCTAAATTGGACATGTGTGTTTTGTCTTCTTTTGGGAATATCATTGTAGTGAGCTGACACTTCGTCCCAAGTATTTGTGTAAAAAAGGGACAACTTTGCAAGGTGAAGCACTCTGGGGATGCCCAGAGGTTAAATTAAAATTGTCTTGATGGTCAAAAGTTTTTCATTTGCAAACTTCCCATTTGCAAAGGCAGCAAGATGTTAATTTCTGTGTTCGTGGAGTTAGCCAGAAGAACAAAAGATCCTTGCCTGAAGCTTCATGGAGGCAATGATGGCTACCAAAATCTTCTAGATAGGCAGGGAGGGGTCTTGTGGGCTACAGAGAGAATCTCTGTGAGGGGTCAGTTCAAGGCACATGGTGGTCTGAGAAGAGAGTTTTGGTAATTCGTTTAAGGGCAGTCAGACCTCAAGGGAAGCAGGGTCTGTAGGTAATATTGGACCCAAGCCAGAACTGCTTAGTTTTTAGACACTGCTAGACTAAACAGATCTGGGCCTTTTGGGTTAGGAAGAACACAGATAATAGGGACATCACAGAAGCATGTGTGTGTGTGTATCATCAAGTCACAGCTGACTTACAGCGAGCCTATAGGTTTTCAAGGCAAGAGACATTCAGAGGTGGTTTTCCATTGCCTGCCTCCATGTGGGCTGATAGAGTTCTGAGAGAACTGTGACTGGCCCAGGGTCACCCAGCAGGCTTCATGTGGAGGAGTGGGGAATTACACCTGGTTCTCCAGATTACAGTGCACCACTCTTTACCATTACACCACGCTGGCTCTCCACAGAAGCATATAATATCCTAAATGTGTGTGGAGAGAGTGAAAAGTCTTAAATTCTCATTAAATACTAGTTAATTTCTCATCACATGCTAGAAATTGAGGTTCATATAACTGGACAAGGAAGTATCTCGTCATAAAATGCATTCCTTTATTTCCTTACAAAATATATGGCTGTAAGAAGTGGTAATGGCCATTAGCTAAGATGGCTTTTAAGGAATAATTGAATGAATCACAAATGTGAATGGGTGAAGAGGAACTGGGTTTCTCTGCCACTTTAAATTCCTCTCTGTATAATGCAACAGGCGCGCCCTTCCCTGAATGTGTGGTATTGTGTTAGTGCCGCCAAGAGGCCCGTGATGTTAAAATGTTTTAAATAAATTAAGTAAATAAATGATGAGCGCAGAGCTTTTGCACTTGCTAGGTGCAACGCCCTTCCTTCAGCTATTACTTTTGGCAGATATAACCAAACCAGTTACTCAGCGAGGCTTTGTCCCTGTAACTCAAATTCATTCGAGTCGGTTTCCCATATCCTTCTTCGTTGTCCTCAGTATAATGTCATCCGCTCCAATTTTCTCGACTCTATTTTAACTAATATATCAGGCCACTCGGAAGCCCTCATAATCTATCATCTTCTTAATGATTTATCACCCAAAATAACTGGAAAAATAGCTGTTTTTGTAAGCTTAATAATCAAAAACAGATTGGGTAAGGTTTAATGAATGATTAATGATTGATGGCTTTTTAATATGTTTTTGTTTCCTCTGACTGTTTATTATCTGTATAGACGATCTGTTGTTTTACATCATATGCCAATAAAGGTAATTGTATTGTATTGCAAATAAATGATGGACTATTCCCAAACACTGACCTCTGCTGGTAGAATTTCCCTCCAGTAAAGGAGCAGCTATCGGAACAGCATGGCGAAAGGGAAGGAAGTGGTTTGAAACATTTCAGCTACCATTGATGAACAGTCTCAGACTGCCAATGTCTTTTATTTGGCTTGACATCAGCAGGAGAGGAGGTTTCATCTCTTGAAGCTGTCTTCAGATGATGAAACACTTAACCTGCAACAAACCAAGGTGCCAACTTTGCTCTCATATAGACCCTAGCAGCTTCATCACTGGGCCCAGCAACGTCAGCCACACCATCTCAAGTTCATCTTCTAACGTGATTTATGCCATCACATGCCAGCAATGCCCTTCCACCCTCTACATTGGACAAACAGGCCAGTCCCTGCGACAAAGACTGAATGGACGTAAGTCTCACATCAGAAACTATTCAGACCGGCAGCGGCTCTCCAGGGTCTCAGGCTGAGGTCTTTCACATCACCTACTTGCCTGGTTCCTATAACTGGAGATGCCGGGGATTGAGCCTGGGGCCTTCTGCATATCAAGCAGATGCTCTACCACTGAGCTACAGCTCCTCCCCTATTTTTGAATTCGGATGAGACTTCCAAACGATGGTTCTCAAAAGGAGGCACAGGCAACTGGCTTCTGATTGCCTCTAAAGGTCCTCCTGGCTTTGCCTAGAAGCAGAAAGACAATCCCCACAACTCCTTGCTTATCAGTACAATACATCCTTCATCTTGATTGTTATTGTAGGGAATTAATGGATGCAATCCTTTATTATTATTCATTTAAAGATTTTGTCTTCCCAGTTCTTTTTCTCAGGGAACTCCTTCAGTATGTTATAGAGCTCTGTTGTCCAGTTACTGCACCTTTATAATACCTGTGGTCCAGGGGTGTGCCTTCAGCAAAGCCAAACCGACCCCCCCCCCCCGGAAAATACCTTATTGCCATTTTGAGAGGTTTTTTTATTCAGAAAAATGGCAGAGATTTAAGGGAGCCGAAAAGCGGATCCTGAATAATGCTGAATTTTTCCAGCATTATCTGGGCCACTTCAGCCCTGCTGTCATTTTAAAAAACTGAGGGGAATCCCTTCTACTCCTTCCCTACCCCATCCCCCCTCTGTGCCGCCTGCCGCCTCCAAAATCCACGTGGACTTTGGAGGCAGCTGGTATTTTTTCGGGTTTAATAGACCTGAAAAATTTTGAATATCCGAAAAAGCCAAACTTCTCCGTGCTGGTATGGGGATTTAGCTTTTTTCGCTTTTTTGAAAATTTCCAGATCTATTAAACCCAAACCCGAAAAATACCAGAAAAAAATGGTACACACCCCTAGTACAGACCTGCTATGCAAACCTGCCACACCAATAAGAAAACGATTTCCTGAAGACAGACCATTTGAAAAAAATATTACACCTCACAAATAAACTTTGATAAAGCAATCATTTTCTTTGCAACTCTGGCAGGTGTAACTAATTTCATAAAGGTGGGAAACACCAAAGTGGATGAAATGCCCTCTTCTATACCTAAGAACATAAAGAAAAGCCATGCTGGATCAGACCAAGGCCCATCAAGCCCAGCAGTCTGCTCACACAGTGGCCATCCAGGTGCCTCTAGGAAGCCACAAAAAGACAACTGCAGCAGCATTGTCCTGCCTGTGTTCCACAGCACCTAATATAATAGGCATTCTCCTCTCATACTGGAGAGAATAGGTATGCATCATGACTAGTATCCATTTTGACTAGTAGCCTTGAATAGCCCTCTCCTCCATGAACGGGTCAACTCCCCTCGTAAAGCCATGCACCACATCCTGGGGCAAGGAGTTCCACAATTTAACAACAATGATTACCCATGATACAATGATTAATGGCCTGGAATCCTTGTCTTTCTGTATGTAGGTGCTTGCTTTTTATTCCAAAATCTCATATGCTTTCATTTTAGTCATCATTACTCATTTGCTTTGTTGTTTTCATTCCTATTGTGGGAACATCACCCCTCCCCTCTTCCATCTCATTCCCATGGCTGTACTCATTGTGCTTGTGGTAGCTGCTGCTGACTGGACTTGGTATGGTAAGTTGGCACCCAAGTGAATCACTGCCTAGCCAGCCAGTTTGCAAGTCGGTGTGGGCACCACATGCCTCTGCAGCGCCTCAGAACCAGTTTCCATTGTGTTTGAGGTACTGTGCCTAACTTTTACCCTGAAGACTACAGCGCGGTGTAGTGGTTAAGAGTGATGGAATCTAATCTGGAGAACTGGGTTTGTGTCCCCACTACTCCACATGAGCAGCGGACTCTAATCTGGAGAACCGGGTTGGTTTCCCCACTCCAACACATGAAGCCTGCTGGGTGACCTTGGGCTAGTCACAGTTATCTGAGAACTCTCTCAGCCCCACCTACCTCACAAGATGGCTGTTGTGGGGAGAGGAAGGGAAAGCAGTTGTAAGCCAGTTTGATTATCATTAAAAGGTAGAGCAAGTCTTCATACAAAAACCAACTCCTCCTCCTTCTCCTTCTCCTTCTTTTCCAGGGCACACAGTGGCAGAAGGAGAGCAGGCAGTAGCCGCTTGATCAACACACCTGGTGGCTGCATTTGCCCAGTCCAAGAATTAAATTGTCTCACTTATCAGAGAACAGGCAGTATCTTTCTGGAGTCGTGGTCAGGTGGGTCATAAAATTGACTGACGTATATATAACACAGAATCACTTGCAGTCAACCTTTGTGCTGGTTGGATGCATCCTTTCAATGGCCAACTTTGAGGAGGAGGAGGAGGAGGAGAAGGAGAAGAAGAAGAAGACTTTGTATAGACTGCATTGCTGCCTTTTTGTGCCTGTGTGGTCAGCAGCATCTATTCAAAAAGTAACTGCAAGAACTAATTGCAAGATTAGTTGGGTTTTTCAGTAGACGCCTAAAAAGGAAATCTCAACTCATAAGCCATGGCAGATGAGTGGCATGGTGGGGTGGGGGGTGGGCAGCTGTTGTAAGAAAGCCATCTGACTAGGTAATAAAACAATGTAAATAGACATATCTATATATTCTCTGATGCAGCAAAATAGCTCACTAAACAGCCAACTCCCTGCTTGCAACTAGTGAGCAGGACATGAGCCAAACTGGTGGGCATTTGGGAATAATTAATAAAATTCAGTTTGTTAACTTATCCATATTTACCCCAAAACCCTAAGATGACACCCATCCTAAAACAGTGCTTTATTGCTATATATAAATGTAGTTAATTTGGGAATTTAAGACAACCCCCTCTTTTTCTTGATGGTACACGAGGGAAAAAACCTAGGCCATTTATGCAAGGCTGTTTCCCTCGCAGTCACCCTGCGGACTGCTTTGGGGCTTCCTTTTGATTATGCATGCCTTTCCCGACCACCAGAGGTCACTTCACTCTCTGAGTGCATTTCCTTGCATTTTGCTCGTGTTTTCCGGATGCTGTTGCAGGCAAAACATGCAGAAACACGCAGAGTTTAATGAGAAATGGCAGCCGTTTTATACTTATATCTCAGCCAACATATAGATAAGCATAATGTAAGAAATTAGACAATATAATTAGCTGTTTGAAAATGTAAAATGTAAAATGTTATTGAATATACTAATGACCAATAAGAATGCTCATCTATTGCAGACGGATTGCTTTTACCCTTCCCTTTTCCCCTTTCCTGTACCCCATATTTACAATAAAATCTTGAAGAAAAAAAAATAGGGTAAATGATTTGATCAAACACATATATGAGATTTTTTTTAAAAAAAATCAGCTTCAGGAGAGGGATTTAGAATGGAGAAGTAGCTGTGTGAATGTTATGTGTGTGCTTTGGCCTCCCCACTCCCTTCCCCAGATCTACAGACTGTCCTCTCAAATTATTTCTCCCCAACCCCAATAAGGTTTAAAATGTATATTAATCAAAAGGGTATTGAATATCACTGACATTTCTATAACTTGAGCTGAGCCCTTTGGTGACCTTAGATAAATAATACAGTGAACTTGACATGGAAGCAAGAAAAGATCATAATTTACAAGCTACTAGAACTGAATATTTCTTCAGTAGTTGATTGTTATATTAGTAGGAATGTAGCTTACAATAAAAGACCACTTTTTAATTATTTTCATATATACTGTTATTCCATTCAGTCTGATAGACTATATATAAACCCTGGAAAGCTAAAGGCCTCTGACTCAGGCAGTTTGCACAAATAATTGATGCCCCCTGGTGACTCCGTTTGATATTGTAACGTTTCTATCCCAGAAACATTGCATTGTTTAAAAAATTAAAGAAATAGAGCAAAATGTTAGTGTATGTTTCATTTGGGGGGGGGGAGATCATAACTTGGATGTAATGTTTAAAAACCACTTGACTTTTTCAATGTATGCCATCTGTTGGTATTCTCCAAAGCAACTTTCCCTTCCACTACAAGAAGAAGAAGAAGATTAGCGTCTGCCACTCATGTGGAGGAGTGGAGAATCAAACCCGGTTCTCCAGATCAGAGTCCACCGCTTCAAACCACTGCTCTTAACCACTACATCTCACTGATGATGATGATAAAATAAAGAACCAAATACTTTTCAACAAAGCATTCATCAGTGGTCCATCATTGCTAAATAATCAGAAAACAAATTAACAAAGAATGTATTTATACACTGGGGATCTTGTAGCCACAATAAACTCCACACAACTGCTGTTAAGCTCTAGCTGGCTGCCCATTCGACCAAGTGAATCTAATTTCCACTCACAAATCCATTTCAAATGCCCATGACATAGATAAGAGATCCATTTAATTTTCTGATAAAGGTTCTCTCTGAGTTACCATAAAGGAATTAAATATACATCTTGGCAAATACAAGAATGTATTTGTATGTTGGGGATCTTGTAGCCAGAATAAACTCTAGAAAACATATATCTGCACAACTGCTGGTAAGCTGCCCATTTCAATCAAGTGAATCCAATTTCCTCTTACAAATCCATTTAAAATGACCACGACATAGATAAGAAATTCAGTGTGGTGTAGTGGTTAAGAATGGTGGTTTGGAGCGGTGGACTCTGATCTGGAGAACTGGGTTTGATTCCCCATTCCTCCACATGAGCAGCAGACGGTAATCTGGTGAGCTGGATTTGCTTCCCCACTCCTACACTAGAAGCCATCTGGGTGACCTTGGGCTAGTCACACTCTCTCAGCCCCACCTACCTCACAGGGTTTAAGCCGGTTTGGTTCTGCCTTAAGTGATAAAGTCAGCATATAAAAACTAACTCCTACTCCTACTCGGCAGCCAATCTGTGGTTGGCCTCATCCCCATTTTGTGGCACTTTCACTAGTGTCCACTGGTTCAACAAGGCTGTGGACTCCTGACCTAACATTGGTTTTACTGTCACTTGGTAATATGGCAAAAGGGAGTAAAGAGATCAGCAATGTAGTATCTAATGAAACATGGATTTTTAAATTTTATTTTGAAGGGATCACACTTTGCCTTCTAAGAAAATATGTTGTTGCTAACTTCACGAGAATGCTTATTATTTCCCAAAATGTGTTCAGGGCTGCATCTCTTTCTTTGTTGTAGGTCCTAATGTTTGGTTGCCTCGTGTCACATTTGGGACCCAACCATCCTTTCTCAGAGCCTTGTAAAACCTTGAAGTCGATGCACACTCAATCTCATCCCATATGTTCAATCTCATGACAGAGACAGAGAAGAGAGTGTTTCCAGCCAGGGCTGAAGAAGACCAGCTGATACAGAAACTTCTGCCAGGGATTCTTCTGCTGCTTACAGGACTGGGGGAAACCGTGTGTTCCAGCCTGGGGGAAATGACTGATATGTGAGAACTTATTACTTTTTAGTATTGTAAAGTCAAGAGCCAGTGTGGTGTGGTGGTGAAGGTGTTGGACTAGAACCTGGGAAATCCAGGTTCAAATCTTCACTCAAGCCAGCGTGGTGTGGAGAGCCAGCGTGGTGTAGTGATTAAGAAGAGTGGTGGTTTGGAGTGGTGGAACTCTGATCTGGAGAACCGGGTTTGATTCCCTACTCCTCCATATGAGCGACAGATGCTAATCTGGTGAACTGGATTTGTTTCCCCACTCCTACGCATGAAGCCAGCTGGGTGACCTGGGGCTAGTCACACTCTCTCAGCCCCACTACTTCACAGGGTGTCTGTTGTGGGGAGGGGGAAGGGAAGGTGATTGTAAGCCAGTTTGATTCTTCCTTAAGTGGTGGAGAAAGTTGGCACATAAAAACCAACTCCTCCTCCTCCTCCTCCTCCTCCTCCTCCTCCTCCTTCTTCTTCTTCTTCTTCTTCTTCTTCTTCTTCTTCTTCTTCTTCTTCTTCTTCTTCTTCTTCTTCTTCTTCTTCTTCCCTCTGACCGAGAGCCTGGAGAACTGCTGCCTGCTGAAGTAGGCAAGGCTAACCTTGACGGACTGGTGGTCTGATTCAGTGCAAGTAAACCTCATGTGTCCATGTGACTGTCTTCCCATGGGATGTGGGGCTGTTAGCAAAGGTCAAAACACAAAATAACTCAAGGCTGCTTCACATTTCCAGTGTCCTTAGTTTTGAGTTCATCTCAGCTGCAAGAGAAGAAAAAAAATAAATTCATTTTAAGAACGACCTCTAAGGAATGTCTTCTTCCTGTTGCTGATGTGTAATGATTAATTTATCCTGTTTTGAGCTTTCAACCCTTATGTAAGTATCTGACTGGAAAGTAGTTAAGGTTTCTGGAGTCTTGTCCACCAGGAATACCTTTCTAGAAAACAGCATAATTCACTTTAATTGCATTTACTGATCTCAACCTTTCTGTCAAAATCGTTAATCTGATAGCATGTTTATCTACGGTATTGACAAAATTTCGCCCAGAGTTTGAAACGGTCATTCAAGTTCAACGTTATCTTTGATTTCAACTATATTAGATTTCAAACAAAGTTTTCTCTTTGGACACAATTAATATAATCAATAGGTAAGGACTCTTGCCTGCTCTAAGGAACTAATTTAAAACTTTAATAGAACAAGAGTTCAGAGTGCCGTGAAATGGTGTGTCATAGAACAGTTACTGGTTAACTTCTGTTGTCCATTTGTACAAAATTACTAAGATAGATACTCAGTGGGGTGTAGGGTTAATTAGTTGGCAGCCAATCTAGATGTGACGGGGCAACCAAGTTTGTTCATGCGACCATCTTCTACATGTACAAAGTAGATGGTGGAGTTTTGATTTTTGCATCACAAGATCAAACTGGTTATATGGAAGTGCCTTAACTCCCCATTTTGTTACTTTAGGCACTACACCCCCCTCCCCATCTGCTTCCCTTCAGGTACTTGAACTGAGATGGAGAAATGTGCCTGACGCATACAAATTGCAAGCAAGGAAGGAAGGAAAAGAGGGAACATAAGAACATATAATGAGCCCTGCTGGATCAGGTCCATCCAGCATCGGTCCATCTAGTCCAGCATCCTGTCTCACACAACTGGCCAACCAGTTGCTCTGAAGGGCTAACAAAAGAGCATAGAGGTCAAGGCCTTCCCATGATGCTGCCTCCCGGCACTGGCATTCAGAGGTTTATCGCCTGTGATTGTGGCTCACAGCCACTGATAGACCTTTCCTCAATGAATCGATCTAACCCCCTTTCAAAGCTGACTATGACTGTGATCACCACTAAATCTTCTGGCAACAAATTCCACATATCAATCGCTCATTGTGTAAAGAAGCATTCCCTTACGTCCATCCTGAATCTCTTGCCCATCAACTTCATTGGATGCCCTAGTATTTTGGGAGATGGAGAAAAAGTTCTCTCTGTCCACTTACTCTATCCCATACATAATTCGATCATGCCCCCCCACCCCAGTTGTCTCTTTTATTAACTGAAAAGTCACAGACTCTTCAGCCTTTCTTCATAAAGAAAGGTGCTCCAAGCCTGGGCAGCCCAATCCTAGGGGTGGGGGTTGTTAGTTGATGGCTGGGGACGGCGCAAGCGCGCCACCTCCTGAGAGGCTTGCCCAGCCGTAAATGAAAATAAAACATGGACTTTTTAAAAAGCCTGTGAAACTCTCTCATTGAGTTTCATGGGGCTACACCAGCTACTATGCAGGTGTAACTCAACGCCTGCAAAATGGCTCATTCCCAGGATGAAAGGGCTTTGAAAGCTGCCTAAAGGCAGCTCCGCCCCCGGGAATGCCCCCCCCCCAAGACGCGGGCATGAGCATTTGCGGCGGAATTTTTTTTTACAGGGAGACAGCACCACTGCACGAGGTTCATGCTGCTGTGTTGCTCCCTGCAGCTGGTATAAATTGCCTATGCCAGTGCCCATGCCACTTTGGATGGTACAAGTGGCACGGATGCCGGTGCTGGGGTCACACCAGTTCCTAAGCCTAAGCCGCTCTGCTCCCCCCTTCAGGATTGGATGGTTAATCATCTTGCTTGCTCTCTTCTGTACTTTTCAGGGGAAGGTTTCAGTCCCCCTGATCCACACCCTTATTTTGATCTAAAATATGAACAGGCTGAATTTGTGGAAAACAACAATGGCTGCATGGGCTATCTATCTATCTATCTATCTATCTATCTATCTATCTATCTATCTATCTATCTATCTATCTATCTATCTATCCCCTTACTTGTGCCTGGTTCTGCCCTTTGATAAGAAGTTTTGAAATTGAATGTTGCAACTCCTGACTTTTCAACCGAAGATACATTACAGGCACGTGCATGTGTATTGTTGAATGATGGGTTGGATCCTTCAGATCCACTCTGCTAATGGCAGCCCTTTTCTGGTGGTGCTTTCCTCTCGTGCAAGGAGCCTTTGACTGATGCAAGTAACCTTTTCATCAGGTGAAGATGTTCTTGCATCATCTGAAGTCTCCTTGAACTAGAAGAAAGTTCTGCAGAATGGATCCATGAGTTCCAACCTCACATTCCCCGGCATACTCCAAGAAATGGGAAGAAGAAAGAAAGAAGGAAGGAAGGAAGGAAGGAAGGATGACATGACACCATGGATTTAGCAATTCCCCACTCTTGCAGGTGTGTGTGTGTGTAAAGTGCTGTCAAGTCACAGCCGACTTATGGCGACCCCTTTTGGGGTTTTCATGGCAAGAGACTAACAGAGGTGGTTTGCCAGTGCCTTCCTCTGCACAGCAACCCTGGTATTCCTTGGTGGTCTCCCATCCAAATACTAACCAGGGCTGACCCTGCTTAGCTTCTGAGATCTGACGAGATCAGGCTAGCCTGGGCCATCCAGGTCAGGACTTTTGCAGGTTTAGGATCAGATGGTCCTAAATATATATATTACAGGGATACACATTGACACTATAGAGAGGTGTCCATCCATCACTTCACATTTGCCTGTATATTTTTTAAAAAAACCTCTTGCAGGTAGCTAACAGCAAAGTGGAAAAACACCTGAGGAAACAGTAATGTGATATCACACCGTGTGTGTGTGTTAAGTTCCGTCAAGTCGCTTCCGACTCATGGCGACCCTATGAATGAAAGTCCTCCAAAATGTCCTATCTTTGACAGCCTTGCTTAGATCTTTCAAATCACACCGTAGGTTTTTTTAAAAAAAAAAATATACAGGCAGATGTGAAGTGATGGATGGACACCTCTCTATAGTGTCAGTGTGTATCCCTGTAATATATATTTTAGGGCCATCTGATCCTAATTCAATGCCCTGTGTAATAACAAAGAGGCTTCCCTTGGCTATAATGGCCTTACATTTAACCACTCCTGTGTTGGATATTTTCCTAGTCTGATTTTTAAATATGTACATTAACTCTGGAGTAAAAAAATAAATAAATTTGAATTTATGTACAGTGGCTGTTTTCAGAAAGACAGCTTGTGTTTGCAGTATTATTTCTTCCCTTGAATATATTGACAAAACAATCCTAACTAGAGTTACACCTTTTCTAAGCCCATTGACTTGAATGGATGTCGGGGGGTATAACTTTGCTTAGGATGGCACTGCAAATCTCTTTACTTTTGAGATTTAAGCTTATGGTAATGAGGGTTTTTGTTGTTGTTGCTTGCATTGTGCTTTTCTCTACCCCGCATCTGAATATTTTAAAACTGTTCAAGCCACACTGAGAACCTAAAGAGTCATTATTTTGGAAACATCATTTCTACACTCGATATTTTCAGCTTATAATGACCCAACTCACCGAATAGTTTAAAATGAATAAGCAGAAAGCATTAGCAACTTCATGCCACAGGATGTATTAAGAACTTGCTTAAACAGCCATGAAAACAAGATGTTCTCAACTTTGTTCATTGCATTAATGTAGAAATTAGAGTGCATCTGAGACATTAATTTGTGAGTTCATCGTAGGTAGCCATAGTATCTCTTGATTAAGAATCACAATGGTGCATAATTTCTGTATGATTTTTCAAGATCCCACAGCTTGATCCAATAATTGGATTTAAAAGCAAAAGAATTATGTGTCTCTGAGGCGGACTCCATACTGCCTGTGTGTGTGTGACAGAGAGAGAGAGATAGAAAGAGAGAATTTCTTGCAAGGAATAAGACACCTTAAACTTATTCTTTACTTGAAAGAGCTCATCTACACATTACACTTACCACATGGGAGGTGCTGGAAACAGCCCCCATGTGACTCTTGATCTTTACTGCAGTTATGACACATTGAAAATCCATGAAGTCAATCACTCAGATAGCCAGCATGGTGAACTGGTTAAGAATGGTGGTTTGGAGTGGTGAACTCTGATCTGGAGAACTGGATTTGTTTCCCCACTCTTGCACATGAAGCCAGCTGGGTGACCTTGGTGTAGTCACACTCTCTAAGCCTCACCTATCTCACAGAGTGTCTGTTGTAGGAAGGGGAAGGGAAGGTGATTGTAAGCCGGTTTGATTCTTCCTTAAGTGGTAGAGAAAGTCGGCATATAAAAACCAACCCTTCTTCTTCTTCTTTTTCTCCTCCTCCTCCACAGTGCCTGCCACTTCTTGTTGTCAAGGGCACTGGCATGAAATTCTCTAAGCAACTGGGGGAAAAAACCTATATCCTGATGACTCCAAATATCACAATATTGATTAATCTTGACATTTATTGACCTGAACAGTGATAAAAGCCATATTATTGAAAACTAGGGAAGCAGTTCTGTTCAGTAACTGCATGTTGAAAAGTTGCTTTGCTTCAGGTTCAGACTTAAAGCATAGGCAACCATGCTGTGCTGTGGATCAGCCATATTGTGGGTCAGCAACCACTCAGATTATTTCCATGATTCTCCTTGTGGTAAATACCATCAAAGTTATCCAAGTTTCCTAGCTCTGACCTGGATAGGCTAGCCCAATCTCTCATCAGATCTTGAAAGCTGAGCAGGGTTGGCTCTGGTTTGTATTTGGATGGGAAACACCCTGGGTGTACCAGGGTGGCTATATAGAGGAAGGCAGTGGCAAACCACCTCTGTTAGTCTCTTGCATTGAAAACCCTACTGGGTTACCGTAAGTCGGCTGTAACTTGATGACACTTTACATACACACACATTGAGATTTGATTTGCTCATGCATTCAAAAAAGGAATCCTCACGTGTATTCTTGGTGATGTAGACACAAGAGAGGACTGCACACTGTTAATTCCTGAGTGGCTGAAGTGATTCTCATGGCCCTGCCCAGCAACCTGTCACAGATGAGTAGTTGATAAAGACCACACATAGCCTGGCTAAGCCACAACCGTACTCAAGAGGGAAAAAAAGTGTGTGTGTGTCTGTGTGTGTGTGTGTGTGTGTGAGAGAGAGAGAGAGAAGCAGGGAGGAGGAGGAGGAAAATCAACCCAGACCTTCAGGGTGAAGTGGTCTAACCATGGCGCTCTGTCAACAGCTATCAGACCCACATCGATCCCTATCCCAAAGATCAGATCCAGTCTGTGACCTGTTTGATGTGTGGGACCCGATACAATCTGGGAGAACCCCAGTGCCACCATGGAGGACACTAGGTCAGAGGCCAGCTGTATAAGTGATTCACAGTTCAAATATTAAAATAATTTTAAAAATCATTTAAAATATTTCTATACCTGTCTTACTTCTATGGAGATAGATCACGATGGGTAGCCGTGTTAGTCTGTCACTAGCAGTAGAAGAGTAGGAGTCCAGTAGCACCTTAAAGACTAACCAAATTTCTGGCAGAGTATCTGAAGAAATAAGCTGTGGCTCACGAAAGCTCGTACCTTGCCAGAAATTGAGTTAGTCTTTTAGGTGCTACTGGACTCCTTCTCTTGTCTTACTCCTAGTACATTAGGGAGAAAAATCACTAAAAACCCATCAAACATCATAAATATCTCAGCAATTACAGGCAAAATGCAATACATTCCTTTGAAAGCTGTGTGTTTGCTCCAGTGATGTTATGGCGCAGGGCCTGGTGATGCCGGTTTGAGTTCTGTACCCCTGCCTTAGGATAATGGACAGAATTCTGTCTGGCACTGCTGGAGCTATCCATGGTCCTGAAGCTCCTCATGCCAAGCCTGACTCCTGATTGCAAAAAATCGAGGGTGCCTCTGCTTTGGTTCTCCGTGAGTTTGACTTGGTCCTGCAGGCGCCCAGTTTAGACAGTTGGAATAGTTCTCAGTGCAATGTTATTTTCTAGGACTGAAGATACAGTGTGGTAGCGTACAGTCGACATACCCAGAGGGGGAGTGGAATCATGACCACTAGTTCCATTTCTCCATCTGTGCTCATTCAGTGTGATATTTGGAAGAACAAAAAAATACATGTACACCTCTGTGTGCATGGTTGGGAATGCTGCGTTTTCAGGGCTTTCCACCATGAAGACACCTATTATACATGTAGATTTGGTACTTGCATTGACTGTTCAAATGTTATGATAAATCCACATAGAAGGCAAGAGACAATCTAGCAAATAGAATCCCTTTCTCATTGAAGGATTTAAATGAAGATGTAAGTAAATGCTGGTTCTGTAAAATAGACAAGGCAGATTTTTATCATATGTGATGGGAATGTATTAGAGCTACAACTTATTGGAGAAAAGTGATGATTGTATCCAAAGGTCTGGAAATAGATATACCTATGAACCCAGAAACAATTTTATTGAATTGTTACCAATCATGCATAAGAAATATCTTGATATAGTCCTCCACATGTTATCTCGATATAGTCCTCCAGTATGGTGTAGTGGTTAAGAGCAGTGGTTTGGAGCGGTGGAGTCTGATCTGGAGAACCGGGTTTGATTCCCCACTCCTCCACATGAGCGGTGGAGGCTAATCTGGTGAACTGGATTTGTTTCCCCACTCCTCCACATGAAGCCAGCTGGGTGACCTTGGGCAAGTTACAGCTCTGTTAGAGCTCTCTCAGCCTTACCCACCTCACAGGGTGTCTGTTGTGGGGAGGGGAAGGGAAGGTGCTTGTAAGCCGGTTTGAGTCTGCCTTAAATGGTAGAGAAAGTCGGCATATAAAAACCAACCCTCCTCCTCCTCCTCCTCCTCCTTCTTCTCCTTCTCCTCCTCACATATGGAACTGTGCCATTTTATTCTCACAACCCTATGAGGTAGCTCATATTGACAAATAATGCCACCTATGATTTTAACCCCATAATACATATTCCAATTTGCAATGGCCTGTATCTTACCACTCCCCTCTACAAAATTTGCAGCCTTCCTCTTTTTAAAGAACTCCCTAATGTTCATCCTCAGCTGCAATGACCTGTATCTTTCCAGTGTAAGGAGCTGTCTCCCAAGTTCAGTGGTTCTTCCTCTGGTAGAAAAGTTACGAAAGTTGGAGGAAGACACCTTAGGCTGACCATCCCTAGACCTACTTAGATTCAGCAAAGTTTTACCTTGCTATCCCCCTATATGGAAGCTGACAGTGGGGACCCTAGATAATATGTTTCCTTTGAACTCTGTCATCAACTCAACTCAGGAACTTTGACCTGAGCTGATGGCACAAATGCAGAAAGACTCCTACATCCCTCTGGTCAATGGATCACAGAGGTGAAGGGACAAAGACAAAACACTGAGATTGGCCTTGGTATATTGCTTGTTGCCTTGGTTTTCGTTCTGATTGCTTAGTTTCTAATCTGTATCTTGTCCAGGCAATAAAGTTACTTCCTGGTTGAGTGCTATGTCCCCCTTCCAATCTTTTGGAATAAATCTTTTGGAATAAATCTTTTCTTTTCTGAAAAGATTTATTGCATGCATCTGGGAGTTGTGTAGACACTGGACTAGACTATTCCAATGACTGTACATGTTTAAGGGGCCTGGGGCAGGACAGGCTTGGCATAAGGACTGATGTGGGTAACAAAGGCTGCTGTATCGTGTGCCCTCCCATTATACCATGAGACCCAGCCACAATGAAGGCCAGCCTACCCTTCTGCTCCTCTAGTCTCCACCATGGATCTTGTCTACCAGATGTGCTCTGGGAGTTTTATGAATTCCTAGAGGTGTGGTAGTTAGGGTTGCCAACGTCTGAGTGGTGGCTGGAGATCTCTCACTATTACAACTGATCTCCGAGCGACAGAGATCAGTTCCCCTGGAGAAAATGGCCACTTTGGCCATTGGACTCTATGGCATTGAAGTCCCTCCCCTCTCCAAGCCCCACCCTCCTCAGGCTCCACCCTTAAAATCTCCAGGTACTTCCCAACCTGGAGCTGGCAACCCTAGTGGGAGTCCAATTCAGAACTGGACTGTGGGGCATGTGGAGACATGGTTCAAGCCTGCTCCCATACCATTTCTCCAATCTGAAACAGGCCTGGGGAGCCCATATTTGTACTGTTGGGGAAAATTTTGTGTTGTCCATGAATCTATATGTAGACCATTACTAGATATAATATAGTTATGTCTTTACACTGTGGTAATCTCTTTCTGTAAATTCAGATTTCTATAACAGACAAGACTCTTGTAATTCTTCATGTAAACTGTTCTTGCCCAATGTTCATTTACTTTCCTTATTAAACTGCTTTCTAGCATTCTCCTTCAGTAAAGGGAATAAGGGACACCTCTGCCATAATTCAAAGTATAATGTTAGTGTGTAATATTCCAGGCAGAGAGAAATCTGCAGGGGAAATTACAAAGCAACCAACAGTGTGCTGGAATGGCTGCAGGTAAGTTTCCTTTAAGATAGAAAAATTTGAGATGACAAGGCAGGCCTGTGGTGGTCATCATAAAGCTAAAGGCATCGGATATCCTTCTGCCCCTCAGAGCCAGCAAAAAATGATTGGGCTACACACGAGGGTAGTCGTGGTCAAGATCAGAATTCTCCCCGACTTCCAGAACCGATGAGACAATCACTGTTTGACATGCGGGCTGAACGGCTGTCATTTGCAAAGAGAGGCAGTGGGGTACCTTGTCTCTGAATGTCATGTGGATGAACATCCTGGAAGGCATTCAGGTCTCGGAGAAATTGTCACACTACTTCAAAAGCATAAAGCTCTTTTCAGCTCTCGGAGGTAATCACATAGAAGACGATAATGAACAGTACCCCAGCAGGGAGCTTATTACTGTTCAGAGCATCGCATGTTATAACCTTCATAAATAATCTGAGGAAGGATTTGGTGTGAGGAAACTAAATAATAATATGAAGGGTGGTTCCCCCCCCCCCCGACACACCAGGATGACATAAGATAGTGCTAATTACAAAGAGATGATGTAAAAGAAGCATAGAAATGTAGCTCCATCAATGTGGCCGAATTCACCGTTGAAACCTCAGTGGTGGAAATCAGTGTGGAGAGAGAATCGCATTGCTCGATAGGCGCTGGCACCTGTTACGAACACATTATCAGTCTTGCTATGGCATAGCTCCTTCCCCTAACAACCTTATTATATAGAGCAATGGGTTTCTAGGAGATGTCTGCTTTTCTCACACTGTACAAGGCAATACTGGGAAGAAGGAATGCATGTATATTTGTTTGCGTGCACAAAACCACAACAGGAGAAGAGGGTAGGGCTCCAGAGCAAAATTTCCACTTGTGCTAGAGCTGCTGCCCAAATGGAAACAAAAGAAAAAAAACGCACAGCCTGTTTGCGCTGAGTCAAACATATTGTATTCCCAGATATGTTTCTGCCTATATAATATATAGGGAGTAAAGCACTAGGTGTTGCACAAGGTCTTGCACAAGCAGAACTGCACTATGTCTCTTTATATTTCACCTTGGGCATGGCTGGATCCAAGCCAATATCTGGAAGCAAATAAAGCAGTGGTTCCCAACCTTTTTTTGACCAGGGACCACTAGGACTTTTTTGTTCGGTGCAGGGACCCCAAGGTTCAAAATAAAAATTCTGAGAATTTGAAAATAAACTTTAATCATAACTGTTAGTTAAACATTAAACTTAGAATAATATTTGAATATATATTTTTATAATAGAGAACTTTTAATTGAAAATATTAATTTATTATGGGTTTATAACTTTGTTTCGCGGACCTTAATTTAGTTCTCGCGGACCCCTGGGGGTCCACGGACCCCTGGTTGGGAACCAGTGAAATAAAGCCTTCCTTCTACCAGCAGAAGGAAGAAATATATGTCCCCTAGCAAAGGAATTTCATTGAATCATGTGGCTTAGTTAGAGAGCCAGCATGGTGTAGTGGTTAAGAAGAGTGGTGGTTTGGAGCGGTAGACTTTGATCTGGAGAACTGGGCTTGTGTCCCCACTCCTCCACATGAGCGACGGATGCTAATCTGGTGAACTGGACTTGTTTCCCCACTCCTACACACGAAGCCAGCTGGGTGACCTGGGGCTAGTCACAGCTCTCTCAGCCTCACCTACCTCATAGGGTGTCTGTTGTGGGTAGGGGAAGGGAAGATGATAGTAAGCGAGTTTGATTCTTCCTTAAGTGGTAGAGAAATTCGGCATACAGCTCTTCTTCTTCTTGTTGTTGTTCTTCTTCTTGTTCTCCTCCTCCTCCTCCACTTGCACAATCATGTCAGTTTGACTTGGATAGAGTACTGCTTTGAATGTGTCCCCTTGTGTTGTATTTGGAGGGGTGGCAATATGTTGTTATACTCTTTTTCTAACTAGTGAACTTGAATCTCAATCAAAATACTCTCATGTTCAGCAGCATGCGGTGAGGTGAAATAGGTGGTTGGCTGAAGCACCCAGGATACAGAATATGTGGAGGCCTGAGCTCATAAAGTTGGAGAAACTTCACCTTCGGTAATCGGAGGACCCCTCCTAAGACTCTGATATCGGCAAGAAGCCAATGCAGACATTATACCAGCACCTCTAGCCAGCATCCTAGAGTGGTTCTGTAGAGAGTAAATCATTGGGAAAGGGCTTAATTGCCATCATAAGCCTTTTTCAAGCCAGGACTTAGGATGGGAGTTCAAATAGTCTTATTGTGGCATAATCATTTGGCCCTGAGCTGGACAGCCCAGGCTGGCCTGATCTCGTCAGATCTCAGAAGCTAAGCAGGGTCGACCCTGGCAAGTATTTGGATGAGAGACCTCCAAGGAATGCCTGGGTCGTGATGTGGAGGCAGGCAATGGTAAACCACCTCTGAACATCCCTTGCCTTGAAAGCCCCAGCAGGCATTGCCATAAGTCAGCTGTGACTTTTTTTTAAAATAAATTTTATTGGTTTTTTAAAACTATAAATTCTTCATAATTTTAACAACAATGTAAAAATAATGTCAAAATCACAATTACATCAATTGTTGTCTTAATTTCCAATAAACATAAAAAATAAATCGACTTCCCCATCACCTCCATCTACCTCTTAATAAAGTGTTACTACCCTTCGTTAACATATTCTGATCCTAATATTAATCTCATTCTAAAGTTTCATGTTATATAAAATTTTACATTCTGGATCAGAGTAAAAAGTAACCTTCCATTTTTCCCAGATCTTATACATTGTCACAATGATTCATCCAAGCCTCCCATTTTCCCTAATTTCTCCAACTCCACCAGTTCTAACATTTAAATGATTTAATCCCTTTATTCTGAAACATTTGTCCCTTTCCATTTGGCTGCATAAGATGATCTTGCAGCCATTATAACATAAATTTAATCATGCTAAGTAACATCATCTCCAATATTTTAGGGATATTTTTCTGTTTAATCAATCTTATTTCATTGTAAATCATATCCCAAATCCATATCACAAGTCCACCCCTTATAAAAAAGGGGAAAAAAACAACCCAATATCCTTACTACATTCCAACATTTTCCTTGAAATGATAATCACATTAATATTGATAATTCCAATATACATTTATATCACATCGGTAGTCTATATAAGGAGGACTTGTTTACATAATCCCAAAATGATGTCTAAATCTTAATTCCACTACACCGTAAATAGCCATGCCACCCATCCACACTGTCAAAGCCTTCCAATCCAGCAATCATATTTAAATCAGTCTTTTAACCATGGTCTAATACTTTCTTCTGCAACTGAAATAAGTCAGTCAGGTATGGGAACAGGATCTCTTTATTCTCTCTCATTTCCTCAGGCAGGTTGCGTAACCAAAAATAATTCTTTCTGGCCTTCATCTCCGTCATGGCTTCAATCTGTTTTCCTTGACCTGCTCCCTTCTTTCTTATATCCACACGTCCTTCCATAACTTTTTTAGATGAAAAGTCAATTTCTTGCATGTCTGTTCTCATTGTCACAAGCTGGTTACCTTCTTGGACTTCTGTCTTCTTCTTTGTATCCTTGTATTCTTCCATAACTTTTTTGACAGAAGAATCCATTACTTGCATGTCTGTATTGGTAGCCATCATTTGAACCTTCATATCTTTTATATCTTCTGTAACCAGATCCAACTTCTGATTACATATCTGTGATGATTGGTCAAGAGTCGTCATCATTGAAATCAGTTGAGCCATCTGTGTTGACATCTGTTTTAATTGTTTAATTGTCGCCTCAGAATGTTTAGCAAGCATGTCCTGCACTTTTTTTTCCATGGTTAAATTCTGTAAAGTTTCCTTTAATTTAATAAAGGCAGGGCTATGAATTAAGCCAGATCAGGGAGAGGTTCCAGACATTTACATAAGTAACTTAGTTAAGAAATTGATGGTCGTCTAGCAGGAGTCCATTGCATGTAGTTAATAAAGAATATTTCATTGACCAGCTTAATATCTTTTTCGGGTTGAAGAAATAAGTATTTAGGCTTAAAATAACTTTTTAAAGTTGAAAATACCAACGAGTTTTACCAGACGCTCTAGATCGGCAGAACCAGGAAGTATTCCAGGAATTACCTCATCGCGGACCTTCTATTGTCTCTTCTCTATGGTTGTTACCTTCAGGAATGGTTTTAGTGTAACACGAGTAAGATGAATTTCCGGTCCTACGACCTGCTTCCTGTTGATTTGCTTGCAGAACAATAGAGAGGGATATTGAATGAAGCACAGAGTCTTCCGGTCCAAGATATCCTCTTTGTTGTAAAACGTGGCTGGAGGACCTTTTTTACACCGGACAAATTCTCAAAGGTTTCTCCCTCCCCTTCCTTTAAGGACGCGTCGGATTGGCAGATCTTAAGTCAATCATTCAAGCTAGTTGTTTTAGTTTAAGCTGATCAGTTTGATAAGGCTCCTGCTGCTTTGTCTGATGGATCTCATGCAGCAAAATCATCCAGTTCAATTAAGGGAGGAACACGGTTACCAGGAATGTTTTCTTCTACCCCCTGTTTTTCAATAACGCCAGTGAAGAACGAAAGATTCTTATCTACTCACTTGGGCGTCTGGAGGTGAGGTTCTAATCTTAATGTAGTCCTTATGATGTTTATAAGGTGCTGGAGGGTAGAGTCTAATGCCGAAGTTGCGCTCTGGTGATTTCAATCCCTTCGTGCCCACGGGATCAACGTCTGAATCTCCGGGGGACTTAATAAAGCTCCCTCGGAGTATTCAGGAGATCAAACCGCATGAATGGCTGCAGGGAGTTCCTGCTTCCCAGCCCACTTGCAAGGGCTGGATTGGGGTGCAGTAAATCACCCCAAATTACACGCAAACTTGGATTCCCCCCGGGAGCCCCTGGGAGGACGTGGCACTCAGCCCAGCGTCAGCACCGGAAGTTTCCAAGTCAGCTGTGACTTGATGGCAAAAAAAAAAATCATTTGTTTGTTTATTCGGTTTTTATCCTGCCCCCCCCCCAACAATGCCAGGCTCAGGGAGGCTCACAACATACTGTAACAATGAAAACATAGCCGTATCAGTTACAAAATTCTCAACATTTTAAAATACAAATGGTGCCCTTGATCATTACAGTAGCGGGGGCTAACCAAAGGGGAGGAATAGAGGGAGAAGAGCATCCTTGATAAAAGAAGAAATAAGTGAGAGGCAGAGCACACTTTGTCAAATGCATCAAAGTGACAAATGTGGCTCATGAAAGCTCATGCGACAATAAATGTGCTAGGTTGTAAAATGCCAGAACCCTCAACTTTTTTTTGGGGGGGGGGGCTGCAGCAGACTAACACAGCTAGAGTTCCTTCATTAATAGCTAAGGCTCCTATTCTGAAGATAGTGATGTGTGACCCTGGAACACTGAAAATCCAAACAAATTAGCATGGATGGCTACCAAACAAATACAGATCATACCAAAGGATTATATTACATGCTGATGAGGAAAAGGTATATATTATCTTTCCCAAGTTACACCTTTGCATGATGGGTATGCCTGTTTGGGATCTGCTTTCTCTCCTGGGCTGGCAGTGCAGAGCATTTCGGTCTCCTCAGAATCTTGGAACTAAGAGAAGACCAGATGGACATTTCAAAAATCAATCAAACAATAAACGGAAGTTGGAACATAGAAGAAAGAAGAAGTAAAGATAGATCAGGACCCAATTGCCTATTTGCAGAAGAAAATGCCAAACCTTATTCATCCATCCAAACAGCACCCCAGCCCTATGGGCACCCAGAGACAGGGGGAGGAGGAGGAGGAGGAGGAGGAGGAGGAGGAGGAGGAGAAGAAGAGTTTTCATACCCCGATTTTCTCTACTTTTAAGGAGTCTCAACCCAGCTTACAATCACCTTCCCTTCCTCTCCCCACAACAGACACCTTGTGAGCCAGTGTGGTGTAGTGGTTAAGAGCGGTGGACTCTAATCTGGAGAATATTAAGTTGGGTTGGATCTAGTTACTTCCTTCCTTTAAGTAGTGTCCAGTGACTCCCCTCTTCTTCCTAAGAGGGAGTGTGTCCTTTAAGAGAAACCTAGTGGAAGAGAGTGGGAGGGAGTCACTGGACTCAACCCACTGGTTATTGTGACTCACTGATGTTGTTAAGGAGGGCACAAGTGATAACCATCAAAAGTTTCATTTCAAATCTACACTGAAATGTTGTCTGATAGGGATTTATGTTGTTTTGGACATGAGCAATATTCTTTATTTGCCCCTCAGTTTCGCTACCCTACCTAGATACCACGTCCTCAGACCTAGACACCAAGGAAAAGATCGCTCTTATTTCATGTGTCCCTATGAGCCTTCTCTCAAAGTGCAGAACATACGTCTGGGGGTAGAATGATCAGAAATGTTGAAGAGAGAATGTTCTGAGTCGTCTCAAGAAGAAGCATGGAATGAAAGCCAAGGGTCAACCACAAACACCATTAATATCCCATCAACTTCCTTTATCCTTTTGCCTCATTGCAAAAAATAAAATAAAATAAGTACAGCAAATCCCCTTATTTTTTCCCTAAAAGCCATTAGAAATAATTGATCACATCCAACACTAGACAGATAATATTACCAGGAAAATGTATTTGTTTTCCTATGTCAGCCTGGATTTTCACAAAAGGTCAATGCTTTTGTCTGAGAGTGCCAAAGTATGTATTAACTGTAGAAAAAAATCTTGCTAAAATCCATTTCAGTGTAATGACTGGAATTTTTTTTTGTTTCTATTAATAATGATGGTTGGGTAGAAGAATTAATTTGTGTTTCATCTAAAAGATAAAACACTCAGCAGCATTGGTTAGTGGTTTTATAAACCATCATTCATCTCATAGAACACCATCATAGAGACAGCGTGGCATTGTGGTTTAGAACGGTGGACTCTAATCTGGAGAACCGGGTTTGATTCCTCACTCCTCCACATGAGCAGTGGACTCTAATCTGATGAACTGGGTTTGTTTCCCCACTCCTCCACATGAAGCCTGCTAGGTGACCTTGGGCTAGACACAGTTCTCACAGAACTCTCTCAGCCTCACCTACCTCACAACGTGTCTGTTGTGGGGAAGGGAAGGCGATTGTAAGCCACTTTGAGACTACTTAAAGTACAGAAAAGTGGGGTATAAAAACCAACTCTTCTTCTTCTAAAGCAATATTGGCCATTTCCATACCAAGTGTTTACAACATTTAACGAACTGTTTCATTTCCTCAAGACTGCACTATTTCCCCTCCATTTGGTACTGGAAACGTTTTGCAATCATTGAATGTTCACTTTATCAAGAAACACTTATAAGATGATGTTTCCATTTTCACCATTTCCAGGATGATTTCCCTAGAGGTGCGGTCATGTTTCAGATGCCATTCATTTCTCCGCCCCCTCTATTGAACATGCCCACTGCATTGCCCATTTCCCTGGCTGCTGTCTGCAGTAGAACTATTGATCTTCTGAAAAGTTCCCTCATCAGACTATATGTGTGTGTGTGTGTGTGTGTAAAGTGCCATCAAGTCGCAGCCGACTTACGGCGACCCCTTTTGGGGGTTTTCATGGCAAGAGACTAACAGAGGTGGTTTGCCAGTGCCTTCCTCTGCACTATATACTTAGTGAATATAAATTTCCATTCAAATCCCTAGCCAGGAACAAAGAATATTCTGTGCAACACTTACAGAAGAGGCACCTGGAACAAATATACAGATCTTGTTTGCCTTATTAAGCAATATTAATTAAATTGGAATTCTTAATCTCAACACCTATCAAGGCCTTGAAGTACTGCTACCCACTCAAAGAGGATCATTATTAGGCTTTGACTGCGAGTAGAGGTTTATAGGCATTACCTTCATTATCCATCATATCAATTATTCCCTTAAGCATGAAAATAATAGACTAGTAGGAGAAAGCCTTGTAGTGTAGAAAGATCAGAGATCACATCGATCTTTTATGGAATTGCTTTTTGCTGGCTTGAGTTCTGGAGGCTCTGCATATTATTAAGAATGTACAGGACTTCTATCCCTGCTTTTAAAAAACTTGATTTGGTGTTGTTAGATTTAGCTCATTTCTGTTGGTTTCAGCAGGAACACATTCCTTCCCTGCCTTGAAGTTTTCCCTGCATCCAGTTGTATCCCTCACCCAAGGGACCCTCCTCACCAAATATCAGATATAGAAGGAAGTGCCTCTATTTTGCTGGCTCTTTATTTATTTAACTAGTTGTCTTCTGCTTTCTCCCTGAACGGACCCAAACAAGCTTACAAAGGTTAAAAATATATATAAATAAAGCAACCAACAAAACAACAAATTATGTCTTGGGTTCACCCTAGATTCTGTGGCTGGCTCATCCAAAGGCAAATGCTATGAGTCATAGTCTATGAGCCAAAGGGCCAACAACCTTTTGGCTCTTGCTGGTCATCTCCCATACAAACCTACCTGCTCACTCCAATCATCCTCAAAGGACCAGCTTTGGTTGTCCCTGCCATCTGAGGCTAGATGGGTGGCAACCCAAGAAATGACATTCTCCGTCATCACATCAAAACTTTTGAACTCCCTCCCCATGGATATTCATCTGTCTCCCTCTGTCAATGTCTTTCCCCAACAGGTTAAGATTTTGTTGTTGTTGTTGTTTTATCTAGCACATCCTCAAGAACAGTTACTGGTGTTGTTTGTTTATGTGTTTGAATTGAATGTTATATTTTAACTGTATTTTGTTTAAATATTTTTATGTTCGCTGCATTGTGGACCCTGATTGGGGGGGAAAGGGGGCATAAAACGTTTTAAATAAAATACCATTTTGGAAAGGCAGGTATAGAAACACAGTTCTTTTTTGTATGTGACATGAACTGTGTCTAATACTGCTGACTGGAAAAGATCCCTTTCAGTTACATATCTGCTAAGTTACTCTCTCCTAATTCTTAGTTTTTATTCCCATCCCCTCTTAACACTAAGCAAAGCACCAATGTAACCTTAGGTAAAGGTAAAGGTAGTCCCCTGTGCAAGGACTGGGTCGTTACTGACCCATGGGGAGACATCACATCTCGATGTTTACTAGGCAGACTATGTTTACAGGGTGGTTTCCCATTGCCTTCCCAAGTCATCTACACTTTACCCACAGCAAGCAAGGTACTCATTTCACTGACCTCGGAAGGATGGAAGGCTGAGTCAACCTTGAGCCGGCCACCTAAAACCGACTTCCATCAGGATCGAACTCAGGTCGTGAGCAGCGCTTTTGACTGCAGTACTGCAGCTTACCACTCTGCGCCACAGGGCTCTAATATAACCTTAAGTGTCAGGAATTTTGGAAAAGATATTTTTAAAATGTCATTTTTTTTCTTTTTTTAAATGTTCCCTTTAAGTTGGAGGTGACGTGATGTCAGGAAGCAGCAGCTGTAACAATTTAATGACACCATCTAGATAAGGTTCTATCGATTGTTATTGCTGCCAAGTAGTAGAGGATGCTGGTGAATTTATTGCTTCCTTTCTGCACAGTCAGTGGTTTATGAGCAGATTTAAAATTATGCCGGCAACCATGACAACATATAAGGGGAAAAAAGAGAGGAAAGTAACAGGAAAGGTGATGTCTTCTCTCCCTTTTTTCATCGCTGGCCTTCCCCCCTCATTGCCAACTTTTCAAATTCTGAACCTCATAATTATAGTGAACACAGCTGACTAGAGAAAAGAAACAAAGAAGACTTCATGTTTCATTGTATGAAATGAACTACCCACAGCAAGAATAAGGAATGAATTACATCCACATGAGTCTGGCTTGGCAAGACTCTCCTGATGCACAGTGATGTGTCACAGATTTAATTGAACTGTGCATACAAGGCACGCTGCACATAATATCTATTCAAATATGGGGCAGGCATGCTTGGTGAGGGAGAGGGGAAGGAATAGTCGATCTCATCTTGTGAACAGAGAAAGGACACGAAGAGTAACATCCTAACTGGGCCATAAATATTCAGTATGCAAGCAGAATTGATGCGGAAAGGTGTGAAGGGGATTTGGGCAGGTGGATTCACTCTTTTCCCTTGTCCCTTTCCTTGACAGACCCTACTCCTGTGGACATAGGTCATCACCAGGGGCCAGCACCAGGGCTGCCAATCTCCAGGTGGTGGCTGGAGATCTCCCACTATTACAGCTGATCTCCAGGCGACAGAGATTAGTTCCCCCTGAGGAAATGGCTGCTGTGGAGGGAGGACTCTATGGCATTATACTCCATTGAAGCTCCTCCCCTCCCCAAACCCTGCTTTCCTCGGGACCCAGCCCCAAAACCTCCATGTATTTCCCAACCCAGAGTTGGTAACCCCACTCAGCATCATGATGATTCTGGCAATTATTGGAGTGCTTTGCAGTAGAGTTTTCATCTGTGAGAGAGCTCCTTTTTAGGGGTAAGATCATGGCATGCTAAAGATCTGTAATAAAATAATATCACAGTGTGTAGCGCAGATTTTCTTCTTTAAAAATGCTCCCAGTTCCTATCTATTCCTCCTCCATTCCACTGCTTCCCAACATACAAAATTAATTGCTGTCCTGTCTTTCAGGTTTAGTTTCAGACTTCGATGCGTGGCTTGCTTTCTTCCTTTCTGACAATACACCCAGCTCCTCCTGTTGGAGAGGAGACAGCAAGCCAGCAGTTTGATTAATGACTATACTAATACACTGCATGCTTAGTCCATTTGAACACTTGGAAGGCTTGCCGATTGTCTGATGGGGGTGGGCAAAAGCCCTCCAATCTGCTGGGCTGCCCACCGCCCCTCATCTTGTTGGCAGGCAAACGAGGGCAAGGTGGAGGGGGAGGCGCATGACGCGCTGAAGTCACTTCTGGGTTTACCCGGAAGTGACATGGACGCTCTAAAAATCTCTGCTGAAACTAGAGTTTCGGTGGAGATTGCTAGAGCGTCCGTGTAACTTCTGGGTAAATTCAGAAGTGCTGTTGGCATGTCGCCCGCCCCCACAAAGCTTCTGCCAGTGGAGCAGAGGGACCCGGTGTGAGAGTTCCCAACTCCCTGGGCTAACTTCGCAAAATCACTGCTCAGGCTTGAATGCAGAAACAATAGATTTATTGAAGGCTTCAGACAGATGAGACAGACACGGATTCAAAGTTGCAAGTGAATTGGCATAGCCGGGTTACAAAATATATCTATTCCAGGGCACTGGGGTTCACACTGGTGTTATGGGAAGTTACAAGATAGATTGGTGCAATACAAAACATCAAACGGGTCCCAGCGAGGCTGCTAGGGCTATCAGATCTTCAAGGCCGGACTCGGCCTGAGGGAGTGCTCACAGGAAGCGCGGCAGGGGAGGGCACCTGGGAAAGACAGCGGAGGCGCCGGGTTGCAGGGAGGTGTGAACTGCTTTTACGAGTTCAAAGAGATAGGCAAAGAACAAAGTGGGGAAGGAAAACTACAGAATATCAGACCCTCACACCCGGCAACCCTAACACTAGGGGAGCTATAATTTATGCTTTCTGTAGGTCAGATCATAGTGAATGCTCCTCTTGTTTCTTCCTGCTTTGGTGTTTCATGTCTGCCTGTTAAGTAACGCATCCTGAATGTCCTCTCTGCTACTGGAAGGCTAATTGTTGTTAACATTTCTTGCAGTCCTGCTGTTGGTACAGTAAAGTCTTCATGTGTGGGACTGGTTTCTTTTCCCAGCTCTGCTAACTGCTCCTTGGTGATAACATATATGCTGATAATTCTCCTGACTCTGCTACCTCCCATCACTTGTCCCTTAGTCTCTTCCTTCAGTCACTAACTTCTGATTGACTTCTTCATGCCCTGATCAGCACTTCTCTTCTTCAACACTACCTCTGCTCCTTCTGTGACCTGCTGTCGATTGATCTAGTGACCTTTTTAGAAGAGTTTTCTTCTTTGTCTTCTCTGTTATTTCCCCTTGGTTCTAAGATGGTGTGGTTTCCACTTTCAGCTCAACCTTTCCCTAGCACTTTGCTTCATTCTTCCAATGAACTACTCCCCTCTCTAACATTTAGCCTGTCTCGGTCCTTGCTTTTGATATATTAATTCAGATTCTTGTGTCACTGAGTTCCTCTGGAAGAAAAGGGTTGACCAGTGTTGTCCATTATAAATTAAGATTTCCTACCTTCCGCTCTGCTAAGTTTCTTGTTAACCAGCACAGCAATAGTCATTTCTACACCAACTCCAGGAATCTCTTATCCTCCATCTCGTTTGATACATTGAATACTCTGCTGTTCTCACCAAAACTCTCTGTGTGATCCTATGATTGTATTCCTTCCTACCTCTCTGGATGAGAAGTTCCAAGGCTTAGGGAACAATATAGCAAGGTAGCACCTCCTTTTCATGCCAGGGAGTGATGCTGAGCAGGTGGAAAAACTCACTTGTTGGTGGAATGTTTTCCTCTGACAAACAGCAGCACTGTCACTTCCTCAGACTCCTTCTCTAGTTTATTCAAACAAATCCTCATTCTCAAAAAGCACCTCTTAACCCACTCACTTCCTTGGCCGATTTCTGCTCTTCCCTTTGCCTCCAGCATGGTGTAGTGGTTAAGAGAGGCACACTCTAAACTGGAGAACTGGGTTTGATTCCCCGCTCCTCCACATGAGCAGTGGACTCTAATCTGGAGGACCAGATTTGTTTCCGCACTGCTACACATGAAGCCTGCTGGGTGACCTTAGGCTAGTCACAGTTCTCTCAGAACTCTCTCAGCCCCACCTACCTCACAAGGTGTTGGTTGTGGGGAGGGGAAGGGAAGTTGATTCTAAGCTGCTTTGAGACCCCTTAAAGGTAGAGAAAAACTGGAGTATAAAAACCAACTCTTCTTCATTCTTTGGGTTTCCGCCTCGAGGTACTAGCTGGAGATCTGCTATTACAACTGATCTCCAGCCAATACAGATCAGTTCCCCTGGAGAAAATGGCTGTTTGGCAATTGGACTCTATGGCATTGAAGTCCCTCCCCTCCCCAAATCCTGCCCTCCTTAGGCCCCACCACAAAAATCTCCAGGTATTTCACAACCCAGAGCTGGCCACCCTATCCATACTGCTGGAGTGTGCTGCTTATTCTTGGGAACTTCTTTCTTAATTAGGGCCCAAGCAAAGGGGAGAATAGGGTACGTGTTACTTGGACCCAGGAATCCAGGGGAACTGGGCAGGATGGAATGCCTTTCTGATACGGGATGTTTACAATGTTTCAGAAATAGAACATTTTTTTCTTTTATGACTCATGAGATTATGGGAACAGGAAGAGGGCTTTGCAATGCATGTTTGCAATGCCACCCCTTTTGTTGGGCACATTCAGTCTAAGTACATGTAACTGAAGGACACATATCTATTGTTAGTGTACACATCTGTCTCTGTTGTCTCTGCTGTAATAAATTTTATATTGCAAGCTCTCAGAGTAGGGGCCTGTCTTCTTGATATTCTGTAAAAGCATCATGCTCACTAATGATGTTGTACAAAAAAATAGTAAGTAGGGTCTATTAAGGCAGCTTGGCACAACAAGAGTCCAGGAGAAGCGCAGCATGCTCTTTGAGTCTTGAATGGCTGTAACTACAATATTTTTTTTAAACAAACACTTTTATAGTGCTATCCTAAGCAGAGTTACGGCCTTGTAAATCCATTTAAGTGCAGAGGTGTCAAAATGGGTTCAGGATGGCAGTGCAACAGTGCAATCCTAAGAACGTTTTCCTGAGAGTAAGCTCCAGTTAATAGGCCCAAATAGGATTCTGAGTAGACCTGCTGAGGGCTGCTTTGTTTGTCTCAGGAATGGCTTATTTCAGACTTCCAGGGATGGAAACTTTTCCTTGCATCTGTCATCTCTGTTCCCCCACTTCCCACATACGTTAATATCTATGATTATGGAATAAAATATTAAGTCAGTACTGTTATAACAAATTTTAAATAAAAAGGATTGGCCTTAATTAAAATTCCTCTGAAAGGAAACAAGTTGCATTTGTTTTCTCTGCTTCCTTTCACAGGATAATGTGTATTTCAGTGAACACATTGGTCTTTAAGACAACAATGGAGTGAGACAGATGAATCTCCATGAGGAGGGAGTTCCAAAGTTTTTACGTCATGACTGAGAAGGCCCTTTCTCAGGTTGACACCTGTCTAGCCTCTTATGGTGGGAGCACCTGAAGCAGGCTTCCAAGGATGACTGGGTCAGGTAGGTTCTTATGGAAGTAGGTGGTCCTACTACTTACCTCTTCTAAGGCAATTAGAGACTTTCATCACCTACTATCAGGAGCCTTCCCTGCTTAGTCTCAGACCTGATATGGATTCTTCAACTGGAGAACAATAGAAGGAGGTGGGGACCACCACTGAGGAATATTAGGTGGTCCCTAGAACCACCAGACTCCACCCCAACACAGAGCCCCTGGATTCTAAGACCTTACACAAGGGGCCTGCATCCTAAGCTTCTGCACCTGTAGATGTTTCCCTGCTCTCCAGACCCTGTGGCAGCCAGCAGGCCCATGAGGAAGCAGCCCAGTGAAAATTAAGTTCTTGAAGCCTGGTCTTGAAGCCTGTGCTCTTGCCAGTGAGACGTTCCTTGCAGGAGCAGTACCCAATGAAGCCCTAGCAGGATGAGGCCCAGGAACAGGTGCAGCTGCTCCCCTTTCAGGCTATTTAAGCTTGTGTGACACAGCTTGCGATTGTCCAGCTTTCAACCAGCCACATCAGTTCCTGAGCAAGTCTTTTACGTTATTCTGAATGGCAGATCATGGCCAGTGGTTTTTGAGTGGATCCTTGTTAGGGCTGCCAGCTCAGGGTTGGGAAATAGCTGGAGATTTTGAGGGTGGAAACTGAGGATGGTGGGGTTTGGGGAGGAGAGAGACTTCAATGGGGTATAACACTGTAGAGTTCACCTTCTAAAATGGCCATTTTCTCCAGCAAACTGATCTCTGTTGCCTGTTGTAATAGCAGGAGATCTCCAGGAACCACCTGGAGGTTGGCAACTCTAATCCTTGTTCATAAGGAGTCTTTAGTCTCAGCCCAATTCATTTAAAGACAGCACATCTTATGCCAAAATAATAAAGGCTTAGTCATGCTCATTGTAGGGGCTTATGATAAGAAAAGCTGTTGTGCTCCTGGCTGGGAAATAAACTTAGAGGGGGGTCAGGCAGCTAGCATGGAACAGTCCCTCCCCTACTCTCCAGATAGTTTAGTTTTCTGCTTTGAAGCTCCCCTTAGAGAAGGGTACCAACTGCCTGTAGTTCTCCTGGAATTACAACTGGTCCCCAGAATGTAGCGATCATATCCCCTGTACAAAATAGCAGCTTCAGAAAGCTAAATGGTATCACATTCCCACTGAGCTCCTTCCCCTCCTAAAACTCTACCCTCCCCAAGCACTGTTCCCAGATCTCCAGAAATGTCCTAAGCCAGCCCTCTCTCAGAGGGTGTCTGTTGGGGTGATCATACCATGCATGTGATGTAGCTCTTCACCACAGTGTATCTGGTGCTTTGCAACTATAAGACTAGATGGATAGTATAGAACAATACTTCTAGTGTCCTGGTGCAGGGCAGTTTGCATTCACCCCAAAACATAGCTGATTTCAGTATGGATTCCAAATAGGATTGCCAGTTCTGGGTTGGGAAATACTTGAAAATTTACAGGGCAGAGTCTGAGGAGGGTGGTGTTTGGGGAGGGGAGGGACTTTGATGGAGTATAATGCCATAGAGTCCACCTTCCAAAGTAGCCATTTTCTCCAGGTGAACTGAACTCTATCAGCTGAAGATCAGCTGAAATGGCAGATCTCCAGCTAGCACCTCGAAGTTGGCAACCCTTCTTCCAAAATGTCTAGAACAGAGTTCTTCTGGAACTGCCAGATGCAACCTGAATCCCATTAAAAAACAAGACACTTCTTTATCTCAGAGGGCCACAGTCTCCATGAATATGATAATGTGCCATTCATTTATTTATATTTTGTAATCCTCACTGCTTTTTAATCCTGAATTTATTTTGGGTTTTCACTCTTATTGAAATGCTATTTCCTTTCTATCAAGAGCATAAATACTTAGATTGTAACAGAGAAGTGCTTTATTTTTCACTTTGTAGGTAAATATAGAAGGTAACGTTAAAATACTCTATCTTGTAGTAGAACTATTTCTAACAGACAATTAGTTTGAGAGCAAAGCATGCTTTGACTAACTGCTGACTTTGAAGAGGGATGGCCCTTCAGTAAGGTAAAACAAGAAACTTGTCTAATCTGTGTAAGGAGAGAGAAAGAGACAAAGCACTATTTTGGAAGAGAATAGCAGCAGTATTGTAACACAGTAGGGTTGCCAGCTCCAGGTTGGGAAATAACTGGAATTTTGGGGGTAGAGCCTGAGGAGAATGGGGTTTGGGGAGGGGGGGACCTTCAAGGTCATAGAGTCCAATTGCCAAAGTGGCCATTTTCTCCAGGTGAACTGATTTCGATTGGCTGGAAATCAGTTGTAATAGCAGGAGATCTCCAGCTGGTACCGGGAGGTTGGCAGCCCTATAACACTTACACAGGCATTGTGTGACCCACAGCCAGCTTGCTCTTCATAAGAACATAAGAAAGGCCCTGCTGGATCAGACCAAGGCCCATCAAGTCCAGCAGCCTGTTCACACAGTGGCCAACCAGGTGCCTCTAGGAAGCCCCCAAACAAGACGACCGCAGCAGCCCCATCCTGCCTGTGTTCCACAGCACCTAATATAATAGGCATGCTCCTCTGATCCTTCACATTTGGACTCACATGCATTAGCCAAACACTGAAGTGAAGCTTCTAAACCTCGTAACCAATATTGTTGAGCTTTGTGGGCACCTCTGGAATATTGAGAATGGGATCCACCACAAAATGGCTGCCATGGGGACCTGGGCTAGTCACAAAATGGCTGCGATGGGGGCTGTAAACCAAGCATTCTCCTACAATGGAGACAGCTGTTTCTGTATGAGTATTCCCTAGGCTCTTCTGAAGCACCTCCTGTTCTAATGAAGTGAAAGAAAGGTAGGACTGGTTGCTCCTTTGGGTGAAGAAAAAAAAAAGGGGCACCATGACTAGGGTTGCCAACCTCCAGGTACTAGCTGGAGATCTCCTGCTATTACAACTTATCTCCAGCCAGAGATCAGTTCGCCTTGAGAAAATGACCACTTTGGCAATTGGACTCTATGGCATTGGAGTCCCTCCCTTCCCCAAACCCTGCCTTCCTATGGCTCCACCCCAAAAACCTCCTGCCGGTTGCAAAGAGGGACCTGGCAACCCTTACCATGACAGTAAACAGAATATGACTCTCAGACCACAAGCAGACCCCTCTCAGCTTTTCCCTACAGCCCTATCTTCTAGGATCCAGGAATCAAGACTCAAATGGCCCAGATATGACTCACAAACCATTTGTTCCTTACTGTGACTTAGAATCAAATGATTCTTGTTTCTATGTGAAGCATGGATTCCTGGAATCATGGTGACAGACATGGTGGCAATCCAAACCCCGAATGAGTTATATAGAAATCCCATAACAACCAAGGGCTTCTTTAAACCCATACACCTGTGTATGTGTTTAACAAAAGTGGAGTTTATTATGACATTGGTAATGTCTGTGTGTAGCCAAATGCCAAGAGGCTGCTTATGGGGCTCCTTATGTAACTTGTTTACATGTGCCGCATCTTGTCTTTAAAATCTGAAGAATTAATCTTCATTGCAGTGATGTACAAATCTGTTACACCGCACTAGCACAAGTGTACTTGGACAAATTAATCTGACTCCCATTCCCCTTGTAATTCTTTAAATGACACTGAAGAATATTTTGGGTAGAAAGGCAGAGTAAACACTGTATGGATGAATAAAACACATGTTTACATTGCTTGCTCTTACAGCAACCCTGTAAAATAGATAACTGTTAAATACATTTTATGGTTATAATAAAAGACTTTTCCTGCCTTCCCACCATGAAAACCCTGCAGGCTAGAAGAAGAAGAAGAGTTGGTTTTTATATGCTGACTTTCTTTACCACTTAAGGCAGACTCAAACCAGCTTACAAGCACCTTCCCTTCCCCTCCCCACAACAGGCCCCCTGTGAGGTGGGTGAGGCTGAGAGAGTGTGACTTGCCCAAGGTCACCCAGCTGGCTTCATGTGTAGGAGTGGGGAAACAAGTCCAGTTTACCAGATTAGCCTCCACCGCTCATGTGGAGGAGCAGGGAATCAAACCCGGTTCTCCAGATCAGACTCCACTGCTCCAAACCACTGCTCTTAACCACTACACCACGCTGGCTCTCCATGGAATATATAATAAAGGCTACATAGAATACATAAATAAATGCATACAACTAGTCCAAAGCTGAGGTGAGATATGGACCAGTATGGTGTAGTGGTTAAGGGTGGTGGACTCTAATCTGGAGAACTGGGTTTGATTCCCTGCTCCTCCACATGAGACTTCAATTACCCACCCAGTTTTGAAGTCGGGCAGGCACAGCTCAGCTTATTGAACTCTGATACAGCAGCCCAGCAATACATAGCTGATGAAGGTTGCTGTTTAATTGATGGGATATTGTTTGAACCATTGTGCATACAAGGTTCTTCAGGCATTAACATATATCAGCTGTATTCATTCTTCTATTTTCCATAAAACCGGGAATGGCCACGTCCAGCAAGCCTCCGATTCAGCAACTCAACGCTATACTGTTCTGGCAGTTTATTAGTGACAAGCCTGTGCCGCAAAGATCCAACTATTGTGGACATAAGAGTTTTCAGGCTTCATTTGGTTACCATATATACTTGGAAGAAATGCCAGAGAGAAAATTCTAAATGTCCAGCAAGTTTTCAGGCTTGTAACAATTGGACTCTGCACCTTTAAGAGGGCTTGTGCCCGACTTCAGTCCTTAGCCTTGGGTTTGATTGTATGTAGTTCACGGAGTGGATATTTTGTCATTACTGTGATTGTATAAGTACATGGTGTATGTTTTTGTATGGTTTTCTAACTTGTGTGGGATCTATTGGCAGTTCATGGTTACACTGATTGCATGAAATCAAGAAGTGGTTACGTTGCTGTGTCAGTTTGTAGGTAATTGTGCTAACCTCTTGCTGTGCGTACTGTTTTTGCTTATTACCTCCACGTGAGCGGCAGACTCTAATCTGCAGAACTGGGCTGGTTTCCCCATCCCTCCATATGAAGCCTGCTGGGTGACCCTGGATTAGTCACAGTTCTCTGCAAACTCTCTCAGCCTCACCTACCTCACAAGGTGTCTGTGGTGGGGAGAGGAAGGGAAGGTTTCTTCTCCTGCTTCTTCTAATTTGACTCTCCCCAAATCCTTGTTTGTCTCACTAGAGAAGAACACGGGACAGAGATCCTTTGGAGTCTGCAGGTGTTGGTTTCTTTGTCATTCCATTTCTTTTCCCAGTGCAACTCAGGGTATTGAGGCTCATTGTATAACACAGGGGAGAAAGAGGGCCGTGGTTCAGTGCTGAGAGATTATCCAGTGAAAATGAAATTGGAATCTTGAGCATGAGTCGCTTCTCCTTAAGCACAGCCGCCTCTAAATTGTGGTTGTAGCAAGATGTGGAGTTGGGCCAGCATTGCTAAGTGGATAGCCGCATGCTGTTAGGCCTGGATGGATAGCTTTTGACAAGCCAGCTTCTCCCAGTTAAGTGCAAATTGAAGACTCTATGGACCTTCTTCGCAATGTTGCTATGAAACGAAATGTGATCGGTATTATAGATGGAGGGGTGCGTTCATTTCTAGCCCTGTTCCTCTGCCTTTAACAGGAGCGTGAAGCAAAGTAACCAGCCAGCTGATGCTTCAGTTTGTCTCCATCTTTGTCAACGATGCATCTGCTTACTGCCAGGCTAGAGTTAGAGGCACAGAAGCAGGGCCAATAGAAAAGGAAGCTTTTTGTTGGCATGGAGATGCAATGATAGGAAGTGTTTCCTGACTTTTTTTTGCTATTGAGATTGCTGTTAAAAGAGGCAAGAGCTCAGCCAGGAGACAAGCTTTCAGCGCTAGTTCCAAATCATCAGCATCTCTTCATGAGATACTTGAATTCAAGTGCTAGCAAATATCTGGAAGATGCTTGGCATTTAGAGTGTCTTTTTGCCAGCTGAATAAGATCTGGACAGAACTTATCATCTTTGTTTTCAGGTATTTAGCCTGGATGTGGCCTAAGGTATGAGCCAAAGGGCTAGAACTAAAGGGCCCTTGCTTCTTCACCCATGGTTTGCTGCCCATGGTCCTGAGTCAACCAGGCAAGTGGACTTGGATTCAGAGCGTAGTGCTGGGTTGGTTTTTTTTTTTTTTTTTTTGGTGGTAAGTTGCTTTGAGTCCCAACTGGGAAGAAAAGTGGCATACAGATATCTAAATGAATAATAAATGAAATAAATATCCCCATCCATGGGTTATTCTGCAAAAAGACCACCTCTGCCAGATCTATACTGTACTGGAATACTTATGAAATTGTTATTGTTTATAATGATCTCTTTAGCTCAGTTCAAGAGCCTTGAGCATCACAGCTGGAACCCTTCTGGAATCCATATGATTTAAATAATACTTAACTCCAGGCGTGCTTTAGAATGTTTGTTTGTTTGGCCTGAATAGTTATGGATTTTAAAGCCTCACTGCTAGGCATTTCAGAATAGAAACAAATTTAAACTAAAGTTTAAATACTTTTCTGACATGGAGTTTCTTTGATGAATACAGATCAAACATTTAAGGCTGCCGAAAAAGAGCTTTTCAGCTCTGAGAACAAAAACATTGTTTCCTAAGCGACTTTATCCTGCAATGATAATTTATAAATATGACAGAATGTAGTGCTTTCAGAAATGACATGCTCCACATATTAGCACTAAATGATTTTTGTAACAATGTTAGGCTTAAAGAATCACAGTTTTGTTTGGATATATTTACTGCAAATCTCATTTCTTCTCCCTCCCTCGTGCAGCTGATCCCACCATGAAATTCCAATTACTTGACTGCTTTACATTTTGATGGCAAGCCATTCAGCCTTTGACATCTTCAAAAACACTTTTAATATTAGATAAGCAGGGATGAAAAACATTCTTAACCCTGTTAAGTATCTGAGAGGACTCACAGGCCATTTATGCAGGGGTATTTAGCTCACAATCCCTGCGGGACTGCTTCGAGGCTTTGTGGCATTATTCATGATTTTACCAACCTTCAGAAGTGACTATGCTACCCGCCTTGTGCTTTCCCCGCAGTTCCAGGATGCTGTTTTATCACAAACTTTGAGGCAAGAGAGAGGCAAATCGCCACCATTTCCATGCACACTCCTAACTTCAGGTTTCTCCCCACGCCCATTCTGGCTTCTCCCTCCCGCGTGTCTGTCCATCCCATCCAACCCCTTCCCTCAAAACAGGAATGCTATGAGGCTGCTTATTGATTATTTTCACCGTGAGTGGTCAGTTTCAGAACTCAGCCTGATTTGGGGGGGGGGGAATGCTGGGGAGGGTTATATGCATTGCAAGAGAAGGATTGTGGGGAAGGACTTCCCCCCCCCTCTGCATCAGCTCCTGATGTGGACGCAGGGCTGAGCCAGGGCTGAGCTCAGCACCTACCCCTGCTGAAGATGCTGACCTTCTCCCGCCCAATACCATTAACCCAGAGATCCCCCCATAGTTCAAATGATGCACAGAGTCTTTGTTGGATGGAAAACTGGCCACAACTTTATTGGTTACAGCTCTAGGTGTTGGCGTAGCATGGGGCGGGATCCAGGCTTCAGCTGACCCGGCTGTCAAACTTAAGTGCTCCTGTACCCAGACCACCTGCTGGGAGCAGCCTGAGATGGTAGTATGTGGGCCCACATGGACAGCAGCCAGCTGTGTGGACCACTGCCACTTGGAAGGAGGCCGTTCCCGCAGCCCCCGAGCTGGACATGTACCAAACACAAAATTGTTATGTGTTTTTTCTTCCTAGAGGCGTCAATAAGTACGTCCCACTCCTTTTGGAAATACCGCTGGTTTTTAGTTTTATTAATTTTCTGTATTTTCTCTTAACTTGGAGTAACAATCTCAAGTGCTCATAATTTCCAGAGGACCTAACATTCCTGCCAGTTCTTTGGATAGCCTTCCTTAACGGATGGCATTCCTGGTCATACCATGTGTGCTTCTCCTTAAATTGGGAGGGGTGGTGCAAGGATCCTTCAAATAGTGGTTTAAAGTCCTCCAAGAAGTCCTTGAATGATTTGAAAGCAATAGGGGGGATTTAGCCTCTTAAATACGTTTAAAGACAGTATAGTATCAACCTTCATTCCATGCTGAAGAGTCCACTTTTTTGGTATTGTAGAGAAGGTTTCCCGATCTGGAGTCAGTTTGGACTATCTAACTATGTATCTGTCAGAGTACCAAGTTGATTGTAATAATCTGACAGTAACAGCTGTGTGATAGCTGTCAGATCTGGGAGGTCAGGATGATGCAAGCAGAAGCAATAGCCTTGCTGGTACCAAAGTGAACTGCAGGAATCCGGATCTGGGCAGTTTGCTGATGCAATGCCTTGGGCAGGTCCACAGGTGGCCTAATTCAGATCAGGTGCAGTGGGTGTATATAAGGCTATGTAACTGTGATTCTGTAACACACACACCCAAATACAATTATTAGAAGCCTGGAAGTAGTAGTGGAGAAGTGTACGTGATGGTATGTTTTATCTGTGCACTGTAAATAAAAGACAAAGTTTCTTATAAAGCAAGACTTCTGGTGATATGTCCTGGAGGAACTCCTAATCCACTTGCTTCCACGTCACTATCTAATACTGCTCATAACAGCTATAGCCTGGAGCAGAAAACAAAGGGGAAAAAATGCCTTACTTAGTGTTATTCTTTTGGTATTTAATTATTGCCCCTATAAATTTTGCCACAGAATAAAAGAATTATTTGTATCTGATAGCAGCCACGTCACCTGCGCCCTCGTACTGCAAGATGCCTTGTTGGACTTTTCCATATTTATAAATAAAGGATTAATGGCCCTCATCTCTTTAAAAATAGACATTCCATGATCAAATGTTCAGTAGTTTCAACTTTATCATGTGTGCATCTACATGTTCTATTTGAGCATGGCCCTTTTTGTTACAGAGGGTGCAGCGTGACAAATATGTACCGTAGACGTAATAATAAACACGCTGGATAGTGATCCCCACCCAAATATGATCAGATTGTATTTTAATATCATATAGGGTAGAAATCAACCATTGCAGTCGCTGTAACATGTTATCCTGCTCTTTTACTGGCAAAGCACCAAAAGATGCTAACAGGCCCTCTTCAGTACCCCCACGTCCCCTTGTATGCAGTCCTTTTTGAACTAGTGTATCCATTTTTGTCTGTGGGAAAGTATGAATTTTTGGTGGGGTCATTTTGGGGTAACAGCTCTTGAGAGTTCCAAAAATGTACACGTTAATTTACACTGTCATTCTGGTACTGGAGATGTGAGATCAATGAGAAATTCACATTCTTCAATTCTTTGGCTGGGCTTAGGGACATATTCTCCTCTGTTCTTTCTTATCTGGGGTGAAGTCTCCAAGTTCGTTAAGAGAGGTGGCTTCCCTTTCTGATAGTATGACTGTACAGGAAATACCTGGTATCTTTTAAGGCACTCCTGCATAGAAAATATCAGTGCTGGTATCCGGGAAGAATAGAAATGAAGTCTAATTCTATCACCCCTTAAAAGACCTGAGATACACTCCACAAATTTTAAATCAATAGAAGAAGGATGCTTATGTAACCGATAAGAAAGATGTTCTCGGGCAACCCATTTGTTCATCCAATTTATCATCTGCCCATTATAAGGGAGGATGTTCAACACTATTTTGTTACGTTCAAGTATCAGGGGATAGGAATATGGATCCAAATTTGATACAAATTTCAAATTACTTTCCTTTTGCTTTTCCATGTTGGACGCCCTTCCCTTCCCCTCCTCGCCCTCTGGGCTGATATAGCATCCCATCTCTTTGTTCGTATACCACTTGCATTCTTGCTGGCAAAACAGGTATTGCTGTCTTTGCTTCTATGGTCTTATTTTCCTTCTTTCCCTTTGCTAAGAAGTCATCTATGTGTTTTGTCAATAAATCTATAGTATAAGAAATTAGGAGTGTCTGAGTTGCTAGTATCTACAAATCTATTTCTTGTTTTTTCCGACCTTTGTTCCACCACCACCCCAAAAAAAAGATCATCTAAAACTGCTATGGAAGTAGTGCTGGGCCCACGGCAGTGCTGGGCCTGGACACCGACAGAGCCTGCTGCCAGTGTCCAGATGCCGGCCAAGGCGGTGAGTCGGGAGGCATTCCTGGGGCGTAACGGTGTCCCGGGAGGCATTCCCAGGGTGTTCTGGTGCTGGCTGGGGGGCAGCCTCCTGAGCTGTTTCAGCTTGGGAACGCCCCCTTTTTTCTGAGATATGCCAACTTTTAGGTGGTGTATCTCCCGTGCAACCCTGTGAGAATTGCATGGATTTTTGGTGCCGGGCAGAGGTTTCAGCGGTGCCGAAACCTCCTTAGGAGGCAACGCTGCTGTGTTGCCTCCTAAGCCCGGCGCACGCATTCCTCTCAGGAATGCGCTGTTAAACATTTAGCTTATCAGTGAGGTGCACAAGGCAGCCTCCCAAAGCAGAAGCCTTCAGCACTCGCCTCGGCGAAGAGTTTACTCACACTTGCTGCAGAGGAATTTTAGGGAGGCAGAGCGGCAATTATTATTAACTCCCTTGATAGTGTGGACGCCAGCCAGCTAAACTCCAACAAATAAAAATAAAAAAACTGAAAGATAATAAAGCCAAACATAATTCTAAAAGATAATAAAGCTAAAAATAAAGTGAAATCAAACTCCCCACAAAGCAGAGCACAGCCACAACGCTGTTCTCAGCTCAACCAGAACCGGACTATAGTTTGGACTATTTACAAGTTTGGCGAGACATTTTTAGCCTAGTGCTCTTCAACATGGTTAAAAGGTTAGAAGACAGCTGCAGGTCCACACGCTTCTTTTTATGATCCTTCTCTCCAGCTAAATTCCTTTTCTTCATTCCCCAACAGCCTTAACTGTGGTTAAGGGTGGCATCTGTAATGACCTTGATCATAGTTAATGCTAATCAGGGTTCCCACTTTAAACAGGTTCTGAAGGAGGCTTGCAAACTTTTGTTAAGGGGCAACCCAGTTTGTATGAATTTGGGTTCATTTCAGAAGAAGAAAAGTTGGTTTTTATTTGCCGATTTTCTCTAACACTTAAGGAAGAATCAAACCGGCTTGCAATCACCTTCCCTTCCCCTCCCCACAACAGACACCCTGTGAGGTAGGTGGGGCTGAGAGAGTGTGACTAGCCCAAGGTCATCCAGCTGGCTTCATGTGGAGAAGTGGGGAAACAAGTCCAGTTCACCAGATTAGCCTCCGCAGCTCATGTGGAAGAGTGGGGAATCAAACCCAGTTCTCCAGATCAGAGTTCCACCACTCCAAACCACCACTCTTAACCACTAACAATGGATTAGGCCATGAAAGAAGGGAAGGGGGAATTTGCATTCAATAGATCCCACTGGATTACTATTGAGTAATTACTATTGAGTAATTACTATTGAGTAATTACTATTGAGTAATTCTGAAGTGGTAACTTCAGGGTGAGCTTTGTCACCTGAGTCTTCTGGTGATTAGAAACATCAGCAGGAGGCCTAAATTCAAACTTCTCGACTAGAAGAAAAGATTTTGTGCATTTTCTGTTTGCCTTTTGAATCTATTTACTTCCCCTTATTTACTTGTAATTTGGCCTTTATGCATCCTGTTTCATGGAATAATGCTCTGATTGCATTATCTCTGGTTTGTTCAGTATACCTCTAGAAAGTTTTGTCCAAGGGATTCTTCCGTTCAGGAACAATATTATACCACAAATCTTCTTTTAACTAAACTTCTATAATTCACATTGTTCCTTGTAATGAGTATATTATATCCCTTGGGTTTTTCTGGGTAAAATGTGTATGCATGTGTCTCTCTATGGGTGTAGATGTTTTCTTATAATTGGCAAAATGAAATCTTTTTGCCAGCATAAAGAACTATGTTTCAAAACAGACCATTTGTTATACTGGCTCATACTCATAATATTGGATGAAATTGAAGATTTCCAGATGTCACTTGAGACAATGCAGGACAGAAAGCAATCCTGTTTAGCCTGTATGTGGTACAGTCGCAATTCAAAATTGCTTTCTTACACTAAGAAGGTGGTTTAGGCTAGGCCTTTCCAATGGCATCATTGTTCTGAAGAAAGGGGTGCTTCTCCCTGTCTCTGGATATACTGTGAAGCTTTCTATTCAGCAACATTGCTGTGGACAGAGGCATGGATGGAGGAAGAAGCATCGCTTGGAGCAGTGAATCAGTCATTTTGGTAGTATTATTTGAAGACCAATACTGTTACCATTGTGTGTGTGTGTGTGTGTGTGTGTGTGTGTATGTGCAAAGTACCATCAAGTAGCATCTGACTTATGGCAACCCAGTAGAGTTTTCAAGGCAAGAGACTAACAGAAGTGGTTTGCCATTGACTTCCTCTGCATAGCTACCCTGGTATTTCTTGGTGGTCTCCCATCCAAATACTAGCCAGGACCAACCCTGCTTAGCTTCTGAGATCTCACAAGAGCAGGCTATCCTGGGGCATTCAGTTCAGGGCCTGTTACCATTACAAAGGACACTGTCTATATTTGTGGCAAGGGTAATCTGACGGATTTACTGAAGACCCCATTTCCAGGTGGATGCAGATAGCAACTTGTCAGGAGTGCAATATTGGAATTAACATAAAACACTGATTCGCAAACTTTAGTAACCAAGGACACCCATTCTGATTTTTTTTGCAGATCCTCAAGCCTGCCATGTGGTGTTCATCCCCTTTTCATAGTATGTGCAGCAAACTTTATATTCCCCATGAAGGCCTCCATTCTCTTGGGTCCTCAGACAATTCACTGAGCCATTACCACCTATACTGTAAAAGCAAGTTTGAGTCAAACATTTGTATTGTGTGCCATAGCCTCAAGATCAGGTCAGAGGGTAACTGTTCTGAAGGCTCAAAACTCAAAAGGCCTACAGCCAATTTCTCATCAGTCTTATTCATTCACTGGGAGTGCACAGCGGCGCCTCTTCCTAAGCCGATTCGTGCATGCCGCAGGAACAAAAAAAGCCATTTCGTGGCTTTTTTTGTTTTCAAAGGAGCCAAAAGCCCCATTGAAAACAGCGAGGCTGCGCCTGCTAAATAGAAGGTGCAGCACTGCCGTTCCCGCCGCCGGAGTAACCGGCCGGACCGGGATGGGAGGCCGTCAAACCGGCAGCTCCGCCCCCTGGCCCGGCCCCAGAACGCCACCCTGCGCCGGTGTGGCTTCTCTACGCCATTGCCGGCGCCATGGAGAGGCCGTGCCAGTGGAGGGGCGAGGCACGGTCCCGCGGTGCTCTCCCGCCAGCAGGACTGATCTTGCCACCAGCGTAAATGTGTGTAATCACGTGATTACGCACACTTACGCTGGCGGCGAGGTCACGCCTCCTCCTAAGGACTTTCAGCCCATTTTTTCAGGAATGGGCTGTTAGTATTAGAGACAGAAAGAAACTTCCTTACTAATTAAATTTTTAGCCGACATTTAAAAACCTGTCTTAAAAACAATTAAAACCAAAACAAAATGTATCATTAAAACAATAACACCAAAGCTGAAATATATATAGGTAAAGGTAGTTCCCCCTTTGCAAGTACCACATCATTACTGGCCCATGGAGTGATGTCACAAATACATATACAAAACCATAAAACAGTGATTAAACCATAAAGAAGAATGGAGAGATCACTGAGGGAATGCCACACAAAACCAAAAAGTCTCCACTCACTGGTGGAAAACAGCATCAGAAGGGGACGAATGAGTCTCCCTGATGAGATTTCCAAAGGTTTGGTGCCGCAACAAAGAAGGCCTTCTTCTGAGTTGCCACCCAACTAATCTCAGGTGGGGCACCTGAGGAAGGGCCTTGGAAGATTAACATAGTGGTCAGGTAGGTTCATAAGGGAGTAGGCAGTCCTCCAGGTATAATGGTTCCAAGGCATATAGGGCTTTAGAGGTCAACACTAGCACCTTGAAATGTGCCTGGAAACAAATACCAATGATGATGTTGTTATGTATGTACATAGTTAGGATAGTAAGCAGGGGGAAACCTAGGAGCTTGAGTTCCAGGCGAAGGCTCCTAAGCCCTGTTCGCGCAATTGGCCCGAGCCAGTGCGCCCCATTGGCCCTAAGCCAGGTCGCGCTATTGGCGACCCGGGGGTTGCTCCCCCCTATCATGGATCAGGGGGGGAGTGGCTGCACGCGGCCAGGGGGAATATAAGCAGGACCGGTTTTCACAGTTCTCAGTTCTGTCTCGTACTACAATAAAGTGTTGTTGTTGGAACTCTGTCTCGACCTCGTGTGTCCTCCCCACGCGGACTTAACAGATGTTATTAGGTCTGAACCTCCTTAAGGCCACAGCCAATTAGAGTTCTAAGACCTGATTTCTGCAACCAGACAGTGCATTTTCTGGTTAGTGATCTGGATTCTGGAAGCTAGGTGACTGCAGATGGTGGTGGTGGCGGCGGGTCTCTGAAGTTCTGTCCTTTGAGATAGATGGAATCTGATTCCATCCTCTTCCCTGGAGGAGGAAACTCCTTGCCTCTATTCCTAGAAAGCACAGAGGGCTCTGTTTTCACATTAGTCAGATAGGTGTGCTCAGGCTTTCCTTTTCTTCCTGCAAAGAGGCTGTGGACACTCTGGCATACCTTCATAGACCTCCAGAGATCCCTGGACCATATTTGAGAAATGCTGCCATAAAGAGATGTGAAGCAGGCACTCTGGAGAGCAGATTGTAGAGGAGAATACAAACTCACTGTTGAACATCTCCCTCTCTATGTGCCATTAAAATGAGTAGGGACAAGGTAGGACTTTGCAAACTAGGGTTGGGTTAGTTAGAGCGTATGAAAATTCTCCATCAGGCATGAAGTTCGCTGGGATACCTTTGGGCATATATCCCTTTCTCTCTTGGTCTAATTTACTTTCCAGAGTTGCTGCAAGGCTAAAAGCTGTCTGTGTTTGTTGGAGGCAGGACAGGATACAAACAAAGATAATTAAATGTCACACATTATTATTATTAAAGACATTTGAACACACAGGAAACTGTTGAGAGCTGCAGAGAGACCCAAGATAAATGGCTAATGGAACAAGACCTGATAAGTAGTGCAGAAAGGAAAAGATACAGATACAAAATGCTGAGGTGCTGAGATTAGTTTAATGTGAAGTTCGGTATTATTTGGATGCCTCTTGAGCAGACTGGAATATCAGGTTATCCTCCCAGAAGCATCCGGTTTTCTCATTCTGGTCTTTGTGTGGTGAGATCCCATGGAGTCACAAAACAAGCTCTTGTTCAAGATGTGCAATATTATGGAAATCTGGATGCCTTAATTTGAGACTGCATCTTATTGCACTTAATTTCCAACATGAGTCTGTGGTTTGATTCAGTCTACCTGCACCTTTGGCTTCCTGGTCTGAGGAGTGTAGGGGGTTCTTTGGTTAACACTGATGTGACCATGCTGCATCCTGGCTTGGTTTTCATCCACTGATTTTCTGCATACAAAGTTAATCTTTTTCCACTGAACTCCTCACTGTGCAGTTGTTTGACTTCTTGATTCAGCTAATATGTCAGACAAACCTTTGCATGTCATGGTAGTTTTCCATTTGCAGGGAGGTGTTTCCATGACAACATTTCCAAAAAAGCATATTCTAATATGATTCCATGAAAGGACAATGCCACATGTTCTTCAAATTTCAATAGGGGTTCATCATTCTGCCTGCCTGCTGAGGAAATCATTCTATTCATTGATCTTTGGTCTCTACTTCCAAGTGATTTGCACATCACATTTTAAATTTTCATCCCATTGCTTGAGCAGATTTCTAGAACATTCTTTGCATACCAAAGAACAACGTAACTAAAACTCAGAGATGTGGAGATAGCTCAGTAACAGAGTTCTTGTTTTGCATGCGAAAGGTCCAAGCATATTCAGTTAAGGGAGCTTACATTCAATGGCAGGGATAGAGGAGACAGGCTTGATGTGTAAGGAGCATAGAACCAGGCAAGCCTTCGTTCTTTCAAAACTAAATTTTAAATCATTTTTAAGACACCTATCTAATATCCAGCTCATTTTTCTCCTACCCTTTTCCCAAAGCTCTCAGGGCAAAATAGATGGTTCTACCACTTCTGTCCTCACAATAACTCTGTGAGGTAGGTTATGTGGAAACTGGCCCAAGGTCATCTAGCATGCTACAAGTCAGGGTGGAGATTCGAACCTGAGTCTCCCAGATACTAGTCTGGCACTCAAACATTGGCTTACATGCCATTGTTCATCTTTTTCCAGATTGCTGTACCAAAATACTACTGTGGTATTCATATTTAAGTATCTGCAAGCTTACCTTCAAGCACTCCCTAATGCCCCTTTCAGATTACTGTTCTAAACCAGACATTATCCACTGTTGGCCCCATTCCGAGTAAAGCGATACAGGGGCTTCATCTGAAAAGCACTCTAAAGTGCTCTGGCCATTTCAAACAGTGTCACACTCCCCCCCCTTTTTCACAACACTTTTTTTTTGGCTTTTAAAAAATGTTCTAAGATTAGTGCTATCGTGTTATAACTCTACAGCACCATAGAATTCAACACATCCGAATGGTGGTGATATAGCACTGATATAGCGCTATAGCACTAATCTATATAAATAAAAATGTAAATGTTCATTTGTTCAAAATCTTACATCTCTGAAAGTTCTTCACCGATTGCTTTGAAATTTTGACACAACGTTCCATTCGAATACGCACGTGTTTTTATATACCTACCATTAATAGATGTCACACCTGTGACAGGTAAAACATGCTTTTTTAGAAAAACAGCACCATCTGTTGGACGTATGGCGAATTCTTTCCTTCCCATACATGAACGAAGTCCAGCTGTTGTTCACTTAGCAGTACATCTAGAAAATGGACAATGCGCTTATTTCACAGCTGCAAATGTTTAACAAATAGCCCTGAATGACATTTTTGTCAACCACTGGTGCTCAAGAATTTTCTGTATTTTTTTCCTGTATCCTTAGGCCTGATTTGTGGCTATTTCTCAGCGTTAGACTGTTTCCACACAGATGTTTTGTTCTGCTTTGGCTCGATTACAGCAGTGCTGTTTGGGGGACCATCATCTGATGTCATCTTCTGTTTGTTCTGCTTCCATGTTCCCACCACCACCAACACACACACTTTGTGGTGGTCTTTCCAAAACCTGGCTATCTACTTGCTTAATGTAGTCTGGTTTCTTCTATAGAACAATTGCCCCACCCTTATCCGCAGGTTTTATTATTAAGTTAGGATCAGTAGCAAGCCTCTGAATAATATTCTTATCTTGTTCATTAATATTATGCTGTTTGGGAATTCTACGATGTTCAAATTTCTTTATGTCCCTGAGCATCAAATATTGGAAGCTGGGAATCAAATGATTATTATTGGGAGGATTGAATCTAGAAACCGGACGGAATGGTGTGTTAGTAAAAAATCCTTTAAAAAAGTTCTTAATAAAAAAATTCTTTAATTTGATCTGTCTAATTAACTTAAATGAGTCAATGCGGGTTTGAAACGATGAGTATTGGGGAGTGGGGACAAAGCCCAACCCAAAATATAACAATCTCAGTTCATCTGGTTAGAGGAGATGAGAGGACAGATTCACTATGTTCTGCCTCTCCGATAAGGGCTTCTGTGGGGAGGTGCACGGGGAAATTTTTTACCTCTCCCTGATCTCAACTGATATTCCCTTATGGATGATTGTTCCCCACTAGGTATACTGGGAGTCTCACTATCCAAGGGTTGGAAGGACTGAAACCCTGCTAAAGGTCTAGACTGAAAATGAGGCTCTCCATCTTTACTAATGTCATGCCAAATATATTGTTACTATAGTCCTCCTTATCCCTTTGAAACATCTTGATTTTATATGCTTTTATCCCTTCTGTGTATGTTTTAAGCTAATGATCAATTTGTGCTATTTTTGTCTCAAAGGTCTCATTATCCATAGTATTCTTTATTTCCTCACGAATTTTATCAGCCTCTTTTTTAACCTGTTCTATTTCTTTACCTGACCGTTCTATAATGAGAAGCATTACATCCACCGAACATCTATTCAATATTGCTACTCAACTATTCTTAGATTCCATATCATTCCTAAAAAGAGTGGGGACTTTTTGATTGAATTCATCCCTGACAAGTGTTTTTCCAGCTGCTGCTTGAAGACTGCCAGTGAAAATGAGCCAACCAACTCTCTAGGCAGCCAGTTCCACTGCTGAATTACTCTTACTGTAAAAAAAAAAATTCCTTAAATCTTTCCAATTCTTAAAGAGAGGCCAAGGATTTAGTAACATTCGGATCCTTAGCCTGCAGAAGAAAGGAAAAATGTTGATCATTGCTCATAAACTCATCCTTCTCTAGCAACAAGGTTATCCATCTCACTCTATCTTCACCAAATAAAGGACATTCAAGGACTAAGTGAGCCAAAGTACCTGTCTTCCCTGTGTTACAAAAGCGCTAACGTTCCAGAAAAGGGACTCTACTAAAATGGCCTTTTAGTTCAGGCGATGGTACAGCATTGAATCTGGCAACCAAAAATAAAATAAAATTACAGTATCTGGGAACAGTCAGAGATTTTAAGTATGCCAGAAGGGTCACTGGAGGTTCTAATCCATTATAGGAAAAAGAACACACCCTTCTTGCTCACAGATTTGTACTTCTGAAATCTAACTTTAATAACTGCTTTTTAACCCATGCCAGAGCTACTTTGTCATTCTTCATAGATAATAAAAAAGCAGAAGTGAAGCCTAGCTGTTCCACTCTTTGATCAACTGACCTCTTCTAGTTACTTTGAAATGAGTCTTCTTGCAGTCTAAGAAGAAGTCTAGATCTATAATCCTAAATCTGAATACATCTAGCCAAGCTGCCACTTCCAATGAAGGAATTGCAAATTCTTGCTGAATAGCTATATCCGATACACAGGCAATCTGGTTATTTTTCTCAAAAAGCTTCTCTAAACCTGACATCCAGAGAGTTTTAGTGATATCAAATTATTATCTGCTTGTTTTCTGATTTTTTTTGTCTTTTTATGTATAACAGCTTTTTCATTTTTGTTCCAGGAGGGAAATGGATACTCATAATTTGAAACGCTGTAATTTTCGCAGTAGAAGTTTCTATTTATTATTAATGACAATTACCATTTTTATCTTGCCATTCTTTGCAGGAGCTCAGAGTATGCCTCATTCTCCCCTTCATTTTATCCTCACAAGAACCCTTTGATTTAAATTAAACAGAGAGGGATTATAACTGTATAATATAATAATAATAATAATATAATTTTATAATATATATAATAATAAGTCCAAATTCCTGTTGTTTAAAAATAGAAATAATTGTTTTATTTACGTAGTTAGTACAAGATCTGAATCATCTTATTGTTACAGGTAATACTGCAGTGATACTGGACTTTACGGGTGGCTAGTAGAAAATAATGGTTGGAGACCAAGCCCAGCCAAAAGTTGTGGCCCTCTATGAATAAGAAACTCTTCAGAAATGCTGTAGCCATGAAGAGTGAGCAGGAAACAATTAAATATGGACAAGAGTTCAGCCCTGTCTATGCAACAAATGAAGGGAATAATAGAGAACAGCACAGGGAGAAGTGAGTCCCTTGCTTAACAGGACACTTTCCCAAGTAAAAATGCAGTAGGATTTTGCCCACATGGATGGACATGACTGGATTTTTATGGGCAAACCTGGTGGTGGAAAGTGCCATCAAATTGCAGCCAGCTTATGGCAACCATATAGGGCAGGGGTCCCGAACTTTTTTGAGCCTGCAGGAATTCTGACACAGTGAGGTGGGCATAGTCACAAAATGGCTACCATCGCTTACCTTCATTCACTCCGTGAAGATCCTTGTGCTGTGGTGGCAGCTCCTGACAAAGTAACATTTTTAAACATCTGCAATCTAACACTTGGTGAGTGCCAGGAATGGGGTCAACAGGCGCCCTGACACCCATGGGTGCCACATTGGGGATAGGTTTGCCAACCTCCAGGTGGCGGCTGGAGAGCTCCCACTATTACAACTGATCTCCAGGAGACAGAGATCAGTTCCCCTGGAGAAAATGGCTGCTTTGGCAATTGGACTCTATGGCAATGTTCCTCCCCTCTTCAAACCCTGCCATCTTCAGGCTCCAACCCCAAAATCTCCAGGTATTTCTCAACCTGGAGCTGGCATCTCTAGTTGGGGACCCTGGCATAGGGGATTTCCAGGCAAGAGACAAACAGAGGTGGGGTTTTCAATACAAGGGATGAACAGAGGTGGTTTGCCATTGCTTGCTTCTGCATAGCAGCCCTGGACTTCCTTGGTGGTTTCCCAACCAAGAACTAACTAGGGCCACCTCTGCTTAGCATCTGAGATCTGATGAGATCATGCTAGCCTGGGCCATCCAGGTCAGGGCATCAAGAATTGTATTAAGTGCTTACAGAAAAGGGCAGCCCGTTCCTGAGGGAAGGGGCTGCACTGGTGGCTAGAGGCAGCGCTGCCACGCTACCTCCAAAGGAGGATTCCCCCCCCCAAGGCAAAATCCTGCTCTTACCTTCGAAGCCCGTGGAACTGCTCCATTGGGTTCCATGGGGATACGCCACCTAAAAAGGTGGCCTATCTTGAGATAAGGGCAAAGAGGGCATTCCTGGCCAAAAAGGGCTTAGTAGGCCACCTAAAGGTAGCTCCTCCCCTGGACCGGCCTGGGGATGCTCTGGGAATGCTCCCTGGGGGGACGGCGTACAGAGGTGCGCTGTCAGGACACCAGTGTGAGTCTGTGCTGGTGTCCCTGGGCTGCACTGCCACAGCAGCCGTAAGAGGATGGCGTGCACATCCCAATGCTGGCGTAAGTGGCACAGGTGTCCGCGCAAGGGGTCCGGACACCAGCGCAGGCCCTCGCCTTCTATGGACTTTCGCCCACACAGCTCAGGAATGAGCTGTAAATCTTTCAGTAGTGCAAAAAAGCAGTAACCTTACATCGTGATGTCTTGTGGGGAATATTTGAATAACCACTTACGTTATATTTTATTGCCTGAGAGTAAAACAAATCAGAGCAATACTTTACAAGCATCTAGAAATATTTTGTGATCACAGGTTTAAAGAGCAGTGTAGCCCATCTCAGCTGCTTTTTTCTTATTATATATTGAATATTTTTATTAGACTGGGGGGGGGGGTTAATTGCAAAAGCTTGCTATGGAAGCTTGCCGGGTGACCTTGGGCCAGTCACACACTCTCAGCCCTGACCCTGGCTAGTATTTGGATGGGAGATCTCCAAGGAATATCAGGGTCGTGACGCAGAGGCAGGCAATGGCAAACCACCTCCCAACGTCTCTTGCCTTGAAAACCCCACTAGGGGTCACCGTAAGTCAGCTGTGACTGGACAGTACTTTCCACCCCCACCAGAACACCATTTTGCCTTCTAAGGTTTTTACAATGGGGAAGATTAAGTAATGCCCCGCTGAGCAGCCCTTGTGCTACAAGCCAGCACTGAGAGTTGTACATATCGCTTTGAGAATACATAGTATACATATTACTTTAAACCCTTGAAAATACTTGGAAAATGTGCTAAGTATTCCATTGTCGTTTTAACGATAATTTCAACATTATTATTACATGCTTATTATTAGCCCCCATAAAGGCTGATTTGATCCACTGAAATGAGACAAAATCATAAACAAATTATTGTTATTTGCATTTATATTGAGGTTGCCACGGCTATGGGGAAGGTAATGTTGCACTTTGTGTGATGTTATTATTTACATGCGTATGCTAAGAAATGTCTGGTTATCTGGCATGTTTAGAAGCATATCAATAAGACTCCCAAATCAACCGATGGGCTGTTCCTCTAAGATGGGATCTTTATCACAAACCAGCCCCACACTTGCTTGTAGTTTTTTCTGACCCCTTTCTCCAGATGGAAGAGCCTGTGACAGAGTACATACAGTACAGAGTAAACTAGTTGGGTTGCAGGTCCCCACCCTGATGTCACGTGTTTCAAATTCTCTTCAGTTCCTCCTTACCGGATGCTCAGTTCAGATCAGGACCACATCATGCATGAAGTAAGGGCTTCAGTATTCCCCTGCATCAATTTCCTGCCTGAAAATGGTGCTATGGACCACAGTTAGGGTTGCCAGGTCCCTCTTCGCGACCGGCGGGAGGTTTTTTGGGTGGAGCCTGAGGTGGGCGGGGTTTGGGGAGGGGAGGGACTTCAATGCCATAGAGTCCAATTGCCAAAGCGGCCATTTTCTCCAGGTGAACTGATCTCTATTGGCTGGAGGTCCGCTGTAATAGCAGGAGATATCTAGCTAGTACCTGGAGGTTGGCAACCCTAACCACAGTGTATTTATTGACTTTATACATGTCATAACTGCCCAGATCCAGAAGAGACAGTCATACAAAGAACTACAGTTCTTGAATAACTCTGTGATATATTTCAACTTGGATTGGTTAATACTGACAAATGACTGGTCCACTGATCACAGTCAAGTACTGTCAAGTATTTCATGAAGCTACAAGAGATACGGTATCAGTGGCAAGCTTGCCTTTTTGATGCATTGTGGTGTGATTTGTACTGAAGGGTAGCAAGGACCGACTGAGAGCCGCTTGCCCTCTAACCCTAGAACACTTCGGGTCAAACCTACCAGCACAGCAAAGCATTTGCAGCTGACTGGCTACCTGCCATAGCTGGAGGCATTTCTCAAACAGTTTCTTGTGTGTGGTTTTTTTTTAAGTGGCTGTCGTTGCTTTGCTTCTATTTTATCTCCATTAAAAAAAACATTTTCAGTGCCATTCTAAACAGATTTATTTCCTTCTAAAACCACAGGCTTCAATGGGCTTACAAAGGAGTAACTCTTCTTAGGATTGGCACTGTAATGATCAGCCAGGGTTCCCGGCTCAACGGGAGCCTCTTTTTGGTGACCAGGGCCGGAGAAGCAAAACTTACCGGCAGGAAGGCAAGCTGGGTCATCAGGGCTCTGTCACACGTGGAGCCAGGAGGCTGCCACGTGTCCAGCCTTGTGCAGAGGCTTCCTTCCCCAGCCGGGCCAATTTGAGCTGTCTTCATGGGTTTAAAACAGCCTTTGAGGAGGCGGCCCGGGCTGGGAAGGCGGGGGCAGTCACCGGAGGTTCGGAGGGAGGAGTTTTCCCTCCGGCCCTCTTCAAGAGGTTAAAGGGAGCGGTGCGCGCTCCAAAAGCTCAGTCCGTCCCTGGGTTTTGTCCCAACCCTCCTGCCCTCTTGGTTTGTAGTAATCTAGGGCTGTTATTCAACTGTCACAACTAGGGGCGCGGTGGAGCATGGGGACTGCAGTCAGTTTTGGGGGAAAGGGGCTTGCATGCCCCTTTCCTCCGTCATGGGGATCCCAATAAGGGGCTTTGGGAGAGGCTCAAGGAGGAGATGCCCTGATGGAAGGGCAGAAAGCCTTTTCCCAAGTGGCTGGGGTATACACCTAGCGGCTCACGTCCGGGTGACTAACCCTATACTGCCATCCCTTAATACCCACAGCGGGACCTCTTTGGGCAGGCAAGTACATCCTCCACATTGGGGTCGGCTGACGTACCTGATGCAGCCCCCATGCTGTGCCAAGGCTATTGCAGCCATTTGCCAATGAAGTTGTGGCCACATAATTTCCAACAAAGTTTATCCAATCTATAAGTTTTCAGTTTATATTTAGTAGATAAGTGTTAAATAAAGTTTGAGTTGTAAAAGACGTGTTGAGTGAAGTTTCTCCACAGTTGGGCCTGGGTCAGCAAACCAAAGAAAAAAGCTGTTATACCATTCTAAACAACGCAATATTTGACTCCGTGACTCTCCAAATCAACAGATGGGCTGTCCCTTGAAGATGGGATCTTTATCATAAACCAGCCCCACCCTTGCTTGTAGCTCTGCCACCTTTCTCCAGATGGAAGAGCCTGTGACTGATTCATACAGTACAGAGAAAACCAAGTTGGGGTTGCAGGTCCCCACCCTGTGTGATGTGGTTTAAACACTTTGCATGCAATAGGCTACAGTTTGAGTGCCTGATATCTGTGGGATTCCTGATCAGCTGAAGGGCCGTAAGGGCATATTCTGCTCTTTATGACCAGTTGGTTTCTTTTCTGTACACTGGCAGAGAGATTTCAATAAAGCTGTTTCCTGTACCATTTGTGCACTTATTGCTTCTGAATCCCTCAGCAGAAAAGAACCTTTTAGCCTCTTGGCAATACAATGGTCACCATCCCCTTTCACTCACTCACTCACTCACTCACTCACTCACTCACTCACTCACTCACTCACTCAAACAACTTTTAGACTGAAAAAAGCTGCTTAAAGGCAGGCTTTCTTTATCTGAACATATTCGCGCTGCAGACGTGTGACGATAAGGTGTTAATTAAATTTACGATCCTGTAATCTGAAAGCTAACTGCTGTCACCCTTCTTAAATACAGGATCTATTGTGTTCCAACCAGGAGATATGCAACATGTTAAATTAAATTGACTCAATCAAGAAGTCTGAGGAGAGGTTCCTTCAAATCTATATTACATTTGAAAGTGTCACTAAGAACACATCCTCACCTGAGACTGTTAGGATTATCTCCCCACCCCCGCCAAGCAGAAGTACATTATCCTTCTCCTTGACATAACAGATGGTGATCGCTCTTGTTTGTCATTTATACTCCAGGCTTCCGATTTAACAATTACCTTATGGAAAATACCATAGACGTGCTGCTTCCAAGCATCCTTTGTTATTTTAGCTGTCCCAGAATTACTAGAGATGTGACTGCCATTATTAACTCATTTCCAAAATGTAACATAGTTCCAAGACACAATGGCAAAATCCAGACATGTCCACAATTTTTTTTAAACTTTCTTTTTCTCTCAGTAATTCTTTAGGCCAAAATGTTCAAAAGCAAATGGTTTGATTTACTTGCTTTGCTGCATGCTTGATTCTCTCTCTCTCTCTCACGGCAATCTCAATCAAATTATACAGCAGCTTTAATGTTGTTACTATTGCTGAGGCTGCTGCTAATACTACTATTACTACTACATTTTTTGGGAGGAATAGTAGGAACAGAGCTTCTCAACTAGCATTTCATTGAGAAGAACTATGCATTTTGATATAATCTCTTATCTCACAAACAGAAAATGTAACTGTAATTTGTCTTCTGAAAGAAGAGGAATGCTAATACCTCCAGCCATAGAGCCATTTCCATATTACCAGTACTGATTCCTCTACAGATACAATTAATTGATCTTTGTCATTTAACAATATAATCTACTCTAGTTGATGGCTAGATTCAAATCCAGTAGCACCTTAGAGACCAACAAGATTTTCAGGGCGTGAGCTTTCGAGAGTCAAAGCTCCTACACCACAAATTTTGTTTATCTCTAAGATGCTACTGGATTTGAATCTAGCTGTTCTGCTGAAGAACAACATGGCTACCCTCTGAAATTAGTTGATGGTCACTTGGCCCAACTGGTAAGACTGCAAGCTAAGTAAAATTCTCAACTACATGGAGGCTCACATTCTCCCATATTGTCCAGGGTTGAGGCCAACTCTTGGCCTGGCTGGGTTCCCAGTGTCAGCCTTAGACCTGACCAGAACAGAGGAGGACTTGGCCTCTTGATCCCAGAAGCCCCAGACACAGCTGCAGGAGGGACTAGAGGTTGGGACACCTAGATCAGGAGCTGCCAGTGAGGAGGAGAGGAGGAGCAGAAGCATCACTGGCAAGCTGGACTTGATGCTAGAACGTCCTGGCTGGGAAAGGATGCTATGTCATCAGTTGGTGCCACAGCAGATGCTCTGGCCAGGAATAATCCTCAGCCAGCTAGGACACCCACAGATTGCCCGAACTGGGCTCAGCAGGATGTGAACACCCACATCCACCTGGCATGGACCAGCAGGTTGGGTATCATAAGTGGAGGAAGGGCATGGGCAGGGCATGAGGGCAGGTGCCCAAACCCATTCCTGAGAAAGGGCAACCAATGAGGGGGCAGAGGAAGATGGGTGGCTGAGGGCCATCAAGCCAGAGAATCCTAATATTCCCTCAAAAGGGAGAAGGACCTGAGGGAGGATTGGAGGGCTGCCTAGGATGGGGCATGGTGAACACTATTAAAATGGAGGGGTAAGGGGTATCTTGCTTGAATATTTGAACTTTATAATTAAGATTGTATTAATTAAGGTATATTGATACCTTTCTGATTCTGTATTTTGTATTTTATTGTATTTTTAATGTTTGTATTTTTTTCCTTTTCTTTTTTTTAATTATTATTATTAGTTTATAAAAATCAATAAAAATTTATAAAAAAAATGGAGGGGCCATAAGCATGCTGCCAGCTCATTCCAGGAGTGAGGAGCTGAGCACAACAGGGCAGAGGAGGAACCAGGTGGACTAAACCCCTCCCTTCACTATTCTGAGGCTTCCAGGACCCTCCCTCAACTCCGGGACTGGACGGTGGAGCCCTGGCAAGTGGAGCAAGAAGGATATGAGCCTCACACATATGAACCTACCTGACCACTCTGTACATTTTCAAAGGTCCTGCTTTGTGTGGCCCTGTCATCTGAGGCTAGACAGGTAGCAACCTGAGAAAGGGCCTTCTTGGTCATTGTGCCAAAATTTTGGAACTCACTCCTCAGGGAGATGGGTGTACCAGACTCTTATTGACCTCTTCTCTAGTTGTGTTGTTATGTGTGTTTGCATGTCTATATGAATGTTTTAAATATTGTATATGTACCTTATTTTACGATGTCACCCCATGGGTCAGGAATGACCTGGTGCTTTCACCTTATTTTAAATGCTTCTTTAATGCTTTAAATGTTTAAGGTTTTGATGTTTGCCACCTTGGAAACCTTGTTTGGGTGGAAAGGCAGCAGATAAATGTTTTAAATAAATAAAGTAAATAAATATATATTCCGTCACAGTAACTCTTGATGGGATCCAAACTAGTTATACAAACAAGCATTGCAAAAACACTGTGCTCACAATGAACATTAGGGAACTGCATGTCACTAGGGACATGCAGTTATTTCTAAACTAATGAAAATAAATTATTACATTTGTTAAAGTAACAAAAACTAATATTCGGTTGGGTCCAGCTAGCTTTTTCGCACAGTCTCGCCTAATTCCCCTTCTTACTTCAGCACACCTCCCACATGGCTTTTGTCTTTGCATGTCCCATGATCCCCAGCATAGCCTTTTTTGGTAGCCATTGGGTACCCATTCCTTCTCTATTCACCAGTAGAAAAGCTGGTTGGATCTAACCCAGTGAATGAACAAATGCCACTCATTTCCGAACTGGCTGGCAGTCTGGTTTTAGAGAGTTCAAGGACGTCTGAGAGAGGTATAGAGGGTAAAGAGTGGTACGGAGATATGAAAATGACATCAATGCTTTCCAAACATCATAGACAGATCTTGCCATAGAAGATACATCTTTCCCCCACATTGTTTTTGGGAATGCTAGCTCAGTGACTTGGGGAAAGGGCAACCCATCTCCATGCATGGGGTTCCTGCTTTGCATAAACTGTTACCTTTGAAGCTGGGCATTTTTAGATTTCTGAACTGTGTATGTAGCGTATGAGTTTTGCATTCCTTTGCCGTAGTGGTTAGTGCACTGAAGTCTTTCTCACTGTATTGTTGACTGCACTTTGCACAAATAGTGCATTTATATTAATAAGAATCTACACACCCTCTCTGTCCTGCTGCCTGTTTTCCAGGATACTAAATGCCAGATTCTGCCTGTTGTGCATTTTGCCTGACTTTATGGTGTGTATGTATGCAAATGTAACATTCGCCTCTATGCCCTCTCTCTAACTCTGCCTGCCATCCTAGGGGTGCAAACACAATATCTTCTTCTTCACTCCCTCTGTAATAGTGTGTCACTTCCTGGAATACATAACATCTTTCTCTGCACCATCTCTGCATGGATGAAAATTCCATTCAAATTGGATGGGAAACTGAAAATTTACAGTCCTTAAATGAAGCCAGTAGAGATGAAAACAAGGGGGAAAACACATGAAATAACAATTTTTTAAAAAAAGAATTTAAGTTTCTGGAAAAAAAACAATAAAACAGAATGACACATCTCTAGTTTTCACAGATGGGTTATTGCCAGAGAAATGGTGAAAAGAATTCTTCCATTATCTTGAGATAGACCTACCAAGATGATTGCATTACCTCAAAGACCATGTATAGATCTGCATATTTTTGTGGACCTTTTCTGTCAAAATGTTACCTGCTTTTTGTTATGGATGAGTACCCTTGATACTCTGAAAAAGTGATTGTCAAATCCAATCTGATAAAGCAATCATCCCTAAATTGTTTTCTCTTTTTATAGTCCTTGATGCACTTAAAACAGACCACGGGTGATCTTTTCAAGAAGCAGAATTTGCGGCGTTGGTCAATTATATAAGATTCATCTTCAGGAAAAAGACAATCTGGCCCAAATCAGAGACAGTTTCCTAACCTCCAATATTTGCCAGATGAAAAGAGGAGTTTTATGCTATATGAAATAGCTGTTGTCCATAATGGGGCACACAGCAAGAAATGAAAATGAGATACTTCAGTGCTGGATCTCCACCATGTACCACTAAATAGTTTTTGTTAAATCGTGTGGGCAATACACAAGTCAGGAGGCGGAGTTCCAACGATAGAGCTTTATTGAGATTACAACCCGAGAACTAAGTAATGCACCTTGCTTATATGCCTGCTCAGCTCCTCCCGCTACGCACCCCCAGTCCGCGATTGGGTGGCTGCAGCCCTTGCAGCCAATGAGGACACACAAGCGCTCGAGTCTCTGATTGGACAGCTACAGTCCTTACAGCCAATAAGAACACGCAGCTCGGGAGCCTGGAGAAACTCCAAGCTCAGCGGAGATGCAGCTTCCCTCTGCATACATAACAGTTTTGAATATCAGATACTACAAATATGCATATTTTCATGAAGTCACACTAATATAGATCCAATTCTTCCCCCCTCCAGAGTTTCTAAGTACAGTATAGCCAGCACAATAGCTAACTGAAAGGAAGAAAGCTAATATTCTCCTAGAGCATACTGGTATTTTGTGGATGATATTCTACAACATTAGACATAAATAAGAACAATTTTTTAAAAATCTATTACATTTATATCACACTTTTATTCTGACATAGAACCCGACATAGTATGATGGGATTCCATAGAGATATCCCATCTAGGCACTGACCAACTCTAGACCAGCTTAAGTTCCGCAAAGCTGCTGTATCGTGTACTCTCCAACCAGGTATTCAGCAGCAGTTTCCTCTAGTGCAAATGATAGGTCCTATTGTTTAAGGCCGTGGCATTTAGTATCCTTTTTGTTGCTTCGGTATTTGCCACAATATGGAAGCAATTGTAAAATCTGAAAACGTTGCTAATACCATTTCTAGCTATAAGACCTCTGGCTGGGCTCTGGAACGTTAAATGAGAGGATTTACGGATTATAGCAAAAGAAAATTCAGACGGATGAGGTGCAAAGCTAGAGTTCTAAACAGCATTAGCCCTCTTTAGTGATGTATGTGTCTGATGAAAAGCGGAACATCTGCTGGCTCTAGCTGTTGCCAACATATTCAGCCAAACATCTGGTCTGTGCCCTACACTCTTCTAACTGCACACAGGTTGGTTCCTTCACATGTCTAGGAGTCTCCTTTTTTTGCTATGCTTGTGATCATGTGGAAGATCTTATGCCTACACAGAACTTTCCTTTACACTGTTTTGTTTACAATAACTTGAGAGCAAGAGCTAACCAGACAGCCCATAAAAAGATTACAGTGATCTCTCTGTAATCCATGTTCTTGCTGGTCTCTTTTATTATTGTCTTTCCTCTGGATTACGCTTTTGTAGCCATAGATCTGATTGACATGCTGCATTTCACCTTTGAGGATGATAAAGATACTGCAGGCTCCCATGGCAACCAGAATTGCTCTCCTCCAGCCCATGAAGTATGAAGCTAATGAAACAGGATGCCTTGAACAAGACATGAAATTGCTCCCAGAGTGTTGCGTTAGCTGACAGAGAACAATATACTAAAGACTGGTCAACACATATGTGTTCGTCACTCACTGTCTGTAGCATTAAGTGATAACTTGTACGAGTTTGCGCATGTGTGTGTGTGTGTGAGAGAGAGAGGGCTCCCCAGATTAATTACCATAAATAAAGATTTGTATCACTTGGAGTTATCTTAATGCTTCTCAGCAGAGTTCACATTTGATTATCAAGTGATAGGAGATAAGTGAATCATCCCCAAAGCGGTACCTGGATGCTTAAACCTGTAAACACCAACTTATCTTCAGAATGATGGCACAGAAAATTGTATAGGAAGGGTCCCTATGGGTTAACATGAAAATGATCCATTATTAGGAGCGTGATGTTCATCCCCATTTTTATCACCTGACGCACACCTTCCATTTTTATCAGAAAAACCACAATATGGATGAGAAAATATCTCAAAGAATGCAGCCATCCCAGTCATTAACTCACTGTCTCCATTTCCTGTGCTACTGCAATCATTCTCTAAATATAATTGGCAATACCTTCAATCGCAACAAATGCAGACACAGTCATTTCACCTGAAGGCTTGTAAACTGTCTCTCCCTCTCCCCTTGCAAATATGTTCACTCAAGGAAACCATTGCTGCTTTAAAAAAAAGGTATAATCAGGCAAAAACAACACAAAATCGGGCTACCCAATTCATTTCAGTCTTTGGCATGTCTCCATAAAACTGATTAAATCTACAATATATTACTGTGGTTCATCCAAGCTTACTCTTCGACAAACAGAGGTAAAATAGTAACTGATTAAGCAGAACATGAGAGGGATGGCAGGAAGGTTTGCACCAGTGTTTGGCTCTCAGGACCCTTTCTTGCACGCCCCGGGTAGAGCTGATGGCCACTTTAGGGTCAGGAAGCAATTTCCCTCCAGGCCAGAGATCCTGGAGGGTTTTTTTTTTTTGGCCGTCTTCTGGGCATGGAGTAGGGGGGAGGTAGTTATGAATTTCTTGCATTGTGCAGGGGGTTGGACTAGATGACCCTGGTGGTCCCTTCCAACTCTATGATTCTATGATTGCAGATGGGTTAGATGTTCAAAGCTTTATGACAAAAATACTACATTATTTATTTTTTGATCAGATCTGGAGAATGTTCCTTGACTATTTCAGGAACAATTAATCATCCTCATTATTAATGGAATTTTCTCCACTTCTATTTTGTGTGACATGGCTAGCTGAACCAGCAGTAGATGGAGCGTAGAAGAACTGGTTCAGATATATAATGGAAGGGCAGGGAAAGATGAATTTAGGGAAGCATGGAGAAATTACTCTATGTAAAAGGCTCTCACTAAATTATATTTCTACTGCACTTTTCGTTCTTATCTTTAATTAACTAAAACTGTTTTTCTAATGGAAGAAACTGTATGTGCTTTGAAACTCTAATAACATGGTTAATAAATAAACCATAGGATATTCTTCCCAAACGATTAAAATTATTAGTTCATGCAGTAAGCCAGGACACATAGGACACCTCGGAAAAAAGCGCACATTCGTTATAAGTGGCTGTATTTTGTGTATGTGTGTTAAAAAAAACTAAAACAACCCCTTTAATGGATAGCTAAAGTTAAATATTACAGTGGGAGAGACAGTGAGGACAGATGTAGCATTTCGAGAGAAGGAATAATAAGTTCTTCCATTGTAAACATCTTCATCATTTGTGTGGTAGACGTACATGCCAGCAAACAAAACTCTGGTTAATCTGCCAACTTGGTCCTGAAACCCATGTAGCTGGCAGAATGTTTTAAGTAGAGCATTCATCCTTCAACCTTTTTGAAAGTGCAAACATTTTAAAGACAGCATTGCATTGTCTAAGGACCTTATTTCTATTTAAAATGCTTTTACCCTACCTTTCTCCCGCCAAGCAGAGCAAAAGGTGGCTTACAATAAAAGTCAATCTAAACAGATATAATAATATAATCAACCACACTTAAAATCTCATGTGATATAGTCCAGATCACAATCTCCCCCCCAACAGTAGTTATCATGCCTAAGAGGAGGGTGGGACTGACCAGCTGATCTTTCTCAGCCCTGGCTGGAGTAAGAGGAATGATGAGGAGAAGGAGGAGGAAGAGGAGGAGGAGGAGAAGAGGCTCAGTGGTAGAACATCTATTTGGCATGTATAAGCTCCCAGGTTCAATCCCTGGCATCTCCAGTTAAAAAAAAAGTATCCAGCAATAGGTGATGCCTGAGATCCTGGAGAGCTGCTCCTGGTCTGAGTAGACAATACTGACTTTGATGAACCAAGGATCTGATTCAGTATAAGGCAGCTTCAGGTGTTCATGTGTTGAAGTGCTATACTACACACTTTTGGGAGGTGCTGTGGCTTAGTGGAAGAGCATCTACTTGGCATGCAGAAGGTCCCAGGTTCAATCCCCAGCATCTCCAGTTAAGGGACTAGGCAGGTAGGTGATGTGCAAGACCCTTGCCTGAGACCCTGGAGAGCCGCGGCCGGTCTGACTAGACAATACTGACCTTGATGGACCAAAGTTCTGATTCAGTATAAAGGCAGCTTCATGTGTTAATACGTGTCTGTGCACTCAGCAGAGTTGGTGGTACAGCTAAGCTTCAGGTTTAATTCTGCCCTTGGTTTTGTTTTTTGCCGTCAAGTTGCAGCCGACTTATGGTGACCCCATAGGGTTTTCAGGGCAAGAAATGTTCAGAGATGGTTTGCTGTTTCCTGCCTCTGTGTAGTGACCTTGGTATTCCTTGGTGGTCTCCCATCCACATATTGACCAGGGCCAACCCTGATTAGCTTCTGAGCTCTGATGAGATCGGGCTAGCCTGGGCTATCCAGGTCAGGGCACCCTTGTATTCACTTGTGATTAAATAATATTGTAAGACACTTCAGAAAATCTGTCTCAAAATGAAGAGCCTTCAAAACCTGCAGAGTGCATTCTTCCCATGCTGCAGAGTACTGAAGCTTTTACCTCACTGCTAACAATATGCATACTTTGTGTCATCCCTTCAGCAATCTTTTCATGTCAGTTCTTGTAAGCAAAGAACTGAAAGGAAAATGAGGCTTTCCCAGTAATTCAGACAGTCAGTACTGTATAGCAGATTGTGTGATTGACTGGCATTCCTATGTGTAACACAAACTTGTACCGGGTAAAAGACCTTGTCTTGACTTATAGCCATAACTTGGCCATTTTCTTGACATCCAGCTAGTCATTGGCCAGAGGCCGCAGATCATTCATTGCAGGAGCATCAGCTTTGTTTGAAGAGGATGGCTGGTGATATTCCATCACTATGTCATTTCTGTGGTTTTTCTGCCAGTGTAACCCAAGGATTTTTAAAACTTAGATTTCATTTTGGCAACTTCTGGTACAAGCCCATTGGAAACAGCCATTCATGCTCTAGTGGTTAAGAGCAGTGGTTTGGAGTGGTGAAGTCTGATCTGGAGAACTGGGTTTGATTCCCCACTCCTCCACATGAGCGGTGGAGGCTAATCTGGTGAACTGGATTTGTTTCCCCACTCCTACACAGGAAGCCAGCTGGGTGACCTTGGGCAAATCACACTCTCTCAGCCTCACTCATCTCATAGGGTGTCTGTTGTGGGGAGGGGAAGGGAAGGTGATTGTAAGCCGGTTTGAGTCTCCCTTAAGTGGTAGAGAAAGTCGGCGTATAAAAACCAACTCTTCTTCTTCTTCTTCTTCTTCTTCTTCTTCTTCTTCTTCTTCTTCTTCTTCTTCTTCTTGTCTTAGTAACTAATTCTGAAGAAAAAGATAACATAGTGCCCCCAAGTCTGTAAGGTTGCCTAATCTCAAGGAATATTCCATGAATAAGACTACCGCAGTCATATCCAAGCACCTGAAGAAGAAGAACAAGAGTTGTTTTTTATACCCCGCTTTCTCTACCTTTAAGAAGTCTCAAAGTGGCTTACAATCACCTTCTCTCCCCCGCCCCACATCAGGCACCTTGTGAGATAGTTGGGGCTGAGAGAGTTCTGAGAGAACTGTGACTGGCCCAAGGTCACCCAGCAGGCTTCATGTGGAGGAGTGGGGAAACCAACCCAGTTCTCCAGATTAGAGTCCACCGTTCATGTGGAGGAGGGGAAAATCAAATTCACTTCTTCAGATTAGAGTCCACCGCTCTTAACCACTACACCATGCTGGCTACACCTGCTAATTATACCACTATTGTTAAAGCAAGAATAAATTGTTTTAGAATTGTAATTGTATTAAACTTACATGCATACATGCAAGCTCAGCTAAGAATATAGTGATGTTTTAAAATGATTTGAAATAAGGTGACAACTAAGATTCCACATAGTAAGGTGGAAACTGAAGGCTTGGTAAAGATTTTCATCAAGGCAGTAACTAAGTGTAATGGAAGAGTCCGCAACTGTATGAAGACTTTGACCAGCCTTGTTTGTTTTTTATTTGAAATATTTTATGCCATCTTTCAATCCAAATAGGGTCCCCAAAGCAGTGAATGTCAGGCATGAAAGCATTTTAACATTAAAATAACATCTATAAAGTGTATATAAGAGCCCCGTGGAGCAGAGTGGTAAGCTGCAGTACTGCAGTCCCAGCTCTGCTCACAACCTGAGTTCGATCCCAACGGAAGTCGGTTTCAGGTAGCCGGCTCAAGCCTTCCATCCTTCTGAGGTCGGTGAAATGAGCACCCAGCTTGCTGGGGGTAAAGGGAAGATGACTGGGGAAGGCACTGGCAAACCACCCCGCAAACAAAGTCTGCCTAGGAAACGTCGGGATGTGACGTCACCCCATGGGTCAGGAATGACCCGGTGCTTGTACAGGGGACCCTTACCTTACTTATAAAGTATATAAAAATATTTAACAGTACAATAAAAACATATAAACATACAAACAAGCTCATTCAGGGACACAGTCAGGGAAGAGGGCTGATAAGCCTCAGCTTAGTCTTTTTGAGGCAGAATTCTTAAAAAATCAGGTGGCTGATAATTCATGCTTTTGTAGAGTATGTCCACATCACATGTGTAATATCTATGGGTCCAGAGATTACTTTATTTACTTCATTTATACCCTGCTTTTCTCCCCGGTGGGGATCCAACACAGTTATCCTGTCCTCCATTTTGTATAACCCCGTGAGGTGAGTTAGGTGCTGTTTACACAGCCCAAATAATGCACTTTCAATCCACTTTCAGTGCACCTTAATGATCGTTTGCAAGAGGATTTTGTAAAATCCACCTTCAAAGTGCATTGAAAGTGCATTATTTGGGCTGTGTAAATAGCGCCTTATTAGCTGAGAGTATGTGACTGGTCTGATGTCACCTAGCAATTTTCCGTGGCAAACTGGGGATTTGAACCTGGGTCTCCCAAACTGGAGTCCAACACTCTAACCACTATACCACACTGGCTCTGAAAAAGAGATAGGAATGAACATGGCTTAATACCGCTTTAATCTGAAAAGCAACTAAAAACAGCTTTCACAGCAGCCTTTAAGCCCTTTTGTAGAACAAACTCACATCATGTAACCTTGGGCAAGTCTTCAAATCACAAGAGCCTTAATACTGTCAACTAATACAAGGGAATGCTTCTACATTATGTAGTCTATCACTGCATGTTGGACTCCATGTTAGGAAATTCCTGGAGATTTGGGGGTAGAGACTGGGGAGGGCATGGTTGGGGGAGAAGAAGGAACTCAGGAGGGATGTGATACCATAGAGTCCAGCCTTAGAAGCTGCCATTTTGCCCAGGGGATCTGATCCCTGGGGTCTGGAGATCAGCTGTAATTCTGGGAGAACTTCAGGCCTCACCTGGAAGTTGGCAAGCTTATGTTATAGTATGTTCTCTGTGTTAACAGACATGTGTTGGCTTTTCCCACACTCATTCAGTGTTGCTATTTGGCTAAGTATGTGAACCAAGCCTTGAGAGTTTTAAAAACTGGGAGGTACCACAGCTCAATGTACTGAATTCCTTTAATTTTCAAGAAATCAATATCTGGTTGCAACATTTACCTGGCCAGTGAGATACTTTCTGTGTCTATCTTCTGCCACCTCTACCAACAGACCACATGGCCAATATTATTGAAATGAAAATTCAAGATAAAATGCTCTATCTGGCTGCTATAGTAAAAGAATGCCTATATTTTCATGGTAATACAAGGATGAATGCATTAATGAAATCTTCCTGACTTCTGGGTAGGGTTGCCAGCATAAGGGTGGCAAATGAGTGAGAGACTCACTGAGGCAGTGGCGACCCTTGCCAGTGACATAATGACATTGCCTGAGATGCACCCAGAAGTGGCACCAATGCATCGCCAGGTACACTCTAGATTGTCCCCAGTGATGTTCTGATGTCACTTCCAGTGTTGCACAGGAAGTGAGATCACCATGCCAGAATGCTGGCTGTCAACCCAACCCCCTGGCCACATTTTCCCCTTTATTTTCCTCCCACCACCCAGTAGAGTGGTGGCAGGAAAGACCTACTCGGGGTGGGGGAGAAGTTAGGATGCTACCTCTGGCGCCGGTTCCAGCGATACTTGACAGCCTTCCCATACTGCATATGGCATGCAGAAGTTCCCTCTAGGCTCACCCATGTCCTCTTCCCATTAACAACCCTCTGACAGAAAAGATCTGCACTTGTGAGACAGCTGTAAGAGAGTGACTGGATCAGGCTCTGTATACGCAGACTCATAGCAGGTGAAATCTTCAATTATTACTCCATGTCTTTTCAAGGACTTTTTCATAAGTTTCACTGCAATCATTTAACATGAAACTAAGTGCCATTGGATTCTATTGTACAGAGTAAAAAAGGAATATTATGCTATACCACATTTTTTTTAAAAGTAGATACCTAGCCCCGTGGAGCATGGGGTACGCTGCAGTATTGCAGTTCAAAGCTCTGCTAACGACCTGAGTTCGATCCCGATGGAAGCTGGGGTTTCAGGTAGCCGGCTCAAGGTTGACTCAGCCTTCCATCCTTCCTAGGTGGGTAAAATGAGTACCCAGCTTGTTGGGGATAAAGGAAAGATGACTGGGGAAGGCACTGGCAAACCACCCCATAAATAAAGTCTGCCTAGAAAACGTCAGGATGTGACATCACCCCATGGGTCAGGAATGACCCGGTGCTTGCACAGGGGACCTTTACCTTTACGATACCAAGCCTGATGTTGGGAAAGAACATTTAGTTATGGATGTATGAAATAACAGTTCTCCTCCTGGAAAAAAGTAATTTTTTCTTAATTTCACAAGGGAACTACTGAGGACTGTGCCAAATTCATTCGGTGACGGGAGAGAGCAGGGCATTTTTAGCACAGTTTCTGTTCATTTATGAGATTTTTAATCCCATCATCCTTCCACAGGGTGGTGTACATGCTTAATTATGGTCATGGCAGAAGAACGATTTGAACACAGTCCTAGTCTGACATATTAACCACTATACCAGTTTGGCAAGAACAGTAAGAAATGCTGGAAACTTGCTCTTATTTTACTACCTAGAAAGCAATAATGGAGTTTTGCTTACTTATGTGGGGTAAGGACTCTTTATGTAGGGCTGTTCAACTTAGAAAGAAGGCAGTAAATGGGAGATATGATAGAGAAAAACCCCACAACACAATTGCAACATTTTCATCTGCCCGTGTGGTGTAGTGGTTAAGAGCGGTGGTTTGGAGCGGTGGACTCTGATCTGGAGAACCGGGTTTGATGCCCCACTCCTCCACATGAGCGGAGGAGGCTAATCTGGTGAACTGGATGTGTTTCCCCACTCCTACACACGAAGCCAGCTGGGTGACCTTGGGCTAGTCAGAGCTCTCTTAGAGTTCTCTCAGCCCCACCTACCTCACAGGGTGTCTGTTGTGGGGAGGGGAAGGGAAGGAGATTATAAACCAGTCTGAGTCTCCCTTAAGTGGTAGAGAAAGTCTGCATATAAAAACCAACTCTTCTTCTGCTGCTGCTCATTAAAACGTATGGGAAATCTTTACATTGTTTTGCATCTGATTAAACATCACACATTGGCCTGATAATATTTCAAGCTATTTTCTGCAGTGAAAGGGCACTTCCACTGGCAGAGGGGGACAATTTCTAGCAATGCTTACCTCCCAATTCAGACCCCTTACATTGTGCTAATAGTTGTTAGTGGGGTGGGGTTGAGGGCCAAACTCTGGGGGCAGCTTTTTGGAGGGGTGTAGTAAGCTATCCTTGGAGGCAGATGCAGCAAATTGCCATTCTGTATTCTCAGTACTTAGCCCACACACATGCTCACCCCATAGTTCCCATTGGATATACACCAATAAATATTTTTGCAAGTGGAAGGGAACTGAACACATGAAGCTGCCTTATACTGAATCAGACCCTTGGTCCATCAAAGTCAGTATTGTCTACTCAGACTGGCGGGGGCTCTCCAGGGTCTCAGGCAGTAGTCTTTTACATCACCTACTTGCCTAGTCCCTTCAACTGGAGATGCCGGGGATTGAACCTGGGACCTTCTGCATGCCAAGAAGAGGCTCTTCCACTGAGCCACGGCCCCTCCCCAAAGTATAAGTCACATGAACACATGAAGATGACTTATACTGAATCAGAGCCTTGGTCCATCAAAGTCAGTAATGTCTACTCAGACCGGCAGCAGTTCTCCAGGGTCTCAGGCAGAGGTCACATCACCTACCTGCCTAGTCCTTAACTGGAGATGCTGGGGACTGAACCTGGGACCTTCTGCATGTCAAGCAGATCTTCTACCATTGAGGCACAGCCCCTCCCAAATACTCTGAATAGACATCTAGTTCTTTATCTTTCATAGAAATGTTTCCTGAGCTCAAGTGGAAATATGAGATACAGAGAAATGATTGGTTCAAGATGATAATTAGCTTAATAGTTTCATTATTGAGCTAGCTATGACAGGAAAAAATATTTTAAAGATCTACGGGTAATGCCACAAATGTAATTATTAAATACAGATAAGCAGATGATTCATAGATTGGAATTCATTATATCTCAATTAAACATTCATTTTCTTCTGATTGTTAATGGTCCTAAGGACTCTAGGCAGCTTAGACCATAATCAACAATATCTGTATGTCCTATAAAGGGAGTAGGAACTTCTGATTGCCAAAAACTGCCAGCACCATTCTCTAGCAGTGCAACCATAAACTGAGATACACCCTTAAGCCCATTGCCTTCAATGGACCGAGAAGAGAGTAGCACTGTTTAGGATTGCACTGCAACCCATGTAAGCCCTGTAAGTGCAGGGCATTTGTTACTATAGCATGTTGTGAATTATCAATTTTAGCCTGATCCCTGCTAGCTCATAAGAAGGAACTTCAGTTGTTGTTTGCAGTCCTAGGGGCATAAGCGGTTCCGCTTCGGAAATGACCAAAGAAATAAATCACAATACAACGAAATGGGAAACACAAAGACCACAGCTTTATTGGTTACAGCAGATGGGAGCATTGGCGAGGTATAGGGCACAGATCCAGGCATCCGGAAACCACCCAGTTGGCCAATGAAACGTTCCCCAACCTGAGTGTTGGAGGGGACAACTGGAATGGTGAACCAGTGGTTCCACCATGACATAAACCTTTGATTGGATCCTTGAAGTGGAGCCACACGACAGCCCCCAAGCTGGGCATCTGTGGTAGGACTCCACCCCAAGACCCCTTATGGGGGGTCCCCAAAAAGGGGAAGGCAGGCACGCAGGTGCATCTTCCCCAGACTGGATCCGGCCCAATGCCAGAACCCACCAATGATCAGGGCAAACGTGGGTGGGCGGAAACTGCTCAGCCATACGGCCGATAGGGAAGCGGATGGAACGCGCTGCCACAGTGGCGGCCTCCATTTCCTTGGAGGAACCGCAGCCACCCCGGCCGCAATGGGCAGCTCAGCGTGAGTTCCATGGCCATGTGTTTCTAGTCAAATCAAGAACAAAGACTTGTAAGAGTACAGATTAACCCAGCTGACTCTTACTAAAACAAAACAATTTGGAGGGGGATGCTGCTTTCGGGATTATGAATCGAGAACCTAACCCACAGAAATTTTACAGATTTTCTCCCTGCAAAAAACAAAACGAAACCCCCCCCACAGCCTTTACAAAAGGTCTTAGAAAATATCCCAGCTTTGCAAGGCTCTGCAGTTCTGTGTCAGTATATTCATCATCTCATTGTCATCTATTATTCCTAGGCCGCTTATTATGAACTGTGAACATTAGCAGATAATTGAATCACAATGGGTAGGGCAGGTGATTGATAAACTCTGTTTAGTTCCTACCTGTTGGGTATCCTTAGTGGTAGTTTGCGTGCCCCCTTAACTGAGGTGCCTCAGATGGTATGGCGAGGCCTTCAGACTGTATGGTGGGGGTCTTGAAACCTACACAGCAGGATCCATCTGAGTGCTTTGTAATTCAGCACCACCTCTGGTGCGGCATTGATAGAGAGATGAAGGCTGTCAAGCAGCCCCTTCCAAATGAAGTCTGAAAAGCTGAGTAGAAATATAATAGAAAAATAGCCCTTGGTCCTAATGTGTCAGGTTCCAAGGAGAAATATTTTCTTCCAGTGGTATCTGAAATGAGAACCGTCAGGAAAAGAGTCCTTTGATTTCCCCCCCCCCCCCAACGCTAGAGCTTCTTTCATCCTTTCATTGTTCCAGCAGTAGGATTTTTCTACAAATCGAATGTGGAAATCCTCAAGCCCATGATTGTTAGGGCTAACAGCACGTGTCATTTATTCATCTAATACCCTGCATTACTCCAAGCTGCTTTAAGCTATTCAAATAGTCAGTGGGTATATCTACACTGTCCTTGGAGCTGTATCTTTGGACTGGGAGGGAAGCGAGGGGTCCATATTAGAAAATTATCCGCATCTCATGAATCTATTCATAGTGCCTTGATAGAATTTACAAAGATTACCTTGGAATCTTTACAGCATCTCTGTAAGGAGCACAATCGATATTATTATATCCAAATTTAAGATGATAGATGAGGCTTGCTTGTGGTCCCCCAGTGAGTTCATAGCAGAGGTGAGATTCAAACTGGGACTTCTTGATTTGTAATTCTTAGTGCAAGCCGAATACAAAGTTCCATCAGTCCAAACCCATTCATTCAATGTGCTTAGGCTGGATGGTGACTGAGTGACTGCCAGTGCAATCCTATGGAGTAACCATCATACATTAACTATCAGATTACCTGAGGATTTGGGGGAGAAAGCCATGACGGTTAAAGAGGCATGGCTGCTGACCCAATGTCTGGAGACGCCCTATGAAGAAAGGCTGAGGGACTTGGGAATGTTCAGTCTGGAGAAGAAGGGGGGCATGATTGCTCTCTTTAAGTATTTGAAGGGCTGTCACTTAGAGGAGTATCATTCCAGCAGAGGATAGGACTCACAATAATGGGTTTAAATTATGGGTGGAAAGGCCATTTTCTCTAGGTGAACTAATCTCTATCGGCTGGAGATCACTCGCAATAGCAGGAGATCTCCAGCTAGTACCTGGAGGCTGGGAACCCTCGCTATGAAAACTTTTGCTAGAATAAAAACATGTTAATCTTTAAAGTGCCACAAGACTCCTACTCATTTATATTCTGCACAAATTATCTAACTGCACTCAATTGCTTCATGGTTCTGTAGTTTTATTCCTGCTTTAGCTAAAACCTGTCGCAGAGAGATGTCGAATAAAGACAGCAGACACAATAATTGGGACAATAAATGATAGGAATCTGCATCAGGCAGAAAAAAACCTGAAGTTATTACCAAATGTTAGTGTGGGTAACAATTACTGTGATGCAGAAGAGTCAGGCCATTTCATTCTATGTATTACTAATATCTGGTTGAGTCCTTGAGGACTCAGTTATTCTGGTCATGTTCCTTCCACACATACTGCTGATTGAGGCAGTGTAAGCCCTGGGCATGAAGTCTTTGGGTCAAGGATAATAGTCTGAGAAATGCCTCCATTCTTCAGCTGGTGATTCAGTCAGTGTGTTCAGCAAATTTTGTGCTTACAACTTAAATGGTCATATCACCACAGCAGGGAATGTACTGCTTAGTTCTACCCAGACCTGTCCCAGACACCGCCAATTGCCTTTTTTTCAAGAAACTAATATTTTTAAAACTGTGCCCCTCAGGCCAGTTCTGTGCCCTAGGCGACCACCTAGTTCGCCCAGTGGTAGCACCGGCCCTGCTCAGAGAGGTGCACTTTAACATCCCTGCATAGGCTCAGGATTGAACGTTTGACACAGGACAAGGTATGCAATTCCCCCAACACTTCTTTTCCCCACTCACTTTTATTTGGATGATATCAGTGCAACTTTGGGTTAGTGGTTGTATTCTTCTCAATCCTCCTGTGGACTGCTTGCTCTCTAGTTAGTCCTAGGGGGCCCAAGCTTGTCCACCCCTGATATTATATTCCATTAATCAACTGCACATATGTGTGAACATTTCCCCGCCCTGTCCCCTAGGGTTGCCAACCTCCAAGTACTAGCTGGAGATCTCCTGCTATTACAACTGATCCCCAGCTGATAGAGATCAGTTCCCCTGGAAAAAAAATGGCAGCTTTGGCAATTGGACTCTATGGCATTGAAGTCCCTCCCCTCCCCAAGCTCCACCCTCCTCAGGCTCCACCTCCAAAACCTCCCAACGGTGGCGAAGAGGGACCTGGCAACCCTACCGGCCCCCCATGTATTTTTTTTGGGGGGGTTTCAGTGCTTTGGGACCATTATTTTCATCGGTGAATTTATTGGAGGATCCGAGGCAGCTACTGAGAAACATAGTGATGCCAAATTAGCACAGAACAAAGTCCTCTCTCTAATCTGAAGGACGCCCCCTCCTAGGTTTCAAGCGAATTGGACTAAGGGGTTTGATTTTACAGAACTACAAAGTATACATCTCTCAGTGCAGGGACAGTTCTCTCCACTGATTTCTTCTGGGAGAAAATGGCACTAGCCACCATCATTTTAAAGAAAATCCTGTCTGCATTCATTTCATTTTCCTATTCCTGCATTGACTGACAATAATTTTTTTTTAACCCTTTCCACTGAACACTCTGAGTTTGCCATGCTTTTTTGTTGTGGTCTGTTGCTGTTTTTCACAAAGCGAGGAAGAAGAATGGCAGCTCTCCCATTATTCCTATAGGGGAATTTTTCGGGGGGGAGGGGCTTTCCCCCCAACAACATGGCACCAAAATTGCAGGCGAGTGAGAGCTGCCTGGCCACAAAAGGCCACACAAATTTCAAACAAATTGGACCAAGGGTTCCAATTCCACAGGTCACTGAACATGGTTCCCCCAGGCTTTCTACTTTCAGAGGGAAAGCAGCCTCCACCCCCACAAAGGATGGGTGGGAGAATGAGTGAGCAGCAATGCCAATCTGGCTATTATTCCCTATGGATAACTTTTCAGGGATGCTGGAGTGGCTGTTTTTCAACCAAATGATACTAAATTGTCGGAGAGTGAGGACTGCCTGTCTACTGAGAGCCAGTGTGGTGTAGTGGTTAAGATCAGTGGTTTGGAGCGGTGGACTCTAATCTGGGAGGGGAAGGGGAGGGGATTGTAAGCCACTTTGAGACTCCTTAAAGGTAAAGAAAAGCAGGGTATAAAACCCAACTACTCCTCCTCCTGCTCCTCTTCTCCTCCTCCGCCTCCTCCTTCTTCTTCCTCCTTTCCCTTCTTCTTCTCTTCCTCTCTCCCCCCCTCCTCCTCCTCCTTCTCATTCTTCTTATTCTTCATCACAACTCTAGGTCTTTCTCGAGCTTATCAACAATGAATAAGGAGATAATAATGCTGGGACTGTTCACATCACTCAGCAAGCCTGATGGCAATGAAAGTGACTGAGAATGACAGTCTCACAAGAAACAACCCAGTCTTTGATATATGACGGCAATAAGCCACCCCAACATTCAGTACCCGTCCTCTGTGTAATCTAAGTTTTTTATTGAGTGGCTGGGTTATTCAGCCTTGATAATCAAGGCTGCACCATATGTGCTCTCCTTGTAGGCAATGGCCAAGGCCGGTCCATAGGCATTCACTCTCCTCCACAGGTAATAAATCTCCATCAATGCCTATGGCAACATGTGCCAAATAAGCAGTACTTCCAATCACCACTGATTAAGGAGCCTATTCTGCTTGCTGATGCTTAGCTGAGAAGTGGGGGAAAATGCTAGAGAAAATTGCCATTTTACCAATGGGCACGATGTCACTTCCAGCAAATAACTGGTGATATCAGAACACGGATAAAAACATAGATTTTGGGCTGAATCCAGCATAGTGATGTCACTTCTGGATATTTGCTAGAAGTGATGTTATGCCATTTGCAGCGTTCCCTGCCCCTCCCTTTTTCTGCCGGTTGCCAGCCAATGCCTGGCAACCCCACCACCAAGCCCTTCTGAAAGGTGGGAACAAAGCCACATCAAGCCGTTTCCAACAACAGGCTTTTCAAAGGGCAAACTCCACCAACAAATGGTACTTCTAAATGCTATTGAGCCACTCTGCAGGGTGGCTGCTCAGTAAATCAGGAACAAATCCCAAGATAAAACCTACCAATGAGTGGTGCTTTGCTGCCACTCGTGAGTTTGAAATGTGGCCACTCCATCAGTTTGATCAGGTCGTTTATGCATGGGAGTTTTACCTGAGGTTCGTTGCTCACTGGACCCACACTTTCCTCTTGGGAGTCTATGAACCAGCAGTCTCCAAGCTCAAATCAGGAAGTATTTGAAACCCCGCCCCTTGAAATGCTGCTTCGTAATTGGCCGCAGTGAGAGAAAAGTTCCCTCCCCCTAAACCCAATTGCTGCATAAAAAAGCATTTTAAGAACAAAAAACAAAAAATGAGCAATCTGAAAAGAAGCCCCCCCTGGGGGGGGAATCCAAGCCTCAGTTTTAAAAAAGCCTTTCTTCTGCTCAGAAAGAGCTCTGAGGAAGCAGGAAGTATTTGAGTCCCCACCTCTGGACATCCTGCTTTGTAACTGGCTGTGAGCAAAACTAAGTTTGTGTGTTCCGCACTTTGTCTTATGCATGGGGATTTCAAGCGGGCTGAGCTCAGGGGAGAGGGAAGAATCGGGTTAACAGAGGAACAGGAAGGTCCTGGATTTGTGAGGGCTGACAGCGAAGTCATCTCTAATGGAGGGAAAACTCATGCATAACTCCAAGGAACAACCGAGACAGACGGGGAGTGAACGTGAGTGAATGTACCCATGCATAAGCGACCTAGGCCACTGCTAGGCTCTTCCTGTCTTTGAAGCCTTAAGTCACTATGCTGATGCTATGGCATTCCTCCCTGTGTACTTATCCTTGGCTGGATCAGCCCAGACCAGAAGAAGGTCCTGCAGCTGTTTTCACTTAAATGTGTCCCCATTTTCAATCCCAGTACACAGTGGTCAGGCTAGGCACAAGGCAGATGGAGCAAGCTGCGATGTTGCTGCCTTCTCCATGCTGTGCCATCAGGAAAGAGGCTGTGAATGGTGATATAGCTGCTTAAGTTCAATGCCCACACCCTCATTCTAATTGGATGTCTGACATGACGTAATGTGCTGTGTTAAGAGGGAACAGGTCTCCCTATAGTGGGAGACTTCCTACTCCCTGAATCCATTCTCCCACTGCTACCCAATGCAGCAGCAGGGAAAATCAGGCTGAAAAGTACAATTGCAACACTTCTGGCCATGTAACTGGAAGTGAGGTCATACGTTGCTGTGATGCTCTAGCAATCCCCCCAAAAACTCTATGGTAAAACTGTAGAGTTTGGGTGATTCCTAGAGTGTTATGGTAACATGTGACATTATTTCTGGTTATATTGCAACATGGTGTGATGCCATGCAATGACTGGCCCTGCCCCCAAAATCTTTTGGGTGTTGCCAGGCCTTAGCTGGCATGTGGTAGTTAACAGTGCTGGACTAGGACCTGGAAAAACCCATGCTTATATCCCCACTTTCTATAAAACTCACTGAGTGACTTTGCCCCAGTCACTCTCTCTTGGCATAAAGGTAAAGGTAGTCCCCTGTGCTAGCATCAGGTCATTCCGGACCCATGGGGTGACGTCACATCCCGATGTTTTCTAGGCAGACTATGAATATGGGGTGGTTTGCCATTGCCTTCCCCAGTCATCTACACTTTACCCCCCAGTAAGCTGGGTACTCATTTTACTGACCTCAGAAGGATGAAAGTCTGAGTCAACTTTGAGCCTGCTACCTGAAACCACCTTCCGTTGGGATCGAACTCAGGTTGTAAGCACAGTTTGGACTGCAGTACTGCAGCTTACCACTCTGTGCCACGGGGCTCATTCTCTCTTGGCGTAACGTACCCTAATAGGGAAGGGGAGAGAGCCATGTATGTCATCCATAACTCCTTGGAACAAGGGTGTGGTAAAAATGTACTAAATTTAAAAAAGCAACTTCCCATTATTATGTAGCTCTCCTCAATGGGCTGCCTACCAAATCTGCCTCTTATTTTAGCCCCTTTTAGGGAATGGTGTGACTTGAGTAACATTTTGGAGATGCATAGTGCAGAAATCTGATAAATTAGGTATGAATCATTCTACTCCTTTCATGGGACATAACTATGATTGTTGACAGAACAAAAAAGGTCTTCTTACTTTTAATAAATGAGTAAATTTGTCACTATGAATTGCTGATCAATCTAGGTAGAAAAAATACAAACTGACCTCCTTGAGACCAAACTAAACTGAAGCTGTATGATCACCTGGACACCAAACTATATTTCCACCTACAGCCAATTGTGCGATCAATACCAGAGCCGACATCAATAATCAGTTAAGCACAGGCCGTTAGCAAAGTCAATACCGCTGAAAGATTTAAGCTGTAGAGAACCAAACAGTGCAAAATGAATGCTTCCAATCACCGTGGAGAAGCAAGATAACTGGATGAGAAAAAATGCTTTATGATTAAAAAAAACACACCTAAAGTGAAAAATATGATAAAACCTGGCAGCCTATCAGCCAGTGGGAAAGAGGGAACAGGCCTAGGGCCTTCAAATTACTACTGCGATAAGCATTGACAGGCATAATCCTGATGGACAGTACATTCAGTAGGTAGGGTTTTTTTTGTTTTTTTTTTTAAATGTGGAGAATCTGGGAAAACATATTCTCTAAGGCAGAGGTTCCCAAACTTTTTGAGTCATGGAGCACTTTTCAGCTAGTACCTGGAGGTTGGCAACCCTAATGCTGTGATAACTTATCTGAACATAATACATCATTGTCCACTTACTGTATCTGTAGGGTTGCCACTCTCCAGGTGGTGGCTGGAGATCTCCCACTATTACAACTGATCTCCAGGCAACTGAGATCAGTTCACCTGGAGAAAATGGCCACTTTAGACAATGGACTCTATGGCATCAAACCTAATGTTGCCAGGTCCCTCGTTGCCACCAGTGGGAGGTTTTTGGGGTAGACCCTAAGGAAGGTGGGGTTTGGGGAGGGGAGGGACGTCAATGCCATAGAGTCCAATGGCCAAAGAGGCCATTTTCTCCAGGGGAACTGATCTCTATCGGCTGGAGATCAATTATAATAGCAGGAGACCTCCAGCTAGTACCTGGAGGTTGGAATTCAAAGGAAAAGCACAAGAACAAACAAGCCTACAATAAGGCTAATAAAAATGAATGCTAGATGGTGCTGATAGAAAAATATATTAAGAGGAAAAACCTCACAAGGACAACCACAGTTGAAAGAGAAATCAGACCAACAGGTCCGGTGTAAGCAAGGTACAAAAAAAATGCACAACGCGTTACAACAATGAAGAGCAAGGCGCAAAGCGCTCAAAAACATAAGAGTCCATACATAGAAATTATTACAATAAAGCAACGGAGAATAGACAATGTGCAATGGGCTTCCGGTAAATTCCCATTTCATGAAGAATTTTTTCAAGCTTCTAGTCCTTCTGTATGCCTGAAGATTCAGAGAGGGATCCGGAGAACCCCCGGGAGGGAAACCCTGGCTGCGGCTTTAATTGAAAGCCGGCTGGCTTTCGGTCTTCCTCCCTGGCAGCTCCAGCAGACCAGCAGATGACCACTTGGCAGGATCTGGAGCGAAATCCTGTGTCCTTGTAAACCATTTGATCCAGCCTGGAGCTTGGCAACCCTAATCCTACCCCATTGAAGTCCCTCCCTTCCCCAAACCCCACCCTCCTCAGGCTCCACCCCCAAAATCCCCAGGTATTCCCAACCTGGAGCCGGCAACCCTCTGTAGCTGTGGCCTTTAGGAGAGATGGTGATGATGGGAACGGAAGTGAATTGTACCAAAGGGAATTTTTGCTCCCTCGCTTGTTTGTTCTTGCAAGTTTGGGTTCTGGCAACAGTGTTTCTAGGGTTGCCAAGCCTCCTTCTATGGTGTGAGGTGTTCTACCACAGGATCCCTTGTTGTTTGTCACAGCTCTGAGTGGTGGTGGGAGAAAAAAAATGTATGCAGCATGATGTCACTTCCCGGAAAACCTGAAAGTGACATGACATGTAGCTCAAGGAATCTACCTACATATTCCTAGAGCAATATTTAACTTTCAGGTTTTCCTGGAAGGGATGTCATAGCATGTGCAACACTGCACCCCATGTCCTCCCCCTCAAGTTCCCACAGGAATGGCCTGGGAATGCTAATGTTGCCTTGGTTGTTATATTTGAAAGTGTACTTTTGTGTGACCTTTCCTCTTCCTTCCACCAGTTTTGAAAGAGGACTCAGTTGAAAGTATGAGGCCTGCTATAGCTATCATAAGTAAGAATGACAATGGAGTAACACTGCACATGGTCATCCACAGACAAAACAACTTACCCCCTCCCCATTGAAATGGGTTGACTTTTTGTGCATACATCACTGCAAAGGCAAAATCGCATCTGGTGTGCTCATCAGCAAAAAGTAAATTCATAAAATATGTTTCTCGTTGAGAAAAAACGAAGACTTGCAAATGAAATAGTACATTATGTTGAAAACATAGTTAATCTTAGCACGGCTGTCTAACTAGATGGTTCTATCGTGAAATTTATTTGATTTCTTCAGCCATTTCTCTTGGTTATGCCTGTCAGTTGACACAGCATTATTGGTCTATTTCTACTTCTGGCTGCATTTTGAAAATGTAGCACTTCATTAAGAATAAGAACTGGAAAAGAGAAATCGACACAAAGAGAAAAAAGGCTGGTAACACTTTCAGAGAGAGTAAATTAACGCTGAAACAGGATTAAAGTAAACAATATTGCTGATAGTGAAATACTACTTGTGCTTGTGATTATGAAAGATCCATGTACTTCTTATGCCTTTCATAATTTCTAACACCAAGATTTATTTATTTTATTTTATTTTGATCTACATTCCTCACTGAGAGGTGAGATAGATTACCGCTAGAAAAAATGAGGTTAAGAACAGTATAATACATAGGACCAACAAAATTAGAAAGCCGCATTAAATAAGCAGTATAATACATATAATAAAGAAGCATTATACGACTGAACAATGTGAAGCACACATTCTATTATATACAAACGGAGTAATAAAGCTGGATTAGAAAATTAAAACAGACTGTAAAAAAAGAAAAGCAGCATAATTTGTATAGTGAAGATTATGTTAAATACCACAAGCATTAACTAAATTAACTACAAGGAGATTAACTACAAGCCCCGGCACTAGGTTTGCCAACCTCCAGGTACTGCAACTCAAAGCAAAAGCACCAGTAAATATTGTTCAAGCAAAATAGTAACAACAAAGTATTGCTCTTAGAAAATATATATTCAAAATGGTTCTAATAAGCACAACCCAAATTGAGCAAAACACCACAATAATATACAAGATGGTCTTAAAAAGACCCAATGTGAAAGCGCAAAGCGTTACAGATGAATAAATATCAGGCACAGTTGCTCAGTTCTTATGAGTCCATAAAGTGCAAATGCAATAATTTAGGCAATAATTTAGGCAGCAAAGACCGGACATAATGCGATGGAAATCCGGTATAATTCCATTTCATGCGATATTTTCTCAAGCTTCATAAGTCCTTCATTGCATCATTTCATGAAGGGATATACCTTCCTTATACGCATGGACGGCAAAGTAAGACCTCCAGGTACTAGCTGGAGATCTTTTGCTATTACAACTGATCTCCAGCTGATAGAGATCAGTTCACCGGGAGAAAATGGCCGCTTTGGCCAATGGATTCTATGGCATTGAAGTCCCTCCCCTCCCCAAACTCCACCCTCCTCAGGCTCTGCCCCACAAACCTTCTGCAGGTGGCGAAGAGGAACCTGGCAATCCTACCTGGTGCTAATCTTCTATACAGGCATTTGGATGACTAAACTGGTCCAACCACAAAGACTTATGGATCCTACCAGATTCTGGAATGCTCTGGGGGCCTTTAATTTCCTTAAGTACAGCTCTGGGGGCCTTTGATATCCTTAAGTACAGACCTGTTAAGGCTGAGATGGGAGCCTGGAGTATAAAGCTCCTAGAAGTCATTGACAGGCTTGTTGACAGTATTCCTGACTTCTAGGTGCTAGAAAGGTTTCTCTCTCTCCTCTTCCCTTGGCAGATTCTCCTCCCAGCTGCAATGCAAAATTCCTGGGCCCCCAGGATATGAGGCACAAGGCAAGAGACCTCTGGCTCTTGCTCATCAGCTCATGTCTCTGGGACAAGCTTCTTTAAAAGCATCCAAGGAAAGGCAAAGAGTGAAGGCATGTCCTCATAACATAAGCAGCCAGCTCCTAGCCTGAATCAGGGTTAGCAGGCATGGCCTGGCAACCAGCAGGAAACCAGGGGGGTAGGGACATGGAAAGGTGCCATCGGTGATGGCATAATGTCACTTCTGGGGAAAAAAACTAGAACTAATGTCACACCTCTCTAGGAATCACTGGAAACTGTATGGTCAAACCATAGAGCAACACCATAGAGTTTCCAGTGATTCCGAGAGAGGACTGACATAACTTCCAGATTTTCCCCCCAAAGTGACCTCACGCCATTGCTGATGCCAATTTTTAAAATGTTTATTTCCTCCTGCGGGCAGCAGCAGGGTCAGTGGGCAAGGGGAGCCAGGGGGTGAGGAATTCCCTGCTCCCGGTTAGAGGCTAGCAACCCTAGCCTGAATCCACACTCGAGATCCAGCCAGTTTCAACCTACACAATCCACCCATTGTCACCCTCTGCTTTGGAGGGGATAATGATTAACAGAAGGCATAATCGTTTATGTTCTATGGAGGGATATATTTATGCACATAGATGCCCGCAGGAAGCCCAGTGCATGGCTATATAAATGTATCTAACCGATACATATTTTCAATAGCTTTTTGAAATGAGCTAGATTCGAGACCGGTAGCACCTGAGAGACAAACACAATTTTCAGGATGTAAGCTTTCGAGAGTTGAAGCTTCTTTTGACAAAGGGAGACGCTCAAAAGTTTATACCTCAAAAATCTCGTCAGCCTCTAAGGTGCTCCTAGACTAGAATTTAGCTCTTCTACTGCATACTAACACAGCTACTCTCTGAAACTATTCTTTTTGAAATCACTTATCCAAAGTTTCAAGGAATTGTTTCTGGTGAGCAAAGATAACCTAGAAAGTGAGATGAAGCATACACCATCCTAATTTCAGATTCCAAAGGTTGCGTGGAGGTTTTGAACGTATATGACTTATAAATAGGGTTGCCAACCTCCAGGTACTAGCTGGAGATCTCCTGCTATTACAACTGATCCCCAAGTGACAGAGATCAGTTCACCAATAGCCGCTTTGGCCATTGGACTCTATGGCATTGAAGTCCCTCCCCTCCCCAACCCCGCCCTCCTCAGACTCTGCCCCAAAAACCTCCTGCCGGTTGTGATGAGGGACCTGGCAGCGCTACTTATAAATGAGTACATGAAGAGGAAAAACAAATAAACATTTGAAAGGGGAGAGACAGATAATGGATTTCAGAGTACATCATATTTCATTTTTTCCCCTACTGAAAATACTCAATTTAAGCTATTTTGCGATCAACATTATTTCCCCCCGATAGTTTTCATTCTGAATTGGTGCCAGTTCTGTTTGCAAATAACTGTACCAAGCCCCTGAGGAAGAATCAGATAAATAAAGGCGAGATAAATGTCAAGTATGACAAATGGAAAACGCTAACATGCTTAAGGTTGTCTCTGAAAACTGACAATTAGAGGGATTCATTTGCAAGTACTTTAGTCTATCTCTAATGCAACAGGAAGTCACAATTTCATCTAGTTGTCTAGGTAATGCAGTTTTATAATGTTTGCTTGCTCTTATAGCTTTTCCTCCTACATTTTCTGAACCTTGGCTCCTAGGTGTCAGACACAAAATATGTGAGGTGGTATTTTTAGGAACCACATCTGCTAGTGTGGGAGGGCATACAAGCCTGAATGACAAAAACATATTCTATTAAGTATAACTGGCAGTAATGACTCAGGTATAGATCGACAGAGGTTGTAAGCAGGCTGAACATTCAGTACATACAAACAAACAAATAAAAAAAAAGAGTTGACCCATAAACAGGAGACAATACCTCATATACAAAAGGCTCCAATCCCCCTTTGCTGGTTGGTGTCATACGTGGGTTGGAAGTCTGAACACCATAGGGTGAAAATGCATTTAATGCTTTAGCCTCCTTTATTCCCTGTTTCAGCCAGGATTCAGCATGCGTTCGATCCTGGCTGAATCCTGGCTAAAACAGGGAACAAAGGAGGCTAAAGCGGCCATGCGTTTTCGCCCCATGAATAACATTTAATCCCACTGATTTCAGTAGACTTCAGTATACTTAACTCTGTGATGGACTGGAAAATTTGGCTAAGTGACATCATGTCACTTCTGACTGATGGGTACCCTATGAATTAATGACCTCCAAAATGTACTATGATTAACAGCATTGCCCAGGTATTGGAAACTGAGGGTCGTGGCTTCCTTGAATGAGTCAATTCATTCAGATCAGTTCACCTGGAGAAAACGGCCACTTTGGTAATTGGACTCTATGGCATTGAAGTCCCTCCCCTCACCAAACCACGTCCTCCTCAGGCTCCACCCCCAAAATCTCCAGGTATTTCCCAACCCGGAGCTGGCAAACCTAGTAGTGAACCCTGAGGAGGGCATGGTCTGGGGAGAGGCAGGTCCTCAGTGGGGTAAAATGCCATAGAGTCTACCCTCCAAAGCAGCCATTTTCTTCAGTTTAACTGATCTCTATCACCTGTAGATCAGCTCTCATTCCAGGAGATCTCCAAGCGCCACCTGGAGGTTGCCAACTCTAGGCCACGCCCTGCTGGCATCTCTTCTGGAGCAGGTGAGTGTGGGGCTTTGGCTCTCACTCTCAGGCATCCTAGTTAAAGACTTCCCACACCTTCTCAACGGAAGCTTCCTTACTTACTTTACCTTGTTAAAATTATTGCTGCTGTTAACTTTGCGTCACTACAGTTGCTGGAACCCACTAGAGTGGATAATAGAAGTGTCAGCCCTAAAGTGCCTTCCTAGGGTTGCCAGATCCCTCTTTGCCACCAGCGGGAGATTTTTAAGGTGGATCCTGAGGGGGACAGGGTTTGGGGAAGGGAGGGACTTCAATGCCATAGAGTCCAATTGCCAAAGCGGCCATTTTCTCCAGGGGATCTGAACTGTGTTGCCTGGAGATCAGTTGTAATAGCAGGAGATCTCCAGCAACTGCCTGGAGATTGGCAACCCTATGCCTTCCGCATGTGCCTTAAAACATATTTGTATTGAAATTACCTTAAACACTGCCTTTTAGGATGGAGTCTGGCTTAGGGGAGCGGCAGAGGCGCTGTAATTAGTAACAAAGCACAGGCCCCACCTCTTGCTCTCTCCTCTAATAAATTGATGGATTGGGGATGGGGAGCCATTTGCTCCCAGAAAGAAAAGTAAATGAACCCATTGCTCATTTGGACGCTGGCCCGACATGAAATTAAAGTTTCCAAGGCAGGTCATTTTTTATTGAAATGATGGAAATGTTAGAATATAAGAAATTGATCTCCCGACAGTGGCTTCATTTTTGATCAGCCTCACTGCAAGGCTTAATTTCTAAACAGAGAACTGCCAGAGATCACCTGTGCGTGAAAGTCAAACCACATACCATGATGTGTATAGGATAGTTCAGGTTGATTACGCTTGAGGGGGAGGTATTCTGCATATGCTCGGAGCCTCACTCTTTACTACAACTTTGTTACTACTTCATGTATTCCAGGGCTGAAATAATGTTCATGGGCTGTATCACCTAAGGTTGCCTGTTCTGGGTTGGGAAATACCTGGAGATTTTGGGAGTGGAGCCTGAGAAGGGCAGGATTTGGGGAGGGGAAGAACTTCAATGGGGTATAATGCCATAGGCTTCACCTTCCAAAACGGCCATTTTCTCCAGGTGAATTGATTTCTGTCACCTGGAGATCAGTTGCTACTGCGGAAGATCTCCAGCTACCATCTGGAGGTTGGCAACCCTATCACTCAATCTTGGTGATCGTTGCTGCACACTTCTTTTCCGAACTTAAACTGGAGGCCAAGTTCAGACTTACACCCAAAAGGTTTGCTTTTAGAGTGTGTAAGAGTAAGAACTATCCATCCTCAAAGGAGACCATCTCTGGTGGTCACTGATTCCCTAACTCATTTGCTAGTCTGAAATGGATGGTAACTAATATATTTTTTTTAATGATCTAATAAACTTTTTTTTAAAACGACCATTTTCCATTGTCTTTCCTAGGAAATCAAACCCTTTACATTCTTACCTACCCTCTACATAATGGTTATTGATACTCCACAATATATTAAGTCTAGATGTTATGGTACTTGCATACACTTTCAGGCTGTTGATTATCCGCTGTCACCAATACACATAAATGGGGGGAAAAGCTATGAAACTGTATAAGGCTGTCTATATACTTTGTCTCATCATCATTAGAGCAGGAAATTGTAATTTTCAGCAGTTCATATGAGTACTCTTACTCTTACTCTTGGTAACTAATCAAAATTTGATCTGAATAAATGAGGGAAGCAGGAACAAGAGAAGTAAGACAGAGAATTAGTCAGTAATGTAAGTATGGTTGCCAGGTCCCTCTTGGCAACCAGCAGGAGGTTTTTGGGGCGGAGCCTGAGGGGGCGGATTTTGAGAAGAGGAGGGACTTCAATGCCATAGAGTCCAATTGCCAAAGCGGCCATTTTCTCCAGGTGAACTGATCTCTATCAGCTGGAGATCAGCTGTAATAGCAGGTTGGCAACCCTAAATGTAAGTGACAGACATGCATTTTGACCAACCGGAATGGTGCATATCAACTTTTCCACCAAAAAGAATTGCACTAATAGATTTCTGAGCACTGAGTTGTCACCAGTCATTGCACTGGGGGATCCTATACAAGCGCTGAACAGTGCTGCTATTTTCCTGTCCATGTAGAAGTTTTGTGGGTTGCCTCTAAATCTCCAGCTCTCTTGGTTTGCAAATGCAAGCCTCTGGGCTCGTTCTGCCAGCCTCCCCTCAAGTGGCTTATTCGGGTTGTCTAGTCCCTGTGCTTCTCTGCCCTTCTGCCTGCCTTTCAGGGATACCCCATCGCATGTGTGCCCACTGTGCAAGTGAGAATTGTATTTCCTGTTCCATCAGGGTGCTTTCTCCTGTCTTTCTGAAATTCGCAGGCACAGTATGGTACAGTCCTCAAGAATTTCATCCCAATGGGATGGAAAACAAAAGCATTACAGCTGGAAATGTGTTTTTTGTTTTCCATCCAATGGAATGGAAAACAAAAGCATTACAGCTGGAAATGTGTTTTCAGTTGGAACCAACGGAAATGAATGAAGAACAGAATGACCATTAGGAACAGATGTGTTAATTGCAATAAAGAAAAAACAATTAAAGCCAATATGAACCCAGTATGAATATGAATAAAAGTTTGGTGTGAAACCTTGCGATTCATGTAGAGACACAACACAGAGCCTCCACTGAGGGTAAACAATTCTGCCATGGAAATAATTGTTATCTAATCTTGCTCTATGCAGAGATGCAACAGATTGCCTTTTGCCAGCAGAATTGAAAAGAGATGCCTGGAGCAGTAAATCATGCAGAAATACAATGGTCAATGACACGTGTTGTGTGGGTCAGTACTTTCAGAAACCTTTTGTGGAAATCTTGCATCGTTTCCCATGGAATCCATGTTCTCCCACGGCAAGGTGGAAGTTATTGTTCCAGAGCTAAACGCTGAGAAGAAGAATTGGTTTTTAAGCCCGATTTTCTCTCTTTAAGGAGTCTGAAACCATCTTGCAATCTACTTCCCTTCCTCTCCCCACAACAGATGAGGCAGGTGAGGCTGAGAGAGTTTAGAGAGAACTGTGACTAGCCCAAGGCTTCATGTGTAGGAGTGGGGAATTAAACCCAGGCCACTATATTAGTCTGCCTCTCATGTGGAGGAATGGGGAATCAAACCCGGTTTTCCAGATTAGAGTCCACAACCACCCCACCAAGCTTAATTCAGCTTAAGTGATGCTGGTTTTCCCTGTTCATCTGCACCATCTTCACTTATTACCAGCATGGTGTAGTGGTTAAGAACGGTGGTTTGGAGCGGTGGAGTCTGATCTGGAGAACTGGGTTTGATTCCCCATTCCTCCACATGAGTGGCGGAGGCTAATCTGGTGAACTGGGCTTGTTTCCCCACTCCTACACACGAAGCCAGCTGGGTGACCTTGGGCAAGTCAGCCTCACCTATCTCACGGGGTGTCTGTTGTGGGGAGGGGAAGGGAAGGTGATTGTAAGCTGGTTTGATTCTCCCTTAAGTGGCAGAGAAAATCGGCATATAAAAACCAACTCTTCTTCTTATTATTATTCATCAATAAAAACGGTAAGCAATTTAAAAGAACAGGAAATTAAAAAAAACTTTAAAAGAAGCTCTTGGCACAACTGTCAGGCCAGCAATTCTCCACATTCGCTCATCAATGAGCAGGTTTATGACAAATCTCCACATGTGCAGTTGATAAGAACATAAGAAAAACCATGCTGGATCAGACCAAGGCCCATCAAGTCCAGCAGTCTGTTCACACAGTGGCCAACCAGGTGCCTCTAGAAGCTCACAACCAAGATGACTGCAAAAGCATTATCCTACCAGTGTCCCACAGCACCTAATATAAAAGGCATGCTCTTTTGATCCTGGAGAGAATAGGTATGCATCATTACTAGTATCCATTTTGATTAGTAGCCATAGATAGCCCTATCCTCCATGAACATGTCCACTCCCCTCTTAAAGCCTTCCAAGTTGGCAGCCATCACCACATCCTGGGGCAGGGAGTGCCACAATTTAACTATGTGTTGCCTCAACAGAAAACTATCACTTTAGAAGTTACTGAACAGATTCTTAATTTTCATCTGTTTATTTATACTGGAATTCATTTCATTTCATTTTTCCCCTTCATGGGATACATAGAATGGACACGGACAGGTAGGTTCTGGCTTCAGTTTTAATTTTTTTGATCCACAAATTCTTGTTAGTATAGAGGAAGCTGTGCACTAGATACTGGGAAGATCTAAATCTGAAATCCGAAGGGCACAAAAGAATAAAATATGATAGCATGAAGGCAACTTTCAAGGCCCTGTGTTTCTTATATTGTGATAGTGTGGGGGAAGCGGTGTGGAGAGAAATATCTGTTCCATGACTCACTGGCAATCATTCTCTTTAATTAGTTTAACTATGAATTATGCACTTCCCAGATCCATACTGAATATTAAATTGTTACAATTACAAGCATGGATAGAATTAGTAAAACCAAGGGTAAGACACACCTGCCCTGATTTGGATGGCCGAGGCTAGCCTGATCTCATCAGATCGCAGCTGCTAAGTAAAGTCAGCCTTGGTTAGTACTTTTGATGGGAGACCATGTTTGGATATTAACCTAAAGAGTATTAGTGTTGCCAACATTCAGGTGGCGGCTGGAGATCTCCTGCTATTACAACTGATCTCCAGGCGACAGAGATCAGTTCCCCTGGAGAAAGTGGCTGCTTTGGCAATTGGACTCTATGGCACTGAAATCCCTCCCCTCCCCAAGCCCTGCCCTTCTCAGGCTCCACCTCCAAAATTTCCAAGTATTTCCCAACCTGGAGCTGGCAACCCTAAAGATTATACAATTGAAAATAATAATGCATGATCATTAAACACATTACAGCATGTTAATTGTTGTGAAAGTTATTTATACTTGTACAACATTTTCAGGAATTTTTGTTTTTGTTTATGTATACAGCACAAGAGGCCTTTTCCCAATGCTTTCCAATTTCCATTTTTTTCCATTGGAAAAACTAAAAATGTCCTCAGACGTTTTCATGCTATATATTTTGGGTGTGTAAAACTTTGCCTTCAATAGCATTTTACTCATTCAAAAGAGAAATATTTCACAAGATTTTGTTCAGTGTCCCCTGGGGGAAAAAGGCCTTGGAAAAAACAATTACAAAAATGTTTTTGCCAAACTCCAGGCTTTCACATCTGTACTCGCCTTCTGTTGCTATCATCTGCCTGTGGGTAAAGACTTTTCATTTTGTTTGGCATTCCCTCAGTGATCCCTCCTTCCTGCCCAATGTTTTAATTGTTGTTTGTATGTTTTTGTATGTGTAGCTTGGGAGGGAAGGCAGCATGGTGAAGAAGAAGAAGATGAAGATGAAGAAGAGTTGGTTTTTATGCGCTGATATTTCTCTACCACTTAAGGGAGAATCAAACTGGCTTACAATCACCTTCCCCTCCCCACAACAGACACCCTGCGAGGTAGGTGGGGCTGAGAGAGTGTGACTAGCCCAAGGTCACCCAGCTGGCTTCGTGTGTAGGGGTGGGGAAACAAATCCAGTTCACCAGATCAAACTCCACCACTCCAAACCACCACTCTTAACCACTACACTATGCTGGTTCTCGTCATGGTACAGCCCAGATCTTGGAAGCTAAGTGGGGTCTGTACTTGGAAGTGAGACCACCAAGGAAGACTCTGCAGAGGCAGGCAATGGCAAACCACTTGCCTTGAAAGCCCCTTGCTAGGGTCACCATAAGTGGGCGGCAATTTTATGGCACTTCATACACACATGTGTTTTAGCTCTGGTTTTAATCGTTTTAGTGCTGTATTTTTGATGGTTTAAAGGGTTTTTTTTAACATGTGGTTTTATTATGTATGTTTTAAAATTTGTGAGCCACCTCGGTGGCCCATATGAGGACAAGACTTTTCACCAAGGCTAGATTAAATGTCCTACCGTTGGGGGAGTGAGCAGGCAGGTTTTCAAGGATCTCTTTTTCTGAATGATTTTGCTATTGAAAATCAGGTAATTTGGATACTGTTTGGCATTTTTTAATCAATTGTAAAAAGTATGATCTCACCAGAGATAAATGGATTACAGTATCCATGCAAAAGTGGGAACCTGTTCTAAAGCAAGATATAGTAGCAAAGTTATTGGTGGATGCTGATCCAAATGTAACCCTCGCAGTGGCAAAAATTTGATCTGCGGCTTTTAAGGATATATTCTGGATTTTGTATTTCTCTGTGTTTGATTATCTCTGTATTGCTGAGTGTATTGAATTTGTTTTACTCATGACTTGTTGGTTCATGAGCATAAAGGACAGAAATAAAGGAATAAATAGGAGGACAAGAAGATGGGGTATAAATTTTGTAAAACAATTAAAATAAATAAAAATACTCAGGAGTGGCCAGTTACTGACCAAGCAATTCCAAATAGCTCTTTACCCTCCCTCCAGTGCTGCTGTAACCACTTTCTTATTTTTCCCTTTAAAGCTACTACTGCAGTTTCTCTGGATGGAAAACAGCAGCATCCACACCTTGCCTAGGGTTGCCAACCTCCAGGTACTAGCTGGAGATCTCCTGCTATTACAACTGATCTCCAGCCGATAGAGATCAGTTCCTCTGGAGAAAATGGCTGCTTTGGCAATTGGACTCTATGGCATTGAAGTCCCTCCCCTCCCCAAACCCCACCCTCCTCAGGCTTCGCCCCAGAAACCTCCCACCAGTGGCGAAGAGGGACTTGGCAACCCTAACCTTGCTCCATCTTCCTCTCCTTGGGCAAAAACGCATGGTCGCTTTATCATCCTTTATTCCCTGTTTGAGCCAAGATTAGCCAGGATCGAACTCATGTTCGGCGAAACGCATGCGTTCGATCCTGGCTGAATCCTGGCTGAAACAGGGAATAAAGGTGGATAAAGTGACCATGCGTTTTCGCCCGTTCTCCTCCTGCATCTGTGCACACATAAAACCTTGCTGTGAACAAGGTGATGACTCTTTCCCCTTGCAACAAAGCTGTTACTTGTTGCCTCTGCCAGGGAAAACATAGAGGCAAACTGCATGCTTTGTTCCCCGCAGGACAAGTTACAGAAGAAACGTTTCCTTACTGCAGACTTGCTCTGAAACACTGTACTGTTTTTACGAGCTGCCATTTTGTCATTGGCTGCATTCATCAAGCCACCAGTTTGTAACGAGTAGCTTCCCAGGCTCTTGCAAAAAAAATTAAGAAGCTTTCAGAAACATAAATTCTGCCCTTCTCTGGTCTAGAGCAAGGGCGAAAACTCATGGTTGCTTTAGCCTCCTTTATTCCCTGTTTCAGCCAGGATTCAGCCAGGATCGAATGCGGCGAAACGAATGCGTTCGATCCTGGCTGAATCCTGGCTGAAACAGGAAATAAAGGAGGCTAAAGCAACCATGCCTTTCCACCCCAAAGCTTCTTAAACTGTGGGTAATTGAATGTAGGGGTCACGAAAAATTTGGCAACAGTAAATGGTAAAATTATATGCATACCATAGAATTGTTTTAAAATAAATTTCTTCATGATTTATTATCAGTAAATGTTTGATTTGTATACCTATTTTATATACCTATATACAAGGGGTCACGTAAAAATTTCTCTGGTGAAAGGGGGTCACGAGTGGAAAAAGTGTAAGAAGCCCTGGTTTAGAGCACCACAGGCTTGTGAATGGTGATGAATGATAGAAATTTGAACATACACATATTTTCCTCGTTTGGTTGCTTGCTCAAGAGCTGCCTCCATTTTCATTTCCTTTTTACTGAATGGACTTCCAGAAAAAGTGAGGAAGAAGTCATCCCTCCCAGCTGTGTTTTGCTTGCAAATCTGTGTTATTTGAGAGAACATTTGGTTCGTGTTTGGATAGTGTTTGTATCTGCAAGCCAATTCTCCCCCCCCCCCCCCGGTTTATTGTTAGATGCATTGGGTTGTTTGTTTGTATTATTTGTTCTGTAAACTTGATTCGATTGTTATTGTAAGCTGTCCTGAATTATTTGAAGGGTGGAATAGAAAACTAAACATATTTGGAGTGTATGAAATTTATTACTGTTGCTTAAAAGGTTACCATCCCCCACTGTATGCTAGCAATGTCCTCCATTCTATGAACCTGTGTGTGTGTGCGCGCGCGCGCCATCAAATCACAGCTGACTTATGGCGACCCCATAGGGTTTTCAAGTCAAGAGATTTTCAGAGGTGGCTTGCCATTGCTTGCCTCCGCGTGGGTTGAGTTGTGAGAAAACCGTGACTGGCCCCAAGTCCCCCTGCAGGCTTCATGTGGAGGAGTGGGGTATCAAATCCCATTCTCCAGATTAGAGTCCACTGCTCTTATCCACTACCAACCTATAGCTTTTGCTTAATTTTGTTTAATTATTTGATTTATGCGTTCTTTTGCTTCAGTGCTGGAGTGTTCAACTAGTCTTAGTGTTGAAAGGAGACTTGTAGGTCATAATGTGCTCAGTGCAGGAAATCCATTACAGCATTCTTGATAGACGGCTGTCCATTTCAAGACTTCCAGTGAGGGACAGCCCTTCAAATCCTGAGCTACAGAACTACTCCAGTTACTACTGGAACTGCAGAGAATTAGTCTTTGACCTCTTCTCCCCTGTCTTTTGTATTTATAAACACACCCAATCCCAGTTCTTTCTGTTGTTTCTTGCAGTCCCCTGGCCATTTTTATTGCCCTCATCACAACCCCTCTGAATTTGTCTACATTGTTCTTCAAATGAGGCATCTAGAAATGGACACATTACTCCAGATGAAACCTAACTAGGGTATTAAAGAATGGAACTATTACTTCCTCTAACTTGGAAATATAACATTATGTGACTACCCTGACTTTGTTATTAAGAGTTCCAATAACCTTTTGGTGATCCTCTCCACGTCACCCGTTCATTTCGAGCATACAAGATATTGTATGATTTATCTTTGCATGAAGACTGATGGCTAAAGGCTAAAAACCTTGCTGAATTATCCATTCCTTGATCATAATGATAAGTTCAAGCAGAAACGTTCCTTGGAGGATAACTGTCACCATGAAACATTACAGATTTTAATTGTGTTCTACATTTTCAGTTTGAAACACAGCATTCTTTTCTGAAATTGCACTTGTTATTATCTAAAGCTTCATGCAGTATAAAGGGCTTGTTGTCTATCATCTTCAACATAAAACTAATTTTCTTGTAAAATGTCTTGTAAAGGCAGCTTTAATACCTAAAGCTATGTGAAATATAAGCATTAAACAAGTGATTTTTCTCTGCTTAAAAAAACAGCTAAGCACTTGTGTCAGAACAGAGTCTATAGAAAGAAAGGTGGGGAAAACTCAGTTGCACAAGAACTTTTGGTGGTAGAAAGTGCCATCAAGTTGCAGCCAATTTATGAAGACCCCTGTAGGGATTTCAAGGCAACAGATGTTCAGAGGTGGTTTACCACTGCCTGCGTCTGCATTGCAACCCTGGACTTCCATGGTAGTTTCCCATCCTAATGTTAGCCAGAGCCAACCCTGCTTAGCTCCTGAGATCCTGAGAGCGAGCTAGTCTGAGCTATCCAAATCAGATACAAGTGTATTGAGCTTTTCAGAACTGTAACTTAGGACTTTTTTGCTGGTTTGATCTGGCCAGCCACTGTATCATTCATAGCAGACCTCTCAAAAAACAATAAAATCACAAAATCACACAAGGCTGGAAGAGACCACAAGGGCCATCCAGTCCAACCCTTTGAAGATAAGTCCAACACTTTGAAGAGCTGGAACAATCCATTATAAGAACTGAAAAATAAGTCACATGGCAGCCAGCAGGGGTTGCTATTAAAGCATTTACATACATGATATCACAACTCTTGTTATTTATGGGAATATCTGATCTATGATTGGAGAATAAAGGATGGGAAATAGGAGAGGAGAAAGTGAAACTAAGGCATTTGCAATGCAAGCAAGCACTCTGGCCAAGCTGGAATTTACATTTACTTTACAAACCAGTTGAAGCAAGAGCTGCTTTAAATATGTGTGAAAATGCCTCTAGTTTGCATCCCATTTTTAGAGAAAAGACAAGGAAAGATATGCCCTTCAACCTTGACAGAACATACACAGTTTATAAAAGAAGTAAAATAACTATGTAAATAAAAAACAAACATGGCTGGACCTTTGCTGCAGAGAAAGAGGGTCATCTTGCTGGTGTTAACTTTTTTTTGTTGGCTTCTAAAGTGCTATTTGAATGCTTCTCAGTGCTATTTGAATGTGCTCAGTTGATTCAGTTAAACCTCTAAAGAATAAACACACCCACCCACCAGTATTCTGTAGGATCTATGAATATAGGAAAGACATTTCATAAAATAGATACAAGTGTCATAGTTGTATCATCAATCACAGATTTTATCGCAAAAGTAGTAAAACTAAATATCCTGTTATCCTGTGGAAGAAGACCATTCCTGACTGGGATGGGATGGCATTTTTTTAACTAGTACCTGTCTTGTTCGGCGCAGAGTGGTAAGCTGCAGTACTGCAGTCAAAAGCTCTGCTCACGACCTGAGCTCGATCCCGACGGAAGTCGGTTTCAGGTAGCCGGCTCAAGGTTGACTCAGCCTTCCATCCTTCTGAGGTCGGTAAAATGAGTACCCAGCTTGCTGGGGGTAAAGGGAAGGTGACTGGGGAAGGCACTGGCAAAGCACCCCGTCAACAAAGTCTGCCAAGTAAACATCGGGATGTGACGTCACCCCATGAGTCAGGAATGACCTGGTGCTTGCACAGGGGACTACCTTTACCTTTGCCTGACTTGTTCAAGTAACAGGAGAGTATTCCTGATATTGTCAGTTTTCGGAAATGAAGTAAATGAATCTTTCCAGACATGTAGATAACTCGATAGGAAATGAGTGCTTATCTATCCGTCTCCCCTTCTGGATGCACACCTTAACGTGGTGAGGGGGTTTGTTAGGGAAGCTGAGAGCAATACCGTAAGGGGTCTAGACTCTATCAAGAGACTAGATCCTAGCAGAGTCACTCAAGACGGAATGGTCACAGCTGAGACACCAGACGAAGATGCAACCACCCCCTTAAGGGATCAATGGCCACATCCGCAGAAGAGAACAGGCAGTTCCAATGGGGATGGGGGCAGAGGAATCCCTGAAGGTTAGCTACTGGGCAGCAGCAGTAGTGGAAGGTGACACTGGCAGAGGATCTTTCGTAGACATCAGTAGTGCTACTACGGCTAACCCTGGTTAGTATTGCGCAGAAGAAGGCACTGGTAAACCACTTCTGACCAACCTTTACCATGAAAACCCTATGATGAGACAATCCAATACATTTTGGAGGACTTTCATTCATAGGGTCGCCATGAGTCAGAAGTGACTTGACGGCACTTAACACACACACACACACATCTATCTATCTATCTATCTATCTATCTATCTATCTATCTATCTATCTATCTATCTATCTATCTATCTATCTATCTATCTATCTATCGGTCCACTACTGATGAAAATATTTCATGAATCTGGTGAAGTGGGATCTGAGTCACGGTACTTTTTTGTCACAATAAAAGCACTAGTCTGTGAGGATCCACATGACTGTTTATGGTGACGGGAAATGTTTGACTGGTTTAATTTTTGCACTCAAGGTTGTCCTGGATGGCAATCTTTTCCACAAAAGTTAACCCCCTCAAAGGTGAATGAAGGAACCCCACTTGCTATCCTATGGGTAGGATAGACAGATGCAGTCCGGGACAGAGCTCCTATTCTTTTCAGAGCTGGGCACTGCAGAAGAAGGGATTCCTTGCATCGCTTTTCCTGTTCCTGTAACACAAACTTAGCATTTTCATACGCAATGCTGAGAAACCCATCTGTGCATCTCTTAGTTCTTCCTGAAGGACAGGCATGTTAGTCTATTGCAAAAAAATAAAAATAAAACAAGGAGGCTTGCAGATCCTTGAAAACTGACAGATTTATTGTGGCATAATCATCCACACATTCAGATTTGGTGGGCTCTGGTGTGTGAAAGTTTATCCCACAACAAACCTGTTATTTGAGGTGCCACAAGAGACTGCTTTTTTTGCTTTCTCTCTTTTGTGTGTTTCTCATATATATAAACGTGGGAGAGAATTTGGAGGAAAAACAGAAGGAACTTCACAGCCAATGCACGTGCCAGGAATGAATGTCAAGAAAAAAACAACCAATCGAGCCCTTGTATTTTCTTTTATGTTTGTAAAAAGCAAAAAGTGAGCTTGGTGCATGGAAACAAATCCAAACAAGCTGCATCTGCTGAAACTACAAGTTCAGGAGCCGCATTGGAGCACGCTGCCCAGAGAACAGGGGAGGGGAAGGTATCATTACTGGTGGGGGGAGCTGCCTTATCTGCTTCCCCCTGAAATAAATCATAGAATCACAGAGTTGGAATGGACCACCAGGGTCATCTAGTCCAACCCCCTGCACAATGCAGGAATTTCACAACTACCTCCCCCACACACACCCAGTGACCCCTATCCCATGCCCAGAAGATGGCCACGATGCCCTCCCTCTCATGATCTGCCTAAAGTCATAGAATCAGCATTGCTGACAGGTGGCCATCTAGCCTCTGCTTAAAAACCTCCAAAGAAGGAGCGCTCACCACCTCCCAAGGAAGCCTGTTCCACCGAGGAACCGCTCTGTTAGAAAATTCTTCCTAATAGAAAATTCTTCCTAATGTCTAGATGGAAACTCTTTTGATTTAATTTCAACCGTTGGTCCTGGTCCAACCTTCTGGGGCAACAGAAAACAACTGGACACCCTCCTCTATATGACAGCCCTTCGAGTACTTGAAGATGGTTATCATATCCCCATATGATAACCATCTTCTGATAACCAAAAGTCACTGGAAAAGACAGTCATGCTAGGAAAAGTTGAGGGCAGCAGGAAAAGAGGAAGACCCAACAAGAGACGGATTGACTCAATAAAGGAAGCCACAGCCTTCAATTTGCAAGATCTGAGCAAGGCTGTCAAAGATAGGACGTTTTGAGAATAAAGAATTTGTGGGAGAATGGGAGGCGTGGACAATATATTGTCAAAATGAATTTAAATTGGGAAGTATTGAAGGCTATGTTTTGTTCTAATTCAATTGATTAAGGTAGAAATACTATTAAGATTAATGATTTAGATTTTAAGAATTGCAACCTGATTTATACATGAAGCATTGTATTGAATTAGAAATTAAATGCAAAGGTGACAATAAAGTTATCAAAAGACAGAGGAGGAGAGAGGGGAAGTCAACGTAAATATGAATTAATTAGTTATATAGAATAGAGAAATATTGATTACATCATATAATTAGCTTAATGAATGATGGAAACTACTGTAATATAAAAAACAATTAAAAATGTCATTAAAAAAAGATAGGACATTTTGGAGGACTTTCATTCATAGGGTTGCCATGAGTCGGAAGCGACTTGACATCACTTAACACACACGCACATCATATCCCCATAAAGAGATTTTGGTTCAAGGGGGGGTGGGGAGAGAGAGAGATCCATTCTGAGTGCAATTCACAGTTCCAAGCTGGTGTTCTTTGGCTGGGGTCAGTTTCGCCTTGGATTTGCCACTGTTTTTGTTTTAATAATTTTTATTTTTCTTCATTTAATATATCCATAAAAACAATATAATAATAATAATAATAATAGTAAAGAGAAGAACAAATAGTATTCCAATTTAACAATCAAATGACTTCCCCCTCTCCCTGTCCCGTCTAAAATTAAATTGTATAATCTTTTGCTAACGGGACTAATCCCAATATCATTTTAATTAACCTGTTCTTGTCGTATCCAACATTGTTAAATCAATACCTAATTATAAAAATTAAAACAAAATACGAGTAAGGGATTAGATCGATGAGTAACCTTTAAAAGGGTCCCGTTAAAAAAATAATTTTCACAGTACATTCTCCAAGCCTCCCCATTCCCTCCCCCCCCCCAAAAAATTGTTCATTATCATTCTGATTTATCAAAGGTTTATCAAAGAACTCGGTCAGTTCCAGCATCTGGATTTGCCACTGTGTAGATGCACATTCCCCCTCCCCCCATCCCAATTCTCACAACTCGGCCACAAGACCCCCGTGCAGATGGGGGGAAAGCGCGCATCCCGGGAGCGGCGAGTCCAGGGCGGCACCTCCCGCCCACAAACGGCCCGGGCTGGGTGGCGGAAGGCGACCACGCCCCCTGTGGAGCGCAGGGCAGAGAAGCGGCGGGTCTTGACCGTTGGGCGACCTCAGCGCCGCCGCCGCCTCGCTGGGATCCCTCCGAGCCAGCGCTTCGGCTCGCCCAGCCCGGACTGGGCGGGCGGGCGAGCTCGAAGGCGAGGCGAGCGCGGCGTCGAGCCGGCCGGGGGTGGAGCTTGAGGGCGGGAGGGGGGCGGGGGGATGGGGCTCGAAAAGAGCCGGCGCGCGCGCGCGGCCGGGCAGTGGCGGCTGTGGCGACGGCTGCCTCGCCTCGCGCTGCTTGGCGCCGCTCGCTCGCCCGGCGGGAGAAAGGCGGGAAAGGCGAGCCGAACTCCTCCGCCAGCGTCTCCCTCCGCTTCTCCCGCGCCCACTGGAAGGAAAAGGAGTCCCCGCGTGGACTCTTTCTCCCTCCGCGCAGGGCGGTGGGGAAGTTTCCCTCTGGACTTCGAGGGGACTCCCCGTAGGGGCTGGGTGGCTCCAGCTGAGGGGAAGGGTCTGCTTGCCTTCTTCAGGGGGGAGGAGGAGGAGGCGTGGGGCTTGGCAGGCAGGCCCCCTCCAAGGAGTAGGGGGCAGGGTGGGTGGGCTGGGCCTGGCTCGGGTGGCCTGGGGTCCTCCCCACCTCCCCGCCAGGTTGGCCTGGGGGAGCCGCCCAGAGGATGGACCCAGAAGCATCCCTGGCCTCCCTCCCCATGAACCAGACCGGAGGCGTGGGCTCCAATGCCTCCTGGCCCTCCGGGGAGCACCCCCTGAAGGAGGAGGGTGCCGACTTCCTCTCGGATATCGGCGTGGAGAACTTTGTCACTTTGGTCGTCTTTGGCCTCATCTTTGCCTTGGGCGTGCTGGGCAACTCCTTGGTCATCACCGTGCTGGCCAGGAGCAAGCCGGGCAAGCCCCGCAGCACCACCAACATCTTCATCCTCAACCTGAGCATCGCCGACTTGGCCTACTTGCTCTTCTGCATCCCTTTCCAGGCCACCGTGTACATGCTGCCCAGCTGGGTGCTGGGCACCTTCATCTGCAAGTTCATCCATTACTTCTTCACGGTCTCCATGCTGGTCAGCATCTTCACCCTTTCGGCCATGTCCGTGGACCGCTACGTGGCCATCGTGCACTCCCGCCGCTCGTCGTCGCTGCGGGTGTCCCGTAACGCGCTTCTCGGCGTAGGGGTGATCTGGTTGCTGTCGATTGCCATGGCCTCCCCTGTGGCTCACTACCAGCGCATCTTGCATCAGGAGACCATGAACCAGACTTTCTGCTGGGAAATGTGGCCCAGTCAAGAGCACAAGAAAGTTTATGTGGTCTGCACCTTTGTCTTTGGATACCTGCTGCCTCTGCTGCTGATCTCATTCTGTTATGCTAAGGTGGGTGCAGGATTAACAAGCTACATAGAAAGTACCTCTGTCTAAGAGTCACACAATCTTCTGTGGGGGATGGGGTATGGCTCCAATAAAATGTAGACTGTGTGTGTTAAGTGCCTTCAAGTTCGACTCATGTCGACCCTATGAATCAGTGTCCTCCAAAACTTCCTATCTTTAACAGCCTTGCTCAGGTCTTGCAAATGTAGAGTAGTGCGGGGGGCATGTGTGTGTTATATCTTGCCTGTGGACACAGCTTTCAGGGTATGTGCAAGTGTGCATGGTGTAGACCGCGTACGAAGTATGGGAATAAGCTTGTGCAGTGACAGATGAGCAGTTAATGTTAAATGTAAAAGATTCCAGTACGTAAAGGCATAATGTTCACTTCGAATGTCCCGTTGGGTGCAAAACAAAATGTGTCATATGGAAAAATAGAAACCAGGCTCGGAGGAGCTGTTCCTTAAATGTACAGTATGCGCAAAGGAAATGAGTGTGTGAGTGCATACACACATGAAGAAATAGAGGAGGTGTATAGGGCAGACCTTCACAGACAAAAGTACAGTAAAAAATTGTATAAGCAGAGGAATAGCATGACTGATAGAGCAGTGGGAAAGTCACCAGGATCTACAGGTTTTGTGTGTGTGTGTGTGTGTGTGTGTGTGTGTGTATGCACATGTTCACACAGCAGGAGTTTGGTGAAAGACATAAAGAAAAGTTATGGCAGAAAACTAAAAATGACAGGGTTTTAACTCTGCCGTACAAGTAAAATGGTAAAGTTACACTTCCAAGGGATTTTATTGAGTATGCAACAGACTTACATATTGTTATATACCGGCTAGTTCATGCAAAGCTTTAACAGAAAACTGCATAAGTACCGCAAAATCTGAAATAGAAATATGTTTATTTGTGAGGGGAGAGGCTCAAGGACTTCAAGAAAGATCCAAGTAAGTATAGTAATGGCAAGTCTGGAAGTATAATTTAGCACATTACAATTGAGATACCTTCCCAGTCCAGTAGTAAGACACATTTTTGATAACTTGTTCAAAATGCAGTCTTATGTGTACTGAAAAATTCAGTTTCAGCTGTCTCACTGCATTATGGAGGGTAGCATGTTCTACTTCTTATCCTATTCTGGTCCAAAAACCTGGTGTACGCTGCTTCATGTTAAGATCTCTCACCAATGTGTGACAGTGTGAATCATCTGTCGGGAGACACGCAGTTGAACACTCCTGAAATCTGTCCCTCATCCCTTCAGTTACCAGTTGTACTGACCGTATCAAAAGAAAAGGTTTGTGACCGGAAGCCTGACATCTTTTGATAGGTGGGGAACATGGAATGCAACCCAAGACTATTAAAATCAGTGGGAGTTTGGGGGCTATGGATTGTTCTCTGGGAAAGCAACAAAGGATCTCAGCCGGGCAGTTCCTAACACTGCTTCCCAGATATCAGTGAAGCTCTACTATTGACTTCAGTAGTTCAGGAGAACGTCTCTAACAACTACTAGGCAATCTGTCTGACTGTCTGATTGAAATAGCAAGGATCAATAGGAACTATAGGAGCTGAAGGGACAGAGCCATTGCAGAGCCAAAATTCGTCACCCCAGTTCATTTCTGATCAAAGGACCACTCTATTTATTGCACTAGTTTGTATCCTTGAATGAACAGTAATGTAGGTGTCTTGTCAACTAGTAAATTGGCTTTATACATACTGGACAGTCACTTTAATCCATCAGTAGCCAAAGCATCATTGAAGTATGTATGTCTATATTATAAAAACATAATGACGGTTGGAACTGGTTCTTTAAACTAACTAACATGTAAAAACACACATTTTGCTATTAGCCCAAATTTCTGGATTAACTCACTGTGAAGCAGAAAACCTTGATGACAAGGCATGTCATCTTATGTTTTTCAAAATGCTTGTCAGTCATTTATGACTCCTTATACAAGTTTACGTTGATATCATTTATCATCTTGAGCCTACGTTTGCAATATCAAAATAATTCAAACTTGTTATTAGTTCCTGTGGGTAGCATGGCTCAAGATGATAAAGCATGCAAGATATAACACAATCCTATGCACATATGGTGTGAGGGGAGTGTCATCAAGTTGCAGCCAATTCATAGCAGTCCGGTAGGGTTTCCAAGGCAAGAGGTGAACAGAGGTAGTTTGCCATTGTCTGCCTCTGCGTAGCAACCCTGGACTTCTTTGGCAGTCTCCCATCCAAGTACTAATCAGGGCTGACCCTACTTAGCTTCTGAGATCGGATGAGATCGGGCTAGTCTGGGCCATCCAGGTCAGGGCAAACACATATACTGGGAACAAATAATTACTGTATATGGGAGGGGGAGAGTTAAGTGTAGGATTGCAGAATAATGGTAGAGGAGACATAGAGAAGTTGCTTTATTGCTTTTAGATAATTTTGGAACTGAACGTATAACATTATTATATCACTGCTATGCACTGAAGTGCTCTAGTGTAATAGCCGGTATTCCTATCCTAAAATCTAACTGCTGGAACAAGAATTAAGCTATAAGTACAGTTCCCTGTCCAATAGCCTTCAAGCCAGTCTAGAAAGTTTTTTTGGGGGGGTGGGGTTGGTCCACAAAAATGTTGCTAGCTGTTAAAACAATCCACTGTGTGAGAGCCACTGTGGTGTAGTGGTTAAGAGGGGTTGACTAGTATCTGGGAGACATGGGTTCGAATCCCCACTCGCACCATGGAAGTTCACTGTGTTACCTTGGGCCAGTTACACACTCTCAGGCTGACTTCTCACAGGGTTGTTGTGAGGATAAAAATGGAGGAGAGGAGAATGATGTAAGTCGCTTTGAGTCCCCACTGGGGAGAATGGCAGGATACAAATAAATTAAATTTATAAATATGTGGAGCTTTGACTGTGCTGCTAGATCAAATGAAACGACCTTGACAGTATTGTTCCTTTCAGGACTGGTAAGCAGGGATTTATTTTTTGTTGGCTTTGGCTCATGGTAAATCCGTATGAAAAAAAAATCTCCCTATCTTTATCTCACCTCCTTACAGGCAGACCAGCTCAATAAGTAACAGGGAATATCTTCTGCTATATCCTCATCGCAGTAACAGTTCTTTTGGTTAATTGAATTTTTTTTCTAAACTGCTCATCTAAGATAACTGATTGCATTTTCTGAAACCACAGGATCTTCAAAACTCTCCTAATGGGAAATTCAGAAAGATGCATTAAATAGCATTTAATAATTGTTCAATTTAAGCATGTAATACCAGGGGGACAATTTTATATGTTTGAGCATGGCTAATTTCAATTGAGACAGAATATCTTTTATTCCGTTTTTAAATATCACTTTGGCTGCTTCCTATTTCATACCAGTGAAATAAGTCTGGGGAAAATACTGTGGGATTGCACTAATCTTTCCATATTCTGGGTTCAAGTAATAGCCTTTCAAGTGGCTATGAAAGGTTTGCTCCTGGAGGCTAAGTTTAGACCAGGAATCCTTTACGTGACACCTGCAGGCAGCTGACAGTGTGCTTCTTGGTGCCCACTTGCTGCCAGGGCCGTAGCTGGAGGGGTGGGGTAGCCACCTACCCTGTGGCATGCAGAGAGGGTGGCAGAACTGCCTCTTCTACAGGAGGAGTGGGCCATGTAGGAAGGGCAGTTCTGCTGCCCCTCTCTGTGTGCCACAGGGGCAGCGACTGCTGCCCTAGTTCATATCCCTTTCCACACTACTTTTTATTACTTTTTAAGTTCCTTTCTTTTTAGCCCTGCTCACATCTGCAGGGCTAAACACACCTGCATCCTGCCTGTATGTTCATCCATCTGTATGAAAGAGTCAATAAACACTGAATGAGAGTCAATGAAACTGGGGACCAGTACATGTTCAGCTGTGTATGTGTTTGCTGTAGCATGAGAATGACTCAACATCATACAAAGAACAATCAAGTGTACACTGTACAGGGAATTATACTTGCATTCAGTGTAAGCTGTGATCAGGGCTTTTTTTGTCCTTTGCCCCATTCCATTCACACTCATCTTGGCAACTTTTTACATTTCCCTTTCTCCATCTTTCTGCTCTTCAGCCCGTACAGTTTCCCCATTTAAACTGAGGTATGCTCAAAGTAATGGGAGGATTGAAGGGTTTTGGTGGTGGTGATGGGATTGGTGTGGAGTGGAGCCTAGCTCTAGGTGCTTACTTCAAAGTCTAGAGAGCATCCAAAGGATATTGGGTGCCTGAGTTCCCAGCTTGGCTTCTTTTATCTTCATTAGTGTCTTCATTATTTGCTTGAAACTAGTTTACAACAGCAACAGCTGTATCACCAGCAGAAAGGAAAGGTTGGAGAGGGACTGTCATTATGAGAAGTGAAAGTAAATATGAAAAGAGATAGAAGAGACAAGAAGGGAGGGGAACGTGGCTCAGTGGTAGAGCATTTGCTTGGCATGCAGAAGGTCCCAGGTTCAATCCCCAGCATCTCCAGTTAAAGGGACCAGGTAAGTAGGCAATGTGAAAGACCCCTGCCTGAGACCCTGGAGAGCCGCTGCCAGTCTGAGTAGACAATACTGACTCTGATGGACCAAGCATCTGATTCAGTATAAGGCAGCTTCATGTGTTCAAAGGAAGAAAAGTAGGAAAATGGAGGATTTACACTCCTTCATTGTCAACCAGGCAAAATCAGCCCACAGTCTTACACCTGTCACATCCAGAATCTCTTCAGGTGCACAACAAATAAAATTCAATGCACACAGGCTTGTGGATTATTTCAACCGGATTCCCTAATCAAACTCCCCTTCGGAGAGTGAATAAGGCCACTCACGATAATTTATTTTAGTTCGACAAATGCTGGTAAACTTGGACACTGCATTGTTATATTTTAAATCATTTTATTTTTATCCGCAGCGGCTAGAAAGCCTCTGTAAAGGCGCCGCAGCTACATCGCTCCCAGCCGCCGCGCATCCACTCCCCCCTTCAGGAATGGGCTGCCCATATATATGAGGACTGGGCAAAATCCAATACACAACTTCCCTCAAATGTAAATTCCAATGCAACCATTCTGTGGAGGGACACGCTCCCCTTTCTCAAAATTCAAAAAGTCCTCACAGAGTCAATGTATGTCTTCTCTGGTTTAGGCAATCTCTCCATTCCTACAAAGAACAATATCATAGGATAACTGAAAATAGGGGCATACACTCCTGTCATCATAGGCAACATCTATGTTTCCAAATGAAGAGTCACTGTAATCATGAACTTAGCAGCAGCTAAGAGAATAATTTGAGCCTCAATTACTTTATGGATAGTGAATATATATTTTTTACCCATGTTGTGCTTGCAGAGGTTGAGACATACAGCCTTCAGTCAAATATACTGGATTGACAGAATCAAAAGTATATTCCAGTGACTGGATTCCAAAAGGTGAATCTGCACATAATGGAACTTAGGTCTTTTACCCAAAAAAAGTGTCTTCTTCTTTTATACCTAGTGTGTCCTTGTGATAATAATTTCCCAGGACTACAAAAAAAGACATCTCAAGCACCGTACCTGCCAAAAAGGCATCTCTTCAGTCCACTCTACCTTCTTCAGTCAACTCTACCTCAGGAGAAAAGCAGATATATAAATATTCTAAATAAATCAATACTTGTGCAAAAAAAGAAAAAGCATAGGAGTAGGTAATCTTCACAAAGCAGGAAAGTCTATTTGGCTTGATATGGATTGTAAACATTGAATTCTACTATAATATAATTGAGTGATCTAGTGTAGCACCTTATTTAATTTTTCTGATTGTAATAATATTGTTATTAGTTACATAGGCACAGTATCAATAGTGCACAGTGTGTCCAAGTTGACAGTGTGCACCAGAAGTTATGGCCAGCCCTACCCACCATATTGGGCCACTTGATTGATTGATTGCTGGGAGCATGGCCAGCTCTACCCAGCAGGCAGATTGTGTAGAATTCAATGGATTTCCCAAATCAAACTGGAAACGTGTATTATTATAGAATTTCTGTCTCTTTGCTTAACCCACACTCTATAATCCTTCCCTGAGCCTCAAAGCCATATTTCATTGGTAGCAGCCAAGTGAATAGGTGTGGACACTGATATCTCCTAAGGAGGTTTTGTTTTTGAGCCCCTCCCTCTCCCTCAAGAGCCAAGAGCTACTTTCTGTTCCACGCATGCAACCTATAATGGTCCTTTCCCGGGCCGAAAGGGCTTAGGAGGCTGCCTAAAGGTGGCTCCTCCCCTGGCTGTGCATGGGAACGCCCTGGGAACACCCCGGGGAGGATGGTGCACGGAAGTGCCGGCGAGGCTGTGCAGGTGTCCTTGGGTGGTGCTGCCATGACAGTACCTAGAGGATGGCGTCCGCCCCTCCCCCAGCATCCATGCCACCCTGGGCGGCCTAAGTGGTACAGGCCCAAATGCCAGTGCAGCCCCTTCCTGGCCTCCTGAGGACTATTGTCCTTTAGGGTCAGGAATGGACTGTTAATCTTAAGGTGCTGCAACACTTCCATTTTATTTATTTGCTTTGCCTATAGTTCACTTTTCTCTCTGAAACTCAAAGTGAATTACAGGATATAAAGCAGTGCACTGCAGAAAGACAGCACATAACAACAATTGAATAATGCTATAGAACCAAGATGAATTGAAGGACAATGAAAATAAGCTATCCGAGGCAAGGTATACAATAAACAATGCAGAAGGTGAATTACATGGTATAGGTCAATGCAGAAAAAAGCAGGTGATACCTGCAGTAATCATTGCTGCAGTAGACTAAACCCTCTGGAAACATAATGTTTAGCCATTGTATCAGTTAAATATATGGGATAACTATTTCTATATCAATGGTGTTATAGTACATGCAAATAGGAATGATAATGCTAATGTTCTATCATAGTAGAATCCTACCCATAATTTTACTGGAAAAAATTGTCTTCTGCAGGTACCTACTATTCAGAGTTGTTTTAAAGTTAGGGGTGCAGTCAGTTAGCATTCTAGACCTTTTCGATAATGGATGCCGGTGTGTTTTCAAGCTAACTATAATAACCCAAATAGATTTTTCCTTTCCAAGAAGGCCTTTTGAATCATATAAGTCCAGTGAATATCTCTGGCATCATAGATCAATACATGTTAAAAAATTTCCTGCACTTTTAGTGCACCTCAGACAGCACCCTGCCTGTGAGATTTTATTGAAGCACCATTCTCTTTCAGCTTTTATAGCAAGTGGTTGATGTTGAAAAAAATCTGCCCTCCACAATCACAAGCAGTATAAGGAAAGTAAAACTGGAGTCCTTATGCAGCAGGTTTTTCAGAGATTTGCTTTTCTGAACAAGTATTAATGTAATTATTCTGTTTTACATATACCAATAAAACACCTCTTCCTCAGTCTGTGCATACATTAATTACTTTAATATCATTTTGAATGTGTGAGAATCCAGTCCTGAATGCTCTTTTGTAAACAAATGAATCTGCCTAACATGAGTGCCATCTTCTCATAAGCTAAATAATTCTGCTGAAAAGTATGGCCTTTTTCGTATCTTGTTTCTGATCTTCCTTTAATATGTAGATGCTGTTTTAAGCACTGTGCAGCACCGTGGATGCTAAATGGTAACTGAGTGAAGATATTTGCAGCATAATAATGGGCAATACCATACAAAAATATTTCTTTAAAAGAAATTAATAAGTAGCCAAGGATTGCAGAACTCCCACTAGCAGCTAGTGGTGATTTCACGCTGGGAACTCTGGTTTCTACAATCGTCGAGATTAGAATGAGGAAGCGTTACTTGGTCACCCTCACTCTTCTGCAACAGACCAACCACCAAATGCCCAGCCCCCTTTTCAATTATTGTCTTCATGATATCCGTTTGTTGAATGTAATTGTGTAAGGTCTGCATACTGAAACATCAATCAAGTCCAACTGAACTGAATTGCGCTATTCCCATTGAAGTCAAATAAGTCTTATTTTAGTCCCATTGGTTAATTTGTCCCATTGGTTTCAAATGGATTTAAGAATGACCAAGGCTACAATACTGAGGGGGATGGGCTGAAACTCCACAGGAGCTGGCATGACCCTGTGGCGGCATAAGTGCCCCTTTAACCAGGGATAAGGGGCACTTACGCCATCACAGGTGGCATCCATGCCGCGCCAGAAAACCATGGAGCTGCGCCGGCTTCTGCCACCAGTGCAGCTATGCCAGCAGGGAAATCCCAGAAGTGGGAGCCTTCATCGGCATGGGGGGGCATTCCTGGGGGCAGAGCTGCCTTTAGGCAGCTTCCAATTCCCTTTTGCCCCGGGAATGCCCCCTTGCGCTGTGGTGTTGCTACGCCACCTTTTTTGGTGGCTCAGTCTCGCTTTAGTCTATGGGGGCATTTTCCTATTCTTTATTTTTTAAATGGCTTTAATTTTCATTTTGGCGTCTGTGGTGGTGGTACGGCTCCACTGCTCCTGGCCCCCATCTCTCTACCCCCTCCCCTTTGGATTGCACTGCCTGTTTGGTTGGAATTGGGATATTGTTAAACAATTATGATAGATTTACTGTGACAAATACTCAAATATTTATGTCTGTTGCAGTTCAGACCATTGGCTTTGTTTTCAACTATGACAAATTAATAAAAACATTAGGAATTAATTTGTCCTTACTTTTATCTCTAAAAATAGCACAACAGGATTGCCTGTAATGTACAAAGAGCCTGAGCATTGTGAACTCCGCAAATGCTGATTTATATCCTTGGTATATCTCAAAGCATCTAGAAAAGATAAATTTCAATTGTTGTTGCTAGGCTAAGCTTTGTTCTTGTGGGGTAGGAATTCATCACAGTAGAATAACCTCATATTTATGAGAAAAATAATTATAGGGTTGTATCCAAAGATTACCATCCATGAGTTGAAGGCACTTTTCATATATAGGTACCAATTTTCCTTAAGCTGCAGCCCCTTCCCCACATCTCAGTACTGTTCTGCAAACCACTTTGAAGGGTCTGCTAACTTCTGAAGCTGCTTTTGTGGGGTGGGCAGCCCTGGAAAGGCAATTGATAACCCCCCGTGCACAAGAAGAAGACACTTTGTTTATAATAGCATAACTATAATAAAACTAATGGCACAGTATGAAGTCAAATGAAATGAAAAATTATGTTGCAGTTAATGCATACCCTGATATTACTATTAGTGTAATGTGAAACTCATAAATAAGACTGATGCCACAGATTATGCTTTGTAGGGTAATAGTTTCATATGCTTTCCTTTAAGTATTTTGTAACAGACTTCGATTAGATTTAATGATGCATAAGTTTAAACTGACATTTCCCATAACTTGTTCTTAGTAAAGGTGTAGCCAATGAAATGAGTGAAAGAACCGATAAGCAAAATATTGTTTTAAGTCAGACAGAATAATCACATAATCAGCATAATGTCTACGATTCATTCCAAAAATCCAAAGGGCTGCCAAAAGAAGCTGGTAGGAAGAAACAAATATGGCTCATCATTTCTGCAATTTCTCTCTATTGTCTAAAATTTAAAGCATAATTACTGTAATCTTAGTAAAACAGTGGCACCCCGACTTGTACTCCAACGACTTTTCGATCTCTAAGAGTTTTAAAAGTTTTTGCTCTCAAAACAGGAGAAGACAGTAGTATCTATAAAGGCATACATCTGTGATTCTTTGATGCAAGACTTTATTTTTTTCGCAACTGAATGCTTTAAAATATGAAAATCCTGCTTGAGAACAAAAAGTAAGTGGATAGCAAGTTGAGATGAGTAGAAAATTAACTTGAGCAATGATACTAAATCTCCAGGAGTGGCTTTAGTAGAAAATTAACTTGAGCAATGATACTAAATCTCCAGGAGTGGCTTTAAAGTTGTTTCTTAATTTTCTCTGCCATTCAATGCATCATTATTTCAGTATTAATAAGATAGTTTGATAGATTTATGCCTCTTGCCTTTTAAGATAATTCAGTTTCTTTACTCATCTTGAGCTGCTGAAAATACTGATGTGTTTTATACAAAGGGTGAGCATACCTAGTAGTCATGTTTTTCCACGATGAAGTGATAAGGTCTCATAACATTTAAAATTTGGCTCGACTCCAAAAATCTGTTTTTAATGCCGAGATTCAGTTGTTGGGTCTGAAGTAGTACTATTAAAAACAGAGTGTCAGCACATGTGAATCACTTCAGCCTCTGGCTACCAACCTCCAGTTGGGCCTGGAGATCTTCCAGAATTGTAACTGATGTCCAGACTACAGAGATCAGTTCCCCTGGAGAAAATGACTGCTTTGGAGGGTAGACTGTATGGCTTTATACCCTGCTGAGGTCCCCCAAATCGCTCCCTGCCCAGGCTCAACCCCATATCTCTATGAATTACCCAATCTGGAGCTGGCAGCTCTACTTCACCCCCTCCCTAAGTAATTAGAGCTAGCTGGGGAGCAAGGCAAGTGGGTATACATCCTTGGTGAAGGATAGGGCCCTGCCTTCAGTGACCACAAACCTTTGCTCTTTCTCCTTCCTTCCTTCCTTCCTTCCTAACCGCCAGTCTGAGGGGGGTTTGGCTGACACCTTCAGAGCAGTCTGAATGAGGTGAGGGTTTAGCTGGAATTTTCCTGTTGACATCTGACCATCATGACAACCTGATTTTCAAATAAAAGGCAGGGTTTGTGAACCCCCCCAAGCTCAGTCTCACTCAGTGCCCTCATATATGTATTAAAGAGCATGGGTGAGAGACTAGAACTTTGTGGCAACCCACAAGACACCCCACAGTGACGTCGCTTTGGCAACGACAACACTGAGATGCTGGTGTAGGCCTTCCCCATTGCTGGTAAGTTCCCCTTCTAGCCAGCTGATTGTCAGTGGGGTAGCGGGGCCTTGGAGCAGGGCGATGGCAAACCTATCGCTAATTGGTCCAACAGTATCAACAGCATCCCCATTCAACTTTAGACAAAGGTTATCCACCAGTGCAATTAAAGCCATCCCAGGCCTCAAGCCAGAATGAAATGGGTCAAGGGCAGATGTGTCAGTCGGGAAACCCTGGAGCTGCTCTGCCGCCACAAGATCTATCTAGAAAAAGTAAATTGGAGACTGGTCTGTAATTGGCCACTTCATCCCTAGCCAATTAAGGTTTTTTGAGCAGAGGTCTAATAACTACCTTCTTTGCACTCTGTGGAGGATACTCCTTGATGGTGAACTACCGTAAACATTTGGGAAGGGGTAGGCTAAACAAACAAATAAACAAAGCTACATTCTTTGTTGTATAATTGAATTATCAAAAAACTGCATTAATATACGTCATATATCTATGTCGTGGGTCTGCCTGCTAACACTTCCTTAGATAAAGAGTAGATGGAGAAAGCCAGACCCCGCCCTTGGATGCTGCAGGAAAACCCAGTGGACAAGGAGGAGATTTAGGTATTTTATGCATGGTCGCTTTAACCTCCTTTGTTCCAATCACGAAGCAGTGTGTAAAGAGGCAGGGATTCAAGTGCTTCCTGCTACCTCGGAGCTCTTTCTGAGCAAAAGAAAGGCTTTTTTAAAATGAGGCTTGGATTCTCTCCCCTGCCTTTCTTTCAGATTGCTCCATTTTTTGTTTTTTGTTCTTAAAATTCTTTTTTTATGTGGCAGTTGGGTCTGGGGGGGAAGGAAGTCTTCTCTCAGGGTGAGTTGGGAAGTCAGCCAATTACAGGGCAGCATTTAAAGGGATGAGACTTGATTTGAACTTGGGAGACTGCTTTTCTGTATACATGCCTCCATTAGCACACAGTTTCATCCCTGATCATTCCAGCCAATGCATACAGTTTCCCCCAACCCAGGTTACTTTGATCCTGGTTGAAATGGGGAATAAAAGAGGTTAAAGCGAGCATGCATAAATGACCCTTATCTTGCAAGGGAATTGTAAGGGGCACTGATATGCAACTCTTGCAAAATTAATATTGTTGATGTGAATTCCTCTCCCCCCAATTGCTTCTGAAACCTTGTGATAAGAACACTTTATATCATTATAGATGAAATGGGCAAGAACTTAAACAGTCTACAGGGCATGAGATAGATGCAAAAAAAATATGGGTGTTGACAAGTTACGAATTGCATTTCTGGCTGTGAAGATCAAATCCAAACCCAAACTAAAATTCTTATTGAAATATCTCACCTCACACAGTCAAAAGGATTTTGTAATCACCAGTCTGATGTGGAACTAACAAGTAAAACAAGCGACGCCACAAAGGGTGACAGGGGAACTCAGATGCGCCAGAGACTTCCATGGAAGAGACTTAGAATCTGTTGAAACAAATGTCCACAGCATATCATGCACAGTTCTTTAGACCTGCTAAAATTGGTGTATCAACAGTTTTCAGTGTCTTTGGGTTTTTAAAAAATGAAGTGCAAGGGAAGTATATGCTATGTTGTCTTTTAAGTTTTTACATGTATTTTACATGTAACAATACGTACAGATTTGAGTTTGTTTGTATATAACACTTAAGCCTCACATAAGCATAGTCAAATATTTAAGGATTTGTCGCTATTGGGCCATAAACTTAACATGAGGGACTTTAAAGATATTTTACCTACAAATAGTTGATACAAATTAATATGTGAAAACAATGAAGAAAATGATGCCCAATCAAATCAACATGGTGAGTGAAAGATATGTATCACTGAAGTGACCAAAAGTTTGAAACACCACTCAAAGAATCCAGATAGAGGGTTAGATCGTTTTCTTGTTGACTACACTGTTAATTTAAGAGATCTATATCTAAGGAAGGGTTGTGAGCGCTCACTTACATCTTTAAAAAAAAAACCAACAACTTAAAAGTTATGATTTAAAGGTATCCATTGTTGCAGATGCCTTGATTTTATTCTTCTGACTATTTAGCTATGTATTTATTTCTTTATGTTTAGTATCTCAACCTAATAAATATGCTTAAGAATCTATGTTATCAGGTAACCATTGAAGATAAGAATCTTTATGTTCTGACTTCAAGACTCATGAAATAGAATTTATTAAAAAAAAATTGCAAGTCGTACTCAAACTATAGACAGTTGTTAACTTGATATGTACCTAAAATGTAAACATAAATAATAATAAGAATCACCATTATCAACTTGCTGAAATATCAGTCTGTACTTTTATGTATGTTCAACTTTATTTATAGCAAACACAGGAAATGCTCACAATCTGATGTTTTCACATGAGTCCCAGATAGGGTTGCAACTCTAGGTTGGGAAATTCCTGGAGATTTGGGGGTGAAGACTGGGGATTTGGGGGTGGAGAAAGAAGGGGAGGGACCTCAGCAGAATAGAATGCCATGGAGTCCACCCTCCAAAGCAGCCATTTTCTCTGGGGGAACTGATCTCTGTAGTCTGGAGATCAGTTGTAATTCCAGGCCCCACCTGGAGGTTGGCAACCACAGTCCCAGAAGCTGGTATGTAAACTGTGATTCAGACAATCTGCTTGGTAAGCAACTCTCATAGTGGAGCCATTGCTGTGAGGTAATGTTTCTACAAGCTTCCAAGTGACAAATTGGCCTAAAGCATATAATGCTTCTTCTTTTATTACAATTAAGTGTGTAATCCTAAATGGGGGGGGGGGAATGGAAAATGAAGAAGAAGAGTTGGTTTTTATACGCCGACTCTCTCTACCACTGAAGGAAGAATCAAACCGGCTTACAATCACCTCCCCCTCCCCACCTACCTGACAGAGCTCTAAGAGAGCTGTGACTAGCCCAAGCTGGCTTCATGTGTAGGAGTGGGGAAACCAACCCGGTTCACCAGATTAGAGTCCGCCACTCACGTGGAGGAGTAGGGTCCACCGCTCCAAACCACTGCTCTTTAATCACTACACTACGTTGGAGCAGCACAGAAGCCGGCATGACCCCCTATGCCAGCGTGTCACTCTGGTCCATCCAGAGTGGCATGGACGCTGGCACAGGGTGACTTACTCTGGCCCCCGGGAATGGTACAGGCCTTGGGCGCCAGTGCTACCACCCCATCTTCTGGGGAGCATTCCCGGGGCAGCTTCCTAAGCTGAAAACACATCATTTTACAGGCATCGAGATGCACTTGCAAAATTGTGGCACAGCCCCGTGGAACTCTATGGGGAGTTCCACGGGGTTCCCCCCCCTCAAACGTCCTTTTAAATCCTTTTTTTGGCTTGCTGTGCTGGCAGTAAGCTGCTGTGGAGGCACCACAGCGGCACTGCCTCTGGCCACCACCAACACATATACCTTTAGGAATGGGTTGTAACTTTACAAATTTGTAATACATTTATTTGGATGAAAATCCTATTGATTTCTTCCAAGAAAATATATTTAGGATGACAATGTATTTGCTTCATAACTCTCCCCCCCACCCCCACCCCACACACATGTAAGGAAAAGTGGAGCGCAGTCTGTACTAACTAAATGTGTAAAATATACATTCTTCAAGCAAATCAACCAACTGTGAGAATATTTTTTAACAAGATTTAAAATGAAAACTGTAAATTAATCTTTTTAGGTCCTCAATCATCTGCATAAAAAGCTGAGAAACATGTCAAAGAAGTCAGAAGCATCCAAGAAAAAGGTAAATATTTTGTGCTTCCTGCTTCTTGTGTTGCTTGTACATTAGTTATCCAGAATAATGAATTATCTCTTAATTATTTCTTGTGCCTGTATGCTGTAAATGTGCAATAAGCAGTACAAAAACAGAGATAGATGAATGAGGGACAATTAGAATTTGTTCACAGTTCTCAGTATTTGCAAATCTATCCTGAAAAATACCGAATGAGAGAACAGCTGGGTTAAGAAAAGTGGTCCATTTAATCTGGGTTAAGAAAAGTGGTCCTGTTTCACACTGTGGCCAACCAGTTGGCCTGGCTTGTTCATTGAAAATCTTTGGAATTACAGTTCTCAACATTTGTCAATCTATCCTGAAAAATATTTCTTGAGAGAACAAATAAGAGAACAGCTGGGTTAAGAACAGTGATCCAGAAGGGCCGTTCTTATGTTCTGACGATCTTTCCAATTAATGGGGCAGCTGATATTTGGAAAAACGTTAAAATGCAAGTTTTTTTTAAAGGTAAGTGATAGGCTCCACTTCAGAAAAGGCATATCTCTTCTCTCATACACAGAGAGAATGGAATGCCTGTTTTAATTTTAGATCATGATGGATAGCCTTGTTAGTGTGTCTGTAGCAGTAGAAAAGATTCCAGTAGCACCTTAAAGACTAACAAAATTTCTGGCAGGGTATGAGCTTTTGTTGAGTCACAGCTCATTTCTTCAGATACAGCTAGAATGTTTTAATCTTAGTAGAGGTATCCCTCCCCGCTTTCACACTTCCCTTTCAAGAACACAGTGTCAAAGACTCGGGTGTGCGTGACTTCACAGAATCATAAGAGTTGGAAGGGACCACCAGGGTCATCTAGTCCAACCCCCAGCACAATGTAGGAAATTCACAACCACCTCCCCCCCACATTCCCCAGTGACCCCTGCTCCATGCCCAGAAGATGGCCAAGATGCCCTCCATTCATGATTTGCCTAAGGTTATAGAATCAGCATTGCTGACAGATGGCCATCTAGCCTCTGCTTAAAAACCTCCAGGGAAGGAGTTTCCCACCTCCCGAGGAAGCCTGTTTCACTGAGGAACTGCTCTAACTGTTAGAAAATTCTTCCTAATGTCTAGATGGAAACTCTTTTGATTTAATTTCAACCCGTTGGTTCTGATTTGCCTACCAAGTAAAGATACTTCTCTCTCCAGGGCCCCATTTGGAGAGAAAGGCAGGGCGTAAATGAAGTAAATAAATCAAGTGTTATTTTATATGCAAATGAATGCAGAGTTTGTCAACTAAAATGCTTACGAGTGATCACCGTAGCAACTAACATTTCCACACATTCTTCCTTTGCCTCCAGTGCAGTGGGAATGTAAACAGGTTTATGCCTCCCCCTCTCTACAATATCGTGTGTGTGGGGGGGATGGAGCATACAAATGATGTTCCTTTTTCTCCTATATGGCTGAGTGCCAGCATAAGAAGTCCCTATACCCAGGACCCAGGAAACAAGAGAACTGCCATTTCCCTTTCCCCTTTGCTTACTTGGGAGCATCAACGTTTACATACCATGGCTGCCACTTGGTTCCTTCCCTTGGCCCACAGCTGTCGTTTGATGGCGAGGAGGCCCAGCCCCTCCAACAGCATCCCGGTGCTTCCCCCAGCCCAGCTGTCTTCTCTTCTGGCCAGGCTGCTAGGAGAGCCCCGTTGCCACTTGGAGTGGGGAAACAATTCCAGTTCACCAGGTTTGTGTCCGCCACTCATGTGTAGGAGTTGGGAATCAAACCTGGTTCTCCAGATCAGAATCCGCTGCTCCAAACCACTGCTCTCAACCACTACACCATCCTGGCTCTCTAGTCCAGCATCGTGTTTCACATAGCAGCCACCAATTGCCCTGGAGGACAAACAGGGCATAGAGGCTGAGGGAGGATTTTTTGAAGATAATTTTATGATTATCACAGACTTTCAAGTTTAGATTAATTGTATTTTTTATCAGTTTGATATTATATTAATACAGGTGGGTAACTCACATGAAATTATGGGGGAGCTAAACTAACCCTTTTCTGTATTTCCCCCTTGATTCCTCTGGCTTCTAAGCAGTTTACCGTTAACTTCTCCTTGTGGCTTGCCTTATGTGGGGGGACAAGCAGAGAGAGGAGACAGGTGAATGAATGTGCACTACTTCAGTGTACTTCAATAATATATATGATAACTGACTTCCATTCTGTTCTTCCTCATGGATATTGGTAATGAATTCTAAGCCTATATTGTATGACATCTTGTTTCTTTACCTTTTTGTCCTAGACAGCACAGACAGTCCTGGTAGTGGTGGTGGTTTTTGGAATCTCCTGGCTACCGCATCACATCATACACCTCTGGGTTGAATTTGGAATTTTCCCACTGACTCAAGCATCATTTATCTTCAGAGTGATAGCTCATTGCCTGGCTTATAGTAATTCTTCTGTGAATCCTATTATATATGCATTTCTCTCTGAGAATTTTCGGAAGGCTTATAAGCAAGTGTTTAAATGCCATATAGGTAACAAAGTACCTCTGAATGAAGTTAAAGAGAGTAAGAGTAATATTGACACACCGCCATCTACCAATTGTACACATGTTTGAGCAGCAAAAATAAATGCCTTTATCTCTAATTGTGGTTTTTCATCTGAGTGGACTTGTAAAAAAGCACAAGAGCTCCCACAAATGAGTAAGTATTTTAAGGTTCATGTTGATAAATTATATTCAGTTTATTGAACTTCTGTTTGCAATAACAGCTGGTGAAGAGGCAAAGGTTTAATATGAAAAAAAAAACTTGGTTCCTAATATCCTTTTTCCTGGCATTATTTTAAAGACCACAGTCTTTTAAAAATATTATGCCAGAGAACTAAGTAAGACTTCTTTGCAACTGAATATACAAAATGAAATCTTTACACCATTATTTGTGAAAATGTCGTTTTTATAATTTTGCAAAGACGGGATTTAAAAAAACCATTGACACACCAGTGGTAATTTAAACACGTCTTGCAATGCTATAATCATTATCAAGCAATTGTCCTGCTTCAGATACCCTCTAAAGTAAGGATATTGTGCTATGCCTGTGGAATATCTTAAGGTATCCTGCCGTACATTCTATCTAAGACCAGATTAACTGTTCCACTTTATGTGCATGGAATGTGGCATGGGAAGCTGCTGTGCGTGGACAGCATGAAAGAGTTCGATTCTAATGGTCTGTGGAGGTGTGTTTGCAAATGTGCAAGGTGCTGAGCATGGAAATAGGCAGACTATTGTATGAAGCTAGGCTGGATGTACCCATTGTAGCTGCCTTAAGTATCTTGTTTGGAAACAGAGAGAAGCGGTAAAAGTTGTACAAATAAATTGTAAGGCAGGAGCAAATGTGCTTTTACATTTTGATGCCAGCATATCTGCATCAAATCTCAATGCACAGTATTAGTCTCATGCAACACCAGCTTGAGTACAGTACTGATCTGAAAAATATTTAAATTTTAAAGAACGAAATTTGAAATGGAATGTATATTCTAATTATTTTTTCTGCTGTGTAGCAAATGTGGACTTTATGAGTTAGTTACTCATTTACTACATTTATACCCTTCCTTTCAATCAGGACCTAAGTTTTGTATCAGGTTTATGAACAGAATTTCTGTCAGGGTTTTTCCCCTTCTTTGTCTGCTTCCACTTGGTGAAGAGTGTCAGTTTCCTCATTGCTGTGAATGCAGAAACATGAGCACTGGTAATGGCGCTTACACACATGGGAGTTTTTTGCATGTTTCCCTTGGTCTTCAGCTTTCCCCTTTCTCATGTGCCAGCGTGGTGTGATGGTTAAGAGCGGCGGACTATAATCTGGTGAACCGGTTTGGTTTCCTCACCCCTACACATGAAGCCTGCTGGGCTAGTCACAGTTCTCTTAGAGCTCTCTCAGCCCCACCTACCTCACAATGTGTCTGTTGTGAGGAGAGGAGGGAAAGGCAGTTGTAAGCCGGGGTGAGATTCCTTAAAGGTAGAGAAAATAAGGGTATAAAAACCAACTACTACTACTATCCTCCTCCTTCTCCTCCTCTTCCTCCTCTGCAGCAGCAGCTCTGCATTGGCTTTTGGGAACATGGTGATCACAACTACTGTAGCAATGTGCCAGTCCTTTTGTTGTTGTTCTTTTCTTCATGTGTGTGTGCTATAACATTTGAAATAGATGTGGCAATAGATTGTTACAGTGCTATAACACAATATTGACATACAAATAGTATTCCTGTAGACATCCTGCAGCATCCCCTCACTTGTCTTTTTGAGGCAATCAGGATAAAATGGTTTCTATCTTTTCTCTTATATCTATAATAAAAAGTTCTGGTGACTTTATTTCTTTTTAAATGAAAACTGGGAATTCAGATAAACTGATTTTTCAAATGGCAATAAGTAAGTTGTGATAGATTGTTATAGCACAATAACTATTTAAACAACAACAGAAAGAATGCTGAGGAAAGAGAATATACAAGGGGCCAACAGTGGGAAAATGTTGCAGGTATGGGTGACACTTTGCAGCAGGAAAATGCAAACCATTCCTTCCAAAAAAAGTGCTAATATGCTTCAACTGCATTCTCTCCATAAAGATCGGAGCAAAGTAGGTTTGGGAAAATGCATATTGAGGACTGGAAAAGCCTGGAAAAAGGATGATTAGAACATGATGTGGTGTGGAAATTCTAAAAAAAAAAACAAAAAAAAAACATTCCAGTTTGGAATCCAAGGTGGATAAAAATCTTTGTATGAGAGCAGCCTTTGTGTGCTTTCATGTTTGCAGAAAACAATTAACTTCAGAGACACAGAACTCAAGATTTTTACACCAATTAGGCAAGCCTTTCCCTGTCGCTCCAAATAATGGATTTAGGTGACAAGTTGAGGTTGTGTTTAAGGTAGTAAAATGAGTATAGGCAGATTCCCCCCCCCCCTCGTAGCAGTTGGTTTTTAACACAAAAATTAAGTACAAAAGTACAAGAATCTATACCAAATACGGGTGTATTATAAACTACAGGTACACCACCTAAGTGCAATATTTATTTATTTATTTATATACTTCATTTGTACCCTGCCTTTCTCCCCAGTGGGGACTTCTTTCCTCCATTTTATCCTCACAACAACCCTGTGAGGTAGGTTAGGCTGAGAGAGTATGATTGGGCCAAGGTCACCGAGCATGAGTGGGGGTTTCAACCTAAATCTCCAGATACTAGTCCGATACTCTTACTCACTACACCATGCTGGCTTTGAGAAAAACAAGCATACAATTGTAAATATTTTTCAACCTACCAGTCATGATTGTATATATGCAAACTGAATAAACTAGAAAACGATTGGCAGTATAAATGTACAATGCATTAAAATGTGCAAAAGGAGTTAAAATACATGACAAACAGCCAGATTGCATCTTACATAGTATGGGCAAGGATGCTTTTTTTGGCTCCTTGTTTTGAATTGGTGGCTTTCTTATTACAAGTGGCCGGGATTAACAGGACAATACAGAAACATTCTGATAAAGTTTCACACAAAACAGAGTTTGGCTGGCATGCTCAAAATACTCCAGTTAATCTACGGATCCTATGTATTTTTACTTAGTAACGCTGCCGAGCCTGCACTCACCAAGCACCATTTTGCTAACTATCAAAATTATTTTGCTCCAAATTTGTAGTCCAAATCTTTCTCCGGGTAGAATGTGACGGAAACCCTAATCATAAGCTTGCTGAGTCTCACTTTGTCAGGAAATATATGGTGGTACCTGGGTGGGATTGACATCTTGCTCTTTGGAAAAAATGGCAATGGGTTGGGGTCCACCAGCTTTTCTCTTGGTACTAAAGGAAGGAGAGGTTCCCTTTGACAACCATAAAAGGCTGTGCTGGGGACCAGCACGGACAAAAGGCATGTGTGATGGGGGATATAGTAAGGATCAGAAGTGAGTGAAGATGGGTAAAAAATGGCCCAGTCCAACCTGTGAGTCTCTGTTGGCTGCAATAGTTGACTGCCTTTTTCTATCTTAAGATTCCTATTATCCTTTTTTTACAGCAAACTTTTTCACCTTTCACCTGTGACACATTTCACCAATAGCCCAGATGTATGACATTGTTCCCCTAATATATTCAGCATTGGTTGGAAAACGTATGAATCGTGAAGAGATGATCAGGCTTATGCAAAGAGCAGGTACTAGCTTCGTGGAATTTTTCTTTTTATTTTTCTTTGGACAGCTGAATTTCCTTTCTGCTGACACCTTATCACCAATTCCTTTAAAAACAGTGCCACAGCATGGGGGAATCTTTCTACTCAAGAAAAAAAAAAGAAAAATGGGAATCACTTTAAAGACAAATGTGTTTTTTTCTAGCATAAGTTCATGAACTAGAGCTCAGCATCTGATAAATGAGGTGGCCGTCACTAGGCACACACAAAAACTCTTCTGAAAAATAATGTGAACAGCAGGATCCAAGAGCTACAAAATGTAGGAAGTACAGGGTGAGATATAATGATGTAAAATTCAAATTTAATCATGAAAAGTGGAGACTTCACAATAGCAGTAATTGGTGATAACACCACCTCTCTAGTTTAACTGTGGTCCTTTTAAGCTCATGAAAATTATTTCAAGCCCTTCTTGCAAATCAGTGTAAGCAACTACGAAAGCATTCCATGATTTTGGATCATGCCCTTATGTAGAAAGGGACAGAAAAGAAATTAAAATATTGGGCAAATTGTACCACTTTGGAATCAGAACACTCAAACAGGAGGAGCAAACCCCCTGGTAATGCGAGTGCTGAGTGGGCTCAAGAGTTATCGATCTAACAAAATAGATGATTACATTTTGCATCTACCCGGCAGTTGCAAATGTATTCGAATAATTCAAAAGACAAACTCATCCCTAAATTACTCCATGTTGTGCTGGGCCACAGCCAGCAATTTTTGGTATATTAAAGCTTGTGAGGAACCTGTCGTGGCTCAAATACAGATATATAAAGGAATGATTCTGTTTGCTTGGGCTGATTGTGAAGATTGGCTTAGTTTGGAGTTGAAAAGACGATTAAGGGCTTGCTGCCTATTCATTACTACTTGCTATCTGCCTGCTCCCGTCCATTACAACACCATTTTGAATGTAGAACTATACATACAAAATGGGTGGAGGCTATGGTAATCAAATGGCAGTTTCTGAAGTGGAAAGTACTGTACAAGAGGGACAGGGAGTGTTGCGTAGGAAAAAAAACTATGTACCCCAATGTTTGCACATCAATTCCATGCACTTTACTTATTCACGGCACAAAGAATGTCAGGTTCTTGGGCTACATATATTTTCTTTTCTTTTTTGTATATAAAAAGCTTTGTTGTTATTTGATATATGCAGCTGAAATGGCCTAGTGTTGTGATTGTGTGTAGAAAATGAAACAAGTTTAAATAAAAATGGTTATGGGTTACCAAGTTTTACAGTGTGAACAGTAAAGGACCCAGCTGGAATGCCATGCTCTGTGATTTTCACACTCTTACAAATCAATCACAGCACAATGACAAAACGAAAAGAAATGATGCACAAACGACGGAAGGTTTTGGTTGAACCCAACAATTAAGAATATGGAAGGAATGGAGGTATAAACAGAACTGGGTGGAATTTGTGGATTTTCTATTGATCTGTTCCTCAGACATATACACACAAAAAGTTCCACTGTCAGATTTTCTTCATTAGCCTATAAACACAACAATGCAGCCACCCATTAATGTTACTTACTGACAGATGCAGCAGTCTTGAGAAGCGACTTCTAGGCTGTTCTCAGTAAGATACTGTGGACCAGTTTGGATGCTCTCCCAGAATGTGTCTGTGCTGAAGCACTGGGTAGGTACAGCCTACTGCAACATACTCAATGGTCATTTTAGCATGGGTACTTTCACTCAGGTTCGCCCTCGGTCTGAATCAGTTGTTCCTTGGAGTTATGCATGAGTTTTCCGTCTAGTAGATATGACCTTGTGTCCAGCCCTCACAATGTCCGGGTCTTCCCGTTCCTATGTTAACCCAACTCTTCCATCTTCCCTGAGCAAAGCTCGGGTGAAATCCCCGTGCATAAGGCAAAGTGCGGGGGAGGCAAGCTTGGTTTCACTCATAGCCAAATACAAAGCAGCATGTCCAGAGGCGGGGATTCAAATACTGCTTTCTCAGTGCTCTTTCTGAGCAAAAGAAAAGCTTTTTAAAACCAAGGCTTGGATTCCCCCCCCCCTTTCAGAATGCTCCGCTGTTTTTTCCTCTTAAAATGCTTTCTTATGTAGCAATTGGGTTTTTGGGGGGGGGGGATTTTCTCTCACAGTAAGCAGTACAAATAAGCCAATTACAAAGCAGCATTTAAAGGGCGGGACTTGATTTGAGCTTGGAGACTGCTAGTGCATAGATTCCAACAGGAAGGTGTGGGTCCAGCTAGCAACGAACCTCAGGAAAAACTCCCATGCATAAATGACCAATGATTTAGTGGGAGGGATCCTGTGGTTTGAGTTTCTCTGCACACAAGCAGCTGTCTGGAGAAGGAACATGTCACATTATGAGTGTGGTAGACTCGAGTATCATCACTATTACACAGGCACAGGTCTGATTAAGCTTGTGAACTCGCATGGGCTGCCAGGGATAGGTTTAAATGGGGAGAGCTCGTCAAAATTGTGTGATTTTATGACATCATTATCAAGTTCCAGAGACTGATTTTTTACATGTTACTGAAAAGTGAACATACATTTTAAATAAGAGAATCTAAAGAACTTTAAAAGGATTTTAAGGTCACAAAATACTTTTAGCTTCTTGTACTGAAAATGGGTGTACTGTATGACTGACATCACTTAAGCTTCTCCAGTAACAGTATGAATAGAAGTAAAACACGTAGCTGCCTTGACTAAATTAAAGTCACCCTGAGATTTGTCATCATATTTGTGTTTCAGATTTTTAAAATTTGTATTGTCAGGTACTTCCTAACAATACAACAAGCCAGTGTGGTGTAATGGTTAAGAGTGGTGGTTTGGAGTGGTGGACTCTGATCTGGAGAACTGGGTTTGACTCCCTGCTCCTCCACATGAGTGACAGAGCCTAATCTGGTGAACTGGATTGGTTTCCCCACTCCTACACTCGAAGCCAGCTGGGTGACCTTGAGCTAGTCACTCTTTCTCAGCCCCACCTCACCTCACAGGGTGTCTGTTGCAGGGAGGGGAAGGGAAGGTGATTGTAAGCCGGTTTGAGTCTTCCTTAAGTGGTAGAGAAAGTTGGCATATAAAAACCAACTCTTCTCCTCCTCCTGCTCCTCTTCCTCCAAGGGAGGAGACATTACCAAGGCATCGCTACCTCCTTTGGTTCTTCTTGGAGGACAGAACATGGAAGACATATGGCATTGCTCTAATGCTTGCATTGTTTAGAAATAGAGCACAGTTTAGGCTGAGCCCATTCCCAGAGGACAGACTTTATATTCAAAGTAGTTTGCAATATTTACATAATCCATTTCTGTACACATATTTGAAAACTATGCTTGAGTGGAAAAGCCTTTTATACCATGCTTATATCATCACATTATCTTCAGAATGCTAACAAACAACGTTGTGAGTTTTCAGTTTACCTTGTACTAATGAGGTGCCGTCCACCAAGCTCTGCTGCTAAGCAACAGTCCATTGACTTTAGTGTGGTTTTTGTTGGATACCAATGCCCCCTGAGTGAAATGGAACTTTTATTGTGCCCTTTCTAGTGTTTTAAAACATCTTTATATGTACTTGCCCGCACAAAAACAGATGCACAATGATTTTATTTAATGAATTGAAGTTAATGGGCCTGTATCAATGATAAACTGCTATAAATGAAAATAGATGTTAGCCATTATTCAGAGTTTCACTTGGGCACCACTATTCACAAACTGGCAGGTAAACATTAATTACACACCTGCATGTAAGTACTGAAAACACTAAGCAAGACATTAGCTCAATGTATCAGAATATCAGCTAGGCTGGTATCATGCAATTTGCTGGGTGTCATTTCCTTTCCTTGATCAAGGAAGCAGAAACCCCAAGATATGAAACAGAAGCAAGATTAATCATCATTGTTATTGTACTTAACAGAAAGTCACTCACAAAAGCTTCCACCACATTGTGCATGTAGAACTGTTGCCACCACTGATACGAAAGAGGGTATGTGGGTCCAGCTATTATCATCAGTTCATTCATAGGACTCTGGGCATTCAGTTCACTCATAGGACTCTGTGTGTGCGCACTGGTAAACATATTGAGCTCACATGCACAGAAGCCAGCCTTTTTGAAAATGCAGAAATAGCAGCCTGTCTATCACGGTATTCATTATATGTCAAGTGGTCATCACTCGCTTACCTTTGAATCAGGATATGCAGAACTGTCTTGAGATGCTCACGCACTCTCCAGTTTAGCTCAGATCCTGCTCGCCAGTTTCCAGGGGGGGAACTGATTGTTCAGTGAATTGTTTGGATGTGTCTGAAGAAATTTGGATGTATCTGTTTCATCCAATCACAATGCTTTCTCTCGTATTCTGGAAAGCACAGTGCTGGTTGACAAAACCCATAAACAGCTTGCAACAGTCACCATTTTTGTGTGTGTGGCAAAAATGGAAATTTCTGCAATTAAAAACAATGTATTAAACCAAACCAAACAAAAACAAGGGGCTAAAACACAAATTACTGAATACTTCGACATCCAAATATACAAGCTCATGCTGAATTGCTCATTCTGGACAGGGAAACATCCAATTTTTCAAACTTTTCAGACTTTTGGGCGTGTAACCAACATGTTAGTTTACAGAGAATTTCTGCGTTTATACATTATTTAATCATTATATAATACATTAACATTTGACTATGCGCTATTTTTCACCGTTAGGCAATATGCCTGGTGTCATGATGTAATAGTGCCAATCTGATCAAAGTGGAAAAAGAATTAAGTAGGAAAACTTCTGCTGACATCAGTGAACAGAGAAAGAAGCGTTGTCACCAATTCCAGTACTTTCTTGCAGCAGCAACTTCTCCCCTGTTATTGTCTCCAATTTTAAATGGCACATACTTAAAAGGATAACATACTGTCAGAATTGGGAAGTGGCTCTGCATGCTTCTAGTGTCTGATCTTGAATCTGCTTTCCCCTTTGTTTACTGAGACTGGCAGAAGTATGTATATATATGTGTGTATATATGTATATATATATGTGTGTGTATATATATATATATTAATGACAACTCACTAGAAATGCAAGAACCAAAGAAGCGACAACTCAGCCCTATAGACTAAGCAGCTACTGTGCAAGCGCAAAGCTGCTTGTCACAAATGTCAATATTGATCATCAAGGCAATCCAGTCAGAAGCCTGCCTTGCATCTGTTTGAGGGAGACAAGCTAGGTGAGGGCCTAACTACATACTATATTTTACACGTCCATAGAATCCGGGTTGGGGAATTCCTAGAGCTTGGGGAGTGGGTGGAGCCTGGGGAGGGATGAGTTTGAAGAGGAGAGGGAATTCAGCATGTATCTGATGACAAAGTCCACACTCCAAAGCTGCCATTTCCTCCAGGGGGGCTCTGTGGTCTGGAGCGCAGTGGTAATCTTGGGAGAATTTCAGCCACCACCTTGAGGTTGACAACCCTACTTGTCCTCCATGTGGACTTTTTGTGAGACTTCATCTGCACATTCACATGTAGCTCATCTGAACGCGTGCAGCCTCCTGGGGCAAAAAGTATCCCCTGGGGCCATTTTGTGTAAGGAAAAGGATGCAGGGGAAAGGAAGAATCTCCTTCTCTGTGTGCATCTCAGTAATCCCAATCCGAATCAGGGCCCTGAGCATTGAGTTCCCAGCAGGAAACTCTCAAGTGACACCTGACTAAAGTCCCTGTGTAAAACATAACATGTAGGGTTGTCAACCCCCAGGTACTAGCTGGAGATCTCCTTTTATTACAAGTGATCTCCAGCCGACAGAAATCCGTTCACCTGAAGAAAATGGCCGCATTGGCAATTGGACTCTAGGCATTGAAGTCCCTCCCCAAACCCTTCCCTCCTTAGGCTCCACCCCAAAAACCTCCTACTGGTGGCCAAGAGGGACCTGGCAACCCTAATATCATGTAATCAGACCAAGTTTATGGGCCGACAATGTTGAAGTTTGCGGCATCTCCATTTGCAAAGGCTAGGATGCACTTTCAACCGATCACCTGAGTATTCCCATGAGAATTTTGAGATGGACTAGGGAGAAAAGTCTTTGACCTCTGCCACTGCTTGCAGACTAATTTAAGTTTCACTCCAATTTTGGCAGCACAGATTTCTCACACGGCAATTCTAAGCATACTCTGAATAAGAACCAAGAAACTGTTTTTTTAATCAGATAACAGAAATGAAGTATGCTTTTAAAAATATGAATTTAAGTGGCATTTATTTAGAGCAAGCATTCATATAGTCTGAGTGGCTCCACTAAACTGTTTAAGTATGCTGTTTTTTGGCCTTACTTCTAGATGAAGTTTAAAATATCTCAGACACCATGGGCGAAAACGCACGGTCGCTTTAGCCTCCTTTATTCCGTTTCAGCCAGGATCGAACACACGTTCGGTGAAACACATGTGTTCGATCCTGGCTGAATCCTGGCTGAAACTGGGAATAAAGGAGGCTAAAGCAACCATGTGTTTTCGCCCCATGATACTTTTCTGTCACCATTGTTTATCATGGTCCTTATCTAAAAGAGTTGTGTGCAATAAGGTAATCCATGGAACTAGTAAAATTTCAAGGAGGAAAGAGATAAGCAGTTGGGGGGGGACTGCTTTATGAGGATAAGCATTATCTTCACCATGAAATGGATAAAACAGTAAAACTTCCTTATCACTAAATTCAGTATTGTTTGATTTTATTGCCCTAGCCAAACTCAGCTCAGGTTGCAAACACACAAACGTGCGCACACACACACACACACACACACACACACACACACATAAAATTATGGGAGAGGCACAGATGGTTTGGCTGAAAGATCTTTGGATTATCACAGTTAGGGGGAGGGATTTTGTCAACAAACCAAAATAGCTCACTTACTTACTAAACTTGTTGCTTGGTTAAATGGATTTCATCCCGAGTTTTTATGCTTTGTGGTAAGAAACGTATTGGATCCTAACTCTTCTTTTCCATTTACATGGTAGGATGGGGATTTCAAATTCTGCCTCCCGCTTCTGACCCCCATATTATGGGGAACATGACTACTGCACTGGGGCAGGGGCAGAGTTCCACCTTGTGAAAGTTTTCTTCATGCATTCTAATGAAACTCCTTCTGCCAAAATGAGAACATTGCAATGAATACATAAAGTCCTTTGTAGGAAATGGACCAAATCTTTTTGCCCATATACTAATTTTGCTTATTTTGAGGTATGGCTTTTAATAGTCAGGGCAGCAGCCTAAAGACACATATGTGAAAAAAAGCCACATCTTATATGCATTAATTTAGCCAGTCTCACCTGTCAAAGAGCTCCCCAACCTGTCTCCACCAGTTGGAGGCTGCTTTGGTTTGGTCAAAGGTTTTTCAAAAGACAAAACCTTGAACTCCAGGCTTTCGCCCCAAGCCCAAGGAGTAGCTGCCACCAGCCCTTTCAAAAGATTGAGCTCCAGGGGGAAGATAAGGGCAATCCTCTCCCAACTCACTCCAAAATTGAGTGCAACGCTTACTGTGAGAGATCCCCTCTCTCTGAGTTTGCTTCTCCAAATCAAATGTTCAGACGGTGGTAAAGAAACAAAGGATTTATTGAAGACATCAGGAGATGAGACAGGCACAGGTAGAAAGTTGCAAGTGAGGGGCTATTCGGGATTACAGAATATATTGACTCCAGGGCACTGGGGCACTGGGGTTCACACTTATTGTTATGGGAAGTTACAAGCTTGGCATAATACAAAACATCAGACGAGTCCCAGGAAGTCTGGTGAAGCTATCACACTTCCAAGGCCGCATCGGCCTGAGGGAGTACTGACAGGAAGAACAGCGGGGGGGAAGATACTTGGGGCAATCAGGCCTGGCGCCTGAGACCAGAAGGTGTGAACTGCTTTTACGAGTTCACTGATAACAAAGCAGGTGATGGGAAACAGAGACACATAGACAGAGACCCTCACATTCTGCCCCCCTTAAGGCCCCCCTCCAGGGTCCTCGAGAGGGCGAGGCTTATCGGGATAAGCGAGGTGGAATTCTCGGATCAAGCGAGGGGCCGCCATGTGGGGTGCGGCCACCCACTCGTCGTGAGCGGACCCAAGGTTTTTCCAACGAACAAAGTAAAACAGTTTCCCTTTCTTCCATTTGGAATCTAAAACCTTGGATATTTCCAAATGGGTATCCCCCCCTACCACGGTAGGAATCTCGTGTGCGGGAGGGGGGTGGAACTGGGGAGCTGGCACATAAGGTTTGAGGAGGCTTATATGAAAGACTGGATGGACCCCCTTGAGGGTTTTTGGGAGTTCCAGTTCCACGGTAACCTCGTTGATTACTCTGGTAATGGGGAATGGTCCCACATAACGGTCGCTCAGTTTTTTGCAGGGACGAAGAGAGCGGAGGTTTTTTGTGGACAGATAGACTTGCTCCCCCACCTTAAGTTCCCATCCCGGAGACCGGTGTTTGTCTGCCTGTTCCTTGTACTTGCTTTTTGCCCTCTCAAGATTCTTGAGCAGCCATGGCCAGGTAGATTTGACTACCTGAATCCACTCCTGAAGATCAGGGGTGGACTGGAGATCTGGCGTGACGGGAGCGGAACCGAAAGGACCGAATTCCGTCCCGTATATTACTTGGAAGGGACTAAAGCCGGTAGAGGAATGAGGCGCATTGTTGTACGCATATTCGGCAAATGGCAGCAGGTCGACCCAGTCGTCCTGGTGGAAATTTACATAGCAACGCAAATAACATTCTACCACCGCGTTTACTCGTTCAGTTTGACCATCCGTTTGGGGGTGATAGGCGGAAGAAAGGCCCTGTTCCTCCACCCCCATTAGCTTTAGGAAGGCTCGCCAAAATTTGGCAACAAACTGGACCCCCCGGTCGGAGAGGACCTTCCTCGGGATCGAGTGTAGCCTGAGGACGTGTGTGACGAACAGTTTAGCCAAGCCCTGGGCTGAAGGAAGACCTGCACATGGAACGAAATGGACCTGTTTGGAAAAGAGGTCCGTGATTACCCAGAGAACCGTCTTTCCCCGACTTGGAGGTAGGTCGGTGATAAAATCCATGGCGATGACTTCCCAGGGACGGGAGGGGTTCTCAAGCGGTTTGAGAAGCCCTGGGGGTTTTCCCATCCGTCTTTTAGCTGTGGCGCAAGTGGGGCAGCTGCGCACATACAGCTCTACATCGGATCTCATACCGGGCCACCAGAACTGCCTCCGTACCAGGTGAAGAGTTTTTATGAAACCAAAATGACCCGCCAACCTGGCACCATGTACAAGTCCCAATACCTCTTTACGAAGGGAGGATGGGACATATAGTTTTCCCCCTTGCACCCACCAGGTGTTGGTTCGTTCCAAGCCAGTGGGGAGGAGATGGTGCTCCTCCTCCTGTAAGGAGGCGTCCCGGAGCCGCTGTTGGAAGGCTTCCGGGATACCTTTGAGCGTAGGGGGGGTCTCTGGTTGTTGGGCTTGGGACCGGGTAGTGACGGCTAAGCTAGGAACCTCCCCTCGCTGCTCGGGAGTGAACAGGGAGTCGACTGGGCGATCGAAATCGTTGCGATACTGGGGAAGTCGTGACAAAGCGTCGGCTAGGGCATTTTCTTTGCCAGGGACATGCTTGAGGGTGAACCGGAATTTTGCGAAGAATTGGGCCCACCGAATTTGTTTGGCGTTGAGCTTTCTAGCTCCCTTGAGAGCCTCGAGATTCTTGTGAGCGGTACACACTTCGAACGGCAGTTCGGCACCTTCTAAAAAGTGCCTCCATATGGTGAGGGCATGTTTGACCGCCGCCGCCTCCTTCTCCCAAATAGCCCAGTTGATTTCGGACTGGGAAAACTTCTTGGAGAAGTAGGCGCATGGCCTCAACCGCCCCCCTTCATCCCTCTGCAATAGGGCCCCGCCCATGGCCACATCCGAGGCATCCACTTGCACCACAAAAGGCTTGGTGCAATCCGGGTGAGCCAAAACGGGTTCGGATGAAAAAAGCAGCTTTAAACGTTCAAAAGCTTGCTGGCACTGGGGGGACCATTGCAAACGGGCTGAGGGAAGCGCGGCGCTAGCCCCCTTGTCCTTGGTACGCAACAGGGCAGTGAGAGGAAGCGCAACTTGGGCAAAGTTGGGAATGAAGTTTCGGTAAAAGTTAGCGAATCCCAAAAACTGCTGAAGCTGGCGGCGGGTAGTGGGGGGTTCCCAATCTCGCACCGCCTGGACCTTTGCGGGGTCCATTTCTAACCCTTGGTGGGAAATCACGTACCCAAGAAATGTAATGGAAGGTTGGTGGAACTCACATTTGGATACCTTAGCATACAGTTTGTGCTCCCGCAGCCGCTGGAGCACTTCTCGCACTAGGTGCACATGTTCTTCCATGGTTTCAGAGTAAATAAGGATGTCATCGAGAAATACCACCACCCCCCGAAACAGCAAATCATGTAAAACCTCATTAATCAATTGCATAAACACACTGGGAGCCCCCGAAAGTCCGAAAGGCATGACTAGGTACTCAAACATTCCAAAACAGCTGGAAAAGGCTGTTTTGGATTCGTCTCCTTCTTTAATGCGAATGCGGTGGTATGCTTCCACTAAGTCCAGTTTGGTGAAGATTCGGCCCTCCTTTAATTGTGCTAGAAGGTCGGGAATAAGAGGGAGAGGGTAAGCGTTAGACTGGGTGACGGCGTTTAGCCTACGAAAGTCAATGCACAGTCTTAAATCTCCCGTCTTTTTCTTCACAAAGAAGGCTGGGGCCGAATAAGGAGCCTTGGAAGGGCGTATGAAACCCCTCGCCAAGTTGGCATCCAGATAGTCCCGTAACACCGCCTTTTCACTAGGGCTCATGGGGTAGATCTTCCCTTTAGACAGTTTGCCTTCCCCCACAATTTCGATGGCGCAGTCCGTCTCTCTGTGGGGGGGTAGTTCGTCACATTCCCTAACATCAAAGACGTCCGCAAACTGCGAGTATTCAGTGGGCAGTTGAGGAGGAACGGTGGCTGGGGGGGGGAACCCTACCACAGCGGCGGCCGGAGACCGGACAACCCGTTCCCTGTCATGTAACCTACAGGGGTTTTCGGGAAACGAGAGCACCCGTTCAACCCAGTCGATGGACGGGTTGTGTCCCCGTAGCCAGTTCATCCCTAACACCACAGGGGTTACTATAGGGGCGATGGTAAAATACAAGCGTTCCCAATGCTCCCCCACGGACATAATCACGGCTGCAGTTCTGTGGGTCACCGGGCCCCGTTTAAAATCACTCCCGTCCATTTGGGAAAAGCGGAGGGGTCCCGGAAGCCGCTTGCGCCGGACTCCCAGTTTCTTGGCAGTGTCCTCACTAATCATGGTGCGGGCACACCCCGAGTCAACCAAAGCGGGGAATTCTAAACTGGGACCCCCTTTAGGTAGGGAAAGGTGAACACGCACATATACATTGTCCTCTTGGGCGCTTACCATCGGTGGAGCTCCTTGCACAACAACAGGGGCGGTCTGCTGCGGAGCCCCCTCTACAGCAGACCGACGGCGTTTTTTGCCGGCTGTTCCCACTCCTCCTCCTCGCTGGAAGAGGGGGAAGGAGTGGTGGCGGTCGGGGACCCGTCCGAATCAAAAGTAGCACTTGTAATCCGGGACCCCGCTGGGCCAGTAGAAGTGGAGACCCCGTCCTGGGGGCGCGCACGGAGAGCGGAGGGTGCGCCGGAACGCCGGCCCGGTGGTCCGCTCCTGCGGCGGGGCTGGTCCTCGGCAGCCGCCTTCTGGGGTTCGGTCGGGGCTTGGCGTGGGGGGTTGGGACGGCCCGAACGAGAGGGGCATTGCGACGCAAAGTGTCCCTTACCTCCGCAGGTCAGGCAGACACCGGTCTCAAAACGCTTGCGGCGTTCAGCGGCCGAGGGACCCCGCTGCCCCCCAGTCGGAAGTCTCGGCCCCGGTCGCTCCGGGGTCTCGGGTCTCGTCCAATGCGTTGTTTGGACAAGGTCAGAAGTTGTTTGCGATTCTCGATGTCGGCAGCGTGGCGAACCCAACCTTCCACATCCGGGGGGTTCCCTTGCATAAAGGCCCAATGTTGGAGGTCCGGGTTGAGGCCCTCCCTGAAACACTGTACCAAAGTGGCCTCACTCCAGTCCAGGATTCGGCTGGCCAGTGACTGGAACTCACTTGCATACTGCGCCACCGACTTGGTCCCTTGGCGCAGTTGCATCAGGGAGGCTTTAGCCCGCTCACCCAGAGTCGGGTCCTCAAAGCGGTTTCGGAGTGCTACCATAAACTCGTCCAGGGTTCGCAGCACCGGCGAGCGGAGTTCATACTGCAACACCATCCAGGCGGCCGCCTCCCCTTGCAGTAAGGAAGCCACGTACTGCACCCGGGACTCCTCAGAAGTGAAGGTTCGGCCTTGTTCTCGCATAAAAATGTCCACTTGGACCATGAAAAAGGTCAACTGGTCCCCTGAACCGTCATACGTGACTTTCAGGTCCCGACGGGACGGGAGGCTAGGAGGTGCGGGAGGGGCTGCCGGTGCCCCGTCCGGGAGATTGCCGGCGGGCGGTTGCACTTTCAGTGCGTCAAGGGCCGCTGCCATCTCACCCATCACACGCTGCATGGTCTCCATCTGCTCCTGCATAGCTTGGCGATCCTCCTGCCACTGCTTGCGTTCTTCCTCCATCAGGACCTCCTTGCGTGCCGGGTCCCCTTCGAGTCCCGTGCTGGGGAAGGCTAATCGGCGATCCTTCGCCGCGGTTCGGGAGAGAGACCAACCCTTGGGGGAGTCCAGCCAATTGTTGAAAAGTCCTCGGGGACGTCCGTCCCGGCCTTGGTCGGGGATGGGATCCCTAGGTTTCTTTGGCTTGGCACCCTCCTCCTTGGGGTCCGGTTTCTCCGGCACCACTGGTTCCTTCGGTGCCACAGGGGAAGTAGGGGTGTTTTCCTCGTCGCCTTGCATTCTGTCCCAAAAGGTACAGCAGCAGTCCGAGAGGCAAGGACTTGCAACTTAATGTGAGAGATCCCCTCTCTCTGAGTTTGCTTCTCCAAATCAAATGTTCAGACGGTGGTAAAGAAACAAAGGATTTATTGAAGACATCAGGAGATGAGACAGGCACAGGTAGAAAGTTGCAAGTGAGGGGCTATTCGGGATTACAGAATATATTGACTCCAGGGCACTGGGGCACTGGGGTTCACACTTATTGTTATGGGAAGTTACAAGCTTGGCATAATACAAAACATCAGACGAGTCCCAGGAAGTCTGGTGAAGCTATCACACTTCCAAGGCCGCATCGGCCTGAGGGAGTACTGACAGGAAGAACAGCGGGGGGGAAGATACTTGGGGCAATCAGGCCTGGCGCCTGAGACCAGAAGGTGTGAACTGCTTTTACGAGTTCACTGATAACAAAGCAGGTGATGGGAAACAGAGACACATAGACAGAGACCCTCACACTTACCCTGCAAGGTAGAGGCCTGCCAGGGAAAGATTACACTCCTAAAAATGTCTTAGGTTTTTGGTAGGTGGTTTTTACACTCACACAAAGGCACTTAGAATTTAGGCTTGGAATCCCAAAATCACAGACACAAGCCATTTAAAGGCTAACAATTTATTTATAAGAGTCAAGCTGGTTTACAGGAAAGAAAAAGTCATGAAGTGTTAAGCAAGAAAATAATAAACTATTTAGCATAACTAACTAATACATTCAAAAGCCTTTTTGGTTCAAAAGGATTGGCAAAGGTTTCTTGCATCAGGTTTATAGTTACCAACTTCCAAAGATGCTTCCAGCATTCAAGAGTTTCAAAAGGTTTCTCCAAGCAGGTCAGCTTGACCAGAGTTTCCCCGTAGGGCCAAAATCAAATGGGTTGTGATGCAGCCAGCACAGCTCTCCTGCTGTACCCCAAAGTATGCATAGTTTTCTCAAGGGTTGGTTGGTCCTTATATTCGTTTTCTCAGTGGCATGAGCTCATAGAGGCCAATTGAGAAAACGCAAGCACTTAGCTGTTAATTAATCGCTTGGTCAGAATTGCTGACTCACTCAGAGATGTGTTCAGGTGAGGAAGCCTGCAGAACTACCTGCACCTGGACATTGTCATGATGGCTGACCATTTAATTACCATGGCAATGCATGGCCTTGCATTCCAAAAAGGGGAGAGGTTAACTAGCACCAGCTGGGGCTTACTCCCTCCACAGAAGCAGTTTTCAAAAGGAAACTTATTTTTCTGGTCTAAAATCCCAATAACACAGAATTCATAGGCCTCCCAGGCCTGAACCAAAAGAAATAATACAATCCAAGAAATTGAGAGTCTCAACTTCTTGACATCACCCTCTCAGCCTAACCTACCTTATAGGGTTGTTGTGGGGATAAAATGAAAGGAGAATGACGTAAGCTATCTGGGGTCCCCATTGGGAAGAAAGGTAAGGTATAAAATGAATTAACTAAATAACATTCTCATTGCTGAAGAGACAAGTCTACTCTCCAGCAGGCGGGCTGGGAGTAGGAGGTCAATAATCAGTTGGCAGGTGGGTCGGTTGATGTCCTGGATCCAGCCCCTATGCTACGCCAATGCCCTGTCAGCTGTAACCAATAAAGTTGTGTCCATTTACATCCTAGCAGTGTTTCTTGGTCCTTTTGCGTGCTGGGAGTGGGCTTTCCCTCTGGCCCACCCACTCCCCATTTGGTGTTGGGTCAGCAAGATTTCTTTATCATGCTGGAGACCTGAGGTTTAGTTCCGTAGGCTGCTGGGCCCATAGATTTCTACATCCATCAGGCTTACTGGAATTAGGTTTGCCAGGTCCCTCTTCGCCACCGGTGGGAGATTTGGGGGGCAGAGCCTGAGGAGGGCAGGGTTTGGTGAGGGGAGGGACTTCAATGCCATAGAGTTCAATTGCCAAAGCGGCCATTTTTCTCCAGGTGATCTGATCTCTATCAGCTGGAGATCAGTTGAAATAGCAGGAGATCTCCTGCTACTACCTGGCAGTTGGCAACCCTAACTGGAATCCATAGGTTTAACAAAACCAGCAGTTTGTCTCTCATTCTGCTGATATTTTTGACACTTCAAAACAGAAGGAGATAATAGTGATCTGAACTAAACAAACCACCTGGATCAGCCACAGGTATTACATTAACAGGCCAACAGATCTACTCACTGAGATGGTTGAACTAGGAAGTTATGCATGATGTTGTGGTCAGAGCAAGAATGAATTTTGGGATGCAATCCAGTGCCTGAAAAAAGAGCAAACGAGCTTTCTGTGATGAACTAAATTAACCTATCACACACTCTTATTCATATTTTAATGACTTGGCTTTATCTCCTTACAAGTCTCGTTAAGTGTGCCTTGCACAAAAAAGGGAGAATCGTATGCAATCTGCCTATTCCTGTTCTTGGACTGCTACATTTTGCTTCATGATTGAAACTCGCCTGAAGAGTTATTTACAGAACCGTAGATGTACAGAAAACCTAGGAGCACATCATTATTTTTAAGCATTACTTTGCTTTACAAAAATAGAAATGCTTGAGAGTTCATGGGAGCCACAACAACGTGAACGAGCCAGTTCCTATACCAGATATATTGTATAAAAATAGAAATATTAATAAAAACATTCTGTAACAGTGCAGTGAGTGACTATGATTACCTTCTGTATTCTACATTAAGATCTTTTTTTACAAAGCCCATACCAATTTGTGCTATTAGCATGCCCAACGTTTTATGTTTTCCCCTCATTTATCATACTTGGTCACACCATAAAATGAGTAATATGTCTCTGATAACTCACAGCACTGAAATGTTTATTTTAAAACAGTTTTCTAGACTTTCCGCTATTGGTTTCCCATGTTCACCAACCAGAAAAAAGGCAATTGGTGTAGTTCTGCTTGGGGCGACCCTTGAAGAGTGTCTGGAAACGTCAATTGGTACAGAGTGATGCAGCAAGAGCATTAACTGGAGTAGGTTACAGAGGCCATATCACTTCAATATTGTTCCAGTAGGATGATTTACAGGGGAGTTACTTTGGGTGCCCTGTAATCTGAGACAACACAGGTGCCCACCTGAGAAAGGGCCTTCTCAGTTGTGGCACCAACAGCTCATTCCTGAGATCTCAGTGCCGGAGAACAGCTGGGAGGAGATGCCGCTGCGGCAAGGAGAAGCCTTTTCGCAGCTTTTTAAATTTTAAATGGGGCTTTTCGCCCCATAGAGAAAAGCCTTGCTCTTCTCGCTACTTGTGTACCCGGGGCAAACGGGGACAGGAGGCTGCCTAACAGCAGCTCCTCCTCCCCAAAACACCATGGGAATGCCTTCCGGGACGCCGGGACACCCCCCAGAATGCCGGCATGGGCCTTTATGCTGGCGGGATGCCCAGCACCCGGCACCCGGTGACCAGGCATCCACAGCGGCACCCAGTGGCTAGGCCTCCACGCCGGCGCTGGGGCCACTAACACCAGCATAAGTAGCCCGTGTGCCAGCGTGGGAAGCCTGAACTGCAGCGCAGCTCCTTCCTGGCGTCCTAAGGGCTTTCGCCCTCGAGGCAAAGCTATTGAACTCCCTTCATAGGGAGAGTTATCAGTCTTTTGCTATCATCGTCTTCCACTAGTAAGAGCTTTTTGTTTTGTTTGGTGTTCCCTTATTGACCTTCTTTCCTGTTTATGGTTTAAATAGTTGTTTTATGTAGCCATATATTAATTTATAAGTTGGGTTTTAATGTTTTTTTAACTGTTTGCTGCCTGAGGGGTCCAAATTTGGTAGACAGGTTGCATAAAAATAATTCTCTATAGGATTTTGAGGGAATGTGGGAATAAGTGACCCTACTTTGCAAGACTGTACACTAAATCTAGGGTTGCCAGGTCCCTCTTTGCCACCGGCGAGAGATTTTGGGGGCAGAGCCTGAGAAGGGCGGGGTTTGGAGAAGGACTTCAATGCTATAGAGTCCAATTGCCAAAGCAGCCATTTTCTACAGCCAATCTGATCTCTATTGGCTGGAGATCAGTTGTCATAGCAGGAGATCTTTTGCTATTACCTGGAGGTTGGCAACCCTAGCTAAATCATAGTTTCTAATATTTGGGGTTTCTACATGCTCATGTCTTACCTTGGAGTACCTTTTGTAGGGGTCATGTCTTTGATCCCATAGGCCTTGGTCAGAGAGATATTGCCTACAGGGCTTTGGATTTTCTGTCTCTGGCAGCTGTTATTTCAATCATTCAAATTCACCCAAAATTTGTAGCAAAAATACATGTGAAAAATATGAAAAATTATCAAAAATTGGCCTTAAGCTTTTATGTAGGTCCAGTTCATATCTACTAAAAATAAAATAAAAAATCATGCACAGCAACTCAGTGGCCGTAACTTCATGGAGAAAGCAACATATGAGCCAATAGGATCATGCTGTTTCTCAAACAGCAATTTGTCCAAGCCAGAGATGCTAAAAATGTAAATTCAGGATCACGCCAAATGTTACTGGGAAACAAGGGAGGCTAATTAGCCCATATGTTACTTCCATGTGGCTACAGCCATGACAACGCTCTACACAGAGGATTTAGTGCATATTTGGAGAGCCCCAGGTTATGCACAAGGCACAGCCATTTGAGATGGATCTGCCAAGGCACGTCGTGTGCTTTGACCATTCAGCATATAACCAACCTCCGAGGTTCTCGCCCACAATCTGCAGTGTTAGAATAAGCAACTGTAAATGCAGATTGTATTGTCCGCATAGTGGGAAACAAGCCATGAGCAACAATATATGAAACTGTTTTTTACAAGGAGTCTGTTTTTGTTGTTTTTTCTCATCCTCCCCTTTTTCATCCTCCTTCAATGCATAGGGCCAAACCAAGAGTCAAACAAGTTATTGGCTTCAATCCAATCACACTTTCCACAGACAGAAGAAATTTTCACCCACAGAGCATTACTTCCTCCCCATGCCCCCAGCACACTGCAGTTTAAACACCCCCCTCAAATGCTGCTACTGTGGGACAGAGGACCCTCCCAAATAGCATAAAGGGAGTTAGAGGTCTCCAGAGGGAGAAAGTAATTGGTGAAAATTGCCTCTCCTCCCATCCATGGAAATCCTCCAGTGGATCTAAGTCTCTATCTGCGAGTATTAGAGAGGTTCTTTAAGGTCAGTGATTTTAACGGAGGCAGTAAAAACACTGTGATATATTATGGAACGAGATGGTAAATGTTGCCTCTTATTAAATGCCAAGGGCACTGAATGGTCTGTGTTTTTTGCCAGTATAGCAGATGAGATAACTGTTACCCATTAGATCAGCCTGCAGGCATGTTACTAAGGAAAATATCTGCCTAATTGAGCTGCAAATGACTTTTTGTTTTCTGCTCCTAACAGGGACATAGGAAATAACAAAAGTGAATTAGAGGCTCTAACATGAGTGGAAAATTTAGGAGAGACTTTTTATAAGTGTGGGTGAGAAAACAGTACAATGTTAAGAAGATTTAAATGATGTGCCTGTGGTTTATGCTGCAATGATGAAACTGCCGATCATGTAATGCCAAATATTAGCATTTTAATGGAACTTGAGGATTGTGCTACCTGATGCCTGGGAAAGGGCCGTAGTCCTTCAGCAGATTCCACAAAACACTACATAGCCAACCTCCAGACACTAGCTGGAGATCTCCTGTTATTACAACTGATTTCCAGCCAATAGGGATCAGTTCACATGGAGAAGAAGAAGAAGAGTTGGTTTTTATATGCCAACTTTCTCTACCATTTAAGAAAGAATCAAACCGGCTTACAATCAGCTTCCCTTTCCCTCCCCATAACAGACACCCTGTGAGATAGGTGGGGCTGAGAGTGTGTGACTAGCCAAAGGTCCCCCCGCTGGCTTCATGTGTAGGAGTGGGGAAACAAATCCAGTTCACCAGATACAGGAAGCCTCCACCACCCATGTGGAGGGGTGGGGAGTCAAACCGGATCAGAGTCCGCCGCTCCAAACCACCGCTCTTAACCACTATACCACGCTGGCTCTACTATACCACTATAGCAAAGTGGCCGCATTGGCAACTGGACTCTATGGGATTGAAGTCCCTCACTGCCCCTAACCCCACCCTCCTCACGCTTTGCCCCAAAAAATCTTCAGGTATTTCCAAACCTGGAGCTGACAACCGTAGAGGCAGGAGATCTCACTGATGTTGCATGGGATTGCAGCAATAGCAGGTGACATCTCACTAGACAGTCTCATAAGCTTTTGCAGCCATTTTCAGTAGCCTAAGAAACACAGAATGTCAACCAAGATGAGGTTACTTTGTGAGAACCAGATCAGATGAGGTTACTTTGTGAGAACCTGGTTGGCCACTGTGTGAACAGACTGCTGGACTTGATGGGCCTTGGTCTGATCCAGCAGGGCCTTTCTTATGTTCTTATCAGCATTCTGGGTTTCTAGCAGTGCAATGCTAAGCAGAGGTACACCACCGAAATGGAGGGAGGCAGACAGAACAGGAACGGAAAGGGAAGAAGTGGGAGCAGCGTCATGGCTTCTCCCTTTGGCTTTATGTAAATCTCATGTTCATCGTCACATGGACTTTGTTTATAAAACAACAGCAAAAACAAGATGAAGTAAATTTAGATCTTGTCAGAAGACACAAAATAAGACCAAGGCTTTTCTTTGCTCTACTTGCTGAAGGTAAATGTAGAGAACATGACCATTTAAGTAAACCCACTTCTTTTTATAGGAATGTAGTGAAATCTTTTCTGACCACATTTAGGCTGGTGTACCATTCTAATGGGACAGGTCTCTTGTTAAGCAGAAGAAGAAGAGTTGGTGTTCATACTCTGCTTTTCTCTACCTTTAAGGAGCCTCAAAGCGGCTTACAATCACCTTCCCTTCCCCTCCCCTCAACAGACGCCTTGTGAGGTAGGTGGGATTGAGAGAGTTCGGAGAGAATTGTGACTAGTCCAAGTCACTCAGCAGGCTTCATGTATAGGCGTGGGGAAACAAACCTGGTTCACCAGGTTAGAGTCCGCTGCTCATGTGGAGGAGTGGGGAATCAAACTTGGTTCTCCAGATTAGAGTCCACTGCTCTTAACCACTACATCATGCTGGCTCTCATTAGAGGGATGGAGTCAGCGGGGCAACTCCAATATATTTTATGGTTTCTGTAGCGTCTTCCTCAGCGAGTCCATGATTAAACCCTGTTTAGGGCTGTTGAAAAAAAATTCGGTAAAATTCGGATTCGGCAAAATTTGGCCCGTTTTTATTCGGGAAATACCGAAGTCTGAACTCCCCCACTTCGGGTCCGTGCAATTCAGCATGAGATCCGGAGTTCGGGGAAAAAACCGGCCGAATAAAGCCATTAAAAACACAATCGCGCCTTTCCGTGGCTCCGGGGGGGCATTTTTGGGGGTAGAGGTCCGAAACTTTCAGCATAGCTTGAGGGGACCCTTCTTGCAAGAACCCCCATGTTTTGTAAAGATTGGGTCAGGGGGGGCTGAGATATGGGCCCCGAAAGGGGTCCCCCTCCTTAATGTGCATCTCTGACAATGGGGGTTTGCAATTAGCAGAGCTTGCCGCCCATGCCCAAAGCTCCCAGCCCCGACAATCAGCTGAGCTGCGGGGAGCAAGGGCAGGGCAGGTGCGAAGAAGTTTGCAAACCATGCAAAGCAACACATTTGCAACCATACAAACCATGCAAAGCAACATGTTTGCAACCATGCAAAGCAACACCTCACACCTGGGAGTTTGCAAACCATGGAAAGGGACAGAGGCAGCTAGCTATGCATAAGGAGCAGGAGGGGGGAATTTCCCCTTTTGCATTGGACTCAGGACTAGGCAAATGCATTCTTTAAGTCACAACTTGAAAACCAGTTTTGAGCAAGCATCAAAATAGACCTAACCGATCTTATGAATGAGGGAAAACCTGAGGACCCACAACTGAAGCCCCCCCCCTCAAACCAGGGAGAGAGAGACTCAGGGGGCATCCACCCCCCGCAGAACAGGCGAAAGCCCCCTTTGGCTTCCCCCCACCCACAGAAACTGCTCCCTCCCCACACACACACAGACTCTGCTTCCCCCCCCCACACACACACAGCAGAAAAATTATAGAGAAAATCCCCAAAATGGGTCTTACTGTGGATGTCTTCTGTTCCATCTTCTTCGCACCTGCCCCGCCCTTGCTCCCCGCAGCTCAGCTGTTTGTCGGGGCTGGGAGCTTTGGGTGTGGGCGGCAAGCTCTGCTAATTGCAAACCCCCATTGTCAGAGATGCACATTAAGGGTGGGGAAGAAGACCCAGCTTGGCAACCGATTGGCCGCAGGAGAATGCTGCTTACTAACTGACAGTTATGCTGCTGTGCCAAACCCTGAATTTGCCAAATTTATTCGCCGAACACCCCAAACTCGCTGAATTCGGCTCCCTGTTTTCCCAGGACGAACCGAATCGACAGCCCTAACCCTGTTTGCATGATCTCCCCCACCCTCAGGATTGTTTATGATACACTGTCAAATGACAGAACTATCTCCTTGACTATAAGCTTATTATAAATAAAACCTGAGAACTTATATACAATAAATGACTCATACGGTTATTCATAACTGTAAAAAAAATAAAAGAGTAAAAAATTATGGTTCTGACATCAACATTTGGATTGGTAGTGGTAGCAGGAATTGCTCATGTGATGAGGGAGTCCCAGACAAATCTGTGAGGGGAGCATTATGAACCCTCAAGTTGAGACTGACAGTGGAAACGGATAGGAGTCTTTGTGTGTCAGTGAAGGTGGAACTCAAGAACGCAGTTTGGAAAGGAACCAGAAATAAGTCAGTGACATAGATGGAGGGAACAACAAAGAGAAAGTGACCTTATTTATGTATTTTAATTCATTTATACCTGACCTTTCTCCCCCATGGGGACCCAAAGCAGCCTATATAATTTCCCTCTCTTCCATTTTATCCTCACAACAATGCTGTAAAATAGGTGAGAGAGAGAGAGAGAGAGAGAGAGAGAGAGAGAGAGAGAGAGAGAGAGAGAGAGAGACATGCTGAGAGGCAGAGGAAAAGGACAAATCAAGAAGTTAACCCTTAAGGAGGAAGACTTTCAGTAATCTAACACAGACCTTTGCTTCCTGGATCCCACTGGAGAGACAGCGCCAGCATTGTGGCCTGCCTGCCACACTCGGTAGCCCATGCGTTCATGCTTGTGTTAGGAGGTTCTATTCACATCTACTGAGGACAGGACATTCAAGAACTTCACATTTTTAATAATCCTCTCCTGTTTCCAAACAGAGTCCTTCCTTGATCTGTGAAACTTTTCTGCATGATTCCTGACTGTCAGTTGACTGTTGTTATCAGCATTTTTAGTGCACAATCACTTCTTCTGAATATTGGGTGCTGGAGGACAAAAAAAAGAGAAGAGAAATTGCCTTCAAACCTTGTTCGTGGGCTTCTCAGAATAATCTAGAAACTAGACTAGATGGACCATGGTCTAATGCAGAAAGGCTGTTCTTGGGCCTCTTTTTATTTCATCCCATCTGAGAGGGAAGCTGACAATATAATAGACAAGATTTATGATTCCATATCAAAATAAAGAATTTTGATTCCATATCAAAATTCCATATTCAAATAATGCTTTGAGAACAAAAGGCTTTGCCCTAAATGCCAGCAAAGACACTCAGCACATAGTCCATTGATTGTGACATTTGTAAATTAAGCTTTTTTCAAAAAAACATTTTCAATGTCCACTTAGAATGGCTCCCGTGTTAGGCTTCAAGATGTGCATTCTCTGCACAAAGGACACCCCAAAGAAGTTCATGGAAATGTTGTCTAGGTCATGTACTGGAGACCGATTTGCAGGTAGGTGAGTTTGAGATAGAAGAAGAAGAGTTGGTTTTTATATCCTGACTTTATCACTTAAGAAAGAATCAAACCAGCTTAAAATCACCTTCCCTTCCCCTCCCCACAACAGACACCCAGTGAGGTAGGTGGGGCTGAGAGAGTGTGACTAGCCCAAGGTCACCCAGCTGGCTGCATGTGCGTAGGAATGGGGAAACAAACCCAGTTCACCAGACTAGCCTCCGCCGCTCATGTGGAGGAGTGGGGAATCCAACCCGGTTCTCCAGTTCAGAATCCACCACTCCAAACCACTGCTCTTAAACACTACACCATGCTGGGTTGCCAGTTCCAGGTCGGGAAATATCTGGATATTTGGGAGGTGGAGCCTGAGGAGGGTGGGGTTTGGAGAGGGGAGGGACTTCAATGCCATAGAGCCCAATTGCCAAAGCGGCCATTTTCTCCAGGGGAACTGATCTTTGTCACCGGGAGATCAGTTATAATAGCTGGAGATCTCCAGCCACCACCTGGAGGTTGGCAACCCTAGCTTGAGATGAGGTGGTGAGCGTAGCAAAGACCTGAGGATGCCAAGTACAATTACCAATTCACAGTCCTGTTTTCTTCAGAGGTGGTTGGAATAAACCAAATTACACTGAAGAGCTAGTTAAAATTGAGGACCATACTTGTGAGGATTTCTCAGGATCCTGAAGTGCAAAAGTAATTAAATGGAATAGATGAAGCCAAGTTCCTAGGGTAGCTATTGAGCACTCCAAGCTTGTGTCTCGTTTTAACTGAGTTTTGTCTTCCCAGCGCTTCCAGCGGTATTAATGGAACTAAATTACACAGTTTTATTCATCAGCACACATCACTCATAAGAAGTATTTAAGCAGTAAAAAGCAATAACTCCAGAATGACCGGCCAGTGCAAAACCGCATGAGCTTCAGTCTTGAGCAAAAAGACACAACATAAAATTCCAGCTATTTTCTGAGCTTAGTTTTTTGAGGGAGAAGAAAACAACAACCAAACATTTCTTGGAAAAAAATTAATCTTGGAGTCTGAAATACGGCACACAAACTGTTTTGAGATCCTGACCAACATACAGGATGACCCTGTCATTAGTTCCTGGACGCTGGCTGCAAAAAATACAGATGTGCCGTTTTCTCACTTGGGCAAAATATCAATACTGTTAAATTAGTTGCCAGGCAACTGGACTCCTTATCAGTAAGCACAGAAGGAAACATAAGCATGTCTAATAAAAATAATCTTTATTATATGTGAAAGCGTATTGACGTTTGACCTGATTCAGATAATGGATAATAGTAGAATCCAGGTCCAGAAAAAGACACTTAGCGTTAAGTCCCACATCACAAATTAGTAAACATATCTTAACTTTTAACACATGACAGGATAAGATTTATTAAACACGAAAAATACCGTATGTTTGAGCCATGAGGGTATAAGATTACTGAGCAGGGTTAAATTATCTGCATCCCTAAACCCATAGACTAAAAATCTTTCTTCTAGTATTAACTAGGTTTCTTCTAGTATTAACTAGGTTATACAGAGATAATGATAACCAGGTTTCAGACATCATGCTTCTTATTCTGTTCCTTTACTGATCTTCTTGCCTTCCTTCCTTACCCATCTGCTATCCTCTATTAGTTGGTGACCCACCATTTCTCTTGTATTCCTCTCCCATTTCTCTTGTAGTTCTAATTAAAAAGAAGGCCTCTGAGAAATGGGACTGAGGGTTTCATCTATCCCCTTCTCAGTGTGCAAAATACAATGTGCATTGGCTCTAAGCAAATTGGTACTGCTTTGTCTTTCATTTCACAACTTAAAAGGGCTCAAAAGGGCTCAGGTCCCTCTTCACCACCAGTGGGAGGTTTTTTGGGGGGAGCCTGAGGAGGGCGGGATTTGGGGAGGAGAGGGACTTCAATGCCATAGAGCCCAATTGCCAAAGCGGCCATTTACTCCAGGGGAACTAATTTCTATCGGCTGGAGATCAGTTGTAGTAGCAGGAGATCTCCAGCTACTACTTGGAGGTTGGCAACCCTAGGTGCCACAGCCCTGGACTCCATCCCAGGGCTGATAGAACGTGTCATAGGCTTTTTGCACTTGCCAGTTAAGCTGCAGGAATGCCCTCACAGGGCTCAGTCATTATAACAAGGCTCTACCTGGAGCTTTCGTGGGACTGCAGCAGTCCAAATCTCTGCTTCAGTTTCCACAAGCCCCACCGGTGTCCTTTCTCACGGGCCTGCCTGTCTTGCCGTTTCCCCCTCAGACCTTCCCTCTCTCCCTTCCTACCCTGGAGGTTAGCAACCCTAAGCCGATGTGATGGTACCGCTTAAGAGAAGCTGCTGGGAGGCGTGCAGTTGTTGAACATGTTGAGATAGAAAGAAAGAGCCCTTCAAGGATGTGGATGCTAGCCCACAAACAAACATACAAACATACATACATACGAACAAACAAAAAGCCAACAAAGGTCTTACAGAATAGGCGTTACAATTGAAGGACCTGCAAGGACTTGAGGGGGAAGGAATCTCATTTCCCACTCCCCCGCTATTTCTTCTTCCCCTTCCCTGAAAGCCTACACATCCTCTCTCCTTGTTCTGCCACCTTCTCTCCTTTCTAACCACCAGTCAATTACCTTTATCCCTGCCCCCCCGCCCTGCTTCAGTTTTCCCTGCTTCCCTACCTTGGCCTCCTTCCCCTGGGAAAAATCTGGCAGGTGTTGCTCAGTGCTGGCTGCCAAGATGGGCCCAGTTATGTGGTGGGGAACTTGTTGGGACAGCTCATTGCCCCCTGTATCCTAGGGTTGCCAACCTCCAGGTGGGGACTGGAGATTTCCTGGAATTACAATTGATCTCCAGACTATTTGGATCAGTTCCTCTGGAGAAAATGGCTGCTTTGGAGGGTGAAGGCTAGGGCATTATACCCTGCTGAGTTGCCTGCCCTCACCAAACCCTGCTCTTTCCTGGATCCCCCCGCCCCCCAGGTCTCCAGGAATTTCCCAACTTGGAGTTGGCAACCCTACTGTATTTCCTTCCCCACACTATTTCCTCTTTCCCTTCTCCACGCAGCCCTCATATCCTCACCTTTCCTGTTCCCATTCACCATCCGATCTATTTTTTATCTGTCCTCTATCTTCAGCTATGTACAGGTGCTGCTTCAATTATTTTGGAGATTTCTAATTCCCCAGTGGGCCTTTTCTCAGGTTTGTGGAAAGAGATGTCTTATCTGCTCATCTTTTTATCTCTGGATTTAAGTGTCTACAGACCTGGCCATTTCAACAATTAGATATATTGATATGTCCAAATTGGCTAGCTCCAGTCAAAGTCAAGTTGCTGCATTTCGCACCAATTGCACTTCCTAGATTGTTTTCAATAATGACTTCATGGCATTAACCTCAAAGCCATAGTACCATGGATTAATAGGGTTGAAACGATGGTTTGGGAAATTCGGAAATTTGGGGGTGGCTGGAATTTGGGGAGGGAGGGAGCTCAGTAGAGACAAGTCTTCCCTCCAAAGCTGCCATTTCCTCTGAGAGAACTGATCTCTGTAGTCTGGCTATCAGTTGTAGTTCTGAGAGAAGATCAGGCCCCACCTTGAGGTTGGGAACCCTAACCAAGTCTGGGCAGTTTCTGTCTCTGATGCAGCTGGCGGGGGGAGCCCGCTCCACCAACCGGCTCCTCTAGCGAGCATGTTGGATCAGAAAGCTCTCAAACTCTTAATTCAGCCACCAAGAGAAAAAAAGTCACTCCATCCAAAGTAGGCAGCAAAGTCGCCTTCAGAATATCGGCCTTCCCAACCAGTGCCATCTACATCTTATCTAGATTCTCTTTTAGCTTGTTCTCCCTCAGCCACTTTCCATATGGCATCCAAGCACCAGCCCATGACAGAAGCAGCCATTTCGAGAGGCATTTCAAAAAGAAATGCTGACGATACACAGCTACGAAGTTTCAAATGGTCTAATTTAACAGATGGGCACAGACATTAAAAAAGCATTGGGGATAACGCTGAGCCTTAATTTTTAAATTTCTTTTATTTCCTATATTGACCACTTTTCCGCTATACATGGCCCAAAGAAGAAGAAGAAGAAGAAGAGTTGGTTTTTATATGCCGACTTTCTCTGCCACTTAAGGAAGAATCAAACCGGCTTACAATCACTTTCCCTTCCCCTCCCCACAACAGACACCCTGTGAGGTAGGTGGGGCTGAAAGAGAATGACTTGCCCAAGGTCACCCAGCTGGCTTCGTGTGTAGGAGTGGGGAAACCAATCCAGTTCACCAGATTAGCCTCAGCCGCTCATGTGGAGGAGTGGGGAATCAAAGCCGGTTCTCCAGATCAGACTCCACCGCTCCAAACCACCATTCTTAACCACTACGCCACGCTGACTCTCTATGTATTTCAAAGTCCCCGCTCAACTTCACCATGCCCAGCCTGAAGCCAGACGCATAAGGGAAGTTGTGTCATCCAGAAATCCCTGCAGTTGTTCAGCCAGCTCGGTGTAGTGGTTAAGAGCGGTGGACTCTAATCTGAAGAACCGGGTTTGATTCCCCACTCCTCCACATGAGTGGCAGACTCTAATCTAGTGAACAGGGTTGGTTTTCCCACTCCTCCACATGAGGCCTGCTGGGTGGCCTTCGGCCAGTCACAGTTCTCTCTGAACTCTCTCAGCCCCACCTATCTCACAAGGTGCCTGTTGTGGGGTCGGGGGAGAGAAAGTGATTGTAAGCCGTTCTGATACTACTTAAAGGTAGAGAAAAGCGGGGTATATAAACCAATTCTTCTTCTCCTCCTCCTCTTCCTCCTGTTCCCACCTGTTCAGTTATCTTGTCAGGAAGGATAGATGTGGTCTCCATCACTGGTCAAAACCTCTTCATCTGAATAAGTTTTTTTCCCCCCAGCAGTGGCTTAATGGGAGCCTCCTTAAGGGATTTTGCAAAAATTCCCTCAAACAGGGATACATTTCTTTCAAAAAAAGTGTCACTGCCTTCTTTACATACTTTAAACAGTAAGCTAGGACAAATATCTAATTTACAGGACTAGAGCAAGAATCTAGTGAGCAGGAGGCAAGGATGTCAATCCCATAGCATTCGCACAGATTTGAACAGATGGTGCTTCTGAAGTCTCTGGTAACCCAACTGTATTCAAATTACTGTCTAAATCAGATTGGATCAGAGCGATTTTATGAGCAAAGAAGCAGGCAAAATCATCACTGCTAATTGCCAATTCACTATCAGCTTTGGACTCTGGCCTAGGAGTCATCAAATTCCTAACCACGTTAATCAATTGAGCTGCCCATGATTGAGATGAAACGATGGTGGTAGAGAGAAAAGCTTTTTAATTATTTTTGCTGCTGCTAACTCCAGCTGTAGGCTTTTCCATGTGCTCTGTTTGAACTGGCACTTGTTTTCTACCACTGTTTAATTCACCTCCTCAGTCTGCACAATATTCCCAACTCTCTGGAAAACCAAGGAGCCTGAACCTTCGGAGAGGCGGGATGAAGGAAACAGGGAGCAAATCTGTCTCAAGGCTTAGATAGTCCATTGTTCCAAGCCCCAAACAAGTCACTGATGGAGCTGCCAGTATGGCCCTTAAATCCCCTCACTGCATTATAAAAAAATACCTTACAAAAACAACAGCAAGGGCATAAAAAAAAACCTTACCAAAACAGCAAGGGCATAAAAAGAGCTCAAAACAGAATTCAGCGGAATGAGGAGCCTTGTTCAGCCATGTAAATTTCTGGCTACATTGCACAATCCAGCAACAGGAACAATAGTAATGATTGTTCTGCTATGGAAGTCCAAAAATATGTTGAGTGAAATATTAAATAAACGAGTTCAAGGAGGTTAATTTTGAAGAGTTTTTCCACAGTTGAAATTGTTCATCCGATTCGATGGGGGGAAATTCCTTATGTATGAAATTCTTTCTTAAGACAAGATAAGGGTGAGGTTAGCAAAGTATATAATTCTATAGTTCTGTTATCTGCCAGAAAGCCAGACTCCTAAGAACACATTAATAATGTCTCTTCCATTTCTGAAACAATATCTATTTGCAGTTCTACACTCCACCACATCTCAGCTTGGAAATGTGTGTGTGTGTGTGTGTGTGTGTGTATGCCATCTTTCTACTTAAAAAGTACACTAGCAGTGAACAACCCTTCAGAATACACAATTACAAAACAAAATTATGTAAAAGACAAAGACGTCTGAGCACAATATGCTTCATACTTTGAAGAAAAGAGTGGTAGAAGGCTTTTTGGTTTGCTGCCCAAACTTAAGTAAAGGAAGCTATTCTAGACCTGTGGTTGTACAACTAACCGTTCTTCACATTTGTGACCTTGCTTGGCATGGAACAGAAAATCATTCACTGACCACAATATTTAGGCCAGCTAATATGGCAGAAAGCATCCCCTTAGGAAATCTAGGACTCCTGCTGATCAACTATTTGGCAGGGTGAGGAAACCAACAGACAGAGCAGCTTTACAAAAAAAGTATTCTACATTTATTTATTTATTATTTCAAATCCTACCCTGCTCTCCTCAGCCAAAGCCAGGCTCAGAGCGGCTTATAGGGGTAATCATATACCAAACAGAAATATCTTATCTGGTGCCTCTGAGATGTAACATACAGCTACATCCAGGTGAGCAGATGGATAAGATCCCAAGTTGGAATGTAGGGGGGAAATATAATAGCAGTAGAAGTTAGGGGAGACCAACGTTTATTTATAAGGAAACCGTAGCTGGCTTCAACCATAGGCCTGGAGGAATAGCTCTGTTTTGCAGGCCCTGAGGAACTCTCCAAGGTCCTGCAGGGCTCTGGTCTCACTAGAGAGGATATTCCACCAGGCAAGGGCCAGGGCAGAGAAAGCTCTGGCTCTGGTCAAGGCCAGCCGGACACTCCTCAGGCTGGGGACCACGAAAAGATTGGTATTAGATGGACAAAGAGTCCTCTGAGGAACATACCTATTCTAGGCTAGTGGATTGGGTTCCAAAAAGAAGTACCTTTCTTAAGCATCTCACCTGTTGTGAAGGAAGACGCTTGCTTCAGTATACATAGACCTCCTACCTTGATGAGTTAGCAAGTGTCCTTAACTGCCAGTGCAGAAATTACAGTCGCAAGTAAAGCAAAGAACCACAAAAGAACCATTAATAACTATTAGCCCTCTTCTCTTCCTACCTTCATCCTTGCACCTGAATGACAGATTGACTAGTTAAGTTATGAAAGAAAAGCATAGCCATCAGTTGCTTGATTAGTATCGGTTTAATGTGATCAACCTAATGACATGCTTTGCAGAGAGACTGTTTTTGACATGGACTCTTATTCTCTTTGATCTTTAAGGTGGCATTTATTGTGCCATTTGTGTAACTAAGGGACTTGAAATAATTAGATTTTGGTGTCTAGTAGGTCATTTTTTCATGTTATTTTGGAGATCTTGCTTGAGTGAATGTGTATAGATTTTTTTAAGTCATTCAAAACAGTGACCTTTTCAACCATATTTTTGAATGTCAAAGGCAGATGGGTTTCTTTGAGAATGTGACAGTTACATTCTGAAATTTTAAATGGGCTTAGCCAGGTGTATTTTACATTTGGATGTATTTTATTTTAATTAATTAATTAGTTTAAAACATATATTAACCTCCTTTCTATCTTGTGGCTCTCCAGGCAGCTTACAAATTGAACAAAACAACAGTTATAAAACACATAAAAGAAGACAGTCTAAAATCTCAATTAGGACTGTGAATAAATACAATCCAAATTATTTAAATGTAGTCCTAAATAAAACTGTCTTCAGCTGCCTACTGAAGATTGAAAGTGAGGGGGCCACGCATATTTCCCCGGGGAAGTTGTTCCATAATTGTGGGGCTGCCACTGAAAAGGCCCTCTTTTGTGTGTCCACCAGACAAGTTCTTTGATTGGTGGAACAGTCAGGAGGGCCTTTCCCTGGCAGGAGTGTATGGGAGAAGACAGTCATACATATTGAATTGATATTCATGTATTTACATTATGCATACATTGTAAGTCCTGAGTGAAATTCTATACCAGAGGCTGGGTAGCAGTTGATATATTGTTTGTCTTGCACATTTAGTAACTTATTCATACGTGGCCAATGAGCTAAGTGGGTCATACTTTGTTCCACAGACCTGATATGCATACACACCTTCTTATTAAGAGAAGAAGAAGAGTTGGTTTTTATATGCCGACTTTCTCTACCACTTAAGGAAGAATCAAATCTGCTTACAATCACCTTCCCTTCCCCTCCCCACAACAGACACCCTGTGAGGTAGGTGGGGCTGAGAGAGTGTGACTAGCCCAAGGTCACCTAGCTGGCTTTGTGTGTAGGAGTGGGGAAACAAATCCAGTTCACCAGATTAGCCTCCTCTGGACATGTGGAGGAGTGGGAATCAAAACTGGTTCTCCAGATCAGACTCCACCTCTCCAAACCACCGCTCTTAACTACTACACCATGCTGGATACCTAATACACAAATGCATGTAAATTTCAGTGTTCAGTGAAAGGGCATTTATAATCATAGTAATGCATATATAAACAGGTGCATAAATAATATGCAGCTTTGGTAAGAATTTGTTAAACACTGTCTCCTCATTAGCTTGTACAGGAATTGATTATCCACATACAGAGATGTCATAAATTAAGACTGTATCAAGATGTAGACTTTGCCAGCCTGGGGCGATGAATCAGAAAACAACTCATCTGAAATTTGTTCAGGAGATGTTATATTATTTGCTTTGACAGTGATGGGGAAAGGGTATTTTCAGTAAACACAGTATTTTCAGTAAACACAGTATTCACAGCCATATACCATCTAAATTGAAACATTATTCTTACCAGTGTGGTGTTGTAGTTAAGAGCGGTGGACTTGCTCTTCCTCAGCCGGTTTCTATATGGCATCAAAGCACCAGCCCATGACAGAAGCAGCCATTTCAAGAGGCATTTTAAAAAGAAATGCTGATGATACACAACTATGCAGTTTCAAATGGTCTAATTTAACAGATGGGCACAGATATTAAAAAAGCATTGGGGAGAAAGCTGAGGCGAGCGTGTACCTTGTCTCTCGCAACTCTCTTTGGCCGTCTCCTCCTATGTCACTCCAAAGGTGTAGGTGAGCTGGGAGGGCCGGGCACTACTGCTTTCCCTTTGTTGGCTGGCTCAGGGCTGGGGGCCGGGAGTGACTCGTCTGCTGACTCAGGACTGGGAGAGGGCGTGCTTCCTCGCCCGGCTCTGTCTGAGCTTCAGTCCCTTGCTGGCCACCTTCTGTTGGCTCTGGGCTGGCTAAAAAGGGCCCCTCTTCCTCTGATGAGTCCTTATTGCCATCCAGTCCTGACCCATGACAGCAGTCCTTGTATAACTGCTAGTGGTTTGTGCCTTAGATGTAGAGTTGCCAACCTCCAGCCAATAGAGATCAGTTCACCTGGAGAACATGGCCACTTTAGCAATTGGACTTTATGGCATTGAAGTCCCTCCCCTCCACAAACCCCGCCCTCCTCAGGCTCTGCCCCAGAAACCTCCTGCAGGTGGCAAAGAGGGACCTGGCAACCCTACTTAGATGACAGTGTGTTGGACCTGGATCTGGACCCTGCTTATTGGATTTACCACTGACTTTGGACTGTGACCTGGCTTGGGCTCTTTGGATGTGCTCCTCTGGTTTGATGCTTGCCTTTTGGATTCCTGTGTTTTGGCCCTGGATTGTGTTTGGACTATGCTGGTAACTTCTTGCCCTAGGTGCCTGCCTAGACCAGAACAAACTACCTCACAGGGTTGTTGTCAGCATAAAATGGAGGTGAAGAGAATTATGTTAGGCGACTTGGGGGAAAGGTGGACTTTAAATAAATAAATTTTGAGAAAGGTAACTTCAGAAAACAGTCAAATTTGATGTCTGAGACTTTCAGGAATGCATCACAAGGTATATAAAATGTATTGATTCAGTAATCTTGCATAACCTTCAACTGAGGAAGAAATAAAGTCTAACTCAGCCACAACTTTCAAGGAGATTAAGGAGAAACTACCATGCTGGAAGAACTGACATTTAACGTTAATCCTATCTTGCAGTGGTAATTTCAAAGTTAATATTTTTATTTCAAAACTTTCCCACTTGCATTCCAGAGATGAATATTAAGAAATGTAAGATGGTTATCTTAGAGTTTATTAGGAAAAGAAAAACACTGAGAATTAATTGGAAACAAGCACAACAAAAATGGAAGCAGGGTGGTTTAACAATTCTGAATATCTCCTTCTATGATTGTATTTTTAAAAAATCCAATGTTTATTCCAGTGGTTTCAGGATCAGATAGATTCTTCTATATTGATGGAACAAATGTTTGTTTCTCAGTAATTGAAAGACTGGATTTTCTTTAAAAAGAATCTAAGACCAAAGTTCTATTTGAAAAGATCTATGATAATTGATAGTATTAGGTTCACATGGTTTAAATGGCAACATAAATTTGTTTCTTGTTCTCCTGTGGCATCAGATGTTTTGGAATTAAGTTTAAAGTTAGGATGGACTGAGTGATAATGTGATAGCTGGAGAGATATTGACTGATACCTGTTTTGTGAGTTGATTAAGAACAATGAATTTGTAACTTATGAAAGAATAAGTCAGAGTATTAGTTATACTATCTCTTGGTACCAATATTTCCAGCTCTGTAGCTTTGTAAATAGGGGGAAAACGATAAGGGAGAATTGAGGGCAGAATTGAGTAAGTTTGATTTATTTATTGAACAAAAACAAGGTAAAATGTAAAATTTACTGTAATTATCTGTTAGAAATTAATAGTGATGCAACCCCCAGCCATGTTAAATGACCGAAATCTCTAGGATGTGTTGTAGACTCAAAAGCATGGTCTTTTCTTCAGTCTAAAGGTTCTTCCTTTTCTGTTTCAACTTTGTTGAAGGAAGATATATGTAAGATACTGCACCAATGGCATTTGTCACCAGTTAGACTATCAAGGATTTATCAGTGATAATAACAGTGGTTGGTTTTGCAAGGAAACAGGAGCAAATTTTCTCCATATGTGGTAGCGATGTGACAGGGCAAAAGTGTTTTGGGATAAAGTAACTAGTTTATTGACAGTGGCTTTTCAATAAAAGGTAGACAAAACACTCAAATGTGTTCTGTTGAACTATGTTGCCTCAATTCCCAAAGAATTTCAGACTATTGCTTTACTCTTATTGACAGCTGCAAGGCTTCTCTTTGCAAGAACTTGGAAGTCGAATCATACTCCTCTAGTTAGAGACTGGATTATGAAAGTAAAAAAGATTTTTAAACTGATAAAAACTAACTTTACTACAACAACATCAAGATCCTCAAAGGCTATTTAGACTATGGGATGCCTTAATTCTAAAGACAGAAATGTATATGTAACTAAATTTGGAATATTCATTAGCTAATCACAAACATATGCCTATATTTTGAACTGGTATTTGTTTATATACTATTTTTTTTCTTTTTTGTTTGACCACATGGTTTATCACTTTATTTCATATTTTGTTATAAAAATATAAAATAATGAAAAATAGTAAAATAAAATTAAAAGTTAATTTGGCCATTTTTGTCCAGTGTGTTGACCTGGTTGTTACATTGCTCTTGGATTACTGCATTTCCTAAATGGGTGTGCCAAAGGCCATTTGATGATTTTTCTTCTAGTTCTCTAAAGTAACAACATGAAGCTACTTTACCGTCCAAATGTGATATGATACATTCACTTTATTGTCTAATTATAACAGCATTTCACCTATATTAGCATGCTCTGCTTTTAATAATTTCTTCAGCTTGTCTTGAAATTAAGTATAATCTCCCTTATCATTATCTTCTACTTCCTGACTATTTTCTACTCCCTGATACAATCAATCTATTCATTTCCTTTTGTCTACTTCCTTACCGTATTCACATAAACCATTCACTAGGGCTGTTAAAAAAAATTCGTAAAATTCAGATTCGGCAAAATTCGGCCCATTTTGATTTGGGCAGTGCAGAAGTCTGAACTCCCCTGCTTCGGATCCCCAAAATTCGGGCGAGATCCAGAGTTGGGGGAAAAATTCGGCCCCCCACGTGCCTTCAGGCGCCTTCAGCGCGGGGTGGGTGGGTGGGAGTGGAACAGATCTGTGCCTCCCGGCCAGGAGGCACAGATCTGTTTAAAGCCCCCCCCCCGTGCCTTCATGGAAGCCCCGTGAAGGCACAGGGGGGGATCCCGAATCTGCTGAATTTATTCGCCAAACCCTTGAAGTTGGCGAATTCGGCTCCCCCGTTTCCCGCCTTTTTTGAGATTGGTTCGTCCCAAACCGAAAAACAGCCGAATCGGGGGAAATTCAGCTGTTTTTCGGTTCTGGACGAACTGAATCAACAGCCCTACCATTCACTCTCTCATCTCTCAGGAAACCATCCCTTGATCCATCTCATCCCTTTGATTGCCACCTGATTTCTTTTCTCTCCTTTGCCTCCAAACAATGTTCTATTTCCCCCCACTGTCTCTGCATTCTTCCTTTCAGTTTCTCCCTTAATCTCTTGAAACTGGGCTTCTGTCCTTCACATTCCATCAAACCGGCACTCATCAAAACCCACTGATTTCTTCATTGCCAATTTCAAAGATTTTTACGCTGTCCTTGTCTTCCTTGACCTCTCTGCTTCCTTTTGATTATTTGCCTGCTTGACCCCCCCAACCCCAATGCTTCTATGCACTTCCCTTCTTTTCTGGCAAATCACTTCTTCATAAGGTTGCCAACCTCCAGGTAGTAGCTGGAGGTCTCCTGATATTACAACTGATCTCCAGCTGATCGAGATCAGTTAACCAGGAGAAAATGGCCACTTTGGCAATTGGACTCTATGGCATTGAAGTCCTTCTCGTCCCCAAAACCTGCTTTTTAGTGCCTATGCTCTTAGAATGGACTCCTTCCTAAGAAGAAGTATGTTATCTTATTCAGTTAGACACCTACTAAGCAGGACTCAATGCTTCTTACCGAAGTAAGTTTTCTCTTGAAATGCTCCAATAAATTATGAAAAGGATGTGAATGTATATACAGTTTATTTTACATAATAGATATACATGTAAATGGTTACAAAATTCTAAAATGTTATAAAGTTCAGACATTATGAGTCTTAAACATGTTCCTGTATGCAAGCATCATGTATCTTAAACAATCTCTATTCCTCTATATGAGAGTTCAAACCTTAAACCAGTAATAATATTTCATTCAGGAAATATAAGCTACAGAAATCTAGTAAAGATGGTTAGTGCAATGAATAAGATCTGATTTAGTTAAAAGCATCTTAATTCAAAGTACCTAGAACATCATAGAACATAAGACATACTTCACCTAGTCATGTCGTTTGCAAACCTCCCCAGCATGCCAGGGCCTAGAGAGATCTGAAAATTTCCTAATTAATGTTAAGGATATTTGAACCTTTTTGGTCCTCTATGTGTTATTTTAGTATTTAAATGTCTTTGGTGTATGCAAAGGTTAGCAAAATCTCTGGTTCAGTGAGTTCATGTAAGAGCTGAGGTCATGAGTCCTTGAAGCATATTTCCAGTCCATGCCAGGACTAGGTTCATGAAACCATAGAGAAATCTCTAAGTGTTTTTAGCCTATGAAAGGCCTCTGATCTATGCTAAGATCAGGGAGTTCTATATGTATGTGTATGCCATTTTTAGCTGTGTCAGAACTAGAAAGCAATGCAAAGCTTAAAGCCATGTGAATGTCAGAGTTCTGTGTAAGAACTGAGTGCAGAGGTCTCTCTGTCAGCTAGAGAGATCTCTGACTCATGCTCAGAGAATGTTCAGAATTATCTCTGTTAGCTAGAGAAATCTCTGATGCATGCTCAGAGTATAAGCTCCTAGTGTCTTCAACTCTTTGAAGGGTTGAAGAAACCTGTGTGAAGGGAACTATAGGTTTTACAATTTCCATGTCTGTCAGGACTGGGAGGCCTATACAAGGCTAGATAGATCTTAGTGAGAACTCATTAATCCGTGCTAGAATAAATGAGATCTCAGTGTTTCCATTTTAAATATGGAAAGATCTAAACTCTTAGACTCCACACGAAGGTTAATGGATTCTAAGAGTCTCCATCTTATGAATAAGATGGAGACTCTTAGAATCCATCAACCTTTGTTGAAGTCTACAGATATTCAGTTCAAACACCCAGTCCTAGCAAGGGCTGGCTATCTTAAAAAGAATCCCGCTTTTAGGGAGTTCTCCAGTCTCACAGGAAGACTTGTAAATGTTAGAGATATCTGTAAGTAAGAGCACATGAGGACTGAATATTAGAGAGACCTTTTTAGGCTAAAAAATCTTAACCCATATGGAAGGTCTGAAAGCCTCAATCCACGCAAGAATCAAGGCTCAAAGTCTTTACATCCCAGGTAAGGGATGGAGAGATCCATTCAACCCATTCAACAGGAGCCAACTCATCTGAGAGAATCTGCTGATGCCAGTATACATGCCAGTATACGCCTCAACAAGAGGTAAAAAACCTTCAGCGAAACCTTCAGCATTTTTGGAAGAGCTCAGATGGGACATTTTTCAAGTGCATAAATATAATTTTTATAGGCCTTCCAAATGTATTCAAGGAAATGCGCTACATTTCAGATGAAGCCATAAAATCCTCAACAGGTTGGAAACAAGTCAGGCCCACAGCCTCAACAACTGCAACTTCAACATCTCAAGGTGATGTCATGACTAATACTGACATACTAATACTGACATACTTTGTCAGAACACACTTACTGTGGAGTCAGACATACTTGGGTCTCAGGCTCTCTCTATTGGAGAGAAACAGATGTGGGATACATGAGGCAGTTGATGTTTGGATTTGTTCTCATCGGATTGCCACCACCTCCTCCAGAATTGGTAAAAAAACCTGATGCAGATGCTGGATGAATAATATCCTAAAAGCAAGTTTGAAAATCTTATAAGAAGAAGCTATCAGATGCAAGAACAAGAGTGAAAGTTTGCACTGATTACAACTGACTTTGGGGTTTAACTCATGGCCAATTTGTCTCGCCTTTGTGCCTTAAAAGTAGCAATCCCTGGTTTCTAGCGATCTTTTCGGTGCTAAACTGCTACTTTTTTTTATTTCGCTACATTACCGGAACGCCGGCGTGCGTGTAATCACACGACTAGCCCGCTACTAACCTCCTTTTGTTCAAGCTCCCAGCCCCGACAAGGGTGAGCAAGGGTGGGGCAGGTGCGAGCTGCTCTGCTGGCTAGGAAGGGAAGTGACGTGACGGGGAAGGAGAGCTCCTTTTATGGACTTCCGGGGGGAGGGCTGAGGGTGGAAGGGGCGGAGCTTCTCTGGCCTGAAGAGTAGCCAGGGAGGAAGCAGGCTGTGACCCAGGCTGGCTGAGCATAGAGCCACCCGGGTAGCCTCCGAGGGAGAGGAAAGCTCAGACTCTCCCTCGGACTGGTCTGAGGCTGAAGAGGCGCCTCAAGCCCCAACCCTCTCCAGGCCAGACAGACGCCCCCCCGACCAGCCCTGTAAGGGGGGGGGGTGCTTCACATTGTCACGATGGTATACCGGAACGCTGGTGTCCCAAGAAAAAAAAGGGGGAGAATCGGCCTTTGATTGGATAACCCCTCAGCCAATCCTTGGGCAATGACACGGCGGTCACTCCACTACTATCCCACATTATATGGGTGGCTCAAACGCACGGGGAGCCTCCAGCAGCTACTTGCTTCGGACTTATAGTGGGATGGTCTAGCGTCATGCGTTTGACTATCCTGTCTCGGAATAAAATATTGTGAGATAAGCGAGGAGCGAACCAAGAACATTCTTCCCATGCATTAATCCCCTCTGGGACTTTGTTACTGCACACTTGCAGAATAATGAAAAGAATAACAACTCCAAAGTGACTTTGAGATACTTTGATAAACCCTACACAGGACGAAGTGAAAAGCAACCTGTGGGAGAAGACTGCAGCAGCATCCAAGAAAGGATCACAAGACCACAGAAGACGGAAGACGCAGACTGTGTTATGTCTGATCCTCGTGAGTTAAACGGTAAACAAAACAGAAGTTCCTAGAATATTTATGACACCAGATGATATGAAGGTAATTGAAATGTTTATTATAAGCTTATATATATGTATAAGTAATATGTAATATGGAAACATATTCCTATAATAATAGGAGTATAAACTATGAGTAAATACTCCTATATATGAAGCATAACAAATAATTGTGGTTAATGCTTATCAAAGATGGATGTTCACAGCAACCTGAAAGCCTTGAGAAGTTTCTCATGTCCTTCTCATAACACAATAGAAGGATAAATAAAATAACCTCTGAAACGTAACAAGTTATGAGTAAAACTCAGCTAACTTGGAGGTGTTCAGTCTTTGGGACATGCTGGATGCGTGAAGTCCTCAAGCACATTGTGCTTCTTATATCACTATCACAGAGAGTGTGAGTATGATTATGATTGTAATGTTACAGTTTAAAATAATTATGTTATAATGGATACAATGGTATGGAAATATTCAAATGTTGAAAATACTTTATTTTGAATATTTTTGTTTTATAGAACACAAGACTTCAACATAAATGGGTTTGTTGTTACATATGCTACTACAAGATACAGTGCATATAGAGATGGCACAATCATCTACCAACATGGGTTCCTACCTAATGATTTTGAATGATTATGATGAATCAAGTGCTTTAGTAGCTGATGATTCCATTCCCATATGGATAAATATGGAACCACATATCAGGAAAACTCTCTGTTCTAACCTGGTCAGTACCTTGCATGGGTCAAAGGATAGGAGAGCAATTTTCTGGCATTATAGGTGCCAAGCCAATAAAGTAAGGTCCAGAGAATGGTCTTTGACGTATGATTGCAGATTTCTTATATACCTTTCATGATCAGTATCCTTCCCTACCCTTGACGGTGCTTGGTAGGACCTGATCTTCAGATTGTTCTAGTGCATCAGCACTTTTGGAACTTCGAGCAGCAGCGTTGTTGCTCTCACCTTGTAAGGATTACCTGTTAGGTCATTTGCTGACCTGGCCATGTACTAAACAGTCAGTTTATGGCTTTATGATATTTCTTTAAATATAACTTTTCCCAGCATTCTCTTCATGTTAAAAATACGGTTAATTTGACTCTCTTCTTACCTCTGAAAGACCTTCTTAACTTTAAAAGGACTTAAAACTTCACATAAAATCACATTGTGACATTTCATTACATCATTGCTCACAGTCAGCAAATGTTATCAGAGTACAGAGCAAAAGTCAGAAACACCTTGATGCTGCCTGCTTTTCAGTGGAGAACATCCTGGAAGCTTCCTTGCCGGCTTCAAGGTCACTTTGAATATCCTCAGAAACAAGTGACTTTCTAAGAGGGCAATCAGTCAAGGACGGAACTGCTGCTCCTTGACTAAACATTTAAGCTGAGTGGTTTCCTTTATGAGTCAGGCTTCTGAAAAACCTGTTTTCTCCTTATATATGAAGTCTATGTGAATTTCAAATGGGAAAATTCTATATTCTTTCTTCATTTGTGCATTTGCCAATGACACCTCCTGCCGGTGGCGAAGAGGGACCTGGCAACCCTACTTTTTTAGTATTGCCATGGGGAGAACCCCTTCCTCTGCTTTCTCCTTGTTTGTTGGATTTATTCTCAGTCCAATGACAATCTCTGTTAGGGTGGCCAACCTCCAGGTGGTGGCTAGAGATCTCCCGCTATTACAACTGATCTCCAGGCAATAGAAATAGGTTTCCCTGGAGAAAATGGCTGCTTTGGCAATCGGACTCTATGGCATTGAAGTCCTGCCCCCCCAAACCCTGGCAGCCCTACTCGTCTCCAAACCCTGCCCTCCTCAGCCTCCACCCCCAAAATCTCCAGGTATTTTCTAACCTGGAGCTGGCAACCCTAATCTCTGTACATGCTGTCCCTGGGTGACTGTAACAAATCCTATGGCTCTGAATATGCTCCTGACATTTCTATGCTCTTTCCCCCTCCTCCATTCAAACTCAGTGATAATAGCACTATCCATCCAGCTATTAGGGCATGAAGACTTGGATTTATATGACTTCCGGTGGTGCCGTTGGAGAGAGCACTCCATTTCCCCAGGTTGTCCTGGGAGAAATCCAAGTTTGCGTTGTTTTTGGGGGTACATAGATACCCCAATCCGACCCTTGCAAGTGGGTTGGAAAGCAGGAACTCCCTGCAGCCCGCAAACGCGGTTTGACCTCCTAGGTACTCTGAGGGGGCTTTTTTAAGCCCCTCGGAGTCCTAGACGCCGGTCCTGCGAGGGCACTAGGGAAGGACATCGCCAAAACGCAACTTTGGCAGCAAGCTCTACCCTCCACCGCCTTAATACCAACATAAGGACTACATAAAGAAAAGAACCTCACCTCTTGACACCCAAGTGAGTACAAAAGAACTCTTCGTCTACTTACTAGAAATTTGAACAGACGGGAGGCTGATAAGAATATTTCTGGGACCCCCACCCCTCCATAATCCGAACTGAAAAAGTTTGATCTGAGTTAGTCATCGGGATTAGCGACAGGAGCCTTATCGGATCGATCAGCCTAAACCATAACAAAGAGTCGGAAGGATACCTTTTAGACTGACAAGAATTATCACCAATGAGAGGTCCGAAGGAAGGGGAGGGTGATTTCTCTTCCTGATTTTCCGGCGAATTCCTGCCACGTTTGCAGTAAGGGAGTGCCTGGAACAGAAGACTCTCTATAACACCCTCTCTATCATTGGAACTAAAACAACAGGAAGTAGCCGCGGGACTGAATATCCGTCGCACTCGAGTTACTTTCAAATCATTCCTGAAGGAATAACCATCGAGAAGAGGCGATAGAAGGTCTGCAGCACTAGTAACTTCCTGTTTACTTCCTGATTAATCCGATCTAGAGCGACCGAAAAAACTCACTGGTATTTTAAAACTTTAAAATGCAATTTTAAAGCCAATTTCGACTCTTTTCAACCCGAAAAAATTACTAGGCTGATCTTTGAACTATCATCTTTTAACCAGCACCTTAAAGGCCCTGTCGGTGGACATGTATTTTACCAGCTTTTTTTGGAATGTAAATGTCTCGACCCCGCTCTGGCTCACTACATAGCCCTGCCTATACTAAATTAAGGGACTCTTTACAAACCTCGACCATGGAAAAAAAGTTACAGGATATGCTAACTAAACAAACTGAGGCAACAAATAAACAGTTTGAACAGATGTCTGCACAGATGGCACAGTTGACTTCTATGATGACAAATCTTGGTCAAGCATCCCAAGCTATTAATCAGAAGTTGGATGTGGTCACTGGAGACTTGAAAGAAGTAAAAACTCAAATGACTGTTATGAAGACAGATATGCAAGCGATGGATGTATCAATTAAGAAAGTGATGGATGAGCACAAGGACACAAAGAAAAAATTAACAAGCCAAGAAAAACAGATTGAAACAATACAAGCGGATCAGATGGCGGCAAAAAATCAAATGGCAATGATGGAGATGAGAGTGAAAGAGACCAACCTTCGTATACGCAATTTTCCAGATATGATGGGAGATAATAAAGAATCTGCAATACCAAATTTGGCCTACTTATTTCAGATAGATGAACAAGAATTAAAACAAGCCATTAATAGAATATACAGGATACCACTACCTGCTAGAATGAGAAGATCTAAGCCAAGAGATTTGATGATAGTGTTCTATGACACCAGAGTTAAAGACAAGATTATGAAGATTCATTATGAAAATCCAGTGTCAGCAGGAGACTCCTCTCTTATACTATTGAAGGATATTCCAAGGCATCTACTTTCACAGAGGAATAACTACAAAGATTTTGTGTCTATACTGAAAGCTAATGGCATCAAATATCGTTGGATTATGCCACAAGGTTTGGCTTTCACCTATAAGGAAGTGAAAACGACAATTCTATCCCAAGCAGATGTGGGGAAATTTTTGAGAAAATATAAAATGGACCTTAAAGAATTACCTGGAGAGAAGGAGGAAGAAGAAGAGGAAGAAGAAGAAGTACAGGGTGCAGAAGGTGGTACTAAACTATAGACTTTTTATTTTGCTAAAAAATACTACATTATGGCAAAAGCAATTTCTTGGAATGTAAATGGACTGAATGAGAAAACTAAAAGGGCCAGAATCTTCAAATATCTACAGAAATATAAATACTCCCTAATTTGCCTACAAGAAACCCATATAGCTTCAAAGCATAAAAAATACTTGGAGAAACAGATGCTTGGACAAGCATTTATTGCTTCTGCTAAAACTAAAACAAAGGGAGTGGTAATCTATGCCCACCCCAGTCTCTGTCCAGAACTAGTATATAAAGACAATGAAGGAAGAATTGTAATTATCAGAACTAAAATATTGGGACAAAGGACAATAGTGGTTGGAATCTATGCACCCAATGAAGGGAAAAAATCCTTCTATGAAAAATTACATGACCTGATAACCCAGTACGCACAAGACCAAATTTTACTGATGGGCGACTTCAATGGAATTATTCTCCCATCTCTGGACAAAAAATCAAAAGCAAAAGATATCAATGATGGATGCTTGCCTAAAACTTTCTTTGCCATGGCTTCAGAATTAGAATTACAAGACATTTGGAGAACAATGAATACAACAGCTAAAGAATACACCTTTTATTCAGCAAGACACGATTCACACTCCAGAATCGATATGATATGGGCCAGTAAATCAATTTTCACGCAACTACGTAAAATTCATATTTTACCTAGAACTTTTTCTGATCACAATCCTGTTACCTTTGATTGGAACAATAAACAAGCATTTAGATGGCGAATGAACGATAAACTTTTAAAAGACAACAAGATACAAAAGGAATTACAGGTTTTAATGAAAGACTTTTTTGAAATTAACCTTAATGGGGAAACTTCTTTAAATACAGTTTGGGACGCATTCAAAGCTGTTCTGAGAGGTTTTATGATACAGAAACACTCGGCCTGGAAGAAGACTCAATTGCAATTTACAAACAACATACTTTGGAATTTACAAAATTTGGAGCAGAAATTGGTAATGGTAACACAGGAAGAGGAGAGAAGAGAAATTCAAATACAGATTTCTGCATCTAAACACCAATTAAATTTGGTAATAATGGAGGAAATGAATAAAAATCTGAAACTTGCTAAACAAAAGTATTTTGAATATGCAAATAAACCAGGAAAATTTTTAGCAACACAACTGAAGGACTCATTTCAAAAGAAGATTATAACAAAAATCCAAACTGCTAAAGGACCAGTTTATTCAACTTCAGAAATTCAGAAAGAATTTGTTTCATTTTACTCTAAGTTATATCAGAAAGAAAATACTCCAAAACAGAAAATAGACAAATTTCTAAACTCAATACAGATGAAAGCTTTGTCAATGACCCAGAGAGAATGTATTGAAGCTCCAGTAACAAGGGAAGAAATACAAGAAGCAATACTGAGACAGAAAACGGATAAAACACCTGGACCAGATGGAATTACTGCACTATTTTATAGAACTTTTAGTGACAATTTAGTTGGATTTTTTGGTTCACTTTACAATGCAATTTTGGACGAGGGAACATCCCCGGAGACTTGGTCACACACATTTATATCACTGATACCCAAAGAAGGAAGAGATCCAGAAAAAACATCTAATTACAGACCTATATCGCTCTTAAATGTGGATTACAAAATTTTTGCTTCGGTTTTGGCATGTAGGATAAAGCAATTTATTAAGGATCTTATACATGAGGACCAAGCAGGTTTTATACCAGGAAGGCAAATAAAAGACAATGTAAGAATTTTACTAGATTCACTGGAATATTATGACCATAATATTCAACAAACTGCGGCTTTTGTATTTTTGGATGCAGAAAAAGCCTTTGATATGGTCTCTTGGAACTTTTTGAAACGGATTTTGGATAAATTGAATTTTGGAGATCGTTTTCAGAAAGGTATATCGGCTATTTATACCTCCCAACAAGCTAAAATTTTGGTTAATGAATCAATGTCAGATAACTGCCAAATCACGAAAGGGACTAGACAGGGATGTCCCTTGTCTCCACTTTTATTTTTGTTGGTGTTGGAACCGCTATGTGTGAAACTAAGAAGTATGGAGGACATCCGCGGGCTAAGAATTAAAAAACATGAATTTAAGTTGAGAGCATTCGCGGATGACCTACTGCTAATTTTGGAAAACCCAACACAGTCAATGAATATACTTCAGGAGACTTTGGATGATTTTGGAAAAGTATCAGGCTTTAAAGTGAATCAAGAAAAAACAAAGATAATATTTAAAAATTTATCGGAAATACAACAACAGGAATTTATATCATATACTGGCTGGGAGAAAGCTAACAAAGTTAAATACCTGGGAATTTGGATCACTGCAAAGAATAAAGATCTGTTAACCAACAATTACCTCAAGTTATGGGGTGTCAGGCTGCTATCTCGGTTTCGTTATTGCCTCTGTCTCTGTGCTGTATTGTCTGCCCCCCAAGGTCGCATGCCTAAGCCTAAGCCTGGGAACTCAGCTCCTGGGAAACTGTATTCCTGCGTGTAATCTCCCGCCTTTCCTGCCTTATAATATCTCCCAGCTAGTGAGCCTTTCATAGCTGTCATTTTATTCGTTTGCACTGTATGCCTATTTGATCAGTAAAATCCACCTGTTTGGACTCTATACGACTTTGTGGTGATTTCTGGTTCTGTGGGCCAAGGGCTGACATTATGACAGCTAACACATCTTCACCGTTCTCCTAGCCAGGCTGGAGCCCAGGGGGGTTCGCCTGCCACTTGGATGGGAGCTGTGCAGCTCTCCAGGTGATCTACTACCCTGGAGCCCTTCTCAGAGGACCCTACTCTGTTACAGGACTTAATTGCTGAACTTTTCCGGACGAACCGAGAGGTTTGCCGCTTGAGGGGACTGGTACACACGCAGTGGCAATCTCTTACAGGACGTCTCTGGATGTTAACATCGGAGGATACTGATGCTCGTTTAGATCTTCAGGACTTGGATCAATTACTGGACGATGCCCGATTGGCGACTGAGGATTTACAAATATTAACTGGACTTCTGGATAATCTTATTTCTCGACAAACTCTTTCTACCATGGCGGGAGCCCCACCGGAGGGTTTTTCCCTGATCCCGGATGCGGCCAGCTGCCAGGCTGAGGCCAAGCGAGTCGCTATTAGCACCGCTCTTCTCCTTGTGGAATGTACAAAGGACACCCCGGTAGCCACCTTGGCTCAAGTTTTGACCCCGACGTTTGGAGCCGAGGCATCCGCACTGGCGGTTCGAGTACAACCTCTGCTGGGCGGGGAACCTGACCCCATACTCTTGCTCCTCGAGACAGAACTTTTGCCGCGCATTACGGCAGAGGCTGCCCTAAGACTTGAGAACGCCAAAGTTCTTGCGGATCAGCAAGCCGCCGAAGCGGCTAGGGTCGCAAGAGAGAGAGAGGCGGCGGAAGCAGCCAGGGCGGCTGCAGCAAGGAATCAGGCGAACGTGGACACGCGCCCCAAGGACTATGTACTGGGACTATCAGGTCTCACCTTTTCCCCGGCGTTTGTCCCGTCGCGTACGACCCAACGCGCACGCCGTTTGGCTGACCGACGTCGAGACTCAGATGAGTCTGAAGACGAGGATTTATATGGGGATAGCTCTCAATGGGCCACGAGCTTCCGAACCAGTAAGCCTCATCTTACTGGGGGCCCAAGTGAGGAGGTTCATCTTTTACGAGCCCAGAATCGGGAGCTCTCCGACCGTGTGGATCAACTCCAAGAAGTAATGGAACTTATGCTTCACGAGAACAGGCAATTACAACAAACCCTGATAGCTCAGAGACAGCCCGTTCCGATACCGGGTCAGGCGGTACCCGTACAACCACCCGCTAATGTGCCTGCTCCACCCTTACCTCCTGGAGCTCCTGTTGCTCCTCCGCTCCGACCACCCGTGCAACCACCTGCTAATGTGCCTGCTCCACCCTTGCCTCCTGGAGCTCCTGTTGCTCCTCCGCCCGGACCACCCGTGCAACCGGGTCAGCCCGCGCCCGGCCCTTGGAAGCAACTCAAATTGAGGACTACGTATGACGGATCTCTTGAGACTTTGCCTTGTTTCTTGCATCAAGTGGACAGTTATATGCGAGAACAAGGTCAACTTTTCCCCACGGAAGATAGCCGGGTGCGGTACGTAGCTTCCCTCCTGACAGGCAAAGCGGCTGACTGGATGGTCCTCCAGTTTGACACCCGCTCTCGTGCGATTCGTTCCCTCAACAACTTCATGACTGCCCTGAGAAGGAGGTTTGAGGACCCCTTCCTGGGAGAAAGAGCCAAAACGGAACTTTTACAATTAAAACAAGGCTCTGCTACAGTTCGGGAATTTGCCGATGAATTTCAGCGACTGGCAAGTAAAATTGTAGGTTGGCCCGAGACCACCCTAATCCATCATTTCAGGGAAGCCTTGCATCCTGACATTCTGAACTGGTCTTACATGCGGGGCGATCCCGATACCCTCGAAGGCTGGATCCTATTAGCCGAGGAAGTGGAAAGCCGCCGCCGCTTTATTTCTCTCGTCCGTCAAAAGCACAAGGAGAAGGGCACCCAAAAGCCTCAACCCAAGGCACCACTGCTCGTCCCACGAAATCCCCCACGTCCGCTCCAGGAACGTGAAGTCCGATTTCAGAGGGGTGCCTGTCTTACATGCGGAGAAATGGGCCACTTTGCAGCCGTTTGCCCACGCCGCCAGGAATTATTTCGTCCCAGCACGACAACCCGCGTCCGAGGTCGTCCACCACGCAGAGGCACCGCGGCCACCCGCAGCGCAGCTCCGGGAAGGCCCACACCCTCTGCACTCCATGCCGGGGACCCAGCCTCCCTGCCTGCTTCCAACGACCCCGCCGGGTCTCGGATTACAAGTGCCCCATTGGGGGACAGCTTTCCCTCTTCGGATGAGGAAAACCCTTGGATTTCTCCAGCCTTAAACCTGGAATCTCCCCTCGACTTGTCAAAAAACGGCTCCGGTCTGTGGTGAATGGAGCATCTCCACAGACCTCTCAGGATCTTCCTATCAAACCGAATGCTCCTACCAAAATCAAAGAAGTGGACTCCACCGTCTACGTAGATGCAGTTTTACAACAACTTAACGGAGGTCCACAAATCCCCGTCAAAGCACTAATTGACTCCGGTTGCTGTCGCACTCTCATAAGCGAAGCCACGTTTGCTGCCCTCAGAGCCGACTCAGAGGCTTTACCCGCCCCCGTCCAATTTGCTCAAATGGACGGGAGCCAATTCCAGGGGGGTCCAGTTGATCATCGCACCATAGGGGTGGCAATGGGAATTGGTTCCCACTGGGAACAAATAGACTTCACTATAGCCCCTATCCGATTTGAAGTGGTCTTGGGAATTAACTGGATTAAAGGACATAGTCCCAGTATTGATTGGGAAACAGACACTATTTCTTTCGCTAGTCCCACCTGCGACCAGCATCGGCAAAACTTTGCTCTGCCATTTCCGCCCGTTCCAGCGTTAACCTCTACTGCCCCAGTACCACCGGCTCTACCCGCTGTATACCGGGACTTTGAAGATGTCTTCGACCTTAAGGAATGTGATACCTTACCCCCCCACCGGGCCTCAGACTGTGCGATTGAAGTAGTAAAGGACTGCACATTAACCAAAAGTAAGATTTACCCTATGAGCGCTTCCGAGCGCACTGTCCTCCGGGACTTTTTGGACAAAAACCTCGCCAGAGGGTTCATTCGCCCTTCGAATGCCCCAAACTCGGCCCCCGCGTTTTTCGTCCGGAAAAAAGAGGGCGACCTTCGCCTGTGCATTGACTTCAGAAAGCTCAATGCGGTTACCCAGACCAACGCCTATCCTATCCCATTAATATCGGATATTTTGGGACAATTACAGGAAGGCCGTGTGTTCTCTAAATTAGACTTGGTGGAAGCCTACTACCGAGTCCGTATCCGCGAAGGAGATGAACACCTCACTGCCTTCTCTAGCTGTTTCGGAATGTATGAATTCCTTGTAATGCCGTTCGGATTAAAAGGGGCCCCGGGGGTCTTCATGCAACTCATCAATGAAATCCTACATGACCTTCTATATCGTGGGGTGGTGGTCTACTTAGATGACATTCTCATTTATTCGAAAACTATGGACGAGCATGTGACTCTGGTCAGAGAAGTTCTACAACGCCTGCGTAACCATCAACTGTTCGCTAAACTAGCTAAGTGTGAATTTCACCAAAGCAAACTCACGTTTTTGGGATACATCATCTCCCACCAAGGTCTTCGCATGGACCCCGCCAAAGTCCAAGCCGTCCTCGATTGGACTCCCCCCACCAACCGTAAGCAAGTACAGCAATTTCTGGGATTTGCAAACTTCTATCGGGGATTCATCCCTAACTTCGCCCAAGTGGCTCTACCCATTACGGACCTGCTGAAAACTAAAGGAAAAGTAAGCTCGGCTGCCTTGCCCTCCGCAAAGATCCTATGGACTGAGCAATGCCAAGCCGCCTTTCTGGCCCTCAAACGCCTCTTCACTTCGGAGCCGGTGCTACGGCACCCAGACCCAAATCAAATGTTCATTGTGCAAGTCGATGCTTCCGATGTAGCCATGGGAGGGGCTCTCCTCCAGCAAGGACCGGACGGTCTTCTTCACCCTTGCGCTTACTTTTCAAAAAAATTTGCGCACGCTCAATTAAACTGGCCCATCTGGGAGAAAGAGGCCTCTGCAGTTCATCATGCACTGACTTTATGGCGGCAATTCTTGGAAGGGTCTAAAATACCCTTTGAAGTTTGGACCGATCACAAAAATCTAGCTGCCCTCACGGGGTCCCATAAGCTATCGGCGAAACAACAACGGTGGGCGGAGTTCTTTGCTCAGTTCCGTTTCACCCTGAAGCACGTCCCTGGGAAGCAGAACGTTCTCGCGGATGCCCTCTCCCGTTTACCACAATATCCGGTAAAACTCGAAAGACCCACCAACTCTCTGTTCACCCCTATGCAACGTGGGGCCCTACCTATGCTGGCTGTGCAAACCCGATCCCAGCATCAACACACCTCGCAAGCTCCGCCAGCCCAACCGGCTGCCCAGCCGCCACCGCAACAGACCGGAGTTCCCGCCCCTCCTACCCCTCCGACCGCTCAGCCGCCTGCAGTCTGCGCGCCGCCACACGTAAGCACTAGCCCTATAACTATTTCTCAGATCTCCAGAACCGACGGGGGGGCTCCCTCCAAACTCCCCATCTCCGAATCCTTTTTAACTGTCCTTCGGGACCAGTGCCTTTTAGAACGTTCCGCTCATACCCTACCTCCTGGTGTTTTGGAACAAGGGGGGTCCTGGTACAAAGACTCAAAATTGTATGTACCCAAAGCTCTCCGGAAGGACGTTTTACATTTAGCTCATGGAGCCAAAACAGCTGGGCACTTTGGGTTTCTGAAGACCCTTCACTTATTGCGCAGACAGTTCTGGTGGGGGGGAATGCGTTCCGACATTGACTCCTTCATCCGCAGCTGTCCCGTTTGTGCCGCTGCGAAACGATCGCAGGGCAAACCCCCGGGACTGCTACAACCTCTTGAAACGCCCAGCAAACCTTGGGAAGTGATCGCTATGGACTTCATGACTGATCTCCCTCTCAGTGGGGGTAAAACTGTGTTGTGGGTTGTTACTGATTTGTTTTCTAAGCAAATACATTTGATTCCATGTGCAGGGATCCCCTCTGCTCAGAAACTAGCCCGCCTCTTCGTGACGCATATATTTCGTTTACATTCGTTTCCGCGTAAAATAATTTGTGACCGCGGAAGTGGTTTCGTTTCTAAGTTTTGGAAAGCTTTCCTCAAGTTGGTGGGGGTGGAACAGGGATTGTCTAGTGCATACCATCCTCAAACTGATGGTCAAACTGAACGTGTCAATGCTGTACTCGAATGTTATTTGCGTTGTTATGTTAACTACCACCAGGATAACTGGGTGGAACTGCTACCTTTAGCAGAATATGCCTACAATAATGCCATGCATCAATCCACAGGTTTTAGCCCGTTTTTTGCTGTGTATGGACAAGATTTCAGTCCCATCGTTCCTACAGATGATGTAGAGGGGGAGGGGAACCCCGACATTGCCTCCTGGGCACACGCCCTCCGTACCACTTGGCCCTGGCTCGTTAGCAACCTCGACCGGGCCAAACGTAAATACAAAGCGCAAGCTGACAAACATCGCTCCCCCGGGGGTGATCTGCAAGTGGGTGCTTTGGTTTACCTTTCCACCAAAAACCTCCGGTCCACCCAACCGTGCCATAAACTCAGCGCCAAATTCATTGGCCCTTTCCCCATTACTCGGGTCATAAACCCTGTCACAGTGGAACTAGCTCTCCCCAAATCTTTGAGGCGTGTGCATCCTGTTTTCCACATAAGCCTCCTCAAACCCCATGTTGCTTCTCCACGGTGGCATCCGGACCCACCGCCTGCGCAACCCATCATGGTGGGGGGGGAAGAACACTTCGAAGTCTCCAAGATCCTTGACTCCCGTATTCACCATGGTACTCTCCAGTATCTAGTTCGTTGGAAACATTTCCCCCCTGCCTATGACGAATGGGTGCGCGCACGGGATGTCTCCGCCCCCGACCTCATTGACGCCTTTCACATTGCTTACCCGAACAGGCCAGCCCCCTTGCGAACTGGGAGGGGGCCTTGAGGGGAGCAGAATGTCAGGCTGCTATCTCGGTTTCGTTATTGCCTCTGTCTCTGTGCTGTATTGTCTGCCCCCCAAGGTCGCATGCCTAAGCCTAAGCCTGGGAACTCAGCTCCTGGGAAACTGTATTCCTGCGTGTAATCTCCCGCCTTTCCTGCCTTATAATATCTCCCAGCTAGTGAGCCTTTCATAGCTGTCATTTTATTCGTTTGCACTGTATGCCTATTTGATCAGTAAAATCCACCTGTTTGGACTCTATACGACTTTGTGGTGATTTCTGGTTCTGTGGGCCAAGGGCTGACATGGGGTAAGATTAAAACTGATATGATTATATGGTCAAACAAAAAATTGTCATTAATGGGACGTATCTCAACGATCCAAATGAATGTCTTACCGAGGATGCTCTTCTTATTCCAAAATTTACCAATAATATCACAAACAAAATATTTTGAAACTTGGAGGAAAGACATTTCAAACTTCATCTGGCAAGGAAAAAAACCAAGGACTGCTTATAAATACTTGGTGGATCTAAAAACTAGAGGAGGTTTAGCACTGCCTAACTTTCAACTCTATGCTGAAGCGGTAGCTTTAGTATGGCTAAAAGACTGGATGAATTTGTCAAATGTACGTTTGCTAGACTTGGAAGGTTATAATAACTTAAGTGGATGGCATGGTTATTTGTGGTATGATAAAATTAAATTACAAGCAACATTCCGTAATCATATAATCAGGTCCTCTCTACTTCGTATTTGGATGAGATATAAACACATTTTGGAACCAGAAACACCGATGTGGATATCGCCCCAAGAAATGCTAACTTTGCGCCCACTTAGACCAGACAAATTTATTACTTATCAAGATCTAACTAATTGGGAAGGAAAGAAATGCTCACTAAAAGACTTTCAACTGCTTAAGGATGATTTACAATGGCTTCAATATTACCAAATCAAATCAGTTTTTGTACAAGATGCAAAAAAAGGTTTCTCTAAAGAAAAATCTCCTTTTCAAAGGATTCTACTAGACAATAATACAAAGCTGATTTCTAAAATGTATAATCTCCTTTTAACAATATACTGTGAGCAGGACACGATTAAACCAACTATGATCGATTGGGCTCAAAATGTGGGACATGATATTGTTTTAAATAAATGGGAAAGATTATGGTCTAAAGATTTAAAAGGAATAAAAGCACAGTCAGTGCGAGAAAACATCTATAAAATGATGTATAGATGGTATTTAACACCCAAGAAAATTGCAAAGATTTATAAAACGATGTCCCCTACTTGTTGGAAATGTAACAAAGAAATTGGTTCCTTTTATCACATGTGGTGGACCTGTGACAAAGCCAAAGACTTCTGGGACATGATTTATAACGAATTGAGATTAATACTACAAAAGAATATATCCAAAACACCAGAAATGATGTTATTGAGTATGATTCCAGACGACTTAGCAACACAAAGAACCTTTTTGATATATGCCACAACAGCTGCGAGACTGCTTTATGCAGCGAAATGGAAAGGGCTAGAAACTCCAGAGAAAAAAGACTGGATTGTTAAAATGTTTGAAGTGGCAGAAATGGCAAAACTCACAGCTATTCTAAATGAAGAAAATGACGTTCGGTTTTTGGGGGAATGGGGGGCGTGGATGCATTATTGTGAATATGAGTTAAAATTGGGAAGAATGGAAGAATATTTTCTAATCTGATCCAGAGGATTATTTTTGATTTTTTTTTATATTGAATAAGCATAATTATATTTACTAACAGATTATGGTTTTTTATATATGGTATTGATATTTTATCAAGATTAGATTACCTATGACGGGAGGAACTTTTTATTAAGAGGCAGATAGAGGTGATGGGGAAGTCAAAAAATTTTCCATTTCTTTTTTTTCTTTTTTCTTTTCTCTTTTTTATTATATGATATGGAATTATAACAACTTTAGGTTAGAATTGAAATTCGATATTGTTATAGATGTTGTTTAATGCAATGGAAAATTTCTATCATAAAACCCAATAAAATTTATATAAAAAAAAAAAAGACTTGGATTTATATTACTAAATGTAATATTAGAACATATTATTTTAACAACTGGCCACAAAGCTGGTTGCAAAAACAGCATGTATTCAGACATAAAACTCCAAAAAATAAGAATAAGAAAGGGGGGGGGGAACTTACACACTATGAACAAGTTAAAATTAGTCTCAAAACAGTTTTCAAGCTAAATGTAGGCTATAAAAATGAATCTCTTAAATAAAACCTGGTTAAAAAGAAACTGTTATCACAGAGAGGTAGAAGATGCCTTGAATTACACCCAGGGGACATAGATCTCTGGGAAGAATATTATTTTCCCACGGACTGGGGTAATAAACTGCTCAAATTGCCAGCTGAACAGAAATGAATTTCCTGTAAGAAGATAACCAGCTGCCAGGAAGGGGCAAGATGGATGGCTATTTGGATAACCGGAGCTGGAGAATAAAGAAGGGTGCACTCCAAGTTGATTGGAGAAAGGAGTGCCAGGTGCCCCAAGAGGGCATCACTCCCCAAACTCAGGACTGGATAAAATGGACTCTGACCCAGCTGGGGCAGGAAGAGTTAAAAGATTTGAAGTGGAGTGCAAAGAGCCACTCTTTGGAGTGCAAAGAGCCACTCAGAGGAACAGGGGAGGGAATAGAGGGGCACCTGCCTCTATTCCCTCAAGTTCTAGCAGAGTTGTGCCCATGGAGGGGTATGCCAAAGATAACATCTGGGTCTCTAAAGATTAGACTATCCCAAAGAATGTATTTGCTTTCTTAGTTCTGCAGTAGTCCTTTAGTGCTGTAATACCCCTTTCTAGAGTTCAAAACTGTGTTGTAGCGAATAAAGATCTTTCTCTTTTAAGAACTCAGACTGTGTGTTCAATGAGTCTCACACCCATGTCTAGCCATTTCCGTACACATATGCTACAAACTCCTGGTTAGGCTGGGTTGGAGAGCAAACAGGAGAGACAGCTAGGCTCATTCATGCTCCATGAATGCACAGAGCCCTACCAGTGTCCCAAACCACTCATAAATGAGAGAGGCAGTATCAATTTGGGTGGTGGCAGATCTGAAATACCCAGGGGGGAGGGGGGAGAAGAAGGGAGAGCGCCCTCACTGATATATGCATACACATACACCTCCCTGCCTGCTGTGGCAAAAACGTTTTGCCCTGGCACCAAAAAGAGAGCATGTTAGGCCCCAGGCGAGCCTCAAAAGGAAAGGCATTCAACGGGCAAGGTATCACCACTGAAAAGACCATGTCTGGTTGCCGTTCTCTCATCTCTGAAGGCAGGAGCACAGAGAACAGGGCTTGTGAGGCAGATATTGCCTAGTGGGCTGGACCATATGGGATTGCGCCCAGAAGCAAGCTCATGTTAATCCACTAAGTTTTTAAATCTTTAGCAAGTACCAATTGCAAGAGTAACTGCCTTTTGATCAACTTTGTGCCTTAATTAGTAATTTAACTTTTTTCCTAATTATATCAGTGCTGTCACCTAAACTTTACAAAAATTCTGGGAGAAATCTGACCCACTCCCTTGAGCAAAAGAGTAAGTAAAGAATAAACAGAATTCTTTAATAGCGCATCTCCCAAAAACCCAGTGCTTTAGATCAGGGGTGTCAAACTCATTTGTTATGAGAGCCAGATGTGACATAAATGTCACTTGGCCAGACCACGTGTAGTGCCAGGTACCAGGGGTACAAACTTTATGGAAGACACAGGCAAAGCCAATTAATGATATTATTTTTTGCTTTACTTTTTATGTAAAATTCAAACATGCTTAACATAATAACACTCTTGGGGTATTTTCTTTTATTTAACATTCTTTGATCATTGACACCTCAGGACTGGGTGTGTGGGTAGGGTTGCCAGGTCCCTCTTCGCTACCAGGGGTTTTGGGAGCTGAGCCTGAGGAGGGTGGGGTTTGGGGAGGGGAGGGACTTCAATGCCTTAGAGTCCAATTGCCAAAGCGGCCATTTTCTCCAGGTGAGCTGATCTCTATTGGCTGGAGATCAGTTGTAATAGCAGGAGATCTCCAGCCACGACCTGGAGGTTTAGCAAACTGAAGTTAACGTGCTGACAACAACTTAGCAAACAAAAACCGCAACGATATGCGAGAAATACAAGTGGTATTAATTTATCATATCCACTGTAGTATAAATAAACAATTGGTTCTGTATGCAACACTTGGTATAATGATATACAGAAGTACAAACTTGTGCCAACGCTCAAGCAAGTTATTAACAGCAAGCGTTGGTCCCTGAGGAAGGCTTTGTTATAAGCCGAAACAGATGGTTACCGGACACCTGTAGAAAGAACTCCTCTTGGACAAGAGACAAGATACACATGCTATTATGCACAGTGTATTTTCCAAAACATCTAATATGTATTAATTCTTGTAATTGGCAAGTTTTTACAAGTTTGTACTTCTGTATATCATTACACCAAGTGTTGCATACAGAACCAATTGCTTATTTATACTACAGTGGATATGATAAATTAATACCACTTGTATTTCTCGCATAACGACCTGGAGGCTGGCAACCCTAGGTGGCTCACGGGCTACATAAGAGCTCTCAAGTTTGACATTCCCTGGTCCTGATGTTTGATATCCGTGCTCTAGATCATAAAGTGTTCCCTGAGATCTACCAGCTCATGCTGCTGATGACATTAATTGAAATCTTGTTAACAGGGAGATTTCCCCCCCAGGAGGAATGGATGTATCAAAACATTTCCCAGCCAATTGAAGTACAGCACCAAGAAGTAATCTTGGCTGAAATGATAAATCTCAGAGAATAAAAAAGCCTTTTGCGTTCAACCTTGACAGCCTGGCTCCTAAAAAACAATGTACTGAAAAGCAGCCTGTTGAATCATCACTTCTGTCTTCTGGAACCGAGTGTTAGTGTTTGAGTGTTTGACCTTCTAAGTTGTATCTGCTACAATAAACAGAGTTTCAGGCAACCTTCTGTCTGGCATACTCATCGGTTTAATTAACTTTTTGTTGGATGCCTCCCTCTCCTTCACTCCTCACGTCGCTTCTCTCTGTGTAAGGCTGGGGGGAAATAACTATAAGGTGCTTTAAAAAAAAAATCTTGCTGAATTTCTCATTGGATTTTGGAGACCTGAGCTTCCAGAATGTTGTACCAGACTGGCACGAATAATGTCAGGATCAGTGGTTCTTGATTTGCATTTTATAATTTGTTCTTGAAGTAATGGCAAAACGGACTTCGGGAGGAAGGACAGATGTAGGGTTGCCAAGTGCCAGGTGGTGGCAGGCAACCCCCCCACCAATCCACCTGGCTGAGGGTCATCAGGCAATGTGGGGATGCGCGCCTGCCTGCAGCGGTACATCACGTCCGGTTTACAAACTGGGAGTTTGAGTGGGAAAGGCCTCTTGAAATGTGTAATCGCGTTGGCACAAGCCACCTCACCTCCACCCTAAAAACCTCCCGCTGAAGGACAGGAGGGACCTGGTAAGCCTAGACAGATGTCATCACATTTATCTATTTAAAGTGTTTTTAGACCATTTCTCCCCCCCACCACCACAATGTGGGCTCAGAGTAGTTTACAAGCATACATAAAGACTAAAGACTAAAAACCAAAAGACACCCATATCACAGTAACTAATAACAGCTTAAAACCCTGACAAAGCTAGGGAACATGCTGCCGCTATCCAGTGAGGAGGAACTGGTGGGATGAGCTAAGCTGGCACACAAGTTCATACAGGAAGAGGCAACATGCCACATATTTAGGGTTGCCAACCTCCAGGGAGTAGTTGGAGATCTCCTGCAATTACAACTAATCTTCAGCTGATAGAGTTCAGTTCACCTGGAGAAAATAGCCCTTTGGCAATTGGACTCTATGACACTGAAGTCCCTTCCCTCCCCAAACCCCGCCCTCCTCAGGCTCTGCCCCAAAAATCTCCAGGTATTTCTTAACCTGGAGGTGGCAATCCTACACACCTTCAATACAGAGCAAAGTGCAATGGTGCGTCTATAACATCTAGAGCAGAGACACTTTCTATTTCCAGCCTATTGTCCCAGATCAATAAAAGTTCCTTCTAAAAAGAAGTTTGTATCCTTTATATATATTTGATTTACGCTTTGGGAACATTGTATGGAAGTACCATGCATTTACTCAGGCTTGTTTTGGCTTTAAGATTGGTTTCACAGCGAGGCCCTCTTAAAGGAATCATGAAAGTGGTGCTAATCTTGCAGCTGCAAAGCTAATTAAGGGTGTGAAACCTTGATATTTTGTAAAGCTGTGCCTATTGGTGAGTACTTAGGCTGCTCATGGGTGTTTCTTCATCAGGTCACTGTCTTTGTCCTGGTCCATGTTTATCTCTGCTCTTGAAATTCTGGGGGGACCTCTGTCGATATGAAACTTTGGCAGGGATTCTGCAGTGGTTCTAGGTTACCGGAAGGTCCTGATGGAGTGCAGGGCTTTCCAGGTGGTTCCTGGACTGTTGGCTCACTCAGGAGGTGGACCCACAACTGGTTGTTGTGGCAGGATCACAGGGTCTGCCTGAAAACTACTCAGAGGTGCCTGCGCTCAGATATCTCTGGGCTTGAGAGGGGCTTCTCATCATCTGAAAAATATGCCCCAGTGGAACCCCATCAAACCATAAGAGGGAGAAAAATTTCTCTGTCAACTCTCTCTACCCCATGCATAATTTTATAAATCTCTATTATGTTCCCCCCTTAATTATCTCTTTTCTAAAATGAAAAGTCCCAGACTCTTCAGCCTTTCCTCATAGGAAAGGTGCTCCAATCCCTTAATCATCTTGGTTGCTTTCTTCTATGTGTTTTCTAGCTCTGAAATGTCCTTTTTCAGATATGGTGTTCAGGACTGCAAATATTTGTATCAGTATTCGAAATGAGGCTACACAAGGATCATTACAATATTGGGGCACAGGGGCATTATAACATTAGCACTTTTATTTTCAATCCATTTCATTTTCAATCCATTTCATTCTAGGGGACTAGAGCAACTGTCCTATGGGGAGCGGTGAAGACACTTAGGGCTGTTTAGCTTGGAAAGAAGGCGGCTAAGGGGAGACATGATAGAGGTCTATAAAATTATGCATGGTTTGGAGAGAGTGGACAGGGAAATGTTTTTCTCCCTCTCCCATAATACTAGAATGTGAGGTTATCTGTTGAAGCTGGAGGGTGACAGATTCAAAACAGATAAAAGGAAGTATTTTTTCACACAACTCATAGTTAAATTGTGGAACTCCCTGCCCCAGGATGTGGTGATGGCTGCCAACTTGGAAGGCTATAAGAGGGGAGTGGACATATTCATGGAGGAAAGGGGTATTCATGGCTATTAGTTAAAATGGATTAGTTAAGAGGGGAGTGGACATATTCATGGAGGAAAGGGGTATTCATGGCTATTAGTTAAAATGGATACTGGTCATGCTGCATACCTAGTCTCTCTAGTATCAGAGGAGCATGCCTATTATCTTAGGTGCTTTGGAACACAGGCAGGATGCTGCTGCTGCAGTCGACTTGTTTGTGGCTTCCTAGAGGCTAGGGCTGTCAATTCGGTTCGGCCCGAACTGAAAATCAGCCGAATTTCCCTTGATTCGGCGGTTTTTAGTTCGGACGGATCCGAACTCAAAACTGGCGGGCAACCGGGGGGGCCGAATTCAGCGAGTTCGGGAGTTCGGCGAATAAATTCGGCCAATTCGGCCGTCAGTAAGCAGCATAACCGTCAGTAAGCAGCATTCTCCTCCCCCGGCCAATCGGTGGCCAAGCTGGGTCTTCTTCTGGCCAATCAGTCAGGATTGAGTGCTGGAGGAATCAGCTGATGTGCGGCCGGCCGGGGAAAGAGAGAGAGAGAGGGAAATCCTCATGTGTGTGTGAGGGGGTGCTTGTGCACATTCGCTCCTTTCCGTGGCTGCAGGGGGCGCATTTTTTGGGGTACCAACCCCAAACTTTCAGGGGATATTCAGACAGGTTTTTTTAAGAGACCACCCAAGTTTTGTAAACATTGGGTCAGGGGGTCCCGAGATATGGGCTCCCCCCCTTTTTTTCTTTCCATGGCTGCAGAGGGCGCATTTTTGGGTGTGCCGACCCCAAACTTTCAGCGGAGCATCAGACTAGGCTTCTTAAGATACCCCCCAAGTTTTGTAAACATTGGGTCAGGGGTCCCTGAGATATGGGCTCCACCCCTTTTTCCTCTCCCCCTTTTCCATTTTCGTGGCTGCAGGGGGTGCTTTTTTGGGGGTTCAGCCCCCAAACTTTTAAGAATCCCTCTTAAGAGACCACCCAAGTTTTGTAAAGATGGGTTCAGTGGGGGCTGAAATATTGGCTCCCCCCCTTTTCTCTTTCCATGGCTGCAGGGGGCGCATTTTTGGGTGTGTCGATCCCAGACTTTCGGCGGAGCTTCAGTCAAGGCTTTTTAAGAGACCACCCAAGTTTTGTAAACATTGGGTCAGGGCCCCCCGAGATATGGGCTTTCCCCTTTCCCCTATTGGGATGAATGGATCACCCTTGAGAGATGCATACATATGGATCTTATATTGGATACAAATGGAATCATATTGGATTACCCAGCCTCCCAGCCCCTCCTGCTGGAACAGAAGACAGCCACAGTAAGACCCCTTTGGGGGCTTTAATCTATATTTTTTCTTTTCTGTGTGTGTGTGTGGGGGAAAGCAGAGTCTGTGTGTGTGTGTGGGGAGGGAGCAGTTTCTGTGGGTGGGGGGGGAAGCCAAAGGGGGCTTTTGCCAGTTCTGCCTGGGGTGTGTGTTCCCCCTCCAGTCTCTCTCTCCCTGGTTTGAGGGGGGGCTTCATTTTTATTCTTCAGGTTTTTCCTCATTCATAAGATCAGTTAGGTTATTGATGCTTGCTCAAAACTGGTTTTCAAATGGTGACTTAAAGAATGCATCTGCCTGGTCCCAAGTCCAATGCAAAAGGAGACATTCCACCCCCTCCTGCTCATTATGCATAGCTAGCTGCCTCTGTCCCTTTCCATGGTATGCAAACTCCCAGGTGTCAGGTGTTGCTATGCACTGTTGCAAAGGTTTTGCATTGCGTGCTTGTGTTGCTTTGCAGTTGTATTGTTTTGCAAAATTCTTCACACCTGCCCCGCCCTTTGCATATTTGCAAAGGGGTTGCTCTGCAGTTGTGTTGCTTTGCAAAGTTCTTAGCACCTGCCCCGCCCTTGCTCTCATCAGCTGTTTGTCGGGCCGGGAGCTTTGTGCGTGGGCGGCAAGCTCGGCGGAGAGATCCACATTAAGGGTGGGGGGACCCCTTTCAGGGCCCATATCTCAGCCCCCCCTGACCCAATCTTTACAAAACTTGGGGAGTCTTTCAATATACATCCTTTGAAGCTCTGCTGAAAGTTTGGGACCTCTAAGCCCAAAAATGCCCCCCCCAGAGCCGTGGAAAGGCGCGGTTGTGTTTTTAATGGCTTTATTCGGCCGAATTTTTTTCCCGAACTTTGAATTCCCGCCGAATTGAACGGATCCGAAGTGGGGGAGTTCGGACTTCGGCACGTACCGAACCCACAAGGGCCAAATTCGGCCGAATCCGAACTGTACCGAATTTTTTTTTTTTGACAGCCCTACTAGAGGCCCCTGTTTGGCCACTGTGTGAACAGACTGCTGGACTTGATGGGCCTTGGTCTGATCCAGCAGGGCCTTTCTTATGTTCTTATGGTCTTAATCTTCAGCATAGAGTTTGTCTTTTTCACTGCTGTGGCACACTGGGTTGATATTTTCTTTGAGCTGTTGACAATGACCCCAAGGTCTCTTTTCCTCTTAGTCTGAACAAGTTCAGTCCCCACTAACATGTCCTTAAAGTTGGGATTTTTTGTTCTGATATGCATCTGTGATGGCTGAATGCTTTCTTCACCCCACCACATCACACCTCTCTGTAGAAGTGACCACTTTATTTTTGGTTAGGACATGGGGTGTGTGACGAACAACGAGTTAATCTTTGAGAGAAGCTCAGAGAAAGGTAGTGGGCTGAGCTAAGGAGCTCACTCTCCTTGTTCTGAAGAAAAGAATTGATTCTGGTTTTGATAACCTGCATGTTCAGTAGCTGCGTTTGACTCTGGGAACCTGAAGGTTCAGATTTGCCTAAGCTAGTGAAAAACAAATCCTGTGGAGTGACAGGCAGAGATTGGAAGGAAAGGGACCCTTTCTCAGGTCACTGGAAGGGAATAGGCTCTGAGAAGGAGATATTCCAAATACAGGGTGTGTTTAGGGATTACTGCCACAAAAGTGGGGTATATCTATAGTGAGAACTGGAAGAGAAAATTTGAGGAGAAATCGCTATACTTCAGTGTTTCTCTGGGGAAGTGAGATTGTATGATCTCCAACTCCCTGTTAGCTAGGCAGCAGAATCTGTATAGAAACATCTATAAGAAGTTCTGTGAACTGAACTGAATCTGTGAACTGAATCTAAGAATTATAATACTGTACCAACTAAGCCATCTAAGATCCATGCCTTCTCTGAAGTGAAACTTATCAAAAAGCTCTGGTTTTATGCTTCCCCTAACCACAGTTTCCCCTCCAAATCCATCCCTTGTACAGTATTTAATAAACCTCTGTTTAGTGTTCTTTGGTGTCTCATTTTTTCTTATGTAAAATAAGTAAAAGGGAACTAAGAAAGAGAAAAATTAAAACTCCAAATACATATTCTGGCAAACAAACAAACAGTCTTTCTCTCTCTCCCTCAGAATGGGACGGGAAAGCGGGATCATGATAGGGTGTTACAGTGCATTCCTGAGAGGAATGAGTGCGCTGGGCTTAGGAGGCAACACCGCAGCAACGGCGTTGCTTCCTAAGGAGGTTTTGGCCCGGCTGAAACCTCCGCCTGGCGCAAAAAAGCTGTGCAACCCTCATAGGTGGCGTATCTCGGGGGGGGGGAATAGGGTGGCGTTCCTGAGCCAAAATGGCTCAGGAGGCCACCTAATGGTGGTCCCGCCCCCTGGCTGGCACCATTACACCCCGGGAACGTCTCCTGGGATGCCGCAACACCCCTGGAATGCCTCCTGGGTTGCCGCCACGGCCTTTGCCGGCATCCAGACACTGGTGGCAGGCTCCGCCGTCATTGGGCCCTGCTGCTGCCACCCCAGCGGCCGGTGGCCGGCCCGGCACACCGACGCTGGGGCCACAAACGCTGGTGTGCGCTTCCTGGACACCAGCACTGTGGGCCCTTGCACTTTTGGGTGCAGCCACTGGCGCGGCTCAGGAATGGGTTGTAAGTGGACAGTAAGGCAATGTTAACAAATAACTTCTGGACTACATCCTACTATTACAGAGGAAGCCTGAGGAGGTAGAATTGTCTACGCTGCCTGGAAATGACAGGGACTGAACCTGCACAAACAGCTCGTGTTCTTCTACTGAGCCTCAGCCCCTCCAAATGGCAGAGTTGCAGCCAGTGCTTGAAAATGAATCGCCCTCACTTTGTCTGGATCAGTGGTCTCACCCACCTTTAGTCATTCCAAGAGCAGCTCTGTAGTCCAGGCAGAGGGATCATATCCTATATAGCATTTTGATGTGTAAAATGATAAATTCTTATGAAAAAATGAGCATGACACGACCAGGTGGGGATTTGTCTGCTTTTGCCTCAGGGTAACATAATAGAACTTCCATTATTTTATCTCTTGTTTGTGCCGACTATAGCAAGTGAAAATGGAAATGAAATTATTCTCTTCACATTTATTTTTTTCACAAGGGAGCTGTGGATGATGAGAATGCCAATGGATATTTATAATTTCATAGAAGGAGAACTCATTTTGCTAGTTTAAGAGAGGGAAAAAACATATGAACAGTGCTTCATGTTAGATTAAAATCCATTATAAACAAAAGCCACTTCCATAATAATATCGCATTAACTACAATTTACTGAAAATGTGCACATATAAACAACAATCTTGGCTACTTACAGGTTACAGATTCAATTAGGATGATATTTAGGCTGCTGTTTTGCAGAAAATGCCTGTTCTCTGCACCTAGAGCTTATGTGCCTACCCCAATGTCTAATGGAAATGCAAAACAGATGGGCATTTTATAAAAGCTCATACACATAAATCTCGGAAATACTATCAGTTGCACAGTCCAATTTCTCAATTTTTGTAGCAGAAATAAACTGATTGAAAAAGCCATCCATACCATTTTGCACAAGAGGTGTTACAATTAGCAAGCAAATATTTGGGGACAATATAATAATCACTGTAAACTCCACAGGGGAAACACCTGTGCTTTGCTCAGGGCAACAATCTTGGTCACAAACCCAACCCCCTTTGTGCTGTAGATGTCTCAGTGATGCCTGGAAAAAACAGCACACCATGAAAATAATGTCAGGTGGGTAGCTGTGTTGGTCTGCATGTTGCCAGGTCCTCCCAGGCCACTGGCAGGAGGTTGGGGGGTAGGGTTGGCATCTCAAGGTTGGAAAACTCCTGGTGATTTGGAGGGCTGGAGCTAGGGGAGGACAGGGACCTCAGTGGGGTACAATGCTAGAGAATCCACCCTCCAAAGCATCCATATTCTCCAGAGAAACTGATCTCTGCAGTCTGGAGCTGAACTGTGATTCTGCGGGATCTCCAGGTCCTACCTGGAGGCTCACATACCTATCTGCAGTAGAAGAGGAAGATTCACATCCAGAAGCTCCTTAAGGATAAACAAAATTTCCAGGGTTTAAGCTTTTGAGGGGGAGCTTTGACTCTTAAATAGGGTTGCCAACCTCCAGGTAGTATCTGGAGATCTCCTGCTATTACAACTCATCTCCAGCTGAGTCCCTGCAGAGAGGGGAGTTGGAGTGAGAAAAACTCAAAGTCCCGACCCCCCCTGGCACAGACCGGCAGCATGCCGGCCCATGCGAGCCTTACCTGTCAAGTGAGCACCGGCCTTGAAGTGCTGCTTATGAGGGAAATTGCTGCCTCCAAGGCCCCTCCTCCGGGGGTGGTGGTGGTGCTGTCACTTCCTGGACTGGTCCCATTGGCCGGCCTCCTAGTCCGGTTCCAGAGGTGCCAGGCTGAGATGGGTGGTGCTTAGGCGCGGCAGAGAGACGAGGGCCCGGAGTGTTTGCATGGGGGTCAATGGGCTACACCAGGTCGATACTTGGCGTAACTTTTCAGCAGCAAAAGTGGGCATTCCTGGCCTGAGAGGGCCTTAGGAGGCCTCCTTGCCAGCGGAACGCCCCAGGGAATGCCCCCGTGGTCGCCGACTGCTTCTACGCCGCTCGGGTGCTAGCGCGGACTTTGCGCTGATGCAGCTGCGCCGTCCCCCTCCTCTGCCTAATGCCGCCGGAGTAACTCAACTTACGCTGGTGCCCAGGCCATTTGTGCCGGTGTAAGTGCCTTTTACGCCGGCGAGAGGCCCCATGGGCCTCCTAAGCAGTTCGCCACCAAAGCTCAGGAATGCGCTGTTAAATTGGGAAAACAGTGAAGGGGGCAAAGGATTGACTTGAATGGACCTGTCCAAAATTGTCCTTATTCCATTTCATGCATTGTTTGGTTCATAGGCTCAAGTAAGGATGATTTGTGTCTGTTTTTCTATGTATCATTAGATGAAGGGAACTGGAGACCTTTGAGGAGTTGACTGTGATGAGTAAGTCAAAATGTGCGTGCTTGGGGAGTAGGACACACAAAGACATGTATGTATTTATATTTAATATCCAATGTCAAGTCAAAAAGGTATTAAAACCTGTCTATAAAATGTTTTGTGGGTTTCCACACAGGTATTTTAATATGTGCCCTCATCCACGTCAAATCCATGCACACTTACTATTCAGATTTTCCTGCTGGAGATAATATAGCTCAGTGTTGATCTCTTGGTAAATATTGTAATTGGTGCTGATCTCTGAGTAAATATAATACAGGTAGCAGGATGTCATATCATTGTATCAATCTATGAATCCTATTGCAACTTGTTGGAACCACATCCCCTTCTCCATGTACACACAAAAGATTATAGGTTGGCCATTTAATTCTGAACCAAATGACTTTTGTTGATGGCCTCAGAACTCACAGTCCCATGAGCAACTATGGGTGCTGCTGCCTGGGACATTTTCGATATCTGCAGCTCTCCAAGCAGATGGTTGGTGTTTTCCAGCTTTGATAGTACTCATCACCTGTTGGAAGGTAAGGAGAAGAATAGTACACAATCACAGATATCAAGGTAACCATGCTCAAGCCAAGAAAAATAATTAGGTAGACCTTCAGGGCCCAGCTGACTTATGGAAACCTCATAGGGCAGAAAGTTAGGAGGGCTGTAGGGCTGTTGAAATAAAAAATAATTCATTAAAATTCAGGTTTGGGTATATTGGCCATTTTTTATTCAGGAAAACCTGAATGCCAAATTCCTCTATACCGGTAAAGGTAGAATTCGGCTTTAAATTCAGGTTTCCCTAATTATTTGGCCATTTAAACCCATTTAAACCCATTCGTGACTTTTCACGGCTCCTGGGGGGCATTTTTTGCAGGTAGAGGTCCCAAATTTTCAGGGTAGCTAGAAGGGACTCTCCTTGCAAGAACCCCAAGTTTGATAAAGATTGGGTCAGGAGGAATGGAGTTATGGGGTCTGGAAGGGGTTACCCCATCCTCCTCCATATAAATGCATTGTGGCTGTTGTCAGACTCTTTAATATGATCTCAATGGAGAAGCCGGGCTTTAAATGGTGGGTGGGAAAGTTCACCCGGTGCCTCCATAGAGATACAATTTTTTTTTTATATATAAATTTTATTGGATTTTATACTAAAAATTTTCCATTGCATTATACAACATCTATGACAATATAAAATTTCAATTCTAACCTAAAGTTGTTATAGTTCCATAACATATAATAAAGAAAAAAAAGAAAAAAAAAGAAATGGAAAATTTTGACTTCCCCTTCACCTCTATCTGCCTCTTAATAAAAAGTTCATCTCGTCGTAGTTAATCTAATCTTAATAAACTATCAATATCCTGTATAAAAAAAACCATAATCTGTTAGTAAATATAATTATGCTTATTGATTATAAAAAAAACCAAAAATAATCCTCTGGATCAGATTAGAAAATATTCTTCCATTCTTCCCATTTTTAACTCATATTCACAATAATGCATCCACGCCTCCCATTCCCCCAGAAACCGAACGTCATTTTCTTCATTTAGAATAGCTGTGAGTTTTGCCATTTCTGCCACTTCAAACATTTTAACAATCCAGTCTTTTTTCTCAAGAATTTCTAGCCCTTTATTCCCAAAATGATGTCTTAATCTTAATTCCACTACATCATTAATAGCCATGCCACCCGTCCACACTATCAAAGCCTTTGGATCCAGCAATCATGTTTAAATCAATCCTTTAACCATGGTCTAATACTTCCTTCTGTAACTGAAATAGGCCAGTCAGGTATGGGAACAGGATTTCTTTGTTCTCTCTCATTTCCTCAGACAGGATACGTATCCAAAAATAACTCTTTCTGGGCTTCATCTCCATCGTGGCTTCAATCTGTATTCCTTGACCTGCTCTCTTCTTCCTTATATCCACACGTCGTTCCATGACTTTTTTAAATGAAAAGTCTATTTCTTGTATGTCTGATCTCTTTATCGCCGGCTGGTTGCTTTCTTGAACTTCTGTCTTCTTCTTTGTATCCTTGTATTCTTCCATGACTTTTTGGGCAGAAGAGTCCATTGCTTGTATGTCTGTATTTGTGGTCATCGTTTGAATTTTCAAGACTTTTATGTCTTCTATAACCAGATCCAACTTCTGATTGCCTACCTGTGATGATTGGTCAAGAGTCGTCATCATTGAAATCAGTTGAGCCATCTGTGTTGAAATCTGTTTTAATTGTTTAATTGTCGCCTCAGAATGTTTAGCAAGCATGTCCTGTATTTTTTTTTCCATGTTTGAATTCTGTAAAATTCCCTTTGATTTCATAGGAGCAGGGCTATGTATTAAGCCAAAAGAAGCTGGTAAAATACATGTGCACAGACAGGGCCTTTAAAGTTCTAATTAAAAGATAATAATTCAAACATCAGCCTTATAATTTTTTCGGGTTGAAAAGAGTCGAAATTGGCTCTAGAATTGCGTTTTAAAGTTTTGAAATACCAGTGAGTTTTTTTTCGGTCGCTCTAGGTCGGGCTGATCAGGAAGTATACAGGAAGTTGCTAGTGCCGTGGACCTTCTACCGCCTCTTCTCGATGGTTGTTCCTTCAGGAATGATTTCCAAGTAACTCGAGTGCGACGCGTAATCGGTCCTACAACTACTTCCTGTTATTTTAGTTCCGATGATAGATAGGTTGTTATAGAGGGTCTTCCGTTCCAGGCGCTCCCTTACTGCAAACGTGGCAGGATATTCTTCGCCGGAAAATCAGGAAGAAAAATCACCCTCCCCTTCCCTTGGACCCATTGGTGATAGTTCTTGTCAATCAAAAGGTATCCTTCCGACTCTTTATTATGGTTTAGGCTGATCGGATTGATAAGGCTCCTGTCGCTAATCCCGATGGCTAACTCAGATCAAACTTTTTCAGTTCGGATTAAGGAGGAATGGGGGTCCCAGAAATATTCTTATAAGCCCCCCGTCTGTTCAAGTTTCCAGTAAGTAGACGAAGAGTTCTTTTGTACTCACTTGGGTGTCAAGAGGTGAGGTTCTTTTCTTTATGTAGTCCTTATGTTGGTATTAAGGTGGTGGAGGGTGGAGCTTGATGCCTAAGTTGCGTTTTGGCGATGTCCTTCCCTAGTGCCCTCGCAGGACCGGCGTCCAGGACTCCGAGGGGCTTAAAAAGCCCCCTCAGAGTACCTAGGAGGTCAAACCGCATTTGCGGGCTGCAGGGAATTCCTGCTTTCCAACCCACTTGCAAGGGTCGGATTGGGGTATCTATGTACCCCAGAAATAACGCAAACTTGGATTTCTCCCAGGACAGCCTGGGGAAATGGAGTGCTCTCCCCAGCAGCACCACCGGAAGTCTCCATAGAGATACAATTTGATACACTTTGTCTCTATGGAGGTGTGGGGGGAACTTTCCTACCATTTAAAGCCCAGCTTCTCCATTGAATACATTGAAGAGATCAGATTAAAGAGTCACTTTGCCAATGATTAACACAGCCACTTTGCCAATGCATTTCTATGGAGGAGGATGGGGCGACCCCTTCCAGACCCCATAACTCTGGACCCCCTGACCCAATCTTTACCAAACATGGCAGTTCTTGCAAGGAGAGTCCCTTCTAGCTACCCTGAAAATTTGGGACCTCTAACTGCAAAAATAGGCCCGCAGGAGCCACAGAAGGACATTGCTAAAAAAGCTGGATATTCAGGAATGGCAAAATTTGGCTTTGCCAACCTCCTGGATTTTGTGGACTCGGTAAACCCGAACCAGAAATTTACTGAATTTGCATTTATTCAGTATTTTTCCAGTTCGGTTTTTACCGAATCAACAGCTCTCGAGGGCTGTATTTGACATAAATGTTAATTGGTCAGGCCGGGCCAGATGCACCATAAAATTTAATGCCAGGTACCACAGATAAAACCTTTATAGAAGACACAGGCAAAGCCAATTAATGATATTATTTTTTACTTAAAATACAAACATGTTTAAAGCAGTATTTTCTTTTATTTAACAATCCTTGATAATTGACACCTCTTGCTCTGAAGTACTGCATCAAAATCTGGAGTCAAAGTCTGTGCTGTAGCAATTTTGAGTATGCTGTTCAGGTGTGTCCCTGTAAGCTGAGAATGGATTGTAATATTAATTACAGAGAAGACCACACACATATGGTATTCCAACCATAGACAAAATTTTAGCAGCAAAAGCCTTAAGTTGGGGGTAATTCAGGTCCAGAAATTGGTAAAATTTGCTAATGACAACTTCAGATAATTTATCCTTGAGCACAGCATCACACTGCAGATCAATTATTTCCATCTGGAGCTCCTCTGGAACCTCATGGGCATCCACAGAAAATGGATTACGGAAAATTCCAAAATCTCTGTGTAGGTTTCTGAAGGCAGAAAACCTTTCTTAGAATTCATTTCTGAGTTCAGAAATCCCCCCCCCAGTACTTCTCTGTGGATATTAGATCACTAGACAGAGATGTCATGAAGGGAAAGTGTGCCAAATTATTTTCTTAAAGTTGCTTTTCCCAAAGCTAAAGCTATAACTCAAAGGCACAAATGCTGTGATAAAACTCTGTCATAACTTTGTTTCCACTTTGCATCACAGTGTCGAGACAGTTCAAGCGTTCTCTAATATCCACCATAAAAGCAAGATCTTAAATCCGTTCATTATCTTGGAGTTCAGGGACAGCCTTCCCTTTCTTATCCATGAACTCCTGTATTTCACTTGGTAGTTCATAGAAGTATTTTAGTACAGCTCCATGACTTAACCATCACACTGTATGGTACCCCATGTCTAATCATCCTTTCCTCCAGAAGACTGTTAAGTTGCCTGTAGATTATGTGCAGCCTGTCTGGCACCACCTTTGCACTACTTCATCCTGGGCCTTCTGCCACTGACATTCCTGCAGAGTGGGAGTGGGTGCTAAGGGACCATGGGCCTGGGTTTGTGTCCTGCCTGACAGATGTCCATTGGGGTATCTCGGGGCCAGTGGCAAGCTCTCCCTTGCTGGCTATGGCAGGGTGGCCTCTGGTGTTGCTAGAACATTGTCAGCACATTCCTCTGCAGTCCTGGGCTCTCCCTAGTCCCTCTGGTCCTCCTCGACTACCGGCCTCAGCTCTTTGGACTCTTCCCCTGATGATTCCAAGTCTGAGTCACTAGGCTGGTCAGAGGGGGTCATATCAGCTATCACCTTGAGAGCAGCAAGTGTATATTTCCTATATGTACAGATATGAAGAAGAGCCCCTTGGCGCAGAATGGTAAGCTGCAGTACTCCAGTCCAAGCTCTGCTCACGACCTGAGTTTGTTCCCAACGGAAGTTGGTTTCAGGTAGCCAGCTCAAGGTTGACTTAGCCTTCCATCCTTCCGAAATCGGTAACATGAGGACCCAGCTTTCTATGGAAGCCACAGGGTTTTGGAGGGAGAGTGCTCAAGCATCCCCATTGTGATGCCAGTGCTTCTGGGGTAAACATGGAAGTGATGTTATTGTGCTGTGTGTATGGATTGTGTGTCAGGAATTCCGCAGGGCCTGCAAGACGGAGCTATTCCACCGGGCTTATGGTTGAGGACAGCGACAGTTCTCAATATAATTACTGGCCTCCCTAGTCCTTCCCCCCCTTCCCCGCTGTTGAGCACCACCCCTTCTATACCACCTTAGGGAGAGATTAGATTCATCTGTTACCTGTAGATTTCTATCTCTGGAGTTTTGGCGCCATTGAGGGGCATTATTAGGCTATTTTAAATTGTATTTTAAACCATTTTAATGGGTTATTGTTTTATTGTGTTTTAGACTGTGTAAGCTGCTCTGAGCCCGACCTTCGGGTTGGGGAGAGCGGGGTAGAAATGTAATAAAATAATAAATAATTGTTCCCCCCTTCAGCTGGCTGGCTTCTGCCTGCCAACCAGCTGACAGTCGGCGAGCAGCCTTGTTAATTGGCAGGTAATTGCCCGCCATAACTGAGCAAATGGGAACCCTACCGCTTTACTTTCCTAAATCAAAAGTCTGTCCATCGTATTGATGTGCTTGCACACTCAAGGAAGAGTGAGGAACTGTCCTATTCTTGGCCCACACTTGTTTTAATCACCCTCTGTGCAGAAGAGGCACATCTTGCCCTAAAAGAAAAGTTTGATATTGTGGTGTAGAGCCAGCAGAGAGTCAGCATGGTACAGTGGTTAGAACGTTGAACTAGCCCTGGAAAGACCTGGCTTCAGATCCCCTTATTAGACATGAAGTTCACAGGTGACCTTGGGTCAGCCATTCTCTCTGATAATCAAAAATTAGACTATTCAAGACAACAGCAAACCAGGTGATTTGTTTTCATATGACTTTTTGTTTAGGGTTGAGGGGGAAGAGGGAATCTTTGTCTGTGGGCCTGTGGTAGCTCTTGGTGGACCTGTCCATGGATTTTGACAGACTTTTCCTTTCTGAGTGAAAAGACAGATTTCTCCCTCACAAACAGTTGTGCAAAACTAAAATCTAGAGAAAGTATACATTTAAACCTGTTTTAATTTTCCTGTGCAAGAAATATTATTCCAAGTTAAGAAAAAAAATTAATAGAGTTTCAAGAACAAGTTGTCTTGTGCCACTTTGAAGATCAATGACTTTGTGTGTCATTAATTTAATCTAATTTAATTTATTTAAAATATTTATATGCCTGTCTTTCTTCTGAACATCTCAGGATCCAGGGAGGCTGGCTAGAGTTGGACTAGATTCATTGAAATCGCTTCCAAAAAGGGTTGGACAAGCTACTTTTTTGTAAGCTGAATTTTTGGCACATAAGAAGCTAGATTTAAGGCTCTCATAATTATGAAGATTGATTTGTTTTCTCTTCCAGCAGCCTGCATAAAAACAGATATGATAAATAATACCCGCTCAAGGAGATACACTACTTGGTGTGTACTGAGAAAAATGTATGATTTTGCAAGAATATACAGAAATAATTTACATAGATTGACAACGAAGTTTGTTAGCACTTCTATAAGCTCACAATATTAGAAAGCTAGTAATGGTTTATTTTATAATGGAGGGGGGAGCAATATGCTGTACAACTTCCAGCTCTTCCTTAGTACAAACTTTGCCTCTTCAACAAATTCATCTGAGGCTACAATACTATGCACACTTACCTGGGAGTAAGTTCAACTGCTCTGTGCAGTTTAATTTTGAGTAAGCAGACCTAGGAGCGGTCTGTGAAACACATGGCTTCTTTAGCTGGCTGTGATAGATTTCTAATAAAAATTTACATAATCTTATGAATCAGATTTTCTTCGCCATCTCTCCAAAAACTTTACATGTAGGGCAAGGGGAGCAGGTATGTATCTACCCTGACTGTTCCCCTCTCTATTTATTCATCATAGCTATGGGGAAAAAAACACCTGATGTGAGGGTGCATGCATATTGGGAACTTGAATTTTAATGTCAAAATATTAAGTCTAATAAGAATAATTTTAATGAAGAATAATGTATGTAGAAGTTGGTTGTAAATTAGCATAATTAAGAGATGATTAAATTGATTGAATTAGTTATAATTGTGTGACTAATTAAACCTATATGCTTTATACAAAGTTTGATATTTAGAATTACGATTAGAGTTAAACACAGAAAGATAGAACATATAAAGCATTATTTTCTTAGAAATACAAAACTATCTAAAAATGTACAGGGACTGATGTTAAGTTATGCAGGGGTAGTTCAGAATAAATGAATGCATGAAAGTAGCTATAATATTTCCTGTTAAAAGTATATTTTGCAGCAAATTCAGTTAGGTTATCAATATTTGACACATGTATGTTATCAATTTGTATCTTTTTAGGTGTATTATGTTTTCTATTTTGTATTTTCTATGACTTTTGCTCTGTTTCTTTTTTAAAATAATAATAAAAACAAGTTTAAAATAAAGAAAAAACCTAGTTTGTGTGTGTGTGTGTGTGTGTAGTCACCTACATTTTCTACACAAGCAGATATTCTGCATACCCTGCACAAGAGTGAGGGAGTGGCCAGGACCAGGAATAATTCAACGACCCCGTATGTATGTTGAATATACACAAATGTAATATATGTACAGTTTTAAAATAATTTAAAATGCATATGTCTATGTCAGGGGAAAGGATCACTTCTATATCAAACAACCTGACAATTTAAATGTCAACATTTGGCCATGTCATAAATTTGGCCGTGTCATTGTTCCATGCTGTTTTCTTCTCTGTTCTTCAAAAACTCAAAAAAATCTTCAGTTTAGACTCTAATCTGGTGAGCCGGGTTTGTTTCCCCACTCCTCCACATGCAACATGCTGGGTAACCTTGGTCTAGTCACAGTTCTCTCTGAACTCTCTCAGCCCTACCTACCTCATGTGGTGTCTGTTGTGGGGAGAAAAAGTGAAAGCAACTGTAAGCCGGTTTGAGACTCCTTAAAGGTAGATAAAACCAGGGTATAAATATCAACTGCTCCTCCTGCTCCTTCTTCTCCAAAAATGGCCATTCATTTTTCTGCTTCTCCTCCCATGACCCCACCTACTCCTGAGGCAAATTTCCCTCTGAATATACAAGAGGCAGGCCAAAAATAGCATACCCTCCTCACTCCAGCTTTCCTCCCTGGGCTTGTCATTCTTTCTTATGGGAAGGCAAAACACTGCACTTGGGGTAGGAGAAAGAAAAGAGAGGGGAAAAGCCTTTGTGGAGCAAGAATCAGCTTCATGTTAGAGATTGGACAAAAAGAAAAATACAAGGCCACAGAAGGAGAAGATAGATGGTCCCTAGTTCAGGTGAGAGGGTGGAGTGGTAAAGGACAGACCAAATATCTGGAATCTCCCCCGAGCCACACCTACTTGCATAAATTTTTGAGCCTTCCACACATTCAAGAAGCAACACTTAATAATCAGGATGAGTACTAAGATCAATAGAATAAACATATGTGAAGCCAGCTCAAGGTCCAAACTTATGGGACATAGTTTTACTTCCTATTTTTTTTAATTTAAATTAAAACGGGGAGCCAGTGTGGTGTAGTGGTTAAGAGTGGTGGTTTGGAGCAGCGGACTCTGATCTGGAGATCCGGGTTTGAGTACCCACTCCTCCACATGAGCGGCTGAGGCTAATCTGGTGAACTGGGTTGGTTTCCCCACTCCTCCACATGAAGCCAGCTGGGTGACCTTGGGCAAGTCATGCTCACTCAGCCTCACCTACCTCACAGGGTGTCTGTTGTGGGGAGGGAAAGGGAAGGTGATTGTAAGCCAGTTTGAGTCTCCCTTAAGTGGTAGAGTAAGTTGGCATATAAAAACTAACTCCTACTCCTCCTCTTATTCCTCTTCTTCCTCTTCTTCTTCTTTTAAAAATTGTATGCTCCCCTCTGCCAGAGCGTTTGCAAAATATAACCCGGCGAAGTCCTCTATTATAATCATTATCATCTTTGTCATGCTATCCCCAGAGTGGTTGCACTCCGAGGGCTGATGCAGCCAGATTCCATCTTAGCCTGAAACAGACAAACATGGCAATCATTAAGGGCAGTAAAACGCCATCTCATGATGAGACAGCCAGCCTTCCATGGGAAACCATCACACCTTTTCATCAAGGGTTTGTCTTGTGACTCCAGGTACACTCCCCACATTCCAAACCAAATTATAGGCCAGTGCTTGTGGGGCAGTACCTTGACATTCCATTCTTGTTAAGAATGTCCCTTATAATATAGGTCTATGCAATAACCTAACCAAGCCCTTAATCAACATGATAACTCCATCATTGGACCCGTTTGCTCTCTTCCACTTGGATTAACTCAAATACCCAGGAAACAAGGTTTCTGCCACATAACGTATTTTTCTCTCCATAAGACACACCTGACCATAAGATGCACCTTGTTTTTAGAGGAGGAAAACAAGTTTTTAGAGGAGGCTTTAAAGCAGGCGGGGGGTCTTGAAGCCAGGCGGGGGGTCTTGAAAGTTCTCCACGCTGCCATCCCAGGCAGCACAGAGCACTTTCAAGACCCCCCCTGCCCAGTTTACAGAGACTCCCCCCCTGGAAGCCGGGCGGGGGGGGGTATTTAAACTGCTCTGCGCTGCCTAGGCAGCTTTGCCCTTCTCCCCGGGGCCGGATTCACACACATTCGCTCCATAAGACGCACAGACATTTCCCCTCACTTTTGAGGAGGAAAAAAGTGTGACTTGTGGAGCGAAAAATACGGTAGTTAAATTGTAGAACTCCCTGCCCCAGGATGGGGTGATGGCTGCCAACTTGGATGACTTTAAGAGGGGAGTGGACATGTTCATGAAGGACAGGGCTATCCATGGCTACTAGTCAAAATGAATACTAGACTAGTCATGATGCATACCTATTCTCTCCAGGATCAGAGGAGCATGCCTATTATCTTAGGTGCTGTGGAACACAGGTAGGATGCTGCTGCAGTTGTCTTGCTTGTGGACTTCTGAGAGGCACCTGGTTGGCCGCTGTGTGAACAGACTGCTGGACTTGATGGGCCTTGGTCTGATCCAGCATGGCTTTTCTTATGTTCTTATGCTAAAGGGGTTCAGTTGGGTCAACTTTTTCCTGCCTCTGCTTGCTCAGAGCCGTGCTCTAGTGACTTTTCTTTACCAGCAACATGCTCCACATCTTTCTTCTTTTGTGCTTGGGCATTGTTCTGCTTCTTTCCCCCTCTCACTTCTCCTGGCCCTAGGGTTGCCAACTGCCAGGTAGTAGCAGGAGATCTCCTGCTAATTCAACTGATCTCCAGCCGATAGAGATCAGATCACCTGGAGAAAAATGCCAGCTTTGGCAATTGAACTCTATGGCATTCAAGTCCCTTCCCTCCCCAAACCCCACCCTCCTCAGGCTCTACCCCCAAAATCTCCCGCTGGTGGCGAAGAGGGACCTGGCAACCCTACCTGGCCCTGCTTAACTAAGGAGAAAAAAGAAGAACCAGGTGCCAGGTGGAGAAATTGATCTGGCCTTTTCGATCCCAATGCATCTCGCTATAAGTTTCTTCAGGGGATCTAATTAAACAGAATCAAAATAGATACAATTATATCAATATTATATCAATTAAAATAAACATACAAAATAATAATTTGATTTAAAAAATGCTTTTTAAAAAGATTTAAAATAATTTAAAAAATAATTTAAGACATACTCTGAGCATGGTATAGGGAACCATTCTCTAGGGTGATATAAAAAAAATGTACAGGTTTTAACCTGAAACCTTGACTGGTCCATCAAAGTCTGTACTAACAGCACATTCCGTTATATTGGTTTAGATTGTAATGGCCTATTATCTTATACAATAAACTACTACTACTTCTAATAAAAAGAGCACACACCCCTCTGTGGCAGCCAGGAAGCCTCTGAAGAGGAGGAGGTGTGGCTGCGCCGTTCCTGGCCACTGTGTATCTGCCCTTCCGTCAGTGATGGGCTGTTAAGACTGACATTGGGTCTCCAGGGTGTCAGGCAGAGATCTTTTACATCATCTACCACCTGACATGAATGCTTCCTTTCCTAGACAAGCACACAGGGCTTCCAGGTTCCTCTTTGACACCGGCGGGAGGTTTTTGGGGCAGAGCCTGAGGAGGGCGGGGTTTGGGGAGGGAAGGGACTTCAATGCCATAGAGTCCAATTGACAAAGTGGCCATTTTCTCCAGGTGAACTGATTTCTACCGGCTGGAGAGCAGTTGTAATAGCAGGAGATCTCCAGCAAGTACCTGGAGGTTGGCAACCCTACACACAGGAGAAAAGGACGTTCCCTTCTACGGAGCTATAGAAGGGTCATATGAAGACAAGTGCATAAAAGAAGATGGCAGAAAAGTTTAGGTAAAGATAAGGATGTTGGAATAGCAGCAATTGGTTTTACTGACATTTACTTGTAATGAAGGCCTACAGAGTTCAATTGTGAGCTTGCTTTTTAGTCAGTGTGCATACAGCTGCAACCATGCAGCTCAAATGAAGCACTGCTTATTCAATACATTGTATTGATTGGGGAAAAATAAATCTCTCCTGGTTAACCAGGATGTGAGTGGTGAAAATACTAATCCTCTTGAGGATATTCTTTATCTTTCAATCTATCCTGATTCATATACTTCCTAAGATCATTAAAGCGTATAAAGAATGATAAGACAATTTTATATGAGGACGGGGGGGTGGGGGTGGGGGAAGCTTGATCACCAGCTATTAGAGCCAAACTACACATTCATGTTTTTGAATAATTTTTCCAGGTTTCTGTCAACATATGTCAAAGTTATGCCTAGTCTGCAGTTTGCTAAACAGACCATACTGATCAGAGTGACAGCTAAGTCATGTGATGAGGCTGGTCTGATCCAGTTTGTACAGCCAGGAATGGGGATTTCCAGAATGACTCATCTCAGGTGAACTGTGATTGGTCATGAATGTGTATATAAGTCTGTATAGTGAATGTGAGTTACCTATTGCCTGAAATATATATGCTGGCGAAGCACTTTGATGCTCAGAGCTGTGAATGTTAACAGCCAAAGAACTCTGTGTAGATATTGTAAATAAACTGTACATAGCAGAACTGCGTGGTGTGAAGTTGCTACCAGGTAAACTCCTGAAGTCCAGACAAGCTGTGCGCGACAGGGTTATGGGCCCAGATAGACTGCGCTGAGAGCTGGAGGTTCTATTGGAGTTGGTGAGCTACTGCCGTGAGTTGCTGCTGTGAGCGGTTTGGATGTCTACAGAGGCCAGCGACGCTGAGGACCTTGATGTACAGTCTGCAGACGGGTCAGTTGTTTCTGACAAAGAGTCGGAGGAGGAACCAGGGGAAGATAATCAGCTACTGCCGGTGAGAAAAGATATCATGGCGCAAGCTGTTTCTGCCCTGCTGGTTGATAAACTGACCGCAGATAACTATGCCGTGTGGTCTCTGCGAATGGAGCATTATCTTAAGCGTGAGTCATTGTGGACGTATGTGGATTCTCCCCCACAAGCTCCCACACCTGTGGAAAGTTTAAAAGACCAAAAGGCATTGGCCACGTTGATATTAAGTGTTGCTGATGACCAGTTGGTGCATGTGGCGGGACAGGGGTCAGCTAAAGATGCCTGGAATAGCCTCAAGGCTGTATATGTGCAAGACACGGCTGGATCTCTTATTTCCCTGATGAGAAGGATTTATAGAAAGACTATGGAGCCAAATGAGAGTGTTAGAGCTCATTTGAACACCTTAGCCACGTATTTTCAACTGCTGGCTCAGAGGGGAAAACAGATTTCTGACCAGGACCAGGTGTTTATTGTTTTAAGTTCCCTGACGGAGCGTTTCGACCCACTTATCTCAGCCCTTGAATCTGTGGATGCAGCAACGTTATCTCTGCAATACCTCACAGGGAGGTTATTATCAGAGGAGACGAGATATATGCAACGGGAGTTGGCAGCCGGCCAGACCGGGAGCTGTGCCAAGCAAGAGATAAGGAAGGATACAAGCCTCAGCTGTGCGAATGTCAGTGAAGCAAGCAAATCTATACCTGTGAGGAGATGTTACAGATGTGGGGAAGAGGGACACATTCAAAGATTTTGCCCTGCTGCAAGAAAATACAAAGAAGGAAAAAGGACTCAATTTGTGACCAAACAACAAGCTACGCTGGTGAGAGCAAGTCCAGACTCCCTGAATGACTCTTGGATAATTGACTCAGGAGCTTCACAAATATTTGTGAGGGAGGAAAGACTACTAATGAACTCACATCAATCGGCGTTAGGTCATGTAAGTTTGGCAGATGGACGTTCTGCAACTGTTTCCTGTGAAGGAAGTGTAATGTTTGGAAGTTTAAGCCATACATTCAATGATGTGCTTTGTATACCCTCTCTTGAGAAAAACTTATTAAGTATAAGTGCACTAGACTCTGCTGGATTCAGTGTGACTTTCAGAAATAAGTGCTGTAATATTCTCAAAGGTGATAAAATTATGGCAGTGGGGAAATTGAAAGATAATGTGTATGTGCTAGAGAACATGGCAGGTAAAGCACAAACAGTGTTAAATAAAAACCCACACCATAAGTGTATACATTTGCTACATAGAAAACTTGGCCATGTGGGTTGGGGTACCTTGAATAAAACTCTTGCCCTGCTGGGCAAAGAGAAGGTTGAAGGGTGCAAAACATATCTGGATTGTGATGTGTGCAAGCAAAGTAAGTCTAAAGCACACCCAGTTGCACCAAAGAGTGACAGAGTGACAAAAACCCCTCTATATCTTGTACATAGTGATCTGGTAGGCCCTTTCCCAGACAGTATATCTAAAAGAAAATATCTTCTTCTTTTGATAGATGATGCCACAAGGTTCACATGGGTGTATCCCATAGCAAAGAAGTCAGAGGTGTGTGATACTATAAAGATGTGGGCTAACAATGTGCAAAGGCAATTGGGGCATAAAATTTGTAAGTTCCAAAGTGACTTTGGGGGTGAGTACATGTCTGGTGAAATGGCTCATTGGTTTAAGACTCAAGGTATTGAACATAGAATTGCAAATGTATCTATGAGTCAAGAAAATGGTGTTGCAGAGAGAAAGGCAGGAGTACTACAAACAATGATAAAATCAATGCTACTTGATGCTGGATTGCCAAAAATGTTCTGGGCTGAAGCGGCAAAAAATGCTTCTTATATATCGAATAGAATTTGGACAAGTGCCACAAATAACATTCCATACAAGGCTTTGTATGGGAAAGATCCCAGTTTGGATCATATCAGGATATTTGGCAGTAAAGCATGGGTTAATATACCACTGAAACAACGGAGGAAAGGTGGTGAAAGAGCAAAAAAGTTGACATTCCTGGGGTATCAGACAGGAATGAAATCTTACCGTTTTGTAAATAACCAGAATACATTAAGTTTCAGTCGTTCAGCTTCATTCTGTGAGGATGCTAATTGGCCTAAAATACATGCAAACCAATTACCATCCACAGTACTGTTACCTATGAATAATGATTCTGATAACATGCCAGAGGTGAAACAGGAGGTGCAGTCACCAATACATGCAGACTCTGAGAGTGTGCAAAGTGCAGATCAGAGAGCAGTGCCAAGAGTGTCCTCTAGATCTACAAAAGGTATTCCACCTCAAAGGTATGGTGTAACTGCTAACCATGTGTTTGTTAAAGTTCCAGCTGATTACAATGAAGTGTTAAGTCTAGCCTCAGAAGAGAGAAATGCTTGGCTGCAAGCCATGGAGGCGGAATATAACTCATTGGTGTCAAATGAAGTATTTTCCTTATCTGAATTGCCGGCAGATAAGAAAACTCTGAGTTGCCGTTGGTTGTACAGACTCAAAACCTTGCCAAATGGGAATGTTAAATATAAGGCAAGATTAGTTGCAAGGGGATTTACGCAGGTGGTCAGACAGGAAACATCTAGGCCCAATTAAGAATTACCTAGGGGTGCAAGTCTCCAGAAATGAGAATGGTTGGTGTGTACTAAGCCAGGAGACTGAAATGTTTGAATACTGAAAGGTTTCAATACTTGAAGAAATGGCTGTGTTTAACAAACGTTTGACTAGGGAGGCATGTCAACATATGTCAAAGTTATGCCTAGTCTGCAGTTTGCTAAACAGACCATACTGATCAGAGTGACAGCTAAGTCATGTGATGAGGCTGGTCTGATCCAGTTTGTACAGCCAGGAATGGGGATTTCCAGAATGACTCATCTCAGGTGAACTGTGATTGGTCATGAATGTGTATATAAGTCTGTATAGTGAATGTGAGTTACCTATTGCCTGAAATATATATGCTGGCGAAGCACTTTGATGCTCAGAGCTGTGAATGTTAACAGCCAAAGAACTCTGTGTAGATATTGTAAATAAACTGTACATAGCAGAACTGCGTGGTGTGAAGTTGCTACCAGGTAAACTCCTGAAGTCCAGACAAGCTGTGCGCGACAGTTTCCTGCAGACGCACTAGGATTGCCAGATCCCTCTTTGCCACCGGCAGGAGGTTTTTGGGGGCAGAGCCTGAGGAGGGCGGGGTTTGGGGAGGGGAGGGACTTCAATGCCATCGAGTCCAATTGCCAAAGTGGCCATTTTCTCCAGGTGATCTGATCTCTATCGGCTGGAGATCAGTTGTAATAGCAGGAGATCTCCTGCCACCACCTGGAGGTTGGTAACCCTAAGCCACACAGCTGCTCCAGGGAATGACTTTTTAAAAAACAAAAGGAGAGCCCAAAAATGCTAGGCATGCCACCATGGAAGAAGGAAGGGCTTCTGCCTTCACCCCCCCAAGCTATTTTTCTGGGGGAAGGGGAGTTATTTCCCCATTTTTGCTGATCAGAATACTCCACATGGCTCTTAGATGCCATCCAGACAAAGGGGAATAGGAGTTCCACAACTACTATTATATTCTGGCAAGCAGAAAATACACAAGGATTTTCAGGGGTCATTCCCTCTGTATCCCCTTCCTCACACTTCCTCTTTCTCTCCTCCTGGCAGCCTCATATTCTCACAAGCACAATTAGGAGAGCCAGTGTGGTATAGAGGTTAAGAGCGGTGGACTCTGATCTGGAGAACCAGGTTTGATTCCCCACTCCTCCACATGAGCTGCAGAGGCTAATCTGGAGAACTGGATTTGTTTCCCCACTCCTACACACGAAGCCAGCTGGGTGACCTTGGGCAAGGCACAGCTCTTAGAACTCAGTCAGCCCCACCTACTTCACAGGGTGTCTGTTGTGGGGAAGGGAAGGTGATTGTAAGATGATTTGATTTTTCCTTAAGTGGTAGAGGAAGTCGGCTTATAAAAACCAACTCTTCTTCTTCCTCTTCCTCTCCTTCTGGCAGCCCCATATTCTCACAAGCACAATTTGGTATGATTTCTCTTTACCAGAATAAGCAAAGTGAAATGGAAAAGGGAATGGTTGAAGAAGAAAAGGCAGAAGGAGATGATGAAGAAGAAAGAGTTGGTTTTTATATGCCAATTTTATCTACTTTTTAAGGAGAATCAAACTGGTTTACAATCTCCTTCCCTTCCTCTCCCCACAACAGATACCTTGTGAGGTAGATGAAGCTGAGAGAGCTCTAAGAGAACCATGACAAGCCCAAGGTCACCCAGCTGGCTTCATATGCAGGAGTGGGTAAACCAATCCAGTTCACCAGATTAGAGTCCACCGCTCATGTGGAGGAGTGGGGATCAAACCCGATTCTTCAGATTAGAGTGCACCTCTCTTAACCACTGCACCACGCAGAGCCCAATGGGAGAGGCCAAATGGAAAAGGTGTTGTTAAAGGAGAAAGGGCATACAAAATGGGAAAGGGGCCCCAGTTATACTTTATCATCCAGGGCTTTCGTAAACGTGAAACTAGTCCTGATTCCAGGTGTTCATTTGGAAGTAATGTCACTGTGTTGAGCAATGTCTTTTCCCTATGCCTCCCCCGCCAAATCTCCTGGGGGTGCCAGGCATGTGTTTGGCAAACCTAGTGCTCACAAGCCATGTTTGGCTCATGAACCACAGGTTGCTGACTCCTGAGCTAGGTTAGGGTTGCCAACCTCCAGGTACTAGCTGGAGATCCCCTGGTATTACAACTGATCTCCAACAGATAGAAATCAGTTCACCTAGAGAAAATGGCTACTTTGGCAATTGGACTCTATGGCATTGAAGTCCCTCCCCTCCCCAAACCCCACCCTCCTCAGGCTCCATCCCAAAAACCTCCCACTGGTAGTGAAGAGGGACCTGGCAACCCTAAGCTAGGTCATGCCTTGCTGCCCGAGCCACTTAGGATGCATGGCTAATCTCTGGTACCACTAGTTGTCCATGGGGGAAGGGAGGTGAGTAATGTAATAATAAAAACCCAGCCAATATCTGTCGGATAAATTCAGGCAATCAGAAACGCAGAAACTGATTACACATATCATTGTAATTACATAAGTAATGGATGACAAATCTGAGGTTTGTCCTTATCCAGAAATCATGCCCTTGCATGATACAGACAAAACTGGATGGAGCATTGTGTCTTCTCAGCTAACTGTGAAGGCTATGGTTTTAAATGCTGTTTAAACAGAGGTAGCAGGCTTAGTGGTGTAACCAGAGCGGTCTCTACCCCAGCCTTCTGCTGGCAGTCTGAACACAAGTGGCCTTCTAAAGGCAGTTGTTTCAAATGAGACATCAGGGAAACAAGAGGAAAATGACCGCAACTTTTATTCTTTTAAAAAACGTAGTAACTTTTATTCAATACCAAGTGTAGGAGAAACAAGCTGGAGGCCCATGAGACTCATGGGGGGATCCCATCTCCCCCTCCATTGCTGTTCCAGGGCCTCCCCACCTACCTTAAGCCCACTGCTGCAGTGGAAGGGCCTAGAGTCTCTCCTGGTATCTACTGCAGCGGCTGAGCCCGGAACTGCTATAGGCATCCACCGCCACTCCAGGCATCTGCTACTACTGCGGCTGGGCCAAGAGCTACTCCACTATGGCATCCACTATGGTGGCAGCTGGGCCCAGAGAAACCCTTGGCATCTACTGCTGCTATAGGGTTGCCAGGTCACTCTTCGCCACCAGCGGGAGCTTTTTGGGGTGGAGCCTGAGGGGGGTGGGGTTTGGGGAGGGGAGGGACTTCAATGTCATAGAGTCCAATTTCCAAAGCAACCATTTTCTCCAGGTGAACTGATCTCTATTGGCTGGAGATCAGTTGTAATAGCAGGACATCTCCAGCTACTACCTGGAGGTTTAAGAGAACAAGCAGCACAGAGGCTCAAATTAAAATGCAAACCGACCACTATACAAGTCAACATTTTAAATAAGCAAAAAACTGTACTGAAGCTTATTTCTTATACTAGCATTATAGTAATGCCAGAGAAAATATATGTGTCCCTCAGTTCTATATACAATTAACCGAAACAACAATGCAAACTAACAAAATATCTGACTGTTCAATTGAACCCAATGAGCCTCACTTGGCTCTTATTTATACATATAAATCAGACATTCTGATAGATGGGAGTGAACAAAATACATAGTCTTGTACTACAACAAGTCCACGAGCAAACACAGTGGTGTTTAGGCAAAGCACAAATTTTCTGTGGATGAAGATGCCGTGTATGGTAAACTTGGCAAGAGAGCTGGGTAAGGATGTGTGGTCGATCCAGGAACACATTTTGATCTCTCGCTTCATCAGCTTGCCATTATTCTTAATTCCAACGGGATTGCCTTACAATTTCCCAGGTATGCTTCTGGTGCATTACCATTTTTCAAGTCTGCGATCAGTGACGTCTGAAATAGACTAGTGTGGGTAACCCTTTTTCTAAGTTCAGCACAGGTTGTTAAGTTTACACTACCTGGAGGTTGGCAACCCTATGCTGCGACGGCTGGGCCAGGTGTACCGCTAAGGTAGCTGGGCTCAGAGCAGATTGCTGTGGCAATTATGTTCTCTGCACTTGCACAGAGAATGCTTTTTTATTGGGGGGGGGAATTGAAACCCCCCATGTTTTTTTTAAATGTCAGATTTTTCTGCAGACCTAGGGGATCCCTCAAGTCTGCAGAAACATCTGTTTGGGATAAGCATGGCCCCGATCTATAGATTTAGGGAATTAGATATATAGATGAACATGTTTGTGATGGACAGCTTAGGTTCCACCTCTCTCTAAGAGCAACCAGTGGGAGCTAACACACTGTTAGTAAGATGCTGACAGTTGAAAACTCTCAGTTCAGTTCAGAGAAAGTCAGACTGGCTAAGTGAAGGAGCAGTAAGCTCAAAACCAGGATGTGGCAGAAGAGCAGGCTAACCCTGATTGAAGGAAGGTCAATATTTAACAAAGAATCTTGAATGCTCGAATGGTTCAAAAGTTCACCTTTGAAGAACATTTATAATTGATTCACTCCAATGTTGTGTTTAAGCCATAAATGCTCCTTTTTTGTTTAACCTGTGGATGGGATGAGTATGGTCTCCGGGAAAGAAGCACATTCTCTGTATTTGGTCTGTTCCTTTGGAATGTCCAATTGGAATGGGTGAAAAGGGTAGTTACAGTTGTTGCAAGCCAGCTCTATTCCAGATATGGTTGCCAACCTCCAGGTACTAGCTGGAGATCTCCTGCTATTACATCTGATCTCCAGCCCATAGAGGTCATAGAATCATATGACCATAGAATCATACAGTTGGAAGAGGCCATCCAGTCCAACCCCCTTCTTAATACAGGATCAGCCTAGAGCATCCCTGACAAGTGCTTTTCCAGCCTCTGCTTAAAGACTGCCAGTGAGGGGGAGCTCACCACCTCCCTAGGTAGCTGCTTCCACTGTCAAACAACTGTTACTGTAAAAAAATTTTTCCCTAGGATCCAGCCAGCTCCTTTCCACTTGCAATTTAAACCCATTATTGTGAGTCCTATCCTCTGCTAACAACAGGAATAGCTCTCTACCTTTCTCTAAATGAGATCAGTTCACCTATAGAAAAGGCTGCTTTGGCAGTTGGACTCTATGGCATCAAAGTCCATCCCCTCCCTAAACGCTGCCCTCCTCAGGCTCCACTCCAAAAATCTCCAGGTATTTCCTAACCTGGAGTTGGCAACTCTAACCCCAGAGGGTATTTCTGTCTGACTCTGTGTACTGGCTTTTTACTATGTTTAATTGTGTATAGATTTTAACTTTTTGGACACTTACGATGCCGGTGTCCTTTTGCTACCTTGTAAGCCACCTTGAGTTTGTGGAGACAAGTCAAGGTATAAATATTTTACATAAACAAATAAGACTATAGTCCGCAATACATCAGCCTTTTGACTGAAAGAAGCCTTGTAGTATAAACATTCTCCCTCTTCTAAAGCAAGTACTCTTAAACGCTGTCCTTGTGAGCAGAACAAAGCAGAAAATGGAACAAAAACAAGACTGGGAGAGATAAAGCCAAGGTTCGTATTCCAAAATTTGTATCCCTGTATTCTGCACAGGGACCCTAAAGGAGGGCCATGGAGGAAGAGAGTCACAATTATGTATCTAGTTTACAGTTCTGCAGAATTCTGCAGATTCTAGCTGTATGGCCTGTTATGCTGTTGCAGTTCCTGTGGACTGGACCTCCTAAGGAAGCAAAAGCCTCATGAAAACAAAGGGCTGTTTCATTAGGGTTGCCAGCTCCGGACTGGGGATTACCTGGATATTTTGGGGGTGGAGCCTGAGGAGGGCGGGGTTTGAAGAGGGGAGGGACTTCAATGCCATAGAGTCCAATGGCCAAAGTGGCCATTTTCTCCAGGCTGCTCTCTATCACCTGGAGATCAGTTGTAATAGCGAGAGATCGCCAGCCACCACCTGGAGGTTGGCAACCCTATGTTTCATTGATCCAAAGTTGCCTCCTAAAGACAATTTTATCTTGCTGTGAGGACAGTACTATGATTTCTTTTTAGATGTGATTGCTGAGCTACTAAAAGAGGGCATATATCACAAATATTTTGTCCTTTCTGAAATACGTCCCTCATTTGCTAATTTTCTTTGTGTTTTTGTGTGCACATGCCTGCCACTCCTAGTTTAGTGCTTCCTCATGCCTACATGTACCTCTCCCAGTGCTCCAATGTAAGTACCTTTTTAAAAGCCTTTTTTGCTGTCTCAATCTACTCTTCCTTCAGTTTAACAAGAGCACCAGTACAGTCTTGGTGCTACACCCACAGAATGGAATTAAATCCCACCCCACCATGGAGCACATTGAGTGACCTCAACCCAGATTCTCAGCATAATCTATTTCACAAGGCTTGCATAAAGATTCGAGGACCCAGAAGACAATCATGTGTACAGTCTTGAGTTCCTTACTAGAAGGGAGAAATAAAAATGCGCATACTTTTTAAAAAATTGCCTTCGTCCAAGAAAGAGTCTCGTCACTGCATGGACAATGTCACAGTAGGAAAATGATGCATATGGCATTCTTTTTATCTGAATAGCTTCATTCGCCTGGGTGAGTGGTGACTTAAGAACCTCATTGTTTTTCGAGGGAGAAATTTCAGTTAAGCAGAATTAGCTTTGAAGGCTGATTGGGGCGGCAAACAGAAACAACCAAGGATGTAAGAGTAAGATTTAGAGGAACTGCCAAGAAAGTTTTCATCTCCTCAAATCTCCTTCTATGCCAAAATGTGAGCCTTAAGAAAATGACAGAGCGCTAACAAAACTTTCCTATGAGTTGACCTTGGGTACCAAATGTGGTTTGTTTTAAAGAATGATTCTACTGGCATTTGCAACTACAATAATTAAATTATATATTGTAATTCAATGGATAATTACAGTTAGGATATAATTTGGATGAGAAGAACAATGATCCAAAAGTGTATAGATCATGCTTAGGAATCTGAAGGCAGACCTTCATACCATTTCAAGAGATAATATGAGAACATAAGTATAATTGGCTTCTAGGGCTTGTTCCAGAGTGAAGAACAGAGCTTTTCTCCCATTGTTCCTTGACACATGTCCTTTTCGGTGTAATTATTTACTTGCTTTTGCATAGCCAAATGTCTGTATAGCAACTGCATTTACACAGTGTGACCCATCCCGGAACAGGTTCAGTGATGCTGTATTATCTAGCCACTCCACAAACATCACAGAACAATGAATGGGTAGCAAATGGATTCTGGCAGGAGCAAACCTCTTTCTTGCCAGGGAAGGGAGGCATGTATTTGAATATGGGCTTCTACAATATACTGGGCTGTCATATTTAATACAGGTTTGAGTATAATTAGCATAACAACAGGCTGTTAACTAGAGATAACGTCATGCTGATTTCTGTCAAAAATTTCTCTAGGCATTTGCGTTTTTGTTTAGTTTTTGTAAGGTATCCTGTATACCTTTTCAGTGCTGGGATCCACCTTTAACTTTCAGGCTGTAACATGGGACTTACTGCACTACAAACACAGGACAGGAAGTTACACAATATCACTGACCTGTGACAGAAAGACATATGATATCACAGCCACATGACATGAAGAGAGGTAGCCAGACTTATAGGGTTGCCAGGTCCCCCTTCACCACCGGCGGAAGATTTCTGGGGCAGAATCTGAGGAGGGTGGGGTTTGGGGAGAGGAGGGACTTCAATGCCATAGATTCCAATTGCCTAAGCGGCCATTTTCTCCAGGTGAACTGACCCCTATCGGCTGGAGATCAGTTGTAATAGCGGGAGATCTCCAGGTAGTACCTGGAGGTTGGCAACCCTACGGACTTAGGATGTTATCAATGTCAAGACCAGTAGTGTGGGCAGCAGAGCAGAAGAACAGGAAGCACTTGCATCATAGTGAGAAACAAGCCAAGGGGCTGAGCCATCCTCTTCACTGCTGAGTAACCTGGTGTTGCAGGTCTGCTGCTCCTTTCAATGCATGTGCAAAGAGGCAGGTGGCATGGCATGGCTACTCTATATACATGTGCACTGGCAATAGATCCTTCCAAAGAACAGACCCCCCCCCCCGCAATGGTAGCTTTATAGGTTTTGCAATGCAGCAAGGGAGTTTCCACAACCCAGCTTGTGTCGCAGCTCATCAACTGAGGACCATTACTGTATATCATCAAAAAAAAATTGAACTTTTTTTCAGGATTACAGGAGGATTCTGTACACTTTTTGGATCATTACATTGGCAGAAAAGAGCATTACTGTTAGTACGCCACAAGCAATACCTTGTGAATGCATTGGATGATTAACAGCCTAGTCCTCTGCTGGTACCTGGAGGTTGGCGACCCTAATCATATGTTTAAAAAGGGACAGATATTTCTCAGATGACTTATTCATGTTCTTGTGTCTTTGTAAAGTGCCGTCAAGTTGCAGCCGACTTATGGCGACCCCAGCGAGGGTTTTCAAGGCAAGCGAGAAGCAGAGGTGGTTTGCCATTGCCTTCCTCTGCAGAGTCTTCCTCGGAGGTCTTCCTTCCAAATACGAACCCTGCTTAGCTTCCGAGATCTGTCAAGATCGGACTACGTCCTGCTGCCTTTCCTCCGATTCAAATTCTTAGAAATATTAATTTCAAGCGAGTTTTCACCTTTAAAAAACCCAGAATGATTTCCCCCAAGGTACCAAGAATTCTTTGCCTAGCTCACAATAATCCATGGCACTCCCTCTGAGGTAAACAAGGTACCGAGCTCCAGAGAGAGCGCTCAGTGTTTCCATTGTTTACTAAAGCTATGAAGAATAATTGCTGATTGTATTCTTTTAAATTTGATAAGCCAGGAAAAAATAATATCTAATGTATCAAACTGTTAACAGCATTAGCCAGATCATGTGTGCAAATTAGAACCCTAGGCAAATATTATGCTCTCAGAGAGGAAGAAGAGGTAAGTAAGCTGATCTTTTTACAAAATGTAAACAGTGGAAATGATCAATTTGCCATACTACTTATGTATCATTAGATAAATAACACGGCTAAATATATTTGTCACTGAGTTGGCATAACAACACAACAGATTCTGACCTGTTTGCATAACTGTGTAATAAAAGCATGTGAATTTTTTTCCCAGTGCCCACAATGAGGGGTAGGGTTACCAGGTCCCTCTTCTCCTCCGGCAGGAGGCTTTTGCGTATAAGTGCATGTGCGCGCTGATGCACGCATGTCACTTCCGGTTTAGAACCGGAAGTGCCGCCTCACAAGGGGCCTTATACCTCTTAGTTTCAGTGGTAAAACGGCCCTTTACCATTCAAACTAAGAAGTATAAGGCCCCTCACGAGGCGGAACGCTGACCCTTAGGTGGTCGGCGGGCAGAGGGGTCAATTGCCGGGGGGCTGCCCACCACCAGCGGGCACCTGGCAACCCTAATGAGGGGGTAATTTTTAAAAAAAGAGTAAGGCGCATTCCAGTGAGATATTCTCGTGTACTGAAATGTCGTGCCGCTCCCTGTCAGGAATGAAAATATTGAAAGAAAGGGAAGCTCAAAAAAGTAGGAACAACTTGAGGTAAACCAAGCTGGGGCAGGGGTCGGGGTTACCCATCACTTAGGGTTGCCAGGTCCCTCTTCACCACTGGTGGGGGGTTTGTGGGGCAGAGCCTGAGGAAGGGAGGGTTTGGGGAGGGGAGGGACTTCAATGCCATAGAGTCCAATTGCCAAAGCGGCCATTTTATCCAGGTGAACTGATCTCTATCGGCTGGAGATCAGTTGTAATAGTAGGAGATCTCCCGCTACTACCTGGAGGTTGGCAGCCCTACCATCACTTCACAGCTAATTCACCTTTTTATGCTTACTCTATGAATTTAAACTTCATTCAGAAAATCACTTCAGCATTAGGAGTTCTTTTTGCTGGAAAAAAAATCTGTCTGATGGAAGGAATGTAGAATTGGATTCCAAGGTGCCCTTGTGTTCGTGGAAAGCAGTTGAACTGATCTCTGTTGCCTGGAGATCAGTTGTAATAGTGGGAGATCTCCAGCCAGCACCAGGAGGTTGGCAACCCTAATTTTCAATCAAGTTTTGGCCTTTCTGCACCTTACAAATTAGCAGTGCATTTATGATTTTGGGTGCCTAAATACAGTGCATTTCCAAACTATAGCAGCTAAATACCTGGGAATGGCTGCCACTTGAGGTGATTCATCTTACTGGGCCTAACACTAGTTACATGTATTGGAAGTGACTTTAGGGTTTGGATATTCAGCACTTTATATCAGGGGTGTCAAACATATGAGCTGGGGCCCAGATCCAGCTCTTTGAGAGTTCTTATCTGGCCCTGGAGCCAGCCAAGGCAGCAACCCCTCCACTCTCGATCTGGGCTGGTGAGCTTGCTGGGGGCTCACCAGCCAAGGCAGCCACCCCCCTCTGCTCAAGATCTGGGCTGTCGAGGCATGGCCTGGCCCAACCTAATGACATTTATGTCATATCCAGCCCTTGTAACAAATGAGGTCAACATCCCTGCTTTAGATGCTCAAAAAACATTTTTTTAGGTTACAAAAAATAGAACATACAGTTTGTCTAAACATCATTTATATCAGTTGATTAAATTTAATTGATTTAGCAATCAAACAGCTTCACCATAATGTAGGACTCAAGGGAAGGGCAACAGATGGCAAGGGATGTTTCATTTGCAGCCTAGGGAAGGGGCCGTGGGCTCCAAACGTTCTATAATGAGAAAACTTGCATTGATTCATTTTTTTTAATGCAAGGAGGCAACGTAGTTTGCACTGGGTGATGCAGTTTGCACAGGGTGACCTACTAACACTGTTATGTGGGTAGTCAGGGAAGGAGTGTGATTTATTCTGTGACTACAGAGCATGCTTACATACGCACAAGAGCTTTAAGAGTTGAGAGAAAGGGGTTGCTGGTGGGTTAGATCCAGTGTGGTGTAGTGGTTAGATGACAGAGGCCTAGGCTCATCTCATCCTACGCACTTCCTTGGTGACCTTGGGTTGGAGGGTATATCCCTCTGGATGGGACTGGGCGAGCCCCATCTTTAAATGACCCTTCTGCCTCCAGACTATCCTAATCCAGATTAACCCACTGAATGGTGATGGATAGTTTGGTCAGACCAAGTTGGCTCCGATTACGCAACCCCTACCTCAAAAAGGACCCTACCTAACAAAACCAGTCAAAGACAGAAAAATGGGAGCACGCACAGAGCTGGATATCTATTCGGCTTTTTCAGGAACTGCCTATTTGGCTTCAGGCAGATTTCCAAATTTTGGTATTCGATTGACCCAAAACCTGAATATTGCTGAAATGAAATTTTGGGTTTATTTTCGGTTCGGGTACATCGATATGCACAACCCTAGTCCTACACTAATGTAGCCCAGATCAGTTGACTGTTCACTGTTTCATTATAGGGAACAAAAGGGTTGAAGCTAGGATTGCCAACCTCCAGGTACTAGCTGGAGATTTCCTACTATTAAAACTGATCTCCAGCCTTTAGAGATCGGTTCACCTGGAGAAAATAGCCGCTTTGGCAATTGGACTCTATGGCATTGAAGTCCTTCCCCTCCTGAAAGTCCATCCTCCCCAGGCTTCACCTCAAAAACCTCCCACTGGTGGTGAAGAGGGACCTGGCAACCCTAGTTGAAGCAATAAGCTAACAATTCTTTCCTCTTGTTATACCATGAGCAGTTGTGAATTTGTTGACATTCCTTTATTGTATGATATAGTTATTTTAACATGATCCCTTAAGACAAAAGCTTTAGGTTCACTTTTCTCTTGTGTTGTTGGTTGCTGGCTGTGGCTGGTTATGGCATAGCAGGGCCAAACTAGGCCTTGCTTATTTTCTAATAAAGTTCTGTTTAGGGGAGGGCCCGTGGCTCAGTGATAGAGCGTCTGCTTGGCATGCAGAAGGTCCTAGGTTCAATTTCCGGCAACTCCAGTTAAAAGAGTCAGGTAGGAGGTGATGTGAAAGACCTCCGCTTGAGACCCTGGAGAGCCGCTGCCAGTCTGAGTAGACAATACTGACTTGGATGGACCAATGGTTCAGTATAAGGCAGCTTCGTGCATGTGTTATGTTTTGTTACTGGGTTCTGTGGCAGTAATACCGCTCTTTTGCCCAATAATCCAGTCATCTACATTTGCATGATATTTTCAGGTTACTCATTTCTTCCAGCTTCTGGATTTGATCCAGACTAAATTTTCCTTTATTTTATTTAGTCATAAACATTACACACAAAAATCAAAAGAATGTTATTGACAACATTGTGCGAGGAAGGGAAGACTATATTTTCCAATGTCATGATAGAACTCTCCTCCCTCTTCCCTCAAGCTGCAGTCCACTGATCTTGAAATACTGCTTCTGGGGAGACCCTGAGGAATGGCATGAGGAGAGTCTGCAGCAGAAAGGGAGAATCTGTAGAAATGACCAATTTTGTCTGAATTCAAGCCATTTTGCAGATTTCCTAAGATCAAAATAATTGACACATTTCTTATTTCACTCCAGGGTGCATATGCCTGTATTTTGTATTCGTTAGCTGCATCCTACACACCACAAAAATTGATCCAGAGTCTGGCTAGATTCAGTAGATTCTGTTAAGAGGTAACTATTTTTGATAGGTGTGCCAGACATGTTTATAGTTCCCATTTTCTTTGCCAAACCTCCAACAGTTGTCTGATACTGTACATCTTATTTTTTCCATCAAAGGTAGAGTACTGCTCAGTGGACTGTTTTTTAGAAGAACTAAAAGCCTGAAATTGATGTGATAAACAACAGGGAACCAGAGCAGATGCATAGCAACTGGAGAGGATGAGCTTAGTGGGGGCAATCTGAATTGACTGAAGAGGCAAGAAGGAAAAAGCGAGAAATGCCCAGAAATTAGTTGGAAGAAAAATGAAAATTTTGAACAATGCTCCATTAAATTAGGGCACGGGACAGATTCAGTCCTATTACATGTTTTTTTAGCACTAATTTAGCAATACAGGTTGAGTATGCCTTATCTGGAAATCCGAAATGATCCAAAATCGGAAGGTTTTTTCATTCGGTCTGCCCCTGGCCTAGGGTTGCCAGGTCCCTCTTCACCCCCAGCGGGAGGTTTTGGGAGCAGAGCCTGAGGAGGGCAGGGTTTGGGGAGGGGAGGGACTTTAATGCCATAGTCCAATTGGCAAAGCGGCCATTTTCTCCAGGTGAACTGATCTGTGTCAGCTGGAGATCAGTTGTAATAGCAGGAGATCTCCAGCTAGTACCAGGAGGTTGGCAACCCTACCCTGGCCCCATCCTTTTCTCCATCTCGGGCCCTTTCAGAATGCCGCCTATGACCCATGGGACAAGCCACGTCTCAGGGGCACGGCAAGAACCCAGCAACCTCTCGGAGCAACCAGAAGCCAGCACTTACCTGGGAGCTACCCACGCCAGCATGTCAGGCTCCAGAGAGACCAAGAGCAACAGGAGACAACCTCCTCCCAACCGAGGACAGCTGGCAGCCACGGAGCATCCCTCTTCAAGCTGGGGCTTTGAGAGAAGGAGAAAGGTGAGTCTGTGTGTAAAGCCTGCTGCGTCACAGATCAGCTGAGGCCCCAACTGATCGGTGGTGGGTGGGCACAGTTGGGGGCAGCATGAGGCAAGTAGATGGGGTCCATGTTCAGGCCCTTACAGGGGGTGAACTCAAGAAGGCTCATCAGGCTAGGTGGCCTTGGAATTCCAGGCTAGGGCTGTTGAAAAAAAAATTAGGTAAAATTCGGATTCGGCAAAATTTGGCCCGTTTTTATTCTGGAAATGCTGAAGTCCGAACTCCCCCTATTCGGATTCATGGAATTCGGCATGAAATTCGGTGTTCCCAAATAAATTCGGCCGAATAAAGCCATTTAAAGCACATTCGCGGCTTTCCACGGCCCTGGGGAGGGGCATTTTTGGAGCTAGAGGTCCCAAACTTTCAGTGTAGCTTGACGGGACCCTTCTTGCAAGAACTCCCAAGTTTGGTACAGATTGGGTCAGGGGATCCCGAGTTATGGGGTCTGGAAGGCCTCCCCTCCGCCCATTGGAATGAATAGAATAGACCTTTTGGAGTTTGGAAACCATGCAAAGCAACAACAATACCTTTGGAGTTTGCAAACCATGGAAAGGAACAGAGGCGCACTACCTAATATGCTATTAACTCAGCAAGCAGGAACAAAGGAGCAGGTGAGTGGGGGGAGTGGAATTTTTCCTTTTGCTTTGGACTCGGGACAGTGCAAATGCATTTTTAAAGTCACATTCTAAAAAACAGTTTTGAGCGAGCATCAAAACAGACCATGCAAAAAAGGCCCCAGAGTATTTTTTGCCCTGCTCCTTTTTCTCATGGTGGAGGGACGCCCCCCCTCTTATGCAAATGACCCCTCCAAATTTAGTAAGTGCTGATTTGGACACCCTGTACCCTTGTTCTCCTGCTCCCACGAGCCCCTGTGCATCTAGGAGGGGAAAATGGCTGGGATGGCAAGAAGAGCGAGGTGGTGCGCCGAGGAGACCTCCTCCTCAGCTTCCTCGAGAGGCGCGGGCTCGCTTTTAGAGCCTTAGCGCAGTCCAGGGAATTTTTCCTGTGGCTGTTTCAGGAAATTTCTGTGGGCCTCTGTGCCTGGGGCTACACCAGGACCCTGAGGGAGTGCATTCAAAAATATAGGAGTGTGCGGAACTCCTTTCTGGCCTCGGTTCTGCATGTGCTGCGGCCCGGGGAAAAGAGGCCTCCCCACTTTAGTCGGTTCAAGTCTTATTGGAGGCTTGCGGATTGCCCCAACAGTGAGCACGAGGCGTGGAGAGGTACATTGTTAGCGCACGGTCTTAAATTGGTTGAAAGCCGAACTGTTTTTGGGAGCCTCCCTCCCAATGGCCACTGGCAATATGTGTGTGTGTGTGTTAAGTGCCGACTCATGGCGACCCTATGAATCAAAGTCCTCCAAAGTGTCCTATCTTTGACAGCCTTGCTCAGCTCTTGCAAACTGAGGGCTGTGGATGGTATTGCAATATAATCCCCAACATTTATTTTATCCTTTTCACTGCTGTGGCACATCTTCTAGCCTATGCTGGGACCTTTGATTTTTTTTTCTGTTCGAATGTGACTCTCCTATTACTTATTGGATATGCCACTCTTTAGATTCACTTCCCCCCCATCCATATTCTCAAACAATAAGCCCCCTTTCAGAGTATTGCGAATTCAGCTGGGGAACATGCACATCTATAGAGTGGCAAATCCAATGCAAAACCTTCCACCGTTAATAAATGGCCTTTGTGTTCTCTATCCTGATTACGTTTGTGTCATCTGCAAACTTGAACACAGCACTGTGCTCACTCACAGTTTCAGATTATCTATGACCACTTTAAAGGGCCACAATAACAATCCCTGTGGGACCCTATTTCTTACTTCCCTCCACTGAGAGAACTGTCCATTATTCCTGTCCATTATTCCTGCTTTATGATTCCTGTCACTGAACCCATTTTAAACCCATCAGAGGATCCCTGGACTGCCAAGTCTACTCTTGAGTCTTTGGTGAGGTGCCTTCCTTGTCAGAAGCCCCTTGAAAAACCAAGAATATAACATCTGCTGGGTCACCATCATTGATTTGCATTTCTTTTGCCAGATCTTGTGCTCCCTCCCATTCACTTGACTGGGGCATACATTCTACTAATTAGGGATTTTTAGCATTTTATGCCTTCCTTGACATGAGTCATTAGCCAAAATTTTTTTGGGGGGGGGGTTTGTCGACCTCCAGGAAGCAACTGAAGATCTCATTTTATTCCTACTAATCTCAGCCCAACTTTCTCTTTTTCTTCCTACAGTGCCAGGAAGCAGCACCACTGTGGTGCAGGAGGCGGGGCAAGAGGAAGCTGTGTCTGGACCCACTGGAGGTGAGTGGAGCGTGCAACTCCATTAATGCAGAACTTCCCACAGTGCAGGCTTGCAGAACAGGCCCGAACAACCCTGTTCAAGAGCATTGTGTAGGGACTGTGATGGATGTCTGCTCTCTGCTGTGTCGGTGCATCTATCTCTACATGCCTGACTAGGGAAGTGGCCACAGCTGTTGCAGTCCCCGATGACGGAGAGCCATACTTGCAACGTCAAGTGGGCATGAAATGTCCACAATAGCACCCTTAATAGCACCCTTAACCTCTGGTGTTATTAAGAAAGCATATTTTGTATGCCACACCTTTGATTTCCCCCACTTTTATTTGTCTAGCATCAACAGCGGCGGCTCCAGGCCCAGCCCCAGAGGCAATCGTGGTGCCGGCGGACCTGGTTCACGATCCAGGGAGAGGTTTGTTGGGGACCCTTGCAAAACCAGAGAATCACTGTCGACATCCCTGCCTACCCAGGAGTCTAACTGTGCTCTCAGGGCAGCAGCGATGTTGGCCGCCGTGTGCACCTCCATGAACTCCTCCTCCTCCTCCTCCACCCGCTGCTGCAGGAAAGGCTCAACAACAGCAGCAGGAGGAGGAGGGACAGCCTGGACAGCAGCAGCAGACCCCCTCCCAGTGCCAGCAGCACCTGTTGTCACCTGTGCAGGGGTGGCAGCTCCAGAGGCCCCATCTGCTGCTGGATCTTGGAGGGCACCTGTGGAGCTTGCTTCCTGTCCAGGTCGGGGGCGAGCCACAGCAGCCCTCCCCCTCCCCTCCACCCCTCTAGTCTTCTCCTTCAGTTTTCCCCCAGGGCCCCTCTTACCTGCACCCCTGCCACTCATTGTTCCCCTGGGCCAAACTCTGGCTACCTGTACTGTGGGGAAGTTTAACTACCTAGCTAGCTGTCCTGGACTAGGATCAGTCCCTGAGCTGAGAACTTTTTACGTGCCCTCCCCTGAGATAACTAACTTTTCTCTTTTTTGCAAACAAGAGGCCCTAACCTAACCTAAATACTTTCTGGTTTGTTTGTTTGGTTTTTTTGAAGAACTACCAGGAGAACCTAGTCTTGAGACCTGTCTGAGTTTAACTTGTCTGAGTTTAACCTGTCACACTACCCTGGAGATGGATTTCTAAATCTTTTTAAAAGGGGGAAGTAATGCCTGGGATATTTTAAAGCCTATCTGAATCTGTGCTCCAACATGGATCCCTCAGGAACCAGGAGGAGTGTTCTCTGCACGGATGGACACTTTTCCCTCACCGTTGAATTGCAAATCTACTGGCAGCAGCCGTCCACAGCACATGCTAGAGGCTACCCAACAACTGTTTGACCTAGTTGTAATCCACTTAAAAATCAATATCCCTTGCCCTTTTAAAGACCTAGCTGAGCCTAGTTTGTGAGAAGCTGACCGGTTCAACAGCTAGGGTTTAAATGTGAGGGCCCTAGGCCAGACACTGCCTAACAGATCTTATTGATGCGGGAAACCTGATGACACCCCCCCCCCCCACAAACCAGGCAAAATGGAAGGAATACAGACACGGTACGGTACAGGATGGGAGTTTTTATACTCTTCTCCTGGCCAATTCAAAAGGGAGAATCCCTGCTCTGATTGGCCAGAAGAAGACCCAGCTTGGCCATCATTGGCTGTGGGAGAATGCCGATTCGGGGACGCCAAATTTGCCTGAATTTTTTGGGCATCCGCCCAAACTCGCCGAATTTGGCTCGTTGTTTTCCCGCCTTTTTTGACTTTGGCTCTATCCGAACTGGAAACTGCCGAATTGGGGAAAATTCAGCTGTTTTTCAGTTCAGATGGAACCGAATCAACAGCCCTATTCCAGGCTGCAGGACAAGGCTCTGGGAGATGCGGCCAGGAGCTCTCCCAGCTGCCGGGAGGTTTTTTTTTTTTTTTTTTTTTAAATACTGTATTTCAAAATCTGGAAAAATTTAAAATTTGAAATGCTTCTGGCCCCAAGCATTTTGGATAAGGGATACTCAACCCGTATATGCAGGTAGACCTATAGCCAGAAATGTTAGGGTGCAGGAATGAAACAGTATGCAACTTGAAAAAGCAAAGTTCAATGTGAACAGCAAAAAGCTAAGTAACTCTAATATGCTTATATCGCCTTAAGGGATACAAGTCATTGAAGAAAGGGGCTATTGTCCCCATGCCAGTAAGAATGTGTGCCTGTGTATGTGTGTGTGCTGTCAAGTCACAGCCGATGTACAGTGACCCTGTAGGGTTTTCAAAGGCAAAGACATTTGGAAGTGGTTTGCCATTGCCTGCCTCCCCATGGGCTGAGAGAGTTCTGAGAGAACTGTGACTGGCCCAAGGTCACCTAGCAGGCTTTGTATGGAGGAGTGGAGAATTGAACCCGGTTCTCCAGATTAGAGTCCACCACTCTTAAGCTCTACACCCGCCAAGAAGAATAAGGAAAAACTGCTTAATCCATTTACAGCCTAATATTGATCCACTGGTTGATACTCCACATAAGTAGTTTTCTTTTCCAAACAGTTTCATGAGAATTCATTGCAATCCTAATTTATCAAGATTTCTTAAGAACGTCACATGACACAAGGCTAAAAGAGTTGCTGAAAGCAAGGCATATTACATAGCCTGCATTTGTCTATTGAGCCTTATTGGGTGTGTTAAGTGCCGACCCTATAAATCAATGCCCTCCAAAACATTCTATCCTTAACAGCCTTGCTCAGGTCTTGTAAATTGAGGGCTGTGGCTTCCTTTATAGAGTCAACCCATCTCTTGTTGGGTCTTCCTCTTTTTCTGCTGCCTTCAACTTTTCCTAGTATGATTGTCTTTTCCAGTGGCTCTTGTCTTCTCATAATTTGATCAAAGTACAATAGCCTCAGTTTAGTCATGTTAGCTTCTAGAGAGAGTTCAGGCTTGATTTGATCTAGAACCCACTTATTTGCTTTTTGGTGGTCTACAGTATCCATAAAACTCTCTTTATTAAATGAAGCTATTACATTGGTGTGTCATCAACATTATGGACAAATCCATGTAAGCTGTCCTTCTTCAGGCACCTACAAATTAATGGTTTTAGGATGTGCTGTAAAATCTTTCTAAATGCTGTGTTAAGGTTAATGTTCTGCATTTGCGCTTTGCTTTTTCAGCACCAGTATTGGTTTTTAAAAGCATTAGCTGATGACTCTGAGATGAGTTTATATAATTCCCCCAGGGAGGATTTTTTTATGTAAAAGGCATCAGACTTCACTGACTTGAACTCATACAGCTAGTTGTAGCAGGCAGCATTGCTCAGTGGGAGAACATCTGCTCTGTATGCAGAAAATCCTAGGTCTAATCTGCAGCATCTGCTGTCAAAAGGATCAGGTAATACATAATGTCAAAGATCTCTACCTGAGACACTGGAGAACAGCTGCCAGTCTTAGTAGACAGTGGTAAAGTATGGATGGTCAGGCTCACTATACAGCAGCTTCAGGGTGCTTTGACAAGCTCCTTGGCTATCCTGATCTATCCTGTTTTCCCCAGTCTGCCCATCTCTCTTTTATTCTCCCTTATGCTTTTGTCCCCATTTCCATCGTTATGGAAATTCACTTATTTATCCAGCGTGGTGTAGTGGTTAGGAGCAGTGGTTTGGATCTGGAGAACCGGGTTTAATTCCCTACTCCTCCACATGAGTGACAGATGCTAATCTGGTGAACTGGATTTGTTTCTCCTCTCTTACACATGAAGCCAGCTGGGTGACCTTGGGCTAGTCACACTCTCTCAGCCCCACCTACCTCACAAGGTGTCTGTTGTGGGGAGGGGAAGGTAAGGTAAGCCAGTTTGATTTTTCCTTAAGTGGTAGAGAAAGTCAGCATATAAAAACCAACTCTTCTTATTTGTTTTTGTCTTCATTGTCCCCCATCTTTCTCCAAAACGGCTTACATCCTGTCCTCCATTTTATCCTCACAACAACCCTGTGAGGTAGGCTAGGCAAAGACAATGTGACTGGCCTAAGTCACCTAGCGAGTTTCCATGGCATGAGTGGCCATTCAAACCCAGGGCTCCTAGATACTAGTCCAACACTCTTGCCCACTACAACACCCTGGATCTCAATAATAGTCTCTCTCTCAGTAATAGTGGGAAATCTATCTACTAGATATAATCCTTTAGAACCATGCAGCTGAAGATACTTGTAGGAATTCTTTTTCTTGAACCTCATATTTCAACCTCAGCCTGTTGTAAAACGAACAGAAGAGCAATTTAGGATGTGATGTGGGTAACTACCATCTATCATCATCATCATCACCACTACCAGAGTCCCACTGGATGAGCATAGACCTTTGGTCAAGATTTGGATCCTGGCCTTTATTTCCCGTGAATGCTGTTGCCAGTGAATGTTGTTACTGATGGAAAAATTAAACATGAACCCCCTACCTCCATCTCCAAATCTATTTCCATTTGCATGCATGCTCAGGATTTATGGAGCTGTGCTACAATCAGTAATGCGCAATTATGAAAAAGAATGCCTTTGCTCTTATTTATGATTGCAATAGATTTCACAGGCTGCCTCAGGGAATTTTTTTTTGATGCTTTAGGAAAGAAACTTTTCTAAAAGGGAAAACTTCCGCCCTTTATTCAGACTGAAAAATTACTTTCATCTTCCCAGTAACTAATCTAGAAGTTTACCTCTTCTGGCAAATATCACGGACACTCTTAATTGCTAATCAGAATGCTAAGTAACTCCAGGCTGCTGTGGGAACTGCCTTCCAGCACTCTTTCAGGTGAATCAAGCATTTGGGCCATTACCTTATTAGCAAAGGAACACCAATTGATAGAGAGGCAGAAACTCCTGCTCGCTGACATGTTTACACCTGGTTCTTTCCACACACCCGGAAAAGAGGGGGTGGGGTGGGGGAATCCAGAAGAAACAAACGAATATAATTAAGCAGAAATCTGTTCTTAGCAATTAACTCCCAGCAATTGCCAATTTTATAAATTACACTGATCGTATTGTGGCATTGGTGTGTATTGCCAATAACGATGTCCATGAATGCTCGATATAATATTTTCTAAGTGCTGCGGCCTCCTGCTGAAAACTCAAAGCCAATGTTCTTCTCTGTAACATCCTCACAGCAGCACTATTTAATTCCATGGAAGCCACTACTTAAAAGCTTTCAATAGGCAAAGAAAGCTCAGAACAAAAGTGATAATTAATTAGTTGTATAATGAATAAAGGAAGCCACAGCCTTCAATTTGCAAGATCTGAGCAAGGCTGTCAAAGATAGGACATTTTGGAGGACTTTCATTCACAGGGTCGCCATGAGCCGGAGGCGACTTTATGGCACTTAACACACTTAACACACATAATGAATTTCATTACCACCACAACTCACAATGTAAAGGCTACTCATGCACATTGGGGCTGTATTCAGATGTCCTGTTTAAACCATGCAGCACACTGGATACACACTGGTACTGGTAAGTAACAAATCCCAGGTTTTTTTGCTTTTTTGGATCCACTCCATCTTCCAGTATGGAAAAGATTGTCCCTATTTGGCCATCTCTGTGACCAGGTGATTTGTGAATTCAGACATTGTTATGTTACTATCCTACACTTTGAAATGGGGTGTTGGAGGAGAGTGTTACGAATACTGTGGACCACAAAAAAGAAATCAGTGGGTTATAGATCAAATCAACCCTGAACTGACCCTAGAAGCTAAAATGACTAAACTGAGGCTGCCGTACTTTGGTCACAGTATGAAAAGACAAGAGTCACTGGAAAAGACAATCATGCTAGGAAAAATTGAAGGCAGCAGGAAAAGAGGAAGACCCAACAAGAGGTGGATTGACTCTATAAAGGAAGCCACGGCCCTCAGTTTGCAAGACCTGAGCAAGGCTGTTAAAGATAGGATGTTTTGGAGGACATTAATTCATAGGGTCATCATGAGTTGGAAGTGACATGGTGGCACTTAACACACACATAACATCCTACACTTCTTCGAAGGAGCTTAGGGAGGTGTGCATACCATATATACCCGTGTATAAGCTGACCCGCGTATAAGCCGAGGTGCCTAATTTCTCCCCAAAAATCGGGAAAAATTAGGCACCCGCGTATAAGCCAAGGGTTGGCTTATAACCCCTCCCCCCTAGCAGGTTTACCTTTGCTCCAGGCCTGGCGAAGGCGGCGGTGGCGGCGCCACCCACGCTGCCGCAGAAGGCTCTCCCAGGCCTGTTCTGGGTGGGGGAAGCCGGGCGCGTCCGGCGGCGGTGGAGGCGTGGCCTTCTTGCGGCTGCAGGAGGCCCTTCCAGGCCGGTCCAGGCCGGGGGGAGATGGGCGCACCCAGCAGTGGCGGAGGCACGGCCTTCCCATGGCCGCAGGAGACCCTTCCAGGCCGGTCCAGGCTGGGGGGAGACGGGCGCACCCGGTGGCGGCGGGGCATTCCCGCAGCCACAGGAGGCCCCCACAGGGCGCTCCTGGCCAGGGGAAGCCGCGCGGGCCCAGCGGTGGTGATGGCGGCGGTGATGGCGGCGATGGCTGTGATGGCGGCAGTGGTAAGTTCCTCTCTCCCTCCTCCCTCCTCCCTCCCTCCTCTACCGTATTGACCCGCGTATAAGCCGAGGCCGGCTTTTTCAGCCTTTTTTGGGGCTGAAAAACTCGGCTTATACGCGAGTATATATGGTAGTTCTTTTCTCCATTTTATCTTGGTAACAACTGTTAAGTCCGTGTGGGGGAACACATGAGGTCGGAGACGGAGTTCCAACAGCAACCGCTTTATTGTGATAACAAGAACTGAACTGAACTACAGTGACCGGACCCTTGCTTATAAGCCTGTTTGGCTGCCTGCGGCAACTCCCCACAAGTCCCTGATGGTGGGGGGAACCCCAGTAGCAAATGGGAACATACAGTTCAGGAGGCCTGGGGACCTCCAAGCCCCACAGGGTGCTTGTTTTTCCCTGATGCAATTACAAGAAACTTGTTCCCTTGATTCAATCACACATTCAGACATGTATACATAACAACAACCCTGTGAAGTTGATTCGACTGAGAGAGCTTGCTTGGCCTTAAGTCATCCAATAAGATCCTCTTGCTTCTTCACTGTTGTTAGACTTGTCACCAGTGATACGGTGCTAGGGCAGACAATGCAATGCTTTCCAATTTTTCTTTCCCTGCTTTGGCCATAGTACAGTAGCTGAGTGCAGGAAGAGAGATGGGAAGGCCTGGAAAAAAACTGGGGGGCGGGGGGTGAGGGGAGAACTTTTTTTCTGAGGATTCCCCCCCCCCCCCAGTTTTTACAATGGGAATTTGAGGGACCACTGAAAAAAAAACTATGAAATATTTTCTTTTTAGACTGAGTAAAATTCTTCTTAAGGCAAAGTCTTTCACACCCCAAATGTATGACGTTTAAAAGTCTGTGGATTTTTTCAGTTTTCCAGTGGAAAAACGGAGACATTCTTGGGCACACAGAAAAAACTTCCTATGAAATTTTTCCTCGTTTGAGTGAGAACAATATTGTCACATAAAGCATTTCACTTGTTCCAAATGTACAGTATGAAAAAATGCAAGGATTTCTCAATGGAAAAATTGGGAATTTTTTGAGAACACTGAAGAAAACTTCTATTTTATACATTAGACATATACAACATTGTTAAGATTTTTTTTGTTTAAATGTAAATAGTTTTGATAACAATTGATACACTACAAGGTGTTTAATGCCCTCTCTCTCTTTCCCAGCCTGGGGAGGGGACCCACCATCTTTGTCCTGGCCCATCACAGAGTTATGAAAAGGAGTTGGCTGCTCTCTCTGCTAGAGTCTGAAAATGCAGGTAGGAATTAAACTAACAACTGTGACAAATGGCAGGAAAGGTAGAGGAAAAAGCTCTGAGGATGTCAGAACCATAGTAAAATTTAAAGACAGGAAATGTGGAAAAAGACAGAAAATTAGTTATGTTAAATGAATGGTGAGCGAGGCATGCCCATAGGCAAGGTGCATGTAGCAGGACATATTTGAGTTTCTCAATTAAATGTGAAACAGGTTTTAGGTTTTTATCCTTCTTTCTTGTACGTCCATAAAAACTGCCTGCTATTGGATGCCAGGAGATAGGTCATAGTGGTAGGATTAGGCTCACTGGAGCTTTTCAGTATTCTCAGGACAGCTACTCACATCATTCCAGAAGCATAGCTGCAGGCACAGGAGACCAAGAAGGCCGGTTCAGGTCAACATAACAAAATGGTTAGGATCATGCTGGGTCAATGCCATAGTAACTGACAATGCACAGGTGAAAAAAAGAGAGAGAAAAGGCAAAGAAAAATAGAAACTGAAAGGAGAATCCTATGAAGGAGCTGGAACCTATCTACTGAAGAGAGAGAAAGACATGATGTAGGAAGCAGTGCCAGTTCCAGGATTTTGTACGCCCTGGTCAAGAGAGTATAACCTGCCCCCCTTTCCCAGTTGGAATCTCTGCTGGGAACAAAGTAGGGATGTCAGCCTCCAGGTGGGAACTGGGTATCCCCTGGATTTACAGCTGATCTCCAGACTAGAGAAATCGGTTTCCCTGGAGAAAATGGATGCTTTGGAGGTAGGACTCTGTGGTATCATATCCCACTGGTATTATGTCCCTGTGCTCCCCAGGCTCCATCCTCAATCTCCAGGAGTTTCCCAACCTGGTTCTAGCAGCCCCACCTCCCCATCCCCTGCTGGTGGCCAGGGGGGACCTGGCAACCCTAGAACAAAGACAGGGTGTAAATGAAATAAACAAACAAATATTTCAAAAGAACCCTGAAAGGTAGGTTAGAAAATGCCATAGTGACTTGGTCCAGATTGCACAGTGAGCCTAGATTAAGATGGGGCTTCCCTGAAGGCGCGCGGGGGGCCCTTTAAACAGATCTGTGCCTCCCAGCTGCTGCGTCGAACCCCAAATTTGCTGAATTTATTTGCCAAACACCCCGAAGTTGGGGAATTCGGCTTCCCTGTTTCCCACTCTTTTTTGAATTTGGTTCGTCCCGAACCGGAAACCGCCGAATCGGGGGAAATTCGGCGGTTTTTCAGTTCAGGATGAACCAAATCGACAGCCCTAGTTCCAATAAAAGTTAATGTTATCGATAAAAGTTGATGTTTTTGTGAATTACCTTTGTGGGTGGTTTAATTAAAGTGCTGAACTGGTTTCCTCCACGTTGGCCCTGGTCCAGCAAGAGGCTAATTGTCCTGATTGCTGCTAATATTGATGGCATGATATCTTAGGGGAAAAAATAACTGCTCTTTTATTTTTCAAGTGTTCTGGGTGGCTTTTGGGGATTCTACTGTTTTTATTTTGATTATATCCTATCTTTCTTGCTTTTAATTTCTTTGATGGGTAGCTCCCACAGAGGGACAGAACAGCAGCATATACCTGTTTTAAATACCATTTGACATAGAAGCCCACTGTTTAATTATTGCAGGGCTGCTCCACAAACAAAATCTAATTATTGCACACCATGCATGGTTTTCTACTTTAATATTGTCATGATCAGGCTGAGTGGCATCTGGGAAAACAAATGTGATCATAGTACTGTCTTGTCAGATGAGGATGCCATATCAATCATGAGCAATGAGGCAAAGGGGCCTGGACAGTTTTGCAATGGATTGTCTATGACATGTTTACCTTCAAATACAAAGTCTACCAATTATCCAGCAAGCTTTGTTGCTTTGATCTAATGACCGTCAAGTTAGGCAGCCTCCCTTTGCATATTTAAATATGCATCCATATCCTAAATGGGAAAGGAAATAAAATTAATTACCCTTGCTGTATTGCAGGCATTTCCTCTTTCTTTTTAAAAAGCTATACTGTATAATAACAGTAGCAACGGTGAAGAGAACTGAATGAAGGGAAATGGATTAATCAATCTGCCAATTTTCTATTGATTGTGTCAACATAACACAAGAGGAAGAAGAGTAGGAGTAGGAGTTGGTTTTTATATGCCGACTTTCTCTACCACTTAAGAATGGGAAGGGAAGGTGATTGTAAGCTGGTTTGATTCTCCCTTCAGTGGTAGAGAAAGTTGGCATATAAAAACCAACTCTTCTTCTTCTTCCTCCTCCTCTTCCTCTTCTTCATTCTTTCCTTTCCTTTATTCTGTACCATACGCGCGCGGACCAACAGGTCATGAGCGAAACAAAATAAATACATTTAGTAATACAGAAGTAACCAAACATACAGAAATTCAAAACACAGAATCCAAGGTATACACTTAGTAATATGTATCATTAAAAGCCACAGATAAAAATTTGGCCATGGCAAGTGTTTCATTTGGATCAGTGTCATCCAACAGCTTTGCAACTATCTCTTGCTTCAGGGCAAGTCCCCAGTTCTGGATGTATACTGTGATCTATTTATCTCTGGCAAGATCATACTTTTTACAATCAATTTAAAAAAATGCCAAACAGTGTTCAGGTTCCCTGATTTACAGTCACAAAATCATTCAGAAAAAGGGACCCCATAAAATCTGCCTGCTAACTCCCCCAATGTTAGTGTATTTAATCTGGCCTTAGAAAAAAGAATTATATATTTAGGGACAGTTAAAAATGTACAATAAGCAGGTATGATCCTTGGGATGGGGAGGTCCAAATAGTACAAGAAGCATACCTTACGTGCTGTACAGCCACTGCTCCATTTGTTAAAGTGCAACACTCTAGATCTAACCAATTTAGGTTACACACTATCAGCCAACCTACCTTTCAGCTATGAGATCACAAATGGGGGCTTGTATCCACTGGATCATTTTGTGGGCAGAAGGAATTTGGCTCACAGAATGTGACTTTTTCACCTTTCCCCTTCTGCGGCAGCCTAAAATACCTCTCCAAATACTGTTCTGGAGGAAGAACAGCATTTTAGGGGACATTATGGGCTGCAGTGGGAGGCTGGAGGTGAGATAGTTTCACTCTGTGGGAGCAAATCCTTTGGTATGCAGAAGGCTCATAGAATCATAGAATTATATAGTTGGAAGGGACCACCAGGGTCATCTAGTCCAACCCCCTGCCCGATGGCTCTCATGGTTCCAAGCCAGGATTTAGAATCTTGTGCATGCAAACAAGCAATGATACCAAAGTTTGTCTTGTTGGGAATATTAATGTGTGCTGCTTCTAATGTTTGTTTATATGATGAATTGAGCAGCACTTTGCCGAAACTTTTTGTTTGGCTTGGAATTAGGGATATGTGTATTCCATTTCAACATGGATGAAATAAAACTTCATTTGTTTGGATGAAAATGAACAGATCTTAGCAGTGAGTTCAAGGGGGCCTTCCTATTTTTCCTCATCCTGCTCCCTGGTGGGTGGTGGCACTGACTGCTATTGTGTTAATGCCAGGTTGGTGGCAGCAATAAACCAATAGGGGAGTGGTACCCAAAGCAGATGTATATGGAAAAAATACCACTATGCAACTGAATCTGATGAATTATTTCCCGCCAATAGAGATCAGTTCACCTGGAGGAAATGGCCACTTTGGCAGTTGGACTCTATGGCATTGAAGTCCTGCCCCAGTGGAAATCTTTCTCTAGGACCTGAAGGTGATTCTCAGCAGTCTTGCCAATATGTTTCCACTTCCTGGAATTGCAGTATTCATTTCTTACCCCCTGCCCAAGTTATTCTACACTGACACATGATGGCAAGTATGATGTTGAAAAACAAGAGAGAAACTCCTGGTATGGAATTGCTAAGCAATCAGGTTTCATGCCTGCGAACTAATCAGAGACTGGTTCTACTGCTGAAATTAACAATCAGTGTCAATTTTGAGCGTGCTTATTAAAAACTGGAAAAAAAATTCAAAGTGTAAAATAATTTTTAAAAGGATGCAGTAATGCAGATGGAGAATGAAGGATATGACAGTAAAAGACTTCTGCCCCGACTAATCATAGAAAATTCATAGAAAACCATGTGACATAAACAGCAGCAACTATACAGTGGCTTCCATCACACAGAAGAATGTTCAAAGAAGGCATCTTTCCCATTCCTGTCCTCGCTACTGCAGCTTACCGAGCCTCTGACAATCTGCTCCTGAGTCTCTCAGGAATGGTAGATGATATGCTACAGTGGGCTGTATTCAAAAGGAAGTTCTCATGCATGAAGAAAGGTAAGACCCCACAGATATGGAGCCTCCACTATCAAATGTACTACAACCAGACTAGCATATACGGTAGGATTGCCAGGTCCCTCTTCACTACCAGTGGGAGGTTTTTGGGACAGAGCCTGAGGAAGGGGAGGGGAGGGACTTCAATGCCATATCCAATTGCCAAATCGGCCATTTTCTCCAGGTGAACTGATCTCTATCGGCTGGAGATCAGCTGTAATAGCAGGAGATCTCCAGCTAGTACCTGGAGGCTGGCAACCCTAATATACAGTTGCCACCCCCCAGGGCCCCCCTGGAGATCTCTTGGAATTAATGCATATCTCTAGACTACAGATATCAGTTTCCCTCAAGAAAATGGTTGCATTGGAGGTTGAACCCATTTCCCTGGGGCTCTTTACCTTCAGAAGTAGCATTTTATGCAGTAGATAGTAGAAATCAGAAACCATCTCTTCCCTGACATCCCTGCTGTTTGTATTTTTTTTTTGGGGTGGGGAGGGAGCCTTAGGCCATATGGTACCTTGACATCTCCAATTAATATAATAATACACATAACAGGATATGAAAGTCAGATACTGGTATGTAACATTACCATCAGAAGCAAAGCAGCACCTGGCTGCTGGTTAGGGTTGCCACCTCTGGGTTGGGAAATGCCTGGAGAGTTTAGGGGCAGAGCCTGAGGAGGGCGGGGTTTGGGGAGGGACTTCAATGCCATAGAGTCCCATTGCCAACACAGCCATTTTCTCCAGGGGAATTGATCTCTATTGGCTGGAAATCAGTTGTAACAGTGGGAGTTCTCCAGCTAGCACCTGCAGGTTGGCAACCCTACTCCTTGTAGGCTGACAGGACATGGAGAAGGAGCCAGCAAGTCTACCATCATGGCATCATGGAAGAGAAATGAGAGACCATACCATCCAATCAACTGCCTTTCTAATCAACTGCAGTCCTCCTGGCAGGTTCGAACCCATTCACAGGAAGAGGAAACAGTATTGGAAACAGAGGACAAGAAGTTATAATTAGCGTGTTTTAGTGTAACTGCTTTAAGCAACTAGGGAAAAGGGTACAGAAATATAATAAGCATAAACAGACACATACCCTTTAAGCTTTTTTTTTTTTAGAGCCAGCTGCTGGGCCATGCGGCTGGTTACATAAGAGACTAAAAGACAGAGTTGGCTAGCACCATCAAAGCTCTCAGTTGAGCAGTAGGATCTCAAAGCATCGCAGAGGTCACCTCTGAGTTGCTGAGCCAAATGCCATCTGCCAAGGGTTAATGAAGCCCAAGGAATGCTCACCAGAAACATTCTTAATGGTTGCACACTGGGTTGCCAACTTCCAGGTACCAGCTGGAGATCTCCTGCTATTACACCTGATCTCCAGCCGATAGAGATCAGTTCACCTGGAGCAAATGGCTGCTTTGGCCATTGGACTCTATAGCATTGAGCACCTCCCCAAATTCTGCCCTCCCCAGGCTCTGCCCTGAAAACCTCCCGCTGGTGGCAAAGAGGGAACTGGCAAACCTAGTTGCACATGATTAGATGGAATCTTTTGCTCAGCTATACTATCTCTTCAAATTGGGCCAAAAAAGAAATGATGAATTGCAATAAGTCTGGGGGCTACTATGGAAATTAAAAATGAAACCACTGCAAGTTTGGAGTAGTGGGTTGGTTGTTGTTGTTTTTATTTCTCATAAAGCTTCAACCCAATGTCGATGTACTTTGGGGTAAATTGCATTGCACTCACTCCTTTTTCATATAGCTTGAAGGACTTTCAGGAAAGCTATTAATGGAAAGATAGACTCACAGCTTGTATCAGTAACAAACGGTAAATACCAGGTACAATACATTAACCGTGCATTCCTGAGGGAAATGCCTGCGCCGGGCTTAGGAGACAACGCAGCAGCGCTGCCTCCTAAGGCGGTTTCGGCCCTGCTGAAATCTCTGGCCAGAGCCAAAAATCCATGCAACCCGCATATCTCAACAAAAAAAGGGGGTGTTCCCGAGCCATAATGGCTTAGGAGGCCACTTAACAGCGGCCTTGCCCCCAGGCTGGTGCCATGACAACCTGGGAATGCCTCCCGAGATGCCGGGATGCCCCGGGAACGCCTCCTGGAATGATGCCATGGCCTTTGTCGGTGTCCTGGAGTGGTGCTGCTGCTACAGCGGCTGGCAACTGGCGACCGGAGCCTGAGCCTTCACCTCAGTGTTGGGGCCACAAATGCCAGTGTACACTGCCTGGACACCGATGTTGTGGGCCCTTGCACCGGCACAGGCCTTCGCCGGCCTCCAGAGGCCTTTTGTCCTGGACTCCTGGCCGCTGGCGCAGCTCAGGAATGTGCTGTTAGATGCACTTCTAATGTAACAAAAATGTGACCTATTAAAATATAATTTTGAAATGTAGGATTTATGGAATAATATATATGGGTTTTGTCTTACCAAAGGTAAATCTAGTGTGTGTGTCTAAAGTGCTGTCAAGTCACAGCTGACGTACGGCAACCCCATCACATTTTCAAGGCAGAAGACTAACAGAGGTTGTTTGCCATTGCCTTCCTCTGCATGGTGCCCCTGGTGTTCCTTGGTGATCTCCCATCCAAGTACTAGCCAGGATAAACCCTGCTTCACTTCTGAGATCTGACAGGATCAGGTTAGCCATAGGGTTGCCAACCTCCAGGTAGTAGCTGGAGATCTCCCACCATTACAACTGATCTCCAGCCGATAGAAATCAGTTCACCTGGAGAAAATGGCCACTTTGGAAATTGGACCCTATGGCATTGTCGTCCCTCCCTTCTCGAAACCCTGCCCTCCTCAGGCTCTGCCCCAAAAATCTCCTGGTATTTCCCAACCCAGAGCTGGCAATGTTAGGGTAGAAAACCCTAACTATCATGTTAGGGCAGAAAATCTGTTACCATTGAGCCAGTGTGGTATAGGGGTTAGAGTTTTAGAGTGGGATCTGTGAGACCCTGATTCATATCCCCACTGCCAGGGAAGCTTGTGGGGTCACCTTATGCCAGTCATGGACACTCTGCCAAACCTATTATACAGGGTTTTGTGAGGGTAAGATGGAAGAGATGAGAAAAATCCAAGCTGCTTTGGGCCCTCGTTGTGGACAGAGGGGGGGGGTATAAATAAACTAAATAAATGAATACAGTAAAATGTCTGTTTTTTGTATGATTGTATTTGCTCAAGTCCATACAACAATTGAAAGAACTCATCACCTTATTCTGGGGTATATACACATTTTGGAGATCCTCATACAAATTACCAGAATAAGCCTTCTCCCCACTGTTCCATTGGTTGAGTGCAATTCTGAACATTTAATTCATAAACTGATGAATAAGTAAGGTTACCAATTCCAGGTTTAGAAATTCCTGGAGATTTGGGGATGGAGCCTGGGCTGGGCTTAGTTTGGGGAGGGGAGGGACCTCAGCAGAATATTATGCCATAGAACCCACCCTCCAAAGCAGCCATTTTCTCCAGGGAAACTGATTTTTGTCATCTAGAGATCAGTTGTAATTTGGGGAGGACTCAAGGCCCCACCTGGAGGCTGGCAACCCTGTTTGATGTCTACCCCCAAAGCCCCAGAAATTATTAGATGCTGAGAGAGTATTGATTGATACATATGTATGTTGATGTACACATAGACATAATGACCACAATCCTAAGAATGCTAGAGTAAGGCCCATAGAATAAAGTTGGACTTACTTCCAAATAGACTGGCTTAGGGTTGCTTCAAGCGTCACCAGCTTTGGGTACCTTTGCTTCTTATGCATCTGTGGTATTGCAGAGATGCACACACACACACACACAATTTTTTTGTTTTGTTTTTCATTTTGTTGCTTCATACGGTAGCTTGATTAATTTCGTGGGCTTGTTTCAACAGAACTGCTTTCCCCCGTCTGATTCAGGTGGACACTTTGTTTCAATTTTGTTTCATTTTACAACTGCTTTCCATTGATTTCAAAAGGCAAAATTTAATTTACTGTAATTTTTCAATTGATTTTCAGATTTAGATCAGATGTACAATGGTGGACGTCTTCCATAAGGGGAGACAGAATGTACAATTTATATTTTGTCTAAATAGCCTCTGGAGGTTTTATTGTAGGAGCAATTGAATTTTGATCATTTAAAACAGGGGTGTCAAACTCATTTGTTATGAGGGCCAGATATGACATAAATGTCACTTGATCGGGCCGAGTCATGTGTACCATAAATATTAATGCCAGGTACCAGAGATACAAACTTTATGGGAGACACAGGCAAAGCCAATTAGTGATATTATTTTTACTTTATTTTTTTCTTAAAATACAAACATGCTTAAAACAGTAACACTCTTACAGTATTTCCTTTTATTTGACAGTCTTTGATAATTGACACCATGGCACTGGAGGGGTGACTGCCTCGGCTGACGACTTGGCTGATGACCTGCAGCGGACTCACCAGCCCAGATCGGGACTGGGGTGTGCGTGGCTGCCTCATCTGGCTAGCTCACAGTGGGCTTGCCAGCCCAAATTGGGAGTGGTGTGTATGTGACTGCTGCGGTTGACTTGCGGGCTGGATAAAAGCTCTCAAGAGGCAGGATTTGGCCCATGGCCCATCTAGAGATCTTTTGGAATTAATGCAGATCTCTAGACTACAGAGATCAGTTTCCCTGGAGAAAATGGCTGCTTTGGAGGGTGAACCCATTTCCCTGGGGCTCTTTACCTTCAGAAGTAGCATTTCATGCAGTAGATGGTAGATAGCTGCAGTAGATAGTAGAAATCAGAAATCATATTTTCCCTGACATCTCTTCTGTTTGGACCATGTGTTTGATACCCATGATTTAAAAGGTTTCTATGGCTCGGGAACACCCCCTCTTTTTTTGTTGAGATACGCCAATATCTGACTTTCATATCCTGTTATGTGTATTGTTATATTAATTGGAGAACTTCAAGGTACCATATGGACTAAGGTCCCACCCCAAAAATACAAACAGCAGGGATGTCAGGGAAGAGATGGTTTCTGATTTCTACTATCTACTGCAGCTATCTACTTTCTACTGCATGAAATGCTACTTCTGAAGGAAAAGAGCCCCAGGGAAATGAGTTCACCAAAGCAGCCAATGGAGACATGTGCCTAAGTGAGAACCCTGCACAATTTCACAGCGATGCTGTAGAGGTTCAGGGGTTATCCATAACAACAGTATGAGAAGTTTGCTACATACATCAAGGGAAAGTGGCAATGGTTCTGTAGGGAAGAAGAAGATTTGGTTTTTATATGCCTACTTTCTCCACCACTTAAGGAAGACTCAAACCAGCTTACAATCACTTTTCCTTCTCCTCCCTGCCCCACAACAGACACCCTGTGAGGTAGGTGGGGCTGAGAGAGCTCTGTCACTAGCCCAAGATCACCCAGCTGGCTTCATGTGTAGGAGTGGGGAAACAAACCCGGTTCTCCAGGTCAGAGTCCACCTCTCCAAACCACCGCTCTTAACCACTACATCATGCTTTGCACACAGACAGTCCCAGCTTCAGTCAATAGCATATCCAGTGGACCAATGGTCTGACTTGATATGTATGTTAGTCTTAATGGGTTCGATCCAGCAGTGTACATGGGTGTGCTGCTCCTGGCTGTGGCAGAAATACCCCCTCAGGAATGCTCTGTAAGTCTAAAAAAAAAAAAAAACAGAGCAAGATCTCATACTGCTGCATATTCAGAAGCCTCATTCTCTGGAATGCTTAATGACACAAAGCAGGAGAGATTTTGACAGCAATCTTAAGTAGTTATAGCCTTCTAAATCCATTGAAGTCAATGGGCTTAGCGGGCTTTTTTTGTTTTCTTGTCCCAAACTTTTCCTGTTACAGTTGCACAAGTTGTAATGTTAATTGTGTGTCAATTACATGTGAATGGTGCATAAATAGTGTATAACGTGTGCATGGCATAAAAGTGCTTGTAAAATGGCATCAAAGAATCAAGTGAATTGGGAATATAGACAATGAAAACAAGCCGAATGAAAAGGCTCACCAAGGCAACGTATACGAATAAAACAAAAAAGACCGCCCCATCCCACCTCCGTAGAAGTAAAGGGAGGGGCGAATTTTGGCTGCGGATCATGGGAACACAGAGCCAGTCACCGTTTATCTTCAGGCCTGATGTATGATGAGGGGTGGGGCCACGGGAAAGTGCTTATTGGGCAGGGTCAGGCAGCTCCTCCATCTTTGGGAAGCGAACAGATGAGACACCCACCTTCCCTCCCTTGGTTTCAAAGTAGGCACAAGCTGGTCACCCATATGGGGGCCGGGTACGATTTTTTTACCCCCCTGGCACAATTGGCAACAAGCTTTGGGGGGGGGTATTTCGCCTACCCTACTCTGAAAGTGATAGGTAGTATGAGTGAATAGTGCGGGAAAAGGTGGCTTCATGATTCATGGTACAACTCAGGTGAGCACCCTGAGGCATCAGTTTGGAAGATGAAAGAATAACCCTCAGACCAGGCCTGGGGCCTCGGTGCCTGGCAGTGACCTGGGACAGGAACTTTTTGAGTGGTGCCGCTATCCTTTACCTATAGACCTAGCGGCTTGGGTGAATTGGATGTGGCACACCTCCCTCGAGCACTAAAGAAGGCTTGGCAAGGAAGAACATGAACCGTACCACACATGACGGCTCAGAGCTCAGAGCCAGGGTGGGTCTTGTCCTAAGAACAGGAATGCACAAAAGAGGAGGCCTGACTCTTCAGCATCCCAGCAATTGCCCGCACTGCAGTTAGTTATGGGGATGTTTTTGACTTGTGTGTGCTGCAGATCCCCCTTTTGAACAATAAAAATAAAGTTGGCTCTTTGATTATCCCAGCTCTGGTGTCAGCTCTCGTTATTACGCATCCGCAGACAAAGGACATATTCATATATCCCAAACTTAAAGTTTATTGCAGGCTGCAGACCAATTAGACCACCTTTATCATTCCAGTCATCATTTTCTCCACACATACATCCAGGAGCTGCAATTGTCTGGATGAAAAATGGATCCATCTTCATCACATCAATTATTTTGATACATAGACCCCTGGGTATAGCCTGTATTGCTTGCTAGCAAGAAACAATCGGTGGGTTGTATGTAATTAGACTGTTTACTAGAAAACTCTCCCATAATAATTGCAAATAAGAGTTTGAGCAATTATTTTAAAGCTTGACTTTGCAATAAGAGCTCTGTAGCCTACCTATATTAATCTGTGCTATATTAAATGAGTCATTTAAAAAATAAACAGCAAATAGAACTCAAATGAAAATGTAAAGAAAATAGGTGCTGTGATAATACCAAATGGATTTGGTAAACAAGTCCTTTCCCCCCTACACTGTTCCAGGTCAGCACTGTTACTGTCCATATTTGGCAATGTCATCACTACACATTCAATAGGCCATCACGTATAAAACAGAGCACCATTAAAGAATGGAAAGAATTTGTCAAAATGGCACCTTCTGTTACTGTGGGAATGGGAGTCAACTAACACAAGAGGAAGGCCTCTTCATTGTGTTCAGTGATTTTTTCACTTCACTAGCCGCACTATTAATTACCCTGAAGCAATGTGGCACTACAATATAATTTAAAAGGTTATCTTTGGTTCCAAGGAAGACTCAAGACCTGGGGCGGTGACGTCTAGGAATTATAATCATTTTTTTCTGTTACCTTCCATCTGTACTGTAAACAAATGCAGCATTGAAGAAGCCTATACATAATCCAGTCACACCTTTGCAAGGATAAAAAATCGTAAAACCCTGAAATTAATGTTCTGTGCTCAGAATGTATTGCCGGAAGAAACAAACTGCAGCATATGCACAAAAGCAAAACACCCCTCCCCTGAGGTAATAGATGTTAATGGCTGTACCCGTGCAAGAGATTTTCATTTATGCATGTGCAACAGAACCAACTGTTGCCTTCCTAGAAAGAAGACACAGTTGTAGGCTATATAAATAAACCAAATGTGTTATATTTAAAGCATATAACATGTGGCATGAAAAAAGCAAATAGTTTTTGTTATACGTACATTATTATTTCCATAATGTAACATAAGTACACATCAACAACAACTACAATATGTAGAAGGAGCTTTGAACACTGACCATCTGATCCTATGCAGAATTCTACTATGAAAGTACTGTATAAACTGGGTTGCCCACCTCTAGGTGCCAGCTGGAGATCTCCTCCTATTACAACTGATCTCCAGCCAATAGAAATCAATTCACCTGGAAAAAATGGCCACTTTGGCCATTGGACTCTAGGGCATTGAAGTCCCTCCCATCCCCAAACCCTCCTCAGGCTCCGCCACAAAAACCTCTCGCCGGTGGTGAAGAGGGACGCGGCAGCCCTATGTATAAATGCTATGCATTTTTGCTGTTAATTAGAATGTGTTAAGTGTGGGTACAGCCGCCCTTTTCCATGCCCCTCAAATCTGCAATGTGGGGTTAACAAAACTGCATTAATTTACAATTGTAAGGATGACTGAAGTACTCCAAAGTGATTCAGAGACCCAAAATGAACTGAAAGCACTCCAAGTATTCTCATTGCTGAAGACCAATAGCCAGACATTTCTATTTAACTGTCTGATTATGCCTGCTTGTTCCAGATACTATGCAATCCTGTGCACAGTGATACTCTTCTAAACCTACTCACTTCAATGACTTTAATGGGTGTAACTCTGCATAAGATTGCACTGAGAAGCCAACATATGGGCTTCTAAATTAAAGACCTGTGCACTAACTGTTTTGTTTCTCTAAATTCAGTAAGGAATTTTCTGGGCACCAAACTCAGGATATCTAAATGAAGAATATCTAAATGAAGAAGAGCTAGTTTTTATATTCTGCTTTTCTCTACTGTAAGGAGTCTCAAAGTGGCTTACAATCACCTTCCCTTCCCCCTCCCCACAACAGGTACCTTGTGAGGTAGGTGAGGCTGAGAGAGTTCTGAGAGAACTGTGCCTGGCCCAACGTCACCCAGCAGTCTTCATGTGGAGGAGTGGGGAAACAAACCCGGTTCTCCAGAGTCCACTGCTCTTAACCACCACAGCATGCTGGCTCCGGACAGCTAAAGAGCATAGACACTTCTGCTCCTTTTTTGTCTCTTGCAAAGGATTCTATGGTGCTTCTTGATAAGCAGTCCTAGGACAACATTAGACATTGTTGCATGGTGCCATCACATTCATGTCTCTTTACAGTTACCTGCTTAAAGTACTTACAAAATAACTTTCGATAATGGGGGAAATGACAGAGACTGGGAAGGCAAAGCTAAGAAGTATGAATGTAAACTGATACTGTTTCTACATAACGGTTGGAGATGAAGCTGAAACCAAAGCCTTGAGAAAGTGGGTTTTGAGGAAAGGTTTGAAAATAGAAAATAGAAAGGGCTATCGTATTTTGGTCACATCATGAGATGACAAGAGTCACTGGAAAAGACAGTCATGCTAGCAAAAGTTGAGGGCAGCAGGAAAAGAGGAAGACCCAACAAGAGATGGACTCTATAAAGGAAGCCACAGCCCTCAATTTGCAAGATCTGAGCAAGGCTGTCAAAGATAGGACATTTTGGAGGACTTTCATTCATAGGGTCACCATGAGTCGGAAGCGACTTGACAGCACTTAACACACACACAGCATTATGTACATTTATCGCCCTGACTTAGATCGCCCAGGCTAGCCTGATCTCGTCAGATCTCAGAAGCTAAGCAGGGTCAGCCCTGGTTAGTATTTGGATGGGAGACCACCAAGGAAGTCCAGGGTTGCTGTGCAGAGGAAGGCACTGGCAAACCACCTCTGTTAGTCTCTTGCCATGAAAACCCCAAAAGGGATTGCCATAAGTCGGCTGCTACTTGAAGGCACTTTACACACACATGTACATTTATCAGGTTGAATCTAACCAACTTATTCACTCAATCTCACCAAATCGTATCTATCCAACATGGCTGTTGTCCATGCAGGTCCCATGGTCCCCAGCATAGCATTTTTAGTGGCCAAAGGGAACCTCCCTCCTCCCTTTTTCACCAGAGAAAAAGCAGGTAGGATCTAAACCATTGTAAGGGAAATCTGGACATACAGAATAGGAAAGGAAAATGGATGATAAGAGAGCAGGCCTCCTTTGAGACATCATGATGAACCACATCTTGTTTAAACCATAGTTCGTGCATCGTCTTTGCATAGTCTAGCTCAAACGCATAACAAATACTAACTGGAAGAAAACCGCCTCAACTTCACTTCCTAGCATGGAGGACAGCTTCCCTATATGGCTCTCTCTATAGCCAAGGGGTACAAATGGTGGTGCCACTAAATGAACAGTGATTTGCGAATTCAAATGTTACAACAAAACACACTATTAGTAAAAAAAATTGTGATTAATGAACAAGTCACAAACATGAAAGCCAGCATGGTGTAGTGGTTAGGAGCGGTGGACTCTAATCTGGAAAACCTGGTTTGATTACCCACTCCTCCACATGAGCGGCAGACTCTAATCTGGTGAACCGGGTTGGTTTCCCCACTCCTATACATGAACCCTGCTGGGTGACCTTGGGCTAGTCATAGTTCTCTTAGAACTCTCTCAGACTCACCACCTCACAAGGTACCTGTTGTGGGAGGTGGGTGAGGGAAGGCGATTGTAAGCTGCTTTGAGTCTCCGCAAGGTAAAGAAAATAGGGGTATAAAATTGGGGTATAAATTGGGGTATAAAACCCAACTCTTCTTTTAGTTTGAAATCCTGCTTTGGTACCAACCAGCAACCAATGGTGGGACTAGCTGCATTCAAATGTCAAAACCAACTAGGGAGTGATCAAACCACAGTTTATCAACTGTAATGTTTGACTACAGCCCGGACAACTTAGACTGGATGAAGATGATGGTAGAGTTGAAAAAGTGAAAGACCTATAAGTGCAATAGTGGCTTAACAAGTTGTTATCTCAGGCCAACACTGCCATACCACTCCTTCTCACTGCCTCTTCCCACTGCTACCACCTGGAACAACAAATGCTCCTTTTTTTCTCATGCTCCAGTATCTTTCAGAACAGCACAACAATCCATGCACACCCAATAGGGTCTTCCTGGACACTTGCAAATTCCTTTGGTTACCCATTTGGTTACTCTTGTGTTGAGTTTAAAGGTGCCTAAAAGAGTGAGAAAGTGGCTTCTAGGTGGGGGCAAGGGGTGAAGCACAGAGGCCACTAGGGCTGTCAAAAAAAAAATTCGGTACAGTTCGGATTCGGCCGAATTTGGCCCTTGTGGGTTCGGAACGTGCCGAAGTCCGAACTCCCCCACTTCGGATCCGTTCAATTCGGCGGGAATTCAAAGTTCGGAAAAAATTTTGGCCGAATAAAGCCATTAAAAACACAATCGCGCCTTTCCGCGGCTCTGGGGGGCATTTTTGGGGTTAGAGGTCCCAAACTTTTGGCAGAGCTTCAAAGGACATTTAGTGAAAGACTCCCCAAGTTTTGTAAAGATTGGGTCGGGGGGCTGAGATATGGGCCCTGAAAGGGGTCCCCCCACCCTTAATGTGCATCTCTCAGCAGAGCTTGCCGCCCACGCACAAAGCTCCCAGCCCCGACAACAGTTTGCAAAGCAACTCAACCTTGTAACACAACACCTTTGCAACAGGGAAAAACCAGAAGACACACAACTGAAACCTCCCCCCTCAAACCAGGGAGCGAGAGACTCGAGGGGGAACACACACCCCAGGCAGAACCAACGAAAGCCCCCTTTGGCTTCCCCCCACCCACAGAAACTGCTCCCTCCCCACACACACACAGACTCTGCTTTCCCCCCACACACACACACATACACAGGAGAAAAATTATAGATTAAAGCCCCCAAAGGGGTCTTACTGTGGCTGTCTTCTGTTCCATCAAGAGGGGCTGAAGAGGACTTGTTGTAATCCAAGATGATTCCAATTAGGCACGGGAGGTTTTCTCTGGAGAAGATGCACAGGATCGGCTGATCCATTCATCCCAATAGGGGAAAGGGGAAAGGGGAAAGCCAATATCTCGGGACCCCCTGACCCAATGTTCACAAAACATGGGGGGTATCTTAAGAACACTGGTCTGAAACTCTGCTCAAAGTTTGGGATATGCACCCCCAAAAATGCGCCCCCTGCAGCCATGGAAAGAGAAAAGGGGGGAGGCGATATTTCTGCCCCCACTGAACCCATCTTTACAAAACTTGGGTAGTATCTTAAGAATAATTGACTGAAGCTATGCTAAAAGTTTGGGGGCTATATCCCCAAAAAAGCGCCCCCTGCAGCCACATAAATGGAAAAAGGGGGGAGGGAAAAGGGGGAAAGCCCATATCTTGAGACCCCCTGACCCAATGTTTACAAAACTTGGGGGGTATGTTAAGAACACTGGTCTGAAACTCCGCTCAAAGTTTGGGATCTGTACCCCCAAAAATGCGCCCCCTGCAGCCATGGAAAGAAAAAGGGGGGGAGCCCATATCTCGGGACCCCCTGACCCAATGTTTACAAAACTTGGGGGGTATCTTAAGAAGCTTCATCTGAAGCTCCAGTGAAAGTTTTGTGTTTGTACCCCAAAAAATACGCCCCCTGCAGCCACAGAAAGGAGCAAATGTGCACAAGCACTCCACACACACACACGAGGATTTCGCTCTCTCTCTCTCTCTCTCTCTCCCTGGCCAGGCCGCACATCAGCTGATTCCTCCAGTACTCAATCCTGACTGATTGGCCAGAAGAAGACTCAGCTTGCCCACCGATTGGCCGGGGGAGGAGAATGCTGCTTACTGACGGTTATGCTGCTTACTGACGGCCGAATTTGCTGAATTTATTCGCGAATTCCCGAACTCACTGAATTCGGGGGCCCCGGTTGCCCGCCAGTTTTGAGTTCGGTTCCTCCCGAACTAAAAACCACCGAATCAGGGGAAATTCGGCTGATTTTCAGTTCGGGCCGAACCGAATTGACAGCCCTAGAGGCCACAGAGATGCCCCTCCAAAATCTGTAGGGATGCCAACCTCCAGGTACTAACTGGAGATCTCCTGCTATTACAACTGATCTCCAGCCCATAGAGATCAGTTTACTTGGAGAAAACGGCCACTTTAGCAGTTGGACTCTATGGCATTGAAGTCCTTCCCTCTCCAACCTCACCCTCCTCAGGCTCCCCCCCAAAAACCTCCCGCCGGTGGTGAAGAGGGACCTGGCAACCCAAAAAATCTGCCACTGGAAGCCACTGCCTCACCTAATTATAAGACAAATCCAAGATACCTGAGGAATGGAAACAAAAGAAGAAAGGCAGGGTGACATGTCTCCCATTATTCACCTTCATCAAGTGCACTGGTACTGGGGCTCTAAATGGGCTTACCATCTGATAGGGCCAAATTTCCACACTGTCTCCTTTGAATCACTGTTCTTTTGCCAGGCGATAATGCAAAAAGTGCCCTTCTATGCCGCTCTGTTAATTATGCCTGGAAGGGAACAATTAGGCTTTTAAAAATCTGTGTTTATTCTCTGCCACGGCTGAGAAAAGTAATTAGGAGTTTATCTTACATTTATTGCTTTGTTGCTCACATGAGATATTCATGCCCCTATACTTAAATTATTTGGAATAAACTGATCTGATTCATCATCCATGGACTTGATTTATTTTGCTACGGAGCTGATTTAAAGAGCTCCAGTGGAATATTACCAGCATACGGAATCTTTTAGAATAACTCCACAACCAGATTCTATTTATTGAAACAATGGAGTCAGACCTGATAGCCTTGCAGTTTATGCGAGAAGAGGCAGTAGGATGAGCGGATTCTCAGGGGCCACGGCCTCTGCCGCCACTGTGGGCGCCACCACCACCACCTCCACTTTTCCACCTTTTCTCTTGCCACAATGAAGGTTAAGTACTGTAACTGCATTTGTCTCCATTCAATGAGAAGAAGAAGAGTTGAGTTTTTATACCAACCTAGTTAAATTGTGGAACTTCCTGCCCCAGGATGGCTGCAAACTTGGAAGGCTTTAAAAGGGGAGTGAACATGTTCATGAAGGATAGGGCTATCCATGGCTACTAATCAAAATGGATACTAGTCATGATGCATACCTATTCTCTCCAGGATCAGAGGAGCATGCCTATTATATTAGGTGGTGTGAAACACAGGCAGAATGCTGCTGCAGTCGTTTTGTCTGGGGGCTTCCTAGAGGCACCTGGTTGTGTCAACAGGCTGCTGGACTTGATGGGCCTTGGTCTGATCCAGCATGATTTTTGTTATGTTCTTATGTTCTTACCCTGCTTTTCCCTACCATTAAGGAGTCTCAAAGTGGCTTACAATCACCTTTCCTTCCCCTCCCCACAACAGGCACATTGTGAGGTAGGTGGGGCTGAGAGAGTTCGGAGAGAACTATGACTAGCCAAGGTCTTTTGGAGGAGTGGGGAATCAAACCCGATTCACCAAATTACAGTCTGTCGCTCTTAACCACTACACCATGCTGGCTCACACCTTCCACATGCAGAAGGAAAGCTTTGGATCCAACCCAAAGCATCCAAAGTTACATATTGGTTCTGTGCACAAAAGGGCTGGTTGTGATGGGATGTTTTTTCCTCCGAAATACACTCAAATTGAATTTACAATTCTGTGCTTGGCAAAGAGTAAGTGGTGTCTGTATATGTAACACATTAATTCCCCTAGGAGAATAGATACCTTATAGTGCTATATTAAAAATATTTTAGTTTTATTTGTAGAAGTCAGAGCGTGAACAGTACAATTTATTTTAGAAAGGGAAAGAACCATTGTCAACAAGATACATTTATTTTTTGAATGTGTTATATGTTGACATGAGCAACTGGCATAATGCATAACACATTTCAAGAATTCGATTCAGTTTCTGAGGTTGTTGAATCTCCTCTCTCTACATCAGTGACATTTAAAAGCCTTTCCTCATTGCCAGTGATCAATTCCTTTTGTGTCTTAGGCATTAGTTAAGAAGGAGGACTTTTCACAAATAGGTTAGAGCCACAGAATCATAGAATTGTAAGGATGAAGATCACAGTCCATTAGTCCAACTACATTGTATCTCTATGGAGGCATGAGGCGAACTTTGCAAAGATACATTGCAAAGATCACACTAAAGATTCTGAACACAGCTACTTTGCTAATGCATTTCAAAGGAGTATGGGGCAACCCCTTCCAGACCCTATAACTCCAGACCCCCTGACCCAATCTTTACAAAACATGGGGGTTCTTGCAAGGAGAGTCCCTTCTAGCAACCCTGAAAATGTGGAACCTCTACCTGCAAAAATGCCCCCGCAGGAGCCACAGAAAGGCATTCCTGATAAAGCCGAATTTTCGGGAATGGCAAATTCGGCTTTGCCAACCTCCTGGATTTTGCTGATTCAGTAAACCCAAACCAGAAATTAATCAAAATGGCATTAATTTGGTATTTTTTCGGTTCGGTTTTTACCAAATCAACAGCCCTAGTTGCAACTGGATGGCAATTTTTTCTTCATGCCCTGGCTTGTTCTTTCACTGACTTATTTTAATGGGTTGTTTAATGGTTGTGTTTTGCGTTTTAATGGCTGTGTATGAATGCTTTTGTTTTATTGTTGTAAGTTGTAAACTGCCTCTAGCAGGTCTTTTGAGAGGGAGCATGTACATTTTCTAAATAAATGAATACATTTAATTTTCTTTCAGTGAGTGACACTGGATATATATATATATAGTTTAAATCTATGTCGCTATGCTCCACATTTATGCTATTTGCTTCTGGGTAAGTCTCTGCCCCTAAGATTAATATTATATATTCACAAAGAAGATTATGAAAATTTACCACTGATAACATTGGCAGTGTGGGTGCAAACCTCTGAGCCAAGCTTGAACCATTTTTACGAAAAGAATTCCATTCTGCTCAAAACAGCAGAAGCTGTTCCTAAATGGTATCAGTAACATAACAGGGATGCATCTGAAGAAGTGAGCTGTGGCTCACGAAAGCTCATACCCTGCCAGAAAATATTTTTGTTAATAACAGGGATGGTCCTATAACATGATGAAATGGCCCCAGAAACAGACAAAGAGGCCAACAATGCATTCCTACTCCACACTAACAGCCCATTCCTGAGAATTGGGCCGAAGGTTTTGTGGAGGTGGCAAGGCCGGTCCCGCTGGCAGCCTCTCCGTGGCACCGGCAATGGCGTGGAGAGGCCATGCTGGCTCAGGGGGGCATTCCAAAGACGGGCCAGGGGGATGAGCCGCCAGTTAGGCAGCTCCCTATCCCCTTTTGGCTACTTCCACTGGTGCCAGGAATGGCAGTGCTGCACCTGCTTTTTAGCAGGCACAGCCTCGCTATTCCGTATGGGGTGAAAGGCCCCAGTTAAACAAAAAAAGCTGCGAAACAGCTTTTTGCTTTTTTTTACGGCATACGGGGAGCAGCTTAGGAAGAGGCACTGCTGCGCCTCTTCCCCACTGTCCCCATACGCTTCAGCTCAGGAATGGGCTGTAAGATCACTGATTTCAACAGGTTTCAGAGTTCAAGGGTTCAGAATCTATGAAGGTGGTACTGAGGACGTGTCCTTATAAGATCCTAACAGGAATGTACTCAAATTAGGAGACAGATTCTGATAACTTTCTTGACCTGTAATTGGTGAATTACTCAAATTAGGAGACAGATTCTGATACCTTTCTTGACCTGTAATCGGTGAATTGCTGTAACTTTGCACAATCTAAGTAACTAGAACAGTCACATTCTAGAGGAGTAGCCATGTCAATCTGCTCTGCAAAACCAAAAAGGAATCATGTGCCACCATTAAAAAAAATATAAAAAAATAATAACATGTATTGTAGTTCCAGCTTCCATGGTTAGAATCTATTTCATCAGATCCATGAAGTAAATTCTGTCCCCAGATATTGCTGCATGCATTTGTTAGTAAGGAAGAAATGTGTTAGTAAGGAAGAAATGTAGTTGTTATTACCATTAAAATGCATGCAATGAAGGTATGATAACTTGAAATCAGTATTTTAGGTTACATTTTTAAAAGCTCATATGCAAGAAGAACAGAAAACTGGAGATTAGCCTCAGTGAATAAAATGGGACTTACTTCTAAGGATGCTTGCTTAGGATTACTCCTAAAAGATCCAGTCAATTCTGCATGCTTTAAGCTACTAAGGATTGGTGCCTTCAAACCAGATCAGGAGCATGGATGGGGCCACTCCAAAAATTATTTCCAGGGTAATTTTAGTTGCCCAATCTGCCCTTACTCTCTTGCTTTCTTTTTTCCTCTTTAAGGAGGCAGCTGTAGGAGAGGATGGGATGGGATGGGAAGAGAGAGCTGGAACTAGTTGGATTTTAGCATCCACAGTCTAGAATCACTTTCTAAAGTTAGTGTAGGTGCAGGAAGACAACACCATCTGGAGACATAGCTCACCTGCTTCCTCTCCCTTCACATCTGTCCCAAATTTCCTCCCCCCATTAAGCATCCTGTTAGTCTGCTTTTCTTTGTTTTGGGTTAGTAGGAAATTTTTAAAAAGTCTTTTTGCAGTTTCTTCCCAATTATTATTCTATTCACAGTAACTGAAGGATAATTGATTCATTTTGTTAAGATATTTGTTTTGCATCCAGGCCAGGGGGGCAGATGCAGTTTTTGTCTGGGGGCCCATTGTGGCTCACGGCAGCCCTGGTTTTAGAAGCCACCCCAATTGCAAAGAACATTTTGCTTGACAAAACAGATATCTGGTGCAATGTTCCCTTTTGAATCAGGAGGAGGGTCCTTAGGTTCCTTCTCATAGTCTCACACAGCTAAGACAGGTGTGTTCAAAATAGGGTTGCCAACCTCCAGGTAATGCTTAAACATGTATGACAGTCAAAAACCACAGTGGAATGCATAAACAAAAATTGGTGGAAATATATACAATATGTACAATACAAGTTTGATGTACAGTCTATGCAACAAAAAAAATATAATCTTCTAGGTATATATTTCTAAATATTTCTTCAAAAAGTCCAATAGCTGGTACACAGATCCCAAAAGCAACACTTTTTGGAAGATGATGGGGGATGGCCGTGTCAAGAAGTTGAGGTCCCTCAACTTCTTGGGTTTCATGATTTCCTTGGTTCAGGCCTGGAGGCCTATGAGTTTTGTGCTATTGGGATGTTAGAACAGTAAAATAGTTCCATTTTGAAACCTGCTTCTGGAGAAGGAATAAGATAGGTATCCAGCTGCTACTCATTAAAGCCTCCTCTCCCCTTTTTGGAATGCAAGGCCGTGCGTTGTCACGGTAACTAATCGGTCAGCCACTACCTTAATGTTTGTGACGACATTCAGGTGCAGGGAGTTCTGCAGGCTTCACCCCCTGAATGCGTCAATTAGTGAGTCAGCATTCTGACCAAGCGATTAATTAACAGCTAATTACTTTCGTTTTCTCAATTGGCTTCTATGAGCTCATGCCATTGAGAAAACAAATATAAGGACAGACCAGTCCTGAGCAGATCATGCACGCTGTGGGGTACAGCAGGAGAGCTGTGCTGGCGGCATCACAACCCATTTGATTTTGGCCTTTGAGGGGGAAACTCTGGTCAAGCTGACCTTTTGGAGAAACCTTTGGACAACCTTTTGAAACTCTTGTATGCTGAAAGAACTTTTGAAACTGGTAATTAATTGGAACATTGCTTTTGAGAAGCCTTGCCAAATCTCTTGAATATTAGAAACTGAAATATTGTATGAGTTAGTTATGCTAAATCATTTTGTTATTTTCTTGCTTAAAACTTCATGACTTTTCTTTCCTGTAACCAGCATAAATCTTATAAAATAAACCATTAGCCTTTTAAATTGGCTGTGTCTATGACTCTGGGATTCCAAGCCTAAATCTAAGTGCCTTGTGTGTGTGTGAGTGTGAAACCACCTACCAAAACCTAAGACATTTTTGGGAGTGTAATTTTTCCCTAGCAAGGCCTCTACCTTGCAGGGTAAGCGTTGCACTTAAATTTTGAAGTGAGTTGGGAGGGGATTGCCCTTATCCTTTCCCTGGAGCTCAACCTTTAGTAAAGGGCTGGTGGCAGCTACTCATTGGACTTGGGGCAAAAGCCTGGAGTTTAATGTTTTGCTTTTTGGGAAACTTTTGACCAAACCAAAGCAGCCCAACTGGTGGAGGCTGGTTGGAGCTCTTTGACAGGCCGTTTCAAAGTCTTTCCTTCAGCCCCATTCCTATATTAAACATGACATATTTTGTTTTTGTAAACATCTCAATAAATATCCCCAAAGAAGCATATACAAACCAAAATAATTTCTACTTACAATTCTGTTTCCAAGTAAACATCCATCTGTTATACATTATTTAAGCAGTTCTCAGTTCCACAAGGGATACTCCAAAGTGCAGCCAAATACTAAGCTACCCTACTGTATGCTCAGAAGGGTTGAATAGAATGCTCTATTGTAATGTTTACAATACACACATCACATCTGGAAGGCTCAACCAGTTACATTGACTTAAAACTTTGTAAACTATTTTAGCAAATTAACTTAATTGGCCTAGCCACATGAGCTGTGTTCATGTTCATGATTATTGTTCTCCTGCATTAATCCATCTTCACCGAGTAGATTTTTAAAGCTTTTCTGAAAGTCAATCAAAATGTCTAACCTTGGCTCAGGTATTGCTGCATGAATTTCAATGCGCTATAAGCCAAGTGTCAATTATCGCAACACTCATGTTTGGTCTTTAAAAAAACACAAACAGCTGTGAACCCACATAAGAGCTTTTTCTTTTTTTAAAAATGCACGAGTCTCCAGTTTCTTGAAGAAAAGATAAGTAGATGCCTGTCTCTATACGCATCATTAAAGTCATCAGTCATTTCAGACAGATGTCTTAAAGGTGAAGTAGAACAAAATACAGATAGAAGGAAGGAATGTGGACTCTGAAAAAAACCAGCCATGATATGGAGGGAAGGCTAAACACTGGACAGAGGAAATGAATGACAAAATGAGAATGATCATTATCTAGAAACATGGTCTAAGATTCACACAAACCTGTGGCCCTGTGCTTCCCTTAGAAGATGCCTGCACTGTACAGGGAAAGGTAAACTTTTCTTCCTGGTGGTGACTCTTTGTATTTCATGGAGTGCTTCTATGGAGGGCCCCAACCTTCAGTGAAGACATCCAACGTGGGGAGCTGCCATTTAAACTTAAAGCCCCCATCCATCCATGGAATATCATGCATACCATTTTGGATCTGGCCACTATGGTCTTAGGTATATGCCTTCATGAATAAACTTCAGCATGAACCATGCAAGCAACAAGAGAGTTGGCAGCGATAATTTTAGGGAGGGGGAAAGGTCAAACAGAGATTACTTGAGACTTGTTGAGGACTAGCTGGAAAAGTGTATATGTCAGGGTACATGCAGTAGGTTTAGGATTCCAGAGGTGGCAAACATCCCCCCCTCTCGTGAACATCCATGGAAGCAACCACTTAAAAAGAACCTCTAGATTCACAGAAATGGCTGCAGTTGTCCATACATGAGCAACTGATTCACACTAACAGTGCATTCCTGAACTTTAAGGGTAAAAGCCCTTAGGAGGCCAGGAAGGCACTATGCCGGCATTTGGGTCCCCTGCACCGGCACCTGGGCTACTTACACCACTGTAAGTGGCCCCAACACTGGTGTGGATGCCCGGACACCGGTCTCCGAAGGCCACCACAGCAGTGCCACCCTGGAACAGTGGCAGGGCCTTGTGCTGGGATCCTACTGGTGTAAAGGTCCGCAGTGGCATTCCGGGGGGTGTCCCGGTGTCCCCGGAGTGGGTCCCGGGGCATTCTGGGGGGAGCATTCTGGGGTTAGGCAGCCTCATGTCCCCTTTCAGCCCTGGATGCCAGCGGTCAGAATGGTGTTGCGCAGCCTCGCTGTTTTCAATGGGGCGAGAAGCCCCATTAAAACTGAAAAAAGCCACAAAAAGGCTTTTTTTGTGCTGGTAGTGGCTGTGAACTGGGTTAGGAGGTGCCGTGGCATCGCCTCCACCCCGCCGTCCCCAGGCACTGACAGTTTAGGAATGCACTGTACATTTATCTGTGCAGCCAAGTTGATCAGCAAATCATTTTCCTCCTTTGCCCTTCTTATTCTTCCTGTGCCTCCTCTTTATTTAACTCTTTGCTGTATCCATACAGTGTCACGACTAACAATGAATCTGTGGCTGCACTGATGAAACCTTCTGGGTAAAACCAGGACATTGGTAAAGAAGTTTTATTTCATTTATTTATTTACAACATTCATAGGCCTGCATTTGTCCCAGAAAACTGTGATTAAACAGTTCACTCCAATAGCCCTCCAGAATGGCAGAATGAATGTTGATCCTCTAACATTCTCTGGGATACTGTTCTGTAGCATCACACTGTGTGAGTATGTGTGTGTGTGCCATCAACTCACCATAAGGTTTTCAATGCAAGAGATGTTCAGAGGTGGTTTGCCATTGCTTGCTTCTGCGTGGGCTGAGAGAGTTCTGAGAGAACTGTGACTGGCCCAAGGTCACCAAGCAGGCTTCATGTGGAGCAGTGAAGAATCGAACCTGGCTCTCCAGATTAGAGTCTGCTCTTAACAGCTATGCCTCCATGGCTATCATCATCAGCAGCAGCAGCAATCATCATCATCATCATCATCATCATCATCATCATCATCATCATCATCATCATCATCATCATCATCATCACCACACTGGCTATTGAAAAAGCCTGAGAATGGACAGTCATTGTTTATACTCTTGCAGGGATTGGAACCACTAGAAGGCACTGCTAACTGGAGCTGCTTCATGGGCATATGCTGGAAGACATCACAACCCTTCTGCAGCTGTTATACTCATCACTTGCTTAGAACTCAACTCTTCATCAGATAGAACTGGAAAACTGGGAAGCCTGCACTACTGCAAGGATGAAATATAAAATATTGTAATTCTTTCCTAAATCACAATACCTATCCAGACCCACACGTTCCTACTGTTTACAATCAAGACCATTCCATCCCACCCTAGGAACTAGGGTTATCAGGTCCCTCTTCACCACCAGTGGGAGGTTTTTGGGGTGGAGCATGAGGAGAGCGGGGTTTGGGGAGGAGAGGGACTTCGATCCCGTACAGGCCAATTGCCAAAGCCGCCATTTTCTCCAAGTGAACTGATCTCTGCTGGCTGGAGGTCAGTTATTATAATAGCAGGAGATCTCCAACTAGTACCTGGAAGTTGGTCACCCTACTAGGAACCAGTTCTCCAACTGCTGAATTGAGAGGTAAAAAATGCAGAGAAAGCTTCTTGCTGTACTTACTCCATATGTCCAGTATACAATCTATAACCCAGTTATTGTTTTTATAAAAAAATGAATCGCTGTGCTTTCTGAAGCAGACTGGCTTCGCAACAGGATTTTCATATAGGATTGTTCTAGCAAAACCACGTCCAAGTCATGAGGCTAACCCATTCAGACTCATTGCAACACAGTATAATTTTATTTTTGAAATCATCAATCCGCCTTCACTCCATTTCCTCTGGGCTTCTTTCCAGGCCAATCCAGATCTCTTGTTTTGCCAAATAGAGGTGATCACCATAAACAGACACGCTGCAAGTTTCCCCTCGCTAACAATAACAGGTATATTTTGGAACACACATTAATTTGGGCAGTATCACCATCTTCATGGCCATAACATTCTCATGATGCATTTGCCACGGGCTCAGCTGTTGGAAAGAAAACCATTCAGGTAGCTACAAGAGCTTGAGTAGAAAAGCCATCTGAAGGATAAAAGCATCACTAATACCTGGCATAGAAGAGTGGATCTCCAATCATAATTAAAATATGAGACCAATTAGGAAACTTTATAAAAACAACCCTCTGGCGAGGGTCAATTCTAGTTTTGTATAATAAGGCTACAATGCTACACCTATATAATTGCAAAAGAGAAATTAAACTTATTTCTTGCAGTCAAATGACTGTCTTATTTCTGATTAAACATGTTTAAATCAATCTTTTAAAGTTTTGCCACACTGCAGTAATTAAAGCCAGCTTTCACATTTCATAATTAAAGCCAGTTCTGCATATCAGTTTAAAGTTAGATACAAAGTGGAATCCTTACACCCTTCTAAACCCATTGAAGTCTTAAAAATTGTGCCGTAAATGATCACTAGACAATTTTCTGAAAGAAAACAGGCAGCATGAACATCCTGCTAATCCCATACTTAAAATGAATTCTCTTTGCTGCACCAGATGTTGCTACTGCTGCTGGTGTAGTTTGAACAAATCATAATGAGAAATATTAGTTGACAAAAAGTTAATTACTTTAAGTTCCATTTGGTTTCCATGTGCTTAAATCTCTCCTATTGAAATCAGTGAGACCTTCAAAAGTCTAACTTCGGCTGTTTCATAATGTCAATACGTGCCTTTTTGATCACCCAATACATTGCAAATAGCTGAGTTGTAGCTATCTGTTATACTTCTAATATTAATTCAAGCCCTCGGAATTGAGGCGGGATTCTCATACAGTTCCCTGCATATAATTTTTCTGTATAGGTTTGTACAGCCACATGAGTTCCCCATAGGATTTCCTGTAGTATCTAAGAGCCTGTCCTGAGACACCAGCCTCTGTGGGCGTCTTAGACTTTCCCCTCTCCCCTGTCCCACTTACCGCACAGGAGGCGAAAGGACTGGAGCCAGCAGAAGCTGTGTTGCCTTCCCAGGCGGCAAGAGGGGGACCGGGGCAGGAAGAGGGTAGGGCTCCGACGGCGGGCACAGCAGACCACCGGGAGTAACCCCCCCACTCTCTCCTTCCTCCTTACAGGGACACCACAACCACAGGGAAATGCCCTGCTGGCAGCTGGAGGAAGAGGCAGGCGAGGTGGTGGCGAAAGAGCCGGGCGCAACCCAATTGCTGGCGTGAGACTGACCTGCGGATCAGCTGTTAGTCGAGAGTGCAAGTCCGGGAAAGGAAGAGGACGGCCAGCCGGCATGTTGGGAGGGGAGAGGGCTGAAGGAAGCCTCTCCCTTATATGGGTTTGGGGGGAAGGGGTCAAGGGAGAGAAGGGGGCAGGGCCCCAAGAGGGAAAGGGGTAAAAGGGCAGTGGCAGGCGGAGGCTGAGGAGGAGAGAAGCATGGGGCATTGCTGCAGAGTGCTGCTACGAGCAACCATGGCTTTCTCTGAGGGAGAGGGCAGTTACGACTCCCCCTCAAAGTGGTCTGAGGCCGAGGAGGCCCCACTGACCCGAGCAACACCTACAAAGTTGGCAAAGGAGGTGGGGCAGGCGGAGCAAGAACATCACAGAGCCCATAAATGGCATTGTCTCTCTTGCAGAATTTTTCCCCCCTGTGAGACTCCTTTGTCTACTAAGAACTGGATTCCACTGGTTACTTCACTCTGTGCAGTAGCTGCTTTATGTGCTCATGCATACAGTCACACGGAGAAACATAACATAATCTGGCAGCGGGTGGATGAACTCAACAAGTATGTTCAGGGATTTCAGGAGTTCCCAAAATATCCCACATAATTCTAGAAATTGCTTCTTAGTGTATCTATAATGCATTACATTTCTCCACTTGATTGCACACATGAGTACATAGGGGAACAGCCACACGGAGAAAAGTGGTTGCCAGGATGCATGTGTGAACTGGGCCAAAGATGCTAATGTTTCTCATCATATTACTGTGTGCAAAACCAGATGGTCTGAGCAAATACACTGTGTCATAAACTGTTTGGCCTCCCACTAAGCTGCTACTGTTTTAAATATAAATCATTATAATCATGTTTACCCATGTTTATTGTCTGAACTGGAGTCTTTGCACAGCAAAGTTGCTATTTGTATGGCATTTATTCGGTCGAGTTTAAGAGGTTTGGGAGTTAGATACTCCATTCGTCAAACAGAAGAAGAGACATGGCATAAAATGTTCTTCGCATGGTGTGATATTGTGACAATGATGCCAGGAATATATGCAATACAACAATTTATTGGATATAACATTAATTAATTCCACAAAAATAACATCCAAGCATGTAAACAAAATGGGAAGTCGTGACGTATCCCTGGGATGACCAAATTGCTGGATAGCTCATGAAGGAGAATGACATGAGGATTAATAGCATTTTTTTTGAATGCTGAGCTAATTGGGGCAAGGAGATCGCGCAGCAGGATGGATTCGTGCTGGTGCTAAAGTAGCAAAAGTTACCGTTGCCAAATGCAGCATTGGACTACTACATTTCAGGACACACAGCTAGGAAGGCAAGGCATGTTTGAACACAGTTGGGTTATCTGTTGTATGTCCAGAAGGCATCTCAGCTAGGGGAGTCTCACACTTCAAAAAAATTTTTAATTTTGTATAGTTATTTCAGAAATGGATGATTATCATTTTCATGAAGTTTCAGGAGTGTGGGTATTATAAATCCATTTTGAGAATTTTTTTCGGGTTCCGCAAAATCAGGAAACAATGGAAATAGAACTGGCAACGAGACTTGGTGGCTGCTTCCCAATAGAAACAGTGGAAGTACGCCTGGCCTCCCATCTTAGATTTTAGTTCTACTACCCATTGGAATCAACAGAGATAGTCAGCCTCTGGACATCAAGTCTACCATTCATTGAAAGCAGCAGAAACAGACCTGCCCTCCCATCTTGGAGACTAGGCCTATTTGCTGACCATTGGAATCAACAGGGGTAGACATGATCTCTGGATGTAAATTTGAAAAAAACAACAACCCAACACAATTTTAAAAATTCTGAAAGATTAATTTTGGGAATCCTGAAATTTTTGGAGTGGCTTCTTTCATTTTGGGTTTTTCCAATCTGAAATGGAATTTCAGGCCATTTTGAATCAGAAGTATTGGAATGAACACTCCTAATTTCAGCTGCCATGGAATTTGTAATGCTGGTACAAGCCTAGAAATCTGGAATATTGCGGCAACATGTGTCAGTTAGGGTTGCAACAACATAGTAAGATGCATCTACTTCATGTACTCCACACAGAATGCTGCCTACCTAAGCTATATGCTGGCAACCTCCCATGTGTCCTACAACAGCGGCACACGTAGAAGCAGGATACCTGTCTGATTGCCCTACAGTGAGTGAACTGAGGTTTCTCTACTAATTATTCTATTCAGCAAGTTTATAGTTATTCATATCAGTAATTTAAGGGAGCCGAAAAGTGGATCCCGAATAATGCCATTTTGGGGACATTATTTGGGGCTGTTTTGGCCCCACCACCATTAAAAAAACAAAACAAAAACTGGGGAGGAATCCCCTTCCCCTCCCTCCCTTCATCCCTCCCCTCCCCCCATTTACCTGCTGGCTGAGTCTGTGCCACCGCCTCCAAAGTCCACATTGGTGCAGGCAGTGCACTCAGTTCTGCGCTGCCAGTATTTTTCAAGTTCGAGTTTAATAAACCCCAATAAATTTGAATATCTGGGAAAAGCTGATATTGCGATTAGGTTTTTTCTGGATTTTTCGAAAATTTCCGGGTGTATGAAACTCGAACCTGAAAAATACCAATTAAAAAATGGTGTATGGCCCTACTAAGGAGTACTGCTGTTGTGGATGGACACTCTTATGCATAGTTAGAAACAGGCACAAAGACACACCGAGAAAAAGGGAACAAGAGAGCTTTGCAGTTGTACCTCTCACATGGATATCTTTTGCAACGGTGTGCAGTGTTTTCTTCCGTGTGTATGTGTGTGTGCACACATGCACTTGTCCGTCTATCTCTCTACATCCCAACAGCACAAGCTGCTTCTGGGAGTCTACTCCAAGAAAGACGCCACAGCATTCTTTTTTTGCTGTAACAAACTAACATGGGTACATCTCTGTCTGTAACAGGTCTCACATTAAAATTCGGTGTGAACCTTTCCATAGCCTGAGCTCCTTAGAGTATTAATTTTCAACACTTCTTTCTCTGTCATTATCATTTTGGTTGGTGACATCCACAGTTCCGTGAGAAAGCTGTATCTTATGCTTTCCTACATATTTTAACCAGGCCTGTGATTCTTTCAGAGAAAAGCAAGAGCCTCAACTATCAGTGCTCTGAGGAGCGTATGAACAACAGTAGGAAAATGTACCAGAGAACTTAGAAGGACTCATTTACACCTTTCTAGCAGCAGCATCTATTTCTATGGTCATCTAATAAGTGAACCAATGAGTGAACCAAGGAAGTGGTGATGATTCTCTCCAAGTTCAATGGTTCTTGCACATGTAAGTGCTGCCGTGACTATGACTTAGATCAGACTCCATTCCCTCCCCCTTATTCCACTGAAATATAGTAAGGCTTATTTTATTTGATTTAAAGGTGTGAATTGAATGCAGAAATCTAATTCTCACCTAGACTTACTGACTGCATTCTGTTTGTACCTTTGAATAATCTACCCACATGTACCTTCATTAAAAAAAATATATCTTTATGACTACATAGACATACATCAAGAAATCCTGTCAGAAAACATAGGGAAATACACATTTTATGTTTAATAGTTTTTCCCCCTGTCGAATGTCATATCTGTGTTCGATGGAAACCTTTCATTTGCTTTCAGAATAATGAGGAGTAAAGGCAAGAATATTTTTGACGCTATGAAGAAGCAGCTTTGTAAAACATTACTGACATTTCCCTTCATTTTATGGTAATTTCATGCTAACTTTCAGCAGTGCCCTAGTTTAAAGCAATATATGGGTGACTGCTAGGGTTGCCACGTCCCTCTTCGCTATCAGTGGGAGATTTTGGGGGTGGAGCCTGAGGAGGGGGCTTGGGAGGGGAGGGACTTAATTGCCATAGACTCCAATGGCCACAGTGGCCATTTTTTTCCAGGTGAACTGATCTCTACAGGATGGAGATCAGTTGTAATAGCAGGAGATCTTCTGCTATTACCTGGAGGTTAATAAACCAAAGTACAGCACGAGGCTCAAAAATATTAGAAATAGAAATGATGACAATACTTATTTCAGTGTGATAACAATCACTTCAATATATTGTGCATGTAAACTTCATAAATGTATTAAATGTTCTTAGCATGACATTTCCAAGTGACAACAATTCAATAAATTTCATAAATACAATAAATATTCCTATATATAATTAATGGCAGTACAAATTACCAGCATCTGTTGTTAATTGTGTGCTCTAATATATAACCACAGACTGTACCAAACAGCAGCTAGTATTAATGGTAGAATGCAGTTGTGAACATCAAAAAGCCTTATTAGTGATTGTTCACAACTGCAATACACATTCTGCAAATTGTAAGCCAATGCAGTTTCATATGTAGCTCACCTCGTTTACCATTTTAGGGCAACCTAACACAGAATTTGGGCTTCGCTACCATGCCATGAAACATCTTATTTCCCCCTTTCCTCCATTCTCCTTTAAGCTTTTGCATTGAATATTCAGTTTGGTAAAGCATTCTGGCTAACTCAAAAGTTGCCATACTATTCTATGATGCACACAGTTTTGTAATATTTTGGGTTGGTCCTAATCAAAAGTAACACATTACTGTAGGCTTGGATCGAGGCTAGATGTTTCAACAGGTGCAAAGATTTCCACCCGTTTGGCATGATTTTTCTGCCTCTCCCCTCCTATGATAGCCCCAAATGCCCCATGAAATTCTGTTCCTTGAGCCCATGGAAACTTTAGTCTAGATCCAACCATTTGTTTTTCTCTCTTTTATATCTCTTGAAGATTTTAATCAGCTGTCAATCTTATTAACATTATTTTCATGGTTATATTTATGTGCTTTTAAATATTATTCTAGGCATTCTTTTACTGGTTGATTCTTTTAGCAAAGTATAATTGTACGATGCTTTGTGTGTTCTTTGAGTAGAGGGATATACATTCTCTAAATAACTAAAATAAATATGCCAAAATTATTCTTGGCTACACAATAAGAACTGCATCTGTGAGCCTTGATTGCCAGCCAATCTTTGCTGACCTTGATTGCCAATCTTTGCTGACCTCCCTCCCCTCCCCACTTCCCATATGCTAATTTTTTGTATGGACTTGAATGGGTGGCCTCCTGTCTGTCTCATCCAGCATAATGGGAATTGTGCGCCATCTCTGATTTTAATGATTTTAAATTATATAATTTTATTGTTGGATTGTTTATTGATGCCGATGTGATTGTTGTATGGCTTTTAAGTGTTGTTACCTGCTCTGAGCCATCTGCGGCTGGGGAGGATGGGCTAGAAATTTGAAAAATGAATAAATGAATAAATAAATAAAATCATGGAGCACTTCAACCAAGGATGACTTCCAGATGCAAGGAACCAGCAACAGAGCTAAATTGAGCATCAGAACCTCCCCCACCCCCAATTTCCTAAGGTGATGGGAATAAGGGGTGCAGGCAGATTTGGCAGGCAAAGCTGTGACTGACCATAGGGTGAGCCTCACATTTCCTCATGATCAGCTTCCAGCAGCTGCAGAATAATGAGTAGCTGAGGGTGTGGGGGGAGGTGACAAAAAGCCTTCCAAGTTATGGTGGTGGCAGCCCTATGGGAATAGGGTTGCCTGGTCCCTCTTCACCACCAGCAGGAGATTTTTGGGGCAGAGCCTGATAAGGGCAGGGTTTGGAGAGGGGAGGGACTTCAATGCCATAGAGTCCAATTGTCAAAGCAGCCATCTCTATCGGCTGGAGATCAGTTGTAATAGCAGGAGATCTCCAGCTAGTACTGGAGGCTGGCAACCCTATATGGGAGCCACAATGGGCATTTATGCTCTGGGGTTCTGCAGAGTTCTATTGTCTCTCTTATGGCTGGAAGGACTGGGGAAGCCAAGATAGTTTCCAAGAGCTTTTTCTCTTCAATGTGTTGTCAGTTCTTCTGTGGAACCTTATCTTCATATGACTGCTCATCACAGTCACAGGAAGTGGAGCCCATGTGGGGTTTTGTTTAAATTGGGGTGTTTGTGACATAGGGGACTAAATTCATTACAGTCACAAATTGAGGTGTGCTTATCACTGTACACTGTAGCTATGAAAGGGGTAAATTGAGGGATTATATTATTTGAATATAATTTTGTAATGAGAAAACTAGATTTGGAGAAGCTAGCAGGGTAAACAGGAGGATGCACTGCTAGCTTCTCCAAATCTAGTTTTCTCGTTTCAAAATTATATTCTGTACAGAAGATCTGTACTTCAACTTCTTATAGTCAGTAAAATCAAGGAAAACATTGAATGGCTGCTTTCATACACTTTAGAATCCAGTTGCAAATGATGTTGCTAAAAGAACATTGAAAATGCATTAACCAACATGTGTGAAAGCAGTCTGAATAACCAACAAATGTCTAGTCAATTGAAAGGCTATAATTACCAAATAGCATCAGTATTATTAGACTTCAAATGCCAGTACCTAAAAACATGTGGTTCATTAAATATGAGAGTGACACAGTGTACCTTTACAGAAATGCCAAAGTTCCATTTCAGATTCTCATTAACAACAAGATTATTATGAATATGGACTTGTAAATATCGGAAAATATTCAACCAATATTTGATTCAAGGACTGTGGATAGTTGCTTAAAAGTTATGAACGAGTCTAAGCCTTAAGGAAAGTTTTCAGGACTTACAACGGGGGGAATTTAAAGAGGAGAAGCAAGTTTTGGGAAAGGATAAATATGCTTTTAAAATAGCATAGGATTATCTGATGGAATCAGGAATTAGACCCCTAGTTACATTCCAGGAAGGGATGGGCAGGTATATGGTGATTAATGAGCTGGGGGAAAAAAACTAAACCTCAGCCCCAATTTGACCATTTGGCTGTCAAGTGGCTGTTGATGCATTATTTCTGATCTCTCCCCTTGGTAAGCAAAACTTCTCTAATCCAGACTTTTGAAGTGATTTGTCAAGAGTTGACTTGGAGGAAAATTTTGAACTGGGACCCAAAATTCTGCTTGGCCCAGGGAAGGGTCTCCAAAATTAAGGAATATTCTATAAATATGTTAGCCTAGAATGAAGTTCTATGTCAGGACTTTGATATTAAGGTCAGGCCCTATCAGGTGGTCTTACAATTTTGGAATCAGGGAAACAGAATCTGACAGTCAATATCAAGGTTCTTAGTTTTGGATCCATTCCCAGGGAGGGGAATGTACATCTTCTTGTAAATATAGGTTAGCTAGCAAAATACTTTTTCTTTTCCTCTGTAGTGTTCTGCCTAGATTCTTCCTATATATAGATTGCTCCCAAGTAACCGTGTTTCTTAGGACTTATCTGTAATTAATAAAGTTCTTTTACAGGTTTTTATTGATGACTGCTTTGGAAATAATCCCACCCATTTGTTGTCAAATGCTTCTGTGTCACAGTGACTAGATCGGTGGTACTGACAAGGACAGCTTAGATAGAGGATAGATCAGGGGTGGGGAACGTCAGGCCCAGGAGCCATTTAAGGACCGCAAAATCATTTGGTCCGGCCCTTCGTGGGTCCTGGCAGATCTCTAGCTCAGAAGGACCTAAGACTGGTGATCCCCCCCCTCCCACGGTCAGAAATAGCTTCTATTCAAGGCGGATGTGAGTTTGTTTTGCTGAGAAAAGGAACCTTCTTTCCCCCTTGCAGAAGAGTAATTAGCTATGGAGCTGTTAGGACCACCCAAGAAACTGTATTGACTCTTTCCCACCCGGGCTGTGGAGAAACGTATTCCCTCTGTACTACAAGAGGGCTGGGGGTGGAAGTGGGGACAATGGAGGGGTTAAAGGGGGCAGGGCCAGAATGTGTGTGTGGGGGGCAAGTTCTTAGCCAGTGTGTCCTCATTTCATCCCTGCAGGCAGAGGTAGCAGGAGCCAGCTGTAAAATTGGCCCCGACCATGTGGAGCAGGAGCAACTCCAGCGTGTGGCTGGACGGCTACGCCTGGCTGGTGCAACAGACCATCCTGTGCCACCAGGTGGGCGAGTGTGCCACCAGTTGGATGCCTGCCTACTTGCCCGCGCCAGGGGGAGGGGTCATCTGGGGCAGCTGCCTGCTTGGGGCTTGGTTGGCTAATTTTTAAGTTGATAATTTTCTATGGACCGCAAATGATGTTATAAATATCCAAATGGCCCTTGGCGGAAAAAAGGTTCCCCACCCCTGTGATAGATGATAGATAGAGAGGGTGAACAGGGAATGTTAGAAAGACTCTTCCTCACTCTCATACAAAACACATGCGCACACTATGTAGTCATAGTCTTTTACCTTGCAAGGAGAGGCTACAGCAGGAAGGGAGGGGGTAGGCCCGGTAAATATGATTCTTTTCATCCAGTACTGAAAGAGTCCCATGGAGAAAGACAGGCATTCCATGTTTGTCCATCTGGGTGGATAGAGTTTTTTTTTTTTAAATGAAAAGCCTTGATTGTTAGCCAGCTCATCACCAGAGCTGAATGCATGCTAAAGTGGAAAGGAGCAGGCAGCCAAGGGAAACTGGGAATCACACGGGTCTGTGAAAGGTGAACACTAATTCTGGAAACAGATGCTCAACAGCCAGAGAGAAATCAATTTAGCCATTATAAGGCAGGGAACATTTCAGTTCAATGGTAAACTTTTTACTTGATTTTTATAGTTGATTATAAAGCCTGGATGAGCAGCAGGGAAAGTTGTACAAATAAATGAAAATAGTATGAAAAATATATGTTTTAATCCCAGTGGTATACATGAATTAAATCTTCCAAGAAATATCCTCCTTGCTCAGTGTTTCCTGTGGTTCAAATGGAATTGTGTATACCTAAGATGTTATTCTGGGGAGCAATATATCTGTTTCTGAACTGATATCAAGCTTTCAATTCCATAAATCACCATGAGCAAGGGTTGCTATTTTACTTTTCTACTTTTCTAGAATGAAGGGTTCTATAAATGCTCTTAGAGATAAGGGAGGGAAAGAATTCTATTTTCTCGTTTCGTGTCAAGTAACAAGACCATCAACACTCTAATAACAGAGGACCGAGTTCTGACGATTCTATAACTGAAAACTTGCCTCCACCCATTCCTTTGTACTTTAGGAGGAAAATGAAATTCCTCATTTGAAAAGAAGAACGGGAAGATCTGAAATGTCTCCAAGAGGTGAAGGAAAAGGTGACTGGTGTCATTTGTATCATGCAATAATGTCACTGAGAAGATCTCATTCCCTCAGCCCTTGAGACAGTCAAAGCTTTATTACCATCTACATCCAGGAAATGAGATTCCAAGTTGCTAGTGATATATTGTCGAAGGCTTTCACGGTCAGAGCTCATCGGTTCTTGTAGGTTATCCGGGCTGTGTGACCGCGGTCTTGGTATTTTCTTTCCTGACGTTTCGCCACCAGCTGTGGCAGGCATCTTCAGAGGAGTAACACTGAAGAAAGACACCGAAGAGAGGAGTAACACAGAGGAGAGACACTGTCCTTCAGTGTTACTCCTCTGAAGATGCCTGCCACAGCTGCTGGCAAAACGTCAGGAAAGAAAATACCAAGACCATGGTCACACAGCCCAGATAACTACAAGAACCGTTGCTAGTGATATATTCACTGGGTCAACAGCTGTAGGTGAAAGCAGATGTCACCCACGTTTCATGAAGCTCTCCAAACTATGCTTTCTACATAAAACAGGAAAAATCGAGGATGGGTCATGTTTACTGTGTCACAATACTCAAAAATCACCATAGGCATTAATGAGCTATGTAACAGGTGAAAAGATGTAGCAGGTATTGATTGCCCAACCCTGATTTACCGCTCGCTAGAAATATGCAAGAGAAAAATGTCAGACGTGGAAGTAAATTGCATGACTTTTTAAAAACCTGAACCAGATTCTTGAATACTTCAACAAAAGCTAGGAATATTAGGAAATCCATCTGATAAATTGCTTTCATTGGTTCTGATAGGAAGCATTTTCTCAGCTGTTATGATGTCACCTGCAAGTGAAGTAAACATCTTCGGGGGTTGTGCCTTTCCCTGCCAAGGTTTAGGTAGATGGAGGAAAGGGTCCCTATTCTATGAGCAATTTCAAGTAACACTTGTACTGTGGGCACTCACCCTGGGTCTTTGTGTTCTCACATGCATGTTGCATGCTTGTGTGCATGTAAAACACGCCTCTCTTTTTGGTTCCACCATCCCAGGTTAAAACTGAGTCTTCCATGTTACCAGTGACTTGGGGAACCCTGGTAAAGGCTGCCTCTGAGCGGCTACAAAGGGCAGAGTTTTCCAATTACTTTAAAGCACACTAATGCAGCTACATGTTGTAGTTATCCACTTCTGAGGTACTGTAGAATCAATGAGCATCTGGATCAGCCAACTTTAGGAGGGGAGATAATCCCCAAGTTAGATGTAATTGAAAGAAGACTCTTTTCAGCAACAGTGTTGACCTACCAATCCGTCAACACAGCTGCTCCACAAGCATCCCCAGGCTGTTCACACACACTACTGATATTCCATCCAAAGAAACCATGCAATTCCCTCCAGCTTTTAAAAGCATCCTCATCTGCATGTTGCCTAGATTCAGAATCAGTTTGTTCTTTCTCAATCCCTTCCCCATCTGCTAGTATATATGAACAAACAAACAAAACTGCCTTTGTCCACTGTTGGGCAAGTGGACTGGCTAATGCACTCTCCCTATCAAGTGGGATGGAAAGCCATATTCCCCCTGCCTGGTCTGTCAAACTGGGGGTATCACCTCTGTCTCTATTCTCCTGTCAGCCTGCCTTGCTTCGCTTCCAGTTGTTCCAAGCAAAAGCCTTCCACTTTCTGCCTAGGGTACGGGCCAATACAGATAGTGCAGATAGAGCCAGCATGGTGTAGTGGTTAAGAGCGGTGGACTCTAATCTGGTGAACCGGGTTTGCTTCCCCACTCCTACACATGATGCCAGGTGGGTGACCTGGGGCTAGTCACAGTTCTCTTTGAGCTCTCTCAGCCTCACCTACCTCACAAGGTGTCTGTTGTGGGGAGAGGAAGGGAAGGAGATTGTAAGCCAGTTTGATTCTCCTGAAAAAGTAGAGAAAGTTGGCATATGAAAACCAATTCCTCCTCTTCTTCTGCCAAACAGGACCTCACCTACCTCACAAGGTGTCTGTTGTGGGGAGAGGAAGGGAAGGAGATTGTAAGCCAGTTTGATTCTCCTGAAAAAGTAGAGAAAGTTGGCATATGAAAACCAATTCCTCCTCCTTCTTCTGCCTAACAGGACCCATGTTGATACAATACCAGAAAATTCTCTTTGAGTCACTCAAAAGGGGCAGTTATTGGTGGAATATGGAAATGTTGAGTACAAAAACAGAAATAGGACAATCCTCTTTGTCAAGAACTCTTCTGATACCTGATTATGCTGAACCATTCTATCTTCTGGCTTCCCCAGCCCCTCTCTTCTCCTACTCATTCGGAAATCAAAAATAGACACTAAGACGTTAGAATAACTGTCCACTCAAAAAGATTCTGGCTTCTTCAAAATGTTGGAATTAATTTTGTACAGACTCTGAGCATTTCCATTCTTTACAAGAGGGCATTAGTTGGGTTAGATTTATCCCCTGAACAATTCCCCAAACTTAGTATTTAGTATGAAGAAAGCTAAGCCTGTATTATTTGCTTTCTACATTCTTGCATGTAAGGTTCAGATGTAAGACTCTGAACGTAGAGATGTCACAAAAGACTACTTAAGTTGGTAAAACCAAATGCGCCTACAGTGGAACAGCTAGAATTTCAAACTTTCTGCCTTGGCTAGAGAAGGCTTCTCTGTACATGTGCAGAGACCTATAACAAATTTGTGACAAACCTGGAAGCATGGCCTCTAAAATACTGCAAAACATCCTGGAATGAGAAGGTAGAAATTCAGTGGACACAGAGGTATAAAATCCACGTGCACTATACCTTTTCTAGAGTAGTTTAGGTCTTTGCCCAAGATGCTCAATTGCCAGGGTAGGCCCCATGGTGTGACAACATAAATTCTAGGAGAGATACTATAAAGGGTAGATAAAGCAAATGATCAGACAGTAGGAGTGTGCATTGCAAAATTCCAGAGCTGAAGATATAAATGGAAATAGCTGTTTTTTTTAATTTTTCCAGAAAAATAACTCAAATCCAAGATTTGTAGGTATTATGGATCCCGTCCCCGTCCTCCCCCAATCCATGTTTTTCATCTTTGGGCACTGCTAGCTGGCAACAGCAAGTACTCATGTTTTCTTTGATTGTACTGATTTCCCAGGAATTGTTATTTCTCCCTTCCAATCATATCCTTGCAAGGGAGGAGCACAGAGTGCCTTCAGCCAATCACATTTGGATATAAGCCATAGAGAGCTGCAGTTCTCTTTCCCTCTCTCCTTTGTGGGGGAGGAGCTCTTTTGTTCTTTGCAAGTACTATGGCTGGGAAAATAGACAGCAGGGTACACCTGGTTTGGGGGCTGTAGAATTCGACTCTGTGGTCCAGTTAACTTAAAACGTTGGAGTTCTTCAGTGGATAGGCATAACTCACTCTGCTGTATTTCTGGTGCCATTTGGTTGAAAAACAGCCCCACCAACTCCACTAAAGTACCCCACAGGGAATAATGGAAATGCAATTACAATGGCTGGGGGCAGCTTGTTCAGGGGCCTATAAAATTTGACTCCTTGGTCCAGTTCACTTGGAACTTGGGGGTTCTTTAGCAGACAGGGAGCCCTTACTTAGCTACAATTTTAATGTTGTTGAAAAACAGCCACTCCACCCCACAGGGGAAGTTTCTCCCATAGGGAATAACGGCAGACGAAAAGGGGTAGGGAGGGAGTCTGCAATGGAAGCCATTATACTTTTTGAAAGGAAACAAACAGATCACAACAAGGAAAGATGGCAAATGCAGTGTTTTCAGTAGAAAGGTCATTTTTTAAAATTCTCAGTCACTGTAAGAGTTGGAAAATGAAATGAATGCAAACAGGTCTTTTTAAAAAAATGCTGTAGTCGCTTGAAGCTCTCCTGCTAGGCTGCCGCTTGACTTCCATTTTAGGAATCAGTAGAGAGAAGTATGTCTGTGCAGAGTCACCAGCTTTGGGATCTGTAAATCAAACCACTTTGTTCAATCTGTTTGAAAATGAGAGTGTCTTTAGAGGAAGGATTGTGTTCTGTGCAAATTTGGTAATAATCTACCTGAAAATACGCAATCGTGGTAAAAATTCCCCACCCAAGCCCAGATCCAAAATTATAACAATATTGTTCTCAGCACACACCCGTATCAGATAGCAGCGTACTTTAAAAGGTGGTGTTGGCCCAGTACACTTCACTGTCTTATCAGAGTGGCCTTCTGGGAAATTTAGTTTATGAACTATTCCCTAAAGCATCAAGAAGTCTTACGTTATTTCTTTTGCATCTCCAAATCTATGTTTAATACATGACTTATCCTGTCCTGGGAAGCAAATTAGATTTTAAAATATAACATCGAACTAGCTATACGTTCAAACACATAACAAATGTCTTTAAGTGCAGAGGAAGATGCTTCATATAGATGAGTATTAATCACATCTTATTAACACAGAGACTCTAAAGATGTAAGTGTTCTTTCTCTAATGTAACACATGAAAATGAGAACAAATGTTTTGTTCAGCCCAATATATATCTATAGAAATGAGATAAAGAATAATTATAATTACATGGGAGGAGAATGAAGAACAAAGGAACTTTTGTGAGTAATTACCATTCATTTTATGGGCAATTTCAATTCATTTATTGAGGAAACCCATAAAACATAATAAAGGAAAATGAATCCTACTGGAGCGATGGGGCACGCATCAACTGCCTTTATTGGTATATTTTCATAGGAGGAGGAGGAGGAGAAGAGTTGGTTTTTATATGCCGACTTTTTCTACCACATAAGGAATAATTAAACCTGCTTACAATCACCTTCCCTGCCCCTCCCCACAACAGACACCCTGTGAGGTAGGTGGGGCTGAGAGAGCTGTGACTAGCCCAAGGTCACCCAGCCCTACTCATGTGTAGGAGTAGGGAAACAAATCTAGTTCACCAGATTAGCCTCTGCCACTCATGTGGAGGAGTGGGGAGTCAAACCTGGTTCTCCAGATCAGAGTCCACCGCTCCAAACCACTGCTCTTAAACACTACACCACGCTGGCTCTCTTAGTATGACAAGTTTCTCATCTACATCCTACAGAACACTATTTTCTGAGATAGGGATTGTGGAGATTGCCTTTTGAGTATCTGAAACTGTATGATTCCTATTTATTTATTTTTGCAGTCCTGAACCAGAGCTGCTGCTTCTGCATGTGAGAAAGGTAATGGGTGCTGCCCAGATGCAATCCCTGAATTGTTGCCATGTCCTTCATTCTATCCAACTTGCACACTATTAAAGGGTAGAGGAAAACCATTCACATGCTCTGCGGTGTCTGTTGAAACCTGTGGCCAGAGGAAAGCAGAGGCAGCCCAGTGAGCTGTATTCAGAGAGGAAATGAAACCTACTTGGGCTCAAATCCCAGCCCGGAACTGCCAGGTAGGTTTTATGTCTAGTAGGTCACCAGGCATGACAGTGCTGTGTAAACAGCAAAACAGCCATGAAAACAGCAGCCACCTGGCTCTTTCCCATGCAAAGGTCTATCAAATGGGAAATATTTTCAGGGTCACCCTAAAATAGGGTTGCCAGGTCCCTCTTTGCCACCAGCAGGAGGTTTTTGGGGCGGAGCCTGAGGAGGACGGGGTTTGGGGAGGGACTTCAATGCCATAGAATCCAATTGCCAAAGCACCCATTTTCTCCAGGTGAACTGATCTCTATCGGCTGGAGATCAGATGTAATAGCGGGAGCTCTCCAGCTAGTACCTGGAGGTCGGTATCCTTACCCTAAAAAGATATGACTGAGTGAAAGTTGGTGACTTCTTTCTGTTGGGGTGTTGGTAGGGTTGCCAACCGCCAGGTACTAGCTGGAGGTCTCCTGCCATTACAACTCATCTCCAGCCGATAGAGATCAGTTCCCCTGGAGAAAAATGGCTGCTTTGGCAACTGGACTCTGGGGCATTGAAGTCCCTCCCCAAACCCCACCCTCATCAGGCTCCGCCCCCAAATCTCCAACCGGTGGTGAAGAGGAACCTGGCACCCCTATTTATTGGTCTGAGGTCACAAACAGTTGGCTGGCATCCATCAAAAATCCTCATTGCAAGACCTCCAAAGGTAGGATGTGCATAAGGAGAAAAGCCCTCTACAGCTACTCTTGTCCAGTTTGGTAAGATACATCCATTCACATCAAAATAAGTTGTTGTTTAACCCAAAGGTTATAACAATAGCAAGTACAAATAAAAATAATAATTGTAAAGCAGGCATCAAGTTACTAAAGCAAGAAGAAGGGAGATCTTACCCAATTCACTGAGCAACCCCAGCCTGTGTAGACTTTTGCCCATGATCACCAGCATAGACCTGGCCCCTTTTCCTTCCTGTGTCATAGGGAAAGCTAGTTGGATCCAAACCCTCCGCTTCTTTCAGGGAAAGCTGAATGTTGCATATTTATACAAAAAGGATTCCTTTACCATCCATAACCTTTACACTTACAAACATTCTCTTTGGCTTCTGTGCAAGTTTAGCATTTCTGTATATGGCATTTCTCTGTATTACAAAGCTGTCATAATATAGCCATTCCTAACATTTCTGAGGGAGACATTTCACGGCCTTTTAAAACATTTATTCCTATATTTGGGTTGAAATATACTAGCAGTCGCACTTAGGAATTGACACTGAGTGTATACTGAAAAGGGAGTTGCAGCCAAAAAAACCCCTCTCTAATGGGGTGGCGGCGGGGGGGGGGGGGTGGCGGCACACGTGGGGGGTGGGACGGCCCAGCCAGGCATACTTCACATCCCTGATGACTGCGTCTATATAATAATATACACGTTTACAAATATGAGGGTTTTGCAGTCAAACATTATGTTTTCGTTGTATGCTTAAAACGTCATGTGGACACCTAGACCTATCGGTTTGATGAGCACCATTCCATTTAGCTAAGACTGGGACTTTTCTCTAGCGTGTCTTCCTTCAGCAGTTCTTCCTCCAGTGACAGTCTCTTTGCACTAGAAGCAATTTTTTTCACTGGATGAGTGGACTGGTATGATACAATCCACTATGTGTAAAATGGCCCTCGGCAAGCAGACATTTTCTCCTTCTATCCAGAATCAAAAGGCAGAGGGCAAAAAAACCCTTCTCACTATTATTGCTGTCCACTCAGGGATTTTTTTTCTTTAGTCTTGTAGTAGGGCTACATGGAATGAAAAGAAATATTTATCCAGACATTTTGTTTCCCAGGAAGGTGCTAAAATACAGCAGATGATGGTTTCCTTTTCTTATGCTTTCCTCAGTTTCTGACCCTTGTACTTCCACTGGTGGAATTTAATGTATGGTTAATCCATTCCACACCCACACGTCTTTAATTAAATAGAGGCAGCACAGTGTAGTAGTTAAGAGTGGTGGTTTGGAGCAGTGGACTGTAATATGGAGAACCAAGTTTGATTCCCCACTCCTCCACATGAGCGGCGGAGGCTAATTTGGTGAACTGGGTTGATTCTTCCTTAAGTGGCAGAGAAAGTCAGCATATAAAAACCAACTCTTCTTCTAATTCAAGAGAAAACTGCTCACATACAAGCCTCCCATGGATGAAATTATACAACCTAAATGCAGCAGTAAAAAGAGCAAATCGGAGTTAAGAAGGTCGTAGAACCCACAGGTTCAGAGGAGTCCAAGCAAATGAGCCAGATGAATGATGGCCACGGAAAGGTGGGAGTTCAGCGCCAGACTTCAAATACAAAATTAGTCAGAAACTAGAGCAACATCTGGCCACTGAACCTTCCCAAAGAATATTTCATTGTAGCTCAGTGAAATTACTGGATCAACAGCCAGCAATTTACAAGCTCTCATGAGCAGGAATGGGTTTGACTTGGAGCTTTCATTCCTTTTTGCTGCCTTCTGCTCCTTCCAGCAGTTTCTTATTGTTAATCATCCATTAACAGCATTCTTTCTGCCAGCATGGTGTAATGGTTAAGAGCGGTGGTTTGGAGCGGTGTACTCTGATCTGGTTTAATTCCCACTCCTCCCCATGAGCGGCGGAGGCTAATCTGGTGAACTGGATTTGTTTCCCCACTCCTGCACTCAAAGCCAGCTGGGTGACCTTGGGCAAGTTACAGCTCTGTTACTGCTCTCTCAGCCCCACCTACCTCACAGGGTGTCTGTTGTGGGGAGGGGAAGGGAAGGTGATTGTAAGTTGGTTTGAGTCTCCCTTAAGTGGTAGAGAAAGACGACATATAAAAATATTGTCGAAGGCTTTCACGGTCAGAGTTCATCGGTTCTTATAGGCTAACCGGGCTGTGTGACCGTGGTCTTGGTATTTTCTTTCCTGATGTTTCGCCAGCAGCTGTGGCAGGCATCTTCAGAGAAGTAACACTGAAGGACAGGGTCTCTCAGTGTCAAGTGTGTAGGAAGAGTAATATAGTCAGAAGGGGGTTGGGTTTATGCTGAGTCATTGTCCTGTAAGTATCAAGATAATGTGCTAATGAGGGTGTGGTATGTTAATGTGGAACCATTGTATCCTGAAGTGATCTGTTAACATGTGGAATCCAAAGCTAATCTGCATGGCTATTGTGGACTGTAGTCTTTGTTAGTCTGGAGGTTTTTAGGACAGGAAGCCAAGCCTTATTCATTCTTAAACTCTCTTCTTTTCTGTTAAAGTTGTGCTGATGTTTATGAATTTCAATGGCTTCTCTGTGCAATCTGACAAAATAGTTGGTAGAATTGTCCAGTCTTTCAGTGTCTTGGAATAAGACCCTGTGTCCTGTTTGGGTCAGTCTGCAATGACTCAGCTCAAACCCAACCTCCTTCTGACTATATATTACTCTTCCTACACACTTGACACTGAGAGACACTGTCCTTCAGTGTTACTCCTCTGAAGATGCCTGCCACAGCTGCTGGCGAAACGTCAGGAAAGAAAATACCAAGACCACGGTCACACAGCTCGGATAGCCTACAAGAACCGACGACATATAAAAACCAACTCTTCTTCTTCTTCTTCTTTTTCTTCTTCTTCTGCTGCTGCTGCCAACTCCAGGGTGGGAAATTCCTGGAGATTTTGAGGGTGGAGTCCAGAGAGGGGAATGACCTCAGTGGGGTATAATGTAGGGTTGCCCTACATTTCCCCCTGGGGGTGGAGGATCCCCCGTCCCAATGGGCCCTTTCTGCCACTGTTCAGCTGGACAGTGAGAGAAAAATAAGGGGTAAAGGGGAGGTAAAGGTTAGTTTCACAATGTGCTAACATCATTTCCAGCATGACTGGAAGTGATGTCAGTGTGTCAATGGGGGTGCTCTGGCATTTGACCACACCTCTAGCACGTCCCCGGCAATATGCTGATGTCATTTCTCATCATGTCAGAACTGACATCAGCTCATCACTGGCGACGTCAGTGTACCACTGGTGAGGCCCCCAACAATGAGTCTCCCGCTATGTGCCAGTCTTTTATAATGCCATAGAGCCCACTGTCCAAAATCGCCCTTTTCTACAGAGGAACTGTTCTCTGTAGATCTGTTGTAATGCTGGAAGATCTCCAGGACCCAAGTGGAGGTTGGCAATCCTATTTCTTCCCCTTAACTGTACGTTCTCAGCTTTTCGCTCTCAGCGCTGAATGATAATAATGAGGGGAGTCAGGTACTAAACGTGTAAGACAAACAATTTATCAACTGGTACCCAACTTATGGTGTTAAAAGGTGTTAATTTGTAAGGCTTGCATGACAAATGTAATGTGTACCTTTGTTACTATTGAATTGATTTTCATGTATACAAATACATGAACACATTGTGAATCTTGAATATAATTTCATACCATAAGTTGGGCACCAGTTGATAAATTGTTTGCCTTGCTCTCAGAGGGCATGGCCCTCAGAACAAGTCTCCTCCTGGCACATTCCCAGCCTGTAAAACCTAGCTCCAGTTAGTTCTTGTTACATTTTTGATAAATGCTTTGGGCCAACCACTGAGAAGGCCAGGTCTTTTTATACCCTTGCTATTTGGACTTAATGCACTCATGGCATAATCAAGGAAGTATTCTCTGCTGATTTTGGAGAACATAATGGAACCTGGAGGAGGACTGTAGGTCTCAAGCTGATGAAAATGTTTATTGTATTGTAATTTGAAGGCTTTCCCCCCTCCATTAACCAAAGGCCCTAGAAGATTTAAAAAAGAGCTTACACCCTTAAAATCATGTAAGGTAGACCACTAAACAAAGTACGTCCTGTATATTACACAGAGTATGATAACAAGAAATAACATTTCATTACAACTGGAGAAATCTGTATTGAAAGAGTAAAAGAATAGAACAGCTTATTTCTCAGTATCTATCCCCCACCCCCCACATCGATCTCTTTCCTAGGAAGTTTTAACTCAATATTAGCCTCACGTGAGCAGCTCTTAATATAAATCTTCCTTGACCACCAGCAAATACAAAATATGTCAAAAGTACAAAATCAAATTGAAACCAACTTGTGGCGATGCCAGTAGGGTTGTCAGGTCCAGGCTGGGAAATACCTGAAGATTTTGGGGGTGGAGCCTGAGGAGAGCAGGGTTTCGAGAGGGGAGGGACTTCTATGCCATAGAGTCCAATTGCCAAAGTGGCCATATTTCTCCAGGAGAACTGATCTCTGTCACCTGCAGATCAGTTGTAATAGCAGGAGATCTCCAGCCCTAGGGTTGCCAGGTCCCTCTTTGCCACCGGTGGGAGGTTTTTGGGACGGAGACTGAAGAGGGCAGGGTTTGGGGAGGGACTTCAATGCCATAGAGTCCAATTGCTAAAGTGGCCATTTTCTCCAGGTAAACCGATCTCTATTGGCTGGAGATCAGTTGTAATAACAGGAGCTCTCCAGCTAGTACCTGGAGGTTGGCAACCCTATCCAGTCCCCACCTGGAGGTTGGCAACCCTAGACCCCAGTGAGGGTCTTTCAAGGCAAGTTATTAAACAGAGGTGGGTTGCCATTGTCTTCCTCTGCAGAGTGTTCCTGTGCAGTCTCCTATCCAAGTACCACACCAGCTTAGCTTCTGAGATCTGACACGATCAGGCTGTACCATGCCACTTTCCCTCCCAGTGCCAAAGTAAAAAGCCTTTAATGTCATTCTTCACTTTTGCATAAATAGGACAGAGCAATAGATGATATGCCAGGACTCTGGTAGCTCCTGAACTGCAGATGCAAATCATAGCTGAGTTTGTAATAAGTTAATAACAGCCTGCTAATACTTTTAAAGGCGTAGATTGGGGTCTTAATGCAGTGGCTGCCCAGCTAAGTGGGGCATATGATGAACCAGGTTACATTTAGCAAGCAACGTATTGCTTGGAAGTGGCTGTAAGGGAGAATTATAACTATGGTTGGGATGGGGAGATACAATTTTTTCCTCTCCCGTAATTACAGATTTGTGGGTTAAAACCCGCTTTCAAGAGTTACAGCAAAGCCCTGCAGTGAAAGGACAATGGAGGAAAAGCACATTGCTTTTTATTATTCACACTCCTTTCATTTTTATGGTCACCCCTAAAAGAAACCTTTTCCCTCTCCAGTAACATCATTAGCCCAGCCACAAAAAGAATCTGAATCACCTCCTGAAAAGGCTGTGTGCCATTTCTGTGCTGAAGTACTCTGATCCTCATTAAATACAAGTGCCATGTTTAATTAATTAAGATTAATTAATTTTTGTTCTGATTTGTACCCCCCCCCAAATCACCAAAGCGTATTCATATAATCATTAAAGGAACAAAAGACAGAAATGATGTGATTTTTTTTTTTTGTAGGAATACAAAATTGCTCACTAGGAGCATTGTGCATGGCAACATTCAACCTTATGTGGTGAAACTGAGAAATATTAATAGAGACAGTATCTAGGTTCCTTAATGGCCAGCATTCACATTGAAACGTTTTTCTACTTTGCAAGCCAGAATGCAGCCCGTGTCTCACATGATGATTTGGCCTGCCTTTCCCCAAGGGTTGCCAGGTAGTGGCTGGAGATCTCCTGCTGTTACAACTGATCTTCAGGCAACAGAGATCAGTTCCCCCGGAGAGAAATGGCCACGTTGGAAGGTGAACTCTATGGCATTATACCCCATTGAAGTCCCTCCCCTCCCCAAACCCCACCCTCTTTAGGCTCCACCCCAAAATCTCCAGGTATTTCCCAAACCAGAGTTGGCAACCCAACTTTCCCCTCAAATCTGGTGATAGTTGTAGGGGTGTGCATTTGGCTAAAGACAAACGGTAAAAAAAAATGGTGGCAATAAAAGGAGCCGAAAAGTGGTTCCCGAATAATGCTGATTTTTTTCAGCATTTTTGGGGCCACTTTGGCCCTGCTGTCATTTTTCTCTCTCCCCCCTGTCCTCCTCCTCCCTCCTCTCTTAGTTACCATAGTCAGATCCATGCTGCATACCAGCTCAGACCTGCATGTGGAGGTCTGAGCCCACAACCGGTGTGGATCTGAATACCCCTGCATTCTGATCCCCACTGCCTGTGGACTTGAACCACCGTGTGAAGGTCTGAGCTGGCCAGCGGCGTGGATTGGGACGCGTCTCCTGTGGCCCCTTATCTTGGAGGTTGCAAGGGAGGTGAATCTAAGCACAGGGCTGGAGCCCAGCACTTGGGGGCAGCAGGGGAGGCGATCTAACTGCTGGGCTCCAGCCAAGCACGTAGATTCACCTCTCTTGCCATTCCTGAGATCAGGGGTGGCAGATGAGGCGTTTTAAGTGCTGGGCTCTGGGGAGGCGAATCTAAGTGCTGCGCTGGAGCCCAGCACTTATATTTTGTCCCCTGCCACCTGCGATCTCAGAGGCCACAGGGGACCCTGCGGTTTTTTCTGGTTTGGGTTTATTTAACCTGAAACTTTTTGATTATTTGGGAAAGCCGAATGCTTTATATTCAGCTCTTTGGGATTTTCAAAAATTTGGGAGTTTAATAAACTCGAACCCAACCCCCCCCTAAAAAAATGGTGCACAGCCCTAGACAGTTGTTCATGCTGTGATACTAGATGACAGTCCCCTTCTGTGACCAGCTCTTCCTCCACTATGATTACTGAAGCACAAATTCCAAATCCTTGAGTTTGACCAGTTGGACTCCAAAACCATAAAAAGAAGCAGCTTCCATTTACAAGTACTATGAAAGTAGACCTTTGGCACAGTGCTTAGCATACTACAGGCCATAGAATAATAGAAACACAGAGTTGGAAGGGACCTCCAGGGTCATCCAGTCCAACCCCTTGTCAGTTTATATTTGTTTCATCTACAGCAATGTTTTACTTATTCAAATCTTGATTTGGGTCAGTGATAGTTTGTTATATATAACAAGCTGCAGTACTGCAGTCCAAACTCTGGTCACAACCTGAGTTTGATCCTGACGGAAGTTGGTTTCAGGTAGCCGGCTCATGGTTGACTCAGCCTTCCATTCTTCTGAGGTCGGTAAAATGAGTACTCAGCTTGTTGGGGGTAAAGTGTAGATGACTGGGAAAGCAATGGCAAAACCACCCCGTAAAAACAACGTCTGCCTAGTAAACGTCGGGATGTGACAACACCCCATGGGTCAGGAATGACCTGGTGGTTGCACAGGGGACCTTTACCTTTTTAAAATCCCCCTGGTAATTAAACACTTCTCTTTAAGTTGCTTGAAATGACTTCTTCATTTAAAGTTTACTGTACTTCTCTGGTTGACCCCAGTAAAACTCTTTGTTCACTGCTGAGCTCTCAAAAAAGAGGGTTTTCCCTTAAACCTTTGAGTCTAACACCGCAGTCAGTGTTTGCTACAGTGTGGTTGGTGTTGAGTATCAGACTAGGCCCTGGGACAGCTAGATTCAAATCTCCAAACAGCAATTACACTCTTTGAGCCAGTCACTTTCTCTCAATGAAACTTACCTTACAGGGTTGATAGAAGGGCAAAACTGAGAAGTTTTGAAACATTTTGGAGCCTGCCGAAGTTCCTTGGGTGGGATAAATATGATAGATGAAATGCTTCTGGTTTAGCACAAGGGCCATGTGATCATAGAACAAGTCCATAACTTACCAGTTCCTTTACACTTTGAAATATAAGAGAACATTTCTAACATGTGGATTCTAACACTGTGATAGTTTTTATCTGTGTGAATGCTACGCAAGTAGGGTTGCCAACCTCCAGGTACTAGCTAGAGATCTCCTACTATTACGACTGATCTCCAGCTGATAAAGATCAGTTCCCCTGGGGAAAATGGCTGCTTTGGCAATTGGACTCTATGGCATTGAAGTCCCTCCCCTTCCCAAACCCCACCCTCCTCAGGCTCCGCCCCAAAAATCTCCAGGTATTTCCCAACCCGGAGCTATACACAAAGTGTCAAGTGCTGGCTAAATTCAAATGCCTTGGCAGGCATTTTAGGCTCTAGTAATGCCTTTCTTTGGAGAAGGTGAGGTCATGGCTCTCTTTAGTCAGGCTTGACTAATGAGTGGACAAAAACTTTGACAGGAGACTGATTAACTGATGAGTCATCTGCATGCCTACCCATTGTTGCAGGGGCTTGCAAAGCTGGGCGCCCACCTCAGTCTATCAATATAATTTTGTCAGCAAATGCAAGCACCCCTGAGCGTAAAATCTAATTGCTATCAAGTAGCCAGGTGGGTTCGATTATTTTTACTGACCTTGCCTGAATGTCTCCTACCAGCCTGCCCCAGGAATGGGTTAAGCCTCCAGTCTACTAGCTCTTTGATCTACTCAGGATATTGTCCCACCTACTCAGGATATTGCAATCCCCTCTTGTCTGCCCAGGATATCCCCCTGCCTTGATGCAATCACTGTTTGTTGCCCTTCTGAGAAGCCCTCCCCTCTTAACTCAATCAGAACCAGAAATCCATTGATTCTGCTGATTCATCCTGGACTCGCTGAATTCCTGGACTTTACAATCATTTCTTTGATATTCTTTTGTGCTGGTTTCTGTAGCTATCACCGCTATGTCAAGTCGCGTCAAATAAATTCCTCGCCATGGGGAAATGGGAAAGGCTGTAAAGATGCTTCACCATATCGCCCATTACTTCTTGACCCCTGTATAACTTTTATTTGACTGGCCACAGAATTAGGGTTTCCAACCTCCAGGTAATAGCTGGAGATCTCCCAGCCGAGAGAAATCAGTTCCCCTGGAGAAAATGGTCGCTTTGGCAATTGGACTCTAAGGCATTGGGGTCCCTCCCCTCCCCAAAGTCCGCCCTCCTCTGGCTTTGACCCAGAAATCTCCCACTGATGGCGAAGAGGGACCTGGCAACCCTACATAGAACACTCAATTGAAATGATCATTTGGATTTGACTGATTCAAAAAAGCAAATTCTTAAAAGCAATGAAGTTAAATTTTTAAACAGTTTCATCCTATTTGATCCCTCAAGGCTACCCTCTCCTTCTCCCTACATAACCGAAAATTTAAAATATAAATCATATTTACTCTGCATGGTTCCTTTTGAAAAACTTTCAATATGTTGTGTTTCTACTGGATCTTTTTTTTCCAAATGTGAAATGTACACTTGTATGGCATTGTTATGTTTAAGAAGGCAGAATCCAAGGACATTGAAGACAGCTCTTATTGTAAGGGAGATGGAAATAGGAATGTGCCGAGATGCTCTTCTTGGTTGCCAAGGTTTATAATAATCTGTAAACAATCTGTACTTGGTTTCTTTCACATTGGTAACACACCTGTTCTTCATTGGGTTGTCATTTTCATTGGTTTCACTAGGAAATATTTTGGCTTGCAGCTGTTTTTGCTTTCTGCCTGATGAGGATCAAATTCTTAGAGGACGAATTTCGCATCAAAGGGATCCTTCCTGCCACCAAACTGCACATAGATAAAGGATAAGCACCCCAGGTTAGAGGCAATTTAAACCCTCGCTTTAAAAGCATGCTCACAGAGATATGAATTGGCATGCGGGTTACCTCCTTTCCTCAAGGGAACGTCTATTTTAGACTAAGCTTTATTTTCGACTAAAATTAGAGTGGATATGCAAGCAAAGGGGACTCAGCACTGCCTCCTATGCTTCGCTTTGTTGCACTCTGGCGTTTTCAATATTTTATACAGGCTTGTTGGCACTCCGGTGCAACAAACTGGCCATTGTGTGAAACAGGATGTGGAATTAGATGGTTGGATCCAATAGGACACCAGTGTGGTGTGGTGGTTTGGAGCGGCAGACTCTAATCTGGAGGACCGGGTTTGATTCCCCACTCCTCCACATGAATTGTGGACTCTACTCTGGTGAACCATGTTGGTTTCCCCACTCCTCCACATGAAGCTAGCTGGGTGACCTTGGGCTAGTCACAGTTCTCTCCGAGCTCTCTCAGCCCCACCTACCTCACAAGGTATCTGTTGTGGGGAGGGGAAGGGAAGGAGATTGTAAGCCGGTTTGATTCTCCTTAAAAGGTAGAGAAAGTCACCATATAAAAACCAACTTTTCTTCTTCTTATGTTTTTCTGATACTTGAAATCAGCCACACTAAGATTTAAACACTATAGGCACTGGAGGAAGGCCATGGGAGGGAAAGGATTTCTTTCCCTTGCCCTGTGCATTCAGGGTTTTTTTTTTTTTTAAATAATCCCTTCCTTTACACATGAATTGGAGGTTACCTGCCTCCCCATCAGAGCTCATCACATTTTGTATCAGGGAGACAGCACAGCTGCTTTTGCATACAATTAAAGACTTCAAGAGAAATTTGATCCACGTCATTGATCACACAAGGGAGAACATGGATCCTTCTTCATGACAGATCTCTCGCATCCTGTCTGGTTTGGCCTTGTTTCCATTGTCAGGGAAGTACTTGCCTTAACCCAAATCCCACCCTAGCTGCCACAATACATGGCCCATCCGCCAGAAGGAAAGAGCACAAGAGACATGTCTTTCTGCCTCCCCACAGATGCATTGCTGAACTTTGCATGGAAGGGAATGTGTGTGTGTGTAAAGTGCCGTCAAGTCGCAGCTGACTTATGGCGACCCTTTTTTTTGGGGGGGGGGGTTTCATGGCAAGAGACTAACAGAGGTGGTTTGCCAGTGCCTTCCTCTGCACAGCAACCCTGGTATTCCTTGGGTATTCCCATCCAAATACTAACCAGGGCTGACCCTGCTTAGCTTCTGAGATCTGATGAGATCAGGCTAGCCTGGGCCATCCAGGTCAGGGGATGGCTTCATGCATCCGATGAGTCTCATGTGACAATAAAAAGCAAAGGGGGCAAAAACACCTGAATTGCTACATTCTATGGAAGGGAATAGAATGTAGCAATTCAGGTGTTTTTGCCCCCTTTGCTTTTCATTGGCACATGAGACTCATCGGATGCATGAAGTAGCCTCATATCACAATGGTTCATCTTACCCCATGCTGCCTTCTCCAACTGTCTCTCTGCTACACAAGAATCTTTTAAAGGGAGATGAAAAGGACTGAATCTGGTACCTTTGAAATGCAAAGCATGCTCTACTACAGAGCCACGGTCTCTGCCCTGTACTTTTTATAATATGTGATATTCCTGTGAAGCAGCTGGGCGCATGATGAGAATTCTATTCTATCAGATATCTATATTTTCTGTCATGCTGATAGTGTTGTTTGTCTTTGTCACCATTCCATAAGATCTTTGGGGAGGGGCTGGGGCTCGATGTTAGAGGCATGCAGAAGGTCCCAGGTGCAGTCCCTGGCATCTCCAGTTAAAGGGACTAGGCAAGTAGGCTATGTGTGAAAGGCCTCTGCCTGCGACCTGGAGAGCCGCTGCTGGCCTGAGTAGACAATACTGGCTTTGATGGATGAAGGTTTGATTCAGTCTGATTCATCTTCATGTGTTCATGTGATCAGTGACAGTAAACCAAATTTGTCTAAGAAATATGGCTTGGCAGTTATTACCTGACAGAGATCCCCAATGAACTGCTTGGAAGTTATTACCTGACAGAGATCCCCAATGAACTGCTTGCAGGTAATTAGAGTATTTGTATTTGACATTGGGATGTTAGGAGAACTCGCTAGGAGATGCTAGGACCATTGGGATGCTAGGAGAAGATCTACAGATCTTCAGAATTGCTTTGATGTGTTTTAGGAACTGTTCTGGGATGTGTTTGGTTTCACATATCTTGATTAACTTTTTGGTAGATTATTGGCATGAGGTCATGTGATTTGGCTACCTGACTTAGCATTTGTATCTGGCAACCCTTAATTCTAGATTACTTCTTCATGTCATCATTTTGTTTGGAAATGCTTGGTTATGCTCATAAAATCAGATGTAATTTGGAAATGAGACCTGGAACACTCAGATTTGAAAATCTTTTGTCAAGAACTCCCTTAGAGAGAATACAATCAGGTTGTCTTAAAGCTTTGTTTAATGCTCCAAAATGTACATTGTACACCCAATGTGGTGCTCTGACAGGAGGCTGGGCTGTTAAAAATAAGAGACCAAGGCTTGGATAATAGTTTTTAATTACTGGCTAAAAATTTACCTTCATCCTGTACGTCTTATATCCTATTTTTTTGTCATCTAACCCTCAGTCCTCTTGGAGCAAAAAGATAATTAACAAACTTCTCTTGGTAGGTCTAGCCCCTGATAATTTATTAGAAATGGGCTTGAGCAGAGCAAAGAAAAAAAAAGGCTACTCAATGATTTATAGATATCAAATTGCAGAATGAGATGACTCTTCTTCCCAGATCATATAGATTATTAAAGAGTTGGGAGGGGTTTTCTACTGCTTCTTATCTAACATCCATTACCTTTTCCAAATTTCAATGGGCCTTTTCAAGAGCTCATTTTAAGGCCTTTCTGTCAGCTCTATTTAGTAGGAGATTCCAGCATTTACCTTTGGAGGCCAGACTGTGCTCTTATAACTCTGATGAAATTGAGACAATTACCCATATCTTACTGTACTGTGAATTTATAGGATGTCAGAAATAGGCTGATTTTACTTGTGTTGACTAGAGTTTTTAGACACTTGGACAATTTTATTGTTAATTTTTTACTTGAGGACAAAGCCTTATTCACAAGTGAACAGTGGATGCATATACAATCTGTGTACAGTGTCCACTAGATTGTTCTTTGTGTGTGTGTGTTGAGTAATTCTCATGTTACAATCACTGCATGTACAACTGAATGGCCATTTATGCAGGGGTATTTAGCTCGAGATCCCCACTGAACTGCTTGGAGGCTTCCTTTGCATTAATCATGATTTTATCAACCTTTAGAAGTCACTTCGCTCCTGCCTTGTTCCTTTCCCACAGTTCTATGATGCTGTTTTATAACTAATTTAAATTCTGCTTCGAGGCAAGAGCGAGGCAAATCCCTGCCATTTCCATGCTGGTTTCTCTCCACACACCCCTTCTGGCTTCTCCCTCTCACATGTCTGTCCCTCCCATCCAACCCCTTCCCTCAAAGCGAAGCATAAAAGAGGGAGTGAAACCTTCATGAAATGTGCAGGAAGACACCAACCGAAGAGAGGCTGGAAGACAGCTCCTGGCAGGGAGCTGTTGAAGAAAGGAGGGGAGGAATACCCAGCTTTGCAAAAGCACACTTACAGTCCCTTTAAGATATGACCCGCCCCCTCCAAGTAAACTGCAACAAGGTTGCATTTTCAGGGGAGGGACTCAGAATCTCCATGATTCACTGGGGATGCATAATTAATCACAAGGTACTCCTGGAATTTCTTGGAGGGGAGGAAGCCCTCATGCATATGATGTTTGAGAATTCGGATCAGAAAATGGTGCAACAAACCAAACACAAACTTCCCCTGCATAAATGACCTAAGTGTGATATAAAATCCACATTTATCCAGGTACTGGTTCCTGGTTTCATTCTTAAAGTGCACGTGTATTGGCTTTTCCTTACTAATAGACGGATGTGCCTATGGGCAAGAAGTATGTGTGAATTCACTGTAACACATGGGCTACTGAGAAAGAGGGATGGTGAAATGAAGCCTACAATTGGGTAGTTCTGTCCGGTTGTTTATAATATAAGAGAGATGCTTGATACGAAGCTCCTTTCCTCCTTGATGAGGATGAGTTGTAGTCAGGGAGAAAAATGATCAGCCAAAAGGTCATGCCACCACTTTTCACAACAGCACCTTCATCACCCTATACTATTAATGGCTCATGTCACTTTGCAGGTCACAGAGATCTGCCTAGAGTTTTGTTGGAAAATATTACAGGAGTCAGTGAAAACTGAAATACTTTTAGAGCTGGGTTCAGCCTCCATCTGCAGTGTGCCTTTATAAGAATGGAAGTGACTGGTTATTTTCCTTTAAAAGAGATCTCTCTTCCTGCCTTTTGTATCTTCACGTCTGGATTTTAGGTAATTTCTGCTAGCATAACCACAGACCTGCTTTTCAGTGATTTGATATAACTCAAGTAAGGATGTGTCTGAATTTTGGAAGTTGCCTGTTTATCTTGGACTACCTGCATTTTGATTTTCATTCGTCTCTGTTGGCTGGGGAAAGCCCAGGAGCAGATTTCACAACATATTAGCTAAAACGAGGCTTTCTGCTTTGGATATCTGTGCATTTGTATCTCACATGCAAAAAAAATATGGACTCTGTTGTTGTACTGATTTCACTTTGATGTACAGAATAATGGTTTTGTTCCATTAGTTTCGATTGTGATCTGCCTGCAGCATATCTAGGGTTGCCAGTTCCCTCTTCACCACCGGCAGGAGGTTTTTGGGGCGGAGCCTGAGGAGGTTGGGGTTTGGGGAGGGACTTCAATGCCATAGACTCCAATTGCCAATGCAGCCATCTTCTCCAGGTGAACCGGTCTCTATTGGCTGGAGATCAGTTGTCATAGCGGGAGGTTGGCATATCATATTTATTTTATATTATTTTACAAAACAACAAACTTGCCAGCATGATTTAGTGGTTAGGAGCAGTGGACTCTAATCTGGAGAACTGGGTTTGTTTCCCCACTCCTACACATGAAGCTAGCTGAGTGACCTTGGGCTAGTCACAGTTCTCTCTGAATGCTCTCAGCCCCACCTACCCGACAAGCTGTCTGTTGTGTGAAGAGGAAGGGAAGGAGCTTGTAAGCTGGTTTGATTCTCCTTTAAAAAAGATAGAGAAAGTTGGCATATAAAACCAACTCTTCTTCTTCTCTTCACATAACTTGTGGTACAATCAGTCTCACTAGAGTCTACGCCTTGCTTTAAAGCTTCAATATGAAAATGTGGAAATTCCAGCCAAGTGATAGCTGCTAGTACACTGGTCTCGCTCCCATTGCAGTTCAAAGGCTTTAGAGGATGGACAAATGTGAAGAAAGCTAATTCCCCTTTTAATTTGCAAAAGGCTCTTTCAACCCAAAAGGCCATGTCCCAAAAACATGTTCAGGTCAGATTTCAAATCCAAACTTCATCACTGACTTGATTTCTAGATTTCTGGCTCATATTTTGAGCTAGAGTTTGGATTCAGTGCAAAAAGTGTTTGTCCCATAAGGAGCCTATTAAAATAAGAAATTGATTTTCATGCAGCTTTTACATGTACTTCAGGCAATTTTGGATTCCTGCCTGCCTGCTGGAGTAAACCAAACTGCACTGTGACATTAGATCAGCAATTAACTATAGGCCTTAGACTATTTGTTTTTCTTTCTTTCTTATGCAAAACAAGAATGAGTTCTTGTTCCTTAATCCTGTTGCCATCCTTGAATAGCTAGTAGACTTACCAGCTGTTTCGAGCAAACAAGATAGCCAGGGGTTAAGCAAGATGCAATAAGAAGGATAAAGTTGCATCACATTGGATTGCTCCTGAATGCTGTGAGCTGAATCAGCTTGAAATAGGTGTGAATGAGTCCTTGAGTCCTAGTTTCATAGAATAATAATCAATTTTGAAGTTGCTCAAGTTTCTACAAAGAAGTTTAGTGTAGGATATGGCTTGTGGAAGTTGCTGGGGAAATTTTATGTTTGGCCTAAAATCAGAAACAGCAAAGTAATGTTACAGTGGTTTGGAAGCAATGCAACAACTTCTTTTCTCTAATCCTAAACAGAAGCCAGTTGACTTCAATGGACTTAGAAGGATATAACTTTGCTTAGGATTGAACTGTACGGGAGGAGCTTTCCTTCATCAGAGCAAGCAAACATTCTTTGGATGGAACAAGGTTCCTCCCTTAGAGGTAGGTTGCTGTTGGATCCAATTCAGTGTTTCTATTCTATAAAATTTCAGAAATTTCAGAACACTTATCAATTTTATATTCATCAATAAAAAAGAATCACTGCCAGTATCAATGTATGCATGGTTAACCATGTCTAAACTAGATGTCTAAATCCTCAAATCAATTTCTAAATACCGGTTTGATTCTTCCTTAAGTGGTAGAGAAAGTCGGCATATAAAAACCAACTCTTCTTCTTCTTCTTCTTCTTCTTCTTCTTCTTCTTCTTCTTCTTCTTCTTCTTCTTCTTCTTCTTCTCCAGTGCTAATTTCTCCATGCCTACTGCCCCTCTGCATATCACACCTAATCCAATCACTCCTGCTAATGTCATCAACTGGCTTTTGACATTTACATTGCCATCATGCGTCTAATTCATTCTTCTCTACTTACGGATAGATGGACGCACATTCTAGCTGTATCTGAAGTGAGCTGTGGCTCACGAAAGCTCATATCATGCCAGAAAAGTTGTAAGCCTTTAAGGTGCTACTGGACTTTTGCTTTTTTTAAAATGATAGTTTGAAAATGTTTCACAAAAAAATGCAACTGAACCCCACACAACAGCTACCAATATTTGAAACCTGGGAAATCACTGCAGAACTTTGAGCAATATCATTCTCCTGCTCCAGCTTGTCCTATCTGACATGTCATATCATTGACATCATCTCTGAAATGACAGTCAATGGGATGTGACAGATCTTACAGAATTGTGACAAAGACAAATAAGACTGCCAGCATGGCAGAAAATATCTGATGGAATAGTATTCTCATCATGCATCTAGCTCCTTCACAGGAATATCATATATTATAGAAGAAGAAGAGACAGTTTGTATGCTCCGCTTTTTTCTATTTTAAGGAATTTCATAGTGCCTTGCAATCACCTTCTGTTCCTCACCCCACAACAGGCACCTTTTAAGGAAGGTGGGGCTGAGACAGATCTCAGAGAACTATGGGAGAACTATGACTGGCCCAAGGTCATCCAGCACGCTTCATGTGGAGGAGTGGGGTATCAAACCTTCTTCCTCCAGATTAGAGTCCACTGCTCTTAACCACTATACCACACTGGCTGATAGAACATACAGGGTAGAGACTGTAGGTCTGTGGTAGAACATGCTCTGTATTTTAAAGTTCTCCGATTCAGTCCTTTTCATCGCTCTTTAAAAGGATCTCAGGTAGTTGAGAGACAGTTGGAGAAGGCAGCCTGGGGTGAGATGAGCCATTAATCTGTCTGAGGCATCTTTGTGCATCCGATAAGTTTTATATGCCAAAGAAAAGCAAGGGAAAAACTCCCTCAATTACAGGTTTATGTAGTACAAGTTATGAAGAGAATAAATGCTCAAGAAACACTACTTATGAGGAGAGTGCCAATGGATTTTCAATAGGTAAGTTTAAAAAGGCAAAGATAGGACTGCAAGGCTCATTGTCTACGAGGGCATCATTATAACTATCACGATTATTATAGCCAATTTTAAGGATAATTAACAGTACTGAGAGATCTCAGATGTTCCCTCCTTATTCTTTCATGTTACAGCCCTGAATGTTTCTCTGTTTGATTGCAGTGCACATTAGACCCTGCCAATTGTCTAGTGGAAGGTGATACATGGGGAACTTGCATCTATCCCCCCCCCAAGTGTCAGAAAAATGTTTGCCCCTGTCTCTCTAGCCCAGTACTTAGCAAGCACAAGTCCAGATAGAATAAAACAGCACAAAACAAGAACCATGGCTTATTTAAATGACCCAGACTAGTTAACCAAAATCATGACTGGTGCAAACTAAGCATTGGTGCAAACTAAGCAGTATCATCCTTTTCAGTAGCAGACTCTAACCCCTGAAGAAACAGGAAGTTAGATGTGAGGAAACTGAGAATGTGGGAAAGCCCTCTGTGTAACTCTACTGGTTGGAAAAATCTGTGCAAGTTAGATATCTGTGGGATCAGTAGCTCTTCCTCTCTCTGACCTTCATGAACTGTAAATCAGAAAGCCAGAATGCCAAAATAATAGCCAGATCTGAAGATTTCTGAATATTTTTTTCTGAAGATTTCTGAATATTTTTTCTAAAGATTTCTGAATATTTTTCTGAAGGTAAGTTTTGTCCTAGTCTGCAAACAAGCTTGAAATTAGGCTTCTTTTGAAGTATGGGAGCTGGCTCATTTATTATAGAAAAGACAGGTCCTTTTGTTTCCATCATGGGTTGGCCATCTGTAATTTTAAAGGCATCATGTGTATCTGAAAATATATGGTAAACATTTATTGGCGACCCTAACCATACTCATCGCTTTCGAATAAAACAAAAGTGCAATAAATTTAACACCAAAAAAGAATGGTTGAAGTGGTCCTAAATATGGTTTGGATTAAAAAACCACAACTGTGAACAGAAACTCTGCTTGCAGAATAGTTCCAAAACAGCTGGGTTAGGAAGGATCTCAGAGACCCAGATTTGAATCCCTGTCCTGCCATGGAAGCTTCTGAGTGACTTTGGGCCAGTCACACACTCTCAACCTAACCTGCCTCACACAGTCATTATGAGGACAAAATGGAAGAGAGCAGATGTAAGCTGCTTTGGGTCCCCATTGTGGAGAAAGGCAGGGTACAAATGACCACTTAAGGAAGAATCTACCACTTAAGGAAGAATCAAACCGGCTTACAATCACCTTCCCATTCCCTTCCCACAACAGACACCCTGTGATGTAGGTGGCGCTGAGAGAGCTGTGACTAGCCCAAGGTCACCCAGCTGTCTTCGTGTGTAGGAGTGGGGAAACAAATCCAGTTCACCAGATTAACGTCCGCCGCTCATGTGGAGGAGGGGAGAATCAAATCCAGTTCTCCAGATCAGAGTCCACCGCTCCAAACCACTGCTCTTAACCACTACACCATGCTGGCTCTCAAGGGTGCTTTTGCATCCAACCCTACAAAGATCCCAGTTCCACTCGCAAACATTTAGGTTGCCTTTCCTTCACTAATACTTGTTTCTAAATCATAAGTCTATTTACAACCATATTATTCTTTCTTTGTAATGATTATTTGAAGTTTGGAAGCTTCCACTGCAAGTCACGTTGGGTAATTAAACAAATTCACAAGGTGAGTGAGCACAGCTCAGACCACCACCCTTTTCATTCATGATAACCTTTCATGTAGACATTCTGGAGATCAGCCAAAAAACCTGCATTCTCCTGAACTCTCCCCATTTATCACCACAATGTGAATGTTACATTTATGTCATGGCAACTTGGGTGATGCAAAATTCTGCTTCAGTGCAAGACACTTCTTTGGTTGACATCTAGAGTAGAAAATATTAATTTTTTTCAGAACTATTAACATGAGGTGGGGGAAAAGACCTCTAACAGGTACATAGGCTTCATTGCTTAAGCATATGCCTTAGGGTTTAACTGTATACACATTTTAAAGGAACATTATGCAAATGTTATACAAACATTATGCAAATTGAGAGCATTTTGACAGGGACAGAACTGTATAATGGAGAGGTTTGCCATGATAGTGTGGTGTGAAGTGCCTGCCTTGCACCAAGGTGTGAGAGACGTGTGGACAAATTGGCTGCTGGATGAAATCCAGGGCTGACAGAGATCACACCATTAACCATTCAGAAGAGTGAGAGGAAAACTGAGAAAGGGACACATATGCTGTTAATTGTCTAATTGATCCGGCATCAATAACGGTGTACCAGTGTTAAAGGAGACAGTCCCCTTGAACAATGTGTTTTGATTTCATCCTGGGAAGGGAAATTGTATTGCAACAATTCAGACTGGTTATTAAGCACGGATGGGACTCAAAAGAGCTGATCCAGGTTCCAGCCAGCCTTTAGAGTTAATGGACAGTAAAGGCTGGCTTACAGAGCGCAGCGAGAGTTTGCTGGAAAACCGATCGCATGCTGGTCAAAGCAAGCAGTCCTCCTGTTCTGTGAACATGTGATACGCGAGAAATATATAGAAATGTTCAGAGATGTTCTCTTCCCTGGGGATTATGTGTACTTTTGATGTCCCCTCCGGCTAGTAGCCTTAATACTCAGAAATTTGTAACAGGACAAAGGAACAAACGGTGCGTTTGTTCGTCTCCGTCTACAGACGCTCAAAGCTCCCAACTGGAAACTGTGGTGTTCGCCCTCATCAGAGCCCCAGGAGCCATTACCATGATGTGATCTATTGGTGAAGTTTCAGAAATAAAAGAATTGTATTTTTCTTCTCACGGCTCATGTGATTGTATGCATGAGAAGTGAGTTTAGGGATGGGCCATTGCGCCTTTTTCATTTCGACTTGTTTCCATATTATTGATTTACTTACTGAATTTGCACTACATCTTTCTTCCCAGTGGGAACCCAAAAGTGGATTTCATAATTTCCCTCTCCTCTGATTTATCCTCACAACACACCTGTGAGGTAGTTTAAGCTGAGAGTATGTGACTGGCCAGACATCTCCCAGAAAGTGTCCATGGCACAGTGGGAATTACCCAGAAGCTACACATTGGAGAAGTCTTCTACATCAAAATAATCCATGGTATAGCAGTTCTGGGATCTGGTTTGTTGGTAGGTGAAGCAGAGCTGAGTGTGGAAAGAAATTTTTTGGGAAATACTTATGTCGGACTTCCCTGTTAAAATGTAATGAATCAGGACAGTTGCTAACAAACAAGGCAACTTTTTGGATAGTAGGATTTTTGTTGTTGTTGTTGTGGGCATGGCCTTCTGCAATGTTGCAACATCATTTCTGGCTGAATAATCAGAAGCGATGTCACCGTGTCATGGGATGCTTTGTGATTTTCCTGAAACTGTATGGTAAAAAAATCAAAGAGTTTTGGGGAATCCTAGAGCATCTGACAACATGACAATATCACTTCTGCTTACATAGCCAGAAATGACATCATGATGTGAAGGGATACTGTTCTGGCTTCCCCCACCCACCCCCGTCGCTCACCTGAGTGAAGGTGAGAAACAGGGGATGGGGGTGGGAGTTCCCCTGGCTCCAGCAGGTAAGTAGCAACCCTATCAAGCCTCTACTGCCAGATAAGCGGCAGAAAGATGGCTTCTCCCTTGGGCCACACATACAAGTTTTATTCCACAAAAATATTTAATTTTCATCACTTTCTTCCATTTGTGCATATGGACTGTTGGAAACTGACACGGTAGAAACTGGTTTGTGAGTGCTTGGAAGAACAAGCAGGCTGTGGATTTTGAAATGGCTGCCATGTACTGATGGAGGAGGTAGGGTTACCTGGTCCCTTTTGGCCACCGGCAGGAGGTTTTTGGGGTGGAGCCTGAGGAGTGCGGGGTTTGGGGAGGGGAGGGACTTCAATTCCATAGAAGTACAATTGCCAAAGTGGCCATTTTCTCCAGGTGAACTGATCTCTATTTGCTGGCACTATTGTAATAGCAGGAGCTCTCCAGCTTATACCTGGAGTTTGGCAACCCTAACTGGAGGTGACACAAGCACAGGCAGGAAGTAAGGTTGCCACCTTCCAGGTGATTTGGCTGGAGATCTCCCGCTGTTACAACTGATCTCCAGGTGACAGAGATCAGTTCCCCTGGAGAAAATGGCAGTTTTGAAGGGTGGGCTCCATGGCATTATAACCCATTGAAGTCCCACCCTTCCCCTTCCCAAACCCCTCCTTCCTCAGGCTCCACCCACAAAATCTCCAGGTATTTCTCAACCTGGAGCTAGCAACCCTAGCGACCATTTTCTCCAGGTGAACTGATCTTTATTGGCTGGAGATCAGTTGTAATAGCAGGAGATCTTCAGCTAGTACCTGCAGGTTGGCAACCCTACTTATACTGACCCTTGTTCCATCAAAGTCAGTATTGTCTACTCAGACCAGCAGTGGCTCTCCAGGGTCTCAGGCAGGGGTCTTTCACATCACCTACCTGCCTAGTCCCTTTAACTGGAGATGCCAGGGATTGAACTTGGGACCTTCTGCATGCCAAGCAGATGCTCTACCACTGAGCCACGGCCCTTCTATGAGTTAATAAATACAGTTTGTGTTCTGCAAACATAGATATGTTCTTAACGTCTCCTGAAAATCTCTCTCTTCTCAAATCCAAGGTTTATTGTACTATGTGATGGAGGAATGCACCTTCCTCAGTCCAACAATCACTGTGGTTTCCCCTGTACTGGAGTGCTGGTTTCTACTATGAGATAAACTTTCCTGTTGTAATTTGTCAGGAAGGAATTAAAATGTTCCAGCTTTACCGTTTCCAGTAATTCAGGGTTTCTTTGACTAGGTATGCTCAACATTTCAGTTGTATTTTGTAGAAATACTTTCAGTTTAGATAATCACCCTGTCAGCCAAAGCATAATACAAACGCTATCTTTTGAGCAGCTGTACAACAACATATTTTTTTTAAAAAAACAACACTTTTAATTTACAATTTTATTTCAAACCATTGCCTTACACTTAAAAAGCAGCCATCTATTGTTTGGTGTTCACAAAGTTATTTTCTCTGCTGGGAGCTAGGTTATTTTGTTTGCAAAGGTTTCACATTTTCTGAGCGAAACTAGAAGTAAATCAACCAGATACATCAATTCAATAAGCTTGCAGGAAATTATGCATTTTTTGAATTTTCAGTCCCTTGTATTATTCAGCAGTTATTATGTAGTTCTTACCCATTTTTTCCTTACAATTTATCTGTGTAATATATCACAATACGTCCGTAACTAAAGACTTCTTACATGGCGAAAACTTGAACAATTTCCTAATGCTTACTCCCTAATAATAGACACTTGAATGGAAAAGTTACATTCAAAAGAAGAGTTATGGTTATATTTTAGATCTATGAGGATGTGAATCATGTCAGCACTGCCACCTGCTGGTTGCCTGGTTCCAAGTACCTTTTTAGCCTGGATTGTTGTATTAATTGGAATTATTGGGTCCTCTGTAACAGTTTCAGCATGCAAGGTTCTTCTTATCTTTGTTCTGTTAGTCCTCATGACTAGTCTGTAAGGTACCGTAAGTACTTTTATTTCTGATTTACAGTGAAAACATATGCAGAGTTACTCCAGTCTAAGGCCATCGACATTAATGGGTTTAGACTGGAGTAACTCTCCTTAGCTTTGCACTGTTCATGCATGTTAAACTTAAAGATAATGATTTGTATATGAAACAGAAGAGGAGGAGGAGGAGAAGAAGAAGAGTTGGTTTTTATATGCTGACTTCCTCTACCATTTAAGGAAGAATCAAACCAGTTTACAATCACCTTCCCCTCTCCATAACAGACACCCTGTGAGGTAGGTGGGGCTGAGAGAGCTCTAAGAGAACTATGACTAGCCCAAGGTCACCCAGCTGGCTTCACGTGTAGGAATGGGGAAACCAACCCAGTTCACCAGATTAGCATCTGCCGCTCATGTGGAGGAGCGGGGAATCAAACTTGGTTGTCCAGATTAGAGTACACCGCTTCAAACTACCGCTCTTAACCACTACACCACACTGACTCTTTAAGCATTTCATTCTGCCTAGTTCATCTTTGCCCAAGCTATACAATAAGATAATTCCTACTAAAATTATACAATGCACATCAAAATCTGTCCCCATTTATACTAAATATTCTATTGCCACTGAAAAAATGATGCATATCTAGTTCCTCTGCCTAGCATCATTCTAGTAGACTTACAGCCCAATCCTGAGAGGGGGTAGATCTGTGGTAGCTGAGAGTGGTGCAGCCACGCCACTTCCTCAAAGGCTTCCTGGCCGCCAAAAGGAATGTTAAACTCTTTGCAAAGTAAAAAAAGGGAAATGTCCCCATTGACAACAGTGAAGCTGCACCACCAAAAAAGGTAATGTAGTAATGCTGCAGTGTGAAGGGGCGTTCCCGAGGCAAAGGGGGTTAGAAAGCTGCCTAAAGGCAGCTCTTCCCCCAGGAACGCCCCAGGAATGCCTCCCAGGATGCCGGAGTGGGGACTTGCACTGCTGGAACGCTTCCAGGTGGCAGTGCTGGTGCCCCGCACTGCTGCGTCATGTCCCGGCACCAGCATGGATGCCACTCATGATGGCGTAAGTGCCCCTCATCCCGGGTTAAATGGGTACTTATGCCGGCACGGAGTCACACTGGTTCTTAAGGAGCTTCACCCACCCTCAGGACTGCAGCCTTATATGTACTAGTATGGTGACTGTGTTACCTTATTCCTGCTAGAATGTGTTTTTAGAAAATAAACATTCAAGACCCAGGCTACATCCATTTGCAATGTTTTGTCAATATTACCCTTATACTGGCAATTAGGGCTGTCGATTTGGTTCTATCCAAACTGGAAAACAGCTGAATTTTCCCTGATTCGGCTGTTTTCAGTTCGGGAAAAATTAATTCAGCAAAATTCGGTGTTCCTGAATTGGCCTTTTCCCGCCTCCCTGTGGAAAGAAACAAAGGGCTCTCCTGGAAGGCAAGCAAACTTGCCTTCCAGGAGAGACAACCAAGCAGCGGTGGCCAAGCTGGGTCTTCTTCTGGCCAATCAGAGAGGGGATTCTCCCATTTGAACTTCTCTGAATTGGCCAGGAGAAGAATAAATACTCCCTGGCTGCCACGAGTCTGCTAATTCCATCTTGATGGTGTTTGCTGCTGCTGTGCTGAACCTTGGGCTCCTGAGGTGACCTGCCGCCTGCTGCTCCTGGCTGGAATTGGACTGGATCACTGACTCTCTGACTGCCTGCTCCTGCCTGCTGGAAGAGAAGACATCTAAAGTTTGACCCATTTTGGGGGCTTTTCTCTATAACTTTTTTCCTGTGTGTGTGGGTGTGTTGGGGGAGGGAAAGCAGATTTTGTGGGGGGAGCAGGGAGCCAAAGGGGGGTTACCTGTTCTGCTTGGGGTGGCCTTGCTTGAGTCTCTTGGAGTGTGATTTTTGCTGTTTCTACCGGTTGCCACCTTTGGCTGGAGTTACATGGGGCAGTAGTGTGAGTCTCTCTGCCTGGCCCCTGCTTCTCCTTTGGTTGGGGTTTGCCTCTTCTTGTTGGGGGGGGGGTGTTTTTACCTGTTCTGCTTGGGGTGGCCTTGCTGCCTTCTGTGGGATTTTGATTTCTGCTGGTTTCACATGGCAGTGATTTCCTGGTGTGAAATCAGGCTACAGATTTGAGGGGGGGGGGCTTCTGCTGTGGTTGGCTTGGGTTAGGTTTTGCAGGGGATGGCACTTTTGAATTTGTTGTGGTTGGTTGTGTTAGGGTTTTTATGAACAGTCTAGAGTTTTCAGTGTGGTTGTCCTTGTTGGTTGTTCTGCCTTGTTTGTGATGTTGTCTGGTGGTATTAAATTTTGCACTAGTTGTTAGGTAGGGTAGAAGGAAATGGGGTAGGAAAGATGGAGGCTGTGGGTTCTCCCCCACAGCTCCTGGGGGCATTTTTTGGGGTAGAGGTCCCAAACTTCCAGAGTGGCTTGGAGGGACCCTCCTTGCAAGAACCCCCAAGTTTGTTGAGGATTGGGCCAGGGGTTATGAGGTCTGGAAGGGGGCAACCCCCCTTCCCCATTAAAACCAATGCAAACTTACTGTCCAGTTACAGCCCATTCCTGAGAAATGGGCTGAAAGTAATTTGGAGCGGGCGTGACCCCACCGCCAGTGTAAATGCTGTCTTATTCCATGATAAGTGGCACTTACTCTGGCAGTGGGGGCAGTTTCGTTGGTGCTGCGGAGCTACACGCCACTCCCCTGCTACTGCAGTCTCTCTGGGACCTAACTCCCAAAAGAGAAATGCTGGGCCAGTGTGTGTGGGGGGTGTTCCCAGGGCATTCCCGGGGATGGAGCTGATGTTAGTCAGCTTCCTAAGCCCCTCCAGCCGGAGAATGCCCCCTCCACCAACAGTGCTGCTGTGCCAGGTCTTTCCTGATGCAGCCTCATTGTTTTCAATGTGGGGGGGGAGGTTGTTTTTTAGAAGTGCCCCATTTCCCCCCCCCCCAAAAAAAAGATTTTTAACAGTTTTTTTATAGCCTTTTGGTGGCTGGGAAACCTTGGCTACACCATCCTCAGCCCCCGCAAAGCTCAGGAATTAGCTGTTAGCCTCTTTCCTGAGTTAGGTAGATTATATGCTGCTCATCTACTCCAAAAACTGGAAACATGGCTCAAGGGTCCTGTCTTGGGTCATGAATAGGGACATCCCTATTCGGTATACCCAGCCAAATAAACATCGGAGAATCCTCCATGCTAGCTGGTTATTACAATTATTATGTGTGTGTGGGAAGCCTCTTCTTGTTTTTTTAAAAGCTATTTTATTTTGCTCCCTCCCCCTTACCATTCCTACCCATAGCTGATTTTCCCAATTTCTTTTTTGGGTCCAGTGTGTGGGGGTTATTGCTTAGCTTGCTTTCTTTGATGGTTGTTTCCCCCCTTTCTTCTCTACACTTTCTGCTGGTTTTATTTGTTGAAAAACCTCTGTTCTGCTTGGGGTCTGTTTATTCTTGCCTTTCCCTCCTTTATTTTATGGAGGGTTCATTTTTTTTTGCGGGGGGAGGTTGTTGTTTAGAAGTTTAGCATTGCTGCTGTCATCTTTGGTGGAGTTGTTGTGTTGTGCCCCTATTAGTTTCAGTTGAGCCATTTAATTGTTGAGATTCTGGTAAGGTTTTAAATAGAGGCTACTGTTAATAAAGGTGTGTTAGGAACTGGTTAAAAAGGCTCAAATGAAATTTCAGCACAGGGCTTGTATTCCTCCCTAATTAGGCTAGTGCTCGGCAATTAAGAAGAGGCAAGTTTTTTGTAAAACAGTAATTAGCATAGATTAATTGTAAAAAAAAAAACAATTTTAGTGTCCACTCTGAGCTTCAAAACAATTGAAGCCAGGAGGTTTTCGAAAAACAATGCTTCGGGCTGTCCTATAGTTCATTTTTTTTCAGAAGGGAGCTCCTGAAATCTTGAAAAGGAATTAAGTCCTCATCGCAGAAGAGGAAGGAAAAGTTTAATACAGTTCCGTCAAAAATAGATTATATATTATGTCTTGGATCCCACTGAAAATCTCCGCTGATGGAAGGATTTTTGTCAGTGGAATGCAACTTCTCCCTCATCTCTTCCTCTTCAGTCCAAAGTATCTCCTGCTGTGGTGTTCCTGGGGACAAGGGCTTTCCAGAAATATATTGAGGGGGGAGTTGGAAGTCTCCCATGGGAAGGGAGAAATCAGCAGAATCAAAACAAAGCAAAAAAATTCCAGCAGAAATGATTGATGGAATCCAATCATATGGGAGAAGATCTTGGATTTTGACTGTAATGGTTTCAATATGTAGTTTAAAATAGATTCATTCCTTGACCCAAGCCACTGGTCCAGGGTGCCCTGAATTAATTACAGACGATCCACCCAGGTTTATATTACAGCACCAGGACATCCCAAGAGGGAGATCTGTGGAACATTGCAGTATAAATAGACGGAAGGTTGATTCCCCACCCTCCTATGTCTCAAGCCTCTTATTTCTAATTACACATCAGGATGCATCCTTATTTAAATGGAACTCAACGGAATGAACATTTGAGTCAACATGTTGTAAATAAGCCTGGTGAGTAAAAGAAAAAAACTGTTTCCCATTTTGTCTTCTTCAGCTCTTTCAAAAGACTAGTACAAAATAAACAAGCACTATGTTGTTATGATCATTTACTCAAGTACGGTAAATTATATCTAGCTCCGGACATCCCCACTGTGGTTAATAAGTCCACAGCTTCAAACACTGGTATGTATTTAAGGAACTTTAACTGCATCCAGGAGGGTATGCCAGAAACTGTTTCATGCTACTAGAACTCTGAAGGGTTGATCAATTGTCATGGCAACTATTATCTTCTTGATTTTCTTTGGATTTATCTTTAGCCTGTTTCAAATGCAGTCATATTTATTTATCAAGAAGAAGAAGAGTTGGTTTTTATACACTGACTTTCTCTACCTTTTTAATGAAAATCAAACTGGCTTACAATTGCCTTCCTCTCCCCTCAGGTGGGGCTGAGAGAGTCCAGAGAACTGTGATTAGCACAAGGTGACCCAGCTGGCTTCATGTAGAGGAGTGGGGAAACCAACCCGGTTCACCAGATTAGAGTCCATTGCTCTTAGCTACCGCTCTTAACCATTACACCACACTGGCTCACCGTATCAACAGATATGGTCTATGGTATCCATAAAACTCTCCTCCAACACCACATTTCAAACGAATCAACATGCGTCCTGTCAGTTTTCTTCATTGTACAAATTTCACACCCACATGTAGTAACTTACAAATGTGTGTGTGTGTGTGTGTAAAGTGCCATCAAGTCACAGCCGACTTACAGCAACCTTAGAGGGTTTTCAAAGCAACAGATTAAGCAGAGGTGGCTTGCCTTTGCCTTCCTCTGCAGAGTCTTCCTTGGTCCCCCATCCAAAATACAGCCCCTGCTTATCTTCCGAGATCTGACAAGATTGGGCTGTACTATTCCACATCCCTGCCAATCTTACAAATATCGTCCTGTATTTCCATCCTCGCATAGAAACCACTGCTGCCAGAAATTTAGCCACAGCCCAAGTAATACCAGGATCAGGATCAGCTAGCAGGGAAGGCAGAGAAAATATTGTCGAAGGCTTTCAAGGTCAGAGTTCATTGGTTCTTGTGGGTTATCCGGGCTGTGTAACCGTGGTCTTGGTATTTTCTTTCCTGACGTTTCGCCAGCAGCTGTGGCAGGCATCTTCAGAGGAGTAACGCTGAAGGACAGTGTCTCTCAGTGTCAAGTGTGTAGGAAGAGTAATATATAGTCAGAAAGGGGTTGGGTTGAGCTGAATCATTGTCCTGCAAAAAGTATCAAAGGTAATGTGCTAATCATTATCCTGTAAGTATCAAGATAATGTGACACAGGGTCTTATTCCAAGACACTGAAAGACTGGACAATTCTACCAACTATTTTGTCAGACTGCACAGAGAAGCCATTGAAATTCATAAACATCAGCACAACTTTAACAGAAAAGAAGAGAGTTTAAGAATGAATAAGGCTTGGCTTCCTGTCCTGAAAGCCTCCAGACTAACAAAGACTACAGTCAACAACAGCCATGCAGATTAGCTTTGGATTTCATACATTAACAGATCACTTCAGGATACAATGGTTCCATATTAACATACCACACCCTCATTAGCACATTATCTTGATACTTATAGGACAATGATTAGCACATTACCTTTGATACTTTTTGCAGGACAATGATTCAGCTCAACCCAACCCCTTTCTGACTATATATTACTCTTCCTACACACTTGACACTGAGAGACACTGTCCTTCAGTGTTACTCCTCTGAAGATGCCGGCCACAGCTGCTGGCGAAACGTCAGGAAAGAAAATACCAAGACCACGGTTACACAGCCCGGATAACCCACAAGAAGCAAGGCAGAGAAACCTTGTAGACTATTACTGGCTGTATCCATGGGTCTCTCAAAGGGGCAGTCAACACACAATCAAAGAAAATATGGGGTAAAGTTTCATTTTCTCCAGACTCACAGGCACACAATCCTTCCAAGTAGGAAGATTAGCAGTATACACCAGCACGTAAATCCATTAATGAAATTCTAGTGTAATCACATCAAGATTCTTCATTGTGCTGGAATTTAAACAATGCATTAGTGTGCTGGTGAATATGGTGAATATTGCTTTTTCGGCCCTGGCCCCGGCCTGATGGAACTTCCTTTCCTACGAGACTTGGGCCCTGCGGGATCTTAAAGAATTCCGGAGGGCCTGTAAAATGGTGATATTCCCCCAGGCCTAAAGTTGAGGGCAGCTATGGTTATCCATCAGTGCTCGCCTCCCTACTCCCCTAACATCAGCTCGGCCCCTTAGAATCCCTGGGAACACCCACCCCCACATGCCAGCATGGGCTTTCCCTTCAGCGGCTCCCAGACGCCGGCGTGTTTGCCCCCTCACCGGCGTAGGTGCCGTTTTATTCCGTGACAAGGTGGCACCTACGCCAATGCGGGGCCACGCCAACACCTAAGGAGTTTCGCCCCCCCTTCAGGAATGGGCTCTCAATTGGGAAGAATTGTGTAAGCATCCTTACATTATTTTATTACACCTGCTGATCTCTCCGGTCATCAAACCGAAGGCTTTTTATTCAGATGACAGAAACTACCATATTTTGCAGCTCCAAAGAATGGAAAATCTGCATTTCAATTTGGGTCTGTTGGAATGAAACCCCCAAGTCATTATTTTCATGCCATTTTCTATTTTCCTCACATTAAATATAGGCATATTTTTGTATAATTTAGCATATAGATGGTATGGCATGAATGGGGTGCATGAATGAAGTAAAAATAGCATAAAATAAACAAATGAATTAAGAACTCTGGTAACTAAAAAGGGCAGAAATAAAAGCCTCAGTGACAACATATGAAAATAAAATGAGACCCAAATCGGCCTGTTCATTCATCGCTACTTCAGCAATGGATCCATTGTTTTTAAGCGGGCATTTTTAGATCAAAAATTTTCCCCCTCTAGTTGTTTATACACCTGGGGAAAAAGGGATCGCTTTTACAGTCCTATATTTTATTCTGGTTACAGCCCTGTTAGAATACAAATGTAGCCATAAAAGAACAATTACTCTGTGCAGGCATAAAGTTGAAAACGCACCTGGGTACTGTTGATGAAAACAAATGTAAACACCACCTAGTACAACAGTGCAGACTGAGTAACATATAAGTGAAATGGTTATAGTAATTCTGCTTTCCATCTTATGAAGAAAGTAACTGGTTTTTAAAATGTTTTTCACCTAGCCAGGGTAGCAATATGGAAATACCATGAAAGTGCTGCCATCTGCTGGTTAATGCAATTATGACAGCCCTGTCTTTTCTCAGACAGCTCACGACTATTATTATTATAGTGAATGTCGTTAAACTGGGGCTGCAAAACTGCTTATGGAGGAAGTGGAATTTTATTTGCATTGCCCTGATCTTCCAGACCGGATTGTAGAGGAATCGTTCTGGGCTCCAGAATGCAGTGAAGAATGGCTAATAGGCCTCACCACACGTGAAGAAAAGGCTCACTCCAAGCAGGCACAGCTACCAATTCACCATAGAAAGAAAATTCCCCCTCAGCCATACCTAAGCTATACTGTTTAGAAGAGAAGACAACTTTTATGCTGAGTTCTGCTTACATATCTGCCGCAATCTTGTCATTTCCATTCTGTATCTCCATTCCTAGAGCCCAATTCCAGCTTTTACTCTGTTAGGCTATGTTACTTCCCAGCATTAAAAACCTTGAAAGTAGGATGTCATCCAAGACTTCCCTTCCCAGCCCCAACTTTTCCCCAGCTAGGGTTGCCAAACCCCAGGTACTAGCTGGAGATCTCCTGCTATTACGACTGATCTCCAGCCGATTGAGATCAGTTCACCTGGAGAAAATGGCCACTTTGGCAATTGGACTCTATGGCATTGAAGTACCTCCCCTCACCAAATCCTGCCCTCCTCAGGTTCCACCCCCAAAACCTCCTGCCGGTGGCAAAGAGGGACCTGGTAACCTTATCCCCAGCTCATTATTGCATGGAGGTGTGGAGGGCTTTCCGTTTCTGCAATATAATCTGGTGTAATTCCTGAAGTGGCAGGAAGCAGAGGCCCCCACAAATGTGTAAACCTGTTACCCAAATGGCTTACACATGTGCAACTCCTAATGTTTGCAGAGTCCCCCTTGTATGTCAAGAGCACACACACATATCCAAGTAAAGTTAAATTAGGGACCACCGCCTGTGTATATAGGGTTGCCCACCTCCAGGTACTAGCTGGAGATCTCCTGCTATTACAACTGATCTCCAGCCAAAAGAGATCATGGCTGCTTTGGCCATTGGGCTCTATGGCATTGAAGTCCCTCCCCTCCCCAAGCCCCGCCCTCCTGAGGCTATGCCCCAAAAATCTCCCGCCGGTGGCAAAGAGGGACCTGGCAACCCTATGTGTATACCACGGTCCAGAATTTTGTAGCAGCACCTCACTATGGGAATGTGGAGGTTGTAAGGCCCCTGTCCTCTCCTCAGTTGAGACACCCCAATTTGATCCCCAGTCTCCTCTTAGTTGTTTTGGAGGGCACCCCCTTGAAAGCCAAAAATGCAGCAAGCATCCCTGGTATAAGTTTCAGAGAGTGCATCTGGCCTGCCGTGTCCAGAGTACATTCCATCAAGAGGCAGGATGTACTAAAGCATTTACATTCCCGCATCTCCAGTGCCTGCATAATACTATCACACCCCCTGCTTCAAGGAATACTTGATCAAAGCAATATGGGCCATTTTCAGTTGATGGAAAAGTATCACTTCCAATCCAGCCCAGTATTTAATCTCATTTCAACTCCCTTGGTTCTTTGTCAGTAAGCTAAAATCACCCATCAATGACTTCACCTCGGAATGTCAGGCATCATTTCCTAATCTTCCCACTGAATTTTGAAGGAAGTTACCTTTGGATTACCCAGTCAAATTCAGACTTTACTCACTTCATCCAATCCTGATTTTGGGACTTTTTTCTCCAGGTAGATGAAAAGTGTGCCAGGTTCTCCTGCTACTCGGCTACCCCTGCAACTGCTTTGCAGGCTCCTCTCTCTCTCTCCTTGTTGGACTTCTGCTGCGCTGACTCCCTGCAATTCTCAGCTTCTCACTCACCTTGGACTGGGTAGTATTAACCTCTTTCCCTCTCCATCCTTGCCTCTTCCACCTCATCCATGTCCCCATTCTCCGTTTTGTGTATGAGCGTGTGCTTATTGCGAGGGAGAGGGTGGTTTTATTCTGGGTGTATTCTGGGTTTTCTTCTTGTGTAGCTGTATTCGTGGTCTTAAAGTTCAGAGGCAATTTTGTTCTACCTCTAGCAGTGTGCCTGAGTGCTAGTAAATAAATATTTTGTTTTAAACGGTTGGTCTCTGTTACTTTTTCTCTTGGGAATATTGCACAGGAATAAAACATCCATATACTTGGGCAAAAGATCCCTCATTTATCTAGCTGGAGAGGAGGCCCTGTAACAAGCTAATTTCCCCCTCTCTGGAATGCAGTTAGAGTAGGAAGGTCCCCAGAAATAAATCAGGCAGAAAACAGAATCAGAGTCTAGCAGGGGGTGTAGGCTGGAAGGGGTTACCGGCAGCTCCACCCCTCAGAATGCCCTGGGAATGCCCCCCAGGACACCGGCACAAGCACTTGTGCTATTGGGACACTGCTATTGAGCTGGCATCCCAGGGCCACTCTGCCACAGCAGACCACAGAAGCCAGTGCAAGCAACCCAACGCTGGTATCCATGCCAGTCTTGGCAGCGCAAGTGGCACAGGCGCCGGCGCATGTGGCATGGATGCTGGCATGGCCACTTCCATGCCTCCTGAGCTCTTTCAGCCTCAGAGCTCAGGAATGGGCTGTAAATCTTTATTCAGAAAAATTGATTGAGCAAAGCAGGAGGCACTGTGTGAAAACACATATGTACCCACTGCTGTAGATTCAGATCAACTAACAATGTTAAATGTTAATGAAGATACAAATGCACGCCAAACAGAACTACTTCTTTAAAATGGCACAATATTTATATATGACCTACTGTTTTTATTCCTTCTTCACATAAACTGGCAGTGGAGTGCAACAAGGTGTCAGCAATGGGTGGGAGGGGTGAGGTTGCCAAGTGACCGGTGGTGGTGAGTAAAATCCTGCCAATGTCCACCGACCACATGAGAGCTGGCGGGCAATGCGTGCACGCACAACGAGTCCACGTCCCTTGAGGTTTTACCCGGAAGTGAAGCTGACGCTCTAGCAGCCTTCGCTGAAACTCTATGGAAACCATAGAGTTTCGACAGAGAATGATAGAGCATCCACATCGCTTCCGGGTAAAACTGGAAGTGATGTGGGTGCGTTGTGCTGCAAGTGCGCATCATGCCGGTGCATGAGCGTATTGCGCCAGGCGCGCACGAACATCAAGCACCAAAGAAAAGCTCCCGCTGGTGGATCTGTGAGACGTGGTAAGCCTAGGGAGGGGGTGTCATGTGTATATGTAAATGGTAACTGAGAAAACAGTCTTCACTTGACTGTAAGAAACTCAAACTGGCTGCCAAACAATCTATTCCCAGCTCGTGTAGGACAAGAGGGACATGTGCCAAACCAATGGATTTTTGAGCATCTCTTGGTATCATTTTTAGCACATATGAATTAATGTTATTTTGAATGAGATATATTCATTTTAGAGATGTGGATTCCAAAAATCCTGAGCTGAAAATACACAAGAAAATTGCTGTTGTGGGTTGTTACCATGAGTTCCAAAATTGGTAAACATAAATTCAGGATGCTTAGGTATTATGAAAGACACCCCCTCAATTAAAAAGAAAAACACTGTGTTTTTCATCTTCAGGTGCTTACCATCAGCAGCAGGAGATGTTTTCCCCCCTTGTGCTTCTGATGATTTTCCAGGCAATGGCATTTCCCTCCTTCCAATTGGATCTTTCAAGGGACCACGTCAAGCACTCCCAGCCATAACCATTGGAGACACGCCACACAGGAGGAATGTTTAGGGTCTGCAGCTACTGCTCTGGGCCAGACAACATTTTCAGAGGAATGAGAGACCCCACCCATTAGGAACTCCTTGATAGTAAATAATTAAGGTACTGCTATAGTGGACACTTGAGAGCTAGCAGGGTATAGTCACTAAAGCGTTGGGCTAGGACCTAGGAAACCCAGGTTCAAATCTCCACTTGCGCCATGGAAGCTTGCTGGGTGACCTTGGGCCAGTTACACACTCTCAACCCTGACGTTGCCTAGTATTTGGATGCGAGACTTCCAAGAAATATTAGGGTTGTATGACGTAGAGGCAGGCAATGGCAAACCACCTCCGAACGTTTCTTTCCTTGAAAATCTTAGGTGGTCACCATAAGTCAGCTGTAACTTGATGGATAGGTAGGTAGGTAGGTAGATAGACAGACAGACAGCTAATTTTGTTAAAACACTATTTCCTCCACCCACTTAGGAAACAATGGAGAGAGTGTGTCAAGGGGCATCTAATTTGTAGGTCTGTAAAATCAAACTGCTTCCACCATTCTGCTTGAAACTTAGGGTTTCTTTAGATTACAGGGAGAAGTATGTCTTGTGTAAATTTGGTGTCATTATTTTTAAAAGCAACTGCACCAAATCTTCAAATTTGTTCCCTCGCTGAAAATAGTGGTCTCGAAATTCTGGAACCTGATAAAACAAAAGACAAGTTCGAATTCTGAACTGGTAGGAGATTAACGCATGGACTGAATGTTCTTGGTTCGCCCCTCCCCAGTCTCACAATATTTAATTTCGAGTTTTGATTGTGGAACACATGATGTTATCTATCCCACACCATGTCAGAGACAGAAACCTGTAGGAGGCCCCCGAGCGTGTGACCCACCTAGGTAAAGTGGGATACTTAGGGGAGTGGCTGCTGGGGGTCACCGTCATTTTTGTCATTTTTGTTACCGCTCTAGGATTGGCTGCGGGTTAAAAGAGGGTTGGCCGAACGGCGAAGTGAAAGTGATGCTGCCAATTCACTAACATTGTATTTGAAAAGCATTCTCACACCGTGACAGAGAGGCCAGTATGAATCTGCACCCGTTGGCCATTGTAGGTATGTACAGTCATGCTAAGCATTTCTATATGTACACCTCACATTTTTTTCTTTAATAAAGTTTGACAAATTGTGACAAGACAGAAAAGAAATGCATTATATTTTGTAATGGAAAACCCATTTCTCATTTTGCCAGAGCTGAACTGCTACAATGAAATTGCCTAAACCATTATATCATGATTGCCCACCAAAGGTCAGCCTTCGAGGTCTTCAATTTGCTTATGTTCATAGCTGGCATCTGGTAATTTTCAGGTCTAGGATATAAAAAGGCTACACATTTTTCTACTGAGAAGATTTTTTTATTGTTGTTATTCGGGAAGAAATACATCTGTCAGAGGGGAAAATATTAAAATTAAGAAAACTGACTAATAATCAGAGAGTGCCATGCCCAATTTGGCTCAGCAAACTTCGTAGGGGAAAGTTGCAGCGTTTTTGCAAATCTGCCAATCGTACATGAGAAAATAGCTAATGTGAAGGAAATGAAAAGTTTTATTTCCATAATCCTTACAGTTAAAAGCAATTTTCTGTAATACAGCCTCAGTAGCATGCAAAATTTCTTTTCTTTAAAGAGTCGTTTAGTATGCTGTCTGTTTTCAACTTCAAGAAATACTAAGTACTATATTTTATTATACTGTTACTATACATCAAAATTATTTAATGGATACAGTAGTGGTAATTTACTCAACACTCTGTATCTCTCATATAAGGAACAGCTGCTTTCCTTAGATAGGCTTCAATAGAATTTGGTGGGGGAAATACAGTGGAGAAACATAGGGATGTTTCTGAAATTCTCCTTCTTCAAATTTATCCCCAAATGTTGGCGTTCTAAATTATTTGGCCTTGTTTCCAAAGTGGAAAGGATGCATTGAAAATTCTGTTGTTGTTTTTGTAAAACTATTTCTTTCTTGTTTCCCCCCTCCTGCGACAGCCTGAAATACCCTCTCCCAATCCTGTGACTTTCAAGATCTTGGGGGGGGGGGAGCATTTCAGCCTGCTGTGGGAGGGGAAAGTTGCTGTGAGCACAAAGCCCTCTGTCCATGGAAAATTTCTGGGATCTAAGTCTTCGCATGTACAGTTTCCTGCAGCATCCAGTACCTTGAGTTCATTTGCATCTCCTCTGTGTACATTACACACCTGAATGTCTGCAATGATTTTTTTTAAAAGCTATGTTGATGTGCTAGCATATGCAATTGTATCAAGATCCTTTGTGTATGGCATTTTACCAGTGCCTAGAAGTAGACATGTTGGAATTCTTGTAGATATTCCTAAAAAAGTATTGGCCACTCTGCTTAGCAAACCTTCTTCCAGCCAAAGGAAACTTCCTCTAATTTAAATGTCTTTTCTGCTGGAGGAAGGCTTCAAACGTTGATGAACAGAGAGGCAGGATATTTGCCATAGAATATTTTGCGCCTGTGAAATAGGGAATCAGCCAGAAAGAGACATAATGCAGAACTGCCCTAATCATTTTCATTCATTTCATTTATTACGGTCATTTGACCAGCATAACTGTCCTAATAATAGAATCATAGAGTTGGAAGGGACCACCAGGGTCATCAAGTCCAACTCCCTGCACAATGCAGGAAATTCACAACTACCTCCACCTAGTGACCAGAAGATGGCCAAGATGCCCTCCCTCTCATCATCTGCCTAAGGTAACAGAATCAGTATTGCTGACAAATGGCTATCTAACCTCTTCTTAAAAACCTCCATGGAAGGAGAGTTTACCACCTCCTGAGGCAGCCTGTTCCACTGAGGAACCGCTCTTACTGTTAGAAAATTCTTCCTAATGTCCAGACAGAAACTCTTTTGATTTAATTTCAACCCATTGGTTCTGGTCCAACCTTCTTGGGCAACAGAAAACAACTCAGCACCATCCTCTATATGACAGCCCCTCAAATACTTGAACATGGTTATCACATCCCCTCTCAGTCTTCTCCTCTTCAGGCTAAACATACCCCTGTGCAAGCAACAGTGGGGTGACGTCACATCCCAATGTTTTCTAGGCAGACTTTGTTTACAGGGTGGTTTGCCAGTGCCTTCCCCAGTCATCTTCCCTTTACCCCCAACAAGCTGGGTACTCATTTTACCGACCTCGGAAGGATGGAAGGCTGAGTCAACCTTGAGCTGGCTACCTGAAGCCAACTTCCGTCGGGATCGAACTCAGGTCGTGAGCAGAGCTTGGACTGCAGTACTGCAGCTTACCACTCTGCACCACGGGGCTGGGTGTAGAGATTTTAAAAAGGATAATGGACTTTGGATTGTGGGAAGGGGAGATCTGGATTTGTTTAACCACTTCTTGAAAATGTTTGCAGCTGTCTCAGGGATTTCTGCAGGGAGCAGAAAAGACCATACCCTATCCAGGCATCGAGGGTTCACTTTTCATTGAGACTGTAAACCTGTTTCTGGTCCGTATCACATCAGGTTGCAGGTGAAGGCTAACTTTCCTAGCACTTCCTCAGCAAACGTTGAGCCATTTTGAGTGTGGTGCCTGGGGAGGTGGAGTTGTGGAGGACGCCACTGCTGCGTGGTGCTGTAGGAATTTCCCCTAATCTCTTTAGAAAGGCCATAGAGACATGGAGAAATTTCTAGAGTGTTGCTATGGAGTCCATTTTCCAGCTACTTTTTCCTCCTGTTCCTCAGTTTCTCAAGGGAGAGAGATTACGGTTGAGGGCAGGGGTTTCCATGATCCAGGTGGGCAAATGGCAATTTTAGTTTAACATAATTAAATTTAACATAACTAAATGTTCCTTGGTATATATATTAGGATTGCCAGGTCCGGGTTGGGAAACACCAGGAGATTTTTTTGGGGGGAGACTGGGGAGGGCGGGGTTTGGGGAGGGGAGGGACTTCAATGCCATAGACTCCAATTGCCAAAGCGACTATTTTCTCCAGGAGAACTGATCTCTGTCGGCTGGAGATCAGTTGTAATAGCAGACGATCTCCAGCTACTACCCGGAAGTTGGCAACCCTATGAATATATCTGATCAGAGAATGAAGGTATCACCCTGTTAAGAGAGAAAACTATATAAAATTATGTTTCATGTTGCTTGATCCCATGCCACCTTTGGAAAAAAAACCCTCTCCTATTTGGGTCGTTGGAGATTTAATTGATCCAGGGTGGATATAATCCATATTTTGGTGGGATTTTCCATGTGTAAAAAACTACTGGTGTCTGATTTTAGGTAAGATCAAAGAAATAACACAAACTGAAATTCCTTTACATCTGTTGTCATCGTTTGGAGCTATTGGAAGGATACAGAAAGTAGAATAGAAGCAGAACTCATTTCCATTGTGATTAAAGCAGCTAGAATTCTGATAGCACCGTTTTCAGAATGGAATGTGATACATTTTAATTGAGCACAGTAATGAAAAGTTAGTCCCTCTTTACCAGCTTTAAACTTACACTATACTTAGGCATTTTGGAATGAAGAATTGAAATACATGGGAAACATGAAAATGTTTACTAAATTATTCTAGTATTGGTATAGAACAGTGATGGCGAACCTTTTAGAGACTGAGTGCCCAAACTGCAACCCCAAACCCTCTTATATATCGCCAACACGGCAATTTAACCTGAAGAATCCCCCTGAAGGAACCATGCAAAATAACAGTGGCGGGTTAGCTATGCACATGCTAATGGTTATGCAAACAGGAACAAAGGAGCAGGCGAGTGGGAGGGGTGGAATTTCTCCTTTTGCTTCGAGACCGTGAATAGGCAGTTTTAAATTCGCATTTTAAAAAAGAGCTTTTAGTGAACATCAAAACTGACCATGCATAAATGGCCAGGGTATCTGTTGTGGGGAGGGGAAGGTGATTGAAAGCCGGTTTGATTCTTCCTTAAGTGGTAGAGAAAGTCGGCATATAAAAACCAACTCTTCTTCAAAGTGAAACTTGATATTTGTAACTGAACCATCAGGAAAAGAGGTAAATGATTGGGGGAGAGACACCTGGCAACCCTAAGGCAAATATATGAAGCAAAACCTGCTTTATATTCAGAGGGTTCCGTCTGAAAAAAAACTCTGCAAGGGGGCTTATTGTTGAGTTCTGAGGATCTGGATGGGGAAAATGTGCATCTGAATGGCAAATCCAATGCAAAACCTCCCATTCATAAATGGCCAATAACCCCCCATGCAGAGTCTTGGGGGCGGGACTAGAGGGAGGGCTGAAACATCCTGCCCTCCTCCCCACGCCCCCAGCCAAGTCCTCTGACTGGCGCAGGCGCGACCGGGCGGCGGGGCTACAGCTGGGGTGCGGCAGCGCGCCGCCGCGTCTCTGCGCTCCGTCTTTTCCTGGCTGCTGGCTTGCCGGTTCCTCGCCCCGTCCCTCGGGAAGCGGGCTGGCTCTCTCTCCACCGCTTCCATCCGTCGCTGCCTCGCCCGCCTGGACTTTCGGTCCCGTCCCGAGCCACTTACCCGCGTGCCGGCAGAGAGGGCTACGCGTGCCAGGTCGGGCACGCGTGCCATAGGTTCGCCAACACGGGTATAGAACTAAGCAACAATGTCTTTTTGGTGGCTTCAGATGATTGACTTTTGGCTTAACTATATTTTGATACTATTGGTGTAATGTTGCTAGCAGACTGTCATTAGCTAATGATTTTAATACCTTTTCTCAGTATGATTACTTGCAATACAGCAAGGATTGGATCCCGCCTAACATTTCCACTGTTGAAAAGACCTCCACTCCACTGTTCCTGGAGGCCCCCTGTCCCCTAGGAACAACATTTTGGGCATAATTTTGAGCTTCTGCAGGAGGGGTGAGGCAAAAGGTTGATCACCGCTGACAGAAATCCTTCCAGCAGTAGTAATTTAGGTTTTTCTGTCTCTTTTCTATTAACTTTAAAAAGTTCTAATTATAATTGTTGGTTATGTGGCATTACATGCTGCTACATTTTATTACATTAAAAATTTAGAAAGAGAGCCCAGGAATCTTGATTCCCTTTTGTTTCCATCTTGTATTATAGTGGCTCTCACAGAACCCAGGGATCCTGGGCTACAATGAACTGCGTATCTGTGTAAACAGGAGTAAGTATGGGGTTGCCGGGTCCCTCTTCACCACTGATGGAGGTTTTGGGGGCAGACCCTGAGGAGGGCAGGATTTGGGGAGGGGATGGACTTCAATGCCATAGAGTCCAATTGCCAAAGCAGCCATTTTCTCCAGGTGAACTGATCTCTATGGGCTGGAGATCAGTTGTAATGGCAGGAGATCTCCAGCTAGTACCTGGAGGTTGGCAACCCTAGGAGTAAAACAATAAGAAGAAAGTACGGGTACTTGGTGAGAGCCATTTAACATTCTCCATGATATCCTATGAATCTTTCAAATTACATGCTTGGGCCAGGAGCCTGAAATTCTACCCGTTTTTCATTGAATGTCTCGAGTATTATATCTGGATAGAATTGTGTAGATCTGATTGGTGAACCTTCCTAATTTCATTGAATCATATTTTAAATTATGTTTTCCATTTAAACTCTACTGACACATAACAGCAAATGGCTTATGGGTGCAAACATATATTTGGTCACTAGATGTCCTCCTTCTCCAAGATTTGTTCCTTCCCAATTTGCTGCCTTGGTAAAGTAATGTAAGGTTGAGTGGATTTTCCCCATCCTGTTCCTCTATGGTTCCAGAATCTCTCTCTCTGCTGGATTCTGCTCTGCCTTAATTCCAGTTATCCCAGTTCAACTGGATGAATTTCAAACATTAGTTCCAGAAATGGATCACGCCTAGATTTGGTTTTTGGTAACTCCCCCCCCCCCCATTTACATTACTGATGTGAAGATGTGTTCATTGATGAATGCTACCCCCCCCCCAATTCATCTGATATGATTGCATCAAGATTCTTTTAGGGTGGTGTTTACTGGGGTGCATAAAACATCAAATAAAAAGAATCAGAATAGCCTTTTTGTAAGTGTCCATAGAATCATAGAGTTGTAAGGACTAACTATGTTTCATGAATGCACACAAGTTTGCATCAGCAACGTAGTGGGGAAAATTCAGGTGAAATGTACGGTCTGAAAGCTGAAGCACACTACAAGTATGTTTGAACCAAATTTGCAAATCAAAAAGCCTGAAATTTTGGACAAATCCCTAATTCATTCACTTTAGAAATAAGAACAGTTAATGTGGAACTAAAAATACAGGGGAAAAATTAAATGGGCAGAATTTTGGAAGGATGCTTGTAAAGCAGGAATGTACTTGCTAGGTAAAATACTGCCCTGCACAGTTGCCGAGAAGTAAGTCTCATGACAGAAGAAGAAGAGTTGGTTTTTATACCCTGCTTTTTTCTACCTTTAAGGAGTCTCAAAACAGCTTACAATCACCTTCTCTTTCTCTCCCCACCACAGACACCTTATGAGGTAGTTGGGGCTAAGATCGTTCAGAGAGAACTGTGACTAGGCCAAGGTAACCCAGCTGGCTTCATCTGTAGGAGTGGGGAAACCAACCCGGGTCACCAGATTAGAGTCCACTGCTCATGTAGAGAAGTGGGGACTCAAACCTGGTTCTCCAGATTAGTATCTGCCACTCTTAACCACTATGCCATGCTGGCACAATATTGAAGCATTTTATTTTTTTAAAAAAATCTATACTTCTTCATGCTCCTAACTTCACAAACCAGTGAATGACCTTTCTGATATAGGAAAAACAGCTGCTAATATTCACCTTTGAACCGTCTTCCCCTAGGAAGGACATGCAATCATGCACATGGAGAATTTAATCACCACAGTAGTTGTTAACACAGGCATATGGATATATCTGTCTCAGTTCTGCCAAGATTATGGCCGTGGCATGAAGGGCAGGTGCAATTTGCCATTCCTGTGCTTGGCAATTACTTCTTACCACAGGTGACCAATGGAGTAGCTATATACATCTCTTATTTAATAGGGCCTCAGGTGTAACAGAACATACTTGGTGGTAGACAGAAATGTTTTCTGATTTTAAAAATATGTTTAATTCACAAAAAAAGCATAGGTAACTATTGCATTCTCTCCCATCTGTAGCATCCAGGCCTCAGTCCAAAAACTACAGTATTATTTCTGGCTGAATATTCCTCTGTTAGGCTAATAGCCCAGATAGGTTAGTTGGCGTTTTATCAGTGGGAGCTATTTACTAGGATAAGTATTGTTAACATGTTCAAGGGCCAATCAGCACTTAACGAAAGTGTCAGACCTCCAGGGGAGGTAAGAGGGAACGTATGTGTACAGTATATGTGAAGACAATAGCAGTTTAGGGTTCTGTAAAAGAAAGAAAGAGAAGCAGAAGCGGGTAATTTTAAATTAGAGTTGACCCACTTATGCACAGGGATCTGCAATTCAGGTTCATGACACTGCAGTTTTGTGTTTGGTAAACCCGAAGCCTGAAAATTACTGAAACTGCTGATTTCGGGTTTATTTTCGGTTCAGGTTTATCAATATGCACAGCCCTAAATGCTATGTGTGTAATTACTCCCTCTGTTGAACCTGGAATGACCACTGGTTTACTGAGGAGGTGAGGGCAATGAAGCAGTTGAGTGGACAGGTGGAGAGCAAGTGGGGGGAAACCCAAAGTGAAAGCAACCAAACCCTAGCAAGAGTGCATTATCATCATCTGTGGCAAAATGAGGTCACTTTCCCACCACCATTGCTTCTGGGCAATGCCATCCAACTAGGCTTGCCAAGGTTGCGAGACAGCTGTCATCCCAGGCCCCTAAAAATATAGACCCAGAAAGCATGCAAGCATGTTTTTACTCTTTTGTGATGTAGTTGGGTAGACACCTTAGATGATATAATTGATCCAGTTAAATCTCGGGATTTTATTGGACCACAGTTTGGCCTTGTTGCCTGGTTCAGTTGGTGAGGCCTGACAAAATGGACACTTAGACGTGTGCAGCTGACTACATTTAGTATTGAATATTGCCTTTCATGGCTGATAGCATCAAGCTAGACTAGTTTGGAGAAACACATCCAGGAGGTAATAAATACCTGTCTTTGGGAGAGTGAAAGTGAAAGGGGTGGATGTGAGACCACCTGGAGAAGGTGTCCCTGGACGCAAATGACTTAAATAAATACTGTCCAATGGCCAACATTCATTCTTCAATGGAGTGCTTGAGCAGGTGGTGGCTACACAACTTCAAGCAATCTTGGAAGGCATCATACAGATCCATTTCAATCCAGATTCAGGCCTTGGTCACTCTAACTGATCCTCTTCACTGGGAAAGTGACAGGAGAGTGTGTCCATGTTGATTATTATGAAATTGTCACCAACTTTTCATACTGTCAACCATGGTATCCTTCTGGAGAGGCCAGATGGGTTGAGAGTGACAGCTCTGTACTTTGGTGGTTCTGTTCTTACCTGGGGACCAAATCCCTGCTGGTTGGGCATATGGTATTTAGGCTGTTGGGTATCACAAAGGGATGTCCCTTGTCCCTAGGGTTGCCAGGCATAGCATGGCAAGCAGCGGGAGATGGAGAGGTGAGTACATGGGGAGGGGTTTTTTCGCTGTCTGGAACAGTGTGATGTTTCTTCTGGGAAAACCCGGAGGTGGAGTCATGCCTCTCTAGGTATTGCCAGAAACTCTTTGGTAAAGGCCATTTGTCCCCCATGCTGCTTCATATCTACATGAAAACTTTGGACAAGATCATCTAGGGCTTTGGAGTGAGATGCCAGCCATATGTGAATGACACCCTGCTCTATTTCTCTGAGTAAAATCTGAGTCAGGTGGCTTGGTTTGAGTCCTGAACAGATGCATGGAGAAGGTACTGGGTTGGATGTGGGCCAACAAATGAAGTATTCAGACAAGACTATGGTTCTGTTGGCGACTAGCAAAGCTGCTTGATTGGTTCAATCAAAACTGAGCAAAGTAGGAAAGCAGGCATGAAAAGGAACCAGGACACAGCCAGTGTTATTGTGCAATTAACAGATGCAAAAGCTTTTGCAACACTTGTACTACATTCAAAGAAGGGAATATTTTAAAAACTGAAGTAATCCTTGGGTAGGATTTTAGCAGCATAGCCCCTTTCAAATATGCAAGTGTCGTTGGAAGTATGTGTTGCTGCACTTTTACCCAAAGGCTAGAATTTGTTTTGGACACCTCCAGCATTTAGCACTCTCGAAACCAAAGCTTCTTAAACTGTGGGCTGCGATCCCATATGGGGTCGTGTAACTGAATGTGGGGGTCGCGAAAAATTTGGCAACAGTAAATGGTAAAATAATATATATACCAAAGAATTGTTTTAAAATAAATTTCTTTACGATTTATAATCAGTAAATGTTTCATTTGTATACCTATGTACCCGGGTTCGCGTAAAAATTTCTCGGGTGAAAAGGGGTCGCGAGAGGAAAAAGTTTAAGAAGCCCTGGTCTAGACCGACCTGATAAAGTCTGTCCAGCATGCTGGAATGAACCATGATGGACAAGGGCTGCCCACAGAGGTAGTATGCCACAACTCTCCAAGTAACTTCCCCGTATTCCACAGTAACTTAAAATCATCAGATGACATATGATGACACTGTCCCATAGTAGCATCCTGAGACTGAACTGTCATAACAGTCATAACACAGACATTCAGCAGAAGGATTTGGTAAGAAACCCTAAACAGTACAATGGAATGAACCACTCCAGAATGGAGGTGGGGAGTATGACATATTTATTTCTACCCCAGTGAAAATTCACTGCAAAACAAACAGAACAGAACAAAACAAAAAACAGCACACCAGAAAGGAAGGTTCTAGCTAGGGTTGCCAACCTCCAGGTAGTGGCTGGAGATCTCCTGCTGTTACAACTGATCTCCAGCCGATAGAGATCAGTTCTCCTGGAGAAAATGGCCGCTTTGGCAATTGGACTGTACGGCATTGCAGTCCTTCCCCTCCCCAAACCCCGCCCTCCTCAGGCTCCGCCCCAAAAACCTCCCACCAGTGGTGAAGAGGGACCTGGCAACTCTAGTTCTAGCCTAGCCCTTCACATGATTCTCCACTTCGTTAATGTACAGAGAATTATTGATTTGGGGAACTTTGTAAAATGTAATTCATCATCTGTGGTCTGAAGTAGTACAGTCCCTTCAACTAATTTCCCACTCTACTGTCTCACTGGGCTTGCGATGGAATCCCTGGCAGATGGAAGGATCATTAATAGCCAGAGCTGTGGCCAGATTTGTTAAGCTCAACCTAAACAGAATCTGGAATTTGTTTCTGTAATGCTGCACTTCTAAGCAGAGTTACAGCTTTAACGTTAGCAGACTTAGAAGAGTACTACTCTGTTTCGGATTGCTCTATAAATCTATGAAAGAAAGATTAAACTGCAATTATTTGTCCAATCCCTATAATTTAAAATGCAATGACATATTTCACATCCTTTCCTTATTAAAACATATACAGTTATTATGTTACTTCCTGAGAAGGAGCACTGTTAAAAATTTGATCTGCGAAGAAAAAGTTTTCTTCAAAAAAATCTTCCTAGGCAATAATGGGGGAGGGAGGGAAATCAGATTTACTAGGAAAACGCTTTTTAACCTTTATTCTTAGCATAAATCACCAGGCTCATTTTTCACGGTCTCCTTTCTATAGAATTCAATTAAAGGTCAGATTTCTAATGGGGATCCTAATTATTAATGTATTACCCCTTTTAAATTATTAATGAGTTGACATATTTGCATAATGGGTAAAGAAAATGCCCAAGAACAACTTTCGTATCATATGAAGAACCTTCCAAATGTTTAATCAATGTCTTTTTTGTGTTACGGGGCAATCTGTCTTTTAATCATTCTGCCAACACTTGGAAGATCCATGTAAAATATTTTACCCTTAAAATTAGCACTGTTATTCATCAGCAGGAAAATATTAATCTTTGGGATGAAAGGACACATGATAGTACTCTGAGTTTTTGATTGGGTGCAGCTTGGTGAATGGAAGTTTCTAACTTTGATTATGAAAACTTCCTTCATTTCTAACCCTTGCTATTTCATTAATAAAAAATGCATTTGCAATAAGAAGTGTGATCAATTTTCCCCACAATAAATTTTTATCATAATTCATAAGCTACGTCATCAGATCTAAATGGGTTCCAGAATTACTATATTTTTTACCAAGTTCAGGCTTTTCTAACTGCAACTTGAACCAGAAAAATTGTTACATCAGAAAATGTTATTCAAATTCCTTCAACTTCTATAGAGTTTTACCATTAAGCATGGCTGACTCATGTTCAAGAGACCCCAAAGCACTCTAGAATGAGTTGTGTAGTTCACTGGATTCAAATCCATGTATTTGATGCTTTGGATACAGCATATTGGGATGCATGATTTTATCGGCCTGACCCACTCCCAGAGATGTTCTAGTCCCAAAAACAGCTATGTTATATGAAGTGTGTGCATTAGGTACTGTGAGCAAAGCGAATTTTAAATTTCAAATGTATAGAAAGGGAGAATCCACCTTGGATCCTCATAGTACAGCTATAATAACTACCAAAGAAATATCATCTTCTGAAAAGTGGCTGATGGGTTATAGGAGGGTGAATAATGCAGTTACTGGTAGTTGGAATGGAAAGGTTTTTTCCCCCTCAAAACTGGTTGTTGTTTTTTAACTAGAAATGGCTAAAATAAAGTTCTCTCTGTATGTGTGTTTTTAGAAATTTCTCAATATTCAGTAGTTTTATAAATAGTTCCTCTATAAAAAGCCAAAATGATCAAAAACAATTTTTATGTTAGTAATATTGCATCTGTTTTGCATAGCTAGACATAACAGAGGCCTCCAAGGTGCAGTTTTATCAGTTTATTCTTACTTATTCCACACCAACAAACACAAGATGTGTGACTCTCCCCCCACCTCTATCTTTTATCTGTCCATTTCAACCATTAGCTAGTGAGTAACACTCTGGCTAGAAGCCACTGGGAAGATCCTGTTTTGCGGTTATTGCTACCACAAACCACAGTATGACTAAATGCCAAGGTCTAGTTATAGGTCAAGGTCAGGCTGGGAAGACCTGTGTTGTTTTACAAAAGAGGTAAGTAAATGGCAAGGAGCAAGTATAAGGCATAGTAAGTTTTGGCTGATTCCTAAAATTCAAATAAAATTGTTCCAGCCCCACAAAAGTCCTCCAACGTTCCATCAGATTCATCACAGAAGAAGAAGAAGAAGTAGAAGAGTTGGTTTTTTCATGCCGACTTTTTCTACCACTTAAGGAAGAATCAAACCAGCTTCCAATCACCTTCCCTTCCTCTCCTCACAACGGACACCTTATGAGGCAGTTGGGGCTGAGAGAGCTGTGACTAGCCTAAGGTCACTCAGCTGGCTTCATGCGTCGGAGTGAGTGGGGAAACAAATCCAGTTCACCAGATTAGCATCCGCTGCTCATGTGGAGGAGGGGGGAATCAAACCCGATTCTCCAGATTAGTCTACCACTCCAAATCACCGCTCTTAACCACTCTACCTTCCTGACTCTCCACATCCAGGAAATGTCTGTGGTGGGTTCAGCATATTATCAACATTGGCAGACATGTAACCACAAACTCTGGTATCCTTCACACACATATGCAGAAGATATGCACTTGTAGAGTACTCTCACATGGCTGTCCCTCCCAGGGGGATGCTGTTTGGCAGGGAGAAACCTATGCAAAGGGTATTGTCTGCACATATATTGCTACAGCACACCTCAAATGAAGATGTCAAATAAAACTATGGGTTAGACTAAGATTTCATTAAAAAGTGAAAGCTGAACTGTGCACAAAATTAAACTAACTTTAAATTTAATTTAAATAGCACCTTAAGTTCATGGTTTCATCTTTGTTTTGGCAGAATCACTAGGGTTGCCAGGTCCCTCTTTGGCACTGGCATGAGGTTTTGGGGGCGGAGCCTGAGGAGGGTGGGGTTTGGGGAGGGGAGGGACTTCAATGCCATAGAGTCCAATGGCCAAAGTGGCCATTTCCTCCAGGTGAATTGATCTCTATCTGCTGGAGATCAGTTGTAATAGTAGGAGATCTCCAGCTAATACCTGGAGGTTGGCAACCCTAATTTTTGTGCATAGTCACATGAAATCAGGTTGTTGTTTTTTATTATGCGTTAAGCTCAAGACCTTTGGTCAAAGGAGCTAGTAAATAAATGGAAAAATGTTTTTTATTATGCTGTGAATTAGGGTTGCCAGCTCCTAATTGTGAAATTCCTGGAGATTTGGGGTGGAGCCTGAGGAGGGCAGGGTTTAGGAATGGGATAAATGCTACAGAATCCACCCTCCAAAGCAGCCATTTTCTCCCGGGGGGGGGGGGGGGCTGATTTCTCTAGTCTGGAAACCAATTGTAATTCAGGGAGATCTCTAGGAGGTTTGCAACCCTCATGTGAACTCTGTAATTTTTATTGGATGACTCTGTTTTATGTTGGGAAAATTGAGGCCTGGATAAGTAACCCACATCCTACAAGGATAGGGTTGCTAGATCTGGGTTGGGAAATACCAGGAGATTTTGGGGGCGAGCCTGAGGAGGGCGGCGTTTGGGAAGGGGAGGGACGTCAATGCCATAGAGTCCAATTGTCAAAGCGGCCATTTCCCCCCAGAGGAACTGATCTCTGTCACCTGGAGATCAGTAATAATAGCGGGACATCTCCAGCCACCACCTGGAGGTTTCCCATTGTAAAGGATTCCCATTGTAAAGGTGTTCTGCAATTACCACTCGTCAAAAGTCTATGTTATTTTTAGGCTCTTTCAAAGAATTAATTAAAATTATATATATGAACAATAAGTGTGAAAGGCGACACTTTCACAAAAGCCATGTCAGCAGCTTGGAAATCAAGATGGACGTGATATCATCTCTGTGCAGAATGTCTAAAACCTCGTTAAACAGATTTGGTAAACATATTCCAGCTGAAAAGGATATTTCTACAAAGCTTATCCACTTTACATACATGATAAGGATCTATGAAAATACAAAACAACCCTTGGTGAGGACAAACACATCCTAGACCTTTAACATGCTGACTTATAGCATCTTCATTTACAAACGCTGTCTATCACTAGGGAATGAACTCCAGATTCTTCTCGGGAAGAGGAAATGTGTACTTTACTGGTACTAAAAATTTTTTTGAGGGGGGAGAGGGGTTGAGGAGACTTACTACCCTGGGAGGAAATTATTTATTTAATTTAAAACTGACCTTGTTTGCTGGAAGAAACATTGGCAGAGAAAGACAAACAGAGTTACTCTTGTGTGGCATTATTCCATAACACAGCCCTGTCCTATAAATGTCTGTGGAACCACAGAAACTTAAGCTGAAGGAGCAGCACTCGCAAAGTGGCTATCAGTAAATGACTTGTTGAAAATTTAATTCTCTGGATGCATCATGTGGTTTCAAAGGACAACACATTCTAGCGCAACCATCCTTCTTTGTGTCATTTCTTCTCAAAGGCGGCAGTTAAAGCTCGGTGGCTTTATTTACTCTCGGCGTTGCCATGTCTAAGGTTACTGTGCTTTAGCAGCCGAAGAGATTGAGATGAGCACATCGTGGAGGAGAAGAGTCCCTTGTAGGCATAAAGATACCTGGGAAATGTAGCCTGATTGGCAGCTGCTTTTATACTGGTAAAGGTCAGTTCATCCCAACTTCTGAAAAGTGGGCACTATTGATGCAGCAAGATGTGGTCCACTTTGTTTTGTCCAGCAGTTGTTTGAGTTGTTCAGCAGTGGAATCAACTGCCTAGGGAGGTGGTGAGCTCCCCTTACTGACAGTCTTCAAGCAGTGGCTGGATGAACACTTGTCAGGGATGCTTTAGGCTGATCCTACATTAAGCAGGGGGTTGGACTAGAAGGCCTGTATGGCCCCTTCTAACTCTATGATTCTACAGTTGTGTAGTGGTTAGCATGTTGGATTATGGATCCAAAACCTTGCTTAGCTATGAAGCTCACTGGCTAATTGTGGGTCTTTAACTATCTCCTCAGCTAATCCTTTCTTTGGAGTTGTTGTGAGGATAAAATTTGAAGGCCCAATCTCCTTGGAGGGATGTTGAAATAAAAATATAATGAATTAATTAATGAAACTGGATCACAGAACAAATACGTGCTTGCTCATTACAGGAGTGAGTTTGTAGCTAACCTTTATCATAATTTGGCAAAATCTTGGAACAACTTTTAAACAATGATGGTAGATGTTTGCTCTTCTAAATTTAAAGCATCTTCTAAATTTAAAGTCTGAGACCCTCTTCTCTAATCACCAGATTTAGTTTTTAGGACCTAAAGAGCTTTCTAGAAATTTTGCAGCATGGGGCCTGCAATAGCTTCTGTGCCACTATAATGTTTATATAAGACACGTTTATTTAAAGTACATAATCTTTGCCTACTTTACAGCACAGCAGTAGCAAATGTATGTGTAGGGAGTTGCCAATTATGTTTTAGAATAAATTGTCATGTAATGAATTCCTCCCTGCAGTTCTTGCTGTAATTCTATCATCGCACAGTGGATGGCAGTGTTTAACAATATTAGCAGGTTCGTGCAGTATGGTTTTGCTCTATTAGTTTGGAAGCTGATGGTAGATTTTCAGAATGCCTGAATTCTGAGGATTCGTTGATTGCCAACAAAGAAGACCTTCATTACTGAATGTTACTTTCTAAGTAGTAGCAGGAACCATCTGAGAAACACAAGGTGAAAATCTCCAAAGGCCTATAAGAAGAATTTTATATCAGCAGACTGGAATGAGATTTCAGCGATATTTTTTTCAAAACTTTAAATGGAAGACTTGTAATATTGTATTCCTCCTAAAAAAATTATAATCAGACTTTAAATAACTGTCCCAGTTTACTTGATTTTATCATCTTGGGACCTAATTTAACCTTTTAGTGGTTTTAGCCTGTCTATATTCATTTTTTAAAACTTGTTTTAGATTAACAGAAAGTATTCTAAATTTTCAGAGCATTACATTTTAATGTATTTTTAAATTTTATTTTAATCAAAAGATCACATACACATGTGCGCACACACACATTACAGTCTACAGAGCTATTGCATCTCCATATAGTACTATTTGTTGTGTTGTGCTTTTTAAACACATTATACTAGTCTGGATGATGGTAGATTAATAAGGGTGCTCTCATATAGCTGGGAGAGGGTTATTTTCTTTTTAATTTAGATTGTTGGGAAGGAATGAGAATCTCTCTGCTGACCTTTCTAGTCCAGAGCCTTTTATTGAGCATACCTATAGTCAAAATTAATAATGTTTTCTAAATTAAAGAAGATAAAATATTTAAGAGGGGTAGATCACAACCAGGAAGACCTGGATTCTGTTTTCTGCTCAGCCATTAAGATTATGAGTTAGCCTGGAGACTTAATCTCCTTCCAAGGACTGTTGTGTGGATAAAATGTGAAAAGCCCATCCATAGAGGATTTCTAAGGAAGGCGGCTATTGTTGTTAGTGGCTTCATCAGTGGTGTGAAAGCACCCTCCCTTATTTTTTTAGAAAACGACCCTAAAATATTGATATATCAATGTAGTATTGCAGTGATTGTTTAAGGAAGTTCTCTGACAGCCCATTCCTGAGCCTTTGGTAGTAGGGGACGACATGGCCGAGGTGCCACCGCAGCATCTCCAAAGCTGTTCCCCAGCTGCCGAAAGGCTTTAAAAGGGTTTTTTTTTTAAAAAAAAAAATGGGGTGCAGAAATCAAGGGATACACCGGAGTACTGTGGGGCCAGAACTGATGGAAAAAAAAAACATGTGGGAAAGCCCCCCAAATGGGGAGGACATTTCATGATGATTTTCTCCCCTTGCATAAAGACTTTCTCCCCTCTCTGATGATCTTTTGCAAGGCTTTTTTTTTTTTTTAGCAGAGGGAAGGAGTTGCCTGGAAGGGGGAAGAGGTAGGCACTGCCTTCATTCATTCATTCATTCATTCATTCATTCATTCATTCATTCATTCATTCATTTATTGTATCAATCTTATAACCTGCTCTATCCCAGCAAGCTGGGCTCAGAGTGGCTCACACAAACCATAAAACATATAGTGAGAACCATAAAATTGCATACGACAGTGAGTTAAAACTGCCCTAACCAATTAAAATCATAATTTCTAATGGTGCATAACGATGCAATATAAAGGCCACAGCATGGCCTGCAGGCAGTTGTTCGGCAATGGCAGGTAAGGTAGGGAGGCCAGCATTTATGGTAGGAACTGTAGCCTGGAGGAATGGTTCTGTTTTACGGTTCTATTTTACAGGCCCTGTGGAACTCCATAAGGTCTAGGGTTGCCAAGTGCCCGGTGGTGGCAGGTAAAATCCCTGCGTGCACGTCACTGTTGGGTTTACACGGAAGCGATGCGGACGCTCTGGCAACCTCAGCTAAAACTCTATGGAACCATAGAGTTTTGGCCGAGATCGCTAGAGCATCTGCGTTGCTTATGCCAGGCGCGTGCACATCTCACATTGGGCACTGCAGCCACAACCCTGCAAAGCTCCCGCCAGTGGAGCTAAGGGGTTGGCAAGCCTAATAAGGTCCTGTAGAGCCCTGGTCTCATTAGAAAGACCATTCCACCAGGCTGGGGTCAGGGCAGAAAAAGACCTGGCCCTGGTTGAGGCCAGCTGGACACTCCTCGGGCCGGGGACCACCAGTAAGTTGGTATTTGATGATCTTAACATTCTCTGGGAAACAAACTTTCTCTGTCACCTGCCATTATGATGGTGGCAGCATCCCACTGCATGCTTCTTTGCAGCCCCATTCCTAAGTGGCTTTAATGATTTTTTTTGGGAGGGGGGTCATAAGAATCCTTCTTCCTATCAACAATGACAACCAGTTACCTGACCATAAGCCATTAAGGGCCGGAAAAGTGCGCTCAGACTGAAACAGTGCTTGGATTAATGTCATTTGGTTTTCACATAGCCAGATCAGATTGTGACTAGAACAAAATGGTGATTATATGACTATACGTTCATTCCCTCTAGTACTTGAAAAAAGCTCCTGGAGTGTCCCTTCTGCAAGCTGCAAGACTATCCTCCAGTGGAGGGACTAGATTCCCCCCCCCACCTTTCATAGTTTGGAGTTTGGGATATTGCAGAAGAGGGTTAACACTAATAGAAAGTTATAGTCATTGCCACACAAAAAAATTTCTTCCAGAAGAAGAAGAGTTGGTTTTTATATGCCTACTTTCTCTACAACTTAAGGGAGGCTCACCTTCCTCACAACAGACACCCTGTGAGGTAGGTGGGGCTGAGAGAGCTCTAAGAGAACTATGACTAGCCCAAGGTCACCCAGCTGGCTTCGGGTGTAGGAGTGGGGAAACAAATCCAGTTCGCCAGATTAGCTTCCGCCGCTCATGTGGAGGAGTGGGGAATCAAACCCGGTTATCCAGAGTCCACCACTCCAAACCACTGCCCTTAAACACTACACTAAACTAAAGGTTTTTAAAATGGGGGTAGCTGAAACCATGAGGTGTGTACCAATTTTGTACTTTAGAGTAGTCTGAATCAATCCCCAAATCATAAATCTGGCTAAGTAGATCCTGGTAGCCACACAGATACTCCTGAAAGAGCTGAACTTAAACCATGAGAAGCAAGAAAGTTATGGTATTCAAAGAAAAATTATTCAAAATTCAATATGAATATGCATGGATGAATTCAGGGATGAAAAGAAAACTTGACATATCTTCTACTGGAGTGCCGTGTGTGTTAAGTGCTTAAGTGCTGACAAGTCGCTTCCGACTCATGGCGACCCTATGAATGAAAGTCCTCCAAAATGTTCTATCTTTGACAACCTTGTTCAGATCTTGCAAATTGAGGGCTGTGGCTTCCTTTATTGAGTCCATCCATCTCTTATTGGGTCTTCCTCTTTTCCTGCTGCCCTCAACTTTTCCTAGCATGACTGTCTTTTCCAGTGACTCTTGTCGTCTCATGATGTGACCAAAATACGATAGCCTCAGTTGAGTCATTTTAGCTTCTAGAGTCAGTTCAGGCTTGATTTGATCTATAACCCACAGATTTGTTTTTTGGCAGTCCACGGTATCTGTAACACTCTCCTCCAGCACCACATTTCAAAGGAATCTATTTTGTTACTATCAGCTATTTTCTTCTTTTCTTGCACAGGTTACAATGTGTTCATACATCAACTATATTTATTGCATTTTTATCTGGGATTCTCTTTGTATGGAGTGCCATACAAGGACAAAAACTCATAACCATGTATCTATGCTTGTGGAGAATCTGCACAGTTTTGAGAATCACTGTGCGTTTATGTGTGTATGGAACAAGGATCCTCATGCTGCATCACAGAGCAATTTCCCATTGATTATGTGGACAAAACTATATAAAGGACAAATCTCTATCAGGAGTGCTTCACTGTTGCTATATTAAGCAGAACGCCTATAACATAACATGTTGTTTCGTAACATGAAGCTCTCAGTTTTCATGTAAACACTACATCATATATTCATCGCTGCTGTATATCATCATGGCCAAAACATCTTAGAAATAGTAGCTGTTGAAATGTGGTCTTCATTTTCACAATTGTTCAGCACAAAGTTATTATTTAGTATTTAGCATTAATGTTTTAGTAATAGACAGCCCTGACCTGGATGGCCCAGTCTCTACCTCACAGATCAGAATGCCAAAGGGAAGAACCAAATACAGCTCCTTGGAGGAGCTGGAGAGAGAAATTACACAGCCTTCTTGAAAGTGGAATATCAACCAACAAAGTTGATTGATAATAACTGGACGGGTTAGTGTTAACCCCATATGGAATGATTTGTGAAAAACTGGTATGTCATCTCTATACATTTACTTGGTAAGTACTGTTCATCTCCAGGCTTCTTGATTCAAATTTGTACTTTAATGCAAAATAATAATACAGTGCCAATGAGAAAGACAGCTAATAGATTTGGATCTTACCACTCTATTCCACTGACAGGGCACATTTCTCTTGTGCAAGGAACCTTCTGCTGACACAAAAGACTTTTGCCCCCACACTGCTGAATAATGACATGATGCCAAGCATTTGGATTAAACTAGGTTTTTTTAAAAATCTATGGCTACGTTATTGAACAGCCTTCCCTTTTTAAAGTGCATGTTGCTTCTAACCCAGTGGGTACCAGCATTTCAGGCAGATCTAGAGTTACCACCCCCCAGGGAGAGGGGGTGGAGTTTTCTCAAATGACAACTGATCTCCAGCCTACAGAGAGCAACTGGTTCTCCAGATTAGAGTCTGCCGCTTTTAACCACTACACCATGCTGGCTCTCTTCTTGGTAGGACCCTACAAAGCCAGTACCCCACCCAATTGACCCAATAAGTGCACATCCCTCATTCAAAAATTGGTGTGAGCACAACATTGCACAGGAGGAAATTACCAGTGGAACAGAGTGTAACCACACCTAACCCTACCACATCAACTCATCTCTAAAAAGTTCATGAAGCTAATTTTGACCTTTTTAAGGAGGAAATGGCATGTAAATTGGCTACTCTTACAAACGTTTCACAGTGCTTGCAACCAGGCAGATCATGAGAGGGAGGGCATCTTGGCCATCTTATGGGAATCGATTAGGGGTCACTGGGCATGTGTGGGGGAGGTAGTTGTGAATTTCCTGCATTGTGCAGGGAGTTGGACTAGATGACCCTCCCTCATTCACTATTTCTGCTGCTAAGCCTAGATGACCCTCCCAGCAAAATAGGTTCTGCCCCACTGCTAAACTCTGCTATTAACACAAACAGTTTGCAAGTCTTCCTTCTAACACATTCAAAGTGCACTTGAGCGGGGGGGAAATACACCTCCCTGCCTTTTTATTTTGTACAGTTTTTCCGGGTTTTTTTTTTTTTTTTTACATTGCTTTCGTCAAGCTACAGGAAGTTGGATGAAAAGGCTGGCGTAGTACCTTGTGAAATCAGCAAGCATGGTCCGCCAGCCAGTGTTCCCAACCTCTCAGAGCTCTAATTAAAATCCACTGAACACATGAGCAATGTTGTTGGCACGGGACTTTGGAAGTGTTTGTTACAACGGTGTGAAAGAGTAGATAAGGTTTTTAGGGGATTAGTGTTGGGTGTTTTGTTTCAGGTGGATTATTTCTAGTGAATGGGCTCTTGGTCCCCCCCCCCTTTTATCTGCATGGCAAGAGAAACAGGTGGTGCTCAAAATCATCCTGATATTTTATTTAAACCGGGTGGTGCCGTTTTGTGGTCCTAAAAAAAGAACGGAATATCTGCTTCTTACTTGGAAACCATGTAATTGACATGAATGGCATATACCCAACAGTGCTCTTCCAGGAGCATAAGTGGTCTTGCGCTTGTGGAAGTAGCTTTGCTTTTGTTTTTGTTTTGCTGTTGAAGAGGGTTGAGCCGAGAAGAGCTTGTCGTATCCAGCCACCATCTCTATTTGCTCAAGGCAGAGTGCCGTCACCTTGCATTCTAGCAATGGGCGACAGCAGTACACATTGTTCAGTTTCAGGGTGGTGTTTTTTTTTAGAAGCAGATAGCTCCTGGTGTTGATTCATATTGCAATAATGAGGAATAACAAGCAGCACCATTGGAAACCAACTGTGGAGAAAAAATAAGGAACACGAGGAAGGGACAGAGAGTGGCAGCAGCTGGGGAAAAGGAAAAATGCTGAATATAGTGTATAGGGTTGCCAGCTCCGGGTTGGGAAATACCTCTTGATTTTGGGGGTGGAGTCTGAGGAGGGCAGGGTTTGGAAAGGGGAGGGACTTCAATCCCAAAGCAGGCATTTTCTCCAGGGGAACTGATTTCTATCAGCAGGAGATCAGTTGTAATCAGTTGTAATCAGTTGGAAAGGGCCTGTGGCTCATTGGTAGAGCATCTACTTGGCATGCAGAAGGCCCCAGGTTCAATCCCCGGCCTCTCTAGTTAAATGGACTAGGTCTCTGCCTGAGACCCTGGAGAGCCGCTGCAGGTCTAAGTAGACAATACTGACCTGGATGGACCAAGGGTCTGATTCAGTATAAGGCAGCTTCATGTGTTCATGTGTTCAATAGCAAGAGATCTCCAGCCACCACCTGGAGGTTGGCAACCCTAACAATGTAATACTATATAAATGTACCACAGAGAAAGTCTCATTGTCCAGAATAAAATTCTGTGTAGGCAAGCATAGAATGGTGCTGTAATGTTTTGTGGGAAGGTGATGAGAAATAGTGAATGAGGCAAGCTAGTCACATGTAAAAACATAGTGCTCTGACATCCAGCAGCCACCCTCAAACCACCCATGTGACAATACCTAAGGCAAATGGTTTGATGTTTGTTCGCTTGCTCAGTTTGACTCATTCCCCATTATGGCGTTTGCACTCCCTCCTGCGCAACTGACCTGGCACTCATGGAACTGCACCAAGTTGCACACTTCTATGCATGGTTCACTGGAAACACATTAGCGGGAACATTCTGCACACTTTATGCTGTGGTGGAGTTTCCTGGTCTTCAGGAAACCTCCTTGCGAAATTGCAATATTGGAAGAAGTTGGAGCTTGTAAATTCTGGCCAATGTGGAGCTCATATTGGGCTGAGAAGCTGCAAATGGCCCCGGCTGCCTCCATGTTTGCTTCTTCTTCATATGTGGGCACCAGAACATCATGAAGTGTGAAGCAATCCTAAATCATTTTGTTTCTTTCACTACTGGACACTTTTTGGGACTGTTGGTTAACAGTACTACACAATACTACTTAAAGCAATATTTTATTTAGGGAGCTGTCCAGAGATTCACCAGCCAGATTGGTCTGTGGATTCCTGACTGAACTCTTCGCCTTCCCCCCCTGCTTGTTTCTACCCCATAGCTTGTTTTTCTGGTCTTGTGAAGGGTGTTATGGCTCCATCATGGCTTCAGAATTTTGCTTGGATTGTACACAAGTTTGCTTTCTGAAGGTTTGCTCTACTACACACCCAATTGTGATCTGAGGTTGTGGTGGAATAGTCACAGAAAAGTGACTTACTTCAGCACTGGCAAAATCATGTCTGACTTGGACCAAGGAATAGCTCACTGTAGGCAATTTATTTGTTTATTGGCACTCTTTATTTGTTCCACAACCCTTTCTCCCTCAGTATTCTGGATTTCCCCCCTGGTGGATCTTTCTTGCCTAGATGTCTCTCTCTTTTACACATGCTTTATATATTTTTATTTGTAACATTTTTTATTCCAGCTAAAAATGTTTTTCTTTGTAACTTAGTTTCTAAAACATAATCCAACATTAAAATAGATCTAATTAATTAATATTTATCAGTTATTTTAAGAGACAGTGGCAAAGTTCCTCCAACTATTGCATTAAATTTAAACATAATAAAGAGACATATAGTAATGAAATTTCATTCATTACATATTGCAAAGATGGTCCCTAAGTTGTCTTAAAGTCGTAAAGGATGCTTTGAGAGAATTACCCAGTTTAACTGTGTGCTTTAATTCCCATATTTAATTCCCATAATTCCCTGTGTGCTTTAATTCCCATATGTTCAAGACTTTCTATTCCTTGGCTCCATCCTCAACCAAAAGGGAGTCTGCAGCCAAGAAATCAAAAGGAGATTGAGACTGGGAAGGGCAGCCATGAAGGAGCTAGAAAAGATTCTTAAGTGTAAGGATGTGTCACTGGCAACCAAGATCAAGTTAATTCATGCCATCATATTCCCTATTACTATGTATGGGTGTGAAAGCTGGACAATGAAGAAAACTGATAGGAAGAAAGTAGATTTTTTTGAAATGTGGTGTTGAATGAGAGTGTTACGGATACCGTGGACTGACAAAAATTCAAGCCTGAACTGAACTGACCCTAGAAACTAAAATGACTTAACTGAGGCTGTCGTACTTTGGTCACATTATGAGAAGACAAGAATCACTGGAAAAGACAATCATGCTAGGAAAAGTTGAAGGCAGCAGGAAAAGAAGAAGACCCAACAAGAGGTGGATTGACTCTATAAAGGAAGCCACAGCCCTCAGTTTGCAAGACCTGAGCAAGGCTGTTAAAGATAGGGCGTTTTGGAGGTCATTGATTCATTGGGTCCCTATGAGTCAGAAGCAACTTGACAACACTTAACACAATATAAGTTCTCTGGCACCTAGCAAATTATTATTATCTCAATTGTGAGTAAAATTAACATTTCCTCTTATTCATTCTCTGATGCTACTCATTTTATAAAATCTAAGAGATATCGGCTAACAGGGCCTGAAATCCATGCTCATAGGAAATTCTTAAAACTTGAATATTAGCAAAGCTGCCATTCTGCATGAGTTTAACCAGGTTTTGTTGTATGCTATATATGAAGCTCAGGCTTTCAGTAGTTCAAAATGTTTACACACTTGTTCTCAGACACATGATGAGCATAGTGCATGAAATCCGTACCACCGTGAACATTTCATCCTCTGAAATGGCCCTTATAAAAACAGTAATAGTTGGAGTGTCATTACAGCATATTGGCAATTAATCCCCCGAATGATCAATGAAGAGAATGTCCTTTTCCCTCTCTCTCTGGTTTATTTATGTGTTCCCATTAATTATGCCTAATTTTCGGTTGGCACTTCTCCCCTTAATGTAATTCAATTTAAGCATATCTTTCCAGAGACTTATTAATAGGTAGGGTCATTTATATTGTGTAGCACAAATATTTTATAATCCACTAATCTTGACAAAAAGGCAATGCCTTGCTAATAAAAAATGTATGAGGAGTAATGGTTCCCTATTAATAACTTATTAGGTCAGATCACACAGTTTGAAGTGTCTATTACACTTTAATTTTATCAGATTTCTTCTGTTGGAACCTACAACTCTTTCTTTATCTTTTTATTGACACTACTTTTAATCCAGCCCCTTTGATCATTGACACACACACACCCCAAAAAAAGAAGGAGAATTTGTTGCCAATCTTTGCCTTCTATTGGTAGGCCCACAGATGTCTTTATGGACAGTATACAAACCATCTGTAGATCATTGTCGACTAATGTTAGAAAGCACTTTCCTTTGTAATGACTGTATTTTAGTTCCTACAATTGTAAAGCGGACATTTCTTAGCTAAGGAGAAGACAAGCAACTTTTTGAGCAAATATAGTTAGATTTTTAAAAATCTGTCTACTACTGCTCATACAGTCATAGCCTTGAGCAGAAAACAAGGAAACAAAAAAAGCCTTCCTTGGTGCTATTCTTCTGATAGTTAATTTTTGCCCCTATAAATTTTGCCGCAGAGTAACAGAATCATTTTTAAAATCTTCTTTTCTGTTTTTTAAATTTTAACCCTCTTCAATGGTAGTTTCTGGGAAGATATCCCAACAATTTATTTTAATACAGTTCCTCACTAATATTAACTTTTCAGTTGAAAAGGAGAAGGGGTGAAATGTAGAGTCAGGAAAGTCTTGTATGCAGATAATACTGTGCTGTATGTTTTACTTTTTACTTTCACTACATGGTAAGGGAACTGCGGTTGACCTATGAAAGCCCCAGTAAGTGTTATCTGAACAAACTGTGATATATCAAACAGAATTTGGTCATAGATATTCTGATAAACTTAAGTTTGCACTGTAAGACCCCAGTCCTATATATAATATACTTTCCATAAATATTAACATTTTATCTCTTAAATATTTATTTTGTGCTCAATGAAATATCATTCATATTTAAATATTAGAGTTCCATAACAGGAACAAGAAGGGATTTCATAATGATTCAAGAGCACCTGCACAATAACACTTGTACAGGCAATGTACTCTCACTACTTTTCTTTCTGGTAATAACAGTTCTGTTTCTATGTTAAATGACAGCTGAAATCTTATTCATTTATTGTTTTATTGAATGCTTTTTGTGATGTCTGATGCTCATGTATCAACTATTCACACTGACACTCTTGATATTCTGTGGAAAATGGGACGACACAGCCTTGTGAAATAATGCAGTTGTCTGACCAATACCATTATGGGGACAATATTATACATACAGGTTGAGTACCCCTTATCCGGAAATCCGAAATGATTCCAAATCCAAAAGTTCTTTGAGCCAGATTGCCCCTGGCCCTACTACTTTCTCCAATATCTTGGGTCCTCTCAAAATGCTACTTACAGCCCATGGGACAAGCCACAGCTCAGGGGCAAGAGCCCAGCAGCCTCTTGGCATGACCTGGAGCCAGCACTTACCCAGCAGCCACCCGGCCCAGTCTGCCAGGCTACAGAAGAGACTTAGAGCAATAGGAGGCGACCCCCTCCTGGCCGAGGATGTCCGGCCGCTATGGAACACCTCTCTTCAAGCTGGGGCTTTGGGAGAAGAAGAAGGGTGAGGATGTGTGTAAAGCCAGCTGCACCGCTGATCAGCTGAGTCCCGAGCTGATCGGCAGTGAGCTGGCATGGTTGGGGGCAGGGCGAGGCAGGTGGATGGGGCCCACGTGTGAGCCCTTACAGGGGGTGGAGCCAGGAAGGCTTGTCAGACTGGAGAGCCCTTGGAATTCCAGGCTGCAGGACAAGGCCCCAGGAGGCACGGCCAGGAGCTCTCCAGGCTGCTGGAGGAGGTGAGAGGGTTAGTTATACTGTATTCCAGAATCTGAAAACATCCAAAATCCAAAATATTTCTGGTCCCAAGCATTTTGGATAAGGGATACTCAACATGTAGTAACTTCTAGATGTATACATTGCTTTCCAGACATCTCTGTATAGATCACACTGTATAACATTTTTTAATCAATACATCTAATTTTCCACATGACCCTCATCTGTGGATACTTAAATCTGGAGACTGGAGCCATGAACAGACAAGGGGACTCTTTCTGCAAACCTGAGAAAATCCTCAGGTTTGCAGGAAAATCTGAAATATATATAAAAATACACTGAGTGGTTAAAGCCCCCTAAAATTATAGAGGCAGTGCCTACAGCTTTAAGAAATGAAAGACCTCTGCAGTGGCCAATGTGGGTGTTGCTAGGCAACCACAAATGTATTCCTAGATTTCAAGCCTTGTTTTCTGTTAGCAAAAGGCAGAGGTTGTTGTGAAGATAAAATGGAGGACAGTAGCGTAAAGTAAGCTGCTTTGGGTCTCCACTGGAGAGAAAGGTAGGGTAAAAGGAAATGAATAGGTAATAAAAATAGGTTAAGATGGGGAACAGATAGATAGGTTGGCTGGTGGATAATTAGTGGATATTAGAGCTAAAACTAACAATCTCACTCAAATATCCACTTTTGGTGTAGGGTAGCACCCCAGGGGTATAAGGGTGGTTTACTGATTACTCCTCTGGAAAATATCTGCAGTTTTTGAAACTTGAGAACTTTGTTCTCTTTTCATCTTTGTCAGGAATCTGTATCCTCCCCCCCAAGTTTCTCCTCTTCCTTCTTCATCCTCATTTTGTGCCTTAATTCTGTTTGCTGGACCTACTACTAGCAATTATGACTGCTACTGTGTGTGTGGGTCTTCATATATGGTTGCCAGGTCCCTCTTCGCCACTGGCAGGAGGTTTCTGGGGTGGAGCCTGAGGAGGGGAGGGTTTGGGGAGGGGAGGAACTTTAATGCCCTAGAGCCGTGTTGGCGAACCTATGGTACGCGTGCCACAAGCGGCACGTCGAGCCCTTTCTATGGGCACGCGTGGAGCTGCCGCCCCCCCGCCCGTCCCCCGCCCCCTCTTTGCGGCCTCGACGTCATCTGCCTCCCGCCGCCCCACTCCGCCTTAGCAGCAGCAGCAGCGCTGCCGCCCCACCCAGGCGCCGCTCCAGATCCGCCACCGGCCGCTCATGCTCGGCCCCGAGGGCTGCCCTGCCGGCCGCCCCGCTACGCCCACCGAGTCGCCCCCGCCCCCTTGGCTGCCCGTCCCCCTCCTCTGCCCCTCCTCGCGGCCTCGGCGCACGTTTCCGCCTCGCCGCAGCCAACTTTGTCGAGGGGCGGGGGCGACTCGGCGGGCGTAGCGGGGCGGCCGGCAGGGCAGCCCTCGGGGCCAAGCATGAGCGGCTGGTGGCGGCGGCGGGTCCAGAGCGGCGCCTGGGTGGGGCGGCGGCGCTGCTGCTGAGGCAGAGCGGGGCGGCGGGAGGCTTGCGGGAAGCTTGCGGCGGGCGGCTCTTTTGCTTGCCACTGAGAGATGCACATTTACCCCATCCAGAGTCTCAAAACTGCATGGGGGGGTGGGTTTTTGTTGTCTATATGTGAAAGAGAGGTTTTGCCTTGGACTTGCCACTGAGAGATGCACAATTACCCCATCCAGAGTCTCAAAACTGCATGGGGGGGGGGTTTGTTGTCTATTTGTGAAAGAGAGGTTTTGCCTTGGACTTGCCACTGAGAGATGCACAATTACCCCATCCAGAGTCTCAAAACTGCATGGGGTTTTTTGTTGTTGTTGTCTATTTGTGAAAGAGAGGTTTTGCCTTGGACTTGCCACTGAGAGATGCACAATTACCCCATCCAGAGTCTCAAAACTGCATGGGGGGGGGGTTTGTTGTCTATTTGTGAAAGAGAGGTTTTGCCTTGGACTTGCCACTGAGATGCACATTTACCCCATCCAGATTCTCAAAACTGCATGGGGGGGGGGGTTGTTGTCTATTTGTGAAAGAGAGGTTTTGCCTTGGACTTGCCACTGAGATGCACATTTACCCCATCCAGAGTCTCAAAACTGCATTGGGGGGGTTGTTGTCCATTTGTGAATGGGAGGTTTTGCCTTGGACTTGCCACTCAGATGCACAACTCAACAATAAGCCCCCCTGCAGAGTTTTGAGAATGCAGATGGGGGAAATGATGTTTGTCAGTCATTGCCATGATTTAATTTTATGGATGACAAAGGATAGTACAGTTTGTTCTGAAAATGAAATCCTTAAAGTGTGGAATTCTCTGCCAAATAATTTTAAATCAATGAAAGCACTTGGGATTGCTTTCCTTACTTTGTTTGGATCATTTTATGCTTGTGAGCATAAGATGTTAACGTATGAGTTGTTTTTTCTAAACTAAAACCTCAGTATTCAGGTTAAATTGCCGTGCTGGCACTTTACGATGAATAAGTGGGTTTTGGTTTGCAGTTTGGGCACTCGGTCTCTAAAAGGTTCGCCATCACTGCCCTAGAGTCCAATCGCCAAAGCGGCCATTTTCTCCAGGTGAACTGATCTCTATTGGCTGGAGATCAGTTGTAATAGCAGGAGACCTCCAGCTAGTAAGCGGAGGTTGGCAACCCTTTCATAACATTTTCAAAGTTTTGACTTTGAGAACTATTTTCTCAAAAATGGTTTCCACAGGCTTTCTCCTCCACTTGCAGTGCAGCTCTTATCAGAGTTACACCCTTCTCTAGGACCATTGACTTCAAAGGACTTATTTTATTTTCTTATTTTATATGCCGCCTTTCTAGCCCAATAGGGTCTCCAAGGTGGCAAATGACAAGGCATTACACCATCTAAAACAAAGCACACACACACGAAAGTCGGGAAAGGGTGGCATAAAAGTTGAATAAATAATCTATCTGTCTATACACACACACACACACACACACTAAAATACATAAACATACAAACACAATACAACCAGGGAAGACGGGCAATAGAAGTTTATTAGAAGGGTGAAACCCTGAAAGGATTGCATGATAAATTCAATATAGTGTTGTGATCATTGTTGTGTAATGTTAGGCCTGTTCCAGCCCTCATTGAAATTAATGGAAGGACTCCTGTTGTCCTCAGTATGTTTCATTTTGTGCGCTAGAACAACATTTTATTATTGTGGTACACGCCAGAACTGGGTAAATTAGTTCTATTCAATAGCAAGTGCTGGACATAAAATATACATCAGGATGTCAGCCTCTGTTCGGGTTTGGCCAGACACCTGTGTCTGTGCTATTGAAAGATCATTCTTACTTATGGCCATTTAAGAAAACATAACAGACTAGAATTTGCTGTATATTGTGGGCAAAGATAGCTTCTGTCAGCAATTGTTCAGAGTAATCGTTATTCAGGCAACATTCTCACTGAAGTTAATGAGACTCTTTGAGGGTGGATATCTTTTCCAAGAGTACTGTTAGGACTGAAGTTTCATTTTAAAAAATGAAACTGAATATTCCAAACTTTTAAATCTTTTATTAGGACATCTAAAGGTGGGAATTAGTTGTGTGTACACTATTATTTTATGAATGTGATATTTCCCATATACACTTTACCTTCCTTTCCTAATGGAATTAAACAACAAAAAACATTACTGAAATTAGGGATGTAACTGTTCCCTCTTTAATTTATTTTAATTCTTTGTCTTTGACAGCATTTTGGTTGTCTGATTTTTCTTGTTAATTTTGCAACTTGTATTCTCTGCATGTGTAACAGTTACTATACCCAATTTATATGTATACAAGTGGGGAACCCACAGGAACTTGGGGGGGGTACCTCATTTTCCCCTGTGGGGCCCTCCCCGCACTGTTTCTTCTTTCACAGCTCCAGTGAGCCACAAATCCTCTTCCTTGCTTCCTTCTCTACCTAGGGTTGCCAACCTCCACGTACTAGCTGGAGGTCTCCTGCTAATATAACTGATCTACAGCCGGTAGAGATCCGTTCCCCTGGAGAAAATGGCCGCTTTGGCAATTGGACTCTATGGCATTGAAGTCCCTCCCCTCCCCAAACCCCGCCCTCCTCTGGCTCTACCCCCCCAACCTCTCACTGATGGCAAAGTGAGACCTGGCAACCCTATCTCCACCTTCCACTGTATAACCAACTTACCTCTTAGCTGCCTCCCCATCATCAGCATTGTTTATTGATTTCATTTATACCCAACCTTTTTCTCCAAGAGGGGCCCAAAGCAGCTCACATCATTCCCTCCTCCTCCATTTTATCCTGACAACAGCCCTGTGAGGTGAGGCCGAGAATGTGCCTGGCCCAAGGTTACCCCAGCAAGATTCCACGAAAGAGTGGGATTTCCAACCTGGATCTCCCAGATCCCAAACCGGAACACTAACCAGAAAAAACAGAAAACAGAACCTTTATTGGCATTAACAGTAACAAAACAAACATGTAAAGCAGCTAGATATGGATCTAAAAAAGAATAAATACACAGTTCATTGGTAAATATTATAATAAACAATTAAATGAGGGTTCCACTCCTTCTTTCTCCCTCCTTTAGGACCTTGGCCAGGAACTCGGCTACTTGAGTGGTAACTTCAAAGCTTATGTCATCCAATAAATGGGCTATGTTTCCAGTAGTCATTGCAATAGTAAATTGAGGAAGGGAGCTAATTAAGCTGCATCGAAGCTGTGTGAAAAGTGGACAGTACAAGAGAATATGTTGTATTGTGTCAGGTTCTTTGCATTGACACCTACAATATCTTGCTTCGGGTGGTATTCCCTTGTATCTACCACTAACAACAGCTGAAGAGAATATATTAAATCTGGCCAACAAAAATGCTCTACGGTGAGAGGGTATAGTTAAGTTAAAAAAATACTGGGCCATAGAGTTTGTTTGATAAGAAAGGCCTAAAAAACGAGGGGAGCAGATACCTTCAGCACCGGCTTTTATTATTTGGGAATCACTGTCCCATATCCTTTTTTGGATTGACCTAAAAATATATACTTCACTGGAGTTGGACAAGGAATCAAGAACAATCCCGAGTGATAGCAAGTCACTCATTCAATATTTGGATATAAATATTATTTTGTCATTTAATACTAGTTTTTCATATAGAAAGATGTGCGTGTGTGTGTGGAGAGAGAGAGAGAGAGAGAGAGAGAGAGAGAGAGAGAGAGAGAGAGAGAGAGAGAGAGAGAGAGAGAGAGAGAGAAAGGGGGCCCTTTCACACAGCCCAAATAATGCACTTTCAATCCACTTTCTGTGCACCTTAATGATAGTTTGCAAGTGGATTTTGCCAGTTCACACAGTAAAATCCACCTTCAAAGTGCATTGAAAGTGGATTGAAAGTGCATTATTTGGGCTGTGTGAATGTGCCCAGAGAGAGGTCTTTGTTTGAAATGTTCAAAATGATAGTAAGTTTTTAATACTAATGTAGACGTTGCTGGCTTTCCTTTGTACAAATCCCGTCTCTTTCTCTCTGATTTGAAGCGGCTACGTACCAAGTATCACACACACACAAAAAAAACCCTCCCCGAATGATGCTCTAGTGAGGCCCTCCTACTGCAATGTAGGAGGAATAATAGACTTTTGGGGTGTTTTCAGCATCAGCAGCTGCCTGCTGATGTATTTGCTTTTCTGTTCGATGGGAAATGTAGTGTAAAAATAGACGCTGGCATTTATTGGGAGCTTAAGCACACTGAAGTTTTACAGATTTAGAAAGTTCACTAATCACTATCCATTAAAACAAAACCCTGCCTCCTTGACTTATAAATTAATCTGGATGATGAGCCCCAAGGGAGGGATTGCTAGAAATATTCCTTTTGAACAAATGCTACCAGATAACAGTCAGGGGGTGACGGAATGCATAACAAGGGAAACAGGCAGAAGAACCAGGCCTTTTTTTTGAGACTCTGAAACCCATGTTCCATTACAACTTTAAATCTTCAAGGACAGAATGCATCATGGCTGCTCCTAACAGGCTGAATATTCACACAGATTATATATCTATAATAGCAAAGAGGCAGGAAGTTGATAATTTGTTTGCAGTCCAACTCTTGATGTTATTAAAGCCACAATTAATTGCTGCCTATAATCGAGGAACGTAATCTGAAGTGCCACACATAGAAGTCAATTTTTGTTTCAAAGAAATGTGAAGTATGGACCAGACCATTATAACTTGGACAACACTTTTGACCGCAATAGAATATCCCGAGTGTGCCGACTTGTCTTTTCATAACTGTCAATTGACGTAGAGTTTCAAACTGTGAGCGCTCCATAAAAGGTGTTCTATCACGTGACATTCCCATTCATGTCACTCAACCGCCGCCCACAAATCCTCCTGACGGCCACTTTAAATGGTGTTAACTTTGCTGCAATTACTGAAGCAAACCCAACTACTTTTAAACGGTTTCGGGAAAGGCACAGTCGAGAGCATTTTGCTTAGATGATTCCGTTAAAGTAGTCCCATGAGAAAACGACCCAAGGAGCATTAGGAGACAATATGGTGGAAATGAAAACATATGGCTTGCAATAGGAAAGCTTCCGACATTGGCGTTTCTTTAATCTTCCTACGAAACAAGCATAAGCCTTCTGAAATGAATTTCAGAGGAAGATGAAAATGGTAAAATGTGTACGCTGCTGACTTTTACAGTATTACTATTAATATAATACTGACTCCGCATATGCTGCCACTAATCAGTGATGAAAGACCCAAAGCTATTCACACTATTTTTAGCCTCCATTAGCTACCCCCCCCCAAATCCACTGAACTCAGCAAAGACTAATACAGTTTCTTCATTTGGGTATTTATTGCAAGTTTCCAGAAACAAGCAATCCAATATTAAAATAACAGCATAGGATCACCACTGTAAATGCAAAACCAAACATATGGAATTTTACACCTAGACATTGGGGACATTCAAAACCAGTTAAGGACCATTAGGTTGGGCAGCTCTTCTGATACCCACTCCTTGGCCAAAGACACCGTATTGCACAGGCAGGCCCTGTAACAGAATGGGATTTGGGGGTAGAGCTGCCAGGTCCCTCTTCATCACCGGTGGGAGGTTTTGGGGGTAGAACCTGAGGAGGGCGAGGTTTGGGGAGGGGATGGACTTCAATGCCATGGAGTCCAATTGCCAATGCAGCCATTTTCTCCAGGTGAACTGATCTCTATAGGCTGGAGATCTGTTGTAATAGCAGGATATCCCTAGCTAGTAGCTGGATGTTGGCAACCCTATTTGGAGGCATAGATGCCTGTTCGGGTTGCTAAGGTAACCCAAAATGGCACCTGAAGTTTTGTGAGGCATCAAGCACTATTTCAGTTGTCTTTGCAAACATATTGTCTGCAATGCATCCCATTTGCATTCACTGACAAGAGGAACTCCTTTTATAGTGCCTTTCCCTCCCCCTTTATGCTCAACTGATTCATGATGAAGTCATTGTTTCTAGGTCTTAAACGTGAATGAAGAATTATCCTGTTTGCTTGGAAGGTTTTCTAGAGATTGAATTTGAAGTTGTGAAATATAATTGAAGAAGTAAGTTGCCTGATGTTTTGAAATTTCATTCCAGGTTCATCCTCAGCCATTAAGGATGGCAACTAGATTTAGATGTCTTCATAATTCCTTCATAATCTTGGGGTAAAACATCTGAAGAGAGGTTCTGCCTTTAAACAAGATGATTATCAGGTGCCTGTTGTATGTTTGTGCAAATGGCATGCCCTCAAAATTCACCAGAACTGAGATCCATGTATAAATTGCAATCTCTGAAAAGCAACTAAGAGTTATTCTTAAATATGTGAACCTAGGGTTGCCAACCTCCAGGTACTAACTGGAGATCTCCCGCTATTTCAACTGATCTCCAGCCTACTGATCTCCAGCTGGTGGCGAAGAGGGACCTGGCAACCCTATGTACACCAGAGGGGGTAGAGAGAGGCATTGTTACATTACAATCCTAAACAGAGTTACACCATTCCAAATCCCTTGGAGTCAACAGGCTCACTCCAAAAGGCTTGTTAAATGCACGGGTGCAAATAGACAAGCTGAAGATCATATATCTTTTTACACATTTTTGAAAGTAGAAAAGATCAAGAGTCCAGTAGTCTCTGAGAAGTCTGCTTTCTGCCCTTTGTGGAAATGTTCCTCAGCATACATTCACCCAAGTTATTTGATGCGTTTTTTTTTCCTGACAATGTGTCTGTAACCATAAGTCGTCTACTCACCTGGTCATTTTTCTGAGCCTCCTACAACATGAGCAGGACGGTTATCTGCCCTCAGGAAAGAACATCCTCTCAGCCCGAAAATATGTTGATGCATTTGCTGCCCCATCTATCGACTGCCAGCTGGTGGCAGCATTGCATCAGTTTAAAAGAGCAGATCTGCATTGGCCGGGGTTTTTTCCCAAGAGCCCCTTAAATAAATGAAGGTGTTCTAAGAGCTTTTCTTTTAAAGACGGAGTACACACACCAACCCAATCTTGAATAATAAACCCAATGAGAAAAACATAAGCACCATTCTTTCTGTCATACAACTAAAGGATTGCCATATATGCTACTGCAAAAATACAGGTCGCTGGTATTCGATCCAAGGAGTCTTTTCACTGTTACTGTTTTACTAGCTGATAATAAATCACTATTTGGTTGTAGTTCCGGGTGAAAGCCTTTCAAATTGGCATGATTTCCGTATGGGGTTCCCAGAATTTGTAAAGTGTTTTGAAGAGCAGCTGATTGGCTCCGGTGGCATCGAAGTAGGCAAAAATGTCCTTAAACCATCAAAAAGTGTGCGATCCTATGTGCGCTTTCTTGGTATTCAGTGGGACTCACTCCCCAGCAAGCATGCACATTTATCTGAATTTATACATTTAACATGCATAGCATTGTATTTACAAATGTTGCCATCTCTGCATGCAAGACAATGCAAACTAAACAGCAGAAAGCAAATGGTTCAGATTAACATTGAGCATGATATTTGTAAATTAAAATACAAATACATTCGCTTAAATATGTTTCCTATTTAGAATGGAAGCCCACAGGCAGTGTCCTTTTTATATTAGCATTGTTAATTGACTAGTTCTCAGAAGTGCATAGCAAATTACAAATGATACTAAATAAAAATAATCAGCTTTCTTTCATCTGCTTCCAATGGACTCAATTGGACTCTATGGCACTGAAGTCCCTCCCCAAACCCCGCCCTCCTCAGGCTCCGCCCCAAAAACCTCCCATTGGTGGCGAAGAGGGACCTGGCAACCCTAACTGGGGTTTTGATGGATGAACAGCTAGAGATTTGGTTGCTCCAAATCTGAAGTACCCCCTGGGCCCAAGATTGTTTAAAATATAGCTGATGTTCAATTAGGGATTCTCCACATCTGGATTTCTTCTTTCTTTGACGCATGTATGATTCCCTGCTGAACTCCTCAATTGTTCCAGCTTTGATCCCCAGATCTATACATGTTCTGTGGAAGTGCTGCTTGTGACAAGCGTTTGGGTTCTTTCCATTCATTTGTATCTCCTTTCCCCTCTCTGTTACCCATGTGCCAGTGCACACTGGTAGACCACAGCAAACTCCCCTTTCTGCCTCAGCCCGGATGAACTTGTATGTACAGTTGTATCATTCATTGTGTGTGGTCCTTTACCAATTATCAGGAGCACCCGTGCACACCAGCAAAACTTGGCACAAAGAATCTTCATACGCGTATGCTTATGCTCACATTGAGATTTGCCTTTTTGCAGTGTCTTATGGTCAAAACAATGAAAAGGGGGGACTGAAAATGGACAGAAAGGACTGAGAGTTGTGGCAGATTGAGCATGCTTTAATTTTGGATTTAATTTTACAAAATTATCCTCATTAAACCGGAACTAATAAGAATCCAGCACTGAGTGCTGACCAGTAACACAGAGTGGGTGAAAACCAGGCATCCCTATATTGAACAACAGCATTGAAAATTAAAGCTGGGATATCCTAAGCTTGTAATCCTAAATGAACTAAGGACTCATGTATTGGATTTAGTGAGATTTACTTCCAAATAATTATGTACCGGATTGTACTGCAAAGATGCTGACTTGAAAGGGAAACACAAGTCCAGCTTGCAGAGAAACAAGGGGTCCTCATTTTTCTCCGCATCATCCTGAACCTGAGTACGTAGCCACCTGGAGATACTTTAGTCTGAACCAGCTGCTTCGACAAGGAGAGCTGCAGTCCTTTCCACAGATTCAGCGGCAGGAAGAAGGACAGCTGCGATCAAGGAAAGTGAATAGGCTGTCCCTACTTAAGCCCATGAGGCCACAACCCTAAGAATGCTTCCCCCAGAGCAAGCCTCATTGAGACTTACTTCAGAGTAGACATGCTTAGGATTGCTTCCTGTTTTTCAGCAAACTTTGTTCAGCCAGCTGTGGAGTTCATAGCCACAACAGAAACTCTGTTTGTTCAAATGGGCAGATTGTATACTAGACGGGGTAGATGCCAGGCTTTTACCTTGATCATGAATATCTAAGTGAACAACAGACAAAAGAGAATACTATCAAAAGATTTTATAGGGCGGAGAGTTTGTGGGGAGCTTAGTTTTAGTAAGATTGTTGTGATCATTAGCCGCAAGCCCCTGATAGACATTGTAAATATATTTGTAATACCTTCGATCTGAAATCTGAAATCACACATCTGAAATCATTACTGGGGAAAAAAGTGCTCAATTTCTGATTGGGTATCTGTTAAGAAGCTTCTGAGAGAGTAGGAGAGAGACAAAGAGAGAGAAAGCAAAAGGCAGCATTTTGTAATATTGATACGATAAGATATTGCACAGAACACCTAGACATAATAATCATTGTTTCATTTTGCTTGAAATGGCTAGTGTTTTCTTTTCATCTCACTGCTGTTTGTATTCCTTTATTTCTAGCCATTGCTTGTTTACGCTGCTGCATATTGAGCCTGGTGCAAGAGTTCGTATCTGGCCACATGGTTCCCCCCCCCCCCACATAGATTCAAATAGTGAAGCCCATATTCATGTGCCTCTGCGCACATCGTACCGACCGCCTGCCTTCCTAGAATGGCAATGGTATGTTAATACTGCTGTTATAAATGCACTGACAACGGGTGTTTGAGAATGTGTACACCTGAACATCTGGCAGGGAAAATATGGCATCGGATTGCAACATGCATCATAACAGTGCAGACAGCAACGATATAAAACTCCCAGCTACTTCCCCAGTCTGTGATGATGTGCTTGACTGTTTGCATTTTAATAGTGGGTAGGGTACGACATAACCAAAGCTCTAATATTTGCTGCCTCTGAATAATATATTCGGTGCCTCTGAATAATATATTTGATACCTCAGAACAATATATTTGGCTAAGACTGATAATGTACTGTAATTGTGCTAAAATGCATGCTTATACTAATAATTCTCAACCAGCAGATTGTCAGAGGCAAGGACTGATTTCTGTTCTTCTGATGGTATGACAGGGTGGACAAAAATGATCTTTACAGAGCAGTTTTAAGCACAATTAAACCCTTCCAAATCCAAATCCATTGAAGTCTTAGAAGGACTTAGAACATGGGTTCTCAACAAGGGGGGAATTCTCCCCTGGGGACCACCAGTAAGTTGTTATCTGATGACCGTAAAGATCTTCGGGGGTGTACCAGGAGAGGCGGTACCGCAGATACGAAGGTCCCAGGCTGTGTAAGGCTTTAAAGGTCAAAACCAGCACCTTGAACCTGATCCGATACTCCAGCTGGAGCCAGTGCAGTTGACAGAGCACTGGCTTTATATGCTCTCGGGTGAGACCCCTGTAAGGAGTCTCGCTGCCGCATTCTGTACCAGCTGGAACCACCGGATCAGTCACAAGGGCAGCCCTACATAGAGCAAGTGACAGTAGTCTAGCCTAGAGGTGACCGTCACATGGATCACCGTGGCTAGGTCAGGGCGGGAGAGATAGGGCGCCAGCTGCTGAGCCTGGCGTAGATGGAAAAATGCTGTTTTGACCACGTCTGCAACCTGGACCTCTATAGACAGGGAGGCATCCAATATCACACCCAGTCTCTTGACGGTAGGCGCAGGTGTTAATGGCACACCGTCAAGAGCCGGGAGCCGGCATCCCACACCCAAGCCACCCCGACCTAGCCACAGGACCTCCGTCTTCGTTGGATTCAGCTTCAGCTGACTTTTTCTCAACCAACCGGTCACAGCATCCAAACACCTGGCCAGTGTGTCTGGGGCGGAGTCCAGATGGCCGTCCATAAGCAGATAAAGCTGGGTGTCATCAGTGCACTGGGGTATCATCAGTGTACTGATGACACCCCAGCCCGAAACCCCGAACCAGCTGGGCGAGAGGGCTCATGTAGATGTTAAATAACATAAGGGAGAGAATCGCTCCTTGCGGCACACCACACACCAAGGGGTGCCGCTGCGACTTCACCTCCCCCAGCGCCACCCTCTGTCCCCGACCTTGTAGAAAGGAGCATAGCCATTGAAGATGATCTAATGATTGCTCATCTCTCATGTGTACAAGTATGTGCAAGTGTGTGCTTCCGATAGCTTAACACCTTGTTAATGGCTAGTGAATGTTATGTCTGCTTTCTGTGTGCTGGAATGGCTGGAACAAACAAATGTCCCAAACAAATACGAAATGCTTCTTGAAGGCTGCTTCATGCAAGTCAGGAATTGTGGCAGCAGACAACCTATAACATGTTTCTGATACACATGTTATGAGGACTTTGAAATATGGACTGGTTGACTGCTTTTCATCCAGAACAGTCCCACGGACGATCACAGAGTAAAATGGATTTGAAGAATATGTGGCTGTGGGATATAAATCAAAGAGCAGGCTGATATACTGTAGCCTTTTCCCCAATCCTTTCATGATTTTGAAGGATTTACATCATCTTTTCATTGGACAAATCAAAGCTGGCAGGCTGGAATATTATCCTTTTGTTTTATAACAAAGCTGTATCTTGCAATTTCCACTGTTTTGAGAATGATGTGTGAAAAGCCAGCGCTGTTATGGGGGTCAGCTGGAACCACAAAGTTTTATGAATGCTTTGCTGGAAATTGCATTTAAGTGGTAACATGGGCCCAAATTTGACCTTTTCTGTGCTGTTTTTTATTCTGACGCAGTGTCTCTCCTTGCTTTTCATGGTCATCATTTTATGTAATGCCATTTATCTGCAAAAAAGATCTCTGCATTTTCCCCACTGTTGTACACTTATTTTGTCCCTCCATTTTGAAGGGCGTTAAATGTACAGACCTAGCAGTGGAACGAAAGAGAGCATTTCAGCTCACATAGATTAAACAAACTATGCCATTTCACATGTCCTTGGTGCTAAAGGCAAACTTTCGTTTCCTTGATTTTTGCCTAGTTCAACTGAGGTGCTTTTAAATTGTATTTGTTAATATTTCACCATGTTTGGGTGTTTTTTAGGCAAAGTAATAAGCATAGAAGAAGAGCCCTGCCGGCTCAGACCTAGGGTTGCTAACCTCCAGGTAGTAGCTGGAGATCTTCTGCTATTACAACTGATCTCCAGCTGAGAGATCAGTTCACCTGGAGAAAATGGCCGCTTTGGCAATTGGGCTCTATGGCATTGAAGCCCCTCCCCTCCCCAAACCCCACCCTCCTCAGGCTCCGCCCCCAAAATCTCCAGGTATTTCCTTTTTAAATTTTGTATTATTTTTTCATATATTCCATACAATCAATTAACGTTATCCATTAGTCTCTTCCAAATCTTAGTTTAACCTACAATGTGTATTACTAACATCTTCTTCTACTGTGACTTCCCCTCTTCCTTCATCTATCTCTAATTTATCTTCATAGTCCTCTTTGCATTTATTTCCTAATTCTATATAGAGCATTCTATAATTGTTAAAAAAAAAAACATTACTTAACTTCCCCATTGATATAGTTCTATAATATAACCATTTACAACAATTAGAATCGGTCTATGTCATAACCTTTAACATTTTGTATGTTAAGTTCATTTTTACAGTATACTGTCCGTGCCTCCCACTCCTTAACAAATTCATCATTGTCTTTTTGATTTACTAATGCAGTCAGTTTCGCCATTTCTGCTAGCTCGAACATTTTATGTATCCAATCAGTTTTGTCCAGTGTCATTTTCCATTTAGCTGCGTAGACCATACTTGCAACTGTGGTGGCGTGGAGTAAAAAGGTTCGTTGTGTTATAATATGGTCTGGTTTAATGCTTAGCAACATCATCTCTGAAGTTTTAGGGATATTTTGTTGTAAAATTAATCTTAACTCATTATAAATCATGTCCCAAAAGTTTTTAGCTTTATCACAAAGCCACCAAACATGGTGAAAAGAACCAACTTTATCTTGATATTTCCAACAATTTGGTGACAATGTGCTGTACATTTTGGAGAGTTTTTTTGGTGTCAAGTACCATCTATAAATCATTTTGTAAATATTCTCCCTTATCGATTGGGAAAGAATCTTTTTCATATCTCTTGACCAAAGTCTTTCCCAGCAGTTCAAGGGAATAGCATGACCAATTGTTTGTGCCCAGGTGATCATCATTGGCTTAATCCTTTCTTGTTCTGTATATAACAACAATAAATGTTTATACATCCTTGAAATCAGATGATCAACATTATCCAAAAGTGTCTGTTGCAAAATTGATTTTTCTCTAAGGAATCCCACTTTCATATTTTGAATATATACAGATTGTATTTGATAATATTGAAACCAAGTTAGATAGTCTTTGACATCCTCAAAGTCTTTTAGGGCACATTTATTCTCTTCCCATTTTAGAAGATCTTGATATATTATAAATTGTGATGGTCTTAGTGGACGCAAAGTTAACATTTCTTGTGAAGATATCCATAATGGTGTCTTTGTCTCTAACAGATGTTTATATCTCAACCAAATTTTTATCAACGATTATCTAATAATATGATGTTGAAAAGCCATATGAATTTTAGTTTTATCATACCACAAATACCCATGCCACCCAAATCTATTATCAAAGCCTTCCAAGTCTAGTAAACGTGCATTTTTCAACAACAGCCAATCTTTTAGCCACACAAAAGCTGAAGCTTCCGCATACAGTTTAAAATTAGGAAGAGCAAAGCCTCCTCTCTCTTTCGTATCTACTAGATATTTATACACAATCCTTGGCTTTTTCCCTTGCCAGATAAAGTTCAACAGGTCTTTCCTCCATGTGTCAAAATACTTTGTTTGCGTTAGTATTGGTAAATTCTGAAACAAAAACAACAACCTTGGCAGAATATTCATTTGTACAACAGCAATACGACCCAATAATGAAATATTTTTATTTGACCACACTATCATATCTTTTTTTGATTGCTTCCCAAAGTTTAGAATAATTATTAGTCAATAAGTCTTTGTTTTTATTTGTAATCCAAACTCCCAGGTATTGCACCTTGTTTGTTTTCTCCCAATTAGAAATACCCATAAAGTCCTTCTGTTCTTCTGTGGAAAGATTCTTGAATAATATCTGAGTCTTATCTTGATTTATCTTAAATCCTGAAACTTCACCATATTGTTTCAATAAAAACATCAACTCATTTATGGATCGATTTGGGTCATCCAAAATAAGCAACAGGTCATCTGCAAAGGCTCTTAGTTTATACTCATGTTTATTCACTTTTAAACCACGAATCGTCTCCATGTCATGTATTTTACTACAGAGAGTTTCCAAAGTCAAAATAAACAATAAAGGTGAAAGTGGACAACCTTGTCTTGTTCCTTTTTGTATGTCACAGTTAGCTGATATGGATTCATTTACTAATATTTTAGCTTTTTGCACTTTATAGATGGCATCAATTCCTGTTCGAAATTTACTTCCAAAATTCATCTTTTCCAGAACCTTTTTCATGAACTCCCATGAAACCATGTCAAACGCTTTCTCCGCATCCCAAAAAATGAGAGCCACTTTATGTTGTATATTTTGTTCATAATATTCTATTGCATCAATAGTGTCCTCAAATTATCCTTTATCTGCCTTCCAGGTACAAAACCCACTTGATCCTCGTGTATCAAGGTTGTTATAATCCACTTTAACTGATTTGATAATATTGAGGCATATAGTTTGTAATCCACATTCAATAAAGATATAGGCCTATAATTTGCTACTCTCTCTAGATCTTTTCCAAGTTTGGGTATAAGTGATATAAACGCATGTGACCATGTCTCTGGAGCTTGACCTGTTTGCAATATTGAATTACACACCTTCAAAAGGGGAGTCTTTATATCTTCTTTAAATAATTTGAAAAACATAGCTGTAATACCATCTGGGCCAGGTGTTTTATCAGTCTTTTGTCTAGATATAGCTTCTTCTACTTCCATTGTTGTAATTGAAGCATCAATCATATCTCGCTGCTCAAAGGTTAACCTGTTGATATTCACGGTACTTAGACATTTTTCCATTTTCTTCTCCGAAATCAAATCTTTTTGGTACAATTTTGTATAAAATAGTTCAAATTCTTTCTGTATATCAGTTGTTGTAAAAACCGGTCTTTTTGCTGTTTGTATTTTGTGTATTATTTGCTTTTGTCTAGAGTCCCTCAATTGACTAGCTAAGAGTTTTCCTGGTCGATTTGCTTGTTCAAAATATCTCTGCTTCGCATATTTCAAATTTTTATTCATTTCCTCCATGACTACTAAGTTTAGTTGGTGTTTCACAATCTTTGTTTTCTGAATTATTTCAAGTCTTTTAATAACATTTTGTTCTTGGATAAGTTGCTGTTCTAGTTTTTGCAATTCCCAAAGTATTTCATTAGTTTGTTGTAGCTGTTTTTTCTTCCAAGCAGTATTCTTCTGTATCATAAATCCCTTCAGAACAGCTTTGAAGGCGTCCCAAACTATAATCAAACTTGTTTCTCCATCCATGTTAATTTCAAAGTAGTCCTTTAGTAGCTTATGTAGTTCTTTTTTATATTATCATCTCGCAATTGTCATTTAGTCTCCATCGAAAAGCTTGCCTGTTATTCCACTCAAAAGAGACCGAATTATGGTCAGAAAAAGTCTTAAGAAGAATATGTACCTTACAAAGTTGGGTAAATATTGATTTACTTTCCCATATAATGTCAATCTGAGAGTGTGAATTATGTCTTGCGGAATAAAATGTATATTCTTTCGCTGTTGTGTTAATTGTTCTCCAGATATCTTGTATTTTAAATTCCTCCACCAGTTGAAAAAAGGTTCTAGGTAAAGAACCCTCTTTGTCATCTTTGGCCTTTGATTTTTTATCTATGACACAATCTACAACTCCATTAAAATCACCCATAAGCAGTATTTGTTCTTGCTCATGCTGTTGTAGAATCTCATGCAATTGTTGGTAAAATTGTGCTTTACCTTCATTTGGTGCATAGATCCCTACCACCAATGTTTTTTGTCCTAGCACTTTAAGTCTTATCATCAAAATTCTGCCTTCTTAATCTTTATATACAAATTCAGGTGCTAAAAAGGGGTGTGCATAGATAACCAATCCTTTGGTCTTTGTATTCGCAGAGGCAATGAAAACTTGCCCCAAAGAATTCCTTTGAAGGTATTTCTTATCTTTTCTTGCAATATGTGTTTCTTGCAAGCAAATCAAAGAGAATCTTTGTTGTTGTAAAAATTTAAAGACCCGTCCGCTTTTCACTTTTTCATTAAGTCCATTCACATTCCATGAAATAACTTTAGCCATGGTGTCAGAGTTAAATTTTAAAGTCCACCTACAGCACCTTTTGAAGATTCCTCTTCTTTGTCTTGACTAGAGTTGTGGTGGTGTTCCGATGTGGATCCTAGTAGGTTTTTTTTGTATTTCCTCATGAACTTCCCGACATCATCTTTGGTTGTTATAGTAAATTTCACTTCCTTGTAGGTAAAAGTTAAGCCTTGGGGTAACAACCACCTATACTTAATTCCACTCTTTCTCAAAGTTAATGTAAAATCCTTGAACAGTGCCCGTTTTGTCATTAAGTGTCTTGAAATGTCCTTTAACAAAATTAATAGTTTGCCTTCCAATATTATGGGATCTTTATAGTGATGTTGCATCATCATATCCTTCATTCTGATATCATAAAAAATATCATCACATCTCTTGCTTTAGCTTTTTAATTTTGGAGGCAAGGGCATCCTGTAAATTCTATTCACAGCTTTGTCTAAGTCCTGTTCATTTAGGTGGCACATCCCTGCTAGTTCTTTTATCAGTGATTCTCTGGTGGCACCACAATCTTCAGGTAAATTTCGTATACGTAAATTAGGCTCTCTGACTTTCATGTCCATCATTGCCAATTGATCTTTCGTGGATTCCTCTTGTGCCTGCATTTTATCCAATTGTTTATCATGCATTTCTACTTTTTTCTTAACTTCCTTATGTTCTTCAGTCATTTTCTTAAAGGATGTATCCATTGCCTTCATGTCTGTTTGAAGTGTAGTCATCTGGGTCTTCATCTCTTGAACTTCTTTTGTAACATTGTCCATTTTTCCAGCCAGCAGCTCAGTCTGCTGTGTCATCTGTTTTTCCATAAGTTTAGTGAAGGTCTCAGTCTGTCTGGTCAAAAGATCTTGCATTTTTTTATCCAGTTTGTCCGATGCAATGTCTGTGGTCGGCTTGGCTGTTGCTGGGCTATGAAGAGATCCCGAATGTTGCTTTGGTACAGACATGCAAACTAGCAGTTCTTAGATTGAATATAAATGTGGCTCCAATCCAGTTAGAATTCCGTACTCCAGTTGCCATACATTCTCCCACCTATTTCGCTTGGTTTGTTTGAAGATTAACTTTCAAGTTATTTATATAAAACTTAATTTTAAAAATCCATGTACCATAGAGTATCGGGATGCTCTAGGAAGGCTTCTAAAATGGGAAGTAGGAAGTACCTCAGACTTTCTATCTCCTCCTCTCTATGATCACAGCAGTCGGATAGTTTTGCCTGCTACACCGGGAGGAGCATTTCTGGTCCATCGGTCTCGCTTTGTAGCCAGAGGTCCCTGTCCACAGCCAGGAGCAGTTAACTCTATGTGATGCCGCAGTTAGTTTCTTATCCTCTTAGTCGCCATTTCAAAGAGGTGGGATTTCCTCCTTCTCTCCCGATTTTCCAGCCATTTCATTGGAGGTTAGTACATCAATTCCAAAACTTTTGTTTAGTCTAACTCCAAGTGGTATATTTCAAAACTTTCTTGCCGCATTTTTACTTGGAGAATTACTCAAATCCAAAGTTCATTAATCGGGTATTTAAGTGGGAGGTCAGGTTCTCATTTCAACATATTTTTAGTTCATTTAATTGCGGATAATTCAGCAAAGAGGTTCTTTGTACTCACTAGGATTTCGAAGGTCAAGGCTTTCGTTACTTTTATCTGTTCATTTGATGGCAATGGGTAGGAGAGAGCGAAACCTATGCCAAAGAGACGTCTGCGGCGATGCTATCCCCTTAGCTGGCAGCGACAGCGTCCGAGCCTCCGAGATTCTTAAGAAAGCACTCTCGAAGAGTTCGGGAGTCAAACCGCTCTTGATCGGCAGCAGGAGTATTCCTGTTGTCCCTTTCCTCTTTTTAGGAATCGGGGGAGGGGGCGGGGGGCCCCCGTTTCAAGACGTTTATTGGTTCTCCGCCAGGAGTACCGAGGAGAAGCTGCATTTTGGTCAGCAAACCTACTGGAAGTCTCCAGGTATTTCCTAACCCGGAGCCGGCAACCCTCATCAGACCATTGAGAATCTTCTTTTTCATGGTTGCCAACTGGATGCTCCCAGGAAGCACCAAAGTACAACTTGAAGATAACAGCCCATCCCTGATGTTATTCCTGAGATGCTGGTATTCAGCAGCATACTGCCTCTGAACATGGGGGTTCCATTTCACCAGCCGGGTTGTGAACAAACATATGCTCCCTAATTTTCTCTGCAGTGGTATAGAAAACCAATAAATCTAAATCTTTTTTCATGTAAAGGAGCTGATCTAATAAAATCTCTCAGCACATGACAGCTATGGATAATTTTTAAGCTAGCCCTCTAAAAAAGAAAAGCGTAGGGATGTTTGTTATTGTTGGAAAGGGTTAATTTTTATACTGCACTGGGGGGGGGGGAAAGAATATTGATGCATTGGACTTGCTTCTTAGTTCGGAGCTGCCCCAGGAGAGAAGAGCTGTCACAGAGGCGTCTGCATATAGTAGAGTATACAACAGAACCATACATGCAACTTCTATAGATCAGAGAACAGGTGATAAGCACCCGTCGCAGAGCTCAGAGAAAGTCAGTCAATTGATGATTACAGAAAGGGCCTGTACATTTTCACACATGAATAGAACCCGGCCTTCATTTATGTTCTCTTCCTGCTTTAGCATCAAATATGGAAATCGGAAGACAGACCACTGTGTGGGTTAACTGGGGTTGCCAACCTCCAGGTACTAGCTGGAGATCTCCTGCTATTCCAACTGATCTCCAGCCGATAGAGATCAGTTCACCTGGAGAAAATGGCCGCTTTGGCAATTGGACTCTTTGGCATTGAGGTCCCTCCCCTCCCCAAACCCTGCCCTCTTCAGGCTCTGCCCCCCAAACCTCCTGCCGATGGGGAAGAGGGACCTGACAACCCTAGTGATTTTGGTTATGGAAATATGGTACTTTATGAGAAGATGAGCTAAAATAACATGAAACAGGGCAGTAAGAATTGTGGTAAAAGAACATAGTTATTTGGAAGCATTGTACTCCTTGCATATATTGACATGTTCACGTGTAAAAATTTTTTTCAAATGAATATTTTAATATGTAAGAGGTGTTGATGATACAAAATAGAATGTGGTATATCAAAAGAAAGTGCTGTGGTTTATAAATTATTGCTGTTTTAGAATACCCGGCATTTTTTTTTTGGCTGTGTTTAGATTATTTATAAAAGTTTATGGATTTTTCTGGGTTGGGCTGGCTGACAGCAGGGAGGCATTTAAGAAATTAGAATGGCATTACTTGCAACTATAAAAGAAGCAAATAGCTTCAAGAAAGGAGTTCTTCACAGACTTTTACTTGCACCCATTTGTAATTGTCCTGGAATAGTTTTCTAATGGCTTTACATTCTGGTGTGTTTTTAGACCTTTCAAGCTGATCTTTTAATATTCCATTTTGCTTCATTGTTAGTTCCTTGATACTAAATTTCTCTGCAGGCTCTAGATTTTTTGCATGCTTCTTAAATCCTTGTCATCCACCTCTTCCCAGATTTTGGTTTCAGAACTAACTGTTCTGCTTTCTGCAGCTGAATGGATGCATTCACATTCCTGATTGTTTCATGTTTTACTTCCAGATCTTGTACAGAGCATGTGCATATGCATATGCAGTTTCCAGTTATTTCACATCCTTTCTTTTTCTCAGCATTAGAAATGTGTACGTGACTATTGGAAAAATACTGCAAAGAATACTGGTGTGACTATATGTAGGATTGCATCAAGATTCCTTTGGTGCAATGTTTTATTAATTTACATTTGGTCTCAAAGCATGACTAAAAGTAAAACATTGCAAAAAAGCAATCTTGTCTGCATAATTGCAGAAAGATTGCTTTTTTGTGGTGCTCATATGTACTTTAGTAATGTAGAAGATTGGCAGGGGGGGATGAATGAATGAGAAGAATGAAAAACAGAGACTCAGGCCATTAATGAATGGGTGCTTTCACCCTATTTTCTCCCGGGAATGCAGCGAATTGGTGAGGTCTCCACGCATGTGCTTTGCACAAGCACGCATTGACCCCTCTGTCTTTCGCTACATTCCCGGGAGAACTAATTCCTCTGTTATTGCGACTTAAATGAAAGTCGCGCAACAGAGGAAGGAGCTCCCCCATGCATGCTGGGTGCCCGGATCGACTCCCCACCGAGAGACTTCTGGGCCCTGGCAGCAGCAGCGGCTCCTTTCCCTGCCGGGAGGAAGGCACTACCCAGCCCCGGCGGGGAGAGCAGCAGTGGCGGCACCTTTTCCTCCCCCACCCCACCTCTCTCTCCTCCCCGCGCCACTCCCCCCCCGGTTGGCGTTTGAAGCTCACCTCCGAGCAGCCTGCTCGGTGGAGGTTTGTGGTGGTGGGAAGTGCGCAGACCTGGCACGCCGGAAGGGGCTGCCGCTGCTTCCCCTCTGTTTTGGGGGCAGAGCCTGACGAGGGAAGGGTTTGGGGAGGGGAGGGACTTCAATGCCTTAGAGTCCAATTGCCAAAGTAGCCATTTTCTCCAGGTGAACTGATCTCTCTAATAGCAGGAGATCTCCACCTAGTACCTGGAGGTTGGCAACCCTAGGCCCTGGACTTACCTGCTTTTGAGGCCATGGGGCAAGGAGTGTGTGAAAGGGGAGGATTTCCCCTTCCTCCCCACAGCTCCACAGTGGCAGTGAGGAGCCGTGTGGGCTGCCCCAGCTGCAGCCCAGGCCAGCCAATGAGGTTCCTCGGCCAGCTGGTGGGGGTGGAGCTTCCTGGAGAACTTGGAATGTAGAATTTCACTCTGGTCTATCCCTTTCCTATAAAGCTGTGCTGCAAGAGCCTTGCCCATTCAGCCTTCCCCACCCACCCACCGTCAGTTTTGGGCTTCAGGGCACTCTTATTTTGGTCTTATTTTGTTTGCATGTTCTAGTCATAACTTTGGAAGGTGGTTTAGGCATTGGGCTGGATCCATGTTTGTGGGGAGGCTAAGCCTGCATGCCTGCCTCCCTTGTTCTGGGCACCCCCTTAAGGGGTTTTGGGAGTGGAACCATTTAGCAATATGCCCAGCTTTGGGGCTGTTGGCCAACCTTCAAGTGGCAAGGGAACCACTCAGTGGTTTGCATCCATGTGGGATCCTAGTACTTACCACCCCATGTTGCTCCCCCAGCAGGCAAGTTGGGTGGATGTTTGGTGCCATCAGCCAACAGGTGGTTCACCTGATGCTGGATCCATCTGATGCTCTTGTAGTCATGTTCGATAAAGCTGTGGCCGGTTTTCTCCAGTCACATTGTTTGCTTCAATTGTTCCCCTTTTTACCTTGCTCCCTCCCCTGCCCCTAAGACCACAACAAAGAAATAGGACCAGGGAAATCCTAGAAGTCCCACATAGCTGTTAAATGCGTGTAGCTCATTTTTTTAAAGGTACTCCCTGTGGAGTCTGTAAATGCTTAGAAGCTCCATCGATAGTTGTGCTTCCACATAGCAAGAAAAAGAAGAAGAGTTGGTTTTTATATGCCGACTTTCTCTACCATTTAAGGCAGAATCAAACTGGCTTACAATCACCTTCCCCTCCCCACAACAGACACCCTGTGAGGTAGGGGAGGCTGAGAGAGCTCTAGGAGAGCTGTGACTATCCCAAGGTCACCCAGCTGGCTTCATGTGTAGGAGTGGGGAAAAAAACCCGGTTCACCAGATTAGCGCCCACCACTCCTGTGGAGGAGTGAGGAATCAAACCTGGTTCTCCAGATTAGAGTCCACCACTCCAAACCACTGCTCTTAACCACTACACCATGCTGGCTCTCAGCAAACAGGATTCCTGAGTGTGTAGATTTGAGTGACTGTATTGTGAGGATACCTTTGTTGTAGATTTAACAGTCACCATGAGCCCAATTTCCTATATCCTGATCAATTTATAGACAAGTGATCTCTGTATTCCTTATTTTGATTTGGAACCAAGCTAGAAAATGAGGACAGTTACAAGGCATACCCAATGGTTGGAATCTGCATCCCATTAAAATCAGTAACAGTTTATGCCCACTGATATAAACTGATCTGGCTTGTTTTTCTAAAACCATTACCCTAAAACCACACAACGGAATGATCCCCAGAACTAAATGGAGAAGCTTTTGAAGCAACGGAGTGTTTGATACCATTCAAAGGAGCACATGTACAGCTTCCTCTCTGCTAAAGTGAATGAGGACATCTATTTTCGCAGAAGCTCCATGTAATTCAGGCTGTGCATGGAGGTTTGGATTGAGAGCTATTGCTCCATATTTTTATGCACCCTTATCAATTCTGACTTGCATTTGCAAGTCTGAAAACAATCACCCATAGTACTATTTTCCCCTAGTACTAGCCACAAAATAAAGATATTAGTATTCCTCAGTCAGAGATAGATTTCAAGACAGTATTCTTGAAAGAAACCAATTACAAGGTTTGCACAAGATGCCACAACCATAATTCACCTTCATTGTCACATTCTGAAGAAGAATGGGATGAGTTTTAAAAGAACAGGTCAATGTGTTTAAATGTATTAAAATCACATGGGATTTTTAGGTTACAGCTCAGAAAATCCATGACACACTCATCACAATACCAGCCCTCTGAGCAAATTTCTCTCTCGGTGATCAAATTAAGTTTATCATAACCTCAAACATTAATTTGTAATTGTGTAGATTGGTGAATAAGTATGCAGTGGGATTGCTGAACTGTAATCGATACTGAGAATACGCTCCATCACTTTCTCTGGAGCACCCATAGTATAACTAATAAAATTAAATATTGATGTCAGATGTCTTTTACAAGATTCCTGGGACTATTCTGTACAACAGCGTTTTCATTTGAAAAATCTTTCTCTGATGCTTTCTTTAATGATGTTAAGGGATGTCAAAGCCCTTAGATGGAATTCTCTACCTCTGGTGACAGTGGTGTTGTGGCTGAGGATATGACCCCCTACAACAGATCAACCTGCTTTACTTTAGTATTTAGTGCTTTTGACCATCAGTGACTAAAGCCAGATTTTGCAAAGCTGTATACCATATTTCATTTGAAAGGGGTAGCTGATTACAATGAAACCCTAAGCACAGATGCGATTTTCTAAGGGCATGCTATGAAGTTCTTATATTTGCTGAGGGATCATACAATGACCTTGTATCAGATGTGCAATGGGAGTTTTGTGCCTCTTGGCACATGGAGCCTTTTTTCTGTTCACAACTGTGACATGCTTTCATGATATTTTCACATCTTCAGCTCTCCCCTCCCCCAGGATGCCAATCTAGGCTCTACTGTTAGGGTTGCCAGCCTCCAAGTGGTGGCTGGAGATTTCCCGCTATTTTCCAACCTCCAGGTACTAGCTGGAGATCTCGTGCTATTACAACTGATCTCCAGCTGATATAGATCAGTTCACCTGGAGAAAATGGCTGCTTTGTCAATTGGACTCTATGGTACTGAAGTCCCTCCCCACCCCAAACCCTGCCCTCCTCAGGCTCTGTCCCAAAAATCTTCAGGTATTTCCCAACCTGGAGCTGGCAACCCTACTCATAGCTTTGGAAATGGATGTGATCAATATGCTGACGACACCCAGTTCTACATCCCTCTATCCAAATCACTTGGTTATGTGGTTGAGGTTCTGGGATCAATTCAAGGTATCGATTATACAAAGCCCTTCGTGGCCCTGGCCTCTCATATCTGCGGGACCACCTCTCCTCCTATGCTCTACGACATCCGCTTCACTCATCAGATCAGGTCTCCTATGGGTGCCACCCTACAAATGGGCAAAACCAACAACTGGATATCTCATTCTGTTGGCTGTATGGTGTGTAACCAACCTTCAGACTCCGTGAGAAAGGCAGACTATCAGCAAACAAACAAACAATCATGTCAGAATTTGCTTTAGACTGTAAAGTCATTTCCCAGGGAAAAAACTCTGGTATGTCAGAGTGGTCTTAGGTTTCCCAATGAAAGCAATAGACTGTTACTGAGGGGTTTGTAACATTAGGGCATTTTGTAGGACTGCTTGCACATATAAACTCCCAAATATCTCAGGATGGAACTCTGGTGGGAGGGGAAATGTCAAAAATCAGTATTATGTTTTTTATTTCTTCAATGATAGCCCAGGACAGGAGACCTGGGTTGTGATTACATGTCTGCTTGTTCTCATTCCACCTTCCCTCTGTCATCTGTACTGTACATCTGGGGAAAAAATGCCATACAGCTTACTCAAAAAACCTGATGTTCTGTCTTGATTAATCACAAATGCATTGATTTATAGTTTTTATGAGTCTTTGGAAATTTGCTAAAAGCATCATATGATCCCTAGTATAACTTAGGATTTATGAAGTCTTTCATTCAATATATTAAGTACATATTATTGATAGCTGCTAGCATGAAAGAGTGTTACCTGCCCTCCATCCAATATTATAAACTACATATCCACTAAGTGCAAAAAGGGGTGGGAAAGCTAGAGTATGATTGATTTATATATGCCACCAAATGGTTGTAAAAATTTGTATTTCAATACTTTGTTTATTGGGGAAATGTTTGTTTCTAGAGTAAATGAGAAAGCAGGCACTGGGCCAATTTCTCACCTGTTCTGGACTACAAAAAGTACACCTACCCACCTGATCTGCTTATCTGGGATAGTGGTTGATGGACAGGGTTGCCAATCTCCAGGTACTAGCTGAAGATCTCCTGCTATTACAACTGATCTCCAGCCAATAGAGATCAGTTCACCCGGAAAAAATGGCCACTTTGGCAATTGGACTCTATTGCATTGAAGTTTCTCTCGTCCCCAAACCCCGCCCTCCTCAGCTCCACCCTAAAAATCTCCAGGTATTTCCCAACCCAGAGCTGGCAACACTAGAAATATGGCTTGTCTGGCCCCAAAGTCTTCTAAGCCTCCGCCCCAAAAACTTCCCTCTGATGACAAAGAGGGACCTGAAAAACCTATTGATGGAATATGGATGTTCAGCTATGCTTTGATCTGAACCATTGTGTCATTTGTGAGTTGCTTTTCCAAATGCATACAGCCCATTCCTGAACTGACGGCATAGGGGAATGGCGGGGAAGAGGCACAGCGGCGCCTCTTCCTAAGCTGTTTCACCTACGCCGTTGAAGGAAAAAAAGCCGTTTCATGGCTTTCCCCCCTTCAAGCAGGGCATTTTGCCCCATAGGGAACAGCGAGGCTGTGCCTGTTAAAAAGCAGGCGCAGCCCCGCCATTCCCGGCACTGGTGTACTGGGTCAAAACGGGTTAGGGAATCCACTCTTTTTCTAGTTTCGTTGTTATCTTTGGAATGTTTCTGGAGTTTAGTCTCCAACTTATCTTGGAGATGGCAACCGTGTTTTGCCCAACAACCACTGTATTTTGAGACAGTTCTTGTTTTACTGATTCCACTTCCTTCTTTATTGATGCCACCTCCTACTTTATTGATGCCACCTCCTGGAATGTTTTAGTCAAAACGGGTTAGGGAGCCACCTAGCCAGCGGCTCCTCCCCCTGTCCTGCCCCCGTCCCGCCCCCCTGCGCCGGTGCGGCCTCTCTACACCATGGCCAGCGCCACGGCTGCTGCGGCGGAGGGGCGAGGTGCGGCCCCATGGCGATCGTCCGCCAGCAGCCCTGGCCTCCCCACCAGCGTAAGTACGTGTAATCATGCGATTACACATACTTATGCTGGGGGCGAGGTCACACCGCCTCCTGAGGGGATTTGCCCCCCCCCTCAGGAATGGGCTGATAGGCTTGGTTTTCAAAACGATTTAATATCATTGTGCTTAGTAGTTACAACTCATGATGTTCTTGATGCGTATTTTTTAGTGCACATTGTTTTACAGTCCTTCATTTTCACAGCTATTCCTTACAGCAGGCCATTATTATTAACATTTTGCAGATGTCAGGCTACTGGTAAAATGATCTTAGGTTGTTAAACATGATTTTTCATTGGAAAACTATTAGTACAATCATAAGTACTTTCCCTCCTCTATTAGCTGGTGGAAATTTTTGTATGTTTTTTGAAAAGTGGAGGTTATAAATAAAAATTCATCAGCTACCATAAAATATAATTTTATCATAACAGTTTGCAGCATAATCAGATAGTTATAGAGTCTTGTTTTTGTTTTCCGAAGTCTTATTTCTGGAAGATTGCTCACATGCAAATGTGTATAATAATAGCCCAATAGGGTTTTTCCATATTAAAATTATTTGGGAGTGAGCAAGATGAAACTTTCCCCCTCTTTCTATTGCTTCCTCACTTTGAATTGTCATGCAGTGGTTTTTTATTCCATTAAAAAAGGGCATTGAACTACAGATTAGATTGTCTATATGTACATGCAAACACATGCATATTTGGGATCTTCTCACCATAAGCAGAAAGGCTAAGGACAATTAAATGTAAAAGGAGAACAAAATAACTTTTTAAAGCTTTTTGGAAAAGGAAGTTCTCTGGAGCTTGGTTAGAGAAGGTCTTGGTTTGCACAACTTCTTTTCTCTGGAGTTTTAGAAGAGTTGCTTTTTATACCCTGATTATCTCTACCTTAAGGAGCTTACAATCACCTTCCCTTCCCCACAACAGACACCTTGTGAGGTAGGTAGGACTGAGAGAGTTCTGAGAGAACTGTGACTGGCCCAAGGTCATCCAGCAGGCTTCATGTGGAGGAGTAGGGAATCAAACCTTGCTCATCCAGATTATTCGCAGCGCTTAACCACTACACCATGCTGTCTCCCCAGAGTAGCTCTACAGAGCAGTAAACATTAACCGTTATGAGGCTGTTTATCTTTTGTGTAACCAGGGCTTGTAGTAAGAATTATGATAAACTTAACTGCATTTCGTGTCACCAAAGAACCTCTTTTAACAGTCTGATCTTATAAAATTTGGGGAAATAGTGTAAATCAAATAGAAAAAATGTTTAAGAAATGCAAACAGAGCTCCATTTTTATAGAAAAAGGGAAGAGAAATGAAAACATTTACACACAGGAATCAAATGGAACAATAGCTTTCATAGATCCCTAGGCCCTTCAGGATTATTATAGGTCAATGCTGACAGTCTGAAATACACTTGGAAGCAAACTGGCAGAATGTTCCTGATGGGCCAATGTGGTGGCACTTCAACAGCAGACGTATGTAGGGATGCCAGCCTCCAGATACTAGCTGGAGACCTCCTGCTATTACAACTGATCTCCAGCCGATAGAGATCAGTTCACCTGAAGAAAATGGCCGCTTTGGCAATCGGACTCTTTGGCATTGAAGTTCCTCCCGTCCCCAAACCCCACCCTCCTCAGCTGCACCCCAAAAATCTCCAGATATTTCCCAACCCAGAGCTGGCAACACTAGAAATATGGCTTGTCTGGCAATTGTTGCAGTGCAGTGATATATTTTATCTTTTCAAGCATCCTGAGCCTCCCACATGAGATTCAAGTCTTGAAGCCCTGAAGCAACAAAGGAGGGTGCCTCCTTGTGTGAAGGAGGCCTACTTTTGCAGGCCATCATGTAGTTTGATAGCTGCAGGAGTGAGCCTCCTGTGAGGCATACATGGACTCCAAGGAACGCTACAACCCATTTCAGAGCCCAATGGCAGCAGAAGTGGGCCTCTGGCCACTTGGCCTGCAAGGTGGATGCAGGTGGTCAGCTCTGAAGTTGACCTTGCTGCCCAGGCAACTACTGAAAGAGGCTCCTACCTGACACTTCTTCCTGCATTGCCCTAACCCTCTTCATACTACCCTTCTGCAGGCCAGCCATTGTATGTGCCCTCTCTCCAGATATATCTCACCTGTCCTGCTGGACATTTCACTAGATCAAAATGAAGAGGACAGGGATATTTAAAGAAAACCATCAATGGCCAATTTACTAAAAAAGTATGGAGGGGGGAAATCTTTTAAAATACACACATGCATGGGAGACAGAATACTAAAAGCTTGGTCAAGATCAGGCATAGTACTTTACAGTTTTGTTCAATTGTACCTAGGCTACGCCCTTATATCAAATCAGAAGAATATGTGGGGCCAGAAATGTCTTTCTGTATTGGAGGAGGCAAGCCTTGTTCCCTATGATTATCTCAAGTCATTTAGCCATCTGATTTCCATATTTTGCTCCAGCTGATATTTTCAAACCACCTATGAAAGCAGCCCTTTGTACAGCATGTAATAAATGTCAAGGCTGGAAGTTACTAGAGCATGGATAACAGCGCACATGAACACATGAAGCTGCCTTATACTGAATCAGCCCCTTGGTCCATCAAAGTCAGTATTGTCTACTCAGACTGGCAGCGGCTCTCCAGGGTCTCAGGTTGGGGTCGTTCACATCACCTACTTGCCTAATCCCTATAACTGGAGATGCTGGGGATTGAACTTGAGACCTTCTGCATGCCAAGCAGATGCTCTACCACTCCCCAAATAAAACAAAGCGCAAGATCCTTTCTAGCACCCAAAGTTGGTAAAAAAACATTCTGTGCAACAGTTTCTATTTGTGCATCCAGCCATAAAGCTGGAGTGCCCACAAACTACTTATCTGAACCTTCAAGATTTCAGATTGTTCTTTTGCTTAACCCCTACACAACTGAAATAGGTTGCTGGAGATGCTCTGTTTGTTTTCACCAGTGCTCTATTGAGCTCCGAGGATAACATTCATACGAAGATAGTTTCAGACTATAGCCCTTATGGTCTGCAGTAGACCAGTAGCACCTTAGTGACCAACAAGATTTTTGAGGTACAAGCTTTCGAGAATCAAAGCACCTTTCATCAGATACCAGTTGGAACTCGTATCTGACAAAGGAAGCTTTAAGAACATAAGACCAAGGCCCACCAAGTCCAGCAGTCTGTTCACACAGTGGCCAACCAGGTGCCTCTAGGAAGCCCACAAACAACTGCAGCAGCATTGTCTTGCCTGTGCTCCACAGCACCTAATATAACAGGCATGCTCCTCTGATACGAAAGAGAACAGGTATATATCATGACTAGTATTCATTTTGAAAAGCAGCCATGGATAGCCCTATCCTCTATGAACATGTCCACTCCCCTCTTAAAGCCTTCCAAGAGCTTTGACTCTTGGAAGCTTATACACCGAAAATCGTGTTAGTCAGTAAGGTGCTACTGGACTCAAATCTAGCTATTCAAACAAAATAAAAAGAAATGCCTTTCATTTTTTTCCTCGTTCCCCCCCCCCCCACTATATAAAATAATCTGTAGGCTGAAAAAGCTGTCTTTTGAGCCAGCATCTCATGTAACCTTGGTTTTTCATTTCATGTTGTGTTTTTTTTTTTTGTTCAAATAAACTGAGAAGTTGTTCCAAAAAAAAGAGAGGCATGAAAGCTTACAGGACAACTGTGAATCTTTCCCTCATTAAAATCTTTCACTGTCTCACAAGGGGAGGGATACAAAAAATATAGCGGTAGCAGATTTTTATTTAAAAAAAAAACATGATAGACAAGGTTCAAAGCAGTACTGCTTTGAAAATTCTGAGAGTCTTGAGAGAAACTTTCCAGTTATGGATTACCTATAAAAAGAATAAAAGAGATGAACATTGAAGGTTTTTCCTGGTTGTAAACAAATAATTTGTGAGTGCTGTGCACTCAGGACACAAATAGACCCAGGAATTAGAAGTGCCCCTAGCTGACCAGTACATACATATATCATTGGTCTGGTGTAATGAAGATTACCTGATAAAGATCACAATATGACAGTTTTCCTTTTGCATTGGCTGCTGAACAGCCAGAAACTGTTTTCTGCGGCCGGCCAGCTATTGATCCGGCTCCCTCCTGTCAGTGATGCAGTTAATGGGAATTCCACAGGCAAATAAAAGCTACATTTTGTCTTCATTTTCATCTGAAATATGAGCTGGTCTTTTGTACTCTAGACAGTCATTTATTACTCATTTTCCTTTATTGATGTTTATGAGCTGAAGCATAAAATGATTCTCAAATGCAGTTTAATTGAGGCAGCAGTTGACACGGTGACCATGATTACCGCTGCACCATCAACTACATTAAGGGTTGCTTTTCATTGGGATTTCAGGCAGTGTGTGGTGGAAAGGGTCCTGGAAACGCAACACTGCTATAGCTGAAGAAATATGTCGATTTGTCTTCATAGGTACTGAAAGGGGTGGGGGGAGAAGCCTGAAGTCCTTAACAAACAGCAACAGAGCAGTAAAGTGTTTCTTATTACTTCACGTTCAAAGGCATTCTTTCCCACCTCCAAAATCCTGGCTTTTTATAAGTTACTCTTTTAAAAGGCATTTTTAACATGCTGTGCGTATATACGTTTATGCGTATGTGAGTGCGTGTAATGAAATAAAATGAAATGATTGCCCCTGAAACGAGTAGGAGGAAGATCTGCCATATACGCAGCAAGAGGGGAGGCCGAGGCACTCAATTCATTTGTAAAACGGTAAGGACAATCAATATGGTGGGGAAGTATTTTTATATGCAGTTATTAACTCATAAGCTACAGTATATCTCATCTCATTTCAACAACAGCTGAGGTCTCCATTTCCCCCTGGAGGCCCCTGCAGGTCCCATTATGAGAATCATAAATAATATGTGCTAATGAGATATGAATTGATTATGTTGGAAAAGCTGACATTTTCATCCATCATTCTAAATGATGTTTAACAATGGATTACCAGCCAGTAATTCCTCTGATATGAGATTAAATAAAATAGCAGGCTGTTTCAGCAGGCTAGCTCAAGGAGATGGCAATAAATCTGCTCAATTACTGTATTACCAATCCGTTTTTCACTGCTAAGGATATTATTATTTCATTTAGACTTGTTCATGCAACATAGATTATTTTATTTCAGTCAGTCAATGGGAGAAACTGCAGTATTTTATTCACTGGGCTGCAAAGAACCAGGCTTTGATAGAGTACAGTAAAAATGGCTGAGTAGGCCTCGAGCAGATAGAGAAAAGGGTACAGAGCTCCCGGAGGACCGAAAAGGCATGGCCAAAAAAAAAAAAAAAAATGCATTTGAGAATGAGGTGCTTTCTTCAGAACCTAATTTACTTCACTTATCTGCAAAGTTTTACCGAAGGATACTGTCTAAGAAACTGATCAATTGAAACAAAATTATTGGCTCCTCTAAGATGATTTGTACTTCACCTGAGTCCCGTAGTATATAGGGAATTAGATCATTGCATCTATCCTTTGGCCTGCTAAATTAGATTGCAAATAACTGTAATACAAATGGTGTCACTTCCACACAGCACCCCAGTGAGGAAAAAAACATCCACAGTTGGTCCTCAACAACAAGAAGTAGAAAAGGTATTTTGCTCGGCGACCTGAGGTATATTGCCAGCCAGTTACTAGATTTTCTGCACTGGAAAATTTTAGAAAAGCATAGTGAAAGAGAGATTTCACTGTAAATTGAGGAGACCTGTGTTAAAATCCACGCTTTACCATATACTAAGGGTTTATTCTCATGATCGTTTAATGCAATGGATTTTGAGGGGGAAATATGCCATAAACATTATGCTTTCTACCAGTTGCTGAAAACTGTTGTGGTAGGAGCAGATAATTGGCTTTCCATGTGCTTGGCGCCAATATGGTCAAGCCACAACATGCTGACTGAAGTGGTTATGAGAACTGGTTGTTAACAGGGTAGCCTTGGGCAGACCACTGTTCCTTGCCTCACTCCTGAAATCTATGAAGAAGAAGAAGAAGAAGAAGAAGAAGAAGAAGAAGAAGAAGAAGAAGAAGAAGAAGAAGAAGAAGAGCTGGTAGAGGACTGGCATGAACCCATCGATGGAATCTCTCCCCAACACCCTCTTCTTCATATACCGCGGAGTGCGGACCTCTGGAGTAAGAAGCAGGAGCTTAGATGGCTAGAGCAAGTTTGGCAGTGGGCTCATGATGAAGCTACAAGAACATCTTGTAGGATGCTTACAAAAGCCTATGAGATGGCAATGAAGGCCGCAAAGAAAAGTTACTATGGTCATTTGTTCATGGGTACTTTCACTCACATTCGCCCTGGTCTGTCTTGGTTGTTCCTTGGAGTTATGCATGAGTTTTCTGTCCATTAGTGATGACCTTACTGCCAGCCCTCACAATGTCCAGGTCTTCCCATTCCTCTGTTAACCCGATTTTTCCATCTTCCCTGAGCAAAGCCCGCTTGAAATCCCCGTGCAGAAGGCAAAGTGTGGGACACACAAGCTTGGTTTCGCTCACAGCCAATGACAAAGCAGCATGTAAAGAGGTGGGGATTCAAATACTTCCTGCTTCCTTGGAGCTCTTTCTGAGCAGAAGAAAGGCTTTTAAAAACCGAGGCTTGGATCCCCCCCTTTCAGATTGCTCCAGGGTTTTTTTTTTGGTTGTTGTTCTTAAAATGCTTTTTTATGTGGCAATTGGGTTTGGGGGGGGGATTTTCTCTCATAGTAAGCACTACAAGTAAGCCAATTACAAAGCAGCATTTAAAGGAGCAGGGACTTGATTTGAGCTCAGAGACTGCTAATGCCTAAATTCCCAACAGGAAAGTGTGGGTCCCTCAAGCAACGAACCTTAGGTAAAACTCCCATGCATAAATGACCTTGGTGACCTCCATTGCACCCACTAGCTCTTGCCCAGCTCAATTGTTTAGAATAATTAGATCACTTACATCCCTCTCCGAGAAACATCCAAATTCCATTTTTTCCATCAGTGTTGAGGCTTTTGCAAGCTATTTTGCTGATAAAATCTTGTCGCTCTGCCATGACCTCTCCACTAACATTGATACATTAAATGAACTGGAGGCCCCTTGGCCATCTTTTGGCATGAGTTTTCTGTTCATTAGTGATGACCTTGCTGCCAGCCCTCGCAATGTCCAGATCTTCCCATTCCTCTGTTAACCCGATTCTTCCATCTTCCCTGAGCAAAGCCCGCTTGAAATCCCCGTGCAGAAGGCAAAGTGTGGGACACACAAGCTTGGTTTTGCTCACAGCCAATGACGAAGCAGCATGTAAAGAGGTGAGGATTCAAATACTTCCTGCTTCCTCGGAGCTCTTTCTGAGCAGGCTGTTAAAAACCGAGGCTTGGATTCCCCCCCCCCTTTCAGATTGCTCCAGGATTTTTTTGTTTTGTTTTGTTGTTGTTCTTAAAATGCTTTTTTATGTGGCAATTGGGTTGGGGGGTATGCCCCCCAAAGACCGTTATGTTCAGCAAATAACAACCTGCCGGTAGTCCCTGGCCTGAGTAGTATCCATCTGTCCTCATCTAGGGCCAGGGCTTTTTCAGCTCTGGACCTGGCCCAGTGGAACTCTATCCAGTGAGACCAGGGCCCTATAGGACCTGGTACAGTTCTGCAGGCCTATGAGACTGAGATGTTCTGCCAGGCTTATTGCTGAGGGCAACAACTGTTTCCATCATAGCTGGCCTCCCCTCCCCTTTCTGTTACTTCATCTGGGTTGATTTGATTGGGAACCCTGACTGTCCCCATCTCCGCCCCCCGAGCTGGCTGTGGACCTGTGCGCCAATGAACGGGCTCCAACTGGTTTTAGAGCTAGTGAATGATGGTTTTAATTGCAAATTATTTTTGGATATTATGTAGTAACGATTTTGTATATGATGTTTTAATTGATGTTAGCCTCTCTGAGCCCTGCCTTAGCTGGGATAGAGAGCGGGATACAAATTTTAAAATAAATAAATAAAAGTACAGTACATCCTAAATAATGGTGAATAAATCACAACTTGAGATCCATGGAGAGAGAGAGCAACTATAAACGTTAAGGCCATAGCCCGTTGTTTTGGCAAAATAGGGCAATCTAGCTCCTTATTCCATTCATCCCTGAGATTTTGCATATCATATTTATTAATCAACATCAAATATTTATAAACACACACTGTAGGTCTCGTTTTCTGCATTGATTCAATTGGAGTTCCCAGGAGGAAAGGGGGCTCAAAGATACTTAACACCACAGAGCCATATTTAGATACCAAACAGATGTTGCAACTGTAAATACCACCATTCAGGAGAAGTTGATAAGTCATATCTAGACCTCAGTTGAAAAAATGACAAAAATGGCATCCAAAAAACAACAAAAATGACATCATAGTCTACCAATTGGTCCAACGTAAAAATCCCTCTGTCTGGCCAAGCCTTCCATAAAAAAAAAGATTTCTTCTCAATTTTTCGGTCTGTATTGGCCCATAATATTAATTTTTTTAAAAGGTGAAGGTCCCATGTGCAAGCACCGGGTCATTCCTGATCCATGGGGTGATGTCACATCCCGACGTTTCCTAGGCAGACTTTGTTTACGGGGTGGTTTGCCAGTGCCTTCCCCAGTCATCTTCCCTTTACCCCCAGCAAGCTGGGTACTCATTTGACTGACCTCGGAAGGATGGAAGGCTGAGTCAACCTTGAGCCGGCTACCTGAAACCAACTTCCGTCGGGATCGAACTCAGGTCATGAGCAGAGCTTGGACTGCAGTACTGCAGCTTACCACTCTGTGCCACAGGGCTCTTTAATATGGATCAAATCAGTATTGTCATGACTTAATGTGCTGCCACAGATCTCTAGCTGCAGAACTTGTAGAAGGGACCTCCAGGATCATCCAGCCCAACCCCCTGCACAATGCAGGAAATTCACAACTACCTCTCCCCCACACCCCTAGTGGCCCCTACTCCATGTTCAGAAGATGGGCATGTAAGAAAGGGCCATGAGAGCCAAGCATTGACGCAACCCTTCCTACCTTCCCTCTCATGATCTGCCTAAGTTCACAGAATCAGCACTGCTGACAGATGGCCATCTAGCCTCTGCTTAAAAACCTCCAAAGAACCCATGGAGTGATCCCAATAATTAGTACAAGTTAACAGGTATGCTTGATGATATAAACGAAGATCAGGGAAACCAAACCCTCCTTTATTGAATCGAAGCTGCATACTCTTTGAAGAAATCCGAGGCAGTAAAGAACCCCACACAATTTTCTGAAAGTATTAATTTTATGAATCTATCTACGAGACACATGAAAAGGAATCACACATAAAATATAAATGTGGTACCTTGTTTGTATGAACTGGCTGCTACAGACGAACTGTCGCAGACGAGGGTTTCTTTCTAGATGAATGCAGAACCAAACACAGTCTGGAGACAAACAAGGAAAATATCTGCTGTCTTAGCTAGTTGTATGTATTGGTACCTAGAGACTTTTGGTAGTGCCTGATTGATGCAGGGCCATACGCAGATAATTGGACAATGATATCCAAACATTTTACAAAGAATATAGAGTGGAAGAATCACTGCTTTGACAAATACTACATCTGGCAAACAAAATAACTACATAAAATTAAAAATATGAAAACAGTCCTACACTTGAGCACTTCTTACACTTCTAAAATGGCAACACGTACCTTGCTCTCAGTTATGAAATTGGTACCTGGAGTCCAATTTGGGCCTCAGTATCATTGGCATGTAATGTCACAAGGCAACTCTGAAGCGGACAGAAATACTTAGGTCCATTATTCTTGTAACACCATGATAGACTGTCCATGGTCTTGGTCTTTAAAAAGCTGCTTTTTAGAACAGTGCAATGCTAAACAGAGTTATGCCCTTGTAAGCTCATTGAAGTCAATGGCCTTAGAAGGGTGTAATGCTGCTTAGGATTGCACTGTGATTCTGCAGTAGGCTATATTTTTGCAAGCGTGCCAAGAAATAATATAATCAAAATTGTTATAAAGTTGTTATGGCTAGATGCCAAAAGCCTGATATGTGAGGCATGTAAAACAAAATCAATAAAAATGTTATGGAAGATTAAAAATAAATTCAATAATTCTGTAGTAAACATAAAAGATAATAGTGTATAGAAACAATGTTTTAGATAAGCCATGGTAACCCAGATACCTTCCTAGTATTTTTAGTGATCAATTTATTTAAAATAGCTATAGACTAACTCTGCCTAACAATCTTATTAACAAAATGGAAACAAATAGACTTCTTTTCTTGAATTTGCAAAATAAAGAAGCAACTACTGTCCAGATATCTTTCTACAAGATTTTGACAGACTTCTAGCTAAAGGAAATGCTATAATTGTGGGGCAGTTACTGGGAAAGACTATGTGCTTTTGCTGTTCACGTGTGTGTGTGTGTATGTGAAATGCCATCAAGTCACTTCCGATTTATGGCAACCCTGTGAATTAATGTCCTCCAAAATGTCCTATCGTTAACTGCCTTGCTCAGGTCTTGCTGAGGGCCATGGCTTCCTTTATTGAGTCAATCCATCTCAAGTAGGGTCTTCCTCTTTTCCTGCTTTCTTCAACTTTTCCTAGCATTATTGTCTTCTCATAATGTGACCAAAGCATGACAGCCTCAGTTTAGTCATTTAAGCTTCTAGGGAAAGTTGAGGCTTAATTTGAGTCAGAACCCACAGATTAGTCTTTTGGTGGTCCATGGTATCCATAAAACTCTCCTCCATCACCACATTTCAAAGGAATCCACTTTCTTCCTGTCAACTTTCTACATTATCCAACTTTCACACCCATGCATAGTAATGGGGAATACTATGACATGAGTTAACTTGATCTTATTCACCAGCAACACATCCTTACACTTAAGAACCTTTCTAGTTCCTTCATAGCTGCTTTTCCTAGTCTCAATTGCCTTCTGCTTTCTTGGTTGCAGTCTCTCTTTTGGTTGATGATGGAGCCAAGGAACAGAAAATCTTGAACAATTTAATTTCTTCATTGTCAGCTGTAAAGTTGTATAATTCTCTAATAGTTATTACTTTTGTCTTCTTGATGTTCAGCTGTAATCCTACATTGGCACTTTCTGTTTTAACCTTCATCAGTAGTCATTTCAAGCCGTTGCTATTTTCTGCCATGAATGTGGTGTCATCAACATATCTCAAAAGGTTAATGTTCCTTCCTCCAATTTTCACTCCTCCATCATCTAATGTTCTGCATATAGATTGAAGACATAGGGAGATAAAATACATCCTTGTCTGATACCTTTGCCAATTTGAAACTTGTCCAGAGTATAGGTTACACATCAAAACAATAAGATGCTGTGGCACACCCATTTCTTTTAAAACCAACCATAGATTTCTATGATCCTCATTTACTATAATCTATGAAACACAAGCTGATTTTCTTCTGAAATTCTCTCGTATGCTCCTGTAACCACTGTAAATTTGCAATATGATCTCTAGTGGCTTTTCCTTTTCTGAATCCAGCTTGAACATCTGGCATTTCTCATTCCATATATGGTTGTTGTAAGACTTTGTTGTAAGACTTTGAGCTGTTGTAAGTCCTTGTTGTAAGACTTTGAGCGTCACTTTACTTGAGAAATTAATGTGATGGTCTCATAGTTGCTGAAATCACCCAGACAGAATAACAGTGCATTCCTAAGGAAAGTTACTCCAGTCTAAGCCCATTCATTTCAATGGGCTTAGACTGGAGTAACTCTCCTTAGGAATGCACTGTAATTGTCCTGGTTGATCTTAGATTTGTGTTTGCAAGAAAGGTAGAATTACTCTGAAGTACACAGAGCCTAAGCTGTTAAGGGCAGGGGTGACCCAAACATTCACACATTTCAGAGTGAACAAAAAATGTCCAAAAGTGGTTAAGGGAAGACATGATAGAGGTCTATAAAATTATGCATGGTATGGAGAGAGTGGACAGGGAGAAGTTTTTCTTCCTCTCTCATAATACCAGAATGTGGGGGGGAGAGATTCAAAGCATAAAAGGAAGTATTTCTTCACACAATGCCTAGTTAAATTGTGGAACTTCTTGGCCCAGGATGTGTTGATGGCTGCCAACTTGGAAGGCATTAATAGGGAGTGGACATGTTCATAGAGGATAGGACTATCCATGGCTACTAGTAAAATGGATACTAGTCATGATGCATACCTACTCTCTCCAGGATCAGAGAAGCATGCCTATTATATTAGGTGGTGTAGAACACGGGCAGGATAATGCTGCTGCAGTAGTCTTGTTTGTGGGCTTCCTAGAGGCACCTGGTTGGCCACTGTGTGAACAGACTGCTGGACTTGAGGGACTTTGATCTGATCCAGCATGGCTTTTCTTATGTTCTTATGTTTTATGTTCTTATAATGTTCCCTAAAAATCTTCCCTGAACCCTGAGAATTTTTTCTTTTTTTGTGCCTGTCTGCAAGCAACATCCCCCTGATGGGCCGCCACTTCTACTTGGTTTTCCCTGTGGTTTAGGATGTCATCCCAACCAACTGGGAACCATGTAGTTACTATATTTCAGAATTATTTATCCAGTCCAATTGGGCTATGCTATCTAAAAACTAGGGTGAAATAAATCCCATTAAAGGTGAACACAGTGTTTCTTGGAGTAGTTACACTGCTGATCCCTCTAGATTAGGTTAGCTATTGCCATGTCTCTTAATAGGTAATCTTTTTTACTTGGTTTGCTGCAATCCCCAGTTCCTCACCTGGTTGGCCACTGTGTGAACAGACTGCTGGACTTGATGGGCCTTGGTCTGATCCAGCACGACCTTTCTTATGTTCTTATGTTCACCCCACCCTTTTCTCTGCTACCTAAATAATCTATTTACATTAAAGCAACATTCCCTTTTGGGGGGGGGAGGGTTAAAGGCTTTACAGATCACCTTGAAATTGTGCTGATACAGGAAACAGAAGTCAGTGCAGATGTGGGAGAAACCCTAACAGGAGGCAGGCCACCACATTCTGCACAAAACTGAGGGTGCTTTCACACATGCTGAATAATGCACTTTCAATCCACTGCATTATTCCAATCCACATGCTGAATAATGCACTTTCAATCCACTGCATTATTCTAATCCACTGCACAAAACGGGGGGTGCTTTCACCCATGCTGAATAATGCACTTCCGATCCACTGCATTATTCTAATCCACTGCACAAAACTGGGGGTGCTTTCACACATGCTGAACAATGCACTTTCAATGCACTTTAATGATGGTTTGCAAGTGGATTTTGTCATTTCACACAGTACACTCCAGCTACAAAGTGCATTGAAGGTGGATTGAAAGTGCATTATTCTGCATGCATGAAAGCGCCGTAGGTTTATAGACAGTCATCAAGGCCACATTACGGTTAAATATGTTACACTAGACTGGCCTTGAGGCTATCAAGACATGAATGACAGTTGTGTCATATGCTGATCAAATGCAGATTCATGAAAAGCCTAGTATGACTGTGCTCCAAGACTGGAAACATTTTCTATTCCAGTAATAAGGAATCCCATATGTCTTTGCTACTTTGTATATTAAAATGGTGGACTTTAATTGTCTAAGGTTTTTCGTATTGAACTTCTTTGATAGGAATACTGTGCAACACAAGCTGTTGTGAATTTTCTACTATTTACTCAGCTCTTTGAAGCCATTTTACATAGCTTTGGGTGACACATGTATTTGATGCCCTTGTAAACATGTCTTCCTTTTACAACTGTTTACATAAAATATGGGAATAACACATGAACACATGAAGCTGCCTTATACTGAATCAGACCCTTGGTCCACCAAAGTGAGTATTGTTGTTAACAGGGTGGCCTTGGGCAGACAACTGTTGATGATGATGAAGAAGAAGAAGAAGAAGAAGAAGAGCTGGTAGAGGACTGGCATGAACCCATCGATGGAATCTCTCCCCAACACCATCTTCTTCATATACTGCGGAGTGCAGACCTCTGGAGTAAGAAGCAGGAGCTTAGATGGCTAGAGCCAGTTTGGCAGTGGGCTCATGATGAAGCTACAAGAACATCTTATAGGATGCATCTTATAGGATGCTTACAAAAGCCTATGAGATGGCAATGAAGGCCACAAAGAAAAGTTACTATGGTCATTTATTCATGGGTACTTTCACTCACATTCGCTCTGGTCTGTCTTGGTTGTTCCTTGGAGTTATGCATGAGTTTTCTGTCCATTAGTGATGACCTTGCTGCCAGCTCTCACAATGTCCAGGTCTTCCCATTCCTCTGTTAACCTGATTCTTCCAACTTCCCTGAGCAAAGCCCGGTTGAAATCCCCGTGTAGAAGGCAAAGTGTGGGACACACAAGCTTGGTTTCGCTCACAGCCAATGACAAAGCAGCATGTAAAGAGGTGGGGATTCAAATACTTCCTGCTCCCTTGGAGCTCTTTCTGAGCAGAAGAAAGGCTTTTAAAAATCAAGGCTTGGATCCCCCCCCCTTTCAGATTGCTCCAGGGTTTTTTTGGGGGGTTGTTGTTCTTAAAATGCTTTTTTATGTGGCAATTGGGTTTGGGGGGGGGATTTTCTCTCATAGTAAGCACTACAAGTAAGCCAATTACAAAGCAGCATTTAAAGGGGCGGGGACTTGATTTGAGCTCAGAGACTGCTAATGCCTAAATTTACTCAGACTGGCAGTGACTCTCAGGCAGAGGTCTTTCACATCACCTACTTGCCTAGTCCCTTTAACTGGTGATGCCAGGGACTGAACCTGGGACCTTGTGCATGCCAAGCAGATGCTCTGCCACTGAGCCACAGCCCCTCCCCTAAAGAATATTCTCTTGTGCTTTTTGGAGAGTGCCTCAATACTAAAGGTAATGTGCAATGTGTGTATGGTGTGTTCAATGTGTAGGCCCAGCTAACCCTGAGTTCCAAGCTTCCCCCTTCATACATTTACTAAAGTCAATGAAAGCCAGCTTAATGCAATGGTTAAAATGTTTAACTGGGATCTAGGAGAACCCAGTTCAAATCCTCACTCTGCCATGAAACTCACCAGGCTACCTTAGGCCAGTCTAGGGATGCAGTTCCAGGTTGGGACATCCCTGGAGATTTTGGGGATTGAGCCTGGGGAAGTCAGGGTTTGGGGGGGAGGGGCTTCAACAGGGTATAATGCCATAGAGCCCACATTACAAAGAGGCGATTTTCTTCAAATACACTTATCTCTGTCGCCCAGAGATAGGTTTTAATAGCGGGAGATCACCAGCCACCTGGAGGTTGGCAACCCTAGGCTCTCTTCCGCTCAGCCTGATCTTGCTCACAGGATTGTTGGGAGGGTAAAATGGAAGAGGGAAGAGCAACATGTGACCCTCTGAGTTCCTTGGGAAAATAGTGGGATAAAAAATGTTCTAAAGAAAGAAATAATGGATATACAAAGTTGCAACTCGACTTCAGATTCCACCGCAAAGCATGCTATGCAGTTTTCAATTTAAGTTACAATAAAAATCCAGAGTTTTTCCTTATTTGTAAGTTCTCCCCAAATCCAGTATGTGCTGGTACAGAATAGAATCCAATTCTCTCATCTACTTCATGTTGCAGGTTCTGATTTCTCCCATTATTGCGGCTATAGAAACAAATACTGCAAAAAGGGAAGCTAATTTAAGATCAAATCCACCCTAAAAAGTAAAAAATCAATCTCCCTCTTCACACAGAGAGCCCAAGGGAATGGAATGCTGGACATCATGGGTATTTTGCTACTACTTTTTGACGTATGTTCTGATGAAAAAGATCAATGGTTTTTCTCTTGGGGATGAAAGATTGCAAGGTCCAAATAGCCAGAAGTTTGTATGTCTATTATCTAATGGCAAACAGCACAGGAGTCAGCAATGAGCACATTTTCCCTGACAATAAGTGACAAGCAGCCTGCTTGCCAACATATAGCTCTGCTCCTTCAGGTAATTCTTAGAGGTAGAAACCGAGTAAAAGTGCTGAATAAGGAAGCAATCTTAGAGCCCAACCCTGTGCCTTTTTACTCACTCCATGGTAAATGTGTATGCAGTGCTACCTTAGCCAAAAAAACCTGGACCTAGACAAAATTTGTAGCATCAAAGATCAATAATAGGGAGCTGGTTGTGCTTTGGTTTACTTATTACTAGGTAGTTGGATGGCAATCTAATGGATTTAACACCTGGTCTAGATTGTTATTGCCAGTGGGGCTGTCTCAGAACATACAGGGAGATAGTGGTCCCTATATATATGTGTCCCTATATATATAGGGACATCTATCTATCTATCTATCTATCTCTATCTCTACACTATGCCTCAGTAGCACACTCAGAAACTGACAATGGCATCTATGCCACAGCAAATGCAAGTGTGTATATATATATATATACTTGCATTTGCTGTGGCATAGATGCCATTGTCAGTTTTTGAGTGTGCTACTGAGGCATAGTGTGGTCCTAGTTGTATGGATGACTTTCAGTGAAACCTGAAGAAGTAAAGCTGCTTAGAGGTATATAGCCCTCCAGGTAGAAGTTTCACCCTTGACCTTCAAGTCTCACAGCATCTAGTCTGGTCAGGCTGGTTGAGTGGATCTGGGCGGTAATAAACATGTTCCACAGGAGGGTGTAGACCAGACAGCTTTGAAAGAAGTCATTGTGTTTGTAAATGTCAGGAGATTGGATGTGAATGGCTTGCAATTGAGTTTCACCAAGAATCTGGGAATGGCCAAATTGGAATGGTAGCAACAACATACCAGTTCAGGTAAACCTTTGTTCTGAATCAAATATGTTATGTTTTTTTAAAAAATAAATATTTACATTATTTATGTTATGTTCATATGCTTGTTATATCATGGATAGATCATAGTTGATGGGTCTGAGTCTTCTACTATCTTCACTTTGGCATATCTTTCCCTCTCAAAGGTCTGTTACTCGTGGGAATAGTTTGTGGTACTTCCTTGTTACCTATTACCAGGGGCAGATTCTTTGTGACCACGATATTAGCACATATCACTTATATAATCATTGCCCCTGCTATAAAACAGGGAATTGGATTTGAGGCTTATGACTACAGAAATATATATATTTTTAAAAATGCCTTTTAGCACATTTTCTTCTGTAAGCAAGGAATAATGGACTCAGGCATGAGGCAAGTGTGTTACATTGGCTTTATTGAATTTATTTTGAGTGTACACCATGTTCACTTTATCTCTCTGTGGCAATAAAAAATCCCATTAAAAATAAACAACCACCCCCACCAGATACAATTACTCGAGACATAGATACTGGGCCCCATGCACACATTTATTGAATAAGCTGGCAGACGAGAGCCAGGAGGGAACACCGTTTGGTGATTCAAACTTCCATCCTGCTAAATCTGGAAAACACTGGAGCCCATAAGCAGTGAAATTCTCATTATCATTTCCGGTAAGATAATGTGCTTTTGGGGACTCATGAATAGACCTTACACTCAGGGTTACACAGGAAAATATGAGAACTGAGTTGCATGCAGATACACGGCCCTAGTGATGAAAGGAAAGAAAACCAGAAAACTATGATGTTGTATATGTTCTTTGCTTTCTTGCATTTCAGTTATTGTACTACTGTGTGGAAGTAAGAGCTATAGAGTCAACTTTGTGCACTGTGGAATGTCATCAGACAATGCACGTACTACCTGTGCTCTGTGGCGGGATCATGTGCTGATAGTCCTGAATGACAAGAATCGCACAGGGTCACTGCAGTCATGAGGATACTACCCTATGCCAGTGAAAAGCACTTGAGATTGGCATAGGGAGAACTCACATGATTCTGCAAACTACTCCATAGAAGAAGAACAGTTGGTTTTTATATGTCGACTTTCTCTGCCACTTAAGGAAGAATCAAACCGGCTTACAATCACCTTCCCCACAACAGACACCTTGTGACGTAGGTGGGGCCGAGAGAGCTCTAAGAGAGCTGTGACTAGCCCAAGGTCACCCAGCTGGCTTCATGTGGAGGAGTGGGGAAACAAATCCAGTTCACCAGATTAGCATTGGCAGCTCATGTGGAGGTGTGGGGAATCAAACCCGGTTCTCCAGATTAGAATCCACTGCTCCAAACCACTGCTCTTAACCATTACACCATGCTGGGTCCCTTCTTCAGACACTAGCAGTGCAGCCAGAGGAGACCATCAACCACCATGTACTAGTAACATACGGCTTGTGCCCCGGTGAACAGAACGATCTGGTTCAGGGGTGGAAAAAAGCAACAGATTTAATTCCGGACATTATAGTTTTCTCACCGGCAGCAAACCTTCTTGCTGTGAACTGGGAAGCTTAGTCCCAAATTAAGTGTACAAGGTAGATGTAGTTAGCGCTATTGACTGCTGATTGCCTTCCTTGATCTCTGCAGAGATAAAACTGCCTATGGGCTATATTGTGCCTTTTATTTCCCTTTTACAGGGGTGGAAGTGAACCTCAGCAGAGGTCAGACCCAAGGTCAAGACGAAGGTCACTGGTCAAGCTGTGACTCAGCCAGTTCCCTTTCCAGCACCACTTAATCTTGCTCGCCTGTGGATAAATAGAGTTCTTCAGTCTCCAGCTTTAACCACCCTCTTCCCTTCACAATCAACAGACAAGCACAAGCAATTTACTGCTGCGATCACTTCAGAGATATGTTCCAAAAGGCTCAACGTAAGTATGGTGCTGAACCGGGAGGGGGGAAATGAAATAAAATTTGGCTACGAAAACCTTCAGCGCCTTTGGAAGAAAAGAGTTGTAGCCAATCAGCAGTTACCTATTAAAAGATAATTCATTTAAGAGGCATAAAGGGCACCAACTGGTTTTATATCCTGGGGTTTTTTGATGTAAACAATGTTTCTTTCTTACTTTTAAACAATAGGTTGTCAAGGCATTTAATTGGGCAAAGCATTTGATGTGATAAGCTAAGGGGGAGGGGCTCTTTACAACTAATAATCCTCTATTAGCTAGCTTTGTGATTAGTATGCTACCTTCTGGGAAACAGGACCCGATCCTTTTACACACACATATATATGTATATATATTTTCACTCCAATTGATGGAAAACCTCCTGCCGCCTTCAGTAAACATAGGTTTTGATCCTAACCACAAATGGAAATTTCTCCGTTTCGCTTGACACACTATAAAAATACAAATCATACAACAGCTGCCATAAAAATCATCCACTGTGTCGGTTACGTAAGTATATAATCAAAGTCGAGAGTTTGGGGCAATAAAACCTTCATGCTGTTTTGCTTAAATGAAATGGGAGGAGGGGGGAAAAGTAGCAAAGTAACTTACATTGAAAATAATAATATGATCCCAAATAAGTCAGCTTCCCATTGCCTTTCTAAACTGTATAAAATTAAAAAGCAGGGGCAAATAATGCCTGTTGCATTTAAACAAATCTCTTAACAACACCAGCCATGATAACAGTATTGTTCAGCATTAAACGCTAGTGTTGCTGCAGAGATTGCTTTAGGTGGAATTAATAATTATAATACTGCCCGGCAGTTGACTATAATTAAGTTTCCATTGACATTTGGGTCTTTTGGATGATGGCTGCTTGAAAATCACATAGGATGAAAATGTGTAAACACCTTCAACTTGAATACTTAAAAAAATAGCTTACAAATACTTTGAAAATGGGCTTACAATTAGTTTATTAACTGTTTATGAATGTTTGTGTATACAGGTCAAATTAAAAAAGAAATTATGGACACTGATGCCCCTTAAGGGCGCAACGCTGCCAAAATGCTAATATGTTTCCTAAGAGAGTGTCGTAAGAAGATAAGAAAGGCCATGCTGGATCAGACCAAGGTCCATCAAGTCCAGCAGTCTGTTCACACAGTGGCCAACCAGGTGCCTCTAGGCAGCTCACAAACAAGACCACTGCAGCAGCGTTATCCTGCCTGTGTTCCAAATCACCTAATATAATAGGCATGCCTATCCGATCCTGGAGAGAACAGGTATGCATCATGACTAGTATCCATTTTGACTAGTAGCCATGGATAGCCCTCTCCTCCATGAACATGTCCACTCCCCTCTTAAAGCCTTCCAAGTTGCTAGTCATCACCATATCCTGGGGCAGGGAGTCCCGCAATTTAACTGTGCGTTGTGTGAAGAAATACTTCCTTTTATCAGTTTTGAAATGAATCTCTTGCTCTCCAGCTTCAGCAGATGACCCCACATTCTAGTATTGTGAGAGAGGGAGAAAAGCTTCTCCCTGTCCACTCTCTCCATACCTTGCATAATTTTATTGCTGTCATTGCTGAAGAAAATATATTGAATGGTATGAATCTGAAGTGTAAATATTGTTACACATCTGGTGGCAAGGAGCTCCAGTGGCAGCATTATATGCATTAATTCTTGTGGAGGACCCAGCACTGGAAGCATATGCTATTTTGGTAATATTTGCTGTTTATCTATCTATCTATCTATCTATCTATCTATCTATCTATCTATCTATCTATCTATCTATCTATCTATCTATCTAGGGAGCTCAGCTTGGTGCAGTGGTTAATATGCTGGACTTGGACCTGGGAAACCCTGGTTCAAGTTCCCATTCACAGCCTGGAAGCTTGCTGGGTGACCTTGGGCTAGTCACTCACTCTCAGCCTTGACCTTGGCTTGTATTTGGATGGGAGACCTCCAAGGAATACCAGGATCATAACGTGGAGGCAGGCAATGGCAATACACCTCCCAATGTCTCTTGCCTTGAAAACTCTACAGGGTCACCATAAGTCAGCTGTGATGACAGCAAAATAAGCACACAGCGACACACAAATAGAGCACAGGCAGAGGAAAAGATGCACTTCCCCTCCCCGCTACACTCTGAGGTAGGTGGGCTGTGCGAGTGTGACTAGCCCAAGGTCACTTAGCTGGCTTCATGTGTAGGAGTGGGGAAACAAATCCAGTTCACCTGATTAGTGTCCACCACTAATGTGGAGGAGTGATGAATCAAGCCTGGTTCTCCAGTTCAGAGTCTACCACTCCAAACCACCGCTCTTTACCACTGCACCAATGGCAAGGAGATCTGGGCTCAAATGTTACTCAACAATGAAGTTCATTTGATGATGCTGCACCAGACATTTTCAGCATCCCCTAATGCGCAGGGTTGTTGTAATGATACAAGGAGAAAGATGGTTCATTTAAGCTCTCCTAAATACTTTGAAAGCCTGTAAAAATGTAATTAATAAATATAAGCAATATAACTCATATCCATCATGTGAATCTTGGCACAGTCCAACATATTCAATAAATCGTTGCACAAAAACAAAGTAGCCCTACCTTACAGGCATTTGATATGACAGAAATGAGAAAAATAAAAAGCTTTAATTATGTAAACAAACATATAAAATATGTAGATGAGTCTCCAAAAAATAAATTGCTTCCAGTTAATGGCAAACTCCATTTTCTCTTTGTCTGGAAATAGTCTAATATTCTTGTATTTCCTTCAATGACTTCTTTTGAAGGCTTTTATTGCTGGCATAGGAACAATTATTATTAGAGGAGACACTTATAATTAACACTTTATGACAGCTTGATTTAGGAAAATAATATTCATTGTAGCCAAGCAGCTGTGAAAACAAATAAAATGGCAGTGCTAATTAATTTATTACATTAAATCAATTAATGAGAAATCAAATAGCTGAAAGAAAATAATACGTTAGCTGTTAATAACCCACTTCTCAGTGAACCAGGAGACATTTTCAGCTTTCAAAACTGTATGCGTTTCAACAGCACTAGAAAGCATTTTTTTTAAAAAAAATAGTAACAATTGCTTTTATTGATGCACATTTTCTGTCTTCATTATAACAAAGTACAATCTTTGTACAGAATACTTCAGGTTAACCTTTTGACCCTTAATCAGTACACAGAAATTTTTACTGTCAGTAAATACATTAGTATGGCTAAAATAAATACGGTTGTTGTTCCACTGCTATGTAAATAGATAGTGTCCTCGGCCTTCTCGTTTACTCTTTGCTTATTCTTAGGTATGTACAAAGATGTTCTTTTTTTTCATGGTCGCTATTTGTATGTTTCTTTTATAGTATTTCTACAGCATTTATATGTTTATATGGACTGATGCAGAAATTAAGTTAAAATTAGATAGGATAGATAGATAGATAGATAGATAGATAGATAGATAGATAGATAGATAGATAGATAGATAGATAGATAGATAGATAGATAGATAGATGCCCTGACCTGGATGGCCCAGGCTAGCCTGATCTCATCAGATCTCAGAAGCTAAGCAGGGTCAGCCCTGGTTAGTATTTTCATGGGAGACCTCCAAGGAATACCAGGGTTGCTGTGCAGAGGAAGGCACTGGCAAACCACCTCTGTTAGTCTTTTGCCTTGAAAACCCCATAAGGCAGGGGTGGGGAACGTCAGGCCCGGGGGCCATTTAAGGCCCGCGAAATCATTTGATCTGGCCTTTCGTGGGTCCTGGCAGATCTCTAGCTCAGAAGGATCTAAGACTGGAGATCCGCCCCCCTCCCGTGGAATAGCCTCTATTCAAGGAGGATGTGAGTTTGTTTTGCTGAGAAAAGGAACCTTTCCCCCCCCTTGCAGAAGAGTCGTTAGCTATGGAGCTGATAGGATTGCCCAGAAAACTGTGTTAACCCTTTCCCACCTGGGCCATGGAGCAACGTATTGGTCGGCTAATTTTTAAGTTGATAATTGTGTATGGCCCGCAAATGATGTTATAAATATCCACATGGCCCTTGGTGGAAAAAAGGTTCCCCACCCTTGCCATAAGGGGTCACCATAAGTCGGCTGCGACTATATCTATATCTATCTGTCTATCTGTCTATCTGTCTATCTGTCTATCTGTCTATCTGTCTATCTGTCTATCTGTCTATCTGTCTAGAGAGATTCTGAAGGAATGAAGGAAGCAGCCATTACAAGTGTGGGATAAGTCAATTTCCCATAAAGAACCATAACCTTGCAATCCACCATGAGGGAGGAAGGAAGCAGATGGCAGCCATTACTGAGACAACAAGTCTGAAAAGGTCAGTACATTTAAAATTCTTCTGGGGGGGCATTTTTGGAGGTAGAGCCCCCAAATTCACAGCGTAGCTTGAACGGACTCTCCTTGCCCAACTCCCCAAAGTTTGGGGGTTCACCAAACTTTGGGGTTTGTACAAGAACCATCCCTTCAAGCTACTCTGAAAATTTTGGGGCTCTACCTCCAAAAATTACCCCCCCCCCGGGCTGAATTTTTTTTTGGAAACCCGGAAATAAGCCAAATGCCCATATTTACCGGTATGGGTATTCGGCTTATTTCAGGTTTCCCCCAAAAAATCAGGCCCAATAAACCCAAACCTGAAATTTAATGATTTTTTTTTTGCACAACCCTACCCACAACAGATTTTGATCAGCAGAGCGCAGCACTCTTTGGGGTGTGTACCAAGAAAGGCGGTCCCGAAGATAGGAGGGTTTTGCAGCTAAACAAAGCAGAGGTTCAATGGCACGATGAAGACTAACTACAGTACATTGATCACAGCATCAGCTTTCCTGTGTCAGAGTTCACCCCTTTGGATGTATGAAGGGGAGATCATTCCTAGAAGCACCATGGGGAAATCACAGAAGGGGTCAGGGAATGGTGTGAGATAGCTGGGCGTAAGTCTTATCTGCTCAGCCACACACAGAGATAGAACTTTAGATCACTTCAGACATTATTGAACAGCAGCAGGGAAATAGTGAGAGCCAGCATGGTGTAGTGCTTAAGAGTAGTGGACTCTAATCTGATAAACTGAGTTGGTTTCCCCACTCCTACACATGAAGCCGGCTGGGTGACCGTGGGCTCATCACAGTTCTCTCCGAACTCCCTCAGCCTCACCTACCTCACAAGGTGTCTGTTGAGCAGAGAGAAAAGGAAAGAGATTGTAAGCCAGTTTGATTCTCCTTAAAAGGTAGAGAAAATGGGCATATAAAAACCAACCTCTTCTTCTGCCTCATCCAGTGTGTGAGTTGTATCTCAACCATACCCGCTCCATCTGCTTCTGCATAGGGCTCCAATTCTGCAAGACAATAAGAAGTATCATGGTTGCTTGGCCAGTATTCCACAGAACACAATAGGACAGCTTCCAGTCACTCCCCAAACTCCAGTTATGCCCCATCCCCTACTCAGCATCTCAGCCAGAACTCCTAGATATACTTTCCTGGAACTATGCCCATTGCATGGAATGGGTCACACTGCTGGGTGCAGCTGCCTCACTCCCTTAGTGGCTGGAGGGTTCAATATTTTCAAGGCAGCACCCAGAGTGCATGCAAAAGGGGGAAGGGGTAGGTGGTTGCAGACCAATGTCCTAAGCCTGCTAGACCCCGTTCCTGTTCACTTGTCAGTGCATGATTGCTCCACCAGTGTGCATCTCTGGAGTGTGCAGAACCTATAAGGGTTCTGAAATGAGACATGATAGTCACACAACAGGAGATGTGCTCCCCTCCTCCCAAGTGTAAATGAAAAGTGCCTTCTCTGTGCATTTCCCACCACTGGGGTGGAATGCTGTGTGCTCTAAGTGAGCATGTCAGAGACTTCAGAGACAGAATCCAGTGCCCCCTCCTGACTCAGGAAGGGCTATGATTGGGTATAGGGGAGGAAGTTTGGCCACCACTGGGGTGGGTGATGATTGGCCATGGCTGCAATCAGCATCCTGTGCTATGCTGGGGCTTCTGGGCATGACTGTACCTGTGGGGGAGGTCATTTTGCCTTTTCTGTTGCATGGGCATCTATAGGCTATAGGTATGATGTGGATCTATAGAGGGCTCCCCACTTTGGAAAGGGATCAGCAAGATTCTGCCTCAGGGCCTCCAGAAATCAAATCTGAGAAAAAGCACTCGGCAAACCAACCAGAGGAACAAGATTTCAGTGTCTAACTGATTCTCCATGACTTGGTTCAAATTTTTCAAATCCACAGCTGGACCACATCTGTTTTCTGTAGACGCCTCACTGAAGTGTAGGTTCCATGTAGAGAAGAGAGCAGAGATAGTATCTAACCAGAGTGCTGCCCCTATAAATTCTTGCTTCGTTTTTAGCTAGGGATTCACACTGAGCCTTGATAAGGCTGTTTCTTTACTGAGGTACTCATTTGAGCGAAGATCTTCATTGAAGCGGCTTCCCTGACTCTAGAGAGCTTGCAAGCGGAGCTGTCCCAGGTCCTGATGCCCCCTCACCCATCTTAATTAGTTCCTGGGAGCTCTTGGCAACAAGTGATCTCATAGCTTTGCTCTAGCAGGAAGGACGTACTCCGAGAGGACTAGTGAAACCAACAAAACAGTTCTGAGAGTAAGGGGCTTTTTGTTCAAGCACACAAAAAATGAGTGTCCGGCTGCCCTCGACCACAGCCAGGGCTTTTTCGATCCTGGCCCCGGTCTGGTGGAACTCTCTTTCAAATGAGACCAGGACCTTGCGAGATCTTAAATAATTCCACAGGGGCTGTAAAACAGAGTTGTTCCACCAGGCCTATGGTTGAGGACAGCTACGGTTTTATACCTGTGCTGGTCTCCCCGCCCCCCGTTCTTTTTATACCGTGGCTGTACCATCGACGGAACTGGGCCCCTGGCTGCCTGAGGGCCCCAGCAACTTTAAGATTTAGAGCCAACTATTGTTAATTAACTGGTTTTAATCTTTTTAATTTGTGGTTTTGTCGAGACCGTTTTTATTGCACTCAAACCAATTTGTATGGTTTTATATGTTGTTAGCTGCCCTGAGCCCGATTTTTGCTGGGAAGTGAGGGTGGGGTATAAATTGAATTAAATAAG